>NC_072813.1:1277209-2554418 GCF_003013715.1 Candidozyma auris | reverse complement strand
TGTAGTTACGTATTGCTAAACCCCACACCACCTAAGAAAGCAGACACCACCTAAGAAACCCAGACACCTAAGAAAACCCAGACACCACCTAAGAAAAGCCCAGACACCACCTAAGAAACCCAGACACCACCTAAGAAACCCAGACACCACCTAAGAAACCCAGACACCACCTAAGAAACCCAGACACCACCTAAGAAACCCAGACACCACCTAAGAAAACCCAGACACCACCTAAGAAACCCCAGACACCACCTAAGAAACCCAGACACCACCTAAGAAACCCAGACACCACCTAAGAAACCCAGACACCACCTAAGAAACCCAGACACCACCTAAGAAAACCCAGACACCACCTAAGAAACACCACCTAAGAAACCCAGACACCACCTAAGAAACCCAGACACCACCTAAGAAAACCCAGACACCACCTAAGAAACTAAAGAGTTGGTGGAGAGAAGGGCCAGACTGCTGCCGAGAGAAGAAAGAGCACGTTGTTTTACAAACGACGACGACATAATCCTAAGATACCTCAAGAAGGTTTTCACTTTTGGAAGGAAATAATTTGGGCGAGAATTTTGGCACTTTTTGTTAAAAGTAGCTGTTTGCAACTAATAATAATGAATTGATTCTAGATAACTAATGTAGAAACCTAAAGCTTGGGGCGAACATGTCTAACGTAGTACAAATTGTCCATATCGGCAGTATCCATGTATGCCCACTGCTCGTCCCTGATCTTCTTTCTATTGTTGCCGTACTTGTTCTCCGGGAACTTGTCTCTGGCCTCTTCGATAAACTTGACTCTCTTGTCAAAAAATTCAGACCACACCTTCACCATCTCTAGTGGCTGTTCGCCATGCACCAAGTGGCCGCCTGGAACGTCAGCCGTCTCGAGCAAGTGTTCTGGGACTTCACCTCTGATCCACTCCACAGACTCTTTGGGCGTCCACGTGGCTTGTGCACCAATTATATGGAAAAATGGGATCTCTAGACGCGGTAAGATGGCCATTCCCTTTTCAGCAGAGTACGCCACTCCACAGTATGTGCTTACCTGGCTTCTCCTGTCAGACTTCACTCTAACGGACCCGTCCTTCTCCACCACCAACTCATCGTCTACAAAGAGGTCAAGGACGTTCTTATCCATGACATTATAGAACAACTTCTTTTTCATGTGCTCGTGTGCAGCATCTAAGTTTGGGTACGTTTCCTCGATCAATTTACCAACCTTACGGATTCGGTTGAAGAACCAGTCGTTCAAAAGCTGGTCATATTGGATCACCGGCTCGATCAAGATGACCGAATCAAAAAGCGTAGGCTCGAGAAACCCGGCCCAGAGCACATTGAAGGCGCCCATGGAATGGCCAATTAGAACGTTTCTTGACCACCCATTGGGCTCAAAGTCTCCCGTGGAAGCAATCTAGTGCTTGACAACTTCAATCAAATCCTTGCCTCCATCACACCAGTCGCCAGTCCAGCCCAAAACGTCTCTGTTGAGCTCAGCAGAGTCCCCGTGGCTATAGTAGTCTGCAGCAATAACCTTATCGAGCTTCCACCTTGTGTTCTTCTCGTTGGCCTCGTAAAGTTTCTGGATGTGGTATGTCCAGACCCCTTTATTCATGCCAGACCCATGAGCGAAAATGAGGTTTACCTTGGTAACGTCTTTTGGTAGTGAGCTCTTTGGAGAAAACTTGTTGTATGCGATCTTGACTCTGTCCGTGGGCAAAGTTGTCGAGCCCGTCGTTCGAGGCCAGACGCCGTCAGCCACCTTCTTTTCCACCGAGTACATAGCAATGGATCAATTGACAAAGAGGAAACAGAAATATATATCTCGATCACAAAAGTCAATGGCGAATCTCATGCGCCGGTACAAAGTGTACAGCGGGGATAGTCATATGATAACAATGGTAACTCCGGAAGAGATTAACGGTTGAGAACGGTGCTGTGAAAGTGGGAAAAATAGCTCCAGGCTCTTAAAAGCCTCTTCGGGGCTATGTGTCAGACAACGGATGTTGTTGATTCCGTTACCTCAACCACTGGACCGGGCCGAGAGTGTGCCGAGGATGTGGAGAAAACAAGTGCTCCATGCCCAAATGACAAGGATGTGAGTACATTTATTCAAGGGTGGGTCACGCTGATCAAAGTGAACCAGACCCCACAAAGGAGGTGTCTTTTGCATTTATCAGAGCCTGGGCCGAGTGTGGTGGGAAGGTGAGGAATGTGAATGGCAACGACAGGGAACAAACTGCGATTAAACAGTGGAGGTGGTGTGTGGGTATTTTAATTGAGAGGTGTTGAGGGTTTACTTTTTGATTGCAGGGTTATTTTGGGTTAAAAATGTACTTTGCACCGTACTGGCGAAGGCGAACGTTATAGTCAACCCAGAGAGAAAGTGAGTAGCTTTCAACAGCCACCAGATGATCAATTCCTCTTCAATTACATCGGCACATTATACATCATCCTTGAAATCAGCCATGACTATGAATCGATGAAAACTACGAAAAGAGTGTGATAGTTTACCATATACATGCTGAAGTGAATTAGAGTCTGTTGGAATTTCTCGCAGTATGTCTTAATCTCTCGCTTGGCTCACCTCAATGGCTGCGAAACGTTCTAGTACGGGCCGTATATCTTAACAAATCGGCGCAATCTGCCTGAAATGAGTTTTTTGGAATTGTTGAGCTTCAGTGAAGTATCTCCACTTCCAAAGATGCAAAAACCTTCAATCGTAGATGTGCTCCGGCTCTTCAAGTGTATTGGTGTACGGGTCTTCATTTTGTCATGCTCCATCAAACACACCTTCAGAACCATCACCCTTTCTGTTGATAGTACAATTTTCTCGCTTTTGAGTGCCAAAACAATCACGAATAGAATAGTTTGAAGAGTGGTTTCCAGTAAGTACCAATATTGTGTCAGTCAAACTTCCTCTGCGTATGATTGTATTCGATTATACACGTTTTGCAGCCACTAGGGTCGATAAAACCACCCACTTTCCCAGAGCAATAAGTGATCAATAAATAGACTTGAAGTCGGTCATGGTGGTATCCAATGACTGGAGGGTCTAGACTCCTAACTTAACTGAAACAGGCCCCGGTACACTCTCTTCGTATGCTACATACATCTGATTTTATACGACCAACGGCAACATTTCGAGGAGCCATACCCAAAGATCGAAGCAAACACTAACAAAGACTTCTCTTTCTTCTCATTCAGTCAATTCTTATAGAAAAAATTAATCTGCATCACCCCTTCAACGCATTTTTGCCCATTTTCTCAACTACCGTTTCTCTCTCTGTCTTCTTCACATACGGCTGCAAACCGCACTTACTCCATCTTTTCGTACAGACTCTGAGTCACAAACCCAACTTTCTCCACATTTTCACAGACACAGCGAGCACCTTAATTCCATTTGAGGTCTAATTTGATTCGTTGTAAATCGTTTGACCGCCATTTTTCCTTATTTCCCTGCCTGACTACACCCTTCTCCATTGCATCCTCGGCATCGCGATTTTTTCACTCCGCTAACCTCCTACCACTTCTTTCCCCACGCTTCATGACGGCCCTGTCGATCCAGATACTCAGAACGGTGCTGCAGGTGCGGGCATGGCGGAAACAATGCTTCTTCAACAGAAAGTCTGTTGGGTTCGTGCCCACGATGGGCGCTCTCCACAAGGGCCACACCTACTTGGTGAAAAATAGCCTTGAGGAGAACGACAGGACCATCGTGCTGATCTTTGTGAACCCTTCACAGTTTGCCCCTCATGAGGATTTGGACGCTTACCCAAGGACGCTAGAACGGGACTTGCAGGCGCTCGAGGGACTCAGCAAGAAGGTGGATGCGGTGTTTGTGCCCAAAGTCAGTGAGATGTTCCCCAGTGGGATTGTTCTTGATGTGGCGAAGCAGAAGGGAGCATTTGTGTCGGTGTTGGGCTGCTCTGAGCAGCTTGAGGGCAAGCAGAGACCGGCATTCTTCAGAGGCGTGGCTACGGTGGTGACAAAGCTCCTTAACGTCGTGTGCCCTACCAACGCCTACTTTGGCCAGAAAGATGCCCAGCAATGTGTTGTGGTTAAAAATTTGGTCAAGGACTTGCTCATAGACACCACCATCAGAGTGTGTCCCACGCTAAGAGAGCCCAATGGGCTTGCCATGTCGTCAAGAAACGAGTATTTGTCCCAGGAGACCAAGGACAAGTGTCTGATCATTTACAAGGGCCTTTGTGCTGGGAAAGAGTGCTTTGAAAGGGAATCGGCTTCGGGAAAACCTGTGGCTGCTTCCACAATCGTTGAAGCCGTGAAAGACACTTACAAGGCCATGTCTCCAGAATGGCAAGTGGAGTACATTGCAGTGTCTCACCCTGAGTCTTTGGAAGATCTTGACTTCGTCACCAAAGACATCGGGGCTACGGTGTCTACTGCGGTGCGTGTGCCAAAGTCAGACGGTTCAGGCGTCGCCAGACTTATTGATAATGTACAAATTTAGGAGAGGATGATGTTCGTCCAAAAAGGTTTAGAAAAGTGTATATACAAAAGCCTCGTGAGAGGCATGATACGGGTTCCCTTAACTTTGATTGTCGACGTAGCGCACGAAGTAAAGTTGACTCTTTTGATGCCTCTAGAATCCTCTACGGACACGGTTGAGCGTGGTAGGCTTCTCAACACTCTTGGTCACAACTCGGGCCCTCATGCGTTGCCTATCCTCTTCAATGCGTTTCTCCCAGTCATACTTGCTCACAATGGTGAATCCAAGAGATGTTTCTATCTGTTGTCTGACACTCGAATTCACCCCGTAGAAAACATGCCCATACTTGAGCAACCACTCCGGCTCAACTGCTGTAACACATTGCATGTACTCTTTACTCGTGAGCACCAACTCGTCGTATATCACATATGGAGGACTTAGATCGCCGCCTCCTGCTAAAGCTGACGTCGGGTGGATGTACATAGACATATACGCTTGACGAAGATTGGCGTATTCAACTTGACCTCTACCTCCTCCCATCTTCACTAGCTTGGCCAGCTGCTGGTAGTAAGCAGCACACAAACACTTCCTTATATCGCTGTCCGACTTGGATTTGAGCACCGGGTACTTCCGCTTGTTCATGATAAGCATAATTTGGTTGTAGATATCCTTTGCTCGAATCAAAGATCGATAATGAAGGAAATTACGAGCACACCATGAGCTCAACGTGCCTTTATGTTGCTTCGCACGCAGCTCCCACTGCTCAAAGACATTCAACAACGTCAAGTGGTCCAGGTCGGCGATCAAAAACTTGTCTCTTGCTGCATCTGCTTCATCAGCTCTTTCCTTGGGTCTATAAAATACATTCGGGACAGAGAGCATCGAAACAATTATGATGACCTCACGAGAGCAGTGAAATTCTTCTTTTGTAGAAAGCAATATGAGTTTTGCGAGTGTAGGTTCCATGGGAAATACGTTTAGTTGCTCACCTAGAGCTGTCAATGCACCGGTGTTGTCAAGCGCACCAATGGCCCAGAGATCATAAAGCGAGCAGCTCAAGAGATCTTGAGGAGGAGGGTCCAAGAAGGGGAACTGAAGAATGTCTTTGACATGAAGTGACTTGAGCATCAACATCACGGAACTGAGGTTCGTTCTTTGTATTTCCGGAATCGGCTGTACGTGCATTTGTGACGGGTCTGCTGCTCTATCAGTGTAGAGTCTGTAGGCAATACCTGGCCCAGTTCTACCAGCACGACCACTCCTTTGTTGGGCATTGGCCATGGCAATCGGAACGACTTGTAAGATATCCATACCGAGCTTAGGATTGAATAATTTGAGCTTGACAAGGCCACAATCAACGACAAACTTGATACCGTCAACAGTCAAGGACGTTTCTGCGATGTTTGTAGCGACCACTACTTTTCTTCGCTCAGCACTCAGCTTGTTGAAGATCTTCTTTTGTATATCTGCGGGCAATGTGGAGTATATCGGATACACATCAAGCGGTGGTGGGTTCTCTAGCATGTCCAACTTCTCCTGTATCATCTCACAAGTAGTCTCGATATCCTCTTGACCAGTCATAAAGACCAAAATGTCACCTTGACGCCCCTGGTTTGCTAAATGTATTGTCATTACCTGCTTGACCGCAGTGTCAACATAATCTGGACAAGGAGACTTGGAGTAGAACGTCTCCACGGGAAACGTTCTGCCGGGAATGGTGAATTGCGGTGCTTCACCAAAAAAACGAGAAAACCTTTCAGCGTTCATGGTAGCACTAGTGACAATGAGTCTTAAGTCTCTTCGCTTTTGAAGGAGCTTCTTGAAAAGCCCTAGCAAGATGTCAGTGTTCAATGTTCTCTCATGTGCTTCATCCATGATGATACATGAGTACTGCTCGAGATGAGGATCTGCTAGCATCTCTCGGAGTAAAATTCCTTCTGTTAGGTACTTGATGAGAGTCTTTCGAGGATGAGTTCTGTCCTCAAATCTGATGGAGTACCCGACTTCCTCTCCGAGTTTACATCCCATCTCTTCTGAAACTCTCTTTGCAACAGACATGGCAGCCACACGCCTAGGCTGCGTGCACCCCACTAGAAGCCTGCTTCCATGCTTTTCTTTGTTTTTTGCAAAACCCTCCTCACAAAGAAATTGTGTTAGCTGTGTGGTTTTACCCGAACCTGTTTCACCGATCACGACCACGACCTGATTCTCTGCAATGACTCGCATGAGCTTATCACGGACTTGGTACGCAGGTAAGCTCCTTCGTTGTTCTTGGATCGTTTCAAACGGTACTTTTTCCTCGTTTTCCTTGACCGTCTGCTTCTTGCTGACTTCAGTCTTCTCTTGAACTACAGAAGAAATCCCACCATCTCCTATAGCTCTCTCCTTCGCCTGTTGCGCACGCTCTTTTTTGGCCCTTCTATCCTTCACGATATTGCTGCCGTTTTTGGCGGTTTCAGCGAGTTCGGATTCTGGATCCTTTATTGCACTAACACTAGGCCCTGTGTTTCTTGAAGTGTGAGCACTCCCAAAATGGGGTCGTAAATCACCTTCTGAGCCATCTAAGAAGGGAGGAATAAGAAAGTGCGTTGTGATGGGGATTCGTAAAAGCAGCGCCTCTGACGAGTTGTGGTCGTAGTCAATATACTCTCCTGTGGCAGTGTCGAAGCCACCGCCGCTTCTTTGAACACACATTCGCCTCTGCGGCCTACTTCGAGGTCTTGAAATGCTTTCTAGATTTTCATAATCTTCCACATGCGCCTGATGAGCTATACTTTCATCAGCATACCACTCTCTGTCGTTCTCTATACTGAGGGGATCTTCAAGAGGCTCTAGTAGCTGGTCTGCTTCTTCCACAAGCGCTTGCGCCTCCTCACGCTTTCTTTCGGCATCTGCAAGCTCCGAAAGCGAAAGGCCAGCATTTTCCATACCCGTCTTCGACTGGCTCTCTTCACTTCTAGTGGGCTCACCTTCACTCTTCATTTTCACAATCTCCTCATTCTTCTCCTCCTTTAATTTCTGTGCCATATCCTTCTTCAACTTCTTAAATTGCACCTTCTTGGGCCCACTCTCCTTGGCCAGCAAGGCTGGACCCACGTCTTCTTCCAAGTCATCAAAGTCTAATTTGAGTTTCTGCACTTTCGGCTTCTTTGTTTGTCTTTGATCCTCACTCTTCACCGGCTTTGTCTTCACTTCTCCATCCAAAGCCCTCAAATTGTCCAAGATAAATCTGTACACCTTCTTCGCCAATTCATCCAGAAATCCTAGTGCTTTGGTGGACTCCAAGAAACGCAGTTCCAGTCCACTCTGTTTATAAAGACGGACAGTAGTTTCCGCTAGCGATTTGGGAACATTCCGATTGAGTCCTCTCGATAGCGTCTCCGTGAGACTCTGATACATCTAAAGACCGTTCAACTTGAAATGAGGAGAATTAGATGCTCATCTGTTTATGTGCCTGAACTTCACCAAAATACCCCAGAACTTCTCCTGAGTATCACCACTAATTCTAGCTACGAATGTCTTTGGCGGCACGAACGGCTCTATATTTCAAACACATGGTCTCAGCAAAGTTCATATTTACGCCGGCGCCTATAAATGCCGATGAGATCCGCTTCATTAGTGACAGTTTCGCTAAGCTCGGCACGGTTGAATATTTCAGTGTTGAAAAGGCTAAACATACGCAGCCCAACTTATTTGGCCAAAATATCACGGTGATGCTCAATCCAAGCCTTCAGTTCTCACAACTAGATCCGTTGACCGGAATCGACATCACGGTGGCATTGAGTGGAGAGCAGCTCAAACTGAGACAACAACGCCTACACGAGAAGCTACGAAGAATAATAGGTTTACCTCGGTATTCATATATTGAAAATGACAAGAGGTTCTTTGCTGGAGACATCCAGGTGCCGTTTAAACATACTCTATTACCAAATGCATCGCACCTTTCCAAACAATTCCGCATGAGCACATCCACGATACAGACTCCCTTCGTGTTTCTAGAAGAGGGCGACAAGGAGGCAGTGACAAAGAGTATACGGCACAACTTTCAGAAGTACCATAAGATCCAGCTGGTCTTTGTCGAGGACGGCTTGCATGGGCTCCATTTGTTGGGAGGAGGGGCCCTGGATACGTCTGTGAAAGTTGACGACGATATGATCGTGCGAACCGAGGAAATTTTGGATTTAGAGGCGATGCCAAATATGCGGATAGCTAGAGCGAAAGAGAAGGGGTTTAATGGCTTCTTCTCCAAGCCCAAACCTAAAGTATGAATTCTCAGTTCTGTGCAGCGAGTCTCTTATCCACGGTATCCATGTCTTTCTGTAGGAGTTCGTTCAAATAGCTGAGACCGACCTGCTGCTTGTATAACAATTTGGTCAACTTGTTCACAATCTGATCGATTTGATTGCTGCTCTCCTGTACGCCAACATGGGTTCCCTCGTTGCTGCCCATCACATCATTCAACGCAACGTGAATGTTACCGATGGACGACTCCAATTGTGATGAGATATCTTCACTTCTTCCCTTCAAAATAGCAAGTCGAGCATATAGATCACTCAATTTTCCGACAGGTCCATTTGGATCGCTGAGCTTTGTGTTTAAAGTCTGGAATTGTTTCGAAATCTCCTCCTCTTCTGGTAGCAATGGATATCCTTTGAGCTTGAGAATGGCAAGCACAGTAGCTAGGCGAAGTAGTCTGCGTGAAAGTTTGGTATGTTTTGCACGTGCTTTCAAGATCCTGGTGATATTGTCCAAATCGTGCTTGGATGATAGTTGCGTCTGCTTCTCATTGATGTTATTGAGTAGAATCCTTGCTTTGGCAATGTGGTCTAACTGTGTCTCTATTCTTTGGGATACATCGCTGAAAGACGTGATTTTGACAGGGTAATGTTGTGTAGATGGACGTTCGGACATAGCGTTGTCCCAGTCATCCGGAGATTCGTTCGAAGGTCTTGGTTGTTGCATGAGGGCGTTTATCTCTTCCTGACTGAACTTGTTATAAAAATGGGTTTTAAGAGCACACTTGGGAGAGTTAGGGTCCCATTGCTCCTTCAACTTGATCAACTGATCATTGATTGGTGGAGTGTATGTGGACGAGGTAGATGATGAGCTTTGTGGATTAGAAGACAGGGAGTTGGACAATGTTGGTAAATTCAACACGCTAGATTGTTGGGGCTTCTGCTGTTGCTGAGACGACCACGAAAATGAAGGCTGTGCGTTGTTAACGGTGCTGCCACCAAAAAGACCCGAGCCCGTGTTGCTCTGCTGGTTGTTCTGCTGAACGTTCTGCTGCGTGGATTGATTTGTGCTCTGACCGAAGAGACCGCCACTTTGCTGAGTGTTCTGCTGGTTGCTGCTACCAAAGAGACCTCCACTTGGTTGTGTGCTTTGCTGGTTTGTGTTACCAAAAAGACCGCCAGACAGCGTTGGTGCAGCAGAGGTACTAGGTTTACCAAATAGACTGCCCCCTGTTGTATTGCTGGTGTTTGAAGACCCAAACAACCCACCTCCTCCAGAGGGGTTTGTGTTGTTTTGAGTTCCCGTGGTGCTACCACCGAAGAGACCACCGCCAGTACCTGTAGAGGTTGCTGGTTTCCCGAAGAGGCCACCGCCAGTGTTTCCCGACGTGCTTGAGGAACCAAAGAGACCTCCTCCACCACTAGTTGATGTCTGGTTAGTGGACGTTGCCGTATTGTTTGACGAGCCAAAAAGACCGCCTCCAGATGTGCCTGTGTTTGAAGCCGTGGAGCCACCAAAAAGACCTCCTGAGGCAGGCTTGTTTTGCCCAAAGAGATTCAGTGTGTTCTGCGATGCATTGTTTTGGTTGGTATTCGACGAGGAGCCAAAAAGGCCCCCCGAGGTATTTGTTCCCGATGCATTGTTATTGCCTTGAGTTCCAAATCCACCAAATCCAGTGCTTCCACCGGTATTGTTCCCAGATGCGGCGTTGTTGTTGGAGCCAAACAGAAACCCCGATCCGGTGTTCAAGTTACCCGTCGAGGAGGAGGAGCCAAAGGCTGGTTTTGATTGGGTGTTTCCAAAAGACCATTGCCACTAGTCGACGAGGCTCCAAACATTAGATTGGGAATTGAGGAGATAAGGATCGACAAGCGTTTGATGAATGCTTGAAGTAGTAGTGAAATGTGTTAGCAGTAGCGATGTAGCGGTACGCGCACGACAAGGCAGGCTTCAATGAAACACAAAAATTGGCCATGGAGACGAAAGTAGCTTGATTTCCTTCCTTCCGATGTTTCAATTGACTCTAGAGTTACCCCTTTACTAGCTGCTCGTTTGTGTTTGTATGTGAAGTGTTGAAGTGGATTGATCTAGATAAGCATGAAGCCTGATACATCGACAAGTAATTGTTGAAGATTGAGCAATCGATTAGAAAATATTATTTTCTTTTGTGTCTGCGATATCAGTGAATCTGGATCTCGATTCTGGATCCAATTTTCTACATGAGACTGATTTTTATCGTTGTGCTCTAATTCGCAGCCATTTGGAAAAATTGAGAAAACTCTTTAAAAGCTAGCTTGCAAACAGGTGGTTTAAAAATGTAATTTGTTCGTTTATTTCAATGAGTAATTACGACTTCAAATTCTAAATACACAGAATTTAGTTATAGAGAGGAATTGTTGAAAAAATTTAAAGCGGTCCTGTTGAGATTAGGCTACACATATTAGGTCTTAGTGAGTTTGACTGTTGTGCGAAGAGAATTAAGGCATCAGATCAGAAATATCCATGACAATGCACTCTTCATTTATCGTAACAAACCGCTCAAGTTCAATTGGCTCTTGCTCTAGTCGGTGAGTATGTTTCTAAGCAACATGTTCAGAGTTATTCATGTAAGAAGTCAAACAAGCAAAATCGCCTTAAACGATGCCTCAGTAGAGACTCGGTGAAGTTGTCTTCATATCTGTTGTAACCCATACCCCCCCTCCCGACCGATTTCTCTCCTGGCCTACACTTGCTTCTTTTCTATGTGTATTGTTGATTATGCAAATTCTTCACGTTCGCCCTGTCAGCCTACGCAGACTCCTCCTGTGCCTTCTTCAAAAACGCTTGCGTCACCGCCTTATCCTGGCCTGTGCCGGTGTAGATGGGGTTTTCCTTCAAGTGGATCTGCTGCTCTGGCTTGACCCCGGGGATCTTCTTCTCCAACTTCAAGTTGTCAAACACACACTTGTTGAACACCTTTTCGCTGGCTCTGCATCCGTTTAGCCTGTGGTTTTCTTGCTCAAGACACTCGTAATGCAACTTGAACTCATCAAAGCAGTACTTGTTCAAGTCGTTCAAGACCGAAACTGCACACCTCGTCACTCTTCTGCCTTCTTTCAAACATTCCACGGTACCTCCGTTTTTCTCGTCCTTACACATCATGAAATCGTCATTGTATGGTTTACATCTGGCTCCGATGAAAAATGCAGCACTTAAGAGTGGAGCTGACGTCGCGCCCACTTCTTCGACATCGGGCACATCCAGAGGCATGGGATTCTCGTCCACATTTTCCCATTTTTTATTGCCATAGAAAAAGTTCCCGAACCCCATTTTTCACGCTGTTTAAAGGAGGGTTTATGGTGTCGCTTGTTTCCAACCACTACCGCATTAACATTGATTTTCTCTATCTTAGGCGCGGGTCGTGCGCGCACCGAGAAACTCCCCATAGTAAGCAGATACTCTTACTGAGACAATTGGTCGTTGTGTGGTTGGTTCCTGTGGTTACGCTGCGCGCGCGTTAACGTGGGCACTAACAAATACACATGGGCAGTCCCCCATGGTCCAGAATGGGCACTGACAAATTGTATCTTCGAGTTCTTTCAAGATGTAGCAGTCTGAGTAGATATTGGAAGCGAAGTAGCTCAATTGAAGCCATCAGAGCGCTGGCTGGTTTACAATTGCTGGCTGCAATACTTAGACATGTCTCCAAGTAGCAAATAAGAAGAAATCTCGATACATTCGGACAAGGCAGTCTCCGTAATTGATTAGATTAATTCAATATTGGAGCAATTTCTAAGAGCATGATTCCTAGCTTGAAGCGAGCTTGAAGCGAGCCTGAAACAATAGCTCGACATCATCAGCACCACGTCATATCATCGATGCAGGTGGAAGTTGAAGAGAAAAGCAACGGTGTTGCAGCCAGCGTTCTCCTAGGGAAATACTCGATATGACGCGTGCCTTGTTTAGTAACTTTTGACAAATGTAGTATTTGGACATACAGCGATGAGCAAAGCCTCATGCGCTTGAGCAGTGACGCCAGCTGGTATTTCTGCAAGACGGTAAGCACGAAAGCAATTTGTAGCTTGCTGCTGGGTCTCCAGCCACACTTTGGAACCAAGCATTATGCCATTGCAGCACTCGGAAAAGCTCCATAGATCCCCCAAGAACGGACGAGGTGATCTATGATATCACACCCATGACTTCAAGAGTTCACAGAGAAATGACGGAAGATTTGTGATGATGCCGGTATTTAGACATATTATTGTCTTGTCTAAACCCCGAATGAGCTCATTTGTCTTGGGCCTTCTTACTTTCCGTCCGATAGACTACCAACGATACGCTTGCAATGCAACAACATCATAATCACATCGCTGTAATCCTTCGGCTCGGCCTTCACCCGCTTCAATGTCTCGTGAATATACGCTTTATATTCGAGCTGCAATGACAGAAGCTTTGTCTTGAGCACCTTATCAAAGAATACGCACGAATTTTCGTCGCCATTGGACTCCGTCAAAATGGCAAAAATCTTCGTTGCGGAGAGATAAAGCGTGGCGAGGGTCGAGAGCTTTGGCTTAAGCCGTTCCGGACTGAGTTCACCGATCTCGAGCCCCAAAAGCATTTCAAAGCTCAGGCACAGTTCATTTAAAAGTAAGATTAATTTTGCTTTGTTCTTCAACACATTGAGCCTACGCTTATGCTGGAGCGCTCTCTCCGCGGCTGCCGACGATTCTGTAAGGTTCACTTTCGCGTTTCGAAGCTGCTGATCAAACTTTCCCACATCGAAGGAGATATTGTCGATTAGATCCAAACATCCACTAATTGACTGGCCCAACTGAATAAACAGCGAGTACTCATTATTCACAAGGTCCAAGAGGTTCTGATTGAGGCTCTGTGAGAGGTGCTGGAGGTCTTTGTGGAGGGAATCTAGCGAGGTGAACCTGTGGTTGTCGTAAAGAAAGGAATCAGGATCAAAGTCAGCCTTGTCGGCGAAATCGTCTCTTGCAATGAATGCGGGGTAGACGAATTCGTCGTTTCCGGCGAGGTAGCTAGCGTACATAGGGCAAAAGAGGAGTTATGGAGTTGGCGGAGGTGGTAGTGTTGGTTCTTGATGGTGATAAATTCACGTGACCACGATCACGCGATCCACATTGGGGCAGGGTGGTAGAATTGGCAAGGGGAGATTTACCTGTAGAACTCGGCAAATGCTTTAAAAAAGTTATTTGCTGAATTTGCATTTGATTTTGGAATCTCCTGATTAAAAAGAGTTTCCATAGTTCTATGGGTGTCACGGAATCTTCTGAAATAATATACAAGGTGGTGCAGCAGTCTCCACATTAATTAGCCTACCTCCTGACAAAAGCACCAAAATCCACCAATTCGTATTTTTCCTGATATCCAAAACTAAACCGCAGGGTTTGGAAATTACACACTTTGTCAATGTTCGTCTGTCTGCAAGATTATACAGAATCTATCTTTGTTAGGTTCGGGCCCAGTTCACAGGGGAATTTCCAATCAGCAATTGAGTCTAAGCAACACTAACTCAGCCGAGTCCCTTGCGTGACTCACACGAGCGCCTTTATTTGAAAACTGTGATAGGAACAAGGAATGCTGAAACTCCAAATGGCCGCAAAAAAGAGGCTCGAGAGATAGCTTCGAGGAGAAGGAATCGAGGAAACGGCATCTAAGAAAAGGCAATCTCAAGGCAACTTAGCTGAAGTGTGCAAGAAGGCTCCAAGTTTAGGGCAGGCAGTCAGCTCTGTAAGGCAATACTACGTTTGTTGGAGTCTTCGTGTTTGGTTTTTGAAGTCTCATTGAGACACTATCAGAGGCAGCACTGTTCTGCCACTTGACTCGGTCAAATTCAAATTCATGTACATCCCTGGATATGCTGAACCTTGTCTATTCACACAATAACTTGGAAAAAAAAAAAAAAAAATAAAAACCCCACAAAAATTAAAACCCCCAAAAGAGAAAACAAGGAAAAAAAAAACTAGCTCGAGACACTTCGAATGCATCCCTCCCTCATGGCAACATCACGACCACTACCGGCCCACTCCTGACCTACAAAACTTGACGTTCATCTTTGGATCGCTCCACTTTCGCCCAAACTCATTCCTCCAACACAGGCGCCAAGTTTTCAAAAACTTCCCTCAACTAGCACAACAAGTACCCAACGAAGAGCAGTCCCCAAGAAATGTCCCTCAACAACGCAAACAGACTACCATCCCTCCAAGGACGTGATCTACGCACTCTTGTTATCTACGCTTCCTGGACCTTTGTATCCAATCATTTACGGGATTCAACTTACTTAACATGAAATCGTCAGTCAAAAATGGCGGTTTCGAAAAAAAGCAACCCATTTGGTTCGGTATAGTGGTATGCTTGTTTCAGTGGAAATGAGCTCCAATGCCCTTATTCTAAATTTATTCATTTTCACCACCCTTGAAATCTAATCATCTCCATCCTTTATCGTCACTTGCTTTTTTGCAGTCGATGGAGTGAAAGTGTTGATGTGTGCAAATCCACTTTGGTCAAAAATCAACAATGCAAATGACAGCCTACACAATCAACAACCACAGGAGGTCTACCGTGGCTGAAGAAAAGGCCCCTGTACGGCGGCCGTTGCAAGCGAGGTGGACAAGAGCCCGTGGGATGCAAAAGAGATGAAGGGGGAGGGCGGTTTGGTGGGAAAGAAAAAAAGAGAAGGAGGTTTTCTTTTTTTTTTTTTTTGGAAAAGGGTACAAAAAAATTTGAAGGGTTTTAGTATGGATATGTTGTGATGTGGAGCTAGAGTACCATAGTTAAGGGTTTCTAGCTTTGTGGGCGTGGTTAAGGCTTGTGGGCAACAGCTAGCGCATGTTGCAAGCCCCCTAATTCCGCGACAAATTCTGCTTGGGGCCAGGTGCAGATGCAGATACGCTGGCGAGAACGCACAAACTACATATAGACGACAGCAACATAGCGCGCCATGCACAAAAAGCGCAATTACAGCGCATTCGTGCGATTTAGCGACTACGGAGTCACAGACGTCAGAACAAGCGGTCGGATTTCTTGAGACACTGCGCAGGCGGAGTGAGGAGCGAGTCAGTAGCCAGTTTTGCATTTTTGCGCCCTGACTATCTGGGCTCCTTATTGAAGAGTTGATGATCGTCTTCCCCTCATGCCCCTCAGATAGGCGCTGCTGCAGGTTGCACGATACACGCAGTGCCTCACAAGGCAAGACCTGGGCCTGTCTGCAGTACACGATGCATCCCCATGCAACCCGTCGACGTACCACCATTCACAGTAATGTTTCTAGAAGATCTTGTGAATGGCAACAACCACGAATAGCTAAACCTTACTGGCCTCTTTTCACAAGGCGTGCCTCCGAAGCCTCGGCGCAATTGCCCAAAATAGCACATATATGCGCAGCGGCTAAGTTTTGTTCGCCAGCATCCTTCCACAATAGACATCTTGAGATGAAAAAATGGGGAAGGATATTAAAACAGATTTGTTCAATTTATATTGATATGAGACCTTGGCGGGTTTTTAGAATCTCGTCAGGTGGCGTTTTGCCGGGTTGAGGAACGCCACGCCGGCTATATTTCTGTTCTGGGCATTATCCGGCATTACGTCCAAATCAAGTGACGAGTCCGCAGACACGAGGCCAGACTATGTGCAGAACGGGAATTCCACAAAACTTTAAAAACATTCCGAAAAGCAGATCTAGAAGGACATACAGACGAAGTAGTGAATTGCAGAGAGCGAAATTTAAGTTTAATGATTCTTTGTTTTCAGGGATGTTGGGTGGTTGTGCTTGGTTGAATTGGGCGGGAGGAACGGCGGTCTGCATGTAAGGCGTGGGATGCCACATGGAGCAGATTCCCCATGGGGGAAGAGGCGATTAAAGGTGGTGCAGCGAGATGAAGCTGAGAGGGGCTTGTATGCAGGACGCAGAGAGAGACAGCCCATTGGAATGCCAATTTGCAGCCATCTGAAAGAAGAGAAGGAAGTTTAGGAAAGGGGAAAAAAAAAAAAAAAAAAAAAATAAGATGATGGGAAGATTTGAACAAGAGTCCAGCTGGAAATTGAAATGCCCATGTGGAGCGGTGGCTCGGGAGGTGGATTCAGAGGACGAGGGTGACAGAAATTCGTAGAATTTCAGTTTACATGAACATTTTGGAATTGTTCGTTTATTCTTTCTCAGTCTTCTTCAGCAATGGTCTGAGAGTTTGCCGCTTTGTGTGGTACCTTATATCCACTAAAAGAACTGATAGGGACAACCACGCATGTCCTAAAGAGGTTGGACATTGGTGACCATTCAACCAGAGGGTCATTCTCTCCTGTTGAGCAAATCTAGCAAGGTCACTACACACGCAGAGCTAGATTTGAAAGCGGTGGCATTGGAGACGTGACCATGAGCGAGGGAAGTAATGTTAAAGCAGCAGTCTTTACCTACCAATTTGCTCCTGAATAAATTGTACATTTATGACTTTCTAGGCCCCAGACATAGGAAAAAAGATACGCCCATGAAAAGTGCAAGCTCAAGTGGTTGAGGGAATCTGGGAGTAAAGACTGATGGCCTGGAATCCATATACAGCCTGTTAATTCGGCCCGGTTAGCTATTTTTGCATTGGTGCCATGAGCAATTGGTGGCTTGATTTTGTGCTCTAGACATGTCGATAACCTAGAATGACGTTGTTTTGAAGTGATCAGCGATCGATGTGATCTTCCCCAACCATTGTTTTTGTGTTGTCCTGGACATCGTGAGCTTTCGTAAGGGATAGAAAGTAGGAGTATCAACGAAAACTCGTTTCCAATAGTATTCGTGGAGTAGTGGCGTTCACTGGAGGACCATCGAGTCTCTCTTTAGCTTTGGCCCATATGATGAAGACGCCCAAATACCTCATGAAATGACAATCTGTGGTAGCACTTCAGCAAGGCAATACCTGTCAAAATGGCATTGAAAAGTCCTGGGATTGTTCATGGCAACAAAGCTCAAGTAGGGTTGTCCTCTCTGTTAACGTCAACGGTGCTCTAGAAGGACAAATTTGCTGCACGAACAAGGACGCCAGCAGATGTTGATCTCAAGCGGCACCTGTAGCGTTTTATTTGGATGAGTGGTGAGCTGGATCCATTTCACCGTGGAGGGTGGCCAAAAAACCCTTGACGCTCAAAATTTCTCGTCGACCCCTCCTCGGTGAAACCCTAAATCAGTCAACCTCACGAGCACACTCTCTTTGCACACCCGAAAAGCATTTTCGACCAACTTTTGATAAGCCGTCTACATGTTCACATTGCTAATTGTCTACAATTGGTCATTTTTGATGCTTGGATGGCCAAAGACTCACAATGACCCTGGACTTGAGTCTTCGCGGAGGAGGCATTGTTGAAGAGTAAAAATTATTCCATCGTTTCTTCACAAAGACCAGCCGACAAAGGTATGAAGGGTGCAAAATTTTGAACAATTGCGAGGCAACCACTGGATGTGGGTTTTCCGAAAGAGCGCCCGGGGCCGTATGTTGACTACGAGATGTTTTGTGACACCAATAGAGTTTATGGCGAGACACTAAAGGTTATCAAGGCACGGTCCAGGATTTGAAAGAGCCAGGAGATTTGGAACGAAGTCTGGAGAGGCAAAACCTGAAGAAGCGAAACCTGAAGAAGCGAAACCTGAAGAAGCGAAACCTGAAGAAGCGAAACCTGAAGAAGCGAAACCTGAAGAAGCGAAACCTGAAGAAGCGAAACCTGAAGAAGCAAACCTGAAGAAGAGAATCCTGAAGAAGCAAAACCTGAAGAAGCAAAACACGGAAACAAAGTCCAAAGAGTCGCTATCTTCCATGGCAGAGCCAGACCCATTTTTCTTTTTGTTTTTGTTCCATCACTTTGTACCCTTCAACTCCCACATCCAGGGACCAGGGCCAGAACTTTACAACCTCCAGCGCATCGACGTCACCCAGGCAACATTGGTGATCGCCGCTCCCTCGAGCGAAAAAGGGGACACATGACAAGGTGGCTCACATTTAGGCCATGCCGCCTGCTGTTCGTTTGCAGGGTGCTATTGCAGCAGCAGAAGCTACTTCCCCTTGCGGGTTTGCGATTCTCCACCGTCCAACCAACCCCGGCGGTAAACCCACTCTCCACCGCCATTGTGGCCTTTAAACAAAGACTCTGTCTATCGGAATTATGGAAACCAGCGCAAAAAAAAAAACCAAAAAAAAGAAAACTACTCACGCTGTTAGTGCCTCCCCAGACCGATCGTCAACCTCCTCCTGATCGTCCATAACTACACTGAATGCCATCTCCACAACCACATACAATGATGTCTCAAACTACTTAGGTAAAATTTTCAAACTTTGTTGAATGCTATCTCCAAACCTCACAGTTGCCTCTCTCGAACTTCACCGGCTGGAGCCTGTCTCAGATTTGTTTTCTCCACAATTAAACTTCACACGCTTCAGCCTTTTGGCTTCATGCTTCCTTCCAAATTTTGTTCGTCTACTGATACGAAGAACAAAGCACATTGTGGGTTCTGATAAGGTTTAATTTGCAGCCATTAGTGCAACTGTGAGAGAGGGGGTAACTTTTGCCGCTGTGCTGGGCCATTGTGGGCCACAGGTTCCGGCAAAAAAACTGGGTTTCCGGGCGCATTTTGGCCCACTTGTGTGAGTTGTGGAGGTTGTTGGAGGGGAGCTTGCTCAGGAATTATGGAGAAATTGTGCAAAAGATTTATATATACATATTTTTCTGGCGGGCAATGCCGTGAGACCCCGAAGAGGCTTATTAACAAAAAAAAAAAAAAAACGGTGGGCGGGAGCACACACGGCGTACTGCATACAAGGCGTCGTCGTCGTCTCGGTGTCTCTCAATCACGGTTGAGAGAGGTTTGCAAGGTGCCTCGTCAAATGGTGAAATGGGGGCTATTTTGGAGACCCGCCTGCAGAGGAGCAGGGAACAGCGACGGGTAGCCGCCTGCACACAGGCGGCGACGCGCGCAGCCCCCCCAGCGACCCAGTGGCCAGTGCTCATACTGTACCCTCGCCGCGCGTGCGCGCGCGCCACCCACCCACGTACCCACGCACGCGCCACGCAATGCAGTGCACGTTCTGCACTGCCGCATGCGTCATGCGCTATGCGCCACCCATACACTCCCTGCTGCGTTCAAATGGAGTAATATTTCATGCACGCTGCACGTCTCTCTGTAGATGTCCGTTCTAAACCCGCCTGTCTATGTACAGCGAAATGACGCACCTACATATTCATGTATTCCAAAAAAAATATAAAGTCTCCCTCCTACCGACATATTTGTTTAGCTCAGCTACCTTTTGAATTTCTACTTCCTCCCATCTACTGGTTTTCCAGTTCCCATCAATCCCCCTTTTTCAATTCCCCACTGTATCGTTTGGACCTCCCCCAGTCTGTCCAAGCCTTCTTCCTCGATCTGGATTCCCTTTAACCTCCTGTTTTCCCCCAGATCCATATCTACAACAAACCTCATCCAATCCCCCAAAAGCCAACCTCGAGAATCACGCCTTCTCCCCACTTCTACCCCCAACCTCGTCTTCAAGCTCCCCAAGTCTCCCCAAACCTCTCCCCCTCACCCTTCTCCCAGCTTGAAGCAGCTTGATGTCTGCAGCAGTCTTCTACCACCAAGATCAGCTCCAAGACTACAAGCAACCTCCAGCAAACGATCACGAGACCTCCTCTGCCACCGACACGTTGCCCTCGGTCGCCCGTCTCATGCCCTTGGCCGCCACGTCGTCCGTGACTAGTTTGCAAAGTCCCCATCAAAACATCCAGAACAACAACAGCAACAACAACAACCAGAACCAGCAGGGTGCCCAAGCGCTGGATTTTATGTATCCAGTGGTGTCTGCCGCCAACAGCTACGCTGGCTACCAGACGCTGCCTGAGGCGCCAACTTCCCAAAGCGGCACCTCGTACCACCTGAGCATCAACAACACCCCGACGACGCCGTTGAACAACTACACGGCTGCCAACGCTGCGCTGGCGACGACGACGCTGTCCATGTTGGCGCCTTCTGCCCACCATAGCTCCCACGGTTCGATTCCCACCCCGGCGCTCCTCCCATGATGGGCCAGCACCCGCTAGTCGGGCCGGGACCAGGACCGGGGCCGGGTCCGTTGCCGTATCAGCAACAACAGCTCCAGCAGCCGCCGGTGGTTGTGCCCCAGGAAAAGTGCACGTGCAAGCTGAACCCGAACCGAATCCCCCGGCCTCGAAATGCCTTCATTTTGTTTCGCCAGAAGTATCACCAGCTGGTGCTCGACGAGTCCACCGAGGCCAAGACGAATCCAGAGGTTTCCCGAGAGTTGGGCCGCCGCTGGAGAGCGCTTTCGCCGCAAGAAAGAGAACACTGGCTGAACTTGGCCGAGGAGGAGAAGAAAAACCACGCCAAAAAGTACCCCAACTACCGTTACACTCCTCGCAGACACGGCAAGGGCAAGAGCTGTCCCCTGTGCCAGCAGAAACAGCTTCGCCAGCAGCAGCAGCAGCAGCATCAACAGCAACAGCATCAACAACAGCACCAACAAAACCAAAAGATGATGCGGGCCCAGCTGTTGGACCAGGAGGCCTTGATCAACTCACAGAAACTGCCCTTGACCCAGGCCCAGGCGTTTGCTCCACAAATGGCGCCCTTCCAGCAATTTTCGAGCCTGCTGCAGCCATTGCAACAACAACAACAACAGCCACAGCAGCCCAATCCTTATCTGATGGGCCAGTTCATGTTTCAAAGTCCCTTCACCCAACCCCAGTTTGGGTTCCCAGACCAGGGACAGCAGCAGCAGCAGCAGCAGCCACTGCAGCATCAACCGCAAGGGTCTCCACAGCAGCCTCTTCAAATACAAAACCAGCAGTTTGTTGACATGAACCAACCGCACTTTATGGGCGGCGGCTACGACACGGCTGGCAACCACACGCAGAGATTCAACTCTTTGCCTACGGCCATGGGGAGCACCACCTCTTCCTACAATGGTCCCGAGGTGTATATGCAACCGCAAGCACCACCGAAATGAGATTTTGATATGAGACAGGCGCTCAAGGAAAATGACGACGAAATGTACACTATGTTGCCGACATCGGCTTTTAAACAAATGGAAGGGAGACAGAAAAAACCTCCCTCCCAGGGTAACCACGAGTTTGTAATTTCTGTTCGCCGAGAGCAGACCGGATTAATATACAGCGTATAGGGAAGATACTGTAGAAAGAAGAAAAATGAAGAAGAGACGTGTTACAATAGTGAATAACAATCACGAAGAAAGAATTCATGACAAGCGACTCGCTTGTAAAATCGGTGACATGACAATAAGAAGAAGGTTCCAACATAGGTGTTAGAGGGTTCTCTTTATGTAAGTGTAGAAACACACAATAGCAACCATTGACCACCACCACAAGAGATACCTTTTCTTGACACCCATTGATGTCTTGGAGCAACTCACCAAGAGATCACAGATACACCGCAAAGTGAAAAGAGGGGAGAGCCCACACTACAAGTTCAAAAAGGCAAAAGAGTGACAGGAATTGTTCAAGCCGCTGCCTTAGGAGATAACCGGAGAAGAAGCACCTGGGAGGAATGAAATAAAAAAAAAGGGTCCAGCTTCACAGGAGCCTTGACCACTCCCCCATATTTGGACAATGCTTCGTAACTGCAAAGAAAAACCACTCCCCAAATGCAAGGGCATTCTCCATGTTAATTTGCTTTTCACCACCATCGTGCAGAGTTTAAACCTCACTGACGCTCAAAGCCGAATACACAATGGAAGCGAGCCGAAAGGAACCGAGCCAGCACTGACTTTTGCAATCTGGCGATTGGTGGGATATTACGGGCAGAGGATCTTTGATCCAAGACAAAAAACTCACAGAACGAAGCTGCATGATGAACGTAGGCTGGACGATTCAATTTGTCAAAAAATGTGGATTTAAACGGCTTGTTTGAGGTAAATTTACGGAGACTCTAAATAATGTATCTACAAGTTCAATTAAATTCTTTTTTTCTTGTGTGACTTTACAGAGTGCTAGTTGTTTGAATTTTTCTTCCTTAAAAGCACCGTCTTTCACCATTTTCTTGAGAAACCACCACCCTTCGGCCGCCTTACGGCAGCCGTCTCTGAATTTCTCTTTCTACGGCTTTCTGTCCTTCTTGTGGCTTGACCCGGAGCAAACGCACCTTGGACAAACTCCGAAATCGTCTCTGAAAGATGGCCAAGATTGGCGTTTTTTCGCCAGTTGGTACATAAATGCCGGTGCAGTTGTTGCCGAGAGAAGGATCCGCTAAAGGAGGAAATGCCTGATGACCAATTGTTTGGAAAGCTTTAGCGGTAGAAGAAAGCTAGTTATGCACAAAAAGTGAGTGAAGTTGGGGGTGTAAGGGCCCCCGAAACTCCCAGAAAAGCATATAGGCGACGCTCCAAAACAGCCTCTCCATCTACGTAGCCGGACCTCCTCCAACTCGGGCCGTCTCCTCCACTTGTACCAGCAAAACCCATATTTCGACGAAATAGACGGCTAACCGCAGCATGTGCAAAAGCGCGTTGCGAGCCCCCGCATGACATCGACGCGGCGTGCACACAGGTGCGTCACAGAATAAGCACCCTCAACGCAGGGTCTGCACACGCAGATGCCTCCTAAGACTCCTCGAAAGGCTGCTCTCAAAGACCCTGGAAGGTGATGTTGCATTTTCTTTTTGGCCAGACACATCGAGAGAGACACTTAGAACGTGTGTTGGATTTTATCTTTTTAGTATCAGCTCAGACTCCCCAAATAATACCAACCCCCATTTTCTGTTGAACCCTTCGCTTTCTAATAATGCGCTCAATCAGAACATTGCCGATCGTGAGGGTGCATTTTGCAAGAATCCGCCCTGAACTGCCGCATCCCTGGCTCCCAGAAGGAGTTCGAGATCGGCACCTCTTTGTAACTTTAGAAATTGTCTCTGATTAACTTTGGGATCATTGAAGCTTGTTTTGAAGGTTTCTTTCTTTTTTTTTTTTCTTTCCAGGCTCGCTTCCTCGTTCCAACTCTGTTTTCTGCCCAAGAACCTTCTCGTCTGCTGCTTGAACCAAGGAGGCGCCTGGCGGGTGCCCACGTCACAATGGGGAGAATGGCAAACTTGCTCTCGGCATTGTGTGGGATCTCTTGTCCTGAGAAGCGCAATGGAAGCCCAGGCATTGTGTACAAGTTAGAGAGCAAGAGGACCCACAGGGCAAGTGCTCGGCGTCGCTTGTGCTTGGTTATGAATCTTTGTTTTTTTTTTTTTATTTTTTCTTTATTAATTTTTTCTTTATTTTTTTCCATTTCGTCAGTGAACCCCGACACTGTTGATGGTAATCTCCGGACGATTCTTCGCCGCTGCCTCTACGATGTTTTTTTTTCTACATTTAGGTTTTAGGGCTACATTACGGCTAGACGAGGCCAGTGTTGGAAGGATCGACACCTCCTTTCGGGGAGCTTGAATTCATGTGAAGTGAATCGAAAAAAAAATGTTCGTTTAATTCTGCAATGTGCTGGGGGTTTCGTGCTGATCTTACTCTCCCCAAGGTGGGTTTCTCTTCACTGTGATGTAATAACCTTTCATGGAAAGTTAGATTCGCCGCCGTAAATGTGACCAAGGTTCAGATCTACTGTGGCACTGCCACCTCTACTAGGGATTTTTTTTTTTTTTTTTATTTTTATTTTTATTTCAAGATACTAACGACATTGAAAGATTATCCTCATGTGTTTCCCAAGACATTTTGGTTCTCAATGAATCGTAGCTTGTCTAGTATTGAAGCCTGCTTTGCCATTGCAACCGAGCTTTCGTTGCAACAACTTGCCATTGATCTACCTGCGAGCTAGCCTTCTTTAAACAAGTAGTGATTGTTCAACATGAGCCTCTTAATAGAAAAAGAAGGATCTGAACAATGAATTGGCGGTTTGGCTGTGGTTTGCAAAGAATAGAAAAAATGACCGGTAAATCATCCTCTTGAGCCTTCCAAAGACAAGCTGTTTGTTTCGTCCCAAGCCATACTCCTTGGTATGTCACCGATCAATTCTTAATTCAGCATGGGAATGCTTGTGACATCACTGGAAGCGGTGTAGTAGATCATTCGTCGTCTATGTCTGCAAATTTCTATTTTTTAAGTCTAGATGTGCTGTCATTGTTGTTGGAATGCGGTCGTTCACCCTTAGTGTATATTTGCTCGTCTCGAACATTCCCAACAACACACGTCATGAAGTTAAAAATTCAAGCGTAAATAAGGAATCGAAAATGGTTTCTGGAATTTATGAAAAAAGGAGAAGAAGTTAATTTCTCGTATGTGATGAATTCCGGCGAGCCACACAGTTGATGCAAAACACCGCCTTGAACGGACACATCAGCAAGAGGAGGTCACAGCACCTTGATCAATACATGATAAATTTAATGAACAACCTGGCTAAATAAATGTCATTGCTTGGTGTTCCCCGGGCTATCTTTGAGCAGGCGATCTCGATGATTCTTATATGACCACTAGAGAGTACGGAAATCTAGGACTAACTTCACAGCTCATCCATTACGTCCTTGCAGCACACATAAATGCCAGGGTCCTCTAGAAGATGCATGAAAATAATCTCTTGGCTTCAACAGGGTCTCATAAAGCCGGGGTTTGAAAGAAAATCTCCACATCACCACGTAGGCGTCCATTCAAAAATTCACCCCTACTCACCACAGCATCAAAAGCTTGCCAACAGAATTCTAATCCAACCCCTAAAACAGCGCCCCCTTTCTTGAATACGGAGGTGGTTTACCATACCCAACGCAGTGGCCTCCAAACACGTATACGACTACCAAGCCGAAGTGACCTGGCCATAGGTTCCGCCTGCAAAGCATCACCTACTTTGCGTCAGATCAATGTAAGCGATGCTGGCCAACACTACAAACCAGGCAGAGTTCTCAAGCAATGCTTCTAATCCAGGGGAAACTAGGAAGGTGACAAAGAGGGATCATAACCACAGCAGCCGAACGGTAGCAGAGTGGAGCCACGTCTCTAGTGCAAGATACAGAACTAACCACAAGATGACGCTAGATATGCTTTTGTCAGTCGCTGATGGATCACGAGCCCGCTACTGAAGAAGACCAAACAATCCATTTCTCATAACCCAACATGTTCGCTGGGGCCAACGAAGGCGCAGGTTGATGTTTGGCGGGACCGCCTTGCCGTGAGGAAGAAGGTTAGATCACACGGCGGCATTATTGACAGGCGTGGGCCCGTTGTCATGGAAACGGAGGGCGCTGGGTTGGAGGCACCTGTTCGGCTCGCTCAAAGAATGCAAAGGAAAAACAACGAGTGCCATCACAATGGAACCCTTTGGCAGTTTAAACGAAGGGAAGCATGAGAATAATAAGATGAAGCATGAAGAGTGTTAAAAGAACAAAGACTTTATGTCAGGGGGTCATATCTCGAGAATGTCGTTGACCAAGCAAGCGAGGAGGGAGCTAGCTGTGGATTTGAAATGCAGCCAGGGTTCAGAAAACACAAAAGTCATTTTGTACGTTGAGTTTCCTCGGCAATATGTGCTCCAGTTGTGTCAAGTATCTTCGGCTCACAAATTTGCCAACAACAGACGCTGCAACGAGATAACTTTGAAGAAGCAAACAATGGTCGCTTTCCTCGAACAGGCGGAAAAACAAGACCGTGAGCCACCCTCGGGCCCGTAATCATAATCAAGAACGTCGAAGGAGGAAACTTCTCTTCATGGTCCAGAGTTGCAAGCGAGGGGAAAAGAATGATTCGCCTTAAGAATGGAAGGAACAAAAAGACGAGGCGTTCTGCTTCTCTGGTCTCTAAAGCATAATGTCGGGATGGTGCTTGTTGAAACGTTAAAGCTTATAATTGGACTTTTGACTTTACCTTCGTGGTCCCTAAAAAGAAGCCCTGGTGAAAGTTACATTTTTTTTTTTTTTTTTTTTTTTTCAATTTCCTTCCCTTCCATGACAGCGCTTGCCTACCAGGCAACTTTGGCGCTCCAGCAGCAAGCACCGCATGACGTCGGGGCCGCTAAAAATGGCTGGCGCTGCGTTTCTCGAGTTTTTAGTGCTTACTGGTGCATGCGGCCCTTGACGTGGGAATGTCTATCTAAGGCATTTCATAATCTAAAGTGAGACCTTTGAGAGAGCCATGAGAGGCCATGCGCTTACACATCCAAACCACTATACGAGGACCAGCAAGGGCAAAATACCCAAAAGCATAATGACGCTGAAACCGTTTCCGTCCCCCGCGCTAATGCAACGGCACACGCCGGCGCCCTTGCCACGAGCAGCTTCTAGAATTTCTCCATGGCTTCCAAAGATCAACCCTTGATCGTCGTTGGTAGCATCAAGCACATCAGACAGCGTTGCTGCAAGACCTGCAAGGGCGAAAACTTCAGCTCTAACCGCTCGTCCACCCGCCCCTCTTTCAACAAAGCCAGCGATGCATTTCGCCAAAATGCTTTCTTTTTCAATGGCTGAAACGCGGCTCGTGGATGCGTCCCGACGGTGCTGAAACTTGCAGAAGCCACAATAGAAGGGGCCTTCCCCCTCCCCAAAAAACAAAAAAATTATGGGCCCGATGGAGGGCTTGACATGTATTGTTGGTTTGGGCCAGTCTGCAGCAGAGCGCTTCGATACGTGAACAAGCCATAATGGCTCGAGGGTTCTCTTGATGCGGTCTTCTTTGTATTTTGGCCGAAAGGAAACCTACGCTTTTTTTTGTTTTGTTTACGAGACTGCTCTCTTCGTGCTTCTACATGAGCTTGCTCCAGGAATGGAGGAGGTTTGCTTTGCAGTTGGGGCCGATCGACTTTGAAGATGCACTTTGCGTCTGATCGCTGGTGTTGGCATGTGCTTTTTGTGGGGAGCCCAAAATTTCACAATTTCACCTCGCGTGTCGGCAACTGCAAGTGAATGTTCGTGAAATTTTTATACCACGATTCCTGATCCAGCTGATAGCGTGCTGATGTTCATTGAGTCTAACTTGTCTGGATCTCCTTGGGAAGCCTGAAAGAGCTTAGACGTTATGGTAGCAATCTTAATTAACAGGGCGGCCTAAGGCTGATCTTTTAGAGTGGAGAGAACACATCGTGACTCTCAAGTTGCTTGCATGGCCATATTAAAATGGCGCATACGGAGAGCAAGTTGAGAGCTGATCTACAAGGGGCGGCTGTTGAGCTGGCGCCGCTTTGCTTACGCTAGTAATCTGCACATGTCTTGTCTGATTGTGGCAAGACATGGCCACTGAATATTCTTACGTCATTCAACAAACTTCCGCTTCCTGTAACCCAATTTTTATCCCTAATTAGTGTATGCTGATCTTCCTAGATATCCTCGCCGAAGCTGTCGATGGTGATGGCCTCTCCTGGCTTGAAAGGTGGAAGCCCAAGGTACGGGCATCCATCGCAGCGGAAGGCGTCGCCAAGGGCGCACGATCCACACCCGCCGGTCTTACCTTCGACGGTGAAGTCTATCTCTGTCAAATCCTCTTCGGTGAACTTGACCTGGCTCTTCTTGAGACGCTCCTCTATCTTAATGGCCTCTGCAGTGGCCAGCTGGGCCATTTTGCCCAAGATCGAGTCCTGAAGTTTCCTTGTGTCGTCAGTCTCGGCCTCTTCGAGCTCCTTGAGCCCACACGTGCAATCCTTGCACGCCTTTCTTCTCTTTTTACCGTTGGGCAACTCGCACTTCTTGGGCACCACGATGTTTACACGATCTAGGTACAGCGATTCCTGTCCAAGCAAGTCGTTTTCGTCGATCAAGTCGTCGTCGTTGTCACCGTCTTCTTCGTCTGCAGACTCCTCGCTGAAGTATGCCAATTTCGAGCTCTCTAGTTTCCGCTTCATTGCCAGATCCTCATCGTCTGTCGTATCTGACGTGTCTGTCATCGCCGAGGGCGACTGTACGGCTTTTGTGAATGCTGGTTTTTTGAATGTTGGCAACGATTTGCCCACGTTACCGTTGGTACTCTTCTTCTTTAGCAATACAGTTTCTGCCTTCGCTGGCGCCGGCTTTAACCACACCCCGGGCTCCAGAACAATGAACCCAGCCATCAACACGTCGAGATCCTGGTCCGTTGGCAAGTCGCCCAGCAACTGTCCCTCATGCGCTAACGTGTCAAAGAGCTTCAGAATGAGCACAGGAGCAATCGAAAGGTGATTCTCGTTTGGGTTCACGTAGACGATGTGGTCAAAAGAGCCTGGGGCAACGTCCACGGCGCCAATAGCAAACCTATCGATAATGTGTTGTGTGATCGTCGCAGAGGGGAACTTCGAAGCGATTTTGGTCTTCGTGGCCTCCACAAGCGCCTCGTCGGTAACGGCGGTGGGATGAAGAAGCATCAAAACGGACGCTGTTTTGTGCATTTTATAAATATGTTTTTGGGATATTGGAGGGGACTTTAAACGTAAATTGTTTCTCTTGAAAGTTTGGTCTTATCGTCGTTTAGTAAGCAAAAAGGGTGAAGGTGAAGCGAGCAAGTTTCAGGCTGCTTTTTTCGTGGTCAGTCGGAATCTGTAAGTACTTAAAAAGGATTCGGACGAGTGAAAAATTTGGAAGAAGTATGAAGAATAAAGGATTTATGATCCTTATATACGAGTTAAGACCTTTTTTTTTTTTTAGGGTGAAGGTATGGTTTTGTACTGCACACAATGAGGGACCGCTGACAAAAAGAAATAGATTACTACGATAGAGAGATGCAAGGGTTTTCTACTGGAGCCAGCATTGGATATCAATACCTTTTCAAGGTATGTATTCCACAATACTTGTACAAATTCCACAGTCTGTATATTCCTGGTGCATGAGTGTCGTTTTTTAGCAGCCTTTTCATAACTCGGGAGGAAGAAACTTCGATGAACTTTCTTTTTGTAACCTCCGCGGTGACCTTCGCAAGCGATTTTATTGGCTCATTTCTCGTGTGATTTCAACCGCTGAGGGTGATATGAAATCATTAAGCAAAACCCGTTTTTAGTCATTTTCGCGTCATTGTATACCCGAGCCAATAACACGCTTTAATTTATCAGCATCATCAGCGCGTGTAGTCACATAGCGCCGTTGCTTTAGTCATCAGGTGGTGCTTTTTGAAGCCAAGCCTTGCAGAACTCTGTATCTAGTTGATCTCTCTACTCTTCTTCACATCCTATGACGACTCTTCCCCCTCTGACATGGTCGACTCCTCGATATCGGTTTCGTCGTTGTCGACATTTTTCATGATGCCTGAGATTGGCGGAAGCACCGTGTTCACCACGGACGATGAACGCAGCGTTTGAGTTGAATTGGTATTCTGACTCTGCTGCCGGCTGTGGCCCCTGCTGTCATGTAGTTTTTGCGGCGACGAGAGCGACATGAGCGAGTATACGGCGTCCTGTTCCGAATCCTGCGGAGGACTGTGTTTGCTGTTGAATGCAACGTTAATGGGAGGTAATTTCAAGGGTTGCCCCTCGTGACTGGGGGGAACTTTGTAAGGGCTTGTTTCGAGATTTCGGCTACCGTTCAACGACAGCACAATGGAAGACCGCCTACGTTCGGTGGGAGTACCGAAACTGCGCCGCTTCTCCTTATGTCGAGAGAATGCAGCGAGCAACGCCGTCTGCGCGTTGGAGTCCTCCTCAGGATACGTGATGGGAATTCTTTCGGAGGATTTCCTGAACTCTGGCGATTGTTGGAGTCTATCGTCTTGGCCAAGAGTCCGTGGAGGTGGAGGAGGCGAGGCCTGGAGTGTCTGTAGATTTATGTTGGCTCTCTGCATCAGCGCTGGAGGCAGAGAGCTACTACCTCCTTGAGGAGTACTGAAACGCCTGGGGCTTGATGTCTTGAGCATCTTTGTTGGTGACTCTTTTGTGGACGTGAAGGACTGGTCGGAGAAATCTAGCTTCACCGGCGCAATCTGGCTCTTGTCTTTATCCTGACCTTTCACTTTGCCCAAAGCTGAACTCAAGCGAGACTTCAACTGGGAGCTGATTTCTGCGAGCTCTTGCTTGTTGGGGCTATTTTCATCCGTGAACAACCGCTTCCCCGGACTGAAGAACTGCGGCGTTCTCACCAACTTCAGTTTGCGCGGTGTGTCTCTTTCATCCGAGTCGTAGCCGCTATTCTTGGGTGTTTTGAGAATACTGGGTTCGCCATCATTGGTCGAATTGAGCTTATAATCTGGCGATTTGAGCATTCCTGAGCTTGTTCTCTTGAGCCCCGGGCTGAACGGTAGTTGATCACTAGGTTGTTCAGGGGTTGCCAAAAATGCCAGCAACCGTTTCTTACCCTTCGCCGCCGGCGGCGTGGAGGGAACATCCAACTTTACCTGCTTGCCAATCCTGGGCGATGAGATAGGGGTCCCCGGTTTATTGGAGCTCATCGCTGTTTCTGAAGGATTTTGATTGAAATCTGACTTTTTTCGGTTTCGTTCAAGTCAGCGTTTTACTGCCCCTGAATACGGCTTTTATATGGTGTGCCTGGGAAGGAGTCGTGAAGAATCTTATTATTGTTGAGTATAATTAGCAACTGAGAACGGTGGATGTGATACAAACTGCCCAGACTCTAAAATAAATGGAACACGAAGCGGATAAGCCAATCGAAGGATATTGACGTTTTTTTCAACTGGACCCTAGGACTTTTTTGTAGCGGATTTAGGTGAAAGGTGGGGAAGAGAATGTTTCAAGAGTTCACGGTAAATAACAACAAAAACATGGTTCATCCGCATAGACAATGCGTGACGTCAGGCACGTGATGGTGGACGGTGGCAGCTTCCCTTCGTGGGAAAGACGCTTCTTTGGTGGTCAGAAGAAGAATACTGCATATGGGAGCCTTCATTCTAATTCAGCGTTTATCAGGTCAACTTAAATACAACCTTTGTAAATTGCTACCTGTGCCATCCAGCAACGTAGAAAAAGGCTCACACAGAGAAAGGCATGATACTTGAAAATCCCGAGGTGAGCGCGCGCAAACGAGGTTTTGGCGGCTCCTTCAATTAACGTGAGCTAAAGTCACATGATACATAGCACGTGATGCTACACTATCAACACTAAACAAAAACATTACCACACCCTCGGTGATCCGTTACCAATTCATGGCTGAAGTCAATACACCGTCAGCTGCCCAACTTCTCAGACGGACAGAGCGGCTCTCTGTGCAGAGCGCAAGGAGGACGTCTGCAATACGAGGCTCTGGAGTTTTCGAATCGACCAACAGAAGAAGATCAACACTTTTGACTACCCCAGCCAGTAACCGTCGCCAGAGTCTTTTCAGCAATGTCATTGCCCCTGCGTCATCTCAGCTGGCTACACATTTTTCCCAACAACAGCATAGAGGCGCCCCGGCCAAAGTAATCGATCTCCGACCGCTCCATGATAAAACGTATTTGGAGATGCTAATGGGAGAGATTTACGATTTCTTGGTGGCCAACCGATTCGAGCTTGAAATGAACCATGCAGTATCCAGAAGAACGCTCCAGCTGCCGACACAAAAAGAGTTCGTGTTGATGTTCCAGTTTCTTTATCATAAATTAGACCCGCATTTCACATTCACTAGATCCCTAGAAACAGACGTGATAACAGTCCTTCGAGCGTGGGAGTACCCTTACACCGACCAGTTGAGTCGAACACATATCAGCTCTGTGGGACAGGCGTGGCCAAAATTTTTGGCGATGTTATACTGGCTAATGAAGCTCAACTTGGCTCTTCTGGGGCTCACCGAGGAAGACATGATAGCATCCGATGATCCATTCGATCGCTTATTTATACGATACACTCATGAGTGCTATGGCGCCTACATTAGCCAGAAAGAAGACTATCTGGGTTTCTATAAAGATCTAGAGACGGAGTTTAATGAGATGACGGCCAAGACGGAACGCGACCAGCAGGAAAGAAAGCAGCGGTTAGCTAACCTACATAATGAGCTTGAAAACCTCAATGGAAGATTGACACAACTCGATCGTGCACAGGAAAAGTCTAGGGCTTTAGAGAATGACCTCCAGACCTTTTCAGAGTACAAGAACACATTGGAGGCTCACAAGAAGAAATGGCCTGACACGTTACATCGCCTAGAAAACGAAATAACAGCTTTCAAAGAAAAGCTAGAAGAATTCAAGAGAGAAAAGAAGAATTACCAGGATCAGTTGACCGCACGAGGACTCTCGGTGGAAACAATCGATAATCTGAACATCGAGAGAGACAAGCTTTCCAAAGCAATTGAGTACAGCGAGAACAAATTGAGGGATATCCAGCAGAGTCTCTTTGACCAGGAAATCCAGCTAAATCTGTGCATCGACAGTCTCAAAAATCTAGTCGATCAATATAACTTCTCCACTAGGAGAATTCCCGTTGAAGAATATCTGTTTGAGTTGGCCGTGAAGCCGGAATTGACTGATAGTGAAAGAGAGTTCAAGCCTGATGAAGTGTTGACCAAGACTCTACCGGACGAGAAGGTTAAACTATTACAATGTCGCTCTGCACTAACGCAGGAACTTCGTAGTAAACGGGAGCAAAGGCTGAAGCTACAAGACGAATTGGACCGTCTATTCGAAAAGACATTTGAAAAAAATGAACTTCTCGAGGATCTAAAACAGAAGTGCCATAAAAAGGTACTGCAATACTCGGAAGAATACGACTTCATGATGACAGATAGTAAGAAATACTCTGCGCAGATTGAAGCTCTCGACACAGAATTGCAGACACTTCGGCTTCGAGTCAACACGGGCATCATTGAGGCCGAAAGCACTGTCAAGAGTCTCAGTGTAAAGAAGCTGGAGACCGAGTACCGCATTAAAGAAGAAAGGGAGAACCTTCACAAGGAGGTGCTGACCATAATAGACCTGGTTCTTAACTTCAAGTCAGCGATACAAGAGGGACTCGAGGAGCTTGACTTGCTCGCTTACCAAGAGCTCCAGGCACAGGAAGATTGACGTAAAAATCGTGTGTGTATGTATTTTGGGGGGTTTTAGCTCTGATCAGAGCAGGAATGCAATGAGGTTATATATATACAAGAGGCCACAGCCCTGGAAAAAATTACTAGCATCGTCTAGAACTCGCCACGCAACCACTGCTGAGTTCTCTTTTCTCTATCTTGTCTTGCAAGCTTTCTCTTGGCCGACCAGGTCAGCTTGACTTCCTCCAACTCCTGGAGAACCTTCTCCTGTCTCTCCTTGCTGATGCCAGAAATGACATTGACCTTCACTTTGTCCACGTTGAACTTCTTAGCCAACTTAGGAACTGTCCATTCGTCGGGGTTCTCTCTTCTCAACTTGAGGATCTCTCCAACCACTTCTGGTGTTAGCGAGTAATCCTTTTCCTTCTTGATGCCGTATATAAGAGGCATATTATCGAGCTCTTCTTCGCTGTACACTTTCCATTTTCCCTCCAATATCTTGAGACGAGGATCGTTCTTCGGCAAAAACAATTTCGGGGTTTCTCTGTACGTGGGAGCCGATGCTGGGGGATTATATATGAGCCCCTGAGGACGCACTGGTTTCAAGTTGAACGCCGACCTCTGGGCGTTGTACTTGTTTTTGGGCTGCGCCTCGTATGGAAGACTCTTGAGCGAGTACCTCCGGACCGCAGATTTGAACATGTTGGCGTTGGTTCGTGAAGGGTGAAGGTAGATTTTTTTCACGTACAGAATTTTTTCCCGGTCGTGTGCGCACTCATTTGGAGGAGGTGGTAAGAGAGGTGTGGAAAGTGATAACAGGAATGATTAGAATGGTTGGAGGAGCTTTTTGAATCCACAAGTTCTTTGATGATTTTGCTTACGATTCTTGTCTGTAGGGTGTGGCTAGAGATTTGCACTGAGTGTGTGCTTCCTGAGCAACTAGCTGAAGATCAACAACGACAATGAAAGAAACTAAAAAGTAGAAAAAGAAAAGAAGAAAAGTATACCCAGGGAAAAAGATGTCAATATTGGCAAGTTTGGACCACCTGTACCCGCCTTGATTATCTTAGGGATTTGGCTTCAAGTGTTGTGCTTGAACTCCAGCAAATGCTTTAGAAGTGATTTCGCAGCCATAAGAAATAGAATCACCTTAGGTAAAGGAGAATTTTGAAATTATTCGAGTATCGAGATACTTGAGACAGTGCCTCCGGTGTCTTTATGAAAAGATTAGTATAAATACAATTATTTTAGTTCATTTTACACAAACCGGCTCATAGTCAGTGCATAGTGGTGCTACTAGGCTTCAACTAAGCAATTTCACGTCAGTGAATTGGTGCAGCGTTCTCTGAGCTTTGGGTCGTTTTACTGTGAAGAATACACTCACCTAGACAGTCACGGTGCCCACTGGTAGCTCATAGCAAGTGGTCAAAACCTAAACAAAAGTCTTCTATCAAAGGCAGGTTGATTGACTACTTAAGTTCCAACCATTGGCAAAAGTAGAATGACTTCGGACATCCTATATTCCTCATCCTTAATTGACAAAGTGCCCGATATCACAAGCTACTAGCAAAAACTTTGAAACCTCATTAATGACAACATCCTGTCTCCATACCTTATTACAGTCACTTCACTCTTTCAAATCATACTGAAGCATGACTGCAAACACCCATTTGGTATCCAATGCACAAAAGCTCAGAAGGAAGTCCGTCAGATCTGAGAGTCCACTGCTCAAATGTTTTACGAAGATCTGCCGATACTCCAAAGCCCTAAGCCCATCAGCTGAGCCATGCCCACATCTTTCTAAACATGAGCCATAGAGAAGTCAACTATACTCGTCAACAACAATACTTCTCCCATCTCAGTATTGTTCACACATTCACAGGTAAACAAACCTTCGCACATGCATGAGCGACTCCTCCCCTACGATTTTTTTTCTCTACGCTGGCTTCACCCAAAGTACTCTATCACTGATCATCTTCAAATACGACACAAGCCTCAGACACGAAATGATCATATCGCGTGGATTTCGTTGACTTGTGTGGGGCGTATCAAAAAATCAGCAAGCTATAAACATGCATTCATTCCTCATGCAAAAGTGTTGCGGATTTGTTTACAATCTCCATGTTTTGGGATGTTTTTACCTACAACACCAGGTGAGACACTAAAACCATACAGATTCCCGCAAAAAGACATGACCATCTCGCAGGTGAAACAGCCGTGGCCATAGGGCATGAACTTGAGTTCCAGTATTGAATCTAGAGATGTTCACTAATGCAAGAGCCAGTGGATTCGTCGCACATGGGTATCACGAGCAGAGCATGCGGACAGATCCAGACCACACTGATCACAAGACGTAGTTAACCGGCCAAATCGCAGCTAACAACATTTCTTGACTCTGCTGACTTTGGTTCGGCTTATTGGCTGACGCAAAGTCTAGACCGCATCGTGAGAGCGATTTCGGTTAGTAGCCATCCATCACCTGTCACCGCCGCGTGGCATGCGTCGACTGTGTGCCGTAAACAGTGCATACAGTGCCGAGGTAGGGTTGGTTTTGGCTCCCACCATTCCTTTTCCATCGCGCTCCTGCCAAATCGGGTAGGCGCCGCACACTTCCCGCGTTACATGCAAGAAATCTTCTCGCCGTTTGTGGCTTCTTTTGTCCAGGTTGTCTACCGAAAACAATCTCACCTCGACTGTGGCCGCATCAATGAGAAACACACTAATTAAAAATTTTTAATCCTCCTTTCTGTTGATTTTTTTTTCTTCTCCAACCACTTTCTTTTTTCAAGTCGTCCACTTACCCTAGTCACTCATTTCACTAGCTAAGCTCACCAAAACAATGGTCGCCTTCACTCCAGTCGCTCTTTTGGCTCTTGCCGCCTCGGTTCTTGCCGACGAGACTATCTCGACTTCCACCATCACCATCACAACCACCGTTTTGGACCCATCCGAGTCCTCGTCGCTCGTCTCCGCCTCCTTGGCCTCGGTCGCCTCCGAGCAGTCCAAGGCCTCTGAAGCCTCCGTCGCTTCTGAGGCTTCCAAGGCCTCTGAAGCTTCTGTTGCTTCTGAAGCATCTGTTGCTTCTGCTGCCTCTGCTGCCTCTGCTGCCTCTGAGGCCTCTGCTGCTTCTGCTGCTTCTGCTGCTTCTGCTGCTTCTGCTGCTTCTGCTGCCTCTGTTGCTTCTGTTGCTTCCGTGGCATCCATCAAGTCGGCTGCTGCTGCTGCTTCTGAGGCTTCTGCTTCCAAGGCTGCTGCTTTGACCGCTTACAAGGGTGTGGTTGCTGTTGCTTCTGCCAACACCACCACCCACTCTTCTGTTGCTACCAGCGCCCCTTACACAAACAAAACTAACAGCACCACTGCTCCTTACACTAATAGCTCGTCCACTCGTCACAGCAGCTCTACCAAGGGCTCCAGCAGCCTTTCTTCCAGCGCTAGAGCTACTTCTTCTGGCAGCTCTGCTGGCGCTTCCAGCTCTGCTTCGTCCTCGGGCCAGGCTGCTGCATTGGGAGTTGGTTTGGGTATGCTTGGTGCTATTGCTGCCCACTTGTTGTAAGGGGATAAGTTGTGTTGTCTATTGTTTTTAAATTCTTCCACACGTTGACACTTCATTCGATATTTTTAACCTTCACTCCTTTTAAAGTCCCGAATCACGCTGTTTTTATATACCGCTTTTTATTTGTCATGAATAAGATAATACCAATGTAATATAAATCATCGGTGTAGTGACTGTAGGCATCAAAGAATAATTACATGCGTGCAGCACTGTCAATCTTGAAGCAAAATGTCTCTAATCAAATATCTAATGAGCAGCTGAAACCCCCAACAAGACCTGCTATGCATCGGAGCCCCGCATCAACACATCACCTATTCTAGATTCTTCTCCCGTTGATATCCTTCAAGTAGCTGTCCTTCTCGAGCACATAGTACTCCATGTTTGTGAGTCCCCGTGGCACTTTCGGTGGGACGGGCGGTTTATTCTCCTCTCCTTCGTTCTCATCGTTCACTCTTTGGAATACTGACGGCAGGAAGCGCTTTGCCAGCCATCTACCCTCACCTAGGTACCCGCTTTTCTCGGTGTTGTACTCAGTGTCCACATCCTTGGCCGTAACGTTGCCGCTTTGTAGACGGAAGGTCTTCGCCAAATGCTCCGATGGGGTGGGGGCATAATACTTTGGGTCGATTTCATTTGGGTTCATCTTGTGAGTAGGGGTTTCTTGTGGCTGCTTATGGGTAAGTGGCCTCACAGCTTGGCCCATATGATACACCTGTGTAGGCATGTCATCGTCATCGTCATCGAGGCCTACAGTTTCAGCGGAGAACGGCACCAGGGTGTTACTTAGCGTCAATTTTTCGAATTCACCCTCGACTTGAGATGGAGGTGGCTTACGACCAGCTTTTGTTGGGCTCATCCTTGAAGGGCTTGTTTTCGATGGAGTCGTCCTCACAGGACTCGTCTTTGCCGAATGAGGGGGAGGTGGCGGAGGAGGAGGTGTCAGCAGCGGCTCGTAGCCGCCGCCGTCGTCTATGCCCATGGCCAGTTCTAGGTGCTCAAAGCTCTGCAATGGTGGAATTGCTGAATATTCCTCCACGACTTTCAGCAGCTTAGGTTCTGAGGAGTGGAAGAGGTTCCTTAGTGGTTCCTTCGAATGGAACTTTTCTCTCAACTTGCGTAGCTTGCCCTCCTTCTTTGGGCTGCCAGAGACAAACACATCTTCATCTTCTTTTTCCGTGGGACCCGGGTCAGACGACCTGAAAGCGTCAGCTTTCTCCTGGAATATCTCATCCACAGTTTTCCTCTGTACGGGATCTGATCTCGAGAACTCATCAGGCATCGCCGGTAGCTCTTTGCTCTCATAGTCAAAAGCTGGCGAGGGCACTTTAGGAGGGAGAATTGGAGCACTAGGATAAAACGTCATCTCCAAGTAGATCTTGCCAGCGCTTCTTCCGTTAAACTTCAAGTCGTGCCACCCGTCTAGAATGTATTTTCCGTCGTTGTAGTGGGCTGGGTCCTGGAAAACAGCGGCACAGTCGATCTCGATATCTCCAACAGGCGTAGGATCATTTTTTGTCTCATCAAGCACATCGAGCTTCAAAAGCGGTCTTCGATCTCTCGACAACAGAAATCGAATCTCCTGTGTCCACTCAGGCGTCTGTCCTGCTCTGAACGCAGCAGTGGTTCTTTTGGCCTCAGTACCGATTCTCAAAAGCACATATGGACTCTGTTTATCTAGCTTCCTGCGGTTGGGTAAGTGTTTGGCCCGGCACACCATGATGATAAGGGTGCCATCTGCAGTTTCTGGCCCATTCATGACGTAATTGTGTTGTGTGGGAGTCGGTGGGAGGAGATCGATGATGTTGAGATCAATCAGTGTAGAGTGGCTGGTTTGTTTACCTCTGAGGCGCGGTACTACTAGTGATGACCAGAGCAGAGCAGTGAAAAAGCAGGCAAAATATGAGATGAGAAGAGATTGAAGAGATTGTGAAAATTCATTGTTTTGGGACCTTGGGTTGATTAGATTACTCGTACTTTACTTGTGGGGTTGTGACTTCGGTGTGGTAAACGATGGTACTCAATGAAGCATGCTATCAAACGATGCTGGTGTATATGACGACCTTTTTTACTTTTGTTTTTTATTCTTATCTTTTTTTTTTTTTTTCTTTTTTTCGATGCCAAATTATCAGCCGCTCAAAACTATCAGCTTGAGTTCCTTGTTTCGTCTTCGACGTACTTATAGCTGATTCATTATCCCTTGGCACTACTTGCAATGACATTTTGCAACCAAGTTGTTCATGTACCCAATCCAAAGTAGACTATCGGGTTCACCACAAAAACGAGGCAGCAATGAGGTCAACCAATGGGGCTCATTGTGCCTTCTCATCAATGGTAAAGGGATGCTTTGTAAATCATCATCATGCCTGCGAAGACAGCTCCACCTCACTACGCCCAAAAAGTATGTGAACGTAGTATGATTACTATTTTATTATGCAATGTCTCTTTCTCCCCCATTAAGCCATGGGGTCGAAAAAGTTCTGTAGCTTGGTGTTTCGGAACACCCTCATGCCCATGGTGGATCCTCGGTTGAAATCGTAATGTAGACGGGCCTGGGCAAACTCTTGGTCCACACGGGGCATCAACCACTTGGAGAACACCGTGTAGGATGCAATGGCGTAACCGAGCCCGACAAAAAGGTCTATGCGCCAATGGTGGTCCAAGTAGATGGTGGCCCACCACTGGCAAAATACAAATGCTAGAAGGAGCGCTTTGGCGAAAACCCACCTCGAATAGTAGCACACGAAGAAGAAGCAGATGACCGCCATGGCCGAGTGCAATGAGGGCACGGCGCCAAACACAATGGGGCTTTTGTGGAACCCGTTGTTGACCAAGTGAGTTCCCGTGGAGAATTTGGCACGGGTGAGCCCTGCAGCGTAACCCAAGGTATCGTAGCTGGCTTCAGCGTCGTCGCCAAACTTGTGAATGAACCATGGAGGAGCTGTTGGGAACAGGAGGTGGGTAAGAACGCCGGCGATGTTTTGGGCGCCTAAGGCGAAACCGAAGCATTTGAGTGCTCCTGGTGGGTGAAACACGTAGAGCCAAATAGCAGTGAAAAGAGGAACACAGAAATGGCCAATCACGTAGCTGAACCACGCGATCGTATCCTTCGTCTCAGTGATGGGCTGGGCAAGAGACTCGTCCAAGTTGAGTAAGAGCCACGAAGCCGCCAAGAGCGCTGGCGGCACCATGGGCCAGCAATTGAACGGAGAAGGCGCCTTGCGCTCGTTCATATGACGTTTGAGTCTCCTGTTGATGCTTGTGGCGTTTTCCACAGCGTCGTGCTGGGTGAACTTGGGAATGTAGGGCAACAGGCCTATTTTCGGATGGTCCTGGAAATTTGCCGGAACGGATGGGTCGGACGGGGCTGCTTTGGGATTTTCGTAATCGACCATCTCCAAATCCTCGTCGGAAAACAACGACGACAGCAGCAGCAGCAGCGAGGAGCTCGACGTCTCAAGAGAAGAATCCGACTCCCTTTTGGTTAGGTAAACTTTTGCGTAGAGAACCCACGCAGCCAAGGTGATGGCCACCAACGAAAGCAACGACAGAAGCGGGTTCTCCCACACGTCGAACATCACCTGCTCAACCCTGTGGGCCAAAGCAACATGGATGGTGGGCCTGATGTCTTTTGGAATGATGCCAGCGTTTTTGAATATCAAAAGCCATATGAAAACCGGCAGAAAGTTGATGAAGAAGTTGACGGGCAATCCAATCACAGACCGTTCGTTGAGCCCCAGCCAAAACACCCTGTTCAAGAGCTGGTAGAGAAACACCGCCGGCCCTAGCACCGCGAGCACCACTCTCTTGACTAAGGGGAGCATGGAACTAGCAAAATGAAAGAGGAGGGACCCGAAATAGAAGAAACAAAAGAAAGTATTAAAAAAAAACGACTTTGGAAGAAACGGCTTTGGAAAAGAGAAGGAGAACAAGTACAGTATAGAAATGTAGGCCTGTGGAGTACGGCTCGTGTGATGGCGGGTCCTTGATATAAGGGAGGAAAAAGGACGGCAAAATCATAATAAAAAAGCACAAAAAAAAATAAGGTCAGAGGAAAAATTAAAAATAAAATGCAGTGCACCGGGTCAAGCCCACCAAACTCAACATGGCAAAGCAAAATTTGACAAAAAGCAGTCGATAGTCTCTTAGTATCGTGGTCTGTATGACCAAGATTCCCAGGTCTTGAAGCCTCTGGAGGCTTAATGGCGGCTGTTTCGGGTCTTTTGCTCGTGTTCGGGACCCTGAAAAAAAGAGAGCGATGCCTCGGGTGCTAAAAGCGCATTCTGTGGCATAGTGTCACAAATCAAAAAGACCCCACGTCAAAGGGAACAAAGGGGCCCACAAATCAACATTGTGTATGGAAGCCAAAAAAGCTGCCAGGCGGGGGATCTCTTGGGAAATGGCGTTCCGTGTTTGTTCTGCACATTCCCCTGGCGGCTCCCCTTGACGGATCCCGATGGGTTCCGAGAAAGTAGTAACAGGTTGTTGATTTAGATGTCTTAGAGTACGTGAATGTGCAACCACTATTTTTAGTTTCTTGCTACGTGATTTGGAATGGTTGCTATTTTTTGCCATCTGCTTCGGTTTGCTTCGCTTTGCTTCACTTTACTTCGCTTTGCTTCCGGGAGTCTTATCTGAGAATGGCTGCGAATCAAGGTTATGAGAGGGCGTGGAGTTCAGTGAGTGGTTGGATTGGCCAGTGAGGTTGCGGCGGCATGTCACTAGAATCCGTTGGGAGTTTGACGTGAAAAGGACGTTGTTGCTTGAAATTCAGTAAAGTTTGTCAAAATTGACCAGAATCTTCATGCTGGTGCATTAGTTGCCTTTGGCTGCGAAAGTGTGGGTGGGAGGTGATGGACAGATGGGAAGTAGTCAATCGCACAATTGACCAAAAAAGTAACCCCTGGCACTTTGTAAGCATTCTTGGCTGTATATCGTTGCTCTTGTGTTTGGTTGAGAATTGCTTTTTTTTCTTAAAACGTCTCCTGGTTTCGTACCACTTGGTCCTTCGGCGCTCGGCACTGGGTTCCCCAGACTTCCGGATGGCTTTTACAGGGGCTGAACACCTTTGGCCGTCACGGTCCAGAAAAAAGCGTGAATGCTCTGCCTTCCGAGCGCGGTGTACGGATTTACCATTGGGTGGCTGCGCTCTAAGCATACTTTAGCTAGGTGGCTGGGAATCCCATTACGAGCGGGTCCGGATGCACCAAAACTTCCACTGTGCCCCATTTTAAGCTTTACAATTGAAAGCGCTGATTATTATTTCGAGACTACAATTTGGGAGTAGCTTGGTTCTGACGGATTTCGCCAGAATTTCACTCTCGTAGCCTTCTTGTTCTTGTGGAAATACTACTCTCTCGCTGTTTGCAGCCATTGCGTTTTTGAGACCGAGTTTGCGCTTCTTGAAGCACAACTGCAGTTCGAAAACACCTCCCCTATTCTTTTGTGCTTTTTTATCCACGGTACGTTAGCAGAACAAACGTAGGAAAATACAATCGTGAATCGTTTTGCTCCTGCTGACGCTGTAAAGAGCGCTAAGCTGTGGGTTGTGGCGGCTTGTCAGAAGAATATACCGGCAAAGTGGTACTAATCTCGTCATTTACCATCCCCACCGCCAAAATACACCTAATAGCTTTAAAATTAGCTTGTTCTTCTCGTGGTCGTAGTGATGCATATTGTAGGAATCCTTATCCACAGTGTCGTGATGCAAAAATAACGGATGTTTATTTTTGTGACTATATGCTGAATTTCATGAATGCTGAATTTCATGAATGCTGAATTTCATGAAAATGTCTTCATTCATACAACCAATGTAAATAGAATTGATGGTTAAGACAACCAGAATGACAGCTCCTTGATTGTAAACAATGCATTGCACCGTTCTGGCAGTTATGGTGAGGCCAATTGAAGAGTAAATCACTCCCTCAATTTAAGTTCGATTTCCATGATAATCTTGAGAAGGTTTTAAAATCAGATCACTCGAATATTCCGCTGAGGCAAATACATTCATCTTATCACAAACTGACCTTTCTTGACCCCAAGCTCTAGTTTCTTCTGTGTATCGCCCCCAAAGTTCAGCACCTTCTGTAAATTTCATAAGTACCATACGCTGATAGGTTGTATTAACCGGGATATTTGCTTCTTGAAGTGCTGGAATATCGTTAATGCCTTCGTCGCTGATGGGGTCTAATGCATTCACAATAGGACCACCATACTCAGACACGATGCTATTTACGTCTGAAGTAGAAGCTTCTGGTCTTGATTATGAAATTATACTACAACCTCCAGTGCTTTTTTGGAAACTTTCATCCAACAGAGATTCAGCACCAAACACTTCTAATGAGTCGCGCTATTCCGGAAAAACCATTACTTCGTCTACTTTAATTGTCCGATATTCATACTTAACGGCGTTCTCTTATAGCCAGTCAATAACAACCACTCTTTCCTAGTTCATCAGACAGGTGGAAGTGCGCGAGTGAAGAGTATTATCAGGAGTATGTAGTTTATGATAATGAGCGGAAAGTATGTTTGAGTACACTTTAATCATAATGTTGTCTATGGGGAAATAAAATGAAGAAAAAAAAATCATAAATAGCAATAAGAAGTGAAGTAAAAGTATGCGAACTGATATAGTGAAATAAAGTCAAAGTCATCACCACATTGGAATGGAGAAGCTAAGGATACTGCATAGGACTGCCATACTTAACATATAGCAGAAAGCTCATTACCACCTCCCATCCCCGTCCCTTTCCATATGTCCTTCAGAAACAAATCCTCGGGAAGGATGCTCTTGCCCTTTGGGCTAGACTACTCAGATATCTTGTCCCAAGGTGAAACCACAGAAAGGCCCACATTGGAACTCCCAGTACATGGTCCGCTTTCGCAATACGAAGAGAACGTTGCAAAACAGTCGCTAGCATTCATGAAACTCCTCTACGATGGGCCCTTTTACACTGGCACGCCAAAACTAAAAGAAGCAGAGCTGGAGCCGATCCAGCGATACTCAGACAGATTCAAGAAGCGCAAGAAGGTGTCGCGATCCATCGATGAGTACCCCTACCAGCTAGAGTTCTTCCCTGAAGAGCTATATTCTGTGATGGGCATATCAAAGCAGAAGAAGAAATTGCTTTTGTCGTCATATAAAGAAGATGGTGGGCTCAAGCAGTTCAACGTGACAGAAAAGGAGGATTCGGCCGAGTCAATGCTCGAAAGGCTCAAGAGCCTTGCAGAGGACTTGGATGCTGCTCCAGCTGCAAATCAGACAGAGCAAGAGGAGCCAGAGGAAGAGGATTACGATGACGAATTCGAGGAAGATGATGATGATGACTACAATGCCGAGAAGTACTTCGATGGTGGAGACGACGATCTAGGCGACGATGGAGACGACGAAGCGGCTTTTTAAAACGACCTTGCGCTTACCATTTAAAGGTATATGAAGATTTTTTTTTTTTTTTTGCTTTTCAGCATTCGATTTAAGGTCATCGTCTAGATACATAGCGCGGTGGACATGTGGAATATCCAAGGGACCGAATAACGGATTCATTAAATATCACCAATTAATAGAGCATAAACAGAACTTAACGATCAAGAATTTGGACTTGCATTGCACTTGATCGCAGACGTCATATTGTGTATGTCAGCATTCAAGCCGGTTACCTCAAAATGTCATACTATTCTCTTGTTTTGATTTCTTTACCTTTTTAATCTCGTTTTCCCATCTACACAGCGTATCTCGTCCTTCATGCTATTACTATGCTAAACATTAAAAGTCACCGTCGTTAAGTTGTTACGAGCACCCTCGATCTTACCCAACCATCTGCCAAACTTATGCTCCTTACTTGAGGCCACCATAAGAGTCACAACTTTGTTCTGCAGTCTTTCAATGCTGTCGATGCCTACCACGACTCCTTTGATGTCACCAATCACCCCCATGGGCTCAAATTTTTTGAATCTCTCTTTATCGATCTTCCACAACCTTAGCTCGCCATTGTAGGAGCCCGTGACAAAGAAATCACTATAGGGGACGGCATGGATAGCTGTAATCCAGTACGGTTGTCTTTCGGGCACTTGAATCTTAGCAATGCTTTCTGAAGACTCGCCACTTGCTTGGAACGGCTTTATTTCCGGCATGAGTCCGTGGCCGAGTCGCTGTGTGAATAATGCTTTTTTCTTACCCAAAGACCAAAATGCTATATTACCATTGTCGGAGCCAGTGACAAAATGAGTTTCGTCAACCATTGAGCACACCTCGATCGACCCTTCCATATGGAATGGCTCGCTAGATGGCCGCTCCTCCTCACCGTCTTTTCGCCTACGCTTTTTGTCCAAAGAGTCACCACCTCTGAACGTCAAGCGCAGCTCCTCAGCAATCTTCCAGAACATTGCCGTTTTGTCTCTTGAGCCTACAGAAACACAAGTTTCTCTGGCCAATGCGCTGATATCGGTGATGTTGTCTTGATGACCGTATAGGATTTCGAGTTGGGCCTGTTGGGCGATGGAGAATGTTCTTATTCTGAGATCAGCACAAGCTGCAAACAACTGGTCGGTGTTTCTTCTAAAAGCAATAGCATTCACAGCAGCTCGCGTGTCTAGAACACGCAAACATGTAAGGTTCTCGGATGACCATATTATGAGTCTGGCATCGTGGCCGCCGGTGACGATGTACTTGCCATCTGGAGACACGGCCACACAGTTGATCTGGTCGCAGTGGTGAACTTTTTTAGAAAAGTACTTGACTCCACCTTTTGTATGTTTCATTCTCAGGGGCTTCTTACCACCAATATTCCATTTGATGAGCTCCATGTCTTTGGACACTGTGTATGCAAAAGGGTAAGCCACAGCCACCCCCGTGAGATTCTTGGACCCTACTCGAGTATTGCTTCTGGCGCAATCCTCAAGCTGTTTTTCGATTTTTTCTGCAATGTGTTTGTAAGCATGGCCCTTACCTTCGGCGGCATCTTCTTTTAGTCTTCTGGCCAAGATATCATCGTCCAATTCCTGAGCGTCGTACTCGTCTCCTTCTAGCTCTTGCTCCTTCAAGTTCTCAAGGTACTGTTTAGCGAGTCTTCTACGTTTCTCTGCGGCAGTTTCTGAAGCAAATTCCTCGTCAGAATCAAGCTCTCTTTCCTCGATTTCAGCGGGTACCTCGCCTTCATCCGAGCTGTCGCCAGGCTCGATACCGGAGTCGCTTGAGATCTCTTCATCATTGTCGGGAGCTCGGTCTTTTGGTTGTGCCTTTTGCTTTTTGGTTGCGCTGGAGGGCTTAGCCTGCCTTTTTCTCTTCTTCGACGGATCAGATAGGAATGGGTCTCCAGCCATGATGGTGATATTTAGAGATCAATAGATGGTTTTTTTGATGGAGGGCATCTCATCGCACTAGCATGGAGATGGAAGAGGGTCACGTGCACTACGTCGAAAGTTTAATAATTCCAATGCAAGCTTATCTTCACGGTCAGAAACCCTTCTACAGCTACTGAATGGAGCCTGGAGTTCTTCGGAATGGAAATTTCATGGCCAGTTCAAGTGGGTTTGTTTCCTGAGGTAGGTTACCTCTACTGCGCAGAATAAGTACGGAACATACAAAACCTCCAGAAAACACTGCCTCATCCAACGGGTGGAATCATGATTCGAAACGAATTTTTATAGAGACTCAGATTGTGCATGCGATTCAGAATTTGCTTCTAAATCTTCTTATTCTACTTCTGGAGATTGTTTTTCACTTACAGGTGAGCGACCTTATTTTCGCAGCCATTACGCCTATTCCAGCTTGACCACCTAGCCAATCGTTATTACCTTTGAATAGTTCGATGTATCTCTGTAAGGAACTCAAGAATGCTGCATCATAATCAGTCAGGCAAGATCACCAGAAATTTTTGGTCTATTCAGGAAATATCAACAGTTCTGATCTTGAAAAACGAGAATAAACGGACTTTGAGTCCACGATACTCGATCAATTTTCTATTCAGAATTGCATTTTCTTTCTATCTTTGCGAAACTTTCCCCCCTCCCTGATTGCTTACTCCTTACCTCCTGATTGTTCCTCTTCTTCTTCTACACCTTCACTTGTCTAATGTCTTGATGCTATGTACGTGTTTTCGGAAACGTTAGTCCCCGTTCTCAATCCTCCAATAAATCCTCGATGTCGTGGTCCTCTGCTGCATCGTACGCAGACTGCTCCAGTGCTTGAATTGTCTCTGCTGCCTCGTTAAGAAGGTGTTCCTGGCGCTTGACGTTTCTTCTCGTGGCCTTGCCCCACCCAAACGTCTTGGATTCCTCGTCCAACTTCTCAAACTTCTCGTTGGCCTCTGCCTCCTTCTCTTCCTTTCTCGTTTGAGCTTTTTTGTTGTCCTCCTCGATTCTTCTGGCGATCTCTTTCGTCTTGGCCCAATTGGTGTACCATGTTCTAAAGAAGAGGTACACGCATACAATAACCACCAAGCGGAAGTATTTCTTAAACTGGTCTTGGTCAATGTAGTTGTAGATGAAGTTGAAGATGGGTTCGGGCTCAGGCACGGTTTCTGTGTGGTCCATGGCGGGTAGGTTGTTTGATGAGAGTAGTTGATTAGTGATCCACTTCGCACTCATCTACTCCGAGAGGCAAGGAAGGTCGTAAAGGAGAAGGAAATTTTTCTAGCGGTAAAGTATAAGAAATATATAAATTGGAGTCTTACAGGAACACTTTGAATTACATAATGAGTAAACTGCAACTTAAGGGATGTGCTAGTCTGCCATAGTGATACAATTATAGAATCGAATGTGCTGATATACTCATAGAAATGAATTGAAATTTTGCTATTATTCGATACAAATGTCACCTGTGATTTTCTAGGTTGCTCTTTTGCGGTTCATATAATAGCTGTGCTTCCACTACAGACCTCCTGGCTTCGGATTACCTGTGCAATCAAGTCTCGCAGTACCCTTATGATCGACAAGCAGCTGGAAAACAGCCTATGCAATTAGCCCTTTCCTAGAAATCCCCATTTTCTCTCCGCGTCCATCCAGCATACTCAAGCTGAAAAATATCTCGAAGGCAATTCTCTAAAGTGTCAAGTAGTGTACCTCAAGGTTCGTCCATCTCTGCGCTTGACTAATTTCCACTCGTTACAACTCCTCTTCGTCGCTTCCAAAGGGATCAAGCTCCGGAAAATCACCAACCTCAACCTGTTTCGGCCTGACAAAGCTTCCATGGTTGGGCTTAGCCTCAAACACTCGAAGCAGGCCAATCAGTCCATCGTTCTTACCCACTGGCTCGTCAAACTCAATGCCCACCCAAACACTTTCTCCATCGTCAAGTTCCTTGATGTGACCTACAAACTTAACTTGGCCTCTTCTTTCACTGGCAATGTTTATCACTCTGCAACGAGCACCAACTTGGATGTTTTCTTCAAGCTTTTCATTTTGCTCCTTGAGCTGGCGCTGGTGCTCGTTAAAATTCGGATCAAAGCGTCCCAACAGATTCTGTTTCTTCCACTGAAGTACCGTGTTGGCTCTTTTGGCGTACTCTTCCTCAGAGAGCTGGAAACTGTGCCCATCGTCGTCTTGAAGAGCCGCTAGCGTCGAATGGGGGTCTGTGTCAATAACGTGAATTCTTGAATAGGAAGCCACATTCAAATCGGCCACTGTCTTGTTGCTTGCTTGTCCTGCCTCGTGCACTATACTGTACTCGTTTGAGTTTTTGATCGGGTAGTAGTGTAGAGTCTGGTGCTTGGTGTCGATTCCTGTGATCTGCTCCAACCTCTGCAACAAAAACTCCACCAGCCATTGTGGCGAGATTCTTCTTTCTGATGACGTAAGATCAGACGTAATATATACGGGAATGTCCATTTCCACGAAAGATGTGTAGTTCTTTGGTGAGGACTGTGTGGTGCGAAATCAACAAGTATTTTTACTAGTCCAAAGAACTACTACACCTTTCACCATGAGCCAAAGACAGCGTCGAGACAAGGACAGCAGGGGCCACAGAGACAGAAACGATAGGGGCGATAGAAACGAGCGTGGTGATCGTAGCGACAGAAATGATAGAGGCGACAGAGGCAACCGTCTGACGTATATGAGCAGACAGGAGAGACCCAAAAAGGAGGCCATTGTCGACTTGAACAAGTTTCAAGATCAGAAGGTTGTGGTCAAGTTCATTGGTGGAAGACAAGTTGTGGGTGTGTTGAAGGGATTTGACCAATTGATGAACTTGGTTTTGGAAGATGTCACCGAAACGCTCAGAGACCCTGAGGACGATGCCATCTTGACAGAAAAAAGAAGAGACTTCAAAGTGGTCGTGGTAAGGGGCCCGCTGTTGTTGACCCTTTCGCCGCTTGAAGGAACAGAGAGCATTGAAAACCCATTCAATATCGAGCAGCAGTAAGACTGCTGAAGGTTTTTTGGAGTATCGATGAAGGTGCCTCTAGATGTACAGTATATAAAATGAACGTGGACGATGTACGTGGATAGTAGAAGTGTGAAGCTGATGTGGCAGTGTCAGAAGGTTCGGTCAACCTGTGAATTCAAAGGGTGATATTGGTCGGTTGCAATTTGATCCGTTTTGAAGGATGAATTGCCATTCGAACTGTTGAAAGTCTTTTGAGATGCTGGTACATAGCCACAACAATAGTCCACTTCGTTGTCATAGCCCGAGCCCGCTTTGAACTACATAGGTTCACGCTAGCCTCATTCTGCGATTGAACACAACACCAGACGACTGTGAGATTCTTGAACATAGATATGGCATTGCCAATGTACTTTCTCAGTCCAGATAATTCTAATCGTCGTACGAAATGTCTGCAGAATCGGTTTTAGCAGAAGCCCTTACACAGCAGCGAGAAACTAAGAGTCAATCCATCAAATGAAATTACCATGAGATATCCGTAAGTGACTTTCGAACTGCTAAGGATGAGAGATTCCAAGAAATTGAATAGGTCACCTCATTTTAGAGAACGCCAATGAGAGATCTAGCTTCAGCCGTGCGATTTTGCAGCCATTCTGTCTTCCGAAACTAGTCCACTCTGACATCTGATCTGAGCTTCGTACTCAAGCTGAGTCCCAAAAATGCTGAAGAATTGAGTTTCAGGACAATACATCATGATCCACGAGCTTTAGCGCATCACCTTATCTCGTTATCTTTTCTCCAGGATATCGCGCCCAAAGTCATCGCACTTCACCGATCTTCATCCCCACCATGTCAACACCCCAAAACGTCAGCAAGAACGTGATCCTTTTGCCCCAAACCAACCAGTTAAGAGGGTTGTACTCTATCATCAGAGACCAGCTGACTAAGCGGGGCGACTTTGTGTTCTACTCGGACAGGATCATCAGACTCTTGGTGGAGGAGGGTCTCAACCAGTTGCCCGTGGAAGAAGCCATCATTGAATGTCATGGCGGACACAAGTACAAGGGAGCCAAGTTCTTGGGCAAAATTTGTGGCGTCTCGATTGTCAGAGCTGGAGAGTCAATGGAAATGGGCTTGAGAGACTGCTGCCGTTCGGTGAGAATTGGTAAGATCTTGATTCAGAGAGACGAGGAGACAGCGTTGCCCAAGTTGTTCTATGAAAAGCTCCCTGAGGACATCAGTGAAAGATACGTGTTTCTTTTGGACCCCATGTTGGCCACAGGTGGTAGCGCCATGATGGCCGTGGAGGTGTTATTGTCAAGAGGTGTGAGAATGGACCGCATTTTCTTCTTGAACTTGTTGGCAGCGCCAGAAGGTATTAACGCATTTCACGAGAAGTATCCAGACGTGAGGATCATCACCGGCGGTATCGACGAGAAGTTGGACGATGACAAGTACATAGTACCGGGCTTGGGTGACTTTGGTGATAGATACTATTGCATCTAGAGAATTTACATGCATTTTGTGTGAACGCAATCGGGGTTTTCAGCATATTCTTTCAGAGTGACCCACATCTTGCGGAAAGTAGAAAGACTGGCGAGAATGGACCCGCCAATCCATGTACTATACTTGCGTTCGGGTGGAGCGTAGATCTTGATCTTCATCTTTGTGTCTCTTCCAACATTTCTGTTGGTTGACCATATACTGCTTTGGCTTGTCTGCGACTCCTTGAGCTGTTTGAGTAGACGGTCGCCGAAGCCTCGTAGAAGGGTGGTGCCTCCAGACAAGATGATATTTTGGTATAACGTGGGGCGTAGATCAAGATCAGTTTTGGCAATTGCAATCGACATGAGCTCGTCTATTCCTGGCGACTCGTCGCCGATAAGTTGAGGATTGAATAAGATTTCAGGAGCCCTGAATTGCTCAAGCCCCAAATGTAGTGTATGCCCGTCAGGCAATTTGTAGCTGGAGAAAAGGTCCATTCCATCATGCGTGTAAGCACCCGGAGCCGAAGACCCCATGAAATGCGAGTAAACGACACCCAGATATAGCTTCTCGTCCCGTTGTGGATCCTTCGACACATAGCAGCATTGTTCCTTGATCTGTCTGGCTATATCAAGCTCCGAGCTCGACAGAAGAGTGATTCCCAGCATCTGGCGAATCTGCATCGCCAAATAGTCTGTGATGTCCCGGCCACCGACATCCATACGCTTTATAGCTGTGGGTAGCGAAAACCCATTGTAGACGGGCACCACATGGCTGACACCATCACCGGAGTCAAGCACCACTCCAGTGGTTCTTCCAGAGGCGTATATCGACAACACAGCCTGAACAGACACATAGACACAGGGAATATTAAACGTTTCAAACATGATCTGACACATGTGATCACGATTAGCCCGAGGGTTCAATGGCGCCTCCGTGATGAGCAAAGGGTGTTCTTCTGGTGCCGTTTTGAGCTCTTTCGTGAACACATAATGCCACAACCGCTCCATATCCTCCCAGTCGTTGACCACACCGTGCTCAATTGGATACAGAAGCTTGAGAAGGCCACGATTTTGGCGCGCCAGCCGTCCCACATACGCCTCGATGTTGTTGTACTTTGATACACTATCGTCAGCCAGCGATACCGCCATGATCTTCTGGTACTTGGGCCTTCCCACTAAAGCAGGCTCGTGTATTTTTGGTTTTTCTTCCCCTGCAAATCCAGCCTTTAAATTTCCTGATCCATTATCAAGCACCACCGGCTGGTTGTAGAGGGTGTCATCTTCCATGGCAGTGTTTACTATTGGAGTTGATTCGCGATATCAACAAAAGTAAATACTATCTTCCACACATTGATCTCCAAAACGTTCGAGGTGTAAAGAGAACAGTTGCTTGGAAATCACTTCAATCACATTCTTACAACTCATCTAGCTCGATTCCATTTAGCTCGAACTCAGTAATACTACCACTATGCTGCACTTGAGTACGCTTTCCAATGCCCAAAAGGTGCAGATCAGGAATGCTTTTCTCTTGATCGACTCTAACTCGAAGGACTCGGTGATTTCCAAATCAGACTTGGTCAATGTCCACAAGACTTTGGGGGTCCCTGTACCGCCAGATTCGGAGCTCAAGGAAATGTTGGGTGGGGAAGAGCTGGTGAACTTCACCAAGTTCTCCCAGATCATGGCTTCTGAGTTTTCCAAAATTGACGACAGAACTACTATCTCCAATGCGCTTCAAGTTTTTGCCAAGAAGGGACTGACACCTGCTCAAGTGGACGCTGATAAATTAAAGGAAGCGTGTTGTTCAGTGCAGCTTGGAGAAATTGGCTCTGGCGACCATAGACTACTGAGAGCTGCGTTTGATAAGCTCACAAAGGGTTTCGTTTCTGAGCAAATGGATGGGTCGAAGATCTTCATGGCAGAAAAGTGGCTCGATGCGTACATCGAGTAGACTTTAAAGGATCTAGTGAAAGAGGGCATCAAATGTCTTTCGGGACGTTGTCAATCACAATCATTTTACGTCTATACAGTGACTTGCCTTAAACATGATCCGATCGTAACGTTCGACTTGCACGAGGATTCTTCGTCATGTGTTCAAGGCTACGTTCAAGGTCTTTCTTCGTGTATATTACATATGCTAGGTGCGTGGGACAGTTAAAGCAGCCTTTTAGAATGATCTGGGCAACGGCTTTTCTGGCCTAAATGGTTTGAAACAGAAATTTGTCGTTAGTTGCGAGTTTACTGGTCAAGAATCAACTCGTCGCATCCCCAGTCTTCGTACCAGCCATCAGGCAAATATCTTCTGATCACCAAGGGAGTCTTTCTCTGAGCCAACTCCTTCATGGCAATCTGTAAAGGATCGGTTTCACCCTCAATGTCGACTAAAACTGGGGCGTTCAACGAGATTTGCAAAGCTCTGGTGCCCAAAACTCTAGCTCTCTCGTATTTGGTCATGTACGGCGTGGTAGTCCTATCTTCCTTCGGGATAGCTAGTTCCCTGGCCGTCTTCACCCTCATTTGAGCATCGGCTTCACTGAATCCTCCGTTGATGATGGTTCTGCCATCTTCAGCTTTCATGGCCACATCTTCGCCGTCCTGTGCACCTGCAGGCTCGGCAAAGTCGTCATCAGAAAAGTGGTCAGGAGCATCGAAGTCCTCGAAGTTCTCTGGTGCCTCGTTATATGGTTCCTCAACGTCCGACATGGTTCAGTTGTAGGACTGAGCTTTTTTGGTGTTTCTCATCTTGAAAAACATTCTGGTAATGTCTAGAATTATATACAGTACGTACTTGATGGCTGCGAAAAAAACACTACAAGAATCAAATAACTTATGCTTATTTAGTTCATGCAGTTACCTGCTATTTTCTAAAGATGTCGTGGTGGTGGAGGTGGTGTGTGATAGAATGAAGATGCTCGTAATTATTAGTGTGGGGCACAACACGCCTTACAACTCGTCGGCGTATGGCAAAACGTCAGTGTTACCAACAGCAACATAGTTGAAAGCACCCAACTTCACGCCGCCTTTGGCGCTGTCAGCAGAGATCTGGATGTTGTGTGGGTATTCAAAGGACTCCTGCAAAGCCACAGACAACTCAGCGGCCTTGATAGCGCCAGACAAGGCGGAGGCATTGATGCCATCCACAACCTTATTGGCAGCCTTGATGCCCTCAGCAACCTTGGTGGCATCCTGACCAGTGACAGAAACGACAAACAAACCAGCGTCTTCGTACTTGTACAATCTGGAGTCAGCACCGGGGATATCGCTCAAAGGAGAAGCAGCACCCTTCAAAACAGAGGTACCAACAGCAGCAGACAAAACCTCAAACTTGGCAAAGTCCTTGGTGGCCACAGGCACACCGATGATGGCGGTGGACTCACCGCTCTTTCTGAATCTAGCCTCCTTGCCGGTGTGAGTGGTGACGGCAGGAGCAGAGGTGGAGCCTGATCTCAACGCAGAGAAAGCAGACTCAGCAACAAAGTTGGCCAAGTCCTTCTCGTCGGCGCCAGAGGCATAGAGAGAAACGTTGCCGGAAGTGTACACCTCGGAAGCAAAGTTCTTGATGTCATCCAAGGACACGGTAGAGGCAGAGTCGTAGTACAATGGGTTACCCAAGCCCTTTCTGAAGGTCAACTCGTGCAAGTGCTCCAAGGCGACAAACTCGGTAGAGGCGTGAGCTGCAGCGGCCTCAGCGCTGGCCACTGGAATTACGGTCTCAACAAGCTCGTGTGGTCTGAAGAGAGGCTTGTGCAAAGTGTTGCCCAAGGCTTCCACGTAGTAAGGCAAGTCCTGCTTCAAGAACTGGGTGTTCAACACAATGGCGTCTCTGGTGACGTAGGAAGAGAAAGAACCACCCAAAAGCTCAGACTCTCTGGTGAACCGCAAGGCAGACTTGACTTCGGTGTTGAGGAAAGCGAACTTCGACAAGAGGTGGGCAACACCGATCTTGCCTGCTTTGGAACCAGCATTGTTCACCTTCACAGACAAAGTGGTCAAATTGCCAGGGGCGTCTCTCGACACCAACTTGACTGGGGTGGTGCTGTAAGCACGGGAGGCAGCACGAGACAACATGATGGAGGTTGAAGGGAAGGTTAGTTGAATATGGGTTTTTGGTTGTACGGTAGGTTTTTTTTCTAATAGAGTACTCAATGCGATTTTCAGTACCCATGATTGGCTGGAGATTATGTGCAGGATGACATATGGCAACTAGCTAAAGCACTGATTATGTAGGTGGTAGAAAGGGGAAAGAATTCGAAAGTATTGGGTAGAGAAGGCCGTGGTGATCACTTGCATGGTTTTTTGATATTGGAGAAGCTGGTAAGTTGAAAATTGTAGAAGGGTGGTTAGTGGTGGATTTACTGTGCAGGGTTTATTTGCAGCCATTGAAGTATCACAAATGATGTAGAGCAGAATTGGAGTTTTGTAAAGGTTTAAGGTAAAGTCAGATACTTGTATGATCGAAATAAACAAATCAGATTGGTTGAGTTCTTTTTTTGGTTGGTAATTTTTATGTGCATGTATAGTTCATTATACTTATTGCTAAGATACGCAGTATAAGGTAAAAGCTGCAAATTGATGCTGTTCATGTCACAGTAGTTGTGCTGAAGATTTTGCAAATTTTAGAATAAGTAGAGTCTAAAGGCAAGTGAGCAGCAAGATAAATCTATTTGCATTTCGTGCAAAATCACTTTCTTTATAATCTATCTATTTTTATTGAGCCTTGATAATCCTGGCCATGAATAATGCCTTAAGCACGGTTACTGATGATGATTACAACACAACAGTATATGATATAAAGCATTCCGGTGTCAACTCATCTCATCTGATTAAATCTGTGTCAATCGGAGGGCCTTTCTGTCCTTCACCTCATTAGTCTGGATGTAGTCAAACACTAGACGACCCCAGATGAAGTCAAGGAAGATGACAATGTAAACGCCACCCCAGATCAAACTCATGCTAAAGAAAAAATTGGAATTTCCGTTGCCCAACACAATCCAACAGTAGTAGAAGATCGGTGCTAGGAGCAAGCAAATGATGAGCGTCAACGCATTGATTAGCATGAACTTTGTGTGTGGTATGACTGTATTCTTGAAGATAGGCAACATCGACAACACAAAGCCTAGGTCGCCAATAATAGGGTATGATTTTGAAAATGAAAGCCATGTGTGTGCCATTACGACAGCCAAGAAGGAGTCACCAATCTGCGGTTCACTTTCTCTTTCAAAAAACCTCACTGTTATGGGCACAACAAAAATGACATGGTACAAGTTGAATATGCCCTTGTATAACGGGGTGAAGAAGTCAAACATCTCGGTAAATATATACCACCAGAGACCCATGTTGGGGGAGAACTTGTCGAAAAATAGAATGTTACCGTAACACTGGTAGAAAAAGTCAGGAGTCCCAGAAAGGATGAATGAGAGCAGAAGCAATGTAGCCATTGAAGCAATGAAGATGGCGCTGCATTGCACCGCCAATCTTGTGTAGTCACGGTCTGCAGATACAGTGAAAGCAAGGGCAATGACTGGCACCACAAGGAAGCCTGGTGTCAATGACAAGTATGCGCCAACCGCAAGAGCTATCATTGCCCTGAAAGGGTTGTGATCAACGACAACCTGAACTACCAGCTCGATAATGAGGAAGTATGAGAAGACCGCAGTCGAATGAGACCAATTGGTCAATATCATGAGCGGGTTGAACAAGTAAAACGCCGCAATAAAAGTCGAGCTGAAAGGCAGACCCTCAATCTTGCTTCTTTTCCGCTGGTGCTGTTCGTACCACTGATTCGCCCGTATGAGCTTGCAAGCTATACCCAAATCAACTATAGCATACAAGATATTGAACACGATGAAGACGTAATTTTCGGGGAATGCATCGTTGACTAAATTCAACAATGAAACAAGTAAAGGCGGATGGTACACGACACCGCCATCATACACGTCTAAGTCGTTCTTCAACAAGTAGAAGGCTTCTTGGATCGACCTGAAAGAGTCTATGGGTGTTGACGTTTCCACCGTCGAGGCCAATGCGTCAGTTATACGAGGAAATAGCGAAGGCACAACCACACGAATAAGCGTGCCGATAGCAAGAACGGCAGCTAGAGACATGATCTTGTAGAAATGAATTGAGTGGAGAAGAAGTAGGTAGCGTTTAGGTAACTGAAGAGGTAGGTGCAGGATATAGAAATGAAATCAGTGTTATAGAAAATCCCAAGTAAATGTTTGATATCAAAAGAGATGGGCGCCTTTAGTTTATGGAACGCTCTTACACTGCGCAAAAAATTCTGTTATTTTACCTTTAGTTTCTGACAGTCGGTTGTTGAAGTTAGTGACTCCTGCACAGCTGTGATCAACAGAACTATCTACTACTGCTTCTTCAGAGAACCTTAGTAATGTCAACAGTACGTTCTTCAAGCTTGAATATTTTGATTGCATCTCATACTAACAAGTAGTTTCAGCCCGTCAACCCAAAGCCGTTCCTCAAAACGCTTTTGAATAAGAGAGTCATTGTGAGGTTGAAATGGAATAAAATGGAGTACAAGGGCACCCTTTTGGCGATTGACAACTACATGAACTTGCAACTTGACGATACGTATGAGATCATAAGAGAAGGAAAAGAGAAAAAGGAGGAGTTGATCGGTGAAATCTTCATACGATGCAACAACGTTTTGTTTGTCAGAGAAGACGCAGAGTCCAAAGGTGACGCCAAAGAGCCTGTGAAGGATGAAAAGATGGAGGAGTCCTGAGGTGAGACTTTGTAGTTAAATGCGGGTGGGCACCCCAGTGAGCTTATTTCTTAACATTCGATCCCTTCTGTTGATATGATCGGAATAGCATTCCTCATTCTTGATACTTCCCGATCTTAAGGAATGCAAAATATAAGAGCGAGCACCGAGAACAATGCTGTGGCATAGAAGTCGAGACTAATAGGGTGTGGTGTTTAATTTACTTCACTATTCAGCTATGTTCCAATGGACCTCTTCTCACCGTCATCCAGTTGGAACCATCCAAACAGTCAATCCCCTGTTATCTTTGTATAGAATCCAAGCCAAGTAGTCGATGAGGTGAAATTTCATGAAAAACTCAAATCACTCCGCTTTCGTAGTTCAAATATCTAATACTTTCATCCTCCTCACCTCTTCCAACTACACTGTACAAAGCGCGCTTTCTGATACATCAACTACACTTCTCCCACTGATGGCCGAGCCAGCGCCCTACGGGGGCTTCATGACCCGAACTATAGACGCTGAGAAGGAGCAGGAGGAGAAGCTCAAACAGCAGCAGGTGGAAATCCAGATCAACGGCGTCTCACAAACGCTAAGGCCCGAGGCATTGCACATCCATGGAGTCGATAACTTATCCACAGAAGACCTCCAGGCGTTTGTGGACTACTACCTCAATTTTGAAAAGGTCGGCGATAACGAGTATAGAGAGTTTGAGTCGCCAATCTGGTTCAGAGTTCAGTGGATCGACGACCTGAATGTGAATTTAGTGTTCAAGACCCATGAGCACGCTGCTGAGGCGCTCAGAGCCTTGTCGATCTCGGGAGGTCCCTCAGATAATGAGATCAAAGAGTTCAGTCAGGAGTACGTCTCTTCGATTGTCCAAGAAAGAGAAACCAAACCATACGCAGCAAGTATTTCATTCCACAAGTACCAGAAAGAACTCCAAAAACAGTCAGAGGAAAAGGATCTCTTTGAGGACAAAAAACCTAAGGAGGAAGTTCATGAGAACGGAATGGATGAGGATGACAGCTCTGTTGTCTTGTACATCAGACAGAGTTTCCAGTCGGACAGAAAAGTGAAAAACGCTGCTGCGTATTCGAGGTACTATTTGCTTCATGGAGAACCAGACAGAACGCAGAGACAGAGTACTGCAAGACCTGAGCGTAACGGTAGGGACCGTGGAGGGTATGCCAGAGAAGAGGAAGAAACTGACGACCTATTTGCTGACAAGCTCGAATCGATCAAGAGTCGTCGTGAGGAAGAGGACGATTTGTTTGCTTGGAGATTGCGAGAGCAGTCTCCTGGGAGAGAGAATAGAAGAGGCGGTAGAGGTGGTAGAGGTGGCAGACGCAGAGGCAGAGGAAGAAGGTGAAAGAGAAAAATAAAAAAAAATGTTGTAGACGTTTTTGTTATTCATCTGTATAGTTATGTAATCTATCATCATCGCGAACATGTCTCATGGCAATTAGCGTTTATTAGTTACCTTCTTGGCCAAAGTCGTTGGTAAACTTCGTGTGGTTTTCTATATCTTGAGCGTTGACTGTAGGTCTGTTGCTCTTGACGGCCTTGATGAAGTCCTTAATTGTCAAGTCGGGTTCTTTCAATTCGTCGGTGCCGATATCGAGCCAGCTCATTTCACGGGCACCGTCGTCACCAGGAGAACACGGGGTAAGTTTCTCCTTGCCGTCTTCGTAAACAGGCTTGAAGTGGGTTGCCTGTTGAATTTTTCTAATCGGCTGCATCAATGCATCTCTCACCACCACCGCAATATCATGACCCGAGTAACCCTCAGTCATCTCTGCCAACACTCTAAGATCCTGCTGGTTGCATTCACAGGGCACCTCTCCAATGTTCAACTCGAACATGCGCTTACGAGCTTCCAAGTCGGGCAATGCAATGTAGATTCTCCTCTCGAATCTTCTCCTCACGGCTGCGTCCAACTGCCATGGAATATTGGTAGCTCCAAGAACCAACACACCTTGCGAGTCGTTGCCTACGCCATTCATCTGCACCAAGAGCTCTGTCTTGATTCTCCGCAGAGCCTCGCTCTCTCCTTCGCCTCGAGGCCCACAAAGAGCGTCCACTTCGTCTATAAAAATGATGGACGGTTTGTTTTCACGAGCCATGCTGAATAATTGCTTCACCAATCTCTCGGACTCTCCCATCCACTTGGACACAAGGTCCGAAGAAGACACAGAGAAGAAAGTCAGATTGGCTTCCGTGGCCACAGCCTTGGCCAAGTACGATTTACCCGTACCTGGAGGGCCGTAGAGCAAAATACCCGAAGTGGGCTTTCTGTTTCCAGTGAAAAGCTGGGGGAATTTCACTGGAAGAATGACGGCTTCTTTCAACGCATCTTTAGCAGCGTCCAAACCAGCAATGTCACTCCATTTAACATTCGGCTTTTCAGAAAGAATAGCACCTGCGAGTGCTCCACGAAGCTTCTTTGTATCGGCATCATCATCGTCGCCGTCTTTCTTTGCCTTTGTCGACCCACCAGTAGCAGACGATTCCGCCAGATTCGATTTCTGCAGCTGTTTCTCAAGAAAATCCTTCAACTGCTCAGCTCTCGAAAGATACTCTGTGAACTTCAGCTTAATCAACTCCTTCAGCTTCTGGTTTTTTTCGTACTTCAACGCGAGCATCAAATAGTCCAACCCATTATAGTAGAGCTTGTACGCTTCTTCGTAGCGCGTGGCGGTGTCCGCGTCAATGGCCTTCTGAATGAGGTCTATGCCTTTGGTGAGGAAGTCTGACGCTCCCGACATGGTGGTTTGGTGGCAGTAGTTGAAGAGGTAACGATAGTGACAGTTGATGTGATGGTTCGCGCACTCCCAGGTGATGAAGCATGTGTAGGGACCAAATTGGGGGATGAGGAAGTTGAAGGATAATCGAGAAAATTTTGATGCGTTTGTAGCGTAAAGTACACCTGAAGATATTTTTTGTCATCACTGAGATTCGTTTTATGGGGCAAGGACCTATACTGGTCTATTAAGGAATGGCTGCGAAAAGCTTAGGCTGGAACGGTTTTAGGAACACAGAGAGATGTGTAAATTGGCACCTTTTAAGTGTAATTGGGTATGATATTGAAAAGAGCAATAGTCTTCAGGACCAAGTTAAATTGCCTGGGTTGCATCGAGCGTGTGATATGGTGATATCAGGTGATGCGAAGTGAATTCAGTAGTATCATAAAGACTCACCAGGCCCTACATCATTTCACATTCTTAAAACATTATGTCAAAGATTTGCTGAATTTTAGTAGGATCTTCTCGCTAAAATTATCATTGGGCATTGGCTTTAAAAATACTGAAATTCGCCTTCCCAGGGATTCTTCAACGCCTAAGCAAATCAAGTCAAGAATATCCGCTAAAAGTATTTAGATGACAATCCTAAACTACTATATCACCCAATACTTTATGGAATTTGATGTCTTTTGATTCCCTTTAAGTAATTGGTAGCTAGGGGAGTGATTCGCAACCAGGTACGCACCCTTACACCTCCTTACTTCTGATGGGACCGACCTATTTCACAATTGACCATTTAGCTGGATTTGTGTGCTTGAGAGCCTTAGTGAATCCCTCAGGAACCGCAAAATTGTGTATGCATCTTTCTTCGGTAGTATCTGAGTATTTGGACAATTTTAGGAAAAACACTATGGTTTAGCGTTTTGCAGCCACAAAACTATACGAAGCATCAACTGTCCCTAGATTAACAATCCCTAGATTAACAACTGAATTCTAATCGAGCTGATCTTACAGTGAGAAACAAGCCGCAACAGACCCAATTGACAAGTTTCATCAAAATTTCACTGAGAACTGAAAATGTAGTTTTAGTGCACAACTCTTTAGTCACCATATTTTTGGGCTTCAGACTCTAATTAATTGGGTGCAAAATGCACTCAGTAAAATGGGGCCGCAACACGATTAAGTCATAGAAAAGAAATGTCTGCTCTTACTGAGCTTGTCCTGCTTCTGAATTCAGAAATCCTCAGATAGACATTGAACAAACGAAACTTTCTACACAGTCACATTAATTTTAACTTTATGACGAAATATACAATTACATGGAGATTAACGGTTGGACTTGGCGACTCTCTCCAACTCGTCCTTCTTCTTGATGGCGTAAGAGGTGGAAGAACCCTTGGCGGCGTTGATCAACTCCTCAGCCAAACATTCAGCAATCGACTTGATGTTTCTGAAAGCAGCCTCTCTGGCACCAATGGTCAACAAGGCAATGGCGGTGTTGACTCTTCTCAATGGAGACACATCAACAGCCTGTCTTCTGACAGTACCAGAAGAACCAATTCTGGTGGAGTCTTCTCTGGCACCGGAGTTGACAATGGCGTCAACAACAACCTGGAGTGGGTTCTGCTCGGTCAACACGTGGATGATCTCCAAAGCGTGCTTGATGATTCTGACGGCCTTCAACTTCTTACCGTTGTTTCTACCGTTCATCATCAAGGAGTTGGTCAATCTCTCGATGATTGGGCACTGGGCCTTTCTGAATCTCTTGGAAGCGTATCTGCCGGCAGTGTGGGAAACGAACACTGGCTGTCTGATCTGGATGTAGTCAACGAGGGAAACGTCCTTGACCTCAACATCCTCAAAAGACCACTTGTTGAACAACTTGATCTCCTGCTGAGCAGCCTGGATCTCGGCTGGGATTGGGGTGGCCAACTCGACCAACTGGAGCTCTTGCTGGACAACTGGCTCCTCGACTTGAACTTCCTCAACGTCAGACATGGTGTGGTGAATAAAGAGAGATTTGAAGGTGGAAGAAGATTTTACAGTGAAGAGGATGCGAAAAATTTGTTAGGCTGGAGGTGTTGTGTACAGGAGCTCTGGTCTGAGAATTGTGGATTTGGCGCGGTTTGTATTGAATATGTGGGCACGCCTTCCCTTTTGGGACATAGCCCTAACGAGGTCAACCCTAATGCGGTGCACGTGATGTCGGGGTGAAGAGGCAGCTTCCGATATTTTCACAATTTTTGTACTTTTCAAAGTCTACTATGTTCTGGATACCTAGAGGACTTCGAAGATACCGTTTTTGTTTGTCTACAGCTTTTGTGCGTGCAATTGTGTGTGAGTTGATCTGGCCGAGGTATTTCGCCATAGTTAAAGACCCCTGCCTTCATATCTCTGCCACTTCTTCTTGAAATTTCACGAAACTCTGTAAACAACATGAATGAGTGATAAATAGCAATATTATGCAAGTTAATTGCTCAATTGACCGTGCTTTACCAATAAATGACTATATTATAAGGATTGCAAAACCAGATGTACAAATTAGCCCCTGCACATAACCCATGAAAAAATTTTATCTACGAAATTACTCGAAGATCCCAATTAGGCAATGTAAATTCTGGGACGCGTGTAAGTGTCAGTACAGCTTAGTCCTAGAGTCTTGAACGACTAAGTGACCAAAGATGATAAGATCAGTAGTTTGGCAGGTGTGTGGCAAGTGTGCAGATATTTCACATTCTACTACGTTCACAGTGGCAATTATTAATGTCTTATCTGTATTGCTGGTGCTCTCAATATGACCACTATTGCGATTTGCAACCATTCACTTGAACATCTATACTGGCATTATAGGATAAATCTGTATATATGGGGTCTGATCCTCTTCAGTCCCATGTGGAGGGCCCAAATGTCTCGTTTGGTCCTAATTTGTAGAAGGGCATTGACTGACCATCGTAAGTCTTATTAAACACAGTGTTCCCCCACCATTTGAGTGATCCAGCCGGGTAAGATACACAAAGGAAGATGATCACCGCCGAAATAGATACACCAGAATCAATGGCTGCAGACAAAATGTATGTGTACTTGACGTGGAACGCTCTGTACCATTTGCGGATGTAATGGTTGAAGCCATATGAAATGACGAAATAGAGCGAATAATTGTATATGGTGGATGGAGGGATGTTGCCTGGACCAGTAAAGAACACTGGTGCATTGATTCTGCTCACCCAGTGCTTTGGCCATTTTTTGGCAACAAGCCAAGTTATGAATGGGGTAAAGAAGCCTATGAGGAAGAAGTACATGAAAGCGTTGTACCGTTTGCCTGGATTGAAGAGCTTTGCGGGCCCGACAGCACCCCAAACTATGGAGGAGTTGAAGATAGTCCTGCCATTGGCGCAGATGAATCCATCGGATTGCTTGGGGCTACAGATATTGTCGATGTTTGATCTCATCCACTCTTGAACACCGACATTCACCAAACCTGCGGCCAAAGTGCCGATAATCTGGACAAAAAACAAAAGTCTTGGTGGGATCTTCATGTATTGAGCAATCTTTAGATCTCTGGAGAAGTCGAGTCCCTGTCTCATTGGGATGAACCCGTATAATTTCACCATCATGTTTGCCAATGGCTTTCCTTGCCAGATGTAACCAGCAACAAGTTCAGTGATGATGTTAAGACCAACGTGCTGGTTAGTGATACCTTCAAGCAAGCCTTGAGGGACAAAATTGACAAACGCAATACACAAAGCAATGATAAGTCCCCACCATGGAAGTTGGGTTTCATAGCAGCATACCGCAACAAAGGAAAGCACAATTGAAATAACGAAAAGAACCAAATACCACCAGTCAGGTGCTTCTTTGAAGTTGTTCATCAACCGCTTGTGGATGTCTTCACCGCCATGTCTTTGGTCTTGCAATTTTTTGACAATGTCTTTTCCGTGGTACAAGAAGCAGTGAACAAAGATGGCAATCACGGCAGCAAAGTTAAGGGCGTAAGAAAGCAAATATGAGAAGGGCACAAATAATGGGGAGTACTTCTTGTAGCTCTCTTCGTCAAAAACAAGCTTATCATTAAGCACCTTCGAAACATCATATTTCTTGCCCTTATTATCGAATGTAGTAGAGGAAATCATAGGCATGTACTTGGCATACATGGTATTCGTATAATAAAGACAGGGCAACACAATGATGAAGAAGATGAATGTTGACGCGTAAGTATTAGCAGATACCCACGCTGGTGTAGCCAATGGTGACGCAGACATCGCCTGTGTTGCTTGGGTCCAATCAAAAGAAATGGGAATAATGCCCAAACCAGACTGAACACCGAACACCTGGTTCACTACAGTGTTGTGGGGCCATATCCAGGTGATGAAGTCAAAGTAAGACAACGCCTTGAACAAGTACCCGGGCAACCAGTACCACACAAAGGAGAAGATAGAGACAATGCCGAAGAACTTGTACCTGGACATGGTCCAGCCGTTGGCGACCATTTTGTCGAGAGCAGCGCCTTCTTTGGTGTGCAAAGTATTAAAAAGTGATGTGGTCACTAAAGTTTGGGGCCAGATCATGGACGCTGGGTAGACAATGAAGCGTCTTGTGAGCCCAGCGGCGCCGTATCCCAAGAGCTGTGTGGAGAACACCAAGAGAATCATATAACCTGCGCTGAGCTTCTGATTATAGAAATTGGTCTGGGCAATTAAAATGTTCATGGCGTATGAAGTAGACGAGGTTAACGACACCACAATCGTTAGCAAGCCATGCTCTTGTCTTGAGTACGGTCCTGGATTCAACTGGAAGAAATCTGGAAGGAAGGAAGGTTTGTAGTTTGGGAGCTTGGCCAACAGCTTGCCAATGGGAAAAGATACAATCTGGGCCACAATAAAGCCAATTGTCAATGACGGATACCGGAGAGAAAAAAACTGGTTTACTCCGGCAAAAACTATCACAAAGATCATCGTGAGTGTCCATGTTCTCCAATGGTTGAGCTTCACATCAAGGTCTATATCTAGACTGACTGCAGCACGCACCTCAGGGTAGGGCGAGTTTGCCAATTCTTCGACATTTCCCTCGTGAAACAGCCAGTCATCGTGCTCGAGCTCTCTTTCAACTTTCTCGATGTCCACAGACTTGATAGTGTGGACGACATCTGGCGACTTAGCTTTTTGCAACAGGGTTCTGTCGCCTGAGCTTATAGAGGCATCTGAAGAAGTTCTTGCCATTTTGATATTTGGGGAGGATCAAAGATCCAGAAGTAAAGTCACGGTTTAAGTAAATCGAAGCATGTCGGGGCCTTAAATTAGGCATTGAAATTGGGAATTGCAAATTGCCCATCTGCCATACTTTTTTGACGCACAGAAGCATAAACGGGGCCGGCTGTGTGCAGGTAGACAGAGATAAGAACTTTGTAGGTGGTCAACAAACGAGGCCACGCACCACTAAAAACATAGAAATTCGGCAGGCGAGTAGTCTAGTGCTGCATTTATGTGTACATCAGTTTTCGTATTTTAACTACCGTAGTGTGCCGAGAAACTCCCGGGAAACCTTGACAGGTGCTGTGCGCGCGCTCGTAACCGGGTGGAAAAGTGGAACTGATAAGGATTGCAAAGCACCGCTTAATAACGGGCTACTGTATACCCCCTGCCGAAATGGTAAAATTGTTTGCCTTAGAGGCCTTGTTCCCTTGTTAGGTCTATAGTGTTCGTGCTGATAGTGGCACGTGTAATTGCAATATGCTCGCGGCGATCGCATGGCTGATAGCCACACTGGAATTGTGGCTCTCAAAAATATCACAAGTTTTTCTGCTATCTTTGGAACAAAAGCAGCTTGATTTTGCGAACGCCAGGCTTGGTTTCGGCTAAGTAGCCAAGCATTAATTCGGCGACAGCTAATTTTTTCCGAGGCCAAGCATTCTTTCGTGACGGTAAATCGTGGTTAAGCATCGCTCTAAACCCAACTGCTATGCGCCAGAGATATGAAAAGGGACAGTGCTTGAATAGCGATAACAGGTGGCTTAGGTAGGTTATTCTTTTTAATTGCATTGTTTTTGACTCTCATCACAGAGCGTGGAATGTCGTACGATCATTGACCTTTCAGGAGTGAGCAATATGGCACTATATCCATCTATCTCCATAAAATTAGACTCAGACAAATCTAGGACTTTTTACAGTGCAAGTTTAATTGCCTTGGAGCTTTCACCCGGTTTAATTTTCTGCTTTAAAGCGTGATTTGCCTTGGAAGTCCATAAAGAAGCCTCGAGAGTGTCCTCTTTTTTCATCCTGCTTCCATAAATCCTTGCAACTAGCTTCAGTGAAATCTTGAGCATTTTTTATTCAGTATTTGCCCACCTACATGTCACAATTCTCGACTTGTTGTTTCAATCATTTCACTGGCCTACGATGCTCTGTGTGATGTATGATGAGATCAAATTTGTGCTAGACTAGGAGGGCAATCAATTTTGTCATGGAAGCTGCAGCTTTTGTTGAACTATATTTAGATTGGGCGCTGGTAGAGCCTTTGAATTTCACGTTCCATATAGTAACGTTTGCTGGTCTGCATCCTCCAAACCTGAACGACTTTCCACGCAATCACATCTACAGGCTCATGGTGAATTAGATCTCAGAGCCAACTCGCTGAACCGGGCATCATCAATGGTCGTTTTCTTCAAGCAAGTTATTTATTTTTTTTTATTTCCGCCTTATTCCACAATAAAGGCAAATGCTGGATCATAAAGAATTTCAAAACTTGGTGTGTGTCAACTGTTGCATGTTTGGCTGCCACATCTTGTCGCACCTCGTGAAATCCAATTTTGCAGCCATTAATATCTGGGGTCAAGGCTTACCATGAGAAGCCCTTCTCAGTGAGCATGCCACCATGGATGTTGGAAATAACAAAAATGAATAATATTTTCAACGAAGAGCTGGAAGTGGATTAGTACACAACATCAAAATCCCTTGAAAACTGCCAGGTGCACAACCCAGGTCCCAACCTCTAACAAATCCATGCTAACTCCATTTCGCATACTTTTCATCCCGCCGTGAGTTTTTGCCTGGCACAATAATAGGTTTCCCCAGAAGGCTACTATCACCTAAATTTCTAGCATCTGAGGAATTCCGACGTCCATACAATTCCAACACCATTCAAGATGACTCGGTGCCTCGGCTTTGCCACTGCTCACGCCTCGAGCCTAGCGCTTATCACTTTGATCACTCACGCTTGCTTCGCCTCCAGGCTGACTAGTCGCATTTTTTGCACCCAAAAGTGACTGGAGCAAGGAGGACAAAGAGAAAGTGCCAAAATCCCGAACGAACTGTCAAAGAAACAAAGAGACCCAAAGTTCTAAATATCAACGTCCAGAGCGCTTCCTCTACCGGCTGCAGAACTTCACTCAAAGAAATCCTCACTTGATCGCTTGAGTTGGGCCTTTGGTAAACGTCTCTGGCCTGCACACAAGCGCCGGCCCGGTTAATTTCTTGGTGTTAATCAAATCAACTTTCCCAATTCTCCCTACTTCTTCTCATCATGTCCTACAACCCTCCCACTGGCCCTCCTCCAAACTGGTCTGACAGTAAACAACCGCAAGTGACCGATGAGCCCTCTGGCGCCAGGTCAGCCGGTTACCAGCCCCAGGGTCAACCCCAATACGACCAAAGAGGTTTCTTAGGTGGTGGCCACCATCAGCAGGGCTACGGCGGCTACCCTCAGCAAGGCTACGGTGGTCCTCCTCCTCAGGGTGGCTACGGGTACCCTCAAGGAGGATACTACCAGCAGCAACCACAACAGCAGTACTATGTTCAGCAGAAGCAGTCGAGCGGTAACGAGAGCTGCTTGATGGCCTGTTTGGCAGGTTTGTGTGTGTGCTGTACTTTGGACATGCTTTTCTAAGCAGTCTGTTTCTTTCCAAGCAGACGGCCATGCAAATACTGGAGCTCCAGCGCTACGTGTTACGATACCCACCCATCTCTTCCCACCTGCGTAAATTTGCATCAGATAGACATTCAGAACTTGCTAGTACCTTCAGCAGGTTTGTGTTTGCTGGCGTGTTGGTGTAGTCAGATTTGTGTAATTATGAATGGATTTAATCAAGCAGAAATGTGTAGTTGTGTAGATGTCTACACTTCATCGTAGTGGTTGCAAATACCCGAAATTTCACGACTTGTGGCCAGATGCAGAGTGATTGAAGCCTTTTGATGCTTAGCTTACTTATGGTGTTATCTTTTTTAGATTAACGATTGACATTGTGTCGTGGACCTATACTAGCAGTCTTTCGAGAATTTTACTTTCATGTCCGAATTGCTCATATCTGATGTTCAAAGAAACTCAGTTCCAATGGAAAGAAATATGATCAATTTTGTTACTCAAGACGCTGTACCCGCTTCTTTGTCTCTATGCACTGGTGTCATCGTCATCGCTGAACAGGCACGTTGACCACGGCTAAGAGTCCAAGCCCATCACCGAACTCGGCCGAATAGAGTTTTCGTCTCAGTAATACTTCGCTGTTCAACACCGTCGGCTCAGACTAGTTTTTAAATTTGCCAACGAGGACTTTGATGTGGTGCTCAAAATTCATTCAGATGACGTTTGATTCCTTTATATCTCAATAGTGTATGACGAGAAGGGTTCAATATGGTGTATGTATGCTAGGGATATGTTCACAGGATACTGCCCTCAGTAATGTGATTTTGCAGGTCAGATTTTATACTAGAGAAGTGCTTTCAGTGTCAGGGAAACCCGTTATCCCGAGTTGTATAAAGAGACTCTGACACAACATACTTCTTTGTTCCACTAGGGGAGATGATAACAAGAACCACTACTCCGGAATTTGAGCTTCTAAAACTTATTTAATATCTACCTTCTTACTCAAGCTGTTGCTTAAAAAAACATCATTTTGATAACTTCATCCAACTGGGCTTTTTCTGGTAGTGTGAATGTAGCAATAAAGTGGGAAGTGACATCGCTTTGTCTCCACGAGGTATGTTGAACGATTCCTACGAGTGAATACCGTGGAAACGGTGTTAGAAACGACACTTTGAAATATAAATTGGGCATCGTTCAAATTCAAACTTCCAGCCATACTACTACCTCTAACCAACCTCAGAACAAAAGGTGCTTTTGATTGATGTACCGTAACTTCGAACAAAATTCTTGTACGTGTTTGTATGTCGTTCTGCAAAGGTCTTGACCTGCTACACTTCATTTGGAAGCTCTGACTACTATTGAGATCGCTTTTTTAAAGGGCCATGATAGCTCTTTGGTACATCTCTATGAAACAGTAAACAAAAGGCTTTGTGTGTACAACCATATCTCTTTACGCTTCAAACATTAGAGCAATGGTTGAAATATTGGATCGCACAAGAATAAGGTCCTTTATCAGCTTCATGTATCTCCCAAAGTCATCAGAAACATCTTTACCAAAAGCCACACACACGACTGAATAAATTCAAACCCTCCCCCGTTTTTTTTGGCGTCTTAAAAAACAAAGTGCTTCTCGATTCTAGCCAAAAGATTCTTCTCACTATAATTATGTAGTCGACAGTTCGTCTTCTTATCTCCCTAATGGCAATTCGCATCCACCTGCACTAGCAAAAGCGCTTCATTGGTAACCTCGGCCAAAGCCGCCATGAGGGGAGAATTACTATCAGCCGTATCGCCTTTTTTTGGTCGTATTTTACGAGTCTCAAAGCAAGGGGCGGTGCGGCTAATTATAACGTTTGCCCAATATAGCGTTTGCCGAAGGTCAGCCGTATGGATATCTCTCCACAAGTATTCATTTTGAAGCACCATTTTGATTAGTTTTTCCACACAATATTCTGATCAAAGTAAATTAAACAAATTCAACAATGCCAGACAAATTTCTTCTCCATTAGTATGTTACATCTGATACGTCATGTCAATTGCATCCTAACCTTAGTCTCACCAACTCTAGGGCGCTGAGAATAGTGTGGCTCTTGGAGGAACTCGAGCTCGACTTCGAGTTGAAAGTGTACCACAGAGTTCACGGCGTTACTGCCCCCAAGGAGCTCTTGAATGTGTTCCCCACAGGAATGTCTCCGGTGTTGCAAATATTCAAGGAGGGCTCTTCCGAGCCCCTTACTCTTGCCGAGAGTGGGCATATCATCCAGTATGTGATCGACCACTACGACCATAAGGGCAAGTTGATTCCGGACTCTGAGGCCGACAAGGAGAAAGTGGGATACTATTTGCACTTTGCTGAAGGCAGTTTGCAGCCACACCTTGTTTCAATGATTGTAGGGGAGGTTGCCTGTCAGCGTGCCCCATGGCCAGCCAAGTACCTCGTGAAATTCATTGTCTCCAAGATGAACTCAGAGTACTACGTAAAGAGACTCAAGACCAACCTCAACTTTTTGGAAGACACGTTGGCGAAGAAGGAAGGGGGCTTTTTCGTCGGTGATAAGTTGACGGGCGCAGACATTATTCTTGAGTACCCTATTGTTCAAGATCTTTTCAGCGACCCAGTAAGAGCGAAGAATTTGGGCTTGAATGTCAAGCTCGAGGAGGCCTTCCCGCACTTGTATGAGTGGACCAAACTCATTGCCAGTCTTCCAATAAGACAGAAGGCCATGGCCACTGAAAAGGCCAACTTGTAGTCGGCTTGAATTGGTATGCCTCTCTGATTTTAATTTAATTTTTCGGCGATTTCATTTTCTCTTTATTTATCAGTTTGTTGAATACATTAATTGAGGGTCTACAAGGTCACTTTTTGGTGTCTTATTGCATTTTCGGTCGGTATTTGAGCTTACTTTAAATATATGATCCAAAATACGTAAGATTATCGTAGATTTAGGCACTAAACCAACTGTGACATATTATCTTACGCCTCATATCACTCAACCAGTAAGCCGGTCTAGTATAGTGGTTAGTACAGTTCGTTGTGGCCGAACAAACCCAGGTTCGATTCCTGGGGCCGGCAATCTTTTTGCATTCCATATATTAGTCCTATTTATGCTGGTCACAGCTCATATGTCTGGACCTCGTTGTTTGTGTTTGTGATCTGGCACGAGTCGACCGTGATCAAGACAACGCTATTGTTCTCATTCTGGATGAACGTCTCCGCCTGAGCCTCGTCGACCAAAGTGTTGTTCAAATGCAACGACTTGTAGAACTTATAGTCCTCGGAGGCAGGGTCTATGATGCGGGCCCTTCCGTTGAGCATCACCGAAACGCTTCTGATCTCAGCCTTGTTCATGTTTGCCAATAGCTCATATAAAGAGTTTCTTCTCCCCGAGGGAGCCAATTCGTCGTCGCCAGCAACCCAGTCGTGGATTAAAAGCGACACATGAGGATTCGACTCGATGTTGCGGTATTTCGTTGTGTCTCTTGGGGTGCTGAGGATGATGTATGGGGTTTCGTTCTTCAGATAGTACGTGTAGTTCATCAAGGAAGCATGAGGAACGTTGTCCTTGGCTGTTGCCAAATGGACATAGCGTTTCAGCTTGAGCAACTTGGTGACATGCTCAGGCAACCGAAGCTCGCGGTCAGGTGAAGGGTTGCTCATTGGAAGAAGAAGAGTGGGTGATATTGAGGGAGGTTTGATAACGCGCAGGTCACTTGAACAAGGGCAGAGGAGGAGGAAGCGAAGTGAGCAGTGGGAGAAAAAAGTGAACAGCAACAAAGCGGTTTTTTAAACACAATTGACTTTGGTCATGTGAGTTGGCAAAGCTGATGGGCAAAATAGTTGTTGTGGTGATGACGAGAGTGGTATTTGGGACCCCACGAATTGCTGCGACTGCACCCACTGGAAAGTCAAGGCCAAAGGCGTTGATTAAATTAGGAATACAAGAAATGTAAACTGAGTTTCAAAGGTAGATAATTTGGATATGTTGACGGATTCTTTCGTTTTTTTTTCTTTTTCTTTTATTTCTTTATCAGGGGTTAGCTAACGCCTTGCTTCAGGATTTCGGTAAGTGGTTGCGAAATGAGACTCGACGCTGCCGGTGTGGAAAATATCATACGAAGTTTACCAAAACAACAAGATGAGATCATCAAGATCAATTCGGTGAAGTGATTGTCTTGTAGTTGTGGCTCAGCATTGCTCTTCTCATTTCCTAATACGACGCCAAATAGCACCCAGACATTGCTTGTCTGCCCAGCATGCACAGATTACACAGCATTTTTGCAACTTTTCAAAGCTCCAAAAGTGGCTCTTCTTGGATCTCGTTGGTCACTGCGCACTTGGCTGTCCCCAAAGCCTCTGAAGCGGTAGATGGCTGCAAAGTGAGCCTCAAGCGGTTCTCACAACGCCCGTTGAACCAAGTCATTTGAATATAATTGGAAGGCAAATAAATACATGAAGTTGTTCGAACACAGTGAGCTTCCTCTTGATTCCCTTGTCTTAAAAGCTCCCCACTCTTCCTTCCATCATACTACTCCAAGCTATCAACATAACCTGCGCGCGAACTTGACTATCAACAAAAACCACCTTCTCCGATGTCATACCTGGACTTCACCGGGGAGTTCAATTCCATCAAGAGAGCTCTGCTCGAGGAATTGAAACGTGATAAATTTGTGCAGCGGCTTCAGAGTGAGAGGAAACCTCGCACCGTGGACGAACTCAGTTCTGAGGAAGAGCTCTTCTTTGATGCCCCCGAGGTAGATTCAGCGCCAAAACCTAAGGTTGAAGTTGATGCGGGGCCGGTAATTAAGCCTCGCAAACGACTAGTTCTTTCAGGCATCGAGGAGCTCAAGCAGGCGAGAGAGATCGAGCAAAGACCAAAGAAGAGGGTCCTTCTCACGGGAATCCAAGAGTTGCGTGAGGCGAATGAGAAAAAACCTAAGAAACGGGTCAAATTAATACCTATGATGCCACACGAAGGAGCGAATGCTGCTGGTACCAACGAAGGTGCTGCACAGACTTTGAATAGTGGAAGATCAGCGGATCAGGTGGGACCAGACGGTCAAAAGAATTTCAAGGAAGAGGTCCCAGAGAAAAATGTTCAAGACGGTAATGAGAACAAACACAGGGCGCTAGATTCGCTGTCTGACGGCAACGCCGGCGACATTGAGCTCATGAAGCGAATCATAATGTCTCAGCTTACTGGTAGAGACTTCCCCTTCTTCGATGAGTGTCTGCTTGCACCCACATACAAAGAGATCTATAAGATGCTACAGCACACAATTTGCGACGGAGAAGGCACTTCGGGGCTTCTTATCGGACCAAGAGGTACAGGAAAGTCATTGGTGGTCAATCGAGCCCTAGAGAACCTTCAGAAGCAATATGGCAGGCTGTTCATCACCGTCAAACTCAATGCTACCCATCACAGTGATGATAAACTAGCCTTGAGAGAAATAGCGCGTCAGTTAGATGTCAATGCCACCTCTGACGACGCTAACAAAAGGACGTTTGAGCAGCGTGCTATCAGCGACACGTTCACCAATATTTTACTAGCGCTTGACTCTAAAACGCCAGGAGGCACCCCCATAGTGTTTGTGATTGATGAGATAGAGCGCTTTACAGGTTCAACGAAGCAGACTCTCCTATATAACCTTTTCGATCTATCACAAAGCTCAAAGGTACCTATTTGTGTGCTTGGTATAAGCACCAAGATAACAACGAGAGAGCTACTAGAAAAGCGTGTTCGAAGCAGATTTAGTCAACGAATGATCACAACTCATGAATCCTCATCAATCGAGGAGTTTTGGAATAACGCAAAACTATCTCTACTAGTTCACCCAACTGCGATGGAAAATTTCAAGGACAAACAATACCCCATACAATGGAATGAAAAGGTAGACGAAGCCTTCAGCCGCCCCTCCCAGCTCACTAGGGTGGTGTATCGCATATTCTTCTCCACCAAAAAATACCAGCAGTTCAATAACTGCTTCATGTTACCTGTGTCGCTCATTACTCCCGGAAGCCCGTTTCTAGACGATGGTAAAGCAGCGGAGTATCTACTGATGCAATCTCACAGCCCCGTCCAGTCAATTGTCAAGTCATTATCGAACACTGAGTTGTTGCTTTCCATAGCCGCAGCTCGCTGGATCGCCAAAGCAGACACTCCGCATGTCAACTTCAACCTCGCTTACAAGGAGTATACTGAGATGATGAAACAGTTCAATGCAGAGGCCACCACGTTATCGTCCAACACATCGCACCTAGACAACTTCGTTCTTGCAGGAATAAAAGTCAGCCAGCGAATTTGGTCGGCAAAAGTCATGCGAGACAGTTGGGACAAACTCTACCGCCATGGCCTTTTGTTTGACATCATTACTAGCAACAACGAGGTGAACGCCAACAACAACCACAACATGTACAAGCTTGTGGTGTTGGATGCATCGAAGACATTGCAGCTCGATGTGACCTTAGAGGAATTGGGCCAGCTAATTCCAGAGGGTGATCTTTATAAGAAATTAACGAAGCTATGATTTACCAGATTTGGATAGCCGCGACTAATTTCGATGCGAGACGCTGTGAGATCTGCGAGTGATCGAATGCAGGTGTGCATATTTACGATGATATTGCGTATCTGAAACATCTATAAGCACTCTGAAACACATCTCAGCTGTGATATTGCAATTAACATAGGGAAAGCGAAGCCATATAAATCAGGCATGCTTAGCCCTTGTATCGCTACAGGTAATTGTGTTTTATCCAATTTTCCATGTTGGAATCGTTATCATCAGACGACATGGGCCTCTTCACCCAAGATGTGAAAAAGATTTACCTAGCCACTAGGAAGAACGTGTCGAATATCTTCGAGTCCCTTATATTAAGCTTGGATCTTCGAGATAACCCCGAGAAGAGTAAACACCTGCTTTTTGGTAAGCAGCATCCACCTTTCTCGTTTAGCGTGGAAGATGCATTGAACAAATTATCAAACCTTCGGCTAGATATAGAGGTCAAATTGGCCAGGACTACAATCACTTACAGCATGAAACAAAGCTTGGCTTTCGATTTGCTCAAGCAGTTCTTCGAAGCAAAGCTCATACATTATCCCAACTCGAGGACAGAGACGAAGCTTGGTCGACACGGGATCCTACAGATTACCCCCAAGGGAACTGCTATGGTGTGTGCGTTCTGTCAAAGTATTGGGATCTCCTCCAAGGCTATACCATCAGTCGTCAAGTCAGCCTTCAACTCGATGGAGTTATTCATTCTAGAACGTTCGTCTGTGAACCAAAACATCTTGTGCTCAGAGTATTTGGTGAAGATGCTATTTTCTTGGGTCATGGGACCCGTTCCAAACGTATGGTCAGTCGATAGGCAGCCCGATCCGATCTCGTGTGTTTACTACGAAACGAGGTTCGATGGTGAATATGATTTCTTCAGTGCCGATGAACATCGTTCACAGATTGGTGACGGATCCATCAAAGAAAGTGTGATAAGCCCCTTCCATCATAGGTATTTCACCAACCCTGAGTCCGACTCACACGTTCAATACTACGTGTCTAACACCGGAGTTCGACTATTCAAGCAAAAAGTGTTTCTAAACAACGACAAGAAAGTTATTGTCGATTACTGTGTTTCTGGAAAAGCTATAGTGCAGTGGCTCTGTGACTGTACCAGTGTCAGGAACGCAGCGGAGGCAGTAAGTGTTGGAGATCTCTTTATCGAGCGGGGCCTTCTTCGCCAAATCACAGTTGACAAGCAAAGGTTCCTGAATGATAGAAATGCCTTCTATATTCTTACCGAGCAAGGCAGTGTGGCATGCAAATGGAGTGCAAAGATCAAACGCAAGAACCTCACAAATAACTTTCCACTGCTTGATATACACCCTTCTGGATTCTCAACTAGTCAATTCGATGGGCCAACTCTCAAGGATATCATTAAAGATCCTGGCTTGAGAATATTGTTTAAGATGCACATGCAGAAGGAGAGGTGTGTGGAGAACATGAATGCCTATATTCTGCTAGTGAACTTTGGCGACCTGGTGCAACAGGTATTCAAGCTCCACAAGTATTACCAAGCGCTTGAGGATGGGCCTCGTAAGAGCAAAGTTTTTAACGCCATAAGCTTCCATATGAATAGTTTTTTCTCCAAAGCTTTTCAGCTTTACTCAGCCTACATCAGCCCAGATCTGCAATTTGATTTGAATATCGACTACAAACTCAGACAGGACGCCCAACGACTCTTGACGTTTGATGGCCCACTTCTGCCAACGATCGACCATATGATGACGCCAATGACAGATAAGCTGTTCTTCGGTGATCAGGACCTATCACAAATTGCACAGCCGTTGACACCTCCGGTGGACGCTAATCATGTTATTATCGAAAGCGATTTGGTGAAGAATGTTGCGTTGGTGAGTGATATTCACCGCGTATTTCTCAAAATTGCAGATTCCATCTTCAGGCTCATGGAGATTGATTCATATCCTAAATTTATTAAGACTGACGCTTTTTTGGATGCTGTTGCCCATGTATAATTCTTACTACGCTTTTGCTCGATACGGATATGAATGACTATAAATACAGAGGAAAGAAATTATGAGGTAAGCTTGCAATGCAAGAGATGCTGATCTGTCTGTAGTTAGCTCTAAGCAACAGGGTCTAAAGTTGTACCTTTCTTTATGGTGGCCCAACCAATCAAACGCCAGTGCTTCTCGATACGTCTGGACAAGGCGATCTTTTCGTTCACCTCGGTACATGCTGGAGAAGTCAATTGCAAACGAGCCATATCGGCCTTGACGGCAACCACACGGGCGCCGGTGGCGGTAGAGCCGATGTTGACCATCAACACTTCACCGGACTCCAAGTTACGCACCTTAGCACCCTGTTTCAGGCCCTCGGTCTTCACACCCAATAATCTTCTCAATAAGAAGTAGTTGATCTCGATGTCGGTGTAGATGGAAGGCAAGTTGCCCTTGGCGCCCACAACTTGACCCACCAATCTATCGGCTCTGCACAAGGTTGGGTCGACTTTAGTACCCACACCAATTAAACCACCGGGCACGGCAAACTTCAAGTCATTGTGCTCGGCGAAAAGAGAAACGATGTTGGAGAAAATTGGCTTGCACTGGATCTTACCATTGTCGTCCTTGGTGACGATACCAGGTCTGATTTCGATCTCGTCGCCAATCTTGAAAACACCGTTCAAGATGGACCCACCAGCAACACCACCTTTCAAGTCCTCGATCTCAGCACCGGGCTTGTTGACATCGAAAGATCTAATCACGATCAAACGTGGAGATGCCATGAAGTCTCTTGGAGGAACGGGGATGTAGTCGCAGATCAACTGGTTGACGGCGTCGATGTTGTACTTCAATTGAGCCGAGATTGGCACAATTGGAGCGCCGTCGGCGATGGTGCCTCTGATAAAGCTCAAGATGGATTTCTGGTGCTCCAACGCCAGCTCCTCTCTCATCAAATCCACCTTGTTCTGCAAAATGATGACGTGCTTCAACTTCATGATTTCAATGGCAGCCAAGTGCTCCGATGTTTGTGGCTGCGGACAGCTCTCGTTGCCAGCAACAAGCAACAAGGCGGCGTCCATGACAGCGGCACCTGACAACATGGTACTCATCAAAATGTCATGACCGGGACAGTCCACAAACGAAACATGGCGCACCAAGTTGTAACGCCCTTCACAACCTGGAACGTCGCACTTGGGGTGAATCTCCTTGTCGGATTTGAACGAACGGTAGCACCCTGGAGGCGGACACTTTGGATCGCTGCATCTGTAGATTTTGGCGTTGGCGTATCCCAACTTGATGGTGATATTTCTCTCCAACTCGTCCTTGAAACGGACGGTCTGAACACCCGAAATAGCTCTCACCACAGTGGACTTACCGTGGGCGACGTGACCAATCGTACCGATGTTGATAGTGGCCTGTCTGTTGATGATCTCTGGAGAAGTTGGAGTCAAGGTCGATACGTCAATGTCGTCTGGCTGCTCGGGAAGACCACCACCTTCCTCGAACTCTTTACGAGCGGCCTCGGCATCGTACTCGTCGTCTAAACCAGCAAAGGCCACCAGCTTCTTCTCCTTGGCTGGAGCTTCTTGTTCCTGTTCCTCACAGCCAGACTCGACATCGTGCTCGTAGACCATGTCCTCTTCGTTTTCAGGGAGCGTGGATCCAATCACAATGTCTGGTGTGGCATTCTCGATATCGTCGTAAGACATGATGGGAATTTGGTTATTTGTCGACGTGAGAGTCTGATGATGGAGATGAAGCCTTACCACCTTACTGAGAAATTTTCAGCTGAGACGCGCACGACCCACTGGGATTCGGAACCACATAATGAAGGGAGGAGGAGGGGATTTAGGAAAACCAAAATTCTTGGGAGAAATTTCAACACTTACAATGCTACTGAAATAGGGTACCGTCGAAATCGGCGTTGTCTATCTTGTATGTGTGGGTGTTGGTGAGATTTCGCAGCCAGAAGTAGTTTGCAACCAGTAGTTTGAATTCACCATAGGCCACGGATTTCGTACTCTGGCCAGTATAGAAATAGTAACTGGTAAGTGTTTCAAGCCTAGTGATAAGGTCGTCGTGGCTTCACGTAGTGAGCATCTGCATGGACCTCTTAGACGTCAACACAAATACGCCCATTAGAAGCCTGTCTCTAACTAGTGTATTTTGGCTTCACTCAAGCCGAACCAAAAAAAACCTCTTATGTGCTTGAGACCTCAAATGATATCTCTTAATTCCCCCATGATTAACCTGGCTCCATCAAGTATCATATCAACCCATTAACACTTCTTCAAAACAAAATCTGCCATAAGGGGCCTGTGGTCGCTCATGTAGACGCCGCCAAACTTAGAGTGAAGCATCCCGTACCCTCTTAGCTGGAGAGACAAATTTTCGTCTTTCTTCAGACAAAGCTTGCCCAGGGCCTTAAGCACGCTCTTGGGAGCGAAAATATAGTCGATTCGTTTTGCGTCCTTCAAGTAGTTACCCGTGAACCCCGTCACCGAAAAATCAGGATGGCCATACCAGTTGTACGGAGACGTGATGGAATGCACATCTGTATACTTCTGCTTGATTTCTTTGTAGCAATCTTCGTTTGGTCTAGCGTTGAAGTCGCCACACAAGAATGAGGGCCACTCGTTGAGTTTCTCCATTCTCTCCATAAGAAGCTGCACAGACGCCACACGAGCACCCAGACCCTTGTGATCGAAATGCGTGTTGAACACATTAAAATAAGCTCCAGTCTTCTTATGTTTAAGTGTAACGAAAGTAGCGCTTCGTGGGTATTTGGCGTCCCACCCAACCAACGGTCTGCGCTGATTCTTCTCGTTGAGCCAGAAAGTATCGTCATAAACTACGTCAAACTCATCTTCCCTCACCAATAGCGGCACATGCTCACCCATAGACTTCCCGTCGATACGCCCTGCGCCGTACAGCTTCCATTGGTAGCCCGGCTCCTCGAGCAAGTTGAGTGATTCCAAAATATCATCAATCTGGAACTTCTGTGCCTCCTGAAGCGCCACCACCGTGTTGGGCACAACATGAGCACGAATTGAAGCCACCACCATAGCTTTCCGTGTCTCCCATTCCGGTTCACCCAACTCGAGCTTGTGGTTCCCACCATTCTTGATATTATGTGAGTATATTCTGAAGGGCAATTTCTCACTGAATTTCACCTCCTTCAACGAGTCCACCTTCGGATACGTTTTTGGTGGCATCTCTGGGAAAGTCTCTGGATCGGGGTACGCTTCTCCCAGCAAGACAGGGCCCGGCTGCACAGTTTCTTTATCCTCGTCGTCGTAATTGACCGCTGGCCGGGGCTCCAAGGGGTCGATTTCCAGCGTGTCGCCCAAAAACGCCAGTGCATCTGTCTGATCGATCTCTTCGGGCCTGGGGTTCAGAAACCCAGGAACATTTTCCGTGTACGCTTTCACCGACGAGATCAAGTCGTTGGTGATTTTGGGATTGGAGCTGTGGGTGACTATAAGCGAGGCAATCACAAGCAACGCAACCACCGCAGCCACTATTCGCTGTCGTTTGACAACTATCGTAGACATGAAAGAATGTGAGTATCTAGCTTTATGTAGATTGGATCTCGAGTTGCAGTAGTTACTTTAAAGCGCGACCGGGTTATATAGCGAGGGAATGGGGAGCTCAAGAAGGTACGATATAGAGAGGAACACCGCTGAGTGAGATCTTTGCGAGTTCAAATCTCGATATGAAAGGTTTCTTCGATTTCCTCGTCTTTGCAAGTCAACTTAAGAACTCAGACCAAGTGAGTTTAGTACTGCTTCAGGCAAAAGCACGACAATGTCGTGGCTGCCTCAGCATACGTCGAGTCAAAATGGTCCACAGTAAAGTCTTTGAGATGACAATAGGATCTATGAGTTTGTATTGGCGGTAATTACTCAGAAGTATTATTTTTGTGAATGTGAATCAATTCGTGTGTGAATTTGTAGTGGGGTGAAACTGGGTACGCTGCGACATTTTTGCAATCGCAGGTTTGGCAGCCTTTGGCTGCGAAGCGCTATAGTGTTAGCTTCGCACATAGTAGCTTTTGACATACTTAACTCCCTTAGTCAAGACTAGGTGTTAGCGTACTCTAGAGACTTATATAGATCTGGTTACCACAGCTGTAGAGTCGTACGGCTCTTAGACCGAGGTACGGGAAGATTCAGTCACTCCATGTGACTCAACTGGTAACTTCCCAAGGTCTTAACATATGGGCACTAGGATTTTGAAGGGTAGAAACTCTCGGATTTTTGGATGAATATTTAAATTAGACCTTTCCAAAATTTAAAATAAAAAAATAGGTCTTTGTGATTCGGTAGATGAACATACGTGAACAACGTACTTGGAGCTAGAGGTTCAATTCTCCTCTTACAGAGTAAGACTTGAGGAACCTATCAATATTTGATGATACGTTAAAGAATTTGGGAATTGTTATTTAGGGTCAGCCTTAAGGGGCTTGATAATTGTTCTGTATTTCGACAGAAACGTAATTTCTCGGGCAATTCTTCGGATGTCTGGTAAATGACATTGTAATAAATCATTACGTACCTATATCGACAGCAAAAGAGCTGGTGAGTTCAAAACAATTTCTTAGAGCGTTTTAAGCGTCGTCCTCAAGCTCAGTTACTCAAATGTAGAGCGAGTAGAGTACTTCCTATATTCAGTCAGTGACTTTGACTGAAACGAAATTCCAATAGAGAACAAGCTAGATGAAGAGATAAAAATGACCCCCATTTCAACCTTTTTAAAAATTTCCGTGCTTTCATTACAAGTCAAGGACTCATATGTGAGTTGGAGATTTTCACAGCTCTTACTCCTCAGGTATCCGAGAAAACATCTGTCCGATTGACCTATTCCATGCTTTCAGTAATACTGAGTGGTTTGCTCGAAAGCTTCTCTTCTAAGCAAAAAGCTCTACCAGAAAACTCACCTTCTTTACGAGCGATTCTGATTTATATACATTGGGCCTTCTGAAGCTAGCAATCTACTGACCGACGATAACCATGACATATTATCATTACAAACGCTAACCGGTAAACTGAGCCAATTGTAGACAATGCAAAAACAAGAAAGAAAGCATTCACTGCTCTGAACTTGTTTTTCGACAATAATTTTACCGCTAGATTTCATCATCAATCATACCTTTTCTACCCCACTAATGGCTGCGAAAAAAAAGTTGCACAAGGAGATGCCTATTCAACAAATATTACGCACGAGGAATAAGATACTATGATGACTTTCTTACTTCCCTTCCGTATCGTTCACTTTGAGTACTGTCAAAAACTTGTATACTTTACAGATTTACAGGTCTCTAAAGCTTGTGGTCCTCTTCGTTGAATGTCTGGCGTCGAAGCGTGTATCGCGCGTCGCGTTGTTGATATCTTCGATACTCATCAGAACCAAATACGCATAAGGCTACTTTGATAAAAAACAGCATGGAGTTCGACATCCAGGGGTCTCTTTTGTTTGGCGATACACAACCAGCTCATGACATTCATTCATCTCAGGGACCTGTCCAAATTGAAGACTCTCTCTTGTTCAGCCAGAATGTGACCAGTCAGGCTCCTCCAGCTGGTGATTTTACATCCAAAAAGGCGAAGTTGCTCAATGGAAATACAATATTTCTCAAGAAGAGGATCCCGAAATCTGTGGAAGTTGACTTTTCAGATACCTTTCTAGATATGGACAAATTACATGAGAAGGTTGAAAGAAGAAGAAAGTTGCGTGAAGCACTCAATGAGATCAAGAGGGTAAAGGCAGAAGAATTACGGAAAGCGAAAGAAGCATTGGAGAAAAAGGCTAAGGAAGCAAAAGAATCACTGGAGAAAGAATCACTGGAGAAAGAATCACTGGAGAAAGGATCACTGGAAATAGAATCCGTGGAGAAAGAACCACTGGAGAAAGAATCACTGAAAAAAGATTTAGCGAGGAAAGAATTACTGGAGAAAGATTCCTTGAAGCTACAATTGCTGGAGAAAGATTCCCTGGGGGCGAACGATTCCCTGGAGGAGAAAGATCCACGGGAAGCAACAGAACCGCTAGAAGCAAAACAATTATCGGAGGTAAAAGAATCACTGGAGACAAAAGAATCACTGGAGTCAAAAAAATCACTGGAGTCAAAAGAATCATTGAAGTCTGGCAGTGAGCCTTCAAACAAAGAATCACAAAAAACTGAGTATGTACCTTCACCTACATGGACGGAGAAGTACCGCCCAAAGAGCTATTTTGACTTGTGCCCAGCTGGCAACGAGCGCCATTACAGACACATCATGCATTGGCTTCGAGACAAAAATAGAGAGAAGAAGGTGCTCTTGGTCCACGGTCCTTCAGGTGTGGGCAAGACTTCTGCAGTACACTTGCTTGCTAAACATGCCAAGTATGATGTGTATGAGGTAAACGCTGCTAATGCGATGGATGAAACTCGAGGTGAATTGTTTAAAACTCCAAAGTCAGGTCACTTTAGCCGCCCGCTTGCAGCCCTTCGACTTCGTATGAAAACTGCCCTCACGCGAAATAGTGTAACTTCAAATGGCATGCCTACGTGTCTTGTGATTGATGAAGTGGATTGTGCCGATAATGCCAAAGATATTGTGACGGTGATCCGTGAACTTGTAACCTCAGAGAAGAATCCTGTCCGGCGACCTGTGATTTGCATTGCAAATGAAGCGTTCGGAGGAGAGGCCATGGAAAAGCTACGTCCGCTCTGTGAGCTTGTAGCGTTCCGTCGCCCTGTGGCTACCGCTAAATCCGGTCCTGGAAGACGTCAACGAGTGAATGTCAGTGCACAAAAAGCAGTGAAGGAGTATCTTCTAGAAATCTCCACTAAGGAGAACCTCGGCATGGATATCAAGGAAATCGCCAATATCTTCGAGCTGTGTGAGGGAGACATGCGTGCTTGTATCAACCAAATGCAATTTTCCGGTAGAAAGCTTGACGAGGCCTTGTCTTTAGTGAGTAGCGCTAGCTCGCTGGGACTCAAAGACATGAGTATTTCATGGTTCGCTCTTGTTGATAGGCTCTTCGCCAGGAATCTGTCACTTTCAAAGGAAGAAGACTTTTTTCATGTGTTTGATATGCTTTTGTCCGGAGAGGGCAAGTCTGCCATGTCAGGTTCCCTGGATAAGATTACTCGTGCATGTTTTAATCGCTACTTGGAAGTCACCCATCTTCAAGACGATTCTGTAATGCGTCCAGCGCAGATTTCTGACTGGCTCTATTACTATGACATATTCAACTCTTGGCCAGGGGCTGATCCAGCAGGCTATTCCGCCTTGACTCCACTCAAGTTCTGGTCGCTTTTCAGTGAGCTAGATCCGCCTAGAAACTACGAAGAGGTCATTGTGCCAAACGCCAGAAGCTTGGACTTCGAGTGTTTCGAGCTACAAAAGCAAAATGTGGCCATGATCAAAACGCTTACAAAAAGTTTACCGTTAAGCTTGAAATTAGCTTTGAGTGGATGTGCTTCCAGCGTTGAATTTTACTCGTGTCATTTCCTTCCTCTGCTTGATATCATGTTATCTCCTGAAATCAGATCTCCGGGACTGAAACTGTCCTTGACACTTCTGGAGCGCAGCCGCATAGAGAAGTTAGCTCTGTTTGTCAAGCACTTTGAGTTGCGGCTTGAAACACAGAGGGATATGGAGACGAACGTGACAACTCTCATCTTCAATCCCAACTGGGATTCAGTGACAATGTTTGAGACCGAGAATGCACCAATCCCAATGTCTCAGAAAAGCAAAGTGGTGAATGCAAGGAGGCAAAAGTTGTTTCCACTCTTGCAAGCAGAAATAGAGCAAGCGATGGCAGCACGATACAAGCGTAAAATTGAATCTGTTATCGCTCCCGCAGAGAACAAGATAAAGCGTTCAACTAGAGTACTCTCCTCATTGGAATTTTACAGAAAGCAGAGCAGGAGAACCACAGGTGAGCCGGATGAGCCAGATCAACAAGGGCCAGAGGAGATTGCGGAGTCTCAGGATGCCAGAGAGACAGCCAGAATATGGGTCAAGTACCATGAAGGTTTTTCCAATGCTGTGCGGAAAAATATTGGATGGACAGAGCTTTGGACGTGAGAAGATTAATGTGCATTTGGCTGCGAATCGAGACCTCGAGAGCCCTGAATCTTGCAGAGAAGATTTAAATCAGCATAAAGTGAAACAGAAGGTTATTTGATCACTTCAACATCCGAAGAGCTTCATAAATTGATGACCTTCAAATTGAAATACTTTGGTACATCTCAGGACCAACGTCCCCCAATATGTACAGAGAACGGTATTGCGGCGCGCAGTATCACATCAACTATTTATACTACTTATTCCAGTATATCTTCACACAAGGCTCTACCACAGCTCTAGATCCCCCAATGACATCCTACATTTCTGGAATTCTCCAAAGGTTCCAGACTCCAGAGGCTTCCGGTACCGCCATTGCCAAAGATAACGCCGAGTTGCCGTCCATTAACTACATCACCATGTATAATCCACACCTAGTTCTGCCCAAGGCCGAGTCGTTCGAAGAACTATATAAAATGATCCTTTTCTTTGCAGACCCCTCAAAAGAAGTAGATAAACACGCGCAATTGAGCCTAGTGGGGCTAATACGTGGCTCTTGTTCTCTAGCGCAAGAGTTCAGCCCAAAGAGCGGGCCAACCACCATAAGCGTGGAAGGAGGCGCCATTGTGGTTGTGGAAGTCGAAGAGGGCTTCCATCTTGCGTGTTCTGTGGCGCTTCCCGCTCAGTCGGCTCTGCAGCGAAGACTAGTTGAGATTCAAATAGAGATCCTCCTACAACGGTTCCATGGGTACTTTAAACTTCTCCATTCGCTGGCACAAAGTATATTCAAGAACGAGATCCAAGAGCAGCTGCATCGCCATCTTCTCGAGGGGTTCTATATTGAGCTTATAGAAAACTACAACGAGGCAACGCTGATCAATAGACTTAGGAAAACGCTTCTATGGCCCAACTCGCTCTGTTACCTGGGGCTATTTCTGTTTTTTCCTTATGGAACTTTCAAGAAGCTGTCTGTCCGAGTGCCTGACTCGCATAGACCAGAACTCGAGAATTTGTGGGAGAAGAGTCCCCTTGAGCCAGCAGCTATCCTTGTAGCTCACATGGATCACACCGTTCCTAAACGAGAGGGACTCTTGTACAAAAAGAGCAAGGATATTGACGAAAAAGCACTTAATGAAGTTTATGGGCTAATTGAGTTTTTCTCCTTCCATCAATGTTTAAGTGGTGAGAGATTAGGACTGAGGAGGCCGTTCAAAACCTCTTTACTGCATCCTCAACGTCTGACCCAGAAACGGCACCTGAAGCACCTGAAGTGTCAGAGGAACCTCTCTCGTCGCTGCTTCCGTTGACCCCGGGAAATGCTATGCAACTTCTTCATCCTTCCACCTTGGCTCAGACTCTCGTTGTGCTGCCTCTTTCATCAACATTGCAAGGCATCAAATACTTGGGCCTGACGGTCAATGAACAGCTTGCTTCTTCATGGCTTCCCTTTCGATCCGGCACTGAATCCGCTGACAATGCCCAAGAACCAGACACGGTGTCTTCGACAGCCCTGAACCCGATAGGTAGGTTCGTGTTGGGGCCCGACTCAGAAAACAACATCTACTCTTTCCTTGTTCACTTCCCCGCCAGTGACTCCAATGGAGACGTCTGTGAAAATCTGGTTGTTATTTACATCGAGAATAATGTTTTGCTAGCTTTTGTCTTCGACTCGAGTGCTCAAGAGCTTGCAGACCCAGCTTTTTATCAAAGCCTTCGTCTAGACGTTTGTGAGCCCGCCGTAGAGCTCATAGGCGACTGCATTGCGTTGTCTTCTGGTGAGATGATGCTCAACAGCAGCATCTCGTCGTTGCCCAATCCGGTAGGCAATATTATCAAAGACGAAGACAACCCCGATATTGACAGCGATTTTTTCTTCATCATCTACGACACCCAAGACAAATCCTACCAGACATCTTTACCGTGGCTACCACAGCCTCTGGTGCCGTCTTCCGTCAACAACGAAGTGGCCAGAGTCTCATACCATTACCAAAATGCCTTTTTCCATCTCCACGACAAACTCTCCGACTACTTTGTGATGCGGTCCGCAGGAAACATTTTTCATGATACAGCGGTAAGAGAACATCTACACAAGTTTTCGACCAACAAGAATAACGACTGGCTTATGTATTTTATCAGGCACCGCCAGAAAAGCATCATTATAATACGCAACTACAATTCCAAACACAAGAAATCAAAAGTCATCCCGAAAGAGGTCGCCCAGGCCAGCCTGTGGACATCTTCAGTGTATGACTATGCGCATTTGGGTTTTCTAGACAGTTTGGGCGACGACGTAAAGGTATGGCTCAGTAACCTTCGTGCTGAAGAGTCTACTTAGTGTTGGCCCATGCAAGGAACAGATGAACATCTTTTGCTACCACGCTGTTGATAGTGAGCTTAGCGAGCCACTGTGGCACACTTCCGCCGGCATCGGAGCATGTGGTCATATACCATTTGACATCGCTCAGTTTTGGGTCGAACTCAACATACTCCACGGAGGTATACCGTCCTTGTACAAAATCAGGCTCCTGAGGGTTACCAGGAATTACACTTGGGTCTACAGCCAAGCTGATGATGTAAGCAGACTTGCCGTCATGTGCTCTTAAGATGTGCACTAGATTGCAAAACTTCCTCTTCTTCAACGGGAACTGCAAGTGGTAATATAACTCTGCCAAGTAAGTGATGCTATCAAAACCAGGCACCGCCTCTGCCAATTCGTGTTGATGCACTTTGAAATCGTACATTTCCTGGATGTACCCCATCTCATAGTGAGTATGGGATTCCTCCAACACAGACAAAGAGCCAACCACGTACTTGTCCAAGAGCTGGTAAACGTGAGTACGAGTTTTGGGTGAGAATTCATGGAAGTCACTTGCGCGTGCAACCCAATAGTCGTCATTGAAGCTTTTCGTATGGATGTCTACGTGAACATCTTGTCTTTCCTGAGGCACCAGGTATTTGTATGTACCAGCTTTATGCCACTGAGGGATGTGACGAGCAATGTCCTGAGCCTGCTGGAAGAGCGATAAGGAAGTGATGTGGTCAATTGACTTCAAGGGCACCGAATTCATGGAGAGGAGTGGAGGTAGCAAAGATACCGCCCTTACGGGAACAACGGCATCTATTGCTTTGCTCTAGCCGGTTTGTGTCACGTCACGTGCGTTGCACGTGTTGTGTCATGGTGGTTTATCACGGGATCCGCCCTCGCATGACAGAGCGAACGCCATCCCGCAACCGGGAAGGCGGCCGACCTGCACGTGACGCGAGTGCCACCCACGGCAGCGGAAAGTGATTGCCCCAGGCGGCAGGTCGCCACTGGCACCTAACAAAAAGCGAGCCTTCCTGCCGGTTCCTCCCAGGAGACTAATTAACAACCACCCAGCGCCCACTGATTTGAAAAGCACCGCTGTCTAAAAGGAATCACGAACCCCACGTCCCTACCTAAAAAAAGCACAACAACATAACAATACATCCATTATAAACCATAGGCATAGTCAGTGTGGCCCGGAATGAGAGACTCGAATTATAGGTCTATCACCAACAACAGAGCGGCAGTGACCATCACAACCAGTCTCTACGACCGACGGGCGCTTGACGTCACAGCAGATAAACCTCTCGTTAACTCCCTCAACCACCTTACATATTTGGTTTCGCTGAGTGCCAAAGTGAGAGACATTGGCCAACGATGGCGGCATTGAGCGCCTTGTGGAGATCCTTCACGAGTGCCACAACACCACTTTCAACGCCCAAGATAACATCTTCAATTCTGAGAAAAAATTGCTCACGGCATGGAAATGGACGTTGGCGTTTCAATGTCTTGTTTTAATCGGCACCGGCGGCACAGAAAAGATCCGTCTGAAGGTTGTGGCTGCCGGCATGCTTCCCATCATCGCAACCGTTTTGGACAACTACATGAGTTTGCATGAGGGCACTCTAGTGTCTGGCACGGCTCCCGTGTGTCCTTTTATGCATGGAGGCTCAAACAGTCAAGGAGGTATTTTCAACTCCTACGATGATCGCGGAGGTGATGCTGCTGCTGCTGCTGCTGCTGCCAATAACGCTAATTTACACGGTAATGGCAATGGCGCCTCTCCCGCTGCTGCTGCTGCGGCCGCCTTTAGCCTTGCCCTCCTGCTACTGCCAACTTTGTTAATCATGGCGCTGCTCCTGCTGGTGTTGCTGCTGCCGCTGCCAACTCCATGCCACTTTTCGCTCACAGCGACCCTCAGGTACCCGTGGCTGCAGAAAACGCTACTACTGCGGCCAATGCTCTACGAAACATGGAGCTTGGCCATGATAACCCAATGCTGGGGTCCATGGACTCTGCTGCTCAAGGGCATCGCTACAATGTTCAAGCAGACTCCAAACACCAGGTCATCATGCCCTTCCTCAATAACTTATACATCAATAGCCTCACCTCTGAAGACTACGACAATCTTACAGTGGACCAACTCCTCCGGCTTGTACGGTGCAGCATCAACTCCCTTCCGAACCAAAAGTACGATACGTTGTTTGCGGGCCCGCCAAGGGGTGCAGTCAACAACGACATTCGCCGTCGCTTTCTCATCATCACCATTTTGAGAAAACTTCGCGAAGAAAAGGAGCAAGAGTGCCCTGACCCGGCTTATAGAGATCCCCACGAGTATGAGATGGACACCAACCTACGGTTCCTCTCGGACCTTTATTTACAGGACGAAAGGAGCACCCACATCACCAACATGATCCACGCGAAAAGCGCTCCAAGGAATTTTACGGAAACAGGCGTGGTGATTCCTCGCGATGACGACGTGGTGTGGTGCCTCCAACTTTTGGCGTACATCTCGAAGTATCCTTACTTGAAGGAAGTGCTTCAGAACACTCATTTGGTTATCGACATGAGCATCAGAGAAAAGAAGCCCAAATGCTTTGCCGGTAGTCGCATGAAGGCAAACTATCAAGGCAAAACCAATAACAAATCGGCACCTGCCAGCGCTCGTCAAGGGCTTCTTGCACGTAAGGGGGGAATTTTCACGTCACACCCGAACGAAACGAATGGAGAAACCTTCATTGAGAGATTCAATGCGTCCCCTTCGAACTCACCTCAGATGCTGAGCGATTTAAACCTCCGTAATGATGATTTCGACCTCAATGATGATATGCTAAATCTATACAGCAAGCGTGATGATGGCGGACTCACAGAGGATGCAGAGGCTAACGACCTCGATGACAACGACGACTCTGAAGAAGACTCTGATCATAGAGTCAAGGACGAGGATGGCGATGTCAATGAATATTTGCTGAATTTCGATGACAATGTCACTATGACCGATCAAAGTCTGTCTGACCTCAGTAAACTCTACGATGGAATCATCGATGCTGAATCCATTGTTAACGATGTCGATCGTGAGATCGCCCTTCATTACGTAAGCGAGAAGATTAATCGTTACATCGACAAGGAGTACCAAAGGTTGGGCGACACCATCATTGCGAAAAGAGCAGAGGAAACGGAGTACCTTACAGAGAAGTGGAACTACGAAACCTACTCTCGTTTCGACATCGATGATGATGGCGACAACACCCACGGCGACTACGACGAATCGTTAATGGATCACAAAAAAGTTAATCTTTTCCCCATGGTTGAAAAGTTTACATTTTTGGCTGGCACAGATATGTACTACTGGTCTGGTGTGATCATGAGAAATTCGTGTCGTCGTAACGACCTCAGAGGAGGGGTTAGACAGTGTGGCAATCTCGAGTGCGGGAAGTGGGAAAGTTACCCACGAGAATTCAGCAAATGCAAAAAATGCAAACGAACCAAGTACTGCTCTCGAGAGTGTCAAATGAGAGCATGGCATTGTCACAAAAACTGGTGCGTCCCAAGTGCATCTTCAGCCACGAACTCCACTCACACTACCGCCTCTCGTGCCAACACTACCGAAAGAAGAGGCCAAGAAGAGAACGTTTCTTCTGCTCATAACCACCATCATCATCACCATCATCAAAATCATGACGATGACGAATCAAGCAGTGCAGCAGGGCGCAGCCCTGTCAACGTTACCACCATCTCCGGTCCCGCAGAGACCGATGGTTTGACTCTGAACACTCCTAATGCAACGGATAACACTCCTCTAGAGTAATTGCCTTAGATCGTCATTGGGTCGATGAACTTCGTATGGACGAAGAACAATTGCATAACACGGTAAATTTCAGTTCTTTCATCAAACTTTTAAATCAAAGATTACTCTTGGGAATAGGAATACAGGGTTTTATTAAATGCTTCAATGTAGGCGGATCTTGTTATTTTATTCTAGGCGAAGTGGTAGGCCATGGACAACCGGAGCTGCTCCATTTAAATACCTGAGAACACACGATTCTCTGCTCTCGGCGACAGCACTTGCAATGCTGATTCTATCGCCGTCATTCTCTACTAGACCCCATTTCCTAAGTACACTGGTGCTGAAAACGTCAATGTCCTTGTCCGTGATGTCCCATAAGTTACTGACAATCATGGGACTTTTGCATAGAAGCCATGTCATTATGTTGCTAGAAGGCTCTAACGTCCCGTATCGTTGAAGAGCTCCTGAAGAGCAGCCCATCAAGATTGCTGGTGGAAGTCTAAAGTTATCTTGGAAGCATCGTCTCATGAGCTGGGTCATCCTCATGTACTGCTCGCCACCTCCATGTCCAGCATAGAAAAAGAGGTCTGTGTTGACAAGACTTTGAATGAGGTCCTCTTCACTTGGAGCATGACCAGTGACTCCCTTTGTTCGAGGCATTTTTTCTAAGATTTCCTTGAATCGGTGCTCAGTCTTCTTCAAGTCACCACTGGGGTTTAGTACGTAGAATCGATTGTGCTCAAGAGGGATCGAACGTGGATACTCTAATAATTGAAGGAGAACTCCTAGGCTGGGCACACGGGAGACTGACTTTGATCTGAGAAAGGAGAGGCTTTCCCATGGAAATTCTGAGCAGGCATGGCTCGGTACAAGAACCAAATGTTCTTCACCACGATGTGCTTTTTGAGGGGGGAAAATCTTTTTGATTTCAGCAGCAATCTTTCTACTTTTGACAGCGACTCCTAGTTCTGCAGCAGTATAGGCAATTAGGTCAGGTAAAATTTGTTCTCAGCTTCAGAGATAGCTGCTAGGTTGAGGTAAAGCTCGGTGATAAAGTCGCTGAATTCCACTTCCTCGACGTGAATAGCCGACTTCCATACCCGTTGGAGCTCAGCCTTGAAAGAATCGAACTCTGAGCGGGAATACTCGCATTTTGAGAAGATTCCCTTGAACCCACATATCCATTCATACTCAACAATGTCCACGAGTTCTTTCATCCGGGTATCCAAGAGGAATCTTGTCTTCCACCAGTCTCTCCTTTCTTCTCTGGTTTTTATCTTTGATGTAATGGCTGAATTTGTAGTTTGATGACTTCCGTCAATGATATCGTGAAGTTGTGACATAACAGCGGTAAAGCCTGCTTCGGACTCTTGTGAAGCCGAAAGTCTAAGGAACGATGGTGTTTTCAAGACTTGGTCGAACTTGCTCAATATAAGATCTCCCGTTTGAGCGCAGACATCTATAGTTACAACAAGGTAGTTTTCAGGAAATAGATGGTGTGCCCTGTGGTAAAAATTATCTCTCAAAATCATGTTATTTTGAAATGTGATTTCTGAGACAGGCATGAGGCCGTTCTCTCCCTGTTTATATCCGTAAATGAGCGGGAAAGAATTGTATGGAAGCTGTCGTGGAATATCCTGTAAGAAATAAATATCTCTGAGAAGAGTTTGAGAATTATCCTGTTTCAAAACGGTAAATTGTGATAATGTGAAGATACATCTTGTGGTGACGTCTTGTAATTCTCTCACTTCTTCAACACCAAGCGACTGTGAAAAATTGCGCTCGAGAAATTTGAGGAGGGCGTCCTTGCAGTCAAGAAGCTTATCTATGAGTGCAAATTCGTCATCATTCTTCGCTTTGGTGAAGTTTAAACCTGTTGGCAAAGCTTGCCTTGAAAGACTTAATTTCACCGTGTTTCTCACATCCTGGAGCTCCTGCTTCGCCGTTAAGATAGCATTGAGAAGAATTTCTTTCCTCGAGCTGTACTTCCGAGTCAACGTCATGAAAAAGGAATCCTCCACTGATAGTAAAGTGTCACTTTCACAAAGAATGATTTCGACTTGCTTGAGAGAGAATGCTTCTGAAGACCAGTCAATTGTCTGGAGTAATTTGATGATTTGATCTTTTATACGTCTTGCTTTCAAAGCTTCGCCATTTAATGCATTAATTGAGAATGAAGCCTCCAATCTCATGACATCGAGCGAGACGATATCACATTTCTCGACACACCTCGACGCCATTTCGTAGCTTTCGCTGCTCTTCTCCATCTCTCCAACAAGTGCGTAGAGCTTTGCTAATTTAAATTGATTGAAGCTCCTGATAACCTGGTCATCCAAGGTATCGATCAATGTGCTCAACTCTGCAAGCATGTTACAAGCCTCGCACAGAGCACCAAGTAGTCGAGATAGCTTGAAGCCTTGCGTATAACAAGAAATAAGGAAGCTGATAGTGTCGCATTTTTGACGCTTCACCACAATTGACTTTCTTAGAATAGAGACAAGGATTTTTATCGCAAGCTTGATATTCTTCAATGATGAAGAGTAATCCCAGTTTCTGATTTGAAGCTCAGCAGTCAGCTTGAGAAAGTGAGCGTTTAGAAGTAAGCAGGATATTGTTTGAGTTAATGAGAGAGTACTTTTTCCCGACTCAAGATTAAACTCTGGCTTGTGCTGGAGAAATTTGGTGATTTCGTCGACTTTTGCTTGAGCTTTTTGATTGCTGGATGTATTGATGAAGTAGTCAAGTTGATGCAATTTCCATTGTACTAAACTGGTTATCTCAATGAAGATATTCTTATCTGCCATTTCCCTCATCAACTTACCGGCAGAGCCAAGTTCATTGGCCATCTGCTCGTAGTCGCCAAGTGCATTCAAACACCGTAATGTGAGAAGCTTAAGGCTCAAAGTTGAGCTCGTTGGAAATGCACAAGAGTTCATACTAGACTCTAAAAGCCGCAAAGTTAATGCGTGAAAGCCGCTGTGGTACAACGACCACATGGCGTCGATGAAGACACTAATCTTATGATGTTCATCGTGGTCCAACCACAACTTCAAGTGGTGATAAACCTTTGCTATCAAAGGTTTTAGTGGTCCCGATACATACTTGAGACGGTTTGTCAAAACAGCGCCATGTAGAAGCTGTTCTGTGGAAGTCTTTGCTTCCGTTAGTGAAAAACACTTGCGAGTAAGCTTTTCAAGTTCTAGTTGACATGAAAGTTTGATGGTAGAGTCCTTTATCGCGATAACATTATAAATGTCGATGATAATATCATTTGTATCAGAGGTCTGTGCAAGCTGACAAAGGAGAAGCTCCTTTTTCAGATCTTCCCATCGAACCATTTTGATTCTCTCTAAAAGTCTTCTTCTTTCCGCTTGGAGTAGGGCATTGAGTACACTGGATGGAATGATTGTGTCTTTGCTTTCCTCGGACAAATCAAGGACTTCAAGGTCATTTAAATAGTTGATTGCAACATCTATACATTCTTCGGACTCACGTCCTTCGATGATACGCAGAAGTGCAAGCTCTCTCAAAGTTTGTGCTTTGGACAAAGCGGTGGATTTGGGTAGATTTCTAACTGCTAAAAGAAGTGCCTCGTCGTTTTTCTTATCCTTACCGTACTTTAGGCAAAGGGAAACTAGCTGTTCGTTCCTTCCAAAGACTTCGAATGCCATAGGCAATACTGATTGTAGAAGTCTATTGAGGAGGGAATTAGACTGGCAGGAGCCCGTGAATTGAATGAGACTCTTCAAAAAGGCTTTCAAATCGATGCCTTTATCATCACGAAATGCAACAAGCGTGCATTCGTATATGTGGATACTCTCTTTAGACGGCAGTAGTGACGGCAAATGTGAGACGATTTTAGAAAAGAGCTGAGAAGGCTTCAAGGAAGAAGACGCCAGAATCCCTAGCTCTTGCATTACATGGCTAAGGCATTGTGAAGGGTTCATGGAACTCACCATATCTGATGCTTTGATCAACGGCACGCCTGCAGACTCCATGAAGTCGTCAAGAAACTCCTTTGGGCCCTCTCTCGGTAGCTCAATTGCCATCCCCGCATCACACAACTTGGAAAACTTCAAGTTTAGTATTGCCCATGCCTCTTTGCTCTCAATGAGACGCTTGTGAGTCGTTCGCAGAAGAAGAAAGCCAATTATCTTTAGGAAATCGCTACAGACTTTCTTGAGACTAGCGTAATGTCTCATAGCTAGCTCCTTGGGAGCTGCCTCTATCCACATCACAATATTACCACCTTTCTTCATAGCACGGCCAATGGTGAGAAACACCTCCAAGGAAAAGCCATTTTCCTTGTTCATAACCAGCTGCAAATTTCCAGAAACATGGTGAAGCAAAGTTTGGAGAAGAAGCAAGTGGAAGGAATTGACTAACGTGTAATCGACTCCAGAAGTTAGTGAAAACAGCCCGTTCAAGAGTCTCACGAGTGGGATCTCCCTGTACCCAAGCGTTTGATCCAGCAACGCTAAATACATCAATTGGAGCTCCTTCATTGCTTCTGGTATTTTTTTGTTATGAATTAGCTCTACTATGTGTCTGTGGTGGCTCTTGAAGACCTCTCTGACTTGATTCCTCCTACTATCTTGGTAGAGCAGCACAAACGCCAGGTCTTTTCTTGGGGACGTGTCTCGTAGACAGTTTGTTGATATTTCCGTCAATGCCATGCTTGTATGCTATGAAGTAATTCTGGAGATCTCGTGGGTAATGCGTTTGTATGAGATTTGTGTTGCAACCAAATGGAGTGTCTGATGTTTACGTACTGCACACAGCGCCGCTACGTCTAAAAATCTTGCTATACAGTTATCGCATTGTCTTTTAAGTGCAGAGAAGACTCTGGGAAGCGTATGGGCATCTACTTCACGACAAACAGGGCTTGACCAAAGAAAAAAAAAAAACACAACCTATAGTAGCAGTTGAGGCGAGGGATTCATTTCAAGGAGATTCAGTCAATTTCACAGAAACCAGAATCCCTATTTTTTTTCTTGAGGCTGATTTGCAAGGTCGCTTAATTTGCTCCCTCTTGCTACATTTTTCAAATTACACATCTTTAACCCACATTATGGCGGTTTCCGTCGCTTCCTTCAAAGCTGCCATGGCACGAGTCAGTACCCAAGCAATGATCTTGACTGCAGGGTGCAAGTCGCCAAAAGACGTTTTCCACGGTATGACGCTCTCGTCAGTATGTTCGCTTTCAGTGCACCCGAAGCCACTCCTACAATTCAATTTGCATTTGCCCAGCTACACCTCAAAGGCGCTTCACGAAAACCACGGGCAATTGTGTTTGCACTTGATGCCGCCAACGAGCCGATCGGTGTTTTTGAGCAGGACTTTTGCGGCTGGAATCAAGACAGACAAAAAACACTTCAAGGTGAAGCCTGAGGACGGAGAGATCTTTCATGAGATGACAACTCCATTTGCACACATCGACGCTGGCAGCTATCGCTTGCACGATACAGGGAAATCCCTTGTGCCTGTGTTGAACGAGCTGGAAAAGGCGTTTGTGTGTCAAAAGAATCAGGTGTTCCAGGTGGATAGCCACGAGATATGGGTGGTGGACGTTTTAGACATACTATCGCCCAACGTGCAATACGAACATAAACAACTGGGAGGGTTGCTTTACTTCCACAGAGGTTTCCACAGGGTGGGGCTGTCTTTGCAAGAGCAATAGTGACTTTCACTTCTACAAAAATATTTAGACTTTGCATTCCTCATCGCATATACTTCATTTACATATACGAGCCTATTGCGCTATTGACGACAACTCGTTCAATTCCTGAGCAAGCTCGTCACTGGCCAGTTGTACCTTGGGAAGAATAGTTTCAAACCTCTCCAGAACTCTCTTTTGTCTGCGTTGGTAACGTCCCAACACAGATTTCCTCATAGATTTGATTTCTGTCTGAAGTCGATATATCTCTTCCCTGCGTGAACTAATTTTGCTTTCCAATTTACGGTGCTTCATAGTCACATTGTTGCGCTCGGTCTCCACCGCACGAATATCATTCTTGAGCTGGCTAGTGTTGAATTCGTGGTCCTCGATGAATGCCTCTAGGGTACGGATTTGCTCAAGCATGGCTCGCTCTTCCAGTCTCAAATCATAATTTACACTTTCATTTTTCTCCCTAGTGTCATCGAGCTGTTTCTGTAGATCTTGAACCTCGTTTTCCAATTGCATTACTGAGTACTGTAATCCTTTAAGTTTCCCATAACCACGTCCTTCGACAGGTGCTCTGCTATGAAGCTTCTCCACTTTAGCTTTCATACTCTCAACTTGTTTTTTTAGATCCGTGATTTTTTTGTTCTCGTCTTTCTTCTGCTTCTTGTGACGCAATTTGAGCTCGTTGAGACTTTCTGCAGTAGCTAGTAAGCATCCTTGAAGAGTATGAAGGGGCGATATGTTCACCGATTTATCAAGAAATCCGCTCTCGGTCGTTTGGCCCGTGGTGGACACCTTCACGGAACCGAAACACGTTCCATCTTTACGCGCAAATGCAATTTCATATTGGCACAACGGTTGGAGACCCTCAATTTTCAATAGGAGTCTTGGTGAATTTTTCAGGGTAAGCGTTTTGACAAGATACCACGAGATCGAATTAACAAAGACCAGGAAGGAGTCCAGCGCGCTTAATGAGCATGGGTTTACTTCGCAAATGATCTCAGTGTCACCAATTTCACACACACTAACATTGTAAATAGCGTGACGTTCTTCCAAGAATTCCCCGCCACAGTCCTTCTTTATTGTAGGTTTGCCGTTGAAACAAGCAGCATTGTCGAAGAATATCTTGATAGCAGCAATCCAAGACCACATGGGTTGAATAGCAGTAGTAAAGTAGCGCTCAACAACCGTCGTGGACTGGTTGGGGGTAGCGCCGCTATTTGTCCTTTTTCTGTCAACTAAAGTTCGATTTTGCTGAGTTTTATTACTCACGGTTGCCGCTTTGGAAGCTGGAGGAACAAGACAAAAAACTTCAAAGTTGCTTGCCCTTATTTCGTCGTCCTCCCTTATGGCCCAATTTGTTTCGGATGAGGCAATATCCTCATCAATGGTGATGACGAAGGGAGAATTTGAAGGCTTGGCGAAAGACTGGGGCTGGTCGACATTGACGACCATCATAGAATCTGATGATAACAAAGGATTGGCAAGTGGTTTTTTGCGATCTCCATACAATGGTATTTTTGGAGTGAGTGAAGACAAATGGTCCAAATTTCTTGAGTAGTCTCTTGAGATGAAGAATTTTTGCAAAAATGGTGATATCGTGAGACTAGTGACATGAATGCAAAGAACAAGATATGCATAGTTGATTACGGTGCCGACCTCCTGAAGCACTTGGGTTAATGTGTTCACAGACGAGTCGTCCATGTTGGTAAACCTGAGAGCAATGTAGATGATGAACTTGTCGAATGCTGTCAAATTTGTGCCTGAACACTTTTTCATACCCAAATTGTAGTATCGATCTTTTCTTCTGGAAAGGTAGTTGTAGGTAACAATGAACGGGGATTTTGTGAAAAAAGCTTTAAGATACTCTGATGCGTGGGCCGATTCAGAAGACACACCAAAATGCCAAACGCCACGGTAAAAACGAGCCAAATCACTGACTAAATGAGGGACATTCAAATGCTGGATCCAATGGCGTATCAAGTAGTCTGTAGCTGTCACTGAAGCAAACCCCAATAAGGAGTTGATGAAGCTTGACTTCAGATATTTCGGTCTATCAAGCGCCCCGCCATTGGGAAGCTGGGCGCCGGTGTTCGATGCAAAAGGCGAATTGTTGTTCGCGGATGACGATGTTGTTGTCGTAGTTGTCTGTTGACCACCAGATACCACAGATATATAGGTTGTGGTACCTACGGTGTACGTTCCCACCAACCTGCTGGCGACAATCAGCTTTGCAAGCACCAGCAAGTAGTGAGGCCACAGCTGCGGCATTGTGTAGTGAAGAACCAACATGACCACAGAATTTATGGAGAACAACTGAAGGAATTCCACCATGACTTCTTTACTGTACAGCCAGCGTTTCTGGCGTTCTGGCAGGAGCACAGGTACATGGTGCACTCTTGGGACCAGCAGGCGGCTGTTCTTTTCTTCGATGACCTCAGAGGCCTTTGCTATAAGGCGTGCAGCCAGTCCTCGGAAAGTTCCAGACAAGATGTAGCCCAACAAGAGAAGACACGAGATGCCCTGCGGAAGCAAGAGAAACACGAAGATAAGCGCCATCACATCTCTCCCTGTGATAGGAGGCAATATGGAGTTATTCATCTGCTGGTGCACGCTGTCTGGCGCCACTGGAGGAGGAGAAGCCAGTTTTTCCACACCGGCACTATTCACCCTCGAAGACACCAGTTTCAGGGAATTTCTCCCACTCAGAGCTTTCAGAGCACCATTCTTCGTGCCGTTCTGCCTCTTGCCTGGCTTGCCTGCCGCTCCACGCTCAGGGGCCTGGTCGCCTTTTGCCGATGGCCCGAAGGGTGGAGGTGAGATTAAGTCGGAGGACCTCGCAGGCATTCCACCTGGGCAAAACAAGAAACGCGATCACGAGGGAGTGTAAGGAAAAGGAGTGTAGGAAGGGGGGTAACCAGAAGATGGGGGTTCCTGTGCTTTGGTTGTTGTATTAGTTGAATGTGGATCAACGGTAGAAGGTGAAGGAGTTTTTCTCTGTGTTAGTTTGCTCGCGTGAACACTTGTGGGATTATGATCCGCGCACTACCGACTTAGGTAGTGAGGAAGCCAAGGCAGGGCGTTTGGAGCAGAAGGGAAGCTAGATGTCTCTATTCCGAATATCTCCAGATTTACGTATGGGGCGTGCCTTCTACGGTGGTGTTACTGTCGTGGTAGACCTTCTTTCATCTAAATCCTGCATATAGCACTTGCCGCAACTGCCCAATTCGCTGTCAAAACCTATTTAAAACGGTGTGTGTGTTTGTCTCGCTTAAACAGAGAACTGGCGTCCCAGGTCCTGCTCCAAAGAAAATTGTCGTCGCTGGGTCAGTCGATTTCTCACTCGATTGTCCCAAGTCAACTTACCACTTGAACATCCCAGAGCAATGAAACCTACACTGTTCGATTTGTCTCACTCCCCTGATTCCAGCAATACCAATTTGATCCAAATCTCTCTGAAATTCACCTAGCTAACTCGACCTTCGATCAAGGCAGCCACGACATTGTCGCGCTGGCATCGCACCACGTCTACTATGTGCAGGTCGGTAGTAGTAATCAGGCAGTCTGTCCAGAGGCCGGCTTCTCTGGCTGATTTTGCGCCACAAAAAGCCTCTCTCGGCCCCAGGGCTCGCTCCAGGGGCAAGGTATCGCACCGCCAGCATCGAGTTTACCCGCGAGGCACTGCCTCATGGGATTCTCAAATTGGATCCCGCCGGCTGTGAGACTTCACCTTTCCAGCATCCAAATATAGTCCATTATTTTCTCTTCCCTTTTTTTTTCCTGGGTTTTGTGCTCTTCTCTTCAAAGGCTCTCAATATGCTTCTCCAGTATTTATCCGTTGCAGTCTTGGCAACGTTTGCAACCGCAACCTCCAATCCTCAGGTGAACGCTCTCGGGTTTCTGAACTTGGGCTACACCGGTACTACTACGACGTCGACAAGCTTGACACGTCGAGCAAGTGCAATTGCAAGTTGCAAACGGAATTCACCGTTTTCGAAGGAACGAACACACCGTTGAATGAGGAGCTCTCGGTCCATTTCAGAGGGCCCTTGAAACTTCACCAGTTTGCGTTTTACCTGGGTGACTCGTATGTCAAGGGCCAATCAGAAGGAACTTTCAAAAGGCAAGCGTACTATAGCGCTCAAGATGGCACTGGCGAAAATGTCACCTTCTTGACAAACGCTGGTGAAGACTCAGAGTGCTTAGGCAAGGCCTTGACGTATGCATCCTCCAACGGCACGGAGAAGGCAGGCTCAGCGACCCTTCTCGAGAAAGACGTCTTGCTCCATTCAGACCAGGAGTACCTGATCTTCTCCACATCCAAGTGCGAGAAGCTGGGAAAGGGAAAAGACTGTGGGGTGTACCGTAAAGACATCCCAGCTTTCCATGGATTTGGCGGCACCGTGAAGATGTTCTTGTTTGAATTCGAGATGCCCACAGAGCCCAACAAGAACAACTCCAACACATTTTACGACATGCCTGCCATCTGGCTTCTCAACGCTAAAATCCCAAGAACGTCCCAGTACTCAAGCAACCCCAACTGCTCGTGCTGGAACTCAGGGTGTGGTGAGTACGATATTTTTGAGATCATGAACTCCACGGAGTCCACTCACTTGTACTCTACCATCCACGATTACCAAGGCACCGACAGTATCAACTTAGGGATGGCTGCCAAGGGATATTTCGCCAGAGACTTGAAGAACAAGATGCTTGGAGGCGTTGTGTTCGATAAAGCTGGCAACGCAGTATCTTTCATGCTGAATTCCACCAGCCTCGACTCCGAAATCAGTGCGTCCGACTTGAATAAGTGGATTGACATCCAGAACGAAGTGGAAGATGAGTTGGCAAGTGTCACTTTGAATACCAGCCAGAAGAAGTCTGAGGGTATTGTTCCATCCACAAGCTTGATGGCATGGCTTGTGTCTGTATTCCTGGTCTATATGTATATTTAAGGTGAGTGCCATGGGCACCTATGCAATTTATAGATATGAATGACGTTTTGTATGGTAGTGGCACCTAAGTGCCTTTGGGGTAATCGCAGAACCTGGCGTGCTTGAGTACTAGTAGGCACAAAGCCGTATTCTCTTTGTACGGAAGAAACACAGGCTCTTTGACTGTGCTTGTATGAAGCTGTGGTATTGACCCGTCCCACAGTAGCCATGTTTCACCAGACTTCGGTACAGCCCAAAGACCTGGTCCAGTTCCCTTCTTTCTGTTTTCCATGAGAAGTTGAATTCTTCCTTCAAGCTGTTCTCTGTGTACATCGTTGAATTTGGCAACGACCTTGGTGATGTTCATGATATTGAGGTCCCTTTGTCTTCTCTTCAGCGGTACCGGTAGAAACATCCTCTTCTGGGCAAAGTCAATGTACAGAGCTCTGTTCATCACGTAGCTACCTGGATGTGTCCCCTTTGTTGGTTTCTCTAGTACAGGCACAATCTCATAATTGTTGTGTCCTTTTCGCTCCACAATCATCTGGATCATGTTGCCTATGGGGAACCTTTTACCCAGGATATCTTGTCTGGTAGCCAGGAGCGCCTGGGCAAAAGGGCTTGATGCCAATGTGGTGGTATCGTAAGCGGAAGTGTCATAGAGACTGGCAGAATGGCGCTTTTGCGCTCCTCGGAGCCAGCGTACTGGGTTAGCTAGAAGTGGGTGTTTCATCTGGCTAGTACATACTCAAACTACGAGTAGTTGACATTGGCGCGAACGGTTGCAAAATGTCGCTTCAAATTTGTATGAAGAATACACCATTCTGAAAACTAGGTTGAGATTTAAAGAGCTACCTCTACTCTGAAAATGTAACAGGAATTTTCTATTGATGAGAATACTATGTTCTGGAAGGTTCATTGATTACACATCTAGGAAGTTTCAAGTATTGATTGCATTAATTTATGGGTTTGTCCAGCTGAAGAGCTCTTAGTTGAAATTCTTTTCAACGGCCTACGTTCTGTTTAGATATTCGTAACGTCGTCGTTGTCTTTCGACATGATTCTATATCTTTCGTATTGTCCTGAGTTGGGGCTCACTTATATGGCCCTCAGCAGCCCCTCGGCCTCAGGCCTATCTTATTAATCGCTTTAGCAAACTAGCATGTCCCTCGGAACTTGCACTGGCCAGATGACCAGCATCATTTGATACCATCTCCAAAACTTCCGAGCAAGACTCAGTTTGTGACTTTCTTAGACTCTGCCTTCCTCCCCATCAAACACCTCTTCAATGGCGACGTTGTCTTTTCTTTTCTTCAAACATACAAAGTACATTTCTCGCAGCTCTGCTCGACACGCTGCCGGCTTCATCTTGTGTACTTTGTGAAAAACCTTCTCGAGTCGTTTTTGCAATAGCTGGTCCTCTTTACCCGTGTAGAATTTCATCACGAGGCTTCCGTTCTTCTGCAACATCTTGAGCGCAAGGAGCAATACTCCATCACAAAGCTCCATACTAGCGTAATGGTCGTTATCACCAATGCCGCTGGTGTTGGCCATCATGTCACTGAGTACAAGTTGTATGGGACCTTGGAAATGAGCAGAGATCTCCTCGTGAGTTTTCTTCGAGAAAATATCGCCTTGGATGAAAGAAGAGCCTTCAGGCGGCAGGCAATTGATCAAGTCAACTCCGAGAATATTCGGCTCGACCCCTCTTGCTTTGCTCTTGTTGAGGGCTACCTGAGTCCATGCACCAGGAGCAAACCCAAGATCGACGATGTTTTTCGACTTCTTACCAAAAATCTTGAATTTTGTATCAATTTCCAAAAGCTTATATGCCGCTCTCGACCGGTACCCTTCAGTTTTGGATTGTTTCAGATGAGGATCCACCATTTGTCTGAGAACCCATCTGCGCAGAGAAGTTCCTGATTTTGCCCGGCACAACAAGGGAACAAAAGATGTTTGGCGTAGGCTCGTTAGTAGCATTATAATATGGAATGAGTTTCTTAGAGTAACTTCAACCTCTAATTATTCTTCTTTCTGTAGATGGTTCTAAGAGAATGTGGGGTCCTGCACTGTCGAGATGCTCATCACCATTTTTTTCCTTACTACTACTACTGTTATCTATACCAAACACATACTATGGACATACTAAAACTGCTTGTGGAAAACCCGCTGGCAATTTTCTCCCTAACAAAAGATGACTCGACCATAGATAAAATCAACAGCATCACCAAGCTGTTCTTGGACCCGATTGCCAAAGACAACTCGGTGCTAGATGAGATATATGTTGATGGCCTCGATGCCACACAGGTTTACGGTCAGGCAAAGATGGTTCTTAGCGGCGTCGGTGAGTCACTCTTATACGAAAAGCTTCCTGAACTAAGAAAGAAGTATGGCGCTCGTGGCCTGGAGCCGGCTGGTCTGGAGCCTGAGGCGCTGGAGAGCGAAGAGGAAGAAGAAGAAGAAGAGAAGGAAAAGAGTGAAGGAGAGAATGAAGGGGGAGAGAAAACTGAAGAAAGTGAAGATGAGGATGGTGAAACCAAGGCAAGTGACAGCGAAGATGATGCGGCCTCTGACTTTGAGGGCCCCGAATCTGACCATTCGGACCTGGACTCCGATACCAAAGTCGGTACTGAAGAAGAGCCTGCTAAGATCGAGAAGGACGCTTTTGGGCTCAACGACGAATTTTTCGATATCGACGATTTCAACAAGCAGATAGTGGAGCTTGAGGACGACCCCAGTGACAATGACGAGCAGATCGACTACTTTGGCGATTTGAGTGATGAGGACGACAGCGAGGCAGAGATGGACTACTATGATGGATTTTTCGATAAACCAGGGCGCAAAAGGTCCAAGAAGAATGCTGTGGCGAGTCAGGAGGATCAGAATAATGTGAGCGAGTTGGAGGATGAAGAGTACGAAGATGCTGTCGATGGGGCCATGTTAGATCTTTTTGCAGACGAGGATGAGCACGAGAAGGAGCACAAGGAAAACCAGTCTTCTTTTGAGAAACAGCAGGAAAAACTTCGAGCTGAGATCGCCAACTTGGAAGCCGAGCTTGTGGCAGAGAAAAAATGGACCATGAAAGGTGAGGTTCGCTCCCGTGATAGACCCACTGACTCGCTTCTAGACGATGATGAAGCACCTTCTCTTGAGTTCGACCGCACGTCCAAGCCAGTTCCTGTCATAACAGATGAAGTGACGGAGAGTATCGAGGATCTCATCAAAAGAAGAATTAAAAATGACGAATTTGACGACCTACCAAAAAGATTAATCACAGATATCTCCCAATACACGCAGAAGAAGAAAACGGAGGTTTCTGAGGAGAAGAGCTCGAAGTCTTTGGCAGAAATTTACGAAGACGAGTACCATGGAGTCGACCCTGATCAAAAGATCTCAGAGGAAGTGCAACAGGCACACGATGAAATCACAGACTTGTTTACAAAGCTTAATTACAAACTCGACTCGTTATGCCTGGCTCACTACATACCGAAACCCCACGAGTTCAAGACGATCGACATCAAAGTCACCGACGGAGCGGCTTCAATCAACATGGAGGATGCTCAGCCATTGCATGTTTCTGAAGAAACCACCCTTGCCCCACAAGAAGTGTACAAGATTGGCGACGATAAGGCACAGGCCAATGGAGCTGAGGGCGTGAAGGAAGTACAGTTGAAGAGCGGATTGTCATACTCCAAAGACGAGCTCAGCACCGAGGACAAGCAGAGATTAAGAAGAGCAAAGAAGAGAGCTAAGTCGAAGCACATGAAGGAGATCAATGAAGCGAGAGAGCAGAGGAAAAAGCAAATGTCCGATGGTGGAGATAAGAAGCGTCAAAAGGTGGGCGATGCATTGGGCGATTTGGCGAAGGCAAAGAATGTCACTGTGATAGACAAGAAGGGACAAATGAGAGATGCCCTGGGGCAGTTGAAGAAGCAAAAGGGCCCCCAGTCGGGCTCGGATTTCAGGTTATAGTGGGGTTGTAGACCATCGAATGCATAGTTGACACGAGGGGAATGAAATATAACATCGGAAAGTAGCAAATTTCATTCATTAAAAATAAAGAGTCCTTAATTTCACGTACAAGGGGATTTATGTCTTTAGGCGTCTTACTTTCTAGGTATTCTTTGAGTGGCATATTTTGCGATTGCCGGAGATATGGGTGCGAAAAGTGGAAATGTAGCTTGGTATCTCCCAATGTTTGAACATCCACTTGCAACTTTGATCCATGAAAATCCAAAACACCATCATATGAACCCAAAACCCGAGTCCATGAAATACGAGGCCAGTAGATGCGGTAGATCTCTCGTGAACTCAACCCGCCAGCAATTCACCCTACAGGCAACAGCTTTCCCCACAGCCAAATATCAATCCAGCGCCAAGCAAAGCTCAGTAAAAAAAAAAAAACCAAAATCAATATGAGTAGGTCAAGCTGATAAAAAAAATAAATCCACGGCTGTTTCCCTATTATGTTTTTATGCTTGTTCAGGACCCACTTGGGCCTCTTGAATTGTCTCAGCATTGGCTGCGAATCTATCACCATGAATATACACCGCACAGAACAACCTACACATGATAGTGTCCAAATACAGAAACAAGACCGAGATTTCCCCAAAGGGCCTCTTTAGTAATCCATTTTGGGTAACACGATTCCCTTCATTGCGCTTCTCGAATCCTTCCATTGTGTTCCCCCTTTCTCTGCTGTAGCTCATTCACTGCTCGCACCGAGACCGTGCCGATAAGGCCCCACCTTTCCGGCCTTTCACATGGCACTATACTTCCTGAACCCACATTCTCAACCACCATCTGCCATTGCGATTTCACAATATAGGTTCAGCTTGTCATCTTCGCTTGACATTCTCTCAACTTCCGCCATTCATTCCCCTCTTGCTTCACCTGGATGGCATGGGCCCGCCTGGGATCACAATGCAATGGCCTCGCCTGGTGCTCGGAAAGAAAACATACCGTTTGCGCCAGGCTCCCCACTGTGTTTTGCGCGCTATAAAGACCCCAAGCAGGGCCCGCAGAGCGAAGTCGCCCAGTGACAAAATACATTAGAAGCAGTATAAAAAGTCACTTTCCAATTGCACTGGTATTTGTGAAAGCATCTATTGAGACAGCGCTCAACACACACTAACTTTCTAGAAAATCGCTGCTTCTGCTACAATGCTTTCTGCGCAGTTTCTCCTTAAAGTCCTCAGCGTACCCTGGGTGGTGCTCAGAATGTTATCCAGTACTACACCACGGGCACATGGCTCATGCTGGATAGGGCCGAGTTTGGGCGCCTGCTCTGGAAAAACGTGTGCGTTTCCGTGATGGCACACGTTGCCAAGGGCATGCAGCGCACCGACCCGTTGATCTTGGAGCACCCAATGAAGTTCTACAACAAGTACAAATCGCTGCCTGGGGCGCTGGGGATGCCTGGGTTTGGCGCCAGGGTGGTCGCGGGGGACGAAAAACTCACTTGGGTGGTGAGGCCTGAGGGAGCGAAAAAAGCCCTTCTCTTTCTCCATGGAGGCGGCTACTGTGTGCCCATGACGGGAACGCAGTTTGTGGGCATCATGGCCTTGTGGTATGCGGTGGACCTGGAGAAAAGACACAACTTGGCCATAGCCAACTTGGACTACTCGCTCACGTCGCGAGGCTACAGGTACCCGACCCAGATCCACGAGGCCGTTGAGGCGTATAGGGTTCTCGGTGGTCTAGGGTACGAGGAGGTGATGGTGATAGGCGACCTGTGTGGGTCCAACTTGGCGTTGGCGCTCGCGAGGTACGCTTCGTACCCGGAAGAGGCGAGGGCCCATTTTGCTGGCTACACTCAGTTTCAGTGGAACTTTGACCCTCTCCCGCCCGTCAAGCATCTTCTTCTTGTGGCTCCGTGGCTCCATCCCTACAGAGCGCCTGAAAAGTACCCTGGAATCAACTACGAGGGCGACTTGGGGTCCCACACAAGCGACATGGGCGACTACTACATCGAGGGCCTGAGCAAAGACGACGTTTGGCCGTGGGTGGATTTCCACCGCACCAACTACACCGCCCACTGGGCCAAGGTGCCAGCTTTCAACGGCGACGGCAGCACGTTGGTATTGTACGGCGAACGAGAGGTGTTCAGGAAGGGCCAGGAGGACTTTTTCCGTCGCAACGGGCTCCACAAATTCTCTGTGCACATGCAGCCGGGGGCCATTCACGACTCGATGTTTTACGTGGAGCCCATTGATTTGAAGTCTTGGAGGGGCCAACAGGATATGGTTTTGGGGAAGCACAAATCGAAGTTTTCGTTCCACTTGGCGGGCAAGTTCCTCGATGGTGTACTTTAGGATGACGCTTGCTGAGCCCAGTTTGCCTTTGTTGGGGCCAAGGCCTGTTGAATTTAAGCATTTGCTCTGCCAAGTCTGACTAATGGCTGCAAATTGGGCCTGCACAATGCCCTCTACCAACACAAACGGCAATCCGATCAAAGAACCCACATGAGCAGGGTTCGATAGCAACCATATGGCCAATGGTAGAGCTTGACGCAACGCCACAGCAGAGTCCAAAAGAAAAAAAAATAGACAAGATTGTGCCAAAGTCAATGTGGGAGTACTAACGTGGACACCTAATTGAAGTCAATTACACCTTTGCGAAGCTGCCTGTTTCGCTTGAAAAAGTTCTCTACTCTCTAAGCGCTCTCTAAACTATGCTATTTGAGACTGCCAGAGATATCAGCAGAGCGGAATACGGGGGCCGTGGCTAGTTCGGAATTGAAGCTCCAGACTCCCGCCGAACACAATGCAGAGCGAACGCAGAGGTTAGATGCGACTGCCCTGGGAGCCTCATTTGATGAGTAACCCGGATGGGGAAGAGAGATTTCATCGAGAGAATGTAGGCTTATTCTTCGTCAAATTATCGTGAAGCGATGCAGAGAATAAGTCGTCTGGAGATGAAAGTTGCAAAAATTCAGAAAGTGGTAGGGAAAGGTAGTCCACAGCGCTGGGCCGAGGGCACGGAGAGAAATGGCGCCGAAAAAGTCTCCGTGAAAAGAACCCACAAACGGCGCTAGAAAAGAGCCAATGGTAGGACCTGGTGTGAAAATTTTATCGATTCGATCTGCATGCATCGCGCAGATGGATCTGTCACCACTGAAAAAGGCAGCCAAGACACACATCTGACATGATTGACAGGAGGGAAGAGAACTTTAAATTTAAATGATGATTTCCTGGAAGTGGCCTTGATATGACTTAGCTAACATAGATTGAAGAAATAGAATCCAAAGAAGAAAAAAAAAAAAGATAAATTAAAGACAGACTGAAATATATATACGAGCACCAAAGTGACCTGCTGCTCAAGAGAATAATGGCTTGTGTGTCTGCAGAGGAGGTGCATGGTCTACTTTCGGAAGAGCCTCCTTGACCACAATAATTTAAAAGAGCCCAAGACAGATGAAATCTCGAAATAGTCCACGATTTTTTCAATTTAGATCAGTATGTCTTCGAATAACTTGGAGAATACTGTCTCTGCAGAACAGCACAGCTTGTCTGACAAGCAGCAGAGTGCCCATGAGACCGAAGCAGCTTCCAAAGAGCTTCACTTGGTTACTTCCGAGGACTCAGTTGAGTTTGAAACGTCCAGGGGTGTTAGGAGAATCGAAAATGTCAGGACGATGATGTTGACGGCGAAAAACGGGAAACTGATCATGGTAACCTTTATAGTGTGCCTCTTGATTATTGCCTGGGTCTACTCGTTGGATTCCTCCACTACCTCAAGTTATGCGGTGCCTGCTACCTCCAGTTTCAACAGACACTCGATGATTTCCAGTGTGAACATCGCCAGTCTGATCATTGGCTCTGTGGTGCAGCCCTTCCAGGCCAAATTTTCCGACATCACCTCTAGACCGCTCTGTTTCGCTGTCTCGTTGGGATTCTACACTATGGGGGTTATTGTTGCAGCTGCCTCGTCAACAATTGGTGCTTACGTTGTAGGGTCGGTTTGCACCGCGGTTGGCTCCAACGGTGTATCGTTCGTGAGAGACATCATTGTTGCCGACTTGACCGATTTAAAGTGGAGAGGTGTGGCCAATGCCTTGATGACTTCGCCTTACATCATCACCGTGTGGTTTTCGGGATTGATTGTCGAAGCTATATTGAATCACAATTGGAGGTGGGGATACGGTATGTTTGCCATTATCATGCCTGTGGTCGTTCTCCCTGCAATTTTGGTCCTTTACCACTTTGAACACAAGGCACAGAAACTCATTCCAAAGGAGGAGAAGCCCAAAAAGACGTTCTTGCAAGTTGTTTGGGAATCAGCCATCCAAATGGATGCATTTGGCTTGATTCTCATGGGCTTCGGCTGGGCGCTTTTATTGTTGCCCTTTTCCTTGCAGCCATATGCCAAAGACGGCTGGGGAAACCCCAGTTTGATCGCCATGCTTGTTGTGGGTCCTGTCTTGTTAGTTGTGTTTGCAATCTATGAGTTCTTCTTTGCACCTTTTCCGTTAATGCCTAGAAGAATCCTCTACAACAAGACATTTGTGTCTTCAGTGCTCATCAACTTCATTTACTTGCTTGCTGACGGCGTCAGGTCCCAGTACTTGACCAGTATTTTGCTAGTGGGTAAAAATTGGTCTTACCAAAACTGGACCTATTTTGGTAACACCCTCACGGTGTCCTTGTGTTTCTTTGGCCTTGTCTCAGGTGCCACCTATAGAATTGTCCAGCGTTACAAGTGGTTGAACACTATGGGTATCATCATCAGAATGATCGCCTACATTCTTCCAATCAGATCCAAGGGAACCATGGCCAATACTGCCTCTTTTGTCATGTGTCAGATCTTAGTTGGTGTGGGTTCTGCTTACAACACCGTGGGCACGATCATCGCTAGCCAGGCAAGTGTCCCGCACCAGGACATGTCTTCGGTAATGGCGTTGTTGCTTCTCTGGTCGACGGTGGGAAGCGCCATTGGGTACACGATTTCTGGAAGCATCTGGACCTCCAGAATGTACATCTACTTGCGTGAGTATATTCCCCAGACAGTTGCGGATGACGAAGTGTACAACTACTACACCGACTTGACCACCCTTTTCGACCTCGAATGGGATAGCCCCACCAGACAAGGGGCCGTGAAAGCCTTGGCAAATATCTGCCCCTACTTCTTTGTGGCGCCCGTCATTTTGGAGTTCATCAATGTGTTGATCAGTTTCACCCTCACCGACTACTACTTGGGAGACACCCACAATGCGATCGAGGACCAGAACGGTAGGGACCCCACTAACCATGGCCGCGAGAAGAGAGAGATCCCCACCACGTGGAAGGGCAAGTTCCTCTACTTGCTTTCGTGATGTACAGTATGTGTAAATGAATAACTCTAGATTGTCCTTGGCGTACTATGAGGGGGAGCCAGGAGCTCCTCACGAAAATCTACCCTTGAAAAGCGTAGTCTACGAGGATGATCCTAGTCAGCACTCTTCGAGCAATAAGAAACCTTCAAACCTTTTACATGTAGAATAGAGCTGCAAGAGTGCAAAAATGCTCTACGAGCACCGAGAACGGCTATGTTAGTATACTCCAGATTCTCCAGCCCACTGCGACGAATCTTTGCAGCCACGCCGCAGCATTTGCATTTTGCAACCAACCATCTCGCAGCCAGTTCATGCTAGGATGACAATTGGCAGTGCCACGAAAGGTGGAGAAAATACACCCGGGGCCCGGGCAGCGACCTTTGTGGATTACGTTACACAAAACCACCCTCACGGCATTTGGTCCAATCTGACAATGATATCGCACAGAAACGAGATGGTGAATAGAGATCGAGTCGCGTTAGCCGATGTGGAGAGGAAGTGAAAAAAACTCGCAAGGCAAAAAAACGTGAGAACCTACACAATGAGAACCCGGCTAGAATTTCCATAAATTCCTCAAATTAACTTTTCAATTTGACTAGCATGGTCGCGATTGGAGTTACTTGAGGAGTCACTCTCACACGACAATGGAAGTGTGGGGGCTGCAAATATCCAAATGGGAGATAAGGGCCAGAGAGATAAATGAGAGCCTCAGGAAACACTGTGGTCCCCGCATGGTGGTACAAAACAAGTGACAGGTAGTTGGAGCCAGCCAGTTGAGCCCCACGGGTATATTATGGGCTCGTGGTTACCTCTGACACATGCTTCGCGTAAAAATCTCACTTTCGTTTCGTTTGCAGTCGATTTTCCTCAAGTGCTTTGTCTTCCAGCTGATCTTTCAATTAAACTTTGCAGACATTGAACAACAGCCGCCAAAGAAGCGCAAATATCATGAAGATCACAGATCGTATCACCTACCCATCACCTAGGCTTGCCTTCAGTGCAATAAAGGTTCCGTGGACTGTCACCAAGACTGTGGGAGAGTATTACACTACGGGCACCATCTACACGAAGACAGATCCCGAGTTCGAGAACTCTGTTGTCAAGAACGTCACTGTGGCCGTGTTGGCCAGTCTAGCCGTGGCTGCCTCGGTCTCAGACGCTAAGCTCATGCCTTACCCAATGTACTCGATGTTCAAGAGTCAGAAGGGAAAGGGCGCTGCAAAAGATATGCCAGGGTTTGGGGAGACTGTCGATGGAGACAAGGAATTTTTGTGGGTGGTGAAGCCTTCGAAGGCGAAATACGCCATCTTGTACCTCCACGGCGGCGGCTACAGCTTTCCCTTGGCCCCTGCGCAGCTTATAGGCATGATGGGTGTGTGGTGGGCACTTTCGCCAGATAAAAGAGAAAACCTTGCAATCGCCGTCCTTGACTACCACCTCACAACGTATCGCCACTACTACCCAACCCAGATCTTTGAGACCATCGAAGCGTACAGAAAACTTACCGCTCAAGGGTATGAGGTGATTCTCTTGGGAGACTCTTGCGGCACCAATTTGGCGCTTGCGGCAGCACGGTTTGCAGCTTACCCCGAGGAAGCAAAGAATCATTTTTCCGAGTACACGCAGTTCAATTGGGACTTTCTGCCTCTCCAGCCAGTGAAGTACCTTATCTTACTTGCTCCATGGATCCTGCCCACTTGCGCAGCGAAACCTTACCCTGGAGTCAACCACAAGGGAGAATTTGTCGCCTTGTCCATCAATGAAAAGGGCTGGGATTACATCAAGAACCTGGACAGAGCAAAGGTGACACCGTTTGTGGAATTCAACAGCACAAACTACAAGGACCATTGGGCAGAGGTGCCTGCGTTCAACGGAAAAGGATCGGTTCTCTACATTTACGGAGAAAGAGAGTATTTCAGAGAAAGTCAGGAAAGCTTTGCGAAAGAAGTTGGCCACAACAACTTCACGTCCCTTATGCAACCGGGAGGTATTCATGACTGCTTGTTTGTGGCAGAGGTGCTTGACTTGAAGTCCTCAAAGGGCCAGCGGCGAATGATTGCAGGAGAGCACCGGAAGAAGTACAACTTTGGTGCCATAGCTGATTATTTAGAAGACATTTTGCCGTGATAATCGAGAGTCTACAATTGACGTAGTCCATATATGCTTATTACACGACTATCTTTGAGAAATGGCTGCAAGAAGTGGCTGCGCGAAAAGTGGGAGTACAACGACCACCTACAGAAAGAAGAGCAAAGCAAAACAAAAAGAGAATAAAAAACTTTATTTAAATGCTTAGTTGGCGAGCGAAGGGTTTCATTTGTAGTCCGATATTTGGCAAAAAAAGAAGCTTCCCCACCAGGAGTCGAACCTGGAATCTTCTGGTTCCAACAGAAGTGGTTACTTATCGTAGCCAGACGCCTTGACCATTGGGCCATGAGGAACGAAGCTTGCTAAGTGAAATTCTGAGTAATATATATAGCACAATGTGACTAGGTAAATAATTTCAAAAAATCAAGGTATAAAAGTCCAATTTCAGGGTTCTATTACTTCTGTTTGACAAAAGGTTTCTTTAGAGCAAAAAAAGGACTTAAAGAGGTTTTAGAGCTGGCCATATTGAAAACTTGTGAACACCTTTTTTAATTTAATAAAAAGAAAAGAAAAAGGATGTAACCAGAAATTCTGAACATATATACACCAGAAACTATGTGCTGTTTTATTTAATCCCTCGAGCATAGCTGCCACCCAGCTCTCTTTCGAATTGCCTGTGCACAAAGGAAAGTAATCTCTATCGAATCTTAATACACAAGAAAGCTTTTATTCCACAACTTTTTGATAGCTCTTTATATTGAATGAGAAGCGTTACCCATAGGTAATTTGCTCTTAGCATTTTGAAATGAGTATCCTCTGCCCGATGGACAAGTCCAGTAAGAGGATACACTTGAACTTTATCAACAAAAAATGATGTCGTTCACAACCCTGAAGATTATAGTCTTATGAAGCTTCAGGTTACCACTCGAGTCTCTTCACTAGATTTGGTGATTGTTTAAGGAAGGCAAAGTAGCTGGAACACTTCTCTCCGCCTCTTACTCGTGTTCATCCATTTTCCAGTTATCGAGATGGGCTTCCCCGCAAGAACGGAGATCCTTAGCTCAAAGAGTTTAAATGCTTGTTTTATAGAATCAGAACCTCGACGAGAGGCTCATGGGATCAAAAGGTGATGTCGCTCCGGTTTATTCTTTTTCACTGTAAAGGGTGCATCCGGATGTTCCGTTAATACCGAGGTACGTATGATAATGTCAAACGAAATAGGATTCATTCACAATAGGGACAATTCTCGACAAAACCGTTAATTATTTGCCCACACTGTCGAATTATTCAGCCGGCGAACAGTTTGAAACCTCCATGTAGACCCCCTTGGCGGTTGAACGGTTGCCTAAAACAGAGCCGGCCACTTTGATACTTGGTCAGTAGCATAGGCACTAGCGAATCTTAAGTTTGATAAAGTTATAAGGCTTCACTGCAAAGGTCTCGAAAAATCTGATAATTAAACGTTCATACCTCTAGGAGATGCTGTGGGGAATTCATGAACAAGTAATGTATATCATTTCACGTCAATAAAGTCAATGACTCTAACTATATCGAATCTGCTTAGTATTCCTGACATGCTTTTGATAGAATCTGCTATGCTACGTGTATCACGCTACCGCTAATATTTAAGACCTTCCAATTCAGGATTGTGTGATTCAAAGCGTTGATGCCTCGCATATGAGTCCTTTGTCACATTCAAGGGTACATTCGGATGCCTCGCTCAAAGGGAGTAAGTACAACCAAAGGGGATGTGGTGACGTAATAGGACAATTCATAATATGGCCTTCCCGACAAAATGGTTGGTTATTTGCGCATGTCGTATTCAGCCGACGAGCAGAGGAGGACAAAAATAGCCCTCTAGTATACCCGGTCGAGAGCAAGACAAAAATATTCAGAGAAAAATACCAGGGACCAGAGGTTTATTTCTGGGATCTTCAATAGTTTGACGCTAGGATCACCACGGAGGAGAAAGGTGCTTTCCCGGCCGACAATCGCCCGGCCTGACCAAACCCCAGGTGCATGGAGCCCCTGTCGCTTTATGAGCTGCATCACTACCAAAAGACATCTGCGCACCAGGATCCACTTTTTGCCTCTATGGGTAAAGAACAAAATAGACCTTGCAAGCGAAGCAGCGAAGCGAAAAACAAGCCCAACGGTTTCAGGGGAACATGCTCGGAACAAGAAGAAATTGTAAAACCCAGCAAGACTTTCTCGAAGAGAGTTATTCTCATCGTAGCCGATGGTCACTGTCACAGACCTGATGGGGAAGTGCTACGAAAGGCACGCAGCAAGGAGGCAAGCGCACAAAGGATACTTGAAGCCTCAGCTGGGGCACAAAGCGGGCCGAGGAACCGAAAACGGGGAATCACCTTTGTTTTACTAATTTTTTTTTTTTTCAGTTGCGTGGCTTCCACGCCAAATAACACATTTTGAGCATCCCAAATAAATTGCTGGAATTGAGCTTTTGTTGACTTTTTTCATTCAACCAGCCAGGCTACACTGCCTACCTTACAGCCCAGTGGCTGCGAAAGTGCAAGGCAGTATGCGCGGAAGCGACATAATTTCGGCACAATGGTGTCACCAAATGTTGACAGGTGGAGCAAGCGCAGAGGGTGAGGCCTCAGATATGAAGGACAGGTAAAGAAATATAAGGAAATTGATGCAATGTAATGCTATTAATAGCAAGAAATTCTTGCCAATTACTCCAATGGTTCTTTTTTTTCTTTTTTTTTATTTTGTGTATCTCATCACTAAAGAGACCTTTTAGTGTGCTCCTGCGTAGCTGCATGTCATTAGTGCTCCTAGTTCGGAAGCATGCTTTGGGTGCGAAAAAACAAACGACGCCTCCACCATTGCATGCGCTTGTGCTAGGGTTACCCCCTCCGGCATTCTGATGTTTCATGACAATTGCTAGCGGAGGCCCTGCTGCATGTCGTCGTTTCAACAGGCAAACTTGCGCCTTGAGATCAGACAAAAATAGCAAGAAGTATGGCTCTAAGTGTCGTCATTTCCGAGGCCCCTGTCGCAGACGCCTAGTATATAAATAGATACAAGTCCTGTCACTTTCTTAACTCTTTTTTGATATTTCCTATCAAACTTCTTTCTAAATTCAACATGAAGTTCTCTGCTCTCGCTGCCATTGTCGCCGCCGTGGCTGCTGCTCCAGCGTCCATCTCTAACACCTGGAGCACCTTGACCCCCACAGGCACGTTGAACGAGTCTGCCTCGGCTATAACCTCGATCTCGGGCTCTTATGCTCTTTCGATTAGAACGGTCTCGGCTTCCGTCTCGCAAGGCATCTCTCAAGACAAGAGAGACGTTGTGTCCCAGATAGGTGACGGTCAGATCCAGGCCAACTCCAACACCGAGGTCAGCAAGCCTCCAGCTACGACTACAGCTTCCGTCATCAACCAGATTGGTGACGGACAGGTTCAGCAGCAGACTGCTTCAGTTGTGAACCAGATTGGCGATGGTCAGATTCAGCAACAAACTACGGCATCTGTGGTCAACCAGATTGGCGATGGTCAAATCCAACAACAAACCACTGCTTCCGTGGTCAATCAGATTGGTGATGGTCAGATCCAACAACAAACCACTGCATCTGTGGTGAATCAAATCGGCGACGGCCAGATTCAGCAGCAAACCACTGCATCTGTGGTGAACCAGATCGGCGACGGTCAGATCCAGCAGCAGACCCAGACTGCCTCAGTTGTCAACCAGATCGGCGACGGTCAGATCCAGCAGCAGACGGCTGCTCCAAAGTCTGCCTCTGTCGTTGACCAAATTGGTGACGGTCAGATTCAGCAGCACACAACCGCCTCGGTTGCTAACCAGATCGGTGATGGCCAGATCCAGCAGCAGTCTGTTGCTGCCGAGTCCACCCATGCTCCATCTCAGTCTGTTGTAAACCAGGTAACTGACGGCCAGGTTCAGGCTACTGGCGCTGCATCCTCTGACCCCGACTCTCCAAAGGACTACTTTGAGGAGACTTGTGTTTCTGACGACTCCTTGCTTGTGTCTCTCACTGACGGTGAGTTGAGAGACTCCAAGGGCAGAGTCGGTGCCATTGTTGCCAACAGACAGTTCCAGTTTGACGGCCCTCCACCTCAGGCTGGTACCATCTACGCTGCTGGCTGGTCTTTCGTTCCAGCTGACGTAGCTGGGTTGGGCGAAAAGCAGTCCGACACTAAGGAGGGTGGCTTCAAGTTGGCCTTGGGTGACCAGACCACTTTCTACAAATGTCTTTCTGGAGACTTCTACAACTTATATGACGAGTCCATCGGTGCTCAGTGCTCGGCCATTGAGATCTTCCTCTTGAAGGCCGTCGACTGTTAAGCATGTAGTGCTTGACAAGATCCTAGCATGATTTACGAGAGGCAAAAGTGATCTTTGCCCTCGTCACTTCTAGGCTATTCAAATACTTCTTCAACGCAAGTTAATATTCGGTTTTGGGTTCCCCCAAAAAGTTCTTTGCATGGTTCCGTGCGAGCCCTAATAAATGTCCACTAAACCTAACACAGTAGTATCGACCAAACGTCAACGTCGTAGTAAAGCTAAGAAGATCATTTAATTTGTCGATCGGCGCCTTATTACTTCAACAATGGCCCTGATCGACTAGCATATGCACTGGGAAAATATATCATTTTCGACACACTTTTAAACGGCTTTTAAAATCGGTTGATTTGATGCTTTGCGACAAGAGATTGAAGGCCAATCAAAGTAGTATCTGTTGCAAATGTGTGGGGCTATACTGACCACGGAAGAGGCGCAGCAGAGAAATCGATTCGTGAGCTAGAAATACTGGAGGGAGCTCTCGATAGCACAAAAGTCATGGCTTATCAAATCCTTATGATCCTCAAGGTTGCACCATACAGTGGTCTTAATTGCTGAGACACCAACAGACTTGAGTATCTAATGAGAACAGGTCAATGTAGCATGATGGCACAGAGAATGCTGAGGAGGGTAACTACCGACCCAAGAGTACCAACAGGTGCCACATTGGACAGCGACGAGAGACTAGAGACACTTTCTGTTGCGCTAGTTATTGTCGACTCAGGAGTATCCTCTCCAGACAGTGTAGAAACACTGGTGGTCGAGGAACCAAGTCCACCTTGTACGGTGTACCCTGGACGATCCGAGATCCACACCATGGAATTGACAATCTCAGTTTCGTTAAACTCATCAGCATTAATTGCCCTGGGTATATCCTCGACGATCTCTTCTATATCGGGCTCCCTCACACCATGAGCTGCTTGTGCAAGTGCAATTTCCTCATTCTCGAGATCAAAAACAGCATAGGCATTGCGAAGAAAGCTGTCTCCTAAATAAACTTGACCTTCTTGGGGGTACATGTGCAAGAAACAGTTTTTTTGAGATGTTGATGGTATGATAAGATCCTTAACTGGAACGTTGATCTTAATCCCACTGAAGCCAAAGGTTAGATTTTCACGCAGCTCGAGGTGGTCGCAAGAAACTTTCCAGAGACCATCGAAGGTCTCTTCTCCATCCAAAAACTTACCGATCCTTGCAACATGAGCTGTAGGCAAATAGTTCGCCGTGACGTCGCTCGCAATGCTAACTCCTATTCTTTCCTTGATCATTAGACCATCGCCTTCAATGGAACTTAAGACAATGTTGGGTTGCCTTAGCCCTTTATCGTAGTTAGGGTCAACTCCATAAGGGTGCTCCCTTGCTACCATTTTCACCTTCTGAAGCTGACCCTCGTACTTGGAGTGGTCGACGGCTCCAAAGAGAACAGACCCCTTCAGAGAGGTGCTTCCTCCTACTGAAAGAGAATATGCTGTTTTCTTGATGACACCATCGTGTTTGAGTCGCATGGGAAAAGGCATGTAGTTTTCAACATACACATCTCTTGAAAAAGACAGTGCATTCATGAGGCCAAGTCCCAAAGCGCCGTAAGGAAGAGAAGAGTTCGTAGTGACACCGAAGGTTAGGTTTTTCATCGAGTGTCCTCCAACGCTGACATCGTCGCTCACCCAGACCCCATAGCCCAGGTCCTGATAAGCAAAACTGCTATAGAAACCTACGAACAGTAGCCTGGTGAATGAGTCCAGTGAGGCTGTATTAAAAGTGCCGTGTCTTGTACAAGCAGACACATCGTCGTAAGAGCGGTAAATGATAGTGCGTGTTTCAGTGCCAGCAACTCTTGTTTTTGTGCTGTAGTAATTCACCAACCGAGTCAAGTCCTTAGGATAATCTGGAATGGCCCCCGTGCTTTTGGGTCCCAAAGTGAGCTTGTATTCGATATCATAGTAATCATCAGTAATCACCGAGCAGTCGCTCGAGTGGACCCAAGTGTCTGCTCTAAGCGTGCTGATGATCACCTCCACTTCCTCCTTGTTCGACCCAACTTGCAATTTGGTGACGTAGTAGACATTCCCATCATCAAGATCGAAGTCCGTAGTGTAATTGTCTCGCTTGGAGAGGGTATTTTTAGTTCCCCTTCTGATATCGAAGTCAAGCAGAAAGACTGCCAAAACTGGAGCTGCCCAGTATATGAGTCTCATGGTAGTGATGAAACTGTCACTTTAGTGAGAAGGGCTCAATATTGTTGGGAGCCTGTCTGCACCGGCGGGCAACTCATTAACACTTGTCTACTGATAAAGGTTGCCAAGAAGAGGAGTAAGCTCCAAAAAAGCATACTAGCTCGTATAATCGGGGCTTAGTGTCGACCGTACCATTTTGTCTACAACCACTCTCAATGAAGGTCTTAAGTAGAAAATGGCTGCGGGTGCGGCTTCATTTACGGGGATCAGACCGTAGCCCCTGCAGATGGACGCCAATTCTTTATGGACAAAAGATGTTAAATTATAGAAGACAGGTGTGTGCTCTAAATGCACTGAACGTTGCCTGGACCGTTTTTAAGGCCCTCGAGCTGCCGAATTGAGGTCGATCTAGTTCCATTGAATCGATCCACACTTAGAAATTACACTACCTTATTCTTTTATCTCCTTGCAATTTTCCTCCTGTTCTACTGATAGTAAATGGGTCCAAGATTCGCATACAGCTAATTTGAGGGATTTACACTCCCATTGACGGCAAAATCTCTACTATAACAACATCATGAAAATTCAGCATTGTTCAGGACCGAGCAGAGTTTGACATACATTAGCAAGTTTAGTCTTAAGCAATGACTTAGTGGATGTTTCTACTCATTTTTATTTTTCAAGAAGAGTGCGTCGGCTCCCACAGCATTATTATGTCGAAAACCCCAATGATGCAAATCTACCGATGAATATTTTCTGCAGCCACTAGACACTCCTTCTACAAATTTTTTAACCAAATTATTACTGTTAATTTTATGCTTACAATTTTTGTTTAGATGCATACTTAGTGAATTTAACGCTTAGAAGAACAACATGGCACAGAGGGCACTGAGGACACTGAAAATAGGGCCAACGGCGCCGGCAGGAGCCATTCCCTTGGACAGAGACGAAAAAAGACTGGTGATGGAAGCATCGTCTGCTGCAAACGTCTCCCACAGGGTGCCGGTGTAATTGAGGTAGTAGTCGACAGAGGTATCATTGAAACCCTCGGCTGCAACAGCACTAGGAATAGCATTGGAGATCTCCTCAATGTTCACTTCGCTTGCGCCGTCAGCTGCTTGTGCAAGTGCTACCTCGTAATCCTCCATGTCGTAAACAACGTAAGCGTTACGAAGGAAACTGCCACCCAAGCTGGGAAACATCTCATTGGTTCTGATGTTCAAGAAACACGAGGACCCCGATTCTGACTCAACCACAAGGTCACTTACCGGCACCTTGATTTTTGCACCACTGAAGTCAAACTCTATTTTGTCATCAACGTCCTGCAAGTCACACGATACTGCCCAGTAGCCGTACGAGTTCAACGTCCCGTTTAAGCGCTTACCTAACTCTGAAGTGTAGGCCTCTGGCAAGGTGTTTCCTGAATTTCTGCTTGCTAAAGAGACAGCAATTCTCTTTCTAACGCTGAATCCATCTCCCAGTATACTGCTCAAAGCAATCTCAGGCAAAACAGGGCCGGTTTTGCTCATGATCTTAAATCTGTTGAGCATTTGCACCCTCTGAAGCTGGCCAGAGTACTTTGAGTGGTCAACTGCCCCAAAAAGAAGCGAGCCGTGGTCCTTTTCGTTTAAAAAAATAGAGTAGGCAATTTTTCTGATTGTGCCATCCTGCCTAAGACGAATAGGAAGGTTGTAGTAGTGTTTCACGTATCCTAATAAAGTAACCTCATTAATTGCGAACCCGAGCCCAAGTGTACCAATGTCTCTGTTAGTGTTCGAGCAAGCTGCAAATGCAAGTTGCTTGACGGTATGACCTCCGAGGGAAACATCATCGTTGACATAGTACCCAACTGCATAGGAGTCGTACGGACTAGCAGCGTAGAACAAACCCAAAGAACTGTTCAAAGAGTATGAGTCCAGCAAGCCTGTGGCGTACGAACCGTGTTTCGTGCATGCATAACGATCATTTATGGAGTACATTCCGTAGGTTACTGTTGGGAGCTTGAGTCCGTGGGGCAAGTCTGTAGGATAATCGTCACCAGAAGCGGTGCCTGTAGTAAAGAAACTGATAGGAGTTGGTTCGCCCTTCGGAATGTTATCTTCGTAACTTCCGTTAAGAGTTAAAATTCCACCTTGAACAGTCGAAGAACTCGCCGACGGCTGAACAACAATTCTGCGTCGCGGAGCGGCGCAATCGCTCGCAGGGACCCAGGTGTCGGCATTTTCTGTGTCGACGACTACTTCCAACTCGTCGCCTCGAGAGCCCACCTTCAATTTCGTGATGTAGAAAAGCTTTTCATTCTCAAACCTCAAATCGGTTGCAACATTGTCCCTCTTCACATATGTTTATCTGCCAATGGCTCTATCGTTAATGGAGTTTCCACGGTGAACAGTGAAGTCAAGCAGCAAAGAAGCAAGTGCTGGAGTGAGCCAGAGAAGGAGTCTCATTGAGGCTTTGAAATTCTGATAAAGCCAAATCTTAGAGCATGATGGGCTTCTATATATACCCTCATTGGTTGCGAGAAACATTCTACCGCAAATAGCTCAGCCCTCTTAATTTGGCGACAAATTTGCATTCAGAGCCGCTTGTTCATGGCCCGCGTCCAAAGCACGCTTATGCACTTTTCGCTATTGTTCGCTCGCATTTATGAGACCAAACTATTGGTGAGGGTGCGGTCGCGTAATAATCAGAGTCGGAAAAAAGGGGCTTTTTTGGCATCATTAGCCGAGGATTACCAGCGAGGCGTTACGTCTAAACGCCGGCCATGTGGAACGGGACTAGGGTGCTCTCAATAACTGTAATTAAAATTAAATCAACAGACTTTGCATTCAGCCAGTTTCAAAGGTAGTTATGCAAACTGTAGCTTCGTGGCGATTTGGACATCCTCACACAGGAGAAGACTCGTCAAGGTCGCTCAACAGCTTTAATTCCATCCGCATCAGTCGAAGCCAGTCTAACAGAATGTCATCTAAATCCAATTCCGCAGGCACCATGATCTCGTCTGCGGTCACCAGGATCTTTCGTAGCCCAGGAACATACACTATTGTGTGGGTCCCTTCATCTAAGGTTTTTCTAGAGGCTGTGTGAGCTAGACGGTGAGACCAGCGGCTCCTAGTGCTGCTGTGTGATGGTACAGGGGCAATTTGAGTTTCTGGTTCCTGTTGAGGCGAATAGGCAAGGGCTGCTGCTGGAGACTCCAGGGCAGTCTCATCTTTGCCCGTAGCAAGCAGCTCGACCTCAGAAGGTTCAGCTTTTTCCGGTTCTTTCTTTTCCTCCTTCTTCCAGTAGAGACCACACTCGCCAGGAGTCCACCAGTACACTGGGTATCGTCTAAACACATTTCCAAAGATACATGCAACGGGGATGATCAAAAGCAGCGACACTAGCTGCACAGGCAAATACCACCAGCCCATTTTCCGAATGTTTTCGTCAATCAGCGGTAGCATCGCCAGAGCACCTGCTGGAGGATGTACACAGTTGCATAGAGACATGGCCACTGACGCCACGGCCACACTTAGGGCAGCAGCAGCCCAGTAGTTGTCTCTGCCGCCAGCAGAGAGAGAAAAGAGCTTTTCAATACAAACGCCAATAAGGGATGCCAAAAAGTGGCCCGTGAAGATGTTTCGAGGTTGCGCTAGGGGTACCTGGGAGGCATTGAAACAGAGAATGGCCGTTGCAGCATATGAAGCAACTATGTTATGAGCATGATGAGCAGTGAAGGCAGTATGGCTCTGGAAAACACCAGCCAAAAGGGCAATACCACAGAAGGACGCTACAAGAATCTCGAGCCAGATGTAGTAGTCATGAGTGGCCGAGGCGGGAAATCCACCCAAGAGACGGCGCAACGGTCCCGGAAAATGCTTAACCTGGGATCGTGGGATGTACTTGTTCATGTACTTATCTAGGGAGAAGGTGAAGACCATGATGAGGAAGAATGGCGAGTTTTTGTGGAGATGGAGATAAGTAGCCGAACGTCAGTGTAAGGGTGTTTTAGACCTTGCGCGAAAGAGTCACAATCGGAGTCAAGACACAGTGGGCCACGCAGAGACAGGTAACGGCTGCAAACGATTGACACCTATAATTTGTAGGAGAAAATTGCTCAAGAGCAAGAGGAGGCCCTTGTTTAACACGGTGAGATTTATTTGTAATGGAGACTGTTCAGTCGCTTGTTGTATAGGCATGCTCTCTAAGACGCACAATTCTTGGGCAAGAAATTGGCGTGAGTTATGAATTCACTTTTACCAATTCACTAAAAGTAAAGTAAGTGGCCATATTTCAGTGGCATTTTGGACCATCAAATCTCTGGACTTTGGAATGAGTGTGTCTTGTGCACCTTCCTGTGATAGAGAGAAGCTGTATGGACTGAGGGAAATCGACAAAGGAAAAGTACTCTAGCTCTACGAATCTCCTATAGATGAAACCAGCGTTCCTTGTTATGTTTTCTTTTGTTTTATTTTTTCCACTTTTCTTATTCCTTTTGCTAAACTAGTCTTTGTTATCGGGAGAATCACATATTCATCAAGCCGAGTACCGCCGAGCGCCGGTCGCCAACAAACTATTCACGTAGCGATTGGCTCCCAGTTAAGACGGATGCTGGAATGCGCCTACTAAATCTAGAGACCACATTCTGTCTTCACTCACATAGTCATCCGTGTCACACGACTTTAGCACGTTTGCAGCCATTGCACTGGGCAAAACGCGCAATGCAAGACACTCCCCTGCGCAAACGTCACTTTTCTGATTTGTTTCCTCTGATAAGCAGCGTCTATTTGCAACCATCCAGAGGCCCAAACAAACTTGTACGAATTCTGCGCCTCTCTCATTTCATATGAAGCTCAAGCACGGTTTAAATTCTTTCTTTTTTTTTTGTTTTCTTTCATTTCTTCTTATCTTTTCCAACATAAACACATGCGCATGTCACTATCTACTAGAATCGCACAAAGTAGGTTTGCAGCAGGCAGCAGAGAAAGTGAGCACTGTTTACACTCATTAGCTACACTGCCATCGCCAAAAGCATACAACCCGCAAAACAAAAAAATGCTTCCTCAATTGGTTTTTACTGGCTCTGGAGCTACGGAAAACGGAGCTTTACGGAGCCGTCCGTGTCTCCCATATCACCTTCTCCTCCTGCTCAGCTTTGTGTGTCTCCAGCGGCTGTGCTCACTGCCGACTCAGCCATCGCGACATCGACATCAACCAGCAACAAACAAGCTGCGATAAGCCCACTCAATTCCCACCAGCAATAGCAGTGGACCAGCTGATATTGAAAATTCCTTCCGAAACAGATGCTTCTGACCTCGCTGTCTTTTTCAAAATTTCAATATCTCTTCTGGTTGCTGAGATACGCGCATCTCACTTGCTCGCTGTTTGGAATCTGGGGCCGTTGTTCGCTGCAGTCACTGAAAAAAACGGCTCCATCTCGGTTGCTGCCCGCAGCAACTGCATTACCACTACAAACAACCACCACCACAATTCTCTAGCTTTCTCCTACTTCCCTACTTCCCTCGCTGACCATGTCTTCGACCCCACGCTGGCTCAGGTTCAAAAAAATCCACTACTATCTCATACCGCTTGTTGCGCTCGTAGTGTGGTGGGGCATGCTCATTGCCTTGATGTCGGCATGGTCCATCCAGGGCCATCCCATCTACTGGTTTATGGGCGAAACAGACCAAAACCCAGTGTACATCAGTGACATTGGCGCTACAAACTTGCAGCCGTTGTTCATTTCGTGCACAGGGTTCCAGTTGATCTTCTTTGTCGGCACTTTGTTGATGGAGTATGTGTTGAGAAGAATGAAGAAGTTGCAGCCATACGTATCCAACAAACAGCCTTGGTTTGCCATCGTCAGCATCATCTGTGCTGTGATTGGGCAATTGGGCATTTTGTTTGTGTCGATCTTTAACACAAAGAACTTTCATACCGTTCATATCACCATGGTGGGGGTGTTTATCTTCTTCATCTTCTGGGCTTGTTTCTTCAACTTCCTCAATTCGTTTATCTTCGGTAATTTCCCTCAGAGATTGCATCCAAACCACGAAAGGGTCATCTTTGGCAAACACAGATGGGCCAACCTTTACATGGTGTCGTTTTTCTTCAAATTGTTATGGCTTATAGTTGCCGTGATCTTGGCAGCCTTTTTCGGATATGAGATGAAGCACGACAACGACTCCATTTCAGCATGTTTTGAGTGGACAATCTCCTTCTGGTATGGTCTCTTGCTTGTTTTCTGGGCCATTGACTTGTTCCCATCTGCTGTTAAACACTACAGAATACGCCACCCAGAGCAGTACCCAGCTTTCGTTGATCGCCACAAGGAGCCCATGGCTGAGGTGCATGATCCCAACAACGAAAACTCTTTCCAGCCTATACCAAAACGGTATTCGTCCAGTTCTGGCGTTCGGGACGACACCACCCTAGAAAACTCTCCAAGAATCCCTCCTACTCTGAGAGTGCCTCAGCCACTTGCTGTGCCCGAGAACCCATACGATGGCGTTATCACAGTGCCAGTAGAAGAGGTGCATACCCGAAGCACTTTCGACAACCAAAGACGAACCTTTGTACCACCCACACAGACATACACTGGAGAGCCTAAACTCCACGAGTACCTGCGCCAGCAGATGCAAAATGCACAGGAGCAAGTTTAGAGAAACATTTCCTGAACGCTTAGCTTCTTATCTATATATTCGCTGTATTTTTAGTTCTATACCATGCAATTCATTAGATTTACATTTGGCTGCAAAATCCACCACTTTATACCGGACTGCACATAGCCCCACACACACCAACATAGATGCGATGAGAATCCTCTCCATGTTAAAGCGTACTCAACTAAATTTGCCTATATGTTACTGAAAAAAAGACTTTCGTCGGGGCTTACAGCTACCCACAAAGTCTTTGTGAGGTCTAGACACGGTGGATGCACCAAAATCGTCAGAGAACACTACTTGAGAAACGATATACCTTGCTATTCAAAGCTTTGCACGAAATGCCCAGATATTGTCAAGCCAGATGCCCAAGGTAACCTACCTGAATTTATTTTGTCAGATTCTCCGTTGAAATTGAAAGACGGTATAGGTCATTATGTGATTGTCGACACCAATGTTGTCTTACAGGCGATAGATCTTCTAGAGCACCCAGACTGCTTTTATGATGTGATTATTCCTCAAGTAGTCCTTGAAGAAGTGAAAAACAGGTCTTTTCCAATATACCAGAGACTTAGGGCTTTGGTGAAAGCGGCAGATAAGAGATTTGTTGTGTTTCACAATGAATTTAAGGAGGAAACATATGTCAATCGTCAGAAAAACGAGACCATAAACGATAGAAACGATAGAGCTATAAGAAGGTGCGTGAAGTGGTATCATGATCATTTGAACAACAATAACAGCAAGATCCCTGTTAATATTGTGTTCGTGTGTAACGATAGAGACAACAGAGAGAAGGCTAGCAAGGAAGGTTCAGACGCAAGGTCTTTGGTCGACTACGTTGAGAGCTTGCCTAAGGGTGAAGAGCTCAGGGAGTTGATCCCTACTGAGAATGAATCTTTTGACAAGAATGCTGATGAGATCTCTTTCCCAGAATACTACTCTACCTCCAGAACCATGGCAGGTATTAGAAATGGTACCTTGTATCAGGGTATCATGAACATCTCAACATATAACATATTGGAGGGTACTGTCAGCACGCCTGCGTTCAAGAAGCCTCTTTTGATCGTGGGTACACACAACCTTAATCGTGCGTTCAACGGCGATCTCGTTATTGTGGAGTTACTTCCCAAAGACAAATGGAGGGAGCCTTCGTCCACCATCGTCGAGGAAAGCGCCATAGGTGCCAACGATAATCCAGATGAGGATGCCAAGGAGAGTGTCATCTCGGACAAAGAACGTCGTGTGTTGGCTCAGGAAGCCCTCAAAGCAACATCTGCTAAGGAAAGAAGACTTCAGCCTACCGCTAGAGTTGTTGGCATCACAAGAAGATCATGGAGATTCTACGTGGGTCAGATAGCGCCATCATCAGTATCCCTCGAGGATGATACTGGTAACTCCTCCAAGACCTGTTTCGTCATTCTCATGGATAAGCTTCTTCCCAAAATCCGTATCAAGACGAGAAAGGCGAAGGATCTTTTAGGTCAAAGAATTGTTGTTTCTGTTGACTCTTGGCCAGCAGACTCAAAGTACCCACAAGGTCACTTTGTGAGAAGTTTGGGTGAGATCGAGAGTGTTCAGGCTGAAACGGAGGCATTACTTCTTGAACACGATGTCGAGTACAGACCGTTCTCCAAGGCTGTCTTGGACTGTTTGCCCAAGGAGGGTGAGAACTGGACGGTTCCTGAGAAATTGGATACAGACGAACAGTTGAAGAAGAGGGTTGATTTGAGAGACAAACTCGTTTGCTCCATTGATCCACCAGGATGTGTGGATATTGACGATGCTCTTCACGCCAGGCAGCTTCCAAATGGTAATTATGAGGTTGGTGTTCACATTGCAGACGTAACGCATTTCGTGAAGCCAAATACTGCTCTCGACAATGAAGGTGCGGCTCGTGGTACTTCTGTCTATTTGGTTGATAAGAGAATCGATATGTTGCCCATGCTTCTTGGTACGAACTTGTGTTCTCTTAAGCCTTACGTTGACAGATTTGCCTTTTCGGTCATCTGGGAAGTCGATGAGAATGCAGACATTGTGAACGTCAACTTCATGAAGTCGATAATCAAATCGAGGGAAGCATTCTCCTACGAGCAAGCACAAAACAGAATAGACGATCCTTCACAGCAAGATGAGCTCACGAAGTCGATGAGAATTCTCCTTAAGCTCTCCAAATTGCTCAAGCAAAAAAGGCTTGACGCTGGTGCATTAAACTTAGCATCCCCTGAGGTCAAGGTGCACATGGATAGCGAAACGTCCGATCCTGGTGAGGTCGAGATCAAGAAATTGTTGGAGACAAACTCTTTGGTTGAAGAGTTTATGTTGTTTGCCAACATTTCTGTTGCTCGAAAGATCTACGATGCATACCCACAAACTGCCATGTTGAGAAGACACGCCGGACCGCCAGCCACTAATTTCGAGGAACTCAATGAAATGTTGAGGGTGAGGAAAAACGGATTGACCATCTCTTTGGAGTCGTCGAAGGCTCTTGCGGACTCCTTAGACAGATGTGTCGATAATAAGGATCCGTATTTCAACACACTCATACGTATCATGTCCACACGCTGCATGATGGCGGCTCAGTATTTTTCTTCAGGCTCCTACGGGTACCCTGATTTCAAGCATTACGGTCTTGCAGTCGACATATACACGCACTTCACCTCGCCAATCAGACGTTATTGTGACGTTGTCGCCCACAGACAGCTTGCTGGAGCCATAGGTTACGAGATGTTAGACTTGAGCCATAGAGACAAGGGAAAGATGGAGTTGATTGTGAGAAACATCAACAAGAAGCACAGAAACGCCCAGTTTGCCGGTAGAGCCAGTATAGAGTACTACGTTGGCCAGGTGATGAAGAATAACGAGGAGAACCAGGAAGGGTATGTGATCAAGTGTTTCAACAACGGTATCGTTGTACTTGTTCCTAAATTTGGTATTGAAGGGTTGATTAAGTTAGAAGTCTTGGGAGACATGAACACTGCAGAGTACAACGAGGAGAAGTACGAGTTGACCTTCACTGACTTCAAGGGCAAGAGAAGAACTATTGCCGTGTTTGACAAGGTAACGGTCGAGGTGAAGTCCGTCAAGGACGAAGTTAGCGGAAAGAGAAAGGCACAACTTTCGTTGGCATAATAATCATAGACGACTAACGGAATCTTCTAATGTTTAATTATGCGGGAGGATGCTATTTACAACCGCCTGTAGCGTACTTGTCTCTGGCGTTATCAGCTGTAGCTCTCTACTCTTTTTGGTTGAGATAGTTTACAATCTGCTCGATGGTGACAATTCTGATGCCGTGTTTCTTGGAGAACTCCTTGCAGTCATCTAGGCGCATCATGAGTCCGTCCTCGTCTCTCACAAGCTCACAGATCACCGCTGCTGGCTGCAAGCCAGCCAACTTGCAAAGATGCACCGAAGCCTCAGTGTGGCCCCTTCTCTGATGAAGCAAGCCTGGCACTGCTCTCAAAGGTAAAATGTGTCCTGGTCTGATGAAATCGTCGGGCTTGGAAGCAGCGTCAGCCAACGATCTCGCCGTCAAGGCTCTGTCGTGAGCACTGATGCCCGTGGTCGTGCCGTGAGCATAGTCACAAGTGACCGTATAAGCCGTACCATGGCGGTCAGTTCGATCCTTCAACATGGGCTGCAAGTCGAGCTCATCAGCCCTCTCGGTCGACAAGGGCACACAGACATAGCCAGACGAGTGACGCACCAAAAAGGCCATTTTTTCCTGGGTGGTGTGCTGGGCGGCGATGATCAAGTCCCCCTCGTTTTCCCTGGTCTCATCGTCCATGACAACGAGAAACTCCCCATTTTTAAACGCCTCGATGGCGTCAGGCACTGAGCTGAAGGACATGAAGGGTAGAAGGTGAAGATCGTTGAAGCGTTTGGCTGCGAATATAATGTCCAGGCAGGAAGAATGAGAAAATCACCCGATTAGTCAGCGCAAGAGGATTAGTAAAGAGAATGAGTAGGGTATTAGTCAAGACCTCTTGAAATAATTTTGCAAAAAAAAATAAAAGCTTTTGGAGGTGGACTGTCGCCTTCTTTTATACTACTCGTGGTCCTTCGCCCAGAGGGGCTTCTGCAGACGAACGTTTTATTGCACCGAGGGAATGCACGGCAGAATGTGTCAAATGCAGCGACAATTTGTGTCAAAGGTAGGCTAAGTTAATCCGAGTCGGCAATACACAAAATCGGCTGTTTACGATGCAATTTTCTGATTTGGCCTAGCGCACTGAAAATTTCCGCTAAAAGCCTCCTCTTCTGTCCTCTCCACCATTCGTTCCTGAGATTCCTGCAGAGCTGGCAATGAACCCACCGTTTACTTGAAATATCGCTTGGATGTCTCTCCCTGATAGAAGACCTCGAGAGATCTTGTGCGAGGGGCCTGAAGGAGCTCAATTTGCATTCTACGCGGTGTTGTTTGATGACAAGCTTGTGTTGAATATTCTTATAGACGGAGTCATGGACACTTCGTTCGACTTGCCGCTCTCGACTCTGAAGGTGATCGACTCGCAGGTGCTAGCCAGTGACGAGTCGTTGGGCATTGAGCCTGTGGTGCTTGTAGGAGATCCTCATAATTTGAAGCTTCAGGTGGTCGCTGGCCAGATCGGGAAAGTGGTGTATCTGATGGGCAATAGGAAAAACGTGATTTTGACGATGGGCTCTAGGTGGTTTGGCAAGGATCCGAAGGACGGTGATTTCGATAAGTTGATGTTTGTGCTTGGAAAGATCAAGGAGCTTCTACTAAAACCATGAAAGCAGAGTCTTAGATGGAAACTCAGCAAAGGTTTGAGCATGCCCTGGCTGGCACATCCCTTGGCATGTGGCTCTACATACATGGAAATGCTTTGTAAATATACTCTATGTTTATATCGTTCTGCCGCCTACTTCTTGGACTTCTTCTGTCTCTCCTTCACTGGAACCCTCCTCTCGGCCTTGCCCCACACAAGTTTGTGTGGCTTCATGAATGAGTCCACCACGTCCTGGTCAATCTTGGACCTTCTTTCCTGGTAAGCTGCCACATACTCTTGCACAACCGCTATACACTCCTTCTTCATCTCAGAAGACATGATCTCACCTTTTTTGTAGCCCTCGGCCAATTGCGCCAACTTTTCATCATCATCCAAAAAGAACGAGAGATATTGGTATGCAACGTCGACGTCTACATTACCTCCAAGCTCCTTGTGCTCTTCCAAAGTGGCTCTGCCACCAGAAAAGGCATACTTGTTGATCTTTTTCTGAATTTGCTTGGGAGAGTCGTCCATGAAAATAGACGTTGTGCTGTCTGAAGCAGACATCTTCGTGGAGGCGCCCTGTAAAGCAGGGAAGAACTTAGCATGGAGCAACGAAGGTTTGCTGAACTTGAGCTTATCGGCAACGTCTCTACAAACCCTGAAATAAGGATCCTGGTCAATTGCACAAGGGATCAAACATGGTGTCTTTGGCGGTAAGTCAAGCACCGAAGGAAATGACGAGGGGAACGCAGTGGCAATTTGAACCGATGCAAAGTGGAGTTTACCGATACAGTCGGAGTCTTGGAAACCAAAGACTGCTTTGGCAGTTGAAGTGGTGATCTGTCTCGATGTTCTGACGATATTCTCATAGAACGCTGGGTTCATGAACTCCAAGTCAGAGAAAATGAAGGTGTTTTCTGGCTTGAAACCCACGGCAATAATATCCTTGGCGTTCTTCTTAGCGAAACCCTTGACATCGTCAATGGTCAACTTTTGCTTGAACAAAAACTTCTCGTCGTCAGTCATTTCGATGACAAGAGGCACGTCGAAGACTTCTTGCAACCACTTAGTGAAAATGAAGGGGACCATGTGGCCCAAGTGCATCGAGTCCGACGAAGGGCCCCTCCCAGTGTAAAGGAAGAACGGCTCGCCGTGTTCGTACAAATCCAAGATTTTGTGCAAGTCTCTTTCGGAAAAAAACACGCCTCTCTTCAACAATGGATGTGGTTCGTGGCCTGTGACCCTCTTGAACGTCTCAAGAGTCTCTTCGCTGATGAGCTTCGTGCCAAACTGGGCACTGAGCTTGTTATAATCGATACCTTTGGACTGGCCATTTTCGTCGACGGCACCTTCCACCTCCCAGGGAGTGATTTTCTGTTCCTGAGCTTTCTTGGCCTCTTCTTCGAGCTTGAGCTTGCTCACGTCCACCTGGTCAGCCATGATATGAGGGTAGAGTCATAGATTTGAAAAAGTCGGTACATGGTGGGTGAAGTCACGTGGACAAAGAGTGACTCAAGCAGAGGGCGTCTGTCAGAGCAGGAGAAGAGAATAAAGATATAGGTGAAATAGGTCAGAGGGAGAATTATTCGGAAGAATTGTGTCCATTGAACGAATTTATAGGGGCACTCGGGGTAGTTCTGTGTGCTATTACATGTAGTGTAGTGTTCGAGAGTTAGCGTGAGTGATGATGTGAAGAAAGGCAATGGAAGGCGGTTAGTACAGTCATCGAATTTATCATTAGTCAATTGGAGAAGAAGTATAGATTTTGAGATTCTATGGAAAGTCTAGGTATTTGTTTGGTTGAATTTGGGTGGATGTCAAGTGTTAAGCTAAGAAGAGCTTTCATCCTGAATATCGAAAGAGAAATAGCAGCTGAAAGTACAAAGATTATATCAATTTGGCAACTTCCAAGCAACAGCTCCTGAGCGGCAGTGATGATATAATCTAAACCTGTCTTGTAACCATTTTGGCTGCGAGATACCAAAATGTGAGGAAAATGACAATATAGATACATGATCAAAGAGGAAGAGATTTCACGAAGCCAGAGAATATATATTCGAGCATTGGATCGGTCAATAGCAGATGTCAAAAAAGTAATTCTTAAGAAAAAAAAAGAAAGGAGAAAAGATGTTTCCAAGTAGACTACCTCTCCATATTCATCATTGGCTGCGAAAAACCCTTCCTTCTTTGCCTCACGATTAAAATTGCCTATAGCTAACTTCGATATGGAACTTAAAGTTGTGACTCTCGAACTCTAATAAAGGTATACTTTTTTAGCTTTTTAGCATTGAGATGTACTAATGAGATTCACTAGCAACGGTGTTTTCTCCAAAGACCTTTTCTCGTTGCTAATTGCCCACGATTCAGTACAGACGCTACCCATAAGGTATGCACAAGCAACACTACCAAGCTTCTACGGATCTAACACTCAAATTTGAAGGATCATACCTACACATTCGTACCGTTGCAGAGTTTATTACATTATGTGACAGAATTAGAAGTTGAGCTTCTGGAAGAACCACTTGTTCTTACCGGCCTGGTGCTTCTCCTCCAAAGCCTTTCTCACAACCTTCTTGGCTTCTTCTTTCTGGGATGGCTCGGCCAATGCATCGGTGGTGATGGCGTTCTTAAACGACTCAACGTCCAAAGAGTATCTGGTTGGCATCAAGTGGTTGTAGTTGATGGCCTTGACAAAAGGCTTCACTCTGGTTCTCTTGGCAACCTTCTTAGCGTCGTGTGCTTTGGTGATTCTCTGAGGGCCTCTCTCAATGCCGACAACCACAGCGTGGGGGAAAGAGTGGGCCTTGGTGCCTTCGTCGTGGGGTCTGACAACGACAACCTTCTTACCAGCGAAACGGCCACGGGTGACAATAGCTGGGGGTTAGTATAATGAGTTGGGGAGGCTGGTGCTGACTGTTGATGAAGTTGACGAGGTTTGATGTTTGGCACTGGAAAACGGGGGACGCTATATTCACAAATTCCGATTGACTATTAGGATCTTCTGACAAGTGAAACAAATAAAGTTCAAAGGATTGATTATATCATAAGTGTTTTGGAATATTTGGATTTGTCACAACTTAGGGGGATTGTACTCTTGTCTCTGAAATTTCACGGATCAATTTTCATTTCATGATTAAAGAATTCAACAGTAATACTTCAATATCAGCAATTAATCTTATTTTAAAATGGCGTTACATACCAACTCTACCGGACTTGATGAACTTAGCCATTTTAGTGTTGTGGAACAGGTGAAAGATTGGAATCCTTTTTCTTCACTAACTAGAAAATTTTTTGTGAGTGTCTCTGCGAACGATGTCTCGCAGCTGTGTGCAGGCTAAAGCTGCGCTGCCTTGTATTCTATAGTGCGACATTAACTGTGAGGTAAATGTCGCTGGTCCTACTGAAGCGCTCAAAACGAGTGAAAAATTAAGCAGATGATCACGTGATGCCCTGTGACTGCTGGGGATGAGGCCAGTGGAGGCATGCTACGAAGAAATGCAGAGCGTAGCAGTAAAAAAATGTCTCATCTGACATTGATAATCATTCCCTTTCATGTGTGTTTGATCGTTTATTGATAATCTATCGATCTTGGGTTTATCTGGTGAGGATGGGTAGCAGCGTGTCCTCGGAAATGGCTGCAAAATGCTCCGCGAAGTACTGACATCATAGAATCACGAATGCTAGAATTTATCGTTCTTTACCATTAGCCATTATTGAGGCTTGTTGCGAGACCGATTGAGCAATTTGGAATTCATGGCAGTGATGCGCCCCTTACCATTCGACGACGACTGGTATCTGTAAGTGATATTCGCCGTAGGACTAGTAGGTGAGCTCTTGGAGAAACTCGACCGACGAGTGTCTTCATTTACTTTAGCCACGGGGTTGTTGTTCACCGCTAGAAGCGCTGCGTGAAGGGTATCGTTATCAGGCCCAGACGAGTCCTTGGCTAACCCAGTGTTGTTGATATGGCCCGTGGGAAGTGGTGGTGGGGGCTTTCTTCTCATACTCTTGGACTGCTTAGTTCTGCTCTTAAACATCAGGTGGCTCTTGGGGTCAAGCGTTTGCTTTGCAGGTTTTTCCTGGTTTGTATTTGTGGGACTCACAGTCTTGGGCAGTTCGCTGCGTCTTCCTTCCCGAGATTTCCTTGTTGCCGGAGGTGGAGGCGGCGGTGATGGGATATCACGATTGTACTCAAATGTTTTGCTATTCGTCGTTGGGAGTGTCTTGATGGGTGGAGCATCCATCAATTTTGGGGAAGGTTTCGACTCTCTCTCTCTTTCGAATTGAGCAAGCTTCGATCTGGCCAATGCGCTAGTCCAGAGATCAACCTCAAACTTATCAACTTCGAATACAAAGGTGGTCTCAATCGCCTGAACGGCAAAGATACCCGTAACGGGTACGATTTTGCCAAATTTGGCCGCATGATTCGTGACTACCTCCTTGAACAGAATAAATGGATAATTAAGTTGAATTTCGTTCACCAACTTAGGCTCGCCTTCTTTGATGAATATTAGAAAACGTCCATGAGAGGTTACCACAAGAGTGCAGTTTTTGGCTTTATCCAAAGAGAAACTCGAGCTACGTGCTCTTCCATTCCCACTGCTTCCCGACTTAGTGGAAGCAGAATCAGGCAGACTTTCGTCAGTCTTTTCGGAGTGAGTCAAGAACTTCTTGAAAAACCGTTTACCAATGTTGGATGACTTGTTCGTGGTATTCAGCTCCTCTTTGGTCTCTGATGGGGAAGCAGAATCATCTTCATCTTCAGGAATGCTTGCGATCTTCTCGTCTGGTTCATCGTTATCGAATTCAAGTATAGCATCTTTCTCATTGGCAATGTATTTGGGGTTATCAGGAGCACTCCTGAGCCCGCCTTTGCTTCCATGAGCAACCCTTGTGAGCATTGAGTCATTACCACCGACTTTCGCTACCGCTTGAAGCTGACTGATATATTTCAATGGAGCGTTATGAATGAGGCCCTTGTGCTTCCTCTCAAAATATTCTGTGGGCTGCTTGCAAGCAATTGCCTGACCAACATGCAAAATTCTTTCATCGGGGTCCTGGAGGTAGGCCTGCCAAGCAAGCTCCACACTCGATATAGGCGGAACTTCTGCGGGCTTCGATTTGGACTCCTTCACCTGAGGCGTACTGGAGTTACTTATAGAGCCAGAATTCTGACTAACGCTGCTTCTAGAGAAGTTTGCCCGTGAATTGATCACTGGACGCAAGATATTAGTTCCAGGGATGTACTCTGTAACTGAAGGTTTTCTAGCTGTTGCGCTAGCAGAAGGATTCGCAATACTTGTTTGGGACTCATCGTCATCCTGCTTGCTTAGAACATAGGCGGCCACAGATGCAGCACTGTAATTTCTTTGTTGTCTCCCTGGGATACTACTCTCACTTGCTGTACGTCTCAGTTCTGGCCGATCCAGAAGCAGTTGTGGCGATTCTGTTTCCGGAGCCGTCTTCTTTTTTCCTGGCTTTCTGATGATTTTCTTTGGAGAAACAGCTTTCGTTGGCATCTTCATCATTGACTTCGCCGTCATCTTGTAAGGGCCTAACTCAGGAACTGGCGTATTCCATATGGCGTCGCTGTCGTCAAAATTGATATCATGAAAAAAGTGATGTTTTTGTATCTGGCTGATAGTAGCTCTTCTAGATGGCTGAAGAACAAGAACCTGCTTGATTAAGTCTCTGAGAACTAAGGGAAAACCCGCACTAAAGGCGTACTGAAGCTTGGTGATCTTCTGGAAAGTGAGGTATTCGTTGGTTGCTTTGAAAGGAGGCTTGCCCGCAATTAATTGGTACAATATACATCCAAAAGCCCAGATGTCACCAGGCTTTCCACAGTATTTATTTTCAAGCAATTCAGGAGAAACGTACTCAGCAGTACCCACAAACGACTTGGCCCGCACGTCTAAGGGGTAATCTTCTTCCTCACCAGTATGTCCATTCTTCTTTCTTTCAAGAAGCTTTGCGGTTCCGAAGTCTGTAATCTGAATCCTGTACTTTTCATCTAAAAGCACGTTTTCAGGTTTTATGTCTCTGTGAATTACACCGTTATCATGCATATATTTGATGGCATCAAGCATTTGAGCACCGAAATACCGGGTGCAATCTTCATTGAGCGTTCCGTACTGCTTGATAAGCCCAAGGAGCTCGCCATTGGCAGCATAATCGAGAACAAAGTATAGGGAGTGCTTATCCTGAAATGTGAAAAATAATGAGATAACACCAGGGCAGCCGCTAAGCCTGTTAAGTGCATGCTTTTCAATGTTCACGTACTTGACCTTCTTCTCCTTGATGATATGGCGCTTATCTAGGATCTTCACTGCGTACTTCTTGTTGGTGAGCTTATCTGTAGCCAACACCACGGTGGAGTACGATCCCTCACCTATGTCTTTTCCAAATTCAAAGTCTTTGACCGTACGTCTGATAACTTTATAGTCGTAGCCGCTGGAGCTCGTGGAAACAGTCTTCTCTGCGGCCCCCTTTTCGGCCCAGTCATCGACACTTTCACTGCGCAATGACACGTCAACATTGCTTTCCAAGTTGCTGCTATCTACGTTCTCCTCACTGTCTTCGAGCCGTCCACCGTGACGATAGTTTGTCTCTATAACCGGCGGAGTGGAGACTAGCTCTCTATACTGGCTCTCTGAAGAAGGGGTGTCGAGAAGCACATTCAACGAGGAGGAATGGTACCCACGCTGAGTATCTGGTTGTGTGAAGTCAAAGGAGTCGCTCAGACCTCGGGAATCCGGTCTTACTGGCGTCTTGGGCGTGTCGAGAAGCGATTTATCGTTGAGGGCCTGGAATACCGCCTGAGCTCTGGTGGGGTTGAGTTTGCGAGAACCTTTCCTTACAGGAGGAGTATCGTCACCCACATAATTCGAATTGGAGTCCAAAGATTCCTGTGAGACGTTACTGGGATCCTGTGAGTCCGATTCGACCTCCTGGTATGAGTCCGCTTGAGAGTTGCTGTTGTGAGCATATGACGAGTATAGCTCGCCGAAGTCGGGCAGTTGCGTTCCGGAAGCTGCCCTAGAGTCGTTCTCCGAGGCGGCTATGTTTTGTAATGACGAAGTATATCTATTGGACATGAAGGGACGATTTAGGGTATTCCCAGAGCATGGGCAGCAAACGATAGGGGAGGTGAATTAAAAGAACTTTTGGAAGCACGTGATGAAAAACTAGGGATAATCGGATCTTGTGGTTTCGGAGATGATGATGACTTGTGTTTGTGAGGTTCGATGAAGGATGTGTAGATGGCCCAAGTTGATGGTTGCCTTTTCTTGGAGCACTGCCCTAAGTCTCCACGTAATATACTGCAGAGAGACAATCGTAGCCTACAAGTTTACCACACACAATCGAAGAAGATTGGGATCATTCAGAGAGTTTTGTTGGGTGAAGAAGAAAGCACTTAGGGACTTTTCAAAAAAATAAAGATTCAATATTATGGGGACCTTAATGGGTTGACTTGGGGCTACTCTTGTACATTATGGACCGTTTATATACAGGTACACAGTTGCTAACTAGTACTGACAGGAACCGATCTGAAATATAATCTAAAATTTTGAGACATTTTAGTAGATGATGGCCTTTTAAAATCGAGGAGATGCTATTTGTCAGGCTCAAGTTCTGTTTTATTGAATCAGTTTGTATTACAAATATGAGGGATTGGCTCAGGGTATGAACTACTTACTACTATGGTAAATCCCGATGATAACACAAAGATGAGGCAATAGAATTACAGTTGGTTATCTGGACACAGAGAAATATCATTGCTCTTCGTGTTCCAAGTCCTACTTCTCGATTTTGATCACTTTCGTGAATCCGTTCCTTTCGCCTAGTCACCAAGCATCAATTAGTTGTCGTTTGCTACGAGGATGGTGAACTGAGGCTACATCACTGACGAACTGCTTAAGCAAACATGTCGAGTTCATACGGAGCTTTCGGTAGTAAGTCTATTAAGTTTGATTCTTGTAACATGGTGAAAAAGGTACGATTATTTACCGTGCTTCAGTGTCTCGAAGAGGGCTAGGAGGCAGTTTGATGAAATCATAGCCACCTCACGATAATTTCAAGTGTTGTTTCAAATGAGATCTTTTTGATACATAAAGGCGTTGTTTCGAAAAACTATTCAACTGGCCAACTGTTATTACATCGCTGAGGTTCTTGTACCAATCGAGCCAAGAAATACCAAACCAAGAGACTGCAAGGGAGAGATACCTTGCTTAAGTAAATTGAAGAAATTGTAGTTGCTGAATTACATTGCAGGGTTGGAAGCATGGCTCGTTACTTGCAATAAACAAAAGAAGACCAGACCTCTGCCTCAATATAATGAATAAGCCAAAATAATCAGTAGAGACTTTGATAAACAAAGAGAGAAGTTGATTGTGGGCCGTTGTGATTAGTTTGATCTACTCTAAAAAATCATCACCGAGACTGAAACAAATGACATCTACGTTGAATCGAATAGAAGCGGATTTTTTCTGGCTCGGTCTGAAAGATGTGGAAGGTGTATAGAGATGTGTGTATCATCCCAGTACAGCACTTGTGACCGTCAGCACAGAATTTAGTGGGGATTGGTTCTCTGATTGGCTATGGACACTCAGCCAGCTGTTCTAAAGAACGATTATGACAGAAAAAAGCCGCTTTTCATGAACGAGTATCTGCTCTTGGGTGCAAAATCCTCTTTTCCCCAGTTGCTCTTTCAAGCAAAAAGCACAAACAGCAAACCATCTTTCAAGAAATCCATCTTCACACGAATAAGTTCTCTTCCCGGAATATAACTCCTTGGAAAATTTAGTAATTGATGGTGGAAGTAGAATTACTAAATACCCCTTACTACAACGAAAGCAGTAAACATTCAAACCCAACAAGAGTCTTTCTGATGCATGAATGGACAAACGTCCACATAAAAAGGTTACTTTCTCTCTCGTAAAAATACCTCGTAATAACGAACAGCCAGTGGAAATGGCGACTTGCTCAAAACCCAGAACACAATGGTTCGCGCCAAGAAATGGGTAAGGCTTGAGAGAGTCTTGAGAGATTGACTTGAATATACCTGTGAATTCTGGGAGCATTTTGCGAAGCTGACAGATATCATCATTTTTTCCACTATTACATATCCTCAGATTCGATCAAAATAATTATATTGACAAGGCCCTCACGTTTTTGTGCCTTCGACTGATCAAAAAGATAACGTCAACCGACAGTGGGGAGCCTCTTTGTTCTGCACGGCTGTGACATGAGGGCAGCGGCTGATTTCCGCTTAAGGAGCATTATTCATGGTACGTAAATTTTTTCAACCAATGACAGGAAGCCCAAGCCATTCTGGAGCCGCCTCAATAAAGTCTCTACAAATTGATGCAAGGCATTGTTTGGGTAGCATAAAAGCCTGAATGAATTTCCAGCACTTTTTTCATCAAGATTATTTCAATGAGCCAGGTGGTTTTGTCAAACAACGATCGGTTGGCTTCTTCGAAAGACGACTCCTTTGAAAACAAGAAAGCAGACCCTGAGAAGACCGACAATGTCGAGTCTGATGTTGACGATAATGCTCTTGCTGTTGGAACCAAGTCCTTCGGTATCAGAGAGACCGAAATAATCATTGACCTCGTCAACACCCTCCCACTCAAATTCGCCTTCTATTTTTCTATCTTCGTCTGTTTCTACATCATCAACCTTGAAGGTGCCGCTACTGGTGTATTTGTCGGATACGCCACAGACTCGTACAAGAAACACTCGTTGATGAGCACAATTGGTATTATCAATGGAGTGGTAGCGTCAGCTTCCTTGCCATTTTTCGCCAGACTCTCGGACACTTACGGCCGGTGGATTTTGTTGATAATTGCCCAGATCGCCAGAGTTGTCGGTGTAATCGTTCAGTCCCAAGCCACCGATGTGCAAAAGTACGCTGGAGGTGCTGTCATAAAGAGCTTTGGCCATGCTGGTACCATGGTGCTCTTGCAAGTCAGCTTGGCTGACTCCTCCACGTTGCGCTGGAGACTTTTGGCTATAGGCTTGTCTAATCTCCAGACGGTCATCAACACATGGAGTTCAGGCAACGTTGTCGACACTTTGTTGACAAAGTATACATGGCAGTTTGGTATTGCCATGTGGGCCTTTGTTACTCCCTTGTGCTTCTGTCCCTACTTCTTCCTCTATGGGTGGCTCACTTGGAAAGCACACAAGACAGAAGCGTGGAGACATTTGAAGCAAGATAGGCAAGAGCACTTTATTGAGAGTGTTCCTCAGGCAGCCCAATACTACTCTGGCCAGCTTGCCGACGAGTTCTGGTTGAAGAGATGGACAAAACTTGCCTACTACAACTTGTTATACCATGGAAAGTTGATCTTTTGGTACGTCGATTTCATTGGATGCCTTTTAATTGCCGTTGTTCTTGGACTCATTCTAGTGCCCTTGACTTTGGCAGGCGGTACAAGCAACAAATGGAAGCAGGCTAAGATCATCGTACCTTTGGTTCTTGGTGTTTGCATGATCCCCGTGTTCATTGTCTGGGAAACGAAGCTCAGTCCTCGTCCAATGATTCCTTTCAAGGTCATGAAGAACCGTGGTATCTGGTCAGCCCTCGTGATAAGTGTTCTCCACAACTTCTCCCTGGCCATTGTTGAAGGTTACGCATACCCCGTGCTTTTTGTTGGCATGAATGCATCCAGGGTTGTTGCCACAAGAACACCACAGTTGCTGAGCTTCGTCAACGGAATCACCGTTACAATTCTTGGCTTTGTGGTTGCTAAAGTGAGAAGAAGTAAAGCTTTTATTCTCTTCGGTGCTGGTGTATTTTTCATTGCCATGGGTCTTTTCATCCACTTCAGAGGTTCCAACGATGGCTTGCGTGACAAGTACTTCCGTGATGGTGTTGCTATTGGAATGTGTATTATGGGATTCGCTGAGGCCTTCCTCAACAGGCTTGTGTTTGTGTCGGCTCAAGCATGTACCAACCACGAGTATATGGCCATCGTCATGGCTTGCTTTGCTGCCTTCTACCGTGTGGGCCATGCTTTGGGCGCCTGCGTCTCTGGGGCCATATGGACACAGAGAATGTATCATGAAATCGAACAAAAAATGGAGCAACTCGACGTCAACACCTCTTTAGCCAAACCTGCTTACCAGGCTCCATATACTTTCATCCAGAAGCACCATTGGGGAACACCTCCACGTAGAGCCATTAGTATGGCCTACGCTGTTGTTCAGAGAGCCCTTTCTATCACGGGACTCTGTCTCTGTGTTCCCTTGTTGGTTTGTGTTTTCTTCTTAAGAGACCACCGTTTGGCTGACAAGCAGAATTTGGACGACCAGAATATGGACGAGGCTGAGATCGAGAAGGGCAAATCCACTGCCGACAGAACCAAGAGCGAAGTTGCCTTCACGAACGATAAGGACTACATTTTGATTTTCTTGAGAAGACTCGTGCGCTGGAGATCTGAGTCTTAGCTGGAGTAAGCTGACGTCGTCTGATTTTGGGAGATTATGCCAAGACTCACTAGGGTAGGTGACTGTGAGCTTCGATAGCTGGTATTCAATCTTATTTGCCTGGTATAACTCATTAGCTACTCCGGTATACTGAATTCAATACAAGAATTGCACAATTGAGCCCGTATATTAGGGTACCAACGCGGAAACACCCAATCTTTTTATTGTAATCTGATCGCTTCGCAAACCATGAATCTGACCATTGACAGCGGTCTTTTTACCTATAACCACCATCTGAACAAAAATACAGTTTTTTTTGAAACATGAACCAAAGCTTCTCTTCGATGAGCACAATAACGTATAGAACTAAAACTCTCTAGAGGTATCATCTTCACACCCTTGAGTACATAGCTCAACACCACCGCACACTAGCACATTTCGCAGCCATTTGTCTGTGGTGTATTTCAACCTCACCACACTGCCCAAGCCGCCAATACCTTGTAAGAGCCAAACACTTCCTCAGACAGTCCACATCTTCCTCGAAACAGTCACATATTTTCTTCAAAGTACGTCACCTTTTTTACAATATCCTCTTTCAGCTTTACCCACGTGACCCCACACCAAAATACATAACCAGTAATCATCTTCATCAAGTAACCCCAATGTGCCATGACGTTCCCGCTAGAAACGTCTAACCTCGTGGCGTATCTACGGGCTTTTTCCGTGGCCACAGCCGACCCGGACTCCAACGACGCCGCCAGGATCATCAAGCCCCTCCAGTTTGGCTTATATAAGGAGGAGTTGAACAAGTACTATTTGGGCAACTTACGGTGTGAGTCGCCGCCAATCCCGTACGATCTCCGATCGCAAGGTCCATCCAGCCTGTTGGAAGCATCTGAATCCAAGAGGGCTGCGGTCAAGTCGAAAAAACGCAACCATATGACTGGGAACGCTAGGAGGGAACGAAACAACACGGCCATCTCAGCATTGAAAGATACCCAGGAGGAGCTTTCTGATAGCTCTGTAAGGACATTGGACGCTTCACAAATCATGTCAGCTTCAATTCCCCACTCTAGTAACCCGTCAGCAGTGGAGTCAAAGAAGAGCCAGAAAACCAAGAAGAAGAACCCTTTGGTCAAATTGTTCCAAAAATCAGATAAGTCGAGCTTTTCGTCTAGTTTCGGATTTTCTACCAACCACAGTATCAAGAGCTCGATTACAGAGCACTCGTTTGAGCCTGAAAGTGAGAGAATCGAGGAGTCTCCACCTGAGATGCGTACGTTCACAATTGACTCGGCAACAACCTTCGAGAAAAATGCATTGCCCGACAGCAGCCGAACAAGTACGATGCAAGAGAGCCTTCCCGGTAAACCTAGCGGTCATGTCCCTAGTATCAGTGCCTCGGAGGGCGTAGCAGAGACAGAAACATCCTCGACAGACTCTGCCTTCACGGATATTGAGGGCGACTCCTTGATGGACGTCGAGCCCGACTTGATATACGATTATTCTGTTCCAGACAGCTACGTGCTTCATGAGGACAAGACACGTAAAAGAACGGAACGAAAGATGAAAGGGAACCACTCTTCAGCAAGTCTATTCTCTTCAGCAAACAAAAGCAGTGTTGATGACAGCGAAGAAAAATCCGACAAGGCAAGTATACGAAAGCAGGAGAACACGCTTCGTTTCGAGAAAATGTACTATGCTGTAGGTAACAAAGAGAAGGAGCAGGCTTCTTCGAACCTCAGTCGTATGATCCAGTCAAAGTTCAGATCAACTTTTATCAACCCTTTAAATTATTTCGGTTTTGTGGGCTCCGAGGCACCTGCGCCGAATGCTCATAAAGTTTACATTGATTTTTTTATGCCTCCCAAAGACACCCCGACGATCAAAAAACTAGCCGTATGGAACTCGTCAACTGTGATGGAATGTATTGGCTACGTTCTTCTACAATTGTCAAATCTTGCAGAGTATGCGGATAATCTAGATAAAGACTTCATTAATCCGAATAATTGGCGTATGGAACTCATTGATGAAGATGGTGAACTTTATGATGGTAATTTTGGTGTTTTGGACCGCACACGGCAATTATCCTCATACAACAGCCCAAACTGTTTGGCGTTGTGTAAAGTCAACAATTCTACAGAACTCAAGCATAACGAGAAGCAGACACCTCTTCCACCCGATTTCAAGCAAAATCTCGAGACATTCCAAAAGAAACCTGAAGATACCATTCAGGACGATCACTCATTTACTCCTCAGTTTGACACACGACCCAACCAGATGGGCGTGGATACAATCGAGGTTAAAGTCGACAATATTCCTGATTCTCATACCAACATTGTTAGTTTCTTTATTAGCACTCATATGACGGTGGGGGAGCTTTTGGATCTTATATGTCAGCAGTACCACATTGATCCTCTGCGATACCGCTTGGCTGAGGCTGACTTCCCAGATAAAACTAGCAGCATGTTAGGGGACGACATCAAGCGCCCTTCAAAAAGCACATATCAAAAGCCGTTGGAAAACTCGGCTTTGCTTTCAGCTCTACCGACGAAAAAATTCAAGTTCGTTCCTAACTTGGCTCAGACGATAAGGCCCTTAACAGATGTGAGTATGGGCAATCAAGGGACCAGCGGTATCACTCCTTCGTCCTCAACCTACATACCCCATGGTATAACGCCACCATTGAGCCAATTGAATGGAGTGGCTAATGAAATATCTGCTGAAGAGAAACTTAAGATGCCTGACACAAGAACTGAAAAATTGGAGTCCAAAAAGGCGTCCAAGTCTGACCTTGACGTAACTGCAATCACCAAAAGGGCCAACAATCTCACATTTGGTGACATCTTGAACCAGAATCGCCCTAGTCTACCTGTGAGTTTGAATACAATCTACTTCAAGTGGACTGTATATCGAAGGAAGCCGCCTTTACTCAACAAAATTGAAAAAGCGCTTATCATCGATGGTGATTACATCCATTTGGCGCCAACTGATGATGTCAACTGGCGAAACAATCCAGCGGACAATCCGTTGTCGACAAGTAACGTGGGCAGTCACCATCATTACTTGCATCACTATAACTATTCCAAGTTCTACAAAGAAACGATGATGAAAACGAGCTCATTTCATATCACGCAGATCGTCAAACTCAAAAAGTATTCTCATAGCAAGAACCCGAATCATTTTAAAATTGTGATTGAGAAGCCCGTGAACGACGCCGCAAAAGAAACAGCTGTAAAAAAGAAGTATGATCTTGAAGCGGAAACCGGGGTTCAATGTGACGAAATTTTAGAAAAAATCAGGTGGGCTCTCCAGGTATACAACAATATGATGGATAAGTGAGGAGGATCTCATATTGCAGCCATTTCGATCAGTGTGCATCTAACCTGAAGAGCATCAACAAAAATGATGCGCTACACCTCATGGGCTTATCGGAGAATTGGGAACGGTTGAAAGCCAAACATGGTGTTGCCAGTCCGTCCAAGGAAAAAAATGTCCTGAAACTTCGAAAACATAAAGGTGTGAAGAATGAGATCAAGATAAAACCACCTGCTGTGAAGAAATTGAGCACACGGAAGTCTCCCCTTGAAGTGTACCTTTGGGGAACCGATGAACATCCTGGTAAAGACGCCGTGGGCAAGTTTGTTGCCATCGACTGTGAATTTGTCGGCGTTGGCGATAATGATAAATCTGTGCTTGCACGTGTTTCCCTAGTCAATTACTACGGCGTGATTCTACTTGATACTTTTGTTAAGCCAGAAAAAAAAGTCACAAATTGGCGAACCTGGGTTTCCGGAGTGGCACCCCATCACATGCGTGAAGCTATAATTTTTAAAGATGCTCAGGAAAAGGTCAAGCTGATCATCTCAGGCAGAACCCTCGTGGGTCATGCTTTGGGTGGTGATCTCAAGTGCTTGGAAATCAAGCATCCTCGAAAGAAGATCAGAGACACGTCGAAATACTCGGGGTTTCGTGTGGCGACAAAAGGACACCCGCCAAGCTTGAAGAAGTTGGTTTCGGAGCACTTCAACTTCGAGATACAAAAAGGTCAGCACTCATCTGTTGAAGATGCCAGGGCTACAATGGCACTCTTCCGAAAATTCAAATCGGAGATCGACTCGGAGGCTATCACCAAGTACAAATAGCTACATTTGGAGGCGCTTTCGTGGGTCGTGAAACGTTATTCATATATAATGCATCGTCAGTTTATAAAACGTAATGGTAGGATTGGGTTGGCAATGTAAATCATGATTTTTCTAATCGTTCACCTTCGACGATGCTGCTGATACTTCTGTGCATGAGTTGCTGTAGCAAGTTCATATTCTTCATGTCACACTCATTCTCTGTCACATCTGCCTTGAAGCACTTGATGGTCTTCACTCTTTGAAATTCAAACTCGTCGAGTATTGCACTCAACTCGGCTTCACCTGTCGCTTCGGAGTATTCCTCGTCACGTATCACATTCACCATGATGTTGGTGATTGACGTTATGAGGTCTATGGACGTACTGGAGACCATATTGCTTTCGAGCCCTCGTTTGACAAGGTGGAATATCTTTAATGCAAAGTCTCTCTGTGTGGTGAAAAGATGGTTGTACAACCGAAGGAACTTGAGCTTAAATGAAGAATCGCAATCGCAGTCAAAAATATAGGCCGCTGCAATGAGTGCCACCTGTGTCTCGCCGCTGTTCCTGGCGATTTGATCAATAACAACTTTGGGGAGGGAGTTCTTGGTGACACACTGAAGTTCCTCATTGTCAGGAAACTCTTCTTTTAAGAATTGAGTATAGGCGGTATCTGACATGGCCAAAAATGCCAACAAAAGGTACTCAAACTTCAATACCTTGTCTGGATAGCCGTCATTCATCAGGAGCTTATGCTTTACCATATTCTTGAGGCATTGCACTGAGGTGTGTCTAAATTGTGAAGTTATGAGGCCAAGACATATGTGAACCATGAAATGAAGCTGGAAATTCTTTTCATTAACCGTCTGGTCGACGCCTGCTTCAAAATCGCTAATGATCGGCTCAAGCAACGGCCTTGTGGCCACAATAGGACTCATGAAGTCCAGTTTGTGCTCAATCTTCGTAAAAATACTGGTAGCGCAACAAATGCTTGTCTGGTACAATGGGGGAAAGCTCATCAATGTATTACAAGCAAGGGTCCAGATGAGAAGTGGAAGGTACTTGGAGTCTGGTGCCAATCCTTCCTCCAATCGTGCGAAGCAAATTCCAGAATGAACGTAGGTGTTTGGCTCACCATACTTATTGTCAACAAGCATCTTCATCATGCGTCCACCAGCCTGATCACTGATTCCCGCTCTAGCTAATGTACCGACAAGAGTGATCGCACGCCGTTGAAAGAGTGAACCTGAACTGAACGCTATCTCCATTGCAAGAGAGGACCATCTAGCAGTCCAACGGATTCGATCATCAGAAGACCCAACCAGAAGCATAAAATTCTTTAATTTGTCACATAGAAGGTCGAACGCAGCCGCCCTATTAAACAAATGCGTAGCGTCAGGACCCTTACCCCTATCACCGGATGTAAACCCAAAGAGCATTCTCGCACGCTGACTCGTGAAATACTCAATTGAGGTTTCTATGATATCTCTTTGCAGGTCTGAGAGATCGGGTCTGTGGACAAAAGACTGGACTGTGTTGATGGTGAGCTTCTGCAAATCCGGACCGAATTCAAGTTTGGGGCTGTCGATGAACAAAGAGCAAAAAAAGAACACATGCAGCAAGTAGAGCGACAAGAACACGTAGGAATTAAAGAACATGGCAGCGCAGATTTTGATGAGCACAGTGATTTCAAGAAGCTTGCTCTGCGAAGCAATGTCTGAATCATCACTTTTTGTCTTGTGAATACAAGCAACAATTCTCGACATCAACTCACCACAGAGCTCGACGCTTGGACTCAAGACCGATAATATCTGCTCCCATTCAGATTCGTCCGACTTGTTATCAATTGCAAATGAAATGACCTCATCCAAAAGAACCGATGTCAAGCGAAGATCCGCAAATAGTTTTCTCCAAACATAAGTATTGAGGAAAGGAAGCATTGTCATGGTTTGAGCAGTAATGCGACAAAATTGCCTAGCGATTTCGGCCACTTTCTCTGTACCATTTTCAAGTTCCATGAAGATTTGGTTCCCAACATTGTCTATCCATGGAGAGATGTACATAATGGCACTCACGCGATGCTCCTCTGGCAATCTTTCAAAATTGTTAAAGAATGCTTTAATGAATCTGTAAGTGTTCTCGGGGCGATGCTTCGCAAGATAAGCTGACACACTGACAACAAAAAATGTAGTGTCTGATGGGAATGCAACACTGGAAGCATGAGAAGGCAGAACACCGAAATCAACATCATAATAAGCTGACATGGACGAGAAAAGATATGATGCAGAAGCTCGCACTTCCACATCTCGTTCAAGCAAAGCGTGGAAGACAATGTTGTAGAGCTTCCCAAACCAATGCAGCTCCCTAAGATCATCTTCATCCTTTTTGTGAACATTGCTTTCTCTAGAGTTCCGCAACATGGCAAAGTAAAGAAATCGTAATATGGCCAGCCTTTGAGGCGACGATATTATGACTTCGTAGTTGTACCGATTGAGAAACAAAGTGAACTCATTAGGGTCTTCAAAATTGTTTGAAACTTCGCAACGTGTTATATCCGATAGCTGGTGAACCTCAACCGGCGCAAGGGAATCAGTTTGAGCAAATTGGGGCTTAAATTCGAACCTCTCAAAACAAAGTTGCATCCATTTGCGTCCGAGCTTTAGTGTGGCTGGAACGAACTTCTGCGTAGAGCTTTCATAAACTTGGCAGTCGTTGTAGATTACACGAATATCCTTGTCAATTGAGGTGATCGTCTCACTCAAACACAAACTGCTGATGATCTCTGGATCATCCATTTGCGAATAAAAGTACACCTTGGTTTGTGGATTCACACTAAGCCTCATAGCAACCATGTCCTCTATGATGTTAAGATGTCTGAACCTCGGCAAGTTGTAGTAGTATGTCCTAGCACAATTCTTGAAAAATATCGTAGGTGCATAGTTCCTCATGAGGCTGACATAATTTTTGCCAATGATACCCATATAGAAAAACTGCGTAAAGTCGTTCACAATGTAGAACTTATTGTCCCAAACCTGACTAGCTGCTTCCAATATAAGGTAAACGAACGTGCTCATATCATAACCGATATCTTTGATGTAACGGAAATTGACCACAACAACAGGAGTTCCATCGGAGAAAACCGCACTATGAATTACCTGACTTTCTATGGCAAGCTCCATATTCCTGACAGACATCTTAGCCATAAACTCTGCGTATTGAGAATTTCCAAGATTTGCTGATGGATCAACAGCCTTATAGGATGTTGTGCCTTGCAAGGAAATCGATGGTCTCGGCCTTCCCAAGTCTCTCATGATACGATCAAGTTTCCTCCACATGACAACTCTCTCATGAAGATTGGCGGCGTTCACTAGAGGGTCACCTAGACACCACTGATGCTTAATATACACAAAATATGTGTAAAAGAACTTGTGGATATAACGCAACCCAGTGTACGGCTTCACCGTTAAGCTATGGAAGGGGTATCCATGTAGTGGTTTCGTTGACATATCTTTTAGGAATACAAAGATCTTCTTATTGAGCTCCCCCAATCTTTCTGAGCGTTCGAGCAAACCTTCCCATTTGAGTGATGCAAGAGTCCTGTTAGCCATATATTGTATCACTTTCACCAACTGGATAAGCGAGCGCTTAACCTTGACATTGGAGGTCGACAAATCGAAAAAAGACTCAGGACTGACAATAGCAGGACAGAAAAATCTGAGGAAGACAAAAGATCCTACAGCAACGAGAGCTGCATCCTCAAACTTGGCCCCAACTGCTTTATAGATCTCTGAGCAAATGAACTGAAATGACTCAGGGAACCACTTTGCGGAGTTCACAATTCTGTCCACAATTTTGGCTAGATACTGAATAAACAAGTCTATATCAGCAGCTTCATGACTTTTTTCGACCTCAAACACGACTGAATTTTGAATGATCTCCTGAATCACAGGCTTCAAGACAACCGTCAAATAGGGTAGACCATCTTCTTTTGCGAATATTGACATCAATCTCGTCAAAGTACTATTTCTTCTGAAAATATCGGACGATCGTGCAACGCTACTTATTTCGTCGGTCAACAAGGTAACGAACAACTTATCTAGTTTCTTTGTATAGCCAAATAAGCCATGTAAAGACGTGGCTAGCAAGTTGTGTTCAGCTGGTGATGCCACCTCGGCAGCTGCTCCGTATATCTCATATATTTCGGCCATTTCATGCACTAGTTTGTCTGGAAAGGCCTCCTTTGCGCTCTTGAGTTTCTTTGTGGAGAGCATATCACCAAAGATATTTAGGAAAATGGACCTTATCTTTTTGTTTTGATGATATCCTAGTGGCAAGACAAAGTGCATTCCATGCTCTGTATCCGACTGAAGAATATTCGAAATAGATTTGAGCACATTGTCTGTGATTCCTTGAATCTTGTATTTCGATCTCATCATGGTAGGTGAGGGATTTGGTGAAGTGTATTTTTGCAAGATCTTGAAGAATAGTGAGAAATGGTTGGAAAAGATCAAATCCTTACTTTGTTTGAGATTCTTTTCGCTAACCCCTTCAGGCATTTCGAATAACGAATCCTGTAACTGCAATTCCAAACACTTGGAACATTCACTTGCAAGTTCGATATAAAGAAATTCCAATTCGGAGTGTTTTGTCTGCGAGCTTTGACTCGTAGTTGGTGTCGCCAAAACTGAGTCATCAGCATCAGTTTCATCTTCTTCTTGACTCGAGTCGTAAAATACAGCCTGCTCAAGCCATTCGATTGAGATTTTGGCGTATTGACTTCTCAATTTGTACGCACCCGCGATACCGTTTCTCTCTCTGTCTAACTCTATTGCTGTGCACATTTTGCAGAACCTCAACTTCAATTTGACAAGATCAACAGGATTCTGCACCATTCCAATGAACTTGTGCAAGAACTCACACACACCAGGTAACAAGGACACCAAGACAAAAGATCCATCATTTTTGATTGCAGTCATCGCTGTGATAATAGCCATCATTTGCTCCATGAAAAGGACACCTTCACTAGTGATAACGCCTTGGTCAACATAGTATATTGCAGCATTCATAAGCTTAGTACAGACTAGATGAAAAACAGCAGGATGCGATTCATTTGACAATGCGTCTTTGATCACAACTCTCACAACCAATTCGTTAGACTTGAGCAAGCTGATAGCTCTATCAAAAAAGCTTGATATTAAAGTCAAGGCTCTCTCCTTTTCTTTCGAGTCGTCTTCCAGAAACTCTTTGTTCAAAAAGCAACCAGAAGTTGACACTAGAAAGCCTGTGTAATGCCTGAAAACAAGACTTGCGTCAGTCAAAGTGGAAGAGTTGTCGACAATGTCGAGCCATCTTTGATAAATCAAGAGCCATACATGATAAAGGGAATTTGTAGGCGGTGCCTCCATGAGAATATTCCGAAACTTTTTGTGAAGAGACACGAACCCTGTGAACACTGAGTCGTCATCAAGGATTTTCTTAAACACATGGGCGAGATTGTTATCGAAACAATTGAAAGGATGACCTCCGCTTTCGATTTCAAGTATATGCCATCTCATTGTAAGCTTTGCCATGCCAAAAAACTGGACGTCATGGGTACAAAGAGCCAAAAGAAGAATAATCTCGACAGCCTCGCAGACGCTGTGACATGCTGAGTGGGAACACTTGTGTTGAAGGAGTCTGTTCTTCGTAACGTTCTTGTAAGATGAATCTCTTTCCTGCAAGAACTTGTTCAAGAAAATGAAGCAGAGCTTGAAGTTCGGGTCGGTCAAAGAAAACACCGTGCATGCCTCCGCAATGGCTTTAATTACAAGGTTTGAGAAGAGAAAACTCAGACATTCCTTGATCTCGGTATCTCTGAGGGACTGCTCCTTTCCTCTGACCATTGTCATAGCGAGGGTACATGCTGACTCAAACAACTCAGAGTTTCCGTTCACGGATTTGAAGTGTATCGCTTGCTTAATTGGAAGGGCCATCTCATTGGCAAAAGAGATGAGCTCTTCAAGTAATATCTTTTGGTCTTGCTCGTCCAAACTATCCGCTTTGTTCGATAAGTAACCGATGTATGCCTCAGGGGATGCAGCGAATATCTCGAAAAGTTGTGTCATGATACGCTCACACTGACCTATGCATTTTGGATTAAACGGGGTGTCACAACTGCTATGTTGAGCAGAACGATTTGAGGCAGAATCTGGTGTATCTGAAAATACTGCGACGCTTTTATCTTTCACAGAGCCAAGACCATAGTCCAAATTATTTTTCTTGAGCGATGATAAAATCGGATTAGAGTTGGCCATGCTTTTGTCCATCTCGGGTAATTTATCAGAAGGTGCCGATAGGATGGATGATGAGGAGCTTGACTCTGGCCTTGTCGAGTCATACATATTGAGTTTCTTATATGTTGTAAAAAGGAGGCTTTTAAGAGGTTCCCGTAGTTCATCCATCACGACTTTAAGAGGCTCCTTATACGTTTCAACATGCGCTAAGCCTTTAATGACATTCATGCAGATCTCGATTTCTTCGCAGAGACACTGATCCTTGCAGCCGTCCTCTGACTTCGGAAGTGAAGAGGTGAAAAAATCGACAAGAATTGGGATATACTTGCCCGGGTTGATTGCAATAGCGGCCACATATAGGTCTATAGAGAGCTGTCTGAAACGAGCTTTTGAGGTGTCAGTTATGCAATTTGCACCCATTTTGTTCAAGTTGTCAAAAGTTTCGTCAATGTATTTGACACTAAACTCACGCACGTCGCCTTTCAAATCCGGGATTCTTGCACCTAGAGAGAAGATGTTTATTAAACTTTCAAAGCACTCGAGATTTGCACCTGCACTGGCGTCCTTGAGGATGGACGTGAGAAATTTGAGTCGCTTGTTGAATGCTTGTTTGAGCTTATTGGGTTTCTGGAGAAGCTCGTCGAAATCTGAGGGGCATAGTATAACGAACCACGAATGCAAAGAAGGAGCGATCCCAATATACTCTTGATCTTCGAACGCTGTTGAAACGTAATCGAACAAGGTCCTAAAGTTCTGTTCGCTCGGTTGGCCGGGTATAACCTGTTCAGCATAGAATCTTGGCCGGTGAAGACACTGATATTTGATATTGTGCGAGTCAAAGTAAAGACACACTTGTTTCCAGCTGTTGGAACGGATGTATGGCATCATGCTGTATACCTGTTTGGCATACTGATCAGCCACCTCTTTGGTATAGTAGAGAAACATTAGCAGGCATGAATACTTGTTCAATGCAGCATTTGGGATGTATTCACCGCGCTCAGCAAACGCAAAAAGCTTCCTATTGAGGAATGAGTAGTAGTCGTTAGGATTTGCCGCGGCCAAGTAGCGGAGGACAATCAGGATGTTCTCATCGATGTCCCTTACGTAGGCTTTCACCTCGTCCTGAGACAAGGCGATGTCCCCCGCTAGAGAATAGTCTATAGGCTTTTGCTTGTCCAATCTCACACGGCGGATGTTTGCAAGTGCCTTACGGTTGACGTCCTCAGAAAGAATGCAAAAAAGCACCTCCAAAGTGTGGTGGATGTCGGCATTTACGAGCTCCGCGGGCTGAAATGAATATATCATGTAGTTCTCGGAGTGGTAGCCAAGATCAAAATTGAAATTCATCCCATCGTTGGCGGTCAAGGTGGAGTTTTTCCCAACCAGGGCATGCTTATCCCAAGCAAATCGGATGATCGTAGAAAACAACTTCATCACCACCACTGTGGAGGTCAAAGTCTTCTCGTCTCTTTCACGTAGCTTCCGTGTCTGAGGATCGATGTTCAATTTTTCCAAGATGGCGGTGAAGTGCTCGACAATATCGGGCATGAAGTCCTGGTACCCATTCTCTTCAGTCGGTTTCAGGTTTGCCAAAAACAAGTTTGTCGTCAAAATGAACTGGGCGTTGAGCTCGACCTCGGCGATGTTGGACCCGGAGCGGTTGGGTAAGATACTCTCCAACCTCAAGCTCAAAGAGCGGATCAAGTCGCTCTTTAGGTCGCTGGTGGCCATGCCTGATATTGGGGCCCGTTGAGTTCAGCGTAAGAAAAACTAAAGGATCAAATTGGTAGAATTCGAGGAATCAAGGAATATTTATGTACTCCAGATGAGACCCTGGCGTGAGTGTATAAAATGTAGAGTGTGGAGGTCCGAGTCTGAGGTTCAGATGTGGATATGAGGACGGGCACGACTCCCCCAGGAACAGACGTGTTGGTGAAAGGAAATGAAGGGACAAGAGGAACTCGGAAAAAGTTAGCTAAATTTGGCTATTAGGGCGATTTATCGGTGTCCAGTTTATTTTTTAGCTTAGAAAGACTGGTCATTGTTCTCTTTCTGTGGTAGTCCATGTTTCAGTATAGGGGACCCCGAGGACCCTGAATGTGGGGCAGAAGTTATTCACGAAGGTGATCCGAGAAAAAAAGATATTGGATATTAGCACTAAGAGATGGGGTAAAGATGAACTCTTCTTGCTACAATTTGTTTGTGTTGGTCTCGTTTATGGGTGTTGCTACCGGTGGAAGTTTTTGGCTGCAAATAGTGAGAGAAGGGATCAAAGCGGCAGAGGGGAAGTTGCAAATTTCAGGGCGACACAGAAAAGTGGAGCTTATTGTGAGTACGGTAGAATAAAAGCTCATGTGTGTTGCTTTCAAATTCACAGCGTGATTAGTCAAATTAGCCTTTTTCGGTCTCGACGGGGTATCACCATCAACGACTTCAACTTGGCCCGCCAAGACTGCAAGATATGCTTTGCTACAATACTCTAGCTACCTTTTTGCTCGTATTCTTGGACATGATTTGCTCGGATCCGGGAAGCGATCGATTCTCCTGGCCATGAAGGAAGACAATGGGCTCGAGCATAATGAATTACATGAATAGGGTAAACGCGTGCTCTGAAAAGATCTTACACGAACCCCGATCTCCGGGGTGAGAAATGATGAATGGGAGGCTTTTATGAGGGATTTTTGAGGGAGGTATTATAAAATGGAGTGGTGGTATCTCGACTGTCTGCCACATTTGAGGCTTTATTGGGCTTTCTAGTCGCTTGTCCCCTCTATGGCGTCATAAAAATTACCGAAACTGCCCTATACAGCTTCCAAGTTTACTCCCCACTTTTGGCGCTTTTGGAAAAGTTGATGGAAAGTATCTATCAGTTGACTTCTTACGGAAGAAATATTGAAAAACTTTTGGACTTACTACGCTAAAATTTCTACTGTGTTGGGTAGGCTTCCTTTTTTGCTGAAGCTTTCCCTATTGTGATACATGCAATATGACGTTTTTCAAGACACACTGTCAAAGTCCCAAACTTTTAAAACCACGCCTGACTTAGAAACATGGAAGCTCAACAAAAATCTAGAGGATTTCACAAGGGAAGTTCTTGTGGCACAATAATACACCGACACAATGATGCGAAATAAACAAAGGTCAACGAATTGTCTATGGGCTGGTCAGCTGCTTCCGGTTCTTGCGACATTTGAGTAATAGCATTTTATTTTTTGACCATCCCTTCCGGAGCTTCCATCGGTCCCCTTTACTGGTTGCGAAAAAGGGTTTTTCGGTCCTCGGCTTACACAAATAGTCCATGCCCTCGTCACACCACCTCCACCTCAACTTTTGACAAGTTCGACAATTTCAAGGAACGAACTCTCATGATTTCTTTTGATACTGGCAATCTTTTACCACTAATCCATTGCTGTAAGCTCGTATCTCGGATGTGCGGACGCCCTCTAACGACGCCTACAAAGCTACACACAAAACAGACGAGAACAGTACAAATAATCTACAGCGGCGCATGGTATCTTCGAATCATGAAAAATCGAGATTCATCCCTTTTTCAATTAAGCACTCTTCATCTATCCACTGCCACCACAACTGGCAACCTGCACACAGTCATGGGCCAATGAAAAATGTCAACGCGAGAATCATTGAAACCTTCAACACCTAACCTTAAACAACTCCTACCACCTGTCATATACAAACATGGGCGCCGCTTACCAGATCCTCGGAAAATCCGTCCAGCCCCACGTGTTGTCGCTCGCCACCTTGGGCCTTGTGGCTTTCGTGGCCATGCCAAAGCCTTGGGGTCCAGCCAAACCAACCACACCAGCTATCAACGCTTCGTCCAAGGAGGAGGAGAAGTTTGTCCAGGACTTCTTGGCTAAGCACCTTGAAAAATCTGCTGAAAAGCACTAGAGAATTAGAATAAACGTTTGACAAGCTCCATATATGTAGGTTTGCTGAATCTTGTAGGCGTGGGAGCCCAGGGACGATCATCCAAGAACAATGCTATGACCCAAAGCCCTTGATCAGCTTGTATACTCAATCAATTGCCTTCACTACAAGAGGTTTATGGACTTAAACGACGGTTCTGTTAACCATTGGTAGTTGGTGTACGGGTCTGCCTCTTAGTACAACGCCATAGTTAGGCGAAAAGTCCCATCTCATCGCATCTCATCTCTCGAAAACATACACCATACAACGCCATGTCTGCTATATACAAGGCTCTTCAAGGAAGCCTGAGCAAAGAGTCCTCAGAAAAAGCCAAACACATTAACCGCCAAAGAGTGCTTGTCATCTCGTCCAGAGGCGTCACTTACAGGCATCGTCACTTGATTCAGGATTTGACATACTTGATGCCACATGCTAGAAAAGAGCCCAAATTCGATTCCAAGAAGAACTTGCACCAGCTCAACGAAGTTGCTGAGTTGTATAACTGCAACAACATTTTTTTCTTCGAGGCAAGAAAGCACCAGGACCTTTACCTCTGGATCCTGAAGCCTCCCAATGGTCCCACAATGAAATTCTATATTCAAAACATGCACACCTTAGATGAGTTAAATTTCACAGGAAACTGTCTCAAAGGTTCTCGCCCGATTTTGAGCTTCGACAAGCTGTTCAACTCTTCGCCTCAGTTTGAGTTGATAAAGGAGATGTTTATCCACACGTTTGGAGTGCCTCCTAACGCCAGAAAGTCCAAGCCTTTTATTGATCACGTCATGACTTTTTCCATCGTAGACAACAAGATCTGGGTGAGAAACTACCAGATCAACGAGACGGAGGAGCTCAAAGAGAGTGACAGAGAAAGCGGGGTGGTGGATGCTGACTCGCTTTCTCTCGTGGAGATCGGACCTCGTTTCGTGATGACCTTGATCACGATTTTGGAAGGGTCGTTCGGCGGGCCTAAGATATACGAGAATAAGCAGTATGTGTCACCCAACGCTGTGAGAGCGCAGTTGAAGCAGCAGGCGGCAGAGCAGGCCAGATCTAGGGCTACTGCTGCTTTGGATAGGAAGATCAAGAGGAGAGAGATGGCATTGAAGGCAGATCCGTTGTCGAATGAGTCGTTGTTTAAGTGAGGAGAGCCAGCTGCTAGGAAGGTGGTCAACTAGGATATAAATGCTCGGACATCACGGTAAATGCGGTTGTTCGGTGATGTGCTAAGAAATCAAACAGTCTCACTGACGAGAGAAAATATAGGCTTCTTTTTTCAGTGATTCATGAGTATGGTTTAGTTCTCATGGATCTGGAGACTTGAATGAAAATAGAGCAGTCAAGAGTATAAAATGGAACTAAGGTGAGTGTAGGTACAATCTTGAAACACGTCAAGTAATTTATAATGCTGAATTTGAGTTAAATAATTGTTTAAGCCTTCGAGAAGGATGGATCCTCCATGTATGTTCGAGGCGGAACAATGTGGATGTTTGGAATAGGGTTTGATAAGTTAGATTTCTACAGTAAATCAATATCAGAGCTTGGTGCTGGATGAGGAGCTTAATGTCCTACCCGACCTTTGCAAGTGATGTTGTTGTGAAGGGGTAGTTTAAGGAAGATGAAATATTTTGCAGCCATTATAAACCCGTACACCGCTTTACCCCAGGAGCCGAAGACCTCGACCGAAAACAGAATTTATCTGATACTTGCAATACTTGAGGCATTAGATTTGATCTTAAAGGCTTCAATGGTCGATGGATAGAGTTTCGTGGAGAAAAACGGTAGATTTTGAGGACATTAAGGTAAGTGAACTGCCCTGTTAGCGTATCTCTACAATTGGGGTTTCACAATTTGAGGTTAGTGGCACTGAAGAGGCGTCTCAAGTAAATAACGCTATAAACTTTAATTGTCGTTATTTTCAATTGCATTTATTATAACCTGATGTTCAAACTATAATCTCGATAAAAGATTAAGTACCGTAACTCAAGGTGGCTTATGATCAGCATTGTTGTCTTTACACTACTTCCGACCTTTCCATTACAGGCAGATATTCAAAAATTGAAGACAATGAGCAAGTATATATGGGAATTTTGAACATTTCACTAAACGTCTCATACAAACAAGGCTTCATAAGCTTATCTTGAAAACCACCCCCTTTGGCCCCTCGCGAACTATGACGTAATGACACCACCCTCGCTTAAGCGCTCAGGGGTACACAAAAATAGACAAGAAGTAGATCAACACAACAACATACCGAAATCCACCCAATTTAAAATAGTCAGAATATTTACCGGTAACTTATAGTTTATGTTCCTTCAATTTCTAACCTCTTATTTCCTTTCTCTTTTATTATCTTCTGTTCTCAGTTGTCCTGCAAGTGAAGATCCACATACTCCTCTGAAACAAGCGACCTCCATCCCCTAATCAATGCATTGTAAATTCAAAAGAACTCCCCTATAGAATCTTCAAACCAAGTATCATCTACAGGGTTTTCTTTATCCTCTCTTTTCTTCAAATTTTCACGTTTCCCACAAAAGCCTTGCCATTGCTCTTTTCGCAGCCATTTCACCACGGCTCCAGCTGCTCCACCACCCTCGGTAACTTCCTTAAACTTCCATCAAAACCTCCTTAAAAGAACCACACATTCACTCTGCCTTCGCCTTCTCTGTCTTTTTTTAGCTGTATCTCCTGCTTGTGCCCAAAATAGTGCAGCTGCCTTCCATCGCCCTACTGTCGTGACAATCCCATTCTTCACGCAGCTACATGCCCTACCACAAGTATATGAGGGAGACCAAAGACAGACCCAATTCTTGTCTTTCTTCCTAAACCCCTAAAAGCTTCATTTTGTTTGCTTCATTTTTTTTTTGCACCTTCTGTGTGGATTTCGTGACTCCGCCTCAGACTCTTCCTACACAGACCTGGCGTGCCTCACTTTGAGAAGAAACCACCTCTGGTTCTCTATTCTGTTTGAACATGCTGTTCAGGGACCAGTTCATGCAAAACGCCGCTGAAGAGAGCTCCAGGCCGCCCGTGCCCAGCAAGGATACCATGCTACGGGGAAATCAGAACACTTTACTGTCCAGGGCATACCATGAAGCTTCTTCGACGCAGCCGTTTCTGCCCCTAGATGCTGACTTCTCAAATCAAAGACAACACAACACGCCCTACGGGTACAGGTACTACGAGAGCGGGAACAGCGTGAACACGTTTGGGGAACAGCACGAGATGGCGCGTTTCCCCAGTAGCTCGAACCCGTTTGAAGAGGCGAAGGACCCCTTCAGCTCAAGGTCCGGGTCTCATGAGTACCATGTTACGGGTAGCCATGACGACGTGGAGAACGAAAGTATTACGGAGAAAGTTAGGAAGAACGACAGGGCCAGACGTAAGCTCGAAAAAAGACTCCCCAGGTTCCACTACACGAAACTACCTTACTTCACCATCTTGGTCACGCTCATTCAGGTGATTGTTTTCATTGTGGAGTTGGTGAAAATGGCCCAGCTTACGGGCCTGGCCTTCCAGACAAGCCCATACTTCAATCCGATGCTAGGGCCCTCGACGTACTTGTTGATCAATATGGGTGCTAGGTACGTGCCATGTATGCACAAGCTAGCGGGAATCACATCAGACCCTACAGTCCAGTTTCCTTGCCCCAACTCCACATCAGTAGACACAAATGTGTGCAATTTGGCCGAGCTTTGCGGACTTAGTGGTATTTCCCAAGACTCCAATGGGTATCATCCCGACCAATGGTATCGTGTGATCACGCCGATCTTTCTACACGCTGGCTTTCTTCACATTGGATTTAACTTGCTTTTACAGGTGACCATGGGTGCCTCTGTGGAAAGGGCCATAGGCGGCTTGAAGTATGCCATCATATACATGGCGCTGGGAATCTCTGGATTCCTCCTAGGAGCAAATTTCTCCCCCAACGGCATTGCCTCTACTGGTGCGTCCGGTGCTCTCTTTGGCATCATCGCTGCAAACTTGCTACTCTTCATCTATTGTGGCCGCAAGAATACCAATCCCTACGGCACCAAACACTACAAGCTATTTATTTTCATCATGATCTTCGAAGTGATCATTTGCTTTGTGTTGGGGCTTCTTCCTGGCTTGGATAACTTCAGTCATATCGGTGGTTTTTGTATGGGTCTTCTTCTACTGATACTATTTCTTCCTGACCCTTCTTTCGTTTACATTGACGGCGTCTATACATACTATGCTGACACATCCACATTACAGCTTATGCTTAATAGTTGGAACCCGATGGACAAGTACAGCGACAAGATCAAATGGAAAGTTCTAGCTTGGGCTGGTTTCCGTGTGGTGTGCCTAGTATTGGCGATCTTGTACTTTGCTCTTTTGTTCAAAAATCTTTATTCTAAAGGGATGGAGGAAGGCAAAAAGACTTGTACTTGGTGCAAGTACATCAACTGTATCCCCGTCAACGACTGGTGCAAACAGGGAGAAGTGAGTGTCGAGAATGTGGACAGCTCAGGCAACACCGACTCAGCCGCTTCTCCCACAGGTAATACTGATCCCGCGAGCCAATCGTTTTCCCTTATGACTATCACCTCGCCCGGGCAGACCGTTGCCACAGAAATTCCAAATACGCAAAAAAGAGGTATCGCTGAGTCGTACCCAACAGACACACTTCAACGAGATGCCGCCAACGCTTTCCAAAGACGATTCCAGGTGGATATACTGACCACTTTCAACCCGGAAACGCCACTTGTGGGCCACGACACGTCGCTACAGCAGCCAGCGAGCATCCTTGCATACTTTACGCTTGTAGCCGTGATGGCATTCCAAGCGTTCCAGTTTGCTCGTCGTCGCTCGCACAAGAACTAACTTTTTACGATCTTTACGACCAATCTTAGAATAATTTAGGAATATAAGGAGAAAAATTGACTCCGATCACAATTCATCATGACTACGCAGAACGGTGTTAAATTCGCACTATAGTAGCTTTTGACATACTTAATTCTCCAGGGTTCCTGTGTAATCTAGAAATTTTTATAGGCGTGATAACCACTTTCGTGGAGTTGTAGGGCTTTTAGACTGAGGTAAGAGAAGTTTGGGTTACCCAATATGACTTTTTCTACTTTCAATATCCCATGGCACCTAACATTTTATATATGCTGAGAAAAGATCAAGTATAGAAAAAAAGGCACTTGGATACACTAAAAGGAATTGGAAAAAAAAACGATAGAAGGTTATGAAATGCACATTAGTGCAAGCAAATCATCCTCTTCGAAAAGGGATTCCTTGCCTGAACCTCTTCTCTGTACCAGGGAAGTATAGATGTACCCTGGTCTCTTGCACCTGCACAATCGAGAATGGCTGCAAAATCGTTGATTCTCTACTCTTTTGCACACCATCGACAGTAATGGGACAGATATCAAGTAAATCTAGTTTGCCCAGAGCGACAGAAGATATTGCGATGACTGATATGCCCACCGACTCTTTCCACTCTCAGCATGAAACCGACGTTCGACCTAGCGAACAGTTCTATCCCTCTCATCCATCTATATCCTCTGACACTTTGACCGAGTCCAAGTCATTAGGTGACAAGCTCGCAAATTGCGGTGTATTGAACGTTTCGGCGTATTCTTTCATGAGGGACATGCTCAACTTCATGTCAGACAAACCAGCAAAAGAAAAAGGAGCTTACACTCAAATCTTGATCAGAATGAAAGAGGACTTGAATTCAAATGTATCAAGGAGGCTCGCAGAGGTCAGATTCAGTGGGTTTAATCGCTTCTTCGAGAAATATGATTTAGTATTAAGCGAGGTAGTGCAAGCGTCGTTTGACAAAGTGAAAGAGGAGTTGAGCAATCCTAGCAAAGGTAGAATGACACATGAAGAGCAAATTTTTGCAAGCTTTGACATACCGAACCAGATAGGCGATCGTTTGAGAATTTTCGGAGCCGACCCATCAAAGGTAACCGAATTGCAAAAATCCTTCCGATTTGTCATTGATCACACTTTCCCAAAGTACGAAGGTTTTATGAAATTGATGAGTGACTTCCACGCTGATCTTCATTCTGATAAAACCGAGACGAACCTATGCATCGGAAGGGTTAAAACTTTTTCTGAGGAGCTCGCTAGTCTCCATATACCCTGCGTCGAAACCATTCAAGTTCGCCTTTTTGACGTACGTGACCTGATGATGGGTAAAACAATTTACTACGGCAAACGCGCAACCACATGGAAGAATTCCGTCCACGCAATAGCCTATTGCATTAGTTTGCCTGTCATCTTTATTTTAGCCAGTGCTTTAAAGCCGTAAGATTCTGGACATTCAAGAGAACGGCCTGTATTGCCGGCGCCTGCTTCTTTGGACCTACATTATTTCGACGCATCAACATTCTTGGATTTGCAGTCAAAATGTTCTATAGTGGTTATTGCAACTTGAGGAACTTGGGAACGAGGAGAAAACAAAAAAAACGCATGAGACAGTCACTTTCTGAACACCATCCCTTGATGGTATCGTTGCATAAAATAAGAAATAGGCTTCTCTCCAAAGGATTTAACATCCTTTATGTTGACAAGCTCATGTGCCTTGTCTTGGAGATCCACGAAGTCATGCTGAAGAATAATAGCAATTCAGCATTATCATTCGAAACCTATATTGGCAATCTTGCAATAGATATGACTTGTGAATACACTGCGGAATTGCACGACATTCTTGAAGATTTGAAAATTGGCCCCGACATACCAAGAGGTGAAGAAATGAAATGCACTATCAAGGAGCTTTTGAGTAAAGTTCGTCTGGAGAACTTCAAATTGAAGCCTTTTCATAAGGCATTGATAGATAATGTACTCAATTATCTGATCACCTGCGCGTACTGCATATGCCTAGTGGTTTGTCTCGTCGGATGTTTCATCACCAACGCGCCATCAAATGTCACCGTTTTTTATGCGGCACTGGGAAGCGTTTTGAGTTGCTATTCCCCTTTTTGTCAACAAGTTCCTGAGTGGGAGAATTTGCAAATTAAAGATACGTGTAAAAAGTACTGGAAGCGCTTCTGGTCTCCTCTTGGCCTGGAAAATGAATGTGAGGATATCAAGTAAACTTGTTCATTTGATTTGACTATTGATTTAAAAGCCCTTTAAGCGATGTTTGAGATCAAAGTAGAAGCCGAAATTATTGTCGACCTCACCTGAGAACGTATAGAGCCAATTGTCTCTCAAGTGCGGCTTTCTCAAAGCTCAGGTTGTGCTAGCTCGACCAGCGAGTAGTGCTTCTGACAATAAACTCTACGTTAGTTTGTCCGAACTTTTATATCTACTTATTCAAGCTCCTTGTATGTATTCAGCGATCTGCCGAATGACATAGAATTACAACAAAGTTGTGACGATTGAAAATGTCTAAGCAAGATTGCACCCTCCTTCGACAGATCGATGTCTGCTGACTTCGAAGTGGTGACTGGTGCCAAAAAGACGTTGGCACAGAAAGAAGTGAGGATTATGAGAAAAAGGTTTAGAAAAGGTAATACTCAAATTTCCCAATATTGAACGGCAACCACACAGAAAGAGCCGTCGAGTCAGGGTTGCTTCCGAAATTCGCCAGTATGAATACCTTGATGCCGAGTCCATGAGACCTTCTTTGCTTTTCTGATATAAAGGAAGGCTTCAACTTTGGAAGCTTGCAATCAAAGAGAAAACTTGGTAGATCGATCGAATCTCTCTTTTCGTGTGCCTTTACGTGTCTCCATCTGAGCTTGTAATGGCAGTCAGATTCATGGACCATTGTTGAAAGGTGTTTGCAGTGCAGAATGTTTGTATCTTTGAAGTGCTCTATCACCTCCATTACCCTGATCTCAATTCTGGAAACTTGGAATTCGTATCCAAAACTGCCTTTTGTAACTTCTGAGACTAAAAATTGGTCTGATAGCTCAAAGGAGATTTTAACGAATTCGGTAACCCTCATGCCAGGAAAAACCAAACGAGAGCCTTCTTTCTGATTATATTCACGGGGTTCAACAAACCTAGCTCTCATAAAAAGCGTATAGCCGTGACACATGTCTGCAGTTTTTATAATTCCACTCAATTGACACCGTTCCATGTTAAAGTCACTATGAAGATTTCCAAACACCTGTGGGAATGCAGTAGGCGGAACCAGATACGAGATATTTTTAAACCAATATCTTGCACCTACAATGATGAAGCCACACTTGAGTCCCCGGTAATACATTGTAGGTATGCCCTTCGGGATTGCCCATCCCCATTGTAATCGAGAGCCGTACTTTGAATTTTTGAAGCTAGTTTTTTTGCATGCCTTCACAATGGAGGACCATTTGACGGTTGTGAATGTGAGAACCTTGTTGGTAGCAAAGTCCTTGTAAGACAACGTCAAATGGCTCTCATACGTTCGGTCAATCGGATCATTGTGTGACATTTTTTTGATAAAGTTGTTACCGCTTGTCTTTGGATCAAATATGTAACCATTGAATCTTCCGGTAATGAAGAAGTGTCCGACTTCATAAGAGAGACTCTCTTTATATTTAGGAGGGTGATCATACGAACATGATCTACGATCTTTCGCCAAATTAATATCCACCCTCCTTGACTCAGTTGTCCCCTCGAAAGTCACTGTAATTTGAATAGCATATCTTCTGATTAGATAACCATTGCAGCTCGTAGGATCAAGCTTAGGAATCTCACCGGAGAGCATTGTCGAAGGTACAGTGAATTTACCATCCTTGTTTGTGAGCGTACAAGTGTCATTTGAGCTATGAATTGGGTGTACCTCAAGTGTCCGAGAGTATCCATTGCCCTCTCTTTTATATAATATCTCCCAAAGTTCGACTTTTAGCTTCGAGATCGTTAATGACGTCGCCGGCGAAGTCAATGTTACTTCGATGAATGAGGCAATTTTCATACCGGGAAGAACTATTCTCTCAGCATGGTTATACTTAAATTCCAGATGACTTATATGACAATAAAGAAAGATCTTATGTTGACTGGAAAAATCCTTGTGGAAGACCAGATATGGAAAATATATCTCAAAATATGAAGGATATATGAAGCCCTGATATACAAACATGCACCCTCCAAAAGGTTGATCCATGTCAGTTGAACCTTGTTCGGTGGATGGAAGTTTGCAGGAATCAACCACCATGTAAACGAGCTTCGGATCATCTGAATTGACAATCTCTGAGGAAGCGACTGCTTCTGCTCTCATCAAAAAGAGAGATGTTGTGGAAAATCGGACCATAGACACGGTAACAACATGGGATCGGCATTTAAACGTCCTCGTTACGTGGTCCATATATCTTGATTTGCAGTAAGGTACATGCTTCACATCCAGCCACGAGAAGTCCTCTCCATTGTAGTCATCGATGTCATGCTTGCAAAATACATAACAAAAATCTTTAAAAGCACTCTGAAGATATCTCAGTGTATGTAATGGTAATTCCAGAACGTAACTCATGGTTCAGAAGGGTGGTAGAACAAGATAAATATATTCAGTTTAAGATTTCTGAAACGAACAGCCTGAAGAATGCTATTCATGGCTTGCACTTTCCCCTCTGGAAAACCTTCCTCTCTGAGAAAGCCTGGAAATAAATGCACCTGTTACGACATACCATTCTGGGAGTAAAACGATGGGTCTTTTATTAAAGGTATTTGAGGAACTCCATTTTTTTGCAAAAAAGAGAAAGTCAATAAAGTAGAATCTTTGAGTTCGATACCACAAGTCCAAGTATATCAGTCTCCTATCGTGGCTAAATGCACAATTTTTACTGAAATATTGGAGCAACACTCATACTGAGGTAAGTAGAGACTCTTTAATTTCAGGAGACACGCTTTCTTATCCTTTCTTTATATGAGTTGATGATGTCAGCCGCCATTGCGACGATTATATCAATTTCTGCACTTTTACACAGTGTGGAAACAATAATTCAACAAAGGCAAATCCAGGTTTGCCTCTATCCTTATTGAAGAAATATTCAAGCGACTCCCTTTCATCTCTGTACCATCCTTGCCATACGCCATCCCCGGTGCACTTTGTACTTTCGGCCGATGAAAGACACTGGACTGAAGGAAATTGCAAATTTTTTATTTTACTTGAGAGATTGGTGAGCTGCGGAATCATAAACAGGCTACTGCAACAGTAACTTGAAGCTTTACATAAAGTCTTCGATTAGAAAATGGGTTTGCTCTCAACCCAGAACGCACAAATCTTAGCATTTAGAAAACCACAAAAATTGACCAAACTTCCATATTAGGAAAGCTAGTCAAGGAAATTGTTGAATTGATTCTTCAGCACCTGCATTGTCCCTGCTTATTTCCTATCGTCTGTAACAGTTGTATGTGGCCCTTGAGAAACCTATATAGATTAGACTACCTTCACTCACTACAACATACTGAGCCCATTCCTTTTCTTGACATTAAATGTGGCTCTATCTACTGGCAACTTTCCATGGTCCAGACAATCGGACTTTTCTCTTGGCGAAGGCACAGTATAGTCGCTGCTGATACTGAACTCGGCGACGAAGACTCCTGAAGTCAGTAGTAAATAGCACACTTAATTCAGGTTTTTCTCTTCAGCAACTTTTAAAATTCCTTGTCTTTTCTTCCTCACACTTATCTAATTTGAAAATGCTGTGGGTAGTGCATATACCTCTCATATGTGGTTGGAAATTTTCTCACCATCCAAGTATTCAGACAATCACTTAACACTCTGATTATATCATGTTGCGTGGGGTTGCTAAGGCCAGGATACGGTGCTTGTCAACGTCCGCACCTAGAGGCTTCTTTTTCAATTTACCCGACAAGAAGCTTGTGGAGAAGCAAGACGAACTCAAACCCACCTCGAAGTCAAAGGTTGTCTTTTTGAATGAAAAGAACTCTCCAAACTATAAGGCGTTCGACCCTGAAAGAGACACTCCAGGATTCAGAGTGAACCAGTGGAAAGACAAAGTTGTGCAAAGAAAAGAGATTGAGGGATCGTATACTGCGGAGGAAGTGACGAACATAATGAACGAAACTTTTGAGGAACTTCAGGGTCTGAGGCCGAGCAGCTTCGACGGTAAAGATTTGCACGATCTAGAATTCAGATTCAAGTACTGCAAGCGTTTACAGCAGAAATTGGGCTTCGATCTCTCGGATTATCTCATCACCAGGTCACACAGTTTGCAGGACTTGTTGGAAGAAGTAAAAATGATGGTGACTCACAGGTGGTCGAGTGAAAGAAACCCTAACGCTGTGGTTTTGCGTCCAGAGGACTTTGCTGACGCTCCAAATGTATATTTGAACAGGGAGCTTCTGGAGAAAGCGCAGCAAAAGTTGTTCAAGCAGAAGTTGAAAGAGGCTCAGGCTCAAGGGTAATGCATAGGGATCTTGTAAATAAATAACATAAGACTATGTTTAGGTGTAGGTATTCTCTTTTACTTCTTAGTAACGTAAAAAATACCGGCAACGGCGGCGGCAGTGGCTATCACTACAGGAATAAGAGTTTGGTTGGGAATTCCTGCAATAATCTCCAGTGTCAGTTTCAATGGCCTGACTTTGCCCACCGGTGCCTCTTCGTGGGGATGATGGAGGTAGATGTCTGCCTTGGTGATATTTAACTTCTCGTGCACCTCAACGCAGTCCCTCAAGTCGTGATCGGATGTGATCGAAACAACATCACCCTCGTCGTCAACGTAACTAATAGCGTAAGTCTCGTCCTTCTCAAGCTTCATGGCTTCAAGATCCTTGCTGTGCAATTTCGAGTTAATCACATCCTTCAAATCCTGGAGGGTTTGATCTGGACGAATTGTGGCACGATGAACCCTCGTCACCAGTGCTGGAGAACGGAACTTAAATACAAAAACTCCTTCACGACCAGCTGTAGACGCTGTCTTGCTCATTTGCCTAGATGACGTTTCCTCTACCGCAGAGATAGAGTCTGAGGGGTTCACATCAATGTTGAACGATTGAAACTCTGAAGGGGTCACATCAGGGGCACTGATAGCCGAGTCGGAGTGAATGGACTCAGAGTCGTTGTTGTCTAAAGATGTCCAGAACTTGTTCCACGCAGGGCCTTCTGACGAACTCGAGACTCCGAGGTTCTCCAGGGGATTTTCGATCCGTTTGATCTGATTGAGCGTAGCATAAGTGAGCCTTAAGACATCCACCATGCCCACGATCTCATTGCTCTCATCCACAACGGGTAAGTTCAAGTAGTGCCCCTCGAACATCTGTCTCAAGGCCTGTTGAATGGAGAGATTCGAGTCGGCGAAGTCGGGCTGAGGCGTCATCACACGGACCACAGAGCACTTCTTCGGGTCGAGTCCAGCGGCAATTACGCGCAAGACCACATCCTTGGACGTGAAGATACCGCTCACGGTATTGTTAGTGTCCTTCACTAAAACAGCAGTAGTTCTATTTTCTCTCATCAAGATTGTGGCCTCGTAAACTGAAGACTTCACCGTAGTATACACTGTATGAGTTGAGGTCCCTAACACCGACTGTAATGTGGGCCCGTCCATTTTCGCCTTGAGGTCCTGAAAGTACTCAAACACCTGGCGAGGCTGGTCAGACATGCCCATTTCGGAGTGCACCGAGTCTAAGGCATCATATAGCTTCTTCGACGACGTGTGCAACCTCTCAAGCTTCTCCATCTGCTGCGCATACAGCTTGGTGATGTCTAGCACACCCACAATGTGGTTCTCCTCATCCAACACTGGCAAGTGCCTGAATCCTTTCTCCACCATAAGCGTAAGGGCATCCAGCGCCGGGGAGTTTGCTTGAGTGCAAATCGGATTGGGTGTCATGATCTGCTCGATCAGAGTGTTATTGGCGTTCAAGCCTGAACCCACAATACGAAACGCCAAATCTTTAGCGGTGAAGATTCCAATGAGCCCGCCAGCATCGTCTACCACGAGAATGCAGTTCTCTCTCTTGGCCAGCATAAGCTGCGCCGCCTCGTATACCGTGGCCAGCGCCTTGCACACAATTGGCTCCGAGGGCATCAAGCTCCACACGGTGCCTGGAGCACCTTTCTTCAGCCTGTGGACCCTGGAGCTCAGACCTCTCTTTTTCGAGAGTTCGTGCTCGATCTTACGTCTGATGGCCTCGTCTTTCTTAGACTGTCTCTTTCTGGAGTCCAGCGGTGGCGTCCGTAACGACATGGGGGAAAGGTGGAGGTGAGTTGTATTCTGTGTTGATATGAGTGTGTGTGTAAGGAGGACAGCTTCCTAATCGGGTCGCCGTTGATCGGACACGAAAATAGAGAAACATGGATTTTGTGATTTCTACTCGATGAGTTGAAGACCTTTTTTTTTTTTTTTTTTTGACTGTCAGTATATTTAAAGAAGCAAGTGACAGGGTAAATCGATTGTAAGGAGGGGGAGGTTCCTGCTGCCAGAGTGTTTTCGCAGCCAGCGTAGAGTAGTTGAATTGACATTTTAGGGATGCTGAGAGAGTGAGAGCAGAAGAAAAGGCATTCAATTAGATGTGTTGGTACATGAAATATTGCTTGTATGGATTCTTGCGGTCCCGTGAATTCTTCCTAAATTTTGAGTGACTATTTGTGCTTTCTTTCTTTCGTGAGGCACCAAGAGCGAAGTAGATTTTGCAGCCAGGTGGTTAGATCTCGTAAAAACCAAAAACACCGAAACCAAAGAAAAATCAAAAACAATTTCAAGAATCAGTTCTTATCTAATTTTGACACAAGCCAGATCTAAATGAAATGGCTTCTTTCACTGAGTACTGGCACAAGCACTTAGTGGGACACCTGCAACAATGAAACTTCAGCCTCATTTCGTGTTGCACATCTCGTTCATACCTCCAGCCGATAAACTAACACGCAAATGTATGAATCACAAATTAGCTCAAACTTTTGATACATTTTTATTCATCAATTGAATTTGTGGTTTTCATCTGTTTTGTGGAAGAAAGGTTGTCGATTCGAATTATTCCTCGGTTCTCTGCCTGATGCAGCCCTTCCTAATTGAGCGTTTTTGCAGCCAAGGGTACACCCCCTTACAGGCTCCAATATATATACCCCCCATTCCCCCAAATCCTTCCTCTTCTTCTTCTTCTTCTTCTTCTTCTTCTTCTTCTTTCTTTTTCCATTTTCCATATTCCCAGTAAATTCTCGATGATCGATCTCACCATTCTTCAAAAGGTCGCTGACATTGTCCGCATCATCCCCTTTGCCTGGATCGTCCTTGACTTTCTCAAGGATTTCCTCATTCTGATTATCCTCACTGGCCCAGCTCCAAAACACGTTGGTTTTATCATGGACGGCAACAGGCGGTACGCCAAAAAGAAGCAGTTGCCCTTGAAAGACGGCCACCTCGCTGGCGCCATGTCCCTCATTTCGGTATGGAGCACCTTTCCGTAGGCAGCCATTTCTCTTTCTTGGAAATACTAATCCCAGGTTTTGGAGACTTGCTACAGAGTGGGCGTCACAGATATAACCGTTTACGCCTTCTCCATTGAAAATTTCAACCGTTCCAAAGAAGAAGTGGATACTCTTATGGGCTTGCTCAGAGACAAGCTCAAGTACTTGGCTCTCTACGACGACTCATACGCTAGGGTCAATAAGGTCAAGATCAAGATTATTGGTAACAGGTCAATGATTCCTGGTGATATCTTGGAGGACTTGGAGAAAGTCGAGGAGATCACCAACATAGAGCTGGCTACGCGCGTGTTGAATGTGTGCTTTCCGTACACCTCTCGTGATGATATCGTGCATTCTATTCAAAATGTTTGCAACAATGGCGTCCCAAGGGAGTCCATCAGTCAGGCCGAGCTTTACAACAACATGTACATGGGCCCAGAAGCCCCCCAACTTGACTTGCTCATCAGAACGTCGGGCCACACCCGCTTAAGCGACTTCATGTTGTGGCAGTGCACCCACGACTGTAAGATTGAGTTTGTCAACACCTTATGGCCTGACTTCAAGTTCATTTCTGTGTATAGCATCTTGTTGAAGTGGTCATACTACCACCGGAAGGAGATGAGGGCCAAAAGTGAGCAGGAGCAGCAGGAACTGCTGGGCTATTCCGGTAAAGTGGTTGACATCACATCCCTTCCTCCACCACCTCCTTTCGCCACAGTTGGATCCAAGTAGGTGCAATCATATACGCGTTCAATCTATTTTGATCGTTTGAATCACTTTCTTCACCTCTTTTTTATTGCGTTCACGAACCCGGGCGTCCTCCACCTTGGCCAAGTAGCCCATATAGACTACTACCTCAGCGACCAAGACAAGAAGGCCCCCAAACACACAAAGCAACACCCTGTAACTGTCTCGCATTCCAGCGGAGGTATCCGTCCAGTACCATATGGCGTAAATAACACTCGCCACACTGATGAAAATATTAAAAATAGTGGTGAGATGGCTTCTGACTTCTTTGGTCGCCTTCGCCGGGTTCCAGTCGTCATCCAATTTCTCTTCGTAAAGTTTGAATGGATCGTCCTTTGTCTTATTTAAAAGCCGTTGATACTCCTCCTCCTTAGCCTGAAGGCGGAGTCTCTGCATTGACTCGAGGAATTCTTTCGTTTTTGGAGGCCCCTCAAATCTAGAATGTCTCTTCGAAAGTTGAAGCTTGCTGGTCCTAAGTAGCTCCAACAATGTCGGACACGGCGTGCACTGGCGGTAGAAGCTCACTAGATCCTTATGGCTTATAGTTTCACCGGCTAGTAGCCTCTGCTTCTCCTTTTTGGACAAACTTGACTTCTCTATTAAAGCTTTTAGCCTGTCGGTCACCATAAACTGTGTCATGAATGCAGTGTGATGGAATACTATGGAGCCTAGGTAAACTTCGGTTCCGGTGCGAATCGTTATCGCCATTTGGTAGGAGGTACCGCCCACAAAGAAGTTCAACCAGACTTTTGGAAATGACCGTTGCTACTTCAACCGTTGTTGGTGCGTTGGCATGCCAGAGAAACTCGTTTTTGAAGTCTCTAGAGGCTCGTGTTGTCTCTTGCAAGCCGTACGAGCCAATCATGTCTGCGAAAGATAAGCAGAACAAGAATAAGAAGAAAGAAGTGCCAAAGAAAGAAGAACAGGAGTTGTACGCGGTGGAGCTTGAGGATACTGCTCTTTTTCCTGAAGGAGGAGGCCAACCTTACGATACGGGCAGACTTGTGCTTCCCGATCGCAACGTCGAGGTGGTGAAGGTGTTGAGGCAGGGACTCACGGCAGTCCACGTAACAAAGGACAAAGTGGAGCCAGGGACACTCGTGAAGCTGGACGTGGACTGGGATAGACGGTTTGATATCATGCAACAACACACGGGCCAGCACTTGGTGTCTGCCGTCTTCGACACTTTCAACTTGGAGACTCTCAGCTGGTCCATGGGAGACACTATCAATTACATCGAGTTGCCACAGCGCGTGGACGAGGCCAAGCTTGCAGAGGCGTCAAAAATCATCAATGAGAAGATTGTGGAGAACATACCAATCACTGTGGCCACACCTGATGACCACGGCGGTGAGATTGACGTTTCTCATATCCCAGACGACTACGACATGTCCAAGGGCGTAGTGAGGATCGTTTCGATAGGCAAAATGGATACAAATCCGTGCTGTGGGACACATTTACAGTCAACTGGACAGATCCAGGCGGTGGCCTTGTTGCACCAGACAAATATTAGAGGAGGCAACTCTCGGTTGCATTTTGCGTGTGGTTCAAGAGTGGCAAGGCTTCTAGAGAAGAACTACTTGATGTTGAAGGACGTATGTGGGTCGCAGTTGTCGTGCCAAGTAGAAGAGGTGGGGACAAAAGTAGCAGAGTTGAATATGAACTACAGGAAAGTCCAATCTCGAGAGAATGCTTTACTCAAGGAGTTGGCCAGCAATAAAGCCAGTGCTGTTTTCGACACGTTGAAGTCAAAAGGCGTTGCTTACATTTATAGGGCAGACAATTCTCCAGAGTACTTGACTGCTTGCCAGAAAGAGCTTCTTACCCTCATCAACGGCAACACGGAAAGCGGCGTCAACTTGACCGACAACAACACCGTTGTGTTTCTCAACGGCGACTACAAATCTGGAACCGGAGGTATGATCAAGATCATGGGTCCCAAAGCGGAGGAGTTGCTGAAGGAGATAACGAAGCTCGTGAAAAACATGAAAGGTGGCGGTAAGGGCCCCAGTTTTCAGGGAAAGGTGGTGAAATACGAGAAGGGCGAGATAGAACGTGTGCTCGATTTTTTGGAGCAAATAGAGAAGTAGTCATGCCTACGAAATATGAACCGATATGTGTATATATACAAGATTAACGCTTAACCCAGGTAGGAGACTTTCTGGCCTTGACCTTGCCAGGCTTCTTTCTCTCGACAACTCTCGAGTCTCTGGTCATCAAGCCTGCTTTTCTCAATCTAGGCTTAAGCATAGGATTGAACACCACAAGAGCTTTGGCAATGCCGTACATGGAGGCCTCGGCCTGTCCACTCACGCCTCCTCCGTGGCACGTAATAAAAATGTTGTACTTGGATTCCTGGGCAACCACCTGGAAAGGGTATACAAGCTTTCCCCTGTCAATGTCTCTAGTGAAATACTCTGTCATGGCCTTGCCGTTGACAAGAATCAAGCCCTCGCCTCTCACCATACTTATGTTGGCCACGGCGTCTTTTCTCTTGCCTACGGTGTTGGCTCTGCCAAACTCGTCCAAGATCTTCACGAAACGCTGGGCTGCAACCTTTTCGTCGCTGGTGGATCTGGTGAACTCCTTCAACGTGGCTATCACATCATGAGGCATGAGCTCTGTCTGGATGCCTCTCAACTCATTCAACTTCAGCACCAACTCCTCATAGTGGCGCACCTTGATTCTCCCCAGCTGTGCTTTCTCCTTGTACTCTTCAAAAGAGATCCACTGTGTCTCCTTGCTCTCCCTCTCGTCAAGCACTCTCCTGGGGAGCTTGTGGTGCCTCTGCAAAAGCCTGCTCAACGAGCTCATCACCTGATCGTGGTAAGGGTTTCCCCCGTAGTATGTGCTCAAGAGGGGGATCACTCTTCGCCTTTCAAGTTCGTATTTGCTCAAGTTCGTGTAGCGTAAATTTCTGGGTACGGTGTTGGTGGTTTTAGTGTTGGTTTCTGGTACCAAGGGTCTAGTTTCCAACTCTTCCACAGGCACGCCTCGAGGCGTTTGCTGACACTTAGCAAAGCTGCTGCTGAGTAGCCTCCGGAACGATCTGGCACATCCCTGGGCGTAGCCTGGTTTTAGCAACATGCTGGTTGTCGGTTGGGTAAAGCAGGGTTCAGTATTAGAAGTTTTTTCGGGGCGTGCGAAACTCATAACATCAAGGATGGCGTAGGGAGGTGAGAGATGATATAAGTGTGGATCACATATGCTGCTAGGAGTCAGTAATTTCAATTCTTTCCAGATTAAAATGAACTTGTATTTGGCAAAATAGCTTCATTTCGAAGAGAATGGCCAGCGGGATTCAAGTCATCCGGCAGCAGAAGTAATGGGTGCGAAAAATGGTGGATATCTCTCTGTTTCTACCTGACTACTACTACTACAACCTGGAATCATTACTACTATATTAGGGTATAATACAGGCCTGGCGGGCATTGCAACTATGTTACATCAACATCACAGGTCGTGCAATAAAGACTTGATGCTATTCTTGCGGGGGGTGGGTTTAGGAGGCTCGGGCTTGCTCTCCTCTGCTTCTGGCGCACGCAATGGTGACGAGGCAGCGTTGAGCAAGGACGCAAGGTTGCCTGGTTTGGGGGCTTTTACCGGCGCCGGCGCCGGCGCTGGTTGAACGGGCTGTGTGCTAACTTGTAGCTGTGTGCTGATTTGCGGCTGTTGAGGTGGTGCTGGCGATGCCGTTGGTGCTGACATGGGTGGAGGCAGCAGACCTGTGCTGTCCGCATTAAGAAGACTCATGATTGAGGGTTTCACCCCTCCGTGCTTGGCTGGCTGCTGTGCCTGTGACGCAGGAAGGACCGGTGGAAGAGTAACTGGAGCTGGTGCTGTAGCTGGTGGTATGGTGCTCGCGTAAGGCGTCTGCTCGTACATTACAGGCACTGGACCTGAGAGCAAGGAGCCGACAGATGCCCGCTTGGGCGGGAAAGCAGAGCTTGGATATGGATGCTGGAAGGTGCCCACAGGAATTTCGGGCATCCTCGGTGGAGCAGGGGGAGGAGGGGCGGCTACTGTAGCGCTTCCAAACGAGCCATTGACATGTTCCTCCTGTCTGCGACCCAGAGGATTCTCATCAGGACGCCGTTGAGGCTTCACCACAATCGTAGCATCCACGTTGGAGAGCTGCGCATGTGTGTCAAACCCACCTCCAAGTCTTCCGTCCGCATCCAAGACAAGCTGTTGCCATCCGTTCTTCGCGGCATTTCTTTGATAGTAATTCCTGACCATCGTAGGGGTTTTGGTGCCGAGCATCTTGGAAATGATTGACCACTTGGAACCATATTGTGCGAGCAAGCGAGGGAACTCATTGACTTCGGTGATACTCCAATAACTTGTGATGGTCTTGCGCTTATCATCTGCGACTGAGCCATTAGCAAGACCATCTTGCGGAGATACCTGAGCGGATGGAGCCCCAGGATAGGCACCTTCGACGTGGGGCACAGCAACCGAAGGCGGCTGCTCAGTAGGCTTATCGTCTACCGATACCTGTACTTCTTCATCCTTACGTCTCCGTGCTTTCTTCTTAGGGGGCCGCTCCGCATCATCCTCACCGGAAATTGCCCTTGCCAATTCTTCACTCAGCAATGTAGCCCCACGCCTCCGCTTCACCTCTTCGGCGGGTTCGAGGGAAGGAACATCAGGCGTCATTGCTTCGGTCTCTTTGCTACTATCAGTACCCTCCAAAGGAGCGACATCTGTGGTTTCGGACGCCTCTTGCTCTTTAAGTTTAGACTTTCTTCTTGAAGGCTTCCTGGCTGAACGCTTTTTGAACTGTGATACCAAGTACTTGTAGTTGACCGCCTTCTTTGTCATGTAATAGTGCACAACACACTCTTCCGGAGTTCTCAAGCCACCTATAATCTTGGAAATTTGACCAAAACGTTTTGGAGCACGACAGAATGCCTCACAGAAAGCGTCATGCTCTCTCTCGGTGAAATTGTCCATAAAGTCTGACTTGATACGACTTGCCCATTTTTCCTTATCATGAACAATATTGTTTGAGTCCATGAAAACGAAGCTTTGGCGCTCAACGGGATCTAAAATGAGATCTGGAATCGTAGCAGAAACACGCTGAGCTTTTATCAATGGATCTTCATTCAGCTCATTTTCCAAACTTTTCAAGATCTCTTGAAATTCAGCCTCCGTTGTCACCAAATCACCGTGACGACGTCCTCTTCGTCCAGCAGGAGGTTGAGGCTCTGTTGGAGATTGAGCGTCAGAGACCTGATCATTATTCTTTACCCTTATATCAATTGACTCCAATTCTTTTCTAGCTTCGTCATCAGGTGGATGTAATACCTTGAGCTGTTCGTCGAGCTTCTCGCGTCTCTCATCATTTTCCTTTTGTAATTCATTATATTTCATCCACAATGAGAGACGTCTCTTCTTCATGTCACGCTCGCGACGACCAAGGATTTCGCTTATACGCTTGTACTTGGACGCAAAGTCAGACAAGTTCTGCTGATAAAAAGGATACTCTTGAATATTCTTCAATGGTTTCGCCAACCTGAACCTGAGGAAAGTGCCATCATCATTCTGTGAATTCTCAAATCTGAACTCAAAGCTTAGTTGTTGAAGTTTCGTGTCGAGTTCTGTAAGAGGAGCAAAGCAGCCCGCAGGGTAATCAACTGATGCAAGATCTTCCTTGGTGACTTGTTTCATCTTGAGTTCATCGATTGAAGAGAGGGTAGAAGTGGTGAGGTCTTTGGATTGCGTGTGCTCTGATGAAGGTGGCTCTGAGGGTGCTTCTACCTTCACTTTCAGCTCTCCCTCTTCCTCGGTGATGTGAATTTTGTGCAGTTTTTCACCATCAATTTCTTGTGGAGATGAATCTTCTTCGCGAGTCACGCTATGTCTTCTCTGACCTCCATCCATAGACTTAAGATCATGAACAACAGATTCGGAAATCTTCTTAGCTTCCAACTCGGAGTCAACATTTGTGGTATCTTCCCAGTCATTAGCGGTAGTCTCCTTGTCGCTCATGTACTCATCGTCCTTCATATCTTCATCTTCCTTATCTCGGACACCATCCTCAATTATTTCCTCACGTTGGTAGCGCAGTTTATTGACGTCGTCTGCACTAGCCTCCTCAGTGACGTAGTCGTCTGCATCATAACCAGACTTGACATCATCTGAATCATGTCTTCGTTCAGTATACCTGTCGGTATACCTATCCTGATATCTATTGATGCCAGACGGGTATGCAGAGCCCTTCGATGGGTAGTAAGAGTCGCCCCTTTTGAGACCTCCTACACTGTTAGTTAGGGAAGAAGAGCTTCTCTTCTCCTTGTAGGGACGAGAGCCCGTGAGAGACCTAGGCTTATCTCTCGAGCTATATGTCAGTTTCCATCGATTGGAGTGGTCATTGTCGTAGTCATATCTTTCCCTCTTGAAGTCTGGACCCGAATGCGACAAAGCGCCACTACCTCGATGATGATCACGTCCAGATACGGGGATACTATTAGCGTTATAGCGCGAGGAGCCATATGATCTAGGAGGAGGGCCAGATGCCGTGAGTGACGTCTTAGGCCTATCTGAGCGCCACTGGTCTCTTGCACCTTCTCTCGGTAGACTGGAGCTGCTGATCATATCTCGAGACGTCGATTCCTTATAATCCCAGGTCTCACGGTGCTCTCTGGGCTCTCTGGGCTCTCTTGCCTCCCTGCTGTCTCTGAAGTCCCTGCTATCTCTGAAGTCTCTATTTGAGCTAGGATATCCATAGTAGTTGCTGGCCGGTTCTCGTTTGCTAGCATTGTACGAGCCGTATGCACCTCCACTGCTTCTTTCATTGTAGTATTTTGCGTTGTAATTGTAGCTTGGCTTCAGCCCATACCTTGAGTCCTTCCCGTAAAGGTTCAGCCTGCTGGAGTACAGAGGCCCACTATTGCTTAAGCTAGACGGCTGTCTATAACGCGATCTGCCGTAATCAGTTCCAGCGGACTTATTTGAAGAGTATGAGCTCGACGAAGCTGCCTCTGGAGGTGGTGAATTCGTCAGCTTGAAGTCTCTCCTGGTGGAGGCAGCATAGTGACTCTTTTTCCGTTTTCCGTATTCATCTGTTGTTGCGCTTCCGTATCGAACGTCTCGGTCTCGATCTCGGCCCATGGGAGGCCCGCCTCTTGAGGTCGAGGACATGTTCGATAGATGTTGGAGTTATGTGATGATAGATGTTATTATGATGATGTTTGCTTGTGTCGCGGATTTTACTGACTTTGATGCTTGCGTGATTCAACTGATGTGGCCCGGTTATAAATTCGCTTCTGCTTATGCGCTTTACAGCAGGATTTTTGACGGCTGAAAGGTGTTTACTATGGGGTTTCAGGAAAAGGCTTGAAGAGGTTTTTTTAGTTGGATATCGCTTATGACGCATCCGTGCACCAGGCAACCAGGGATATGTGCTGGCTGTCACGTGAGCACCTACCAACCAGTGAGTTTAAAGCACTACGAGATTTCTTCTGGAATCCAGTTTCTTTTGCGGTATCATAGGTTGATAGCACTTTTTGTGATATGTGTTTTGTTCAGGTGAATAGTTGATATGTCACGACCACTACTATCGCTTGCCTATTAGTAGATGCGAACGTAATGGCTGCAAATCTGGTTAACAAAAGCAAATATAGTCGAATTGTTCCCAGTTCATTGACTACAATTGACTAATATCAAACTGAGACTTCTCTAACCTCATCCTCTTTTTCTTACATGTAGCTTTCATTTGTTAATATTCAGAATCTATTAAGTATAATACAGAGGAGTCATTGACTCTGAAAGCTCTTTGAGCTATATGCTTGAATGATTAAATAGTCTTCGAAGAACACCTACGTCCTGGATGGCTCTGCTGATGTCGTCATAGGAAACGTTGGGGCGCACACTCTTGCTGCCCACGTCAACCAACCCAGTACACGTTCTCGAAGTGGAGGCAAGCACAATCACCGACGATGCTTCCATAGCTGATATGATCTCCAAAAATTCTCCCTTTCTGAGTGTCCCCAACATCATATCGGCCACCTGTGCCGTGTGTTTCGTGTAGAAGTCGAAGAGCTTGTTGACCGTCAAAGTGGAGGAGGAGCTTCTGTCGTGGTTGAAAAGACAGCAGAGCACAGCTTTTTGGAGCAAGTTGAGAGACTTGATTTTACTTTGCGATGTGTCACCAAACGTGGCGGCACATACTTGGGCAACGTGGTTGATGAGCACTTTTGGAGCATTGGCAAACGTCAATTTGTCCACGGCCGTTTGCTGCTTTGTTTGCCTTTCTACCAACTCAATGCTCTTGTAGCAGATATCGAATGCCTTTCTTAAGTCACCAGTGACGGCGACACATTTCTTGCAGCAAAGTTGGATGGCCACAGGATGCATGATGGGGATTTCACTCATTGAGTCGGCGTTCTCCTTATCTACTAGAGAACGGAGTTTGCTGATGATCACCTGTCTCACCTGTTCGCCCGTGTATGGCAAAAACTGCAACGATTCAGGCGTATAGCCGTTAGACCGGAGGCGAGGAAGGAACTTATCTGTGAGATCCAAGGCGTTGGAGATGCCCACGAGCACCAACTTTGTCAGAAACACCAGGCTTTTGAGGGTCGATGCACACTGAAAGAGCTGGAATAACACCTGCTGATCCTTTGTGATCAAGTAGTCCATCTCATCGAGCATGACCACTAGAGCGTCGACGTTACAACCGCTGGTCAAGTACTCGTAGACATCGTCAAAGGTTTTTCTGTGCCCGTGGTTCTGGCCCGTGACGTGGCAGTAGATTTCGTGAAACACATTCTCGGCCCTGCCTACCGTCATGCAATTGACTCGCATCACCTGCACTTTTCTCGAGTACAAGTCGTATACGTGTTTTTGAGAGCCCCCGGTGAGTCTGTCGAGCGATAAGTTCACCTGAGCGGTTTTGCCAGTTCCTGGGGGGCCCGAGATGTACAACGAATTGCACTTGTTCTCCACAATACTAGTTTTGAGAAAACTAGAGAACTTGTGTGCCTCCTCTTCTCTGCCCACTAGGCAGTCTCTTGTCTCATCTCGAGCACCTCTCTGGAAAACTCCTTTTGCTTTAGCATACACAGAATCGGAGAAGTCGAGTTTTCTGACCCCCTGTTTCGACAATTGCAGTCCCAAGTCAATCACCGACTTCTTTTCTGGCGTCGTGGGAGGTGTAGCTAGCTGGTTAGATGACACTGGCTGAAGTGCTCTTCTCTTGGATGAGGTCTCCAGATACTGTGCTGATCTTTTCATATTAGGCATTAATGAGTGAAATGAACGAAAATAAGGAGCGAAAGTAAGTGGAATAGAGCGATTGAAAGGAAAGTATACTGTTATCAGAAATGAATAATCGTTGTGGATCTGTATCGTGAGAAGATGTAGCGACCTTATACATTTGCAAAGCGCGTCTGCCCTAATCCGGAATACTAATTACGCGAATCAGGGTATCGCGTAGCCAGGAGGGATAGATAGTCAATTTTGCCAGCGAAAAGCAATTGAATGAAAATTGGAGGGGAAATTCAGTTTTTATAGCCTTCTTGGTGATGGTGATGTTTTCAAATTTCCTAAATTCCCTTACTTTTGTGAAAAAGCGTGTAGTCCTTGATAGTTTTGTAAGGCACAGTGGACGCGAATTTTCCATTTCACCAGCCGTATACTGTAGATGAGTGAATACTCTAGGTGAGGCACTTGATTGCGATTTGACGTGAAGCTTTCAGAGTCTTGAAATCTAAAGCGGTGCTTTGACAATTTTCAAAAAGAAACTGGATTCGTATCCCTTTCAAACTTGAACGTTACGTTCACCATACGTGACCAAGTGAGTAAAGATATCGTACTCAATTCTGAGCCTATCTACAATACTCATCTACAATACTCATCTACAATACTCATCTACCATACTCAAGAATCGAACTTTCCCAGGCAAGCACCGCAGAGCAACCAAAACACAAACGTTCCTTACATTTGTTAGCACTTCATTTTCTGGCTTCACCATTATCTTCAAAGACCTTCACCCCACTAATTCAACATGGAGGACTTAGAAGCACAGCTAAAGGCTTCGGTGTACTTGACCGTGGCCAAAATCGTCGAGAAACGGGCAAGTGAGCTATCTGTCTCGGCGAGCCCGTCGTTTGTGGCCTCGCTAGTGGAAATTGTGTATAATCAAATGGTCACCTTGGGCACTGACTTGGAGCTTTTTGCAGATCACGCTGGGCGCAACGTGATCAAGCCTGCTGACATGTACATGGTGGTGAGGAAGAACGAGTCCTTGACCGAAGCGCTTAAGGAGTTCGAAAAGAGCAGCAAAGGTCACTAGTGGTCAATGAGACAATGGGCAATGAATCTACGTGAGTTACAGAGACCTGCGGAAGGTCTGCTGTAGAAGGATCTGTCTATCCTTATAATCTAAATTACGGGACAAGTCATCTTATAGTGGAATGTTTGTGTCATTTTTTGAGCCTACACGTTTTAGAGACATTTCCCCCGGCTGCAACATTTCGTGCAATTTTTGATGCCTTTCTCTGGCTGGCTGCTGAAGTTTACAAGAAGACGTCAAAGGTACGTCTCCTTTTATCTCTCACTCGATTGCACGGTTAAGTAATTACAGGAAGAGGGTAATGTTACTTATTAAAAAATACAAGTCCTGGGCATTGCGTTCGAAGCTGCTTGGCGAACGAGTACCTGATAGTGAAACAAAAGCACATATTGGGGAATTTTATATAAAAAAAAAAAGGAACCTCGGAATTGTGAGCGGTGGGCTCTTTCCATATACTAATGGAAGGAGATTGCATCTGCCACAAACAAATTGGCGCTCTCAGGTCCCCGACTCCTTCCTCACGAAATCCAATGACCTCACATTTCCAATACAACCCACAGACTTCGTTAGAAAATTATGCGTTCGATCTCGCTGGTAGTAGTATATGTTAGCTGCGACTGTTGGCTGCAAACAGCCTCTACCATAAGACACATGCTTTCAGCAAAAGGATGACTCCTCTGGCAATTGCAGTTATTCTCTATTTAAAATTCCCCTAAAAAACACTTATTCACATCCTTTCTCTGCAATTCCCCTATTTCAAGTTCCCCATTTGTAAGGCACAAAAAACCACCTACATACAACTGTTCGCTAACTCGGAGTCTATCCATCCACCTCTATCCAGCCTAAATACACATAAACTACACGCTTCAGTCATGTCCCGTGTTCGGAAGGGGCTCTCGTATGTGCTAGGCGACACAAGCGCCAACGAGAATCACATCTTGCCCATCAATGCTATGCAGCTCCTGGCGAAGTCCAAGTGTCTATTCACTGGAGGCAGAGACGGAGTGGTGAAAGTATGGAGTCCCCAAATAGACGGGCCCAGCCTGCCGCTGTTCAACATGGGGGAGTCCGATTCAGAAGAGCTGCTAGTTCAGGATCTCAATGAGCAGCTTCTCAAGTTAGAGACGGCCATACTGTCTACATCTCTTCAGCATCGGGACCTTTCCACAATGTACGACTCTTCGGCGACACTGAATAGAAACACTCATTTCGATTGGATCAACGATATCAAGCTTGTGAACGGGGACAGGTCGTTGGTGACTGCTCTGGCAGATCTTTCCTTGAAGTTGATCAATCTCAATACCAAAGATGAGAACGATGTACATAAGTTCTGCAACGTCCATACGGACTACGTCAAAAAGCTTCTGTCCATTGCCCTGCAGAACCTTGTTGTGAGTGGTGGCCTTGACGGAACGGTTGCGATCTGGGACCTCAAGACATTAAAACCGATTCTGCACTTTCCCAACTTCTCCGGTGCTCCCCACCTTCCTTCTTCCGTATACGCTTTGGCAAATAATCACAGCAACTTGGTCTCTGCTGGCGGGCCCAGCAACACAATCAACTTATACGATCGGCGTATCTCGAAAGAAGGAGGTGCCAACCTTATTAGAAAGTTAGTGGGGCACCAAGATAATGTCAGGTGCCTTTTGATGAACTCAGACTTCATCTTGAGCGGTTCTTCTGACTCGACAGTGAAGCTATGGGACATGCGTAACTTCAAGGTATACAAAAACTTTGAAATGCACGATGACCCGGTTTGGAGTCTCACAACTCCGTATGCCTCGTCTCCAGGCCTTGCTGGAGATTCTGGAATCTCTGACTTCAAAGTGTTTTACTCTGGAGATAAGGCAGGAAATGTTGTGAAGACGGATTTGAGTTATCTTTCTGCACACATTGCCGACGAAGATGTCGTGGAGCCAACATTCACTTCTACTGACCTAACACTTATAGATGAGAAGCTCGGACTCTGCACCTTGGTTGCAAAAGCCGACTCGCCAATCGTTTCGTTGTGCGTTGATGAGGACAGCTCCATCTTCGCATCGACATACAACGCACTTTACCGTTACTACATTCCAGATACTCAGCAAATGGCTAAGTATCAATACTATAGAACGTATGTTGACCATCTAGTCAACATCGACAACCAGACTGACGATGACCACCACCAAGCTAAGCTAGAAGGAGCCACAGCAGATCAATCTGATCTCAACTCTGACTTTTACGACATCGTCAGCCATCTTTCAATGGACACTACATTAGACATTCAGTCATCTTTCTCCAATTACCCGATGTCGGTGACAAATATAGAGCGGGACGCAATAGACGGAAATGCCGAGTATAACTCGATGTTTTTGTGTATTAATGGGGGCCCTTCTACTGAATTTGTTAATGCGTACAAGGAGGAGCTCAAGCCAACGACAATCGATGAGGATACCACAGTAGACCAGACCCCTGTGGAAATTTTGCTCAACCCCATTCCTGCTTGTCAAGTTATCTCGGTAGCGTTCAATTCACGCCCCATAGAAAGGTTTCCATTGAGTCCTAAGTCTATTGTGGCGAAGCGCATGCTTAACAACAAGCGCTGGATGGTTGTGCTTTATCACAATGGAGACATCAAAATATGGGATGTGTTCATTTGTCGGGTGATCAAGACATATCCAAGTAAGACAGGGAGTGACAAAAGACTATCTGATGATGACATGAAAGAGATGACTCGGGCCATGGACCAAATCGTTCAAGAAAATCAAACGCTAGATACGTTCAGCAACTGGTGTGAAGTGGAGATCAGATCAGGTAAACTCTTGGTGTACATAATGGAGTCATCTTCTCTCAATGTGGAAATTTACTACGACGAAATGGTGAAGCAATACCCATTTATGGCTCTCGAGAAGAACCAGGTAGCCAAAGAACACATGGCAAGAGCCGTTGACGATGAGAGATACCCATTGTCGATTATTTTCCTCAATTCAATTTTTCATCAATATGCTTCCTACGAGCTAAAGAGTGACGAAAAGGCCAGAGAAGAGCTAAGGGCTTCATGCGCAAAACTGAAGACCAGCGGGACTGGTTCTGAAGTGGATCTGAATTCTATTTCTAGCAGGGCCGAAGACTCATCCAAGATGAAACGACTCTTTTCACGAAGGTCATCGAAAGCTAATCTTGCTCTGATCCAAGTGGCCAAGCCTGATTCCAGCCCTGCTCAATCCTTTGCTAGTAATTTAAGCGACCTAGCGGATGATCCGCTCACCTTGACTGACACATCGAGCATCTCTGACCAGAACGTTGCTGATGACTCCATTCTTAAACTTATCCAGCAAAACAGACAAAAGTACATGGAATTCTACAATCAGCAGGGAAACAAGAAGACGGCTACAACGGCGATGTCTCTCTATTCAAATGACCCTGCGTTGAGTGGAAAAGATGAAGGCTCCTTGTACTGTCCGTTCATACCCGTGGAAAAGCTACCCGGAAATCTTCTAATCATCATATTTGAAAATTCTCCTGATCTTGGCAATTACAGAGATGTTTGCAGCTTCCACTTGGATGAGATCACAGCTTTGACGTACCCTGTACAGCTGATGAGCACTACGTACCATCTCATCAAGGACCTCAGACAAACTCTTCCAAGATGGATAGGGAACACAATTTTGTTTAATAAATACGATCGAAAGGATTGGCCCAAGGTTGCCTTCCAGCTTTTCGAGGCAGACTACTCATCTTACCCAGCAGACAAAAAAATTGGCGGCAAATCACAGAGAAAGATCAAACGTCTCCCACCTTTGGAAAGCTCGCTTAAACTCACGTCGCAAAACATGCTTCGAGTGAACAAGGTGTTACTTTACGTTACAGAGAAATTTGAGTCGAGAACCTTGGAAATGAAAGAAAAAAGGAAACCCTCAGACTGGTTGGAGCTAGAGTGTCGTGGCCAGATTTTGGACCCAACAATGACGCTACAGACAATCAAAACCAAGATTTGGAAGTCTAGCAGCGACATTGAGCTCCAGTTCAGAAGAAAGTTCGATTGATTACTTTGGTGGTACGGGCGTGCTGTGCACAAGAAATTTTCGAGATGAGAAACTCACTGGTAAATTCCAAAGAGCGCACTGATAGACGGCTCATCTACAGCACATCCGGCCCTCCAACACATATATCACGCTATGGATGACGTCGAGAGATCAATCTCCCGTTTGTGGAGAACATTCAGAACGGTGAAGGAGATGGTCAGAGACAAGGGTTACTTCATCACCGACGCGGAGATCAACATGACGTTGGATGAGTTCAAAAGCAAAATCTGTCCCATGGGCGAGCCACAGAGAAAATTAATGTGTTTCCAGGCTCAGCCAACGCCCGAGGCTTTGGAGAGATTTCCAGAGATGGGCTCCTTGTGGGTTGAGTTCTGCGACGAGGCGTCTGTTGGTATCAAGACCATGAGAAACTTCTGTATTCACATCACTGAGAAGAACTTCAGCACGGGTATTTTCATCTACCAGAACTCGATAACGCCCAGTGCCAACAAGTTGATTCCCACCGTAGCACCCGCCACGATCGAGGTATTTCAAGAAAGCGACTTGATTGTCAACATCACTCACCACGAGTTGGTGCCCAAACACATTCGTTTGTCAAAGCTCGAGAAGAAGGAGTTGTTGGAGAGATACAGGTTGAAGGAGTCGCAGTTGCCTCGTATACAAAGAGAAGACCCTGTTGCCCGTTATTTGGGATTGAAGAGAGGAGACGTTGTCAAGATCATCAGACGGTCCGAGACATCGGGCCGGTACGCATCGTACAGAATCTGCTTGTGATGTATAATAGCATATTAAAATAAAAATACTAGTCTAGTTACGAGTCATGGGCGTTTTGGTCTCGCGGCCATCACACTGTCGTGTCGTCCCTTCCACCAGGAGACGTCTTGTAGTTGCAACGAAACAGGAGGAGACACAGCAACCCCGTCACGTCCTAGAATTGTAGAACCAATGGTAATGACCATAGAATCCGCAAGGGCCAGTGCTAGTAGCGACTCTATAACAAAAGCTCCTCCTTCAACCATCACACTGGAGATGCCCAAACGGTGTAATGCGCCAAAGATGAGTTTCCAATTGGCAACCAAGTCGTTTCCCAAGCTCAATGGCACGAATTGACCACCATCTTTCTCCATAATGTCCACCTCCTCAGGATCTAACGCAACACTCTCACTTACAACAACAAAAGGAGCCAAACCTGCGCCCTGCTTATACACCTTTCGAGCTGTAGAGCTCGAGTATCTCCATCTGTGGCGAGGGTCAACCACAACAGGCCGTATAAAGTGAGCGCCCACTTCAGGAAAGCGGCAATTGAGCTTCGGATCGTCAGTGGTAGCAGTGCCTGCGCCCACCAAGATCGCATCGTGTCGGCTGCGCTGGTAATGGGTCATCACCTTCGTCTCAGGACCGGAAATCTTGGTCTGTGTTCCAGGAGCAGCAGCTATGCGGCCATCCAAGCTCTGAGCCCAAGTGAGGGTGATGAAGGGGAGCTCTGGTGATGAAGTGGAGGTCTCAGGGCGGCGGCTTGACTGTTGGTTCTTGGAATCTTGGTCTGCGTTAGAAGAGCTCGTGTTGTTATTTTGTCTCGGTAGATACGGCTCGAGGAAGGGTTCAAGGGAAGGTTCAAGGTTCATGAAGAATAGATTGGTGTAGGCGATGAAGTCTGGGGTAAGTATTGGTGCGAAAAGTGGTGAGAAGTGAGGAGGTTGGAAAGGGAGAAGACACGCAGAGAATGAAGAAAGACCGCTAACGGGATGAAAATTTGGCTGAGAGTGGTGAGTTCTACGGATTGGAACTGGAGGTGAATGTTTCATTGGCAATGTCCCAGTGAGTGGATCCGTGCAACATGCTACGCAGCCCTCTAGAAGCCTTAATCAAAATCACACACGAATGTAAATTTATGGCTCTACGTAGCGATACGTTGACGCTTGACAGTGTGGAATTTAGAACCTTTTTGCAGCTACGCATGCTACTTCATCACATAAAATTGTCAGCCATTCAAGGTCGTTTTTTGATGAAAATAATGCAAACTTGTGAATTTCGCACCCTCATGTTTTGGCTGCGAAATACTCTCACTACGACCTTGCAAATCCACATACCAGGTCGTTTTTGATACCACCCCAACATTTCTTAACAACAAATCCAATACAATACATAGTAGTATCAGATACAAAAGTACAAAAACCTTCAAGGGCCCTTCACCTCTTCAGAAAGAAAACCCACACACCACCGCCCAGCACGCTGCTGGCAGCATCAAATGCAGACGCGACTCAGAAAAGTGCCATAAAGAGAAAATTCCCATTTGCCCATTCTCACGTACAAAACAAGAACAAAAAAAAAAATAAATTACAAAAAGGGATGAAAGGCCAACGCAACATAAGCGGAATCAGGCATCCAGAATGCATTTAGTTTCAGATTTATATTTTTTTTTTCACCCCATTCTCTTATATATGGGCCATCGCGATGACTACCGAGTCATTGTAATGGCTGCAAACAATGGGCCCCACTCGTCCAACGCTCTCATCGAATCATAACACGCTTAGTTGGAGCAGCCAGTAAACTTCGTTCTCTGCATGAATTTTCAATGCAACATCGTTTGAAATCCCTTCAAACCCCGTTTGTACAGATGACGTTTCGTGCCCCCACAGTGCAAATTCCACATGGTCTCAAACACGCTTTTGAGACATCTTTGTGCGCAGCTGGCGACTCAGACCAGTCCACTAGAAGAGACAAGATACTAACCGCTAGCCTAAACAAATATTAACGATAAATTTTTTTCCACGTCAGCTTTCTCTTCCCCTCATTCTCATTACCTCACCTAATCGGCATCTCCAACGCCTTCTTCCCCTTTTCTTGCTATATCTGCACATTCCATCCGCGGTTGTTGACCTTTTTTTCACCACTAGTCCTATAAATCTTCACCACCTTCTACTTCACCTTTTTCCCTCCAAATATTTCTGTGGAGATGCCCGACTCGCCGTTTTTCATACCCTTGTGGCCGTTGTTTGACAAAGCCGTCACTACCGCTTCCGGAGGCCGCTTTGTTCCCTCCGAGTTTGCTTTTGTCCCAGGTGAGACTCCAATGAGTACTTTCCCTCCAGTGGCCGCTGCTATTGCTGTTTACTACGTGGTGATTTTCGGCGGCAACTTCTTGTTCAAGAAATTGGGCGTCAAGCCGCTTGTGTTGAACGGGTTGTTTCAGATCCACAACTTGTTCCTCACCACGTTGTCGTTGACCTTGTTGGTGTTGATGATGGAGCAGCTCATTCCCATCATCTACAACCACGGCTTGTTCTACGCCATCTGCAGCCCCAACGCCTGGACCCAGGAGCTTGTCACGTTGTACTACTTGAACTACTTGACCAAGTTCACCGAGTTTCTCGATACCGTGTTTTTGGTGGTGAAACAGAAGAAATTGACGTTTTTGCACACCTACCACCATGGCGCTACCGCCTTGTTGTGCTACACGCAGTTGATCGGTAAAACCCCTATTTCTTGGGTCCCCATCTCCTTGAACTTGGGTGTGCACGTGGTGATGTACTGGTACTACTTTTTGGCCGCCAGAGGCATCAGAGTGTGGTGGAAGGAGTGGGTCACTCGTTTCCAGATCATCCAGTTTATCTTGGACTTGGGCTTTGTCTACTTTGCCACTTTCCACAAGCTCATTTACTTGTATGTGCCCTCTGCCAGACACATTTTGTTTGTTTGTTCCGACTGCGCTGGCTCCATGAGCGCCGCATACTACGGATGCGCCATCTTGTCCTCGTACCTCGTCTTATTTATTGCCTTCTACATCGACGTGTACAAGAGAAAGGGCTCCAGAAGATCCAAGAGAGTCAAGTCTGTCCTGGGCGGTGTGGCTGCTCAAGTGAACGAGTACGTCACTGCCTCCGACAGAGACTCCCCTGCTCCAGAGACCCTCCGCAAGAGGAAATAAACAAGCAAGCAAGCCAGCAAGCCAGCCAGCCAGCCAGCCAGCAAGCCAATTTAAAGACTCACTAATTCTGCAAAGACTCACTAATTCTGCTTGATTAGAATCCAATCGCTTTCGTTTTTCTCAAAATGTAGCCTCCTCTACCATCTTGTACGTTGGGATCCCTTCGGCGGCTCCCTTTTTTTGAATTGCCAAGGCACTGGCCCTCGTAGCAAACTCGACTGCCTGACTCAAGGTGGCTCCCCCGCTCAATCGCAGAACAACACCGCCAAAGAACGTGTCGCCAGCACCTGTGGTGTCTACGACGTTGGTCACTTTCTTCGATGGCGTGAACACCGGCTCAGCAGCATCCTTGGACGTCGAAATGCTGCCTTTGCTGCCCATGGTAATGATCACGGAGCTGACGTTGTTCTGGTCAAGCAAAGTCTGCAACTTCTCTGCCAAATGCCCAAACCCTTTGGTTTCGTCGCTGGCAATTGTGGCCTTGAACGCATCCAAGTCACTGCCACTGAACACCTGCGAACCAACTTCCAAGGCCTCTCCCTCGTTGACAATGAGCAAGTCTATTTTGGCCAACGTCTCTGGAGGAATTGGCTTAAATGGCGAGGGATTCAACGCAATGTTCACCCCAGGCCTATGCTTTTTCACCCACTCGATGGTCTTCACTGTATCGGGGTACTCGTTCTGCACCACCACAAAATCACCATCGCTGGAATCTGCAAAATACGTCTCGTACTGCTCGTTCGTGGGCTTCAACTGGCCATTGGCACCTGGAGTGTACAAGATCCTGTTTTCGCCAGAAGTTTCCACCAAGATCACCGCTACTCCCGACGAGTACCCTTCCAAAGTCGCCACATACTGCGTATCGATGCCAGCGTCCACGAGAGCCTGCTTCAACTCCTTGCCAAAGGTGTCGGCGCCCACGTTGCCCACGGTTCTGACTTTGGTAGCTGAATCTTTTGATAGTCTGGCACACGCCAAACTCTCATTGAGTCCCTTGCCGCCCAAATGGTTTTCGAAGGTGTTTGCTTGGAACGTTTCGCCTGCGTCAGGCACTTTGTCCGTGTATGTCACGAGATCGTAGTTCAAGGAGCCTACTACGGTTATCATGGGGGAAAGAAGGTGGAGTTGCGGGATGGATTCTGATGCGCACGGAATATGTGACTGGTGGAAGTGGAACCACACGGTGGGACAACATGGGGAAAAATATTTCACAAGAAAGCAGCAAATGTGGACGGTTTGCAGTGACAAATTACAGTTATTGCTTTTTTTTGTTTCATTACACGGAGAGTTTGCCGCCTTTGGTTGGGTGCAAATCTCCATCTACTGATAATGTACCACGCACTAATACAAATACTTGATATCTCAGTGTTGCTCTCTGGCTCCTTCAATTAGTATGCAATCTATTGATGCTATCGTATGTTTTACACAAGCTTGCCTTGTCTCTTCAATCTCATCTTCTCTGCAAACGTTAATGGCTTGTCGGAAGCTGGCGCTGGAGAAGTAGCTTGTGGAGCAGCCTTGGGGGCCTGTGGAGACACTGGTGCTGGTGCGGGCGATGGGCTTTGGCGAGCGGCAATACCCAGACGGGATGGTGGAACGTACCGTCCTGGTGCTGGAGAACGAGCAGCAGCCATTTCGGCTTCCATGGCAGCTCTCCTTTGGGCCATCTCGGCATCCTTCTCCTTTTGCCTCCTCAAGTCCTCACGAAGCTTCTCCATCTCGGCTTCTCTGGCACGCTTACGGGCCTCTTCCTCGGCAGCACGAGCCTCTTGCTCCTTGATCTCTCTCAATTGCTCGATTCTCTGGTGCTTCACGTGCTCAATACGCTCCTTCTTGGCCTGCTCCAAAGCAGCTCTGGCCTTCTCCTTCATCTCAGCCACCTTGGCAGCATTGGCCTCGTCAATATGCTTCTTGAAAGAAGAATAGTCGGGCAACACACGGCTCAAACGTTCCTTCAACGCCTTGGCAGCCTCGTGTTCCTTGCGGGCCTTCTCGATTCTGGTTCGGGTGAGCTCCTCGTGAGCCTTGATGTCTCTCTCCTTCTGGGTAGCAGCCTCCTCGGCCAAGTACTTCAACTCGTACTTTCTGTATGCTCTCTCGAGATGGTCCGCCTTTTTGAACACAACCTTCATCTTTTCTTCCAAGTTCTTTCTGTCCTTGTTCAATTGCTCGATCTGCATAGCACGCAACTTGTCGGTGTCCAAGTCCTCCAAGTTGTCCAAATCGATCTTGATGATACCCTTGGCGTTGATCTCCTCGGCAATCTTTCTCTTGTTGCTGTCGGCAATGGCCTTCTTCTCTCTCTCCAATCTTTCCAAATTCTTTCTCTCTTGCTCTTGAGCCAATCTCTCCTGTTCTGCCTTCTGCTCAGCAATCAATCTCTCCTGTCTGGCCTTCGCGGCCCTCTCTTCCTCTTCACGTCTGCGCTTCTCAGCAAGCTTCTTGCGTTCCTCCAAAACCTTGACACGGTCGGCAATCAGCTCCTGCTCTCTGACAAAACCAGAAATGGCGTTTTGCAAAGCAACCTCGCGTCTGTGCTGCTTACGGGCTTCGTAGTGTGGATCGATTACCTCGCGAGACTGGGCCAAAACAGAGGCCAATTTGGACAATTGCGTTCTCACCAACTCAGCAGGGGTAGCCTGCAACTTGGAAGATAATGAGTCAGTGTACGAGTCTTCGAATGGGTTGGACTCGAAAGTGACAACTTGCGACTCGTGGTCGATGGTCAAGAACAAGTGGCCCTTCTTGACAGCGTTGACAATCATGTCTTCGACTTCCAACTCGGTCAAGGTGTACTCAGTGCCCTCGATGATACCCAAGGAAACCAAAAAGTCCAACTTGACTGCCTCGTAGATCTGAGAAACCTGCTGGAACGATCTGATGGCAACAACCTCGGTCAAAGTAGGAATGTACTTGCTGTAAGCTTTGTCTTCCTTGATGACTTGGAAGACACCTGCCACCTTCTCCTTGGCGGTCAAGGGGTGGAACTCAGTGTCGCTCAAAATCTCAAACAACTCCTTCACGGCAGGGTCAACAAATTTCAAGATGTTCTTGTTAACAATGGACGAGATCAAGCTGTCTCTGGTAGGTACCTGGCTCAAGTTCAACAAAGAGGTCAACTTGGCGTTCTTAGCCTTCTGCTCGTCGACGACGGTCTCATTGATGTTCAACGACTTGGTTGGGATCGACAAGGTCGACAAAACAAGCACAGATGCGTAATAGCTCAACTCCTTGTCGGTAGCATTGGGAGACTGCGAGAACAAATTGAAAAACTTATTCCAGGCAGCAGCGTGAAACAAAGTGTTGTCTGAAACAGCGAAGATTCTGGCCAAATTCTCGTAATAGTTAGCCATCATGACTGGCTTGGGAGTCTTCTTCGATGCTGTGATCAAGGTGTGGACATCATCAACCGATCTGAACGATTCCTGCCACAACTCCAACTTCACCGAGATGTTCAACTGGTGGAAACGCTGATCCAAGTATCTCTGCACGGTATCGGAGTCGGACAAGTCCACAGCGTTGACGTTGGTGCCGGTAGACTTGCCTGGAGCGTTGGTGGTGACCCACTGCATGTGAGCTCTCAACAACTCACAGAGTCTTCTGAATTCAGCCTTTCTGTTGAAGCGCAAGCAGAATTGGAACGCCTGGTTGACAATAGCGGAGTAGGTGACCTCCAACTTCGAGTTGTTTCTCAAAATGTCCAACACTGCACGGTACGCTTCCCACAAGAACCTCAACCAAGGAGTCACCAACTCTCTCTCGGTTCTGTCAGCAGAGTCAGCGTTCGACACAGCAGACAACAAAATCGACTCTGGTGTCTGCGAGGTCTCCAAATCGTCGTCTTCCTCCTGGTCCATCTTGATGTCTGCCTTGGCTTGGGCCTCGTTCAACTTTTTCTCTGCCAACTCAATGAACTTCTTCACAATCACTTGCACAGACTCCAACCCGTTTTCCAGCATCTGCACATTCTTCTTGTACTGGTGCAAGGCGTCCTTGGCGACTTTTCCCTTTCTGAAGTGAACAGCCAATTCAATAAGCAAAAGACCAATGGGCTCCAAGTCCTCAACTGGCAAGTACCTGGTTCTCTTGGACGTGATCATCTCGTACAAGACCTCGAGAGCAGCATCTTTCTGGTCGACGCCAATAAGGTCCTCGGCACGTTTCAACACGTTTTCCGGGCGCAACGCCTGATTCTTGTGTGCTGGGGGCATTGCTTACAGGGTTGATTTATGTATATATATTTTTTTTGCAATCAATGTATGGCAAAATTTTCGAGGTCGTGCAGGACTCACACAGACGGATGGTGTCAGTTAGATGATTTTTGAAATAGAGTTTGATGACGATGGGTTTTTTTGTTTTTTTTTGGCTGTTCTTTTTTTTATATTTGAAGAAATTTATAATCTTGACCCATATACTCGATTTCGTCAATGTGTTCCGGTTGACTAGTAATGTCTTCTCATTGCTCACCTGTCTTATCGGGATTTTTCACCAGTGGAAAGATGGGCGGGATGTCCAGATGGGCGGGATGTCCAGTTGAGCCGAAAATTTCAATTTTCATTACGATCACTCAATCAGATCATTCAATTGTTAGTACGGCAAAATGATAATCCTGGAGTAACTGACTACATTTGGTCACTATCGAGTGGTAGCTGTATTTGCGAAATGGCTGCAAAATGGAACGAAATTCTCATGCTTGGAGTTATTTCCTATACAAAACCGCCATTTGATATAGGCTACCACAAAATGAAAGTTGGATAGTATATGCCATATACCAGAGACTCGAATTCTTGTGTTTTCCATTACAACAAGTATCTTGTTCTCCTATTGGATCAACAATGTCGGATTCTAAAAAACGAAGATAGCCCTTGGAACTACCTACCTCCTTGATGGCAGTTCGATTGCCAAGTTGTCCTTCTTTGAGTCGCCGTGCATACCTACAAACAGATTTCCACTTGCAAATCTATTTCCTGACCCTACTAAAAAGGTGGGAACTTCTCTGCCATTTCCGGAATTGACTTGGTCAACCCCTTCTTGTCCAATAATAGCACACTTAACCGTGGGTCAATGCCATACTCAGTAAACACTCTCCTCAGATCGGTCTCCTGCAAGTGGTTGGTGTACTTATAGTGATTGTGGTATTTGGCGTTCTCCTCCAACACAATGTCCTCGTAGTGGAAGTAGTCGAACTCTTCAACTTCAGCACCCCCCTTCTTCTTTTTCTTCGTCCCGCTCTCCTCGTCTTCATTGGCGGTCGGGCTCACCATCTTGTAGATCTTGGAGACGATCAAGAAGTAGTCGAACTCGTACTTCTCATGAGCGTCTTCAGCTTTCGCCATTTCTTCCGTAAGCATCTTGTACATGGGAGGGACAACCTCCACAGGCATGTTGATCATCCGCTCACTGACGATCCAGCCAACTTTTAGTTGCTTGGTCTGGTCCTTGGTTGTTTTCTGCGGCACAAGCAATTTCTTCAAGATCAAATTGAACTCGTTGTCTCCCTTCGTCTTTTCCAACAAATAGTCCACTACTGCTTTTATACATGGCTTATCGGTATTGTCTGTAACGTTGATCACTGAAAGAAGTGCAAATGGGTCACCTTCCTTACCCTCGGTCTTGATCGTGGTGCCCACAGAGTTTTTCGTTAGAATCAAGTCTGCCAACGAGGAAATGTCAAATTTAGTGGCATCGTCTCCAAAGAGCTGACGAAGAAACGTTTTTGTCGCATGGAAGTCAACATCAGGATTTAAGTCAAAGTAGTCAAAGTCAACATTCACCACCTCTTCCATCTCCTCGTCCTGGTCCTTTTGAGACTCCACGTCGGAATTGTCCGACTCGTCTGTAGAGCTAACGTTGATATCTGAGTCCTCGTCGTTTCTTCTTTTGCTCATATTGTAGATGAAGGGTTATTCTATACTGGATGTTTAATTTCGCGATGCCGCGATGTCCTCATAGTCAAGACCGCATAGTTAAGCCCTCATAGTTAAGCCCTCATAGTTAAGAGTTGCAACAAATAACTCACCAAAACCGAAAGTGCAATTTCTGAAGCAATTGGGCAAACCCTATTTTATTGATGATGGGTTTTTACCAAGAAAGTTCACCGGATAAGCATTCATCAGTATGTGTCTATTCTTCCCTGGGGTACCCCATTTGGCCTAGCTTATCACACACTTCTCTTTTCTATATTCCGCTCTGCGTTTCTTCGCCTCCTTTTTCTTTTTGTCGTGTTGATGGTGAAGGTGCCCAAGATGCCTATGATTTTTGGAATCTTCTTCCTCCTCTCCTCCCAGCGTCTTACCGCTCGTGTCCAACTTCTCCAACTTCTTCGATACTTTCTCCATGTCTACTTTCTCAGTAGCAGTACTCTCCGCCAAAACAAGACCACTGATGTTTGAGTTGTCACTCCACTGACTATTTCTTCTAAACTGCGGCGTGAAACTCACACTCATGTTTCTGCTGCCAGTTTTTGAAGGAGATGCTGACTCCTTGTAGTAATTCTTCTCCTCGTCAGTAACATACCACAAGTACCGTTGACGAATATCGACATATTTGGCGCTTGTCGGTAGAATGTCAGGAATGGGGACGCTTGAAGTGGACATGTCACTTCCAAAAGATGATTTGACAGCGGTCTCTAGGGAAGACGGAGCTGGAAGCACCGTCGTTGGCGTTTTGGACTCCACATCGCTCTTCGTCTCACTTCTGGAGAGAATAGGGGTCAAGGCGTCCTCCTGCCAGTACTTTTGCTTTGATCCTCGTGGCGGCACAACCCGGCCAGCGGTTTCGCTGCCCATACTGGACCGAAGCGACAGCACCGAACTGGACCCGTCGGATGAAGATGCAAGACGATAAAAGAGCATGTATGGCCATTCTTTATCAAAAATTTCTGAGAAGGTCTTCTTGACTACCCTCTTCTTTTTCATGTCATCGTACAAGAACCACTCTGCATTGAGCGACTCTTCTAGGGTCTCATCTACCACATGTATGTTTTTTCTAACAGCCGAGACAAAGTGTCCACTGGCAATGGTAGTTCCCCTGTGGCATAATGCGCTTTCCAAGATCAATTTGAACCCACCTGTGTCTGTATCGTCAACGTCATCAGCTACGAACGAAGGCAATTCAATGACTGGAGGTATGATGATTCTTTTGTTTGAGCGATTCGCCAGCTGTTCTACCGCGTCAAATGAGTATCTCTTGAGACAGATCGGGAGCACAGGACGCCTATTGACAAACTCTTTTGAATTTCGAGCAACGCTTTCGTTATCGTTGGTGAGCTCATTATCATCCGTGTAAAACGGCAAAAGACGCAACAACATCCAAGCAGGAAGCATCACCTCCTTTGGCTTCGACTCCAAGCTTGAAATCGACCAAATAGAAAGTGTAGACGAGCGTGTACGTACTCGAACCAGGTTTCCTAAAGAGCCTTGGGTGCTGTGCCTAGCTCTCCCATTGAAGGAAACGCTAGCATGCGACACTTCAGAGTCGTCTCTATCTCTATTTTCAGCTAGTTTGCTCAAGCTATCAAGAGTAGCACGTCTTTCTAGTTCTCGCTTGACCGAGATGGAGTTGTTGAAATAGTGTTCAAGACACTCCTCGAGTAGAATGGCATTGTCGTCGCCCAGATTGTGCTCTACAAACTTATCTTCGGGCTTGACCGGTGTGGAAGAGTCGTCAGAATTGGGAACAGAAACAAACAAGATGCGCTCCTTCGAGTATTTTGTATCATCTTCCTCATGCTTGCCCAGATGCTTAATCTCCACTTTGAAAGTTAAGAGTGGCATCTGAAGCGTCTCTGTCAAGAACTCAAATAGCGGTGCTACATCCTGCTGCTTGTGGCTCATGGCTTCATTGTATCCTAGCTTCATGAGGCACTCGCAAAGTCTCATGGAAATGTCAGTGGTGATGAGGTTGCCGGAACGCATCAAGTTCACGTAAACACGAAGCAAACCAGAGAGCTGATTCACTAAAGGATTTGAATGCTGATTCAGAACAAACAAAATGGGCTCAAAACTCTCCAAGTTAGCAAACATGGAGAACAAGAGAGCATCCATGTAGCACATCACGTTTTCCCAATTCTCGGCCCCTAAGAACTCGATTCTAGCACCCAGACGATCGAAGCCATCGTTGGTTATGAAATATCCATCTTCACTAAGCTGAAAGAACCGTATAAGAGTATACGCCTTCACTGGGTCTCCATAAGCAAAAGGCGACTTGAGCAGCGCTATCACCTGATTTGTGGACGGTTGGGGCAATTCACCCACAAAAAAGCTTTTCACAAGTGCTACACTCGACAGTTTCGTCGAGTATACCTTCGGGTAGTGCGGTAAAACGTCTGCCGGGTCGTTTGTAGACGACGGTAGTCTCGAGTACGACTCAACGTACCATTGCCAGAACAGATCGGGAAACGCCGCTGGGCTCGGGGCAGGGTCGTTGCGGGCCCTTATTCTGCGGAACATGAGAGAGATCTTGACAATGGGCCAGCGTTTGTGTGGTTTTGTGTTAATGGAGAATGATGGAAAAGTAGCCTTCTGATATTGATATAGATACCGCGACCCAGGGTTCCCAACCGAAGATATAAGGAAGGTAGAATAATGGGAAAGAGTAGATAAAGTGAAAGAGATGGATTATTATAGGGCTTAATGAAGACAAAAGTGACGGTTAGCTATAAAAAATTGGGGATTTTGTGGAGTTTACCGGGGATAAGCTGGTTGTCCATTGCAGGCTTATAAGCAGGCATCGATGGTTGGTTGCAAAATGGTCCCTGGATGCCAACATGAAGTGAAGACGAATTAAAGAAAAATAGGGGAAAAGTTTAAAGTAAATGCAAAAGCTGAAACTTGTCTTACTGAGTATTCCACCAGAGCTTGTTTGTTTACGGGGAATGAACTACTGCTAGGTACGGAAAACGGAAATCCATGGGCTTTCAGGGGGGAACTAGAAGTAGAAGAAGGGAATGAAACTTCAAGGAGGATTGAAATTTGACGTGGACTCAGAAAATAATCTTTCATAGAATGGCTTGAATGGAAGTTTTGCCTTGCTCTGTTGTATCAATTGCTAAAGTGAGTGGGTGTGATGGAGCATTAACTTATTTGTAAAAGGTAATGTGCTCCTTTCAGCTTATTTATGAGACTTCAATAGCTTGTTCCATTTTTAAGCTGGCTGATTATACATTCAGAGATGAAACTTTCTCTAGACTCCGAATCCAGGGACTAGAAGTCTATTTAGCAGAAATCAATTCTGTGTTCAATATACTATTGAAGAGAGCCTGTTCTATCTACTCACGTATTCGAACTTCTTTCTCTGGGAATAACCCAAGATGTATCGTTGCAGAGGGAAAGATCTCTCTCTTTTATATTTTGCAATAATCCACGGGCCCTGATTATGGATACGGGGTATCTGTTGAGTATATGAACGAGCTCCCAGATAAGCGTACTTTCCTTCCAATTGCCCAGTGGTCTCTGTTTCTTCTTATTTCAGCTTGCTTGGATCAATCTGGTATCATTCTGCGAGTACAATTCCCATCCTTAAAATGGCCAGTTGAAGCCTAATCGAACTAATGGTACTCCGTGTGAAAGTTTAAAGCATGCCTAAAGAAGGAGTCTTTAAGTCTTAGCCAAATCTCGTACAATTCTACTGGACTGCTAAACCATGTCAAATTCTAAAATCCTTAATACCAAATTACAAACGCTCAATTTCAAATACTAGATCTCACCATGCAGCGTGAGATCTAGTGGAAAAAGCTGGATCTCAGCAGAGTTAAGACGAGACGCATCAAATAGGGGCTAAAGGTATCATTCAATCTATATGGAGATCTAAGAATAGTTCATAATCTCAATGATCTTGTTAAGTCGACACGAGAAGTGCATCTGCAAAGGCGAAATCTACTATACATTTGAGAAACGATTCAGAGGAGCACACAAAGCTGCTCCTATTCTCGTATTTTCTTAGAGGTGCACCTGCAGAGTTTTTATTTTAAGCGAATGCAGTCTAATTCATAATTATATTCTTGGAACCCCAAATGCAATGACCAATACAGAAAAGAGTAATCGGTGGCAAAACCTATCGCATGTACGGCATTACGAAAATACAAGGCGTGTCAATATTGGTGGTTGCACGGAGCATCCGTACAACGCTGAATCTTTGGAATCATAGAAGAGGTTACTGTCAATACCATGGCATTGAAGAATGATAAGGGTGGTGAACTTAAGCACGAGTCTTTAGGGCTTGCCACAGACAGGTACCCAAGCTGCCTCAATACTCTTGCTACATTATTCTAGTCTACAACAGAGCCATCATTGAGCAGGCAACATTGGCTAAATCTATCTATTCCGTATTCCGTTTCCATGACCCCATACACAATTAACTGAAGACCGCTAATTTGCAACGTTTAACTCCTTCACCTTACTGAGGATCTCGTCGAGTCGCTTCTCCATCTTCCCATTCTTGTAGTCGGCTCGCGTTCTCGCATCCAACTTCTTCTTCACCTCATTGAGATGCCTGTGGTTTTCACTGAAATAGCGTAGCTGTAGCTTCACGAATGCCTCAAACAGCGGGTTTAGATACGATATGCGGAGGTCCATTAGCCGTGGAAGGTCTGCCTTCAACTGAGCGTTGAGACGATTGTAAACCTCTTCTGCCAGAGATAGCTGTACACGAGTATCCTTCAACTTGATCTCGCGTGCCGGGTCCTTCTCTGGGTTCTCCGAGAGCTTGCGGACCTTGCTGCGAAGCGAGTCGTAGTCAAGCTTTTTGTGCGCTCTCTTCTTGATGGCCTCATTCATATCGACGTAATACGAATTGAACCGGTCAATTGGATTGAGCACGGTTTGGAAAAACGGCTCACCTAACTCTTGGAGTGTCTCGTTCCTGATGGCCTTTGTCGCTTGCTGATACTCTTTCGCCACGCATTTCGCTTCCAGCCCGTAAAAGCCTGCTAGAACGTCACTCACATTTTGCTGGGCCCCTGCTAAGGAAGTGAGGGTTTCCTTGTACCGCCGAAGATCTTTATGTAGCTTTGTGGACGCTTCCTCCATTGCACGGAACCGCTTCTCCTCGTAGTCGAACTCGATGTCGACTGTTTCATCGATCTGACCTGCTTTGAGCAAAACGTGATTGCCTGCTCTGTTGATTGCCTTCTTCAAGCCAGTCCAGGACATTGTCAATCAGACCGGGCGTCTGCTGGCGGAAAATGGGATATGTACACAGAAGAATTAAGTATTAGGGTTTGAATAAACCGAAAGTCAAGGCACCTTGTGTTAGGTTCCGCAAGCCCCGTTCACTCAAAGCGTGAGAAGGCGGACTATCTGCAGGACAAATGGGTTTCGGGACGAGAAAAGTGAGACACATTTGCAACCATTCTATAACTGCTCTGTGTCAGCGGGCAGGTGCATGATCTGAGTGACAAACTTTCCTGAATACCGGGTGATGCAGGCCACGGTAAGTACGTCGTTTCGAATGGAGGTGGTCATCAAATGGTTCAAAATCACGTGGTTGGGGATCAGAAGGTGAAGAGCCTCAGAGTTGGACGCGTAGTAGGAGCTGTCCGCACGACGCAACGGAGGGCGTTTGGAATTGGATGAGGGTGTTGATGTGCTACTTATTGTAGACGTGGAAGGTACCTCCGCACCAACTTGGGGAATATTCTGTGCATGGTTCTGTTGAAAGTTCGACAGCATTTTGTTCAAGAGCACGTTGTTGAGGTGGGCTGGAAGCTGCGGTGGTTCTGGCAATTCATAGTCAGGAGCCTTGTTTTTGAAGTAGTCATAATTGACAAACATCTCGGGGATCTCTGACAGGTACTCGTGAGGATCACGAGATGCCTGATCGTCATTCAAAAACGATAGACGTTCGTTATAAGATTCATACTTTTCCGGCTCCTCAGGTGCGTGCTCCACATGCTCAAAATTTGCGGTGTCCTTGGCCTCTTTAGACACTTTGGCGAGAAAAGAGTTCAGCTTCTGTTGAATGGCATAAGTATCGTGCTGACCCGCGACCTGAATGATATTGGCATCAAAAGCCGTCAGAGCATCGTTGCGAGACTGCTGTTTTTGGGAGTTGTTAAAGAGCCTCTGGGGATCAAGAATTTCAAACCAGTTGAACAAAATGCCCTCTTGATCCGTGGCTGTGGGCAACAGCTCCGACACTCTGTACTCGTTGTTGATGATGTAGAGTAACTTGTGCACGCCCAAGGGCAAGCCAATAGTGGCGGAAAACTCGTTGGGCCGAGCCGCCAGCGGCTTGAGCTTGATGACATCGCGCCAGTTGGAGAAGGACCCGATGATGGAGACTTTAGTGATGTTCTCTCGGTTCGAGTTGACCCATTTGATCTCTACGGGCACAGACTTGCCCGCGGGGGCCGTGCCGGAGCCGCCTCCATATTCGCCGGCGTAATTGTCGGTTTCTTGAAGCGCTGGAGACCTGTTTTGAGATCTGGTCAGTGTCACACTCTGCATTGAGTCATTACGACGGAACGGACTGGCAGAACCTGAGGTGTTCCGGTGTTGAGGAGGACGAAAGGGATGCCTAGCAGCTGCTGGCGCTGCGACCCTGGTGAAATCTATCTTGGACAAGTCGTTGAGCAGGCTCTTCTGGCTCTCAGAGGAGCTCTCCTTGGCCGACGCATTGTGGTCGCCTGAAATGGAGTTTTCATGTGTGGCATCTGCGTCCACGTCCATATTGCAATTGTCGCTACTGCCATCGTTTTCATAGCCCGAAGCCATACTGTTAGTTTCGCTTGGCACCCTCACATAGTAATTGTTCTGGTTTTGGCGCTGGCTTTGTATTTGGCTTTTATTCATCACTTTTTCTCGAAACGCATTGTCGCCACTCAGCGCAGCTTCCAGATCCAGATCGCACTCTCCGTTTGTGGGCAAGATGTTTCTCTGAACTTCTCCCTGGTCGGTGCCCAAGATGCCATCGCTCAACTCGTTGAACTCGTCCTCAATTAAGTCATTTGTGAAGTGCTTGTTTGACGGCTCCAGGTCATCGGCAGAATGCGAGTGGCCCGTGGAAAGCGCCACGCTCTGTTCTTGTTTCTGTCTCTTGACCTCGTGGAGAATCAAGTCGCTGAACTCCTCCTCCAAGATCTGGTGGGCGTTCTGACTTTGGCCCAGCTTGCGGACGCCGCCTGAATGGCGCACTGCGGCTGCTGATTTCCGCGTGGATGACGTGTTGTTACCCATGGAAAACTGAGTTGTGAAGGAATCTGAAGTGTAGCAGTGGAAGAGTTGAAGGGTTGAGCTGCCCGAGTAGGTTTTTTTCTCAAGCAAGGGATCGCGAACCGTGGGGCTGGCGAGCGTAATAGTGGTGGGCCCCGGGGCGTGTATGCAGGGCGGCAGTAGCAAAAAGATAGTGGTGAGCTGGAGTCACTCGGCAGAAGTATAAAGGTGAGAGGGTCATCTTGGAATAATCTACGGAATTTCTTATGGAGGCCCTTGTCACACATGCACGTGTTTATTTTTGTCCTCCCTTCCCCCTAAGAGGTGTAAGGGTGTTGGGTACTTTTCCCCGGACCCCAGGGGGCCACTATCGATCCACCACCAGATTGGGCGTAATTAGAGCGCCAGCACCATTACGTAGGGCAAGCCTCGAGTGGACAAAGTGAAGGGATTGGTGGATTCATCTCAGGTTTTGCTCAACAAGCGAGGTCGATATGAGAGGGAATCCTTTTAATTTTTTTTTTAACTTTTTTTTTTTTTTTTTTTTTTAACAGTTTCAGTCCATATCGATTGTTTCAGTTTACTTCGGTTTGGGTGCAATTGTGGCAATTATGCCGATCCTTTGGGGCCTCGCGATGGGAGCGCACCGAGCCAAAATGTTGCTATCTTACCTCGAAGTAAGCCCTGCAGAAACTCAGGCGGGAACTTGCCCGAGGCAAATAGGCGAATTACAGCGGAGGGTGAATTTGGTCCGGGAGGGAATTCAAGAAAAAGAAAAAAGAAGGTGGAAGTCGTTTGTGGAGGTGGTGGAATTGAGCTTCACTGACGGAAAGCTGTGGCTTGCATGGCTGGGGGTGTTGGGACGCGTGGGCCAGGCTAAGTGTCTGGGAAAAACTGGTGCCTTTTGGGGCTGTCGTTGATGGACAGGAAGGTGCTTCAAACAAGTGGGAGAGCTTGTAAATTGGATGTGTGGATCGGCCGTTTTCGGGAGACATGTCAATTTTTTTTTTCTATTTTTGCCTTTCTTCTTTGTGTTTTTCCTTTCCTGTTCTCTGTCTTTGTGTTGTGCCTCTGCTTGTAGTTTTCGCAGCCACTGCCGCCCGAAAGGCCTGAAAGGCCGGAAAGGCCTGAAAGGCCGGAAAGGCCTGAAAGGCCTGAAAGAGTCTCTATTTCAACGAGCAAGTAAATGCATAGAACATGATTTGGGGATCCTCAATCAAACGAATTAGATCACGACAGGAAATTCCACCCCAAATGCTCTGTTTCCGTGCTCGGGTGTCCCTTTTACCGCAGGACCCTTGATTTCGCAGCCATGTCGAGAAACATGCCTCAGAGGTGGCTGCATACCTGTGAGATTCTGCTTCGAGGACCTGAGCAACAAGCAACGAAAATCTGAAAAGCAGGCAACACCACCTATTTTTGTTCTTCTGACCTGAAGCTAAACCTGTTGGCCCACGATTTTTATACTTCGTGGGCAGGAGATGGTCATGGTTAATTGTCACGATTCTCTTGTCGTGTGTCCACTCTGATTTCTACAGACCATTTTGGCCCCCACAGCAGCTCTGTTCCCTTCTCACTGCCCACTTTCTCAGACCATCTATGTTCCCTTAGTGCCCTTCCAGCCCCGCCGCCAGATCCACGACTCATTCGCGAACCTACATACACAAACATCATCAAGACCAACTACCACAACTTCCACCACTAGTCCGCTACAGCCTTAAATGGTCCTCTTTTTCCACAGCATCTAAATCACCCATCAAATTTTCATCGCATGGTCACGGCAACATACGATACTCGACCGCGCGAGGAGCGTGACTTCAAGGAAGTGTACCCTGATCTCGACGATACCCAGAGGCTTCGCGTGGTGATAGTAGACCACAGGGACGCCAGTCCAACGCCAGCAGCAGCAGCAGCACCAGTACCTCCTCAGGCTTCTGCTTCCGTGGCTTCCAACACAAGACCCGTTTTCGTCAGACGCCTGAGACATAGCCTACGAGCGCCTCCCCGAATGCTGAAAGCCCTAATCGAGCACGGCTTCAGGCCCTTTTACAAGGCGCCTCCCAAGGCCCTTAGAACGTACATTAGGGAGCACACAATTAACAAAGACAAGGTAGACAAGGTAGACAAAATCGACAAGTCTGACCCTAAAACTAAAAAGACAGAGGACAGCGCCGGGTGGGGCGCGCCCAAATCTACGATTGTTCGCTACGACTTGGACGAGCAGGACGACCTTTTTCTCAACTGGCGCAACGGGCTCGCGTCGGCAAAAATCCATCTCTCGCGCGAAGTGTTCGAGCTAGCGATTACTGCCCTCGAGGAAGCGTGGCACCGGCTCGAGGCGCGCATGGGCGGCATGGGCGGTGATGACCACGAGGAGGTGGCCCTTGACGAAAGCTTCGACAAGTACGGCAACGACGACGGGATCGCTGGCGCCGGGCTGATGCTGGAGCAGCGCTGTGCGGTGTGCAATGACTCGAGGGCCACTCCGGTAACGCCATAGTGTTCTGCGATGGCTGCAACATCGCCGTTCACCAGGAGTGCTACGGGATCGCCTTCATTCCTGAAGGCCAGTGGTTCTGTCGCCGGTGTATGCTAGTGCGAGGGAGAACGGTGGAGTGCAGTTTCTGCCCTTCGCGCCTGGGAGCGTTCAAGCAGCTCGACAACGGTTTGTGGAGCCATGTGGTGTGCGCTTTGGATCCCCGAGGTGTACTTTGCCAACCCGATCTACATGGAGCCCATTGAAGGTGTCGGGCATGTGCCCAAGACAAGGTGGAAGTTGGTGTGCTACATTTGCAAGCAGAGGGTCGGGTGTTGTATCCAGTGCACGAACAGACTGTGTTTTCTGGCGTACCACGTTACGTGTGCCAAACGAGCGGGGCTCTACATGGCCATGGAAAAGGCGTACACGGAGCGCTTGCACTGAAAGCGACCTTGACGTCTTTTTGCCATAGGCACAGTCCGCCCGAGTGGAGCGCAGAGGCAGCCGTTGTAGGGATTGCGAAAACGAGACGCTTTTACAGGGACCGCGCGCTCGCCAGCGAAGAAAACCATCGCTTGGCCTTCCGGCGCCGACTCGAAAACAGCACCTCAGCATTCAAGTGGCGCACCGAGCAAAACACCCCGATTGCCCCACGTAAGTTTGTGGATATGGTGGTGGAGTTGTTGCTTGCGTTGAAAGTGGACGCGCAGCAGCAAAGCGACTCGCAAACAAGCCTTTTGCGTGGGCTTGGGCATGGCGCCAACGTTCCCCGGCTGGAGATGTTGACCGACATCCGAGTGGCTAGCGCCCAGTTGTGCAAGTACTGGTGTCTCAAGCGAGAGGCCAAGCGCGGAGCGCCATTGGTGCGCCCCGGCGCCGATAAGTCAATGCTTGTAGCGCAGGCGGCGCTGGTGCACGATCGTGGCGACGCAGCGTTGGCCCAGCTTCAGGAAAAAATTGACTTTGGACACACGTTGGTGGCCGATTTGGAGAAGGTGGTGGAAATCACCCGTCTCGCGTGGCAAAGACAGGCAGTGGCCCAGGAAATAAGCCAGTTGCAGTTGTCGGCGTGCGAAACCGCTTACTTCCCCATGTGCACTGTGGCGAAGGCCCATTTGACGCACATGACCGAGAAGCTCGATCCTTCCAGAGGGGTGACGTTCTTCAAGCCGAAATCGGCCACGATGCTAGGGTTTGGGCAGATTCTCAAGAAGGTCCAACTGTTGCAGTACAACAGTGCTAAGGCCTTGAACTCTGATGTAGAGAGTTTGCTTCAGGAAATCTGCTCTGAGCACTCGACAGGGGCACTTGGGAGAGCAGCAACAAAGTGGCTCGCGTACTGGCGCAGCAAAGCTGAGGAGATTCAGGCTGCTGAGCATGGAGACGCTCTGCGGATTCCGTTTGTGAAGGTGCTGGGAGCGCATATGGAGTTGAAGCAGCACGACGCTGGCAGCGTGCTAGAGGAAGAGAATTTGAGCGAGGTGGAAACCGAGCCAGCAAAGGACCCGTTGGCAGAGGGCCAGAACCGACAGATGTTTAGAAAGTTTTTGGGAGGCTTCTAAAGGCGGGCGACTGCCAGGGTCTGCCCGTGATGGCTGCAAATAAGATAATGCGACATGGGTGAACGACACAATGGCTGCGAATCGCAGGCGCCAAGGATCTCACTTGCGTTGGCGCAAGCCCCGCGGAAGGGAGGAAGAAGATCTCATAGATCAAAAAGAGGAAGATCACTCAGATCGAGGGATCAGCGAGAATGTGCAAATGACCTTTGAGACATGGAGAACTGGAGAGAGAAAGTTTAAGGGTTGTCGGGGAATGTCACGGTGCAGCCACTGAGCAGCTACCCGACACTTGAAGGGTAAGCAGGTGTTAAAAACTAATGAAGCAGGGTGGCCACCACGAGATTGGCTCCCCCCACCCCCCGCGAGGGCGGGATGACGAAATGTAGACCAGCATCGGATGCATTTACTAAAAACTAGTAGCGGCAGCGAGGGTAAAATGACAAAAAATAATAAAGTCGCAGCCAGCCACAAAAGCATCACGTCAAAGCACAAGCAGCAAGCCCAACAAGATCTCGCGGGACCGCCCTCGGTGCTACTAGACTCATGTGACCATGAGCATGGTCACACTAAAAGCACGCACTAAAGCAAACCACAGCTTCGGCCAAGTTGCCCGACAATGATGCCGTTGTGATATACTTGCCCCCAAGAGGGAATGTTCACTTGCACTCGGCGAGATTCACTTGCACCGGGCAAACAGCGAGCATTTTCAGCAGCCAGGCTTGAGGCGAAGGCAAGAAAAAGTCAAAAGCTTGTCATGAATTTCGGGGATGTTCGGGTTGAAGTCGCAGACACCCGCAGAGATCGACTAGAGCGAGGGCAGAAGCAGCAAAACGCCATCAAAGCGCCAGCAAGGGGCCAGTGGGATGTTTCACTGTGGTTGACTGGCAAAGCTGGACAATGGGCGGGGAACCGGCAGGCAGAGATTCTCACAGCGTTCAAGCTCGAAGAACAAGTTATTGACAGCGACAGATAACTCGATTAGGAAACGACGCCGGGAGGACACAGGGCCGTGGGGAAGACAATGAAGAGAAGAGAACAAAAAGGGAAAAATGAAGAGAAGGGAGAAGGAAAGAGAAGGGAGGAAGGAAGGAAGGGAGGAAAAAAATGAAAGGGAGGGAGGAAGGAAGGAAAAAGAAAGGTGGAACGGACGTGAAATACCTGATACAGTTAAAAAGACCGGGTAGCGATAACGGTTGAAAGAAGCGTTCACATGGCGGAGCAGTGACGGTTGCAATTGAAGATTTTCCCTGCGAGCGCTGCAGGCGATAAGAAAAAAGCCTGAGCGAGATTAGCCGGCGGTGTCGTCATGTAAACAGATGAGCAGAGCAGAGAAGAAAGTTTTGCCTAATGGGGGTGGTGACGATGGTGCTGTGCGTGGTTCGTTTGTGTATTTTGTGGTGCAGTCGTTGTTGTGTTGTCGCTGTCTGTGTGTCTGTCTGTCTGTCTTGTCTCTGTTTGTCTGACATGTCTTGCCGCTGTTTGTGACAGGGTGGGTTTGCCTTTTGCGTTCCGTCGCCAGCGAACCTTGTTTTCGCCTGTGCACTTTCGCAAACTCTATTTTCGCATTGTGCTCACTGCTCACTGCTCACTGCTCACAAGTGGCTCGCTCGCTCTCTCGCTCGCTGCCCTTCGTCTCTGAGGGGCCCTTGAGCACTCATTCTCTCTTTCTACTGCCGATTTTCCACCTCCATCTCACTCGACATTGTGGAACCCGCCGCGCGCGACCCACTAACGGTAACGGCCACAAAACACGGCGCAGGAACCGCGAGTAACCTAATGGTTCCCCCCCATCGCTGCCCAAGCGCTTTGCACCGCTGTTTTGCATCGCGCGCTGCTGCACGCACCCACGCACCTGGCCTTCACTGACGCTCGCTTTTTTTCCTTCCCTGGCTTATTCCCTTTTCTTGTCTTCCTCATTGTCCTGGTGAATCTACCCCCAGCGGCTAACACAGGCACCACGCTGGAGTAGACAGATCCGGAGTAGAAAAGACAAATTAAATAAAAACTCCAAAAATTAATAAAACTCACAAACAAGAACTCCCACCCCTTCCCCCAATCTCTCCGAATAGTGCACCGGTGGCGTCCTCGTCTACTTCGGTAGTCTACTGGGGGTGGTCGCTTCGCACCCGGTGCAGCTGGCGTTCCTAGATGGCAACTTGGCTGCCGTCATTTTCCTGCGCCCCTGGGGGCCTGGTCAAGATTAGCCGCCAAAAATCGTTCCTGCCGCGTACCTCGCCGGTACACAGGTCGTAGAGCCCAGGAACGACTCCACTGACGGGGGCCCAGCGCGAGCTCAGACGCCCACGCCAGCGTTGAAAAACGCCAGGGCAACGGCCTTTCCAAATGGTAAACTGGGCACTTTGTTGGTGGCTGGTGCTGTCAATTTTATTTTTTTTTCAGCCCCCTCAGAGATCTCTCGTTCGTGTCGTACCTGTGGCCCTGGCTGTAGCGCTGGTGGTTGTTCTTGCAGTGAATGGGGCTGCGGGTTCGTCCCTGTGAAGGCTTGTTTTTCGTGCTCCCACTAACAATGCCCCCCAGGCAGAGCGACTCGGCCGCCAGTTCCCAAAGAAACGTACTTCTCCTCCTCCTCTACGTTTTTCCCCCCCTCGGCTCCACTGGCCTCTTTTCTTATTCCGGGCCCTTTCCTTCCTTTTAACCCCCACTACTTCACCTCCCTGGATTCCTTCCTTCCTTCCATTCATTTCCCAGCTGGCCCCGTCTGACTAGCGTCCTCCATCCACTGGCCTATCCACCTCCCCCGTCGACCTTCCAACCGACCCTCCACATAATCTTGTCCATCATCCCACACATTCACTTCGTTCACTAATTGTTCGTTTTTTACTTCCTTCCCCATGTCTCGCAAACTCCCCATGATAGTCGACATTGGCATCGACGACTCGGGCAACAAGATGTTCCAGGTGCACGAGACATCCAAACACGTTCGCCACAAAATGCCCACGCTGTCTCACTTCAGCGACCCCTCCTTGTTTGACTCAAAGAATCGTCACGACAGTACAGACTCCAACTTAGACGAGCAGCTTCTGGTGGAAAACACCTCCACCAGCGGCACCCCCAAGGGCTCTAGGTCGAGTTCTCGAAGAGCGTCTTCTGCCTCGCCCGAAGAAGACATCTGGTGCAGCGACGTGCAACAGGCGTTTGAGGAGGTGCTTGCAATGGTGCCCAAGAAGGGCCTCAACAAGATCAAGATCGGTGGCCGCTCGTGTGGGCGCAACGAGCTCATTTCCGACTACATCATGGCCAAAACCGGCAAGTACAGGTCCCGAAAACAGGTGTCCAGCCACATCCAGGTGATCAAGAATATGAGGCTGCGCAGAGAGCTCATAGACCTCATCAACCACGGGCCTCGGTTTGCGTCGGACGAGGAGGCCAAGCGCAACAACAAGCGCTTCGAGGAGATTTTCACGAAAATCAACCTCAACAAGTCTCTAGGGGTGGCGTCCATCAGAGAGAACAAGTCTGTGGGCGGCGGCGGCGGCGGCGCCAGCAGGCGCCATTCGACAGGGCTCTCGTCGACGCCGAAAAGAAAACGCCTCAGCACCGACCTTGTGTCGATCAAAAATATCGGTTTCAGCATCGATAATGGCATCCCGGGCAATAACAACATCTTAACCTTCCAGGAAGATGCCCCTATTCTTCTGTTGACGTTGAAGGAAAACGCCAACTTTGCATCACGGTTCCCCGGCTTGGAGGAGTTTGCCTCGACAAACGTGCCCATTCTACATAATATGGTGAGGCTTTTGAACCCATCTACTCTCCCGGCGAACTTCTCTATAGACAGGGATCTTAAAACTAACTATAAGCTTGAATTTGCAACTGTGCCCGCGGCAGGGCTTTGCAGCTACACTTCCGTCTATTCGTTTGGCACTGAGGTGCTCAAGGTCAATGAGGACGATTTCCAGCCGAACGTCAACCAGCCATTTCTTCTCAAGTTCTGGAAGTGCTTTTTTTTCCAGTTATTGCAGCAGCCTAGCTCCTTAGACGCTGCTTTCAAAGGCATCACTGTCAAACAAGTCATTTACGAACGCCACGACGGCTCTTTGAGCTTAGTTCCAAAAGCGAGAATAAAAGCGGTGTTGCTTTGGGAATTCTCAAAAGTCGAGTCGTGGAAAGAAGCCACCTCCTCCGTTTCGAGGCTTTTCCTCCCTCCCTCTCTCCAAACACCCATAGAATTGCACGACTCCTTCTCCCTGGCTCCCATGGTTCTGCCCGAACAGCCAGTGAAACAGGAGTACATTTTCTCCACAAGCGTGCCCCAGGACATTCAATACGTGAAACAGGAACCTGTAGATCCGCTCTCGGGCATTTACCAGGCTCCGTATTATCCACAAACCCCGACAACTTTTCATTCTCCTCCTCCTTCGGCGCATACATTCCATCCCGCTGCTAACGTCGATTTAACGTCGATCAGAACTTTACCAAACGACGATCCCACCCAAGTATACGGGGCATCGTATATTGGACCTCCATCCGGCGATTTCGGGCCCTAAACATCTCATCACATTCGATTGGATTCCTTCTTTTCTATCTTTATTTCGTGTTACGTAATTCAAGGTCATGTCTTATAGCATTCACAACCTTCCGTAGAGATGACTTTTATACTTGTTAATTGTTATGGATCAGGAATGATTTATCATTGTCATTTATTATGGATCAAAAATATTGTATCATTGTCATTTATTATGGTTCATCAACCTCAGTATTTTTCGTAGCCCACGCTTTCTAGTCTCTCAGCTTTTTGCAAGACTTCCTCTTCCATGTTGTTCATATATTGGGACATTTCATCTAACCACTTGTAGTCATAGGCTCCCAAAATACGAATGGCCAACAAGGCGGCGTTTATACTGTTATTGATGGCAACAGTGGCCACAGGAATGCCTCTAGGCATCTGCACAATCGAGTGCAAAGAGTCAACTCCGTCCAAAGTGGAGCCCTTAACAGGAACACCAATGACAGGCAAAGGAGTCATGGCAGCAACCATTCCTGGCAAATGAGCAGCACCGCCGGCACCAGCAATGATCGCTTTGATACCTCTTGAGGCCGCTTCGATGGCAAACTTGGACATTCTGTGTGGAGTACGATGAGCAGACACAATGGTGAGTTCGAAGGGAACACCAAACTTCTTCAAGATGTTGGCGCCAACAGACATCACGGGTAAGTCAGAATCTGAGCCCATGATAATGGATACTAAGGGCTTCTCCTTTGGTTCAATCTCCTTTGGAAGGGAGCTGCTTTCACCCAAGATGAACTTAAGTTTGCTTTCAGCTTCTTCCATAGAAGAGCCCACCACGTTGATATGGCCCATTTTACGCTGGGGCTTGCTGTCCTTGCCGTACAAGTACACCGAGGCGTTGGGGGTCTCTAAAGCACGGCGACAAATCTCCAACTCGGCGTTCTTCTTGTCCTTGTCACCAAGAACGTTAAGCATAATAGCATTTGTGTTTGTTGTGGAGAAGGAAGTGAAGCCTTTGGGCAACGGCAAGCCAGCTACAGCTCTTACGTGGGCTTCAAACTGGGAGGTGACGCAGGCATCGATGGTGTAGTGGCCCGAGTTGTGAGGACGAGGAGCAATCTCGTTGATCAAAAGCTCGTGATTGGGCAACAAGAACATCTCCACTCCAAAGATACCACAACCAGGGAAGGACTTGACGGCGTTTTGCGCCAATATTGAGGCTTTCTTCTGCAAAGTGTCCAGGACTCTGGCAGGAGCGTAAACCAAATGGCATATGTTATCCTTGTGGTGGGTTTCAACAGTAGGATACGCAAACACCTCGCCTTCAAGCAGTCTAACCACCATCACTGCCAATTCTTTGGTGAAAGGGCACCATTTTTCGGCGTAAAGAGGTCTGTTGGACAAAAATTCTAGCGCCTCAGGAATGGCCTCTTCATTCTTCACAACGAAGTTTCCTCTACCGTCGTAGGCCATCGTTCTCGACTTCAACATAAAGGGAAAGCCAAGCTTAGCGCCAATTTCTTGCAAACCCTCCTTGGTGTTTTCTTTCACGGCAATCGACTCAACCACATCAACACCGTGCTCCATCAAATGGGTCTTTTGAAGGTACTTATCCTGGATGAGCCTGATTGTCTCTGGGAACGGGTAGATGGGCACATTGTAGGTCTTTTCGACCGTCTTCAACGCCTCCACGTCAACGTGCTCAATCTCTATCGTCAACAAATCACATTTTTTGGCCAACCTGGTGATAGCATCGACATCCTTGAATGAGCCGTCCACATGGTCGTCCAAAGCGTTGATCTGCTTGGCTGGAGAATGAGCAGCGTCAAGCACCACAGTTTTAATGTTGAGTCTGTGTGCAGCCTCAACAATCATCCGCCCCAACTGGCCGCCTCCAAGAATTCCAATTGTTTTGCCGTCCATGATAATGAAGATGGTAGTTGTAGTTGGTGATGTGAGATGCGAACAGAGTCAGAGGTGCAGTGACATCGATGGGGCATCTCGCTGATGTTGGTGAGTGCAAGATAATGACTGTAGAAGAAGGAATTATGAATATTCTGGCGAGATTTTGATTATTTGGGAGGGCCAACTTTAATTAAGCTCATTTCTTATTTTTTTCCAAGTTGTGTACTTGCTGAGTATGTTGATGCTCATAGTAGCTTCAATTAATGGCTGCGAAAAGCTATTAGTGGGGAAATTCTTAAGTACATGAAGAGCCTAAGAAATGTTTAATGAAACCTGGGCTCTTGTGCGTCAGCTTTTATGAGATTTTTGATAATCTTTAAAACATTTTGTGAATGGCTTAAATGTGCTTGATAGATTATGTAATGGCATAGCTCTGAAAACACTGTACGAACTAACTCTTAACCTCTGAAAATTACTTTTGAATTGACATTAGAATTTGCGATTTTTTCATTGCATTTTAAGTTATCTGGCCAATTTTTGAAATTCTAGTATGGATTCATGGGAGAACTTTGGATTGTCGATTTGTGTTGCACAATGATATTGATGACTTCGACAAAAGTATTTACGTCCAGAATCTAGTTGATATTCGAAGGCACTCAAATTATGTGCGAAAAACGTATTCTTCTGGCTACAATTTGTATAGTACATGGCTCACGCTAAGGGCAAAGGAGGCAATCATTGAAGCTTCTTTTCAGCTCTCATAGATGGTTCATTCACTAATTACTGCTAAGAGATTGTACCCTGGACAAATTGTGGCCACTTGCTGCATTCCATCGGCGTTCAGAATTACCTTCTATGTGTCCCTAGTGTCCAAATGCTTCTCATTTGAATACCTCATATATCTCTTGTTCTTGATACCTCCTTGATCTCTTTGTCGTTTATAAATCGCTTCTCTATCAAAGTGCCTTTCATTCAGCCCATACCCGATGAGCTTGAGCGTCTATACTCTCTATATTTCCTACTGCACGAGAAATCATCAAAACTTGGTGTGACCTCTCTTCTTGAGTCCTCTCTTTCTGATTCTGCTGGTGTTTTTCAACCCTGACGTTTTCACATTCTTCAAAGACTCAGCTGGAGCCTTCTCCTCGGGCTTGTCTTCCTCCTCCATGGCATCTTCGCTCTTTTCCGCCTTTTGCTTTTCAGCAAGCGCCCGGGCTCTTTCAGCGAGACGAGCGGTTCTCTCGTTGACAAAAGCAGCAAACTCACCTTTTCTCTTGACGGACTTGGCCCGCAACTTGGACTTGCTTCTCAACGATTTGGCCATTTTTAAAGAAGAGAGTGGTGCAAGTAGATTTGACTCGGGATGCGATGAGCTTCGCGCAGGATCTCAGATAGGGAAGGTATGGGGAGGAAAAGATGTGGTCCAATGAATGGACAAAACGAGGGTGCTTTCGGCAAATAATGGTTCTGCAAAGTTGATTGACGGCAATTTTTTTTTATGTATACGGTACTGATGAATTCCGATGTTTTCGTCGTATTTTATGATATGGTGCTAAGCAATGAGAGTTGTGGAGGTTTTCGCAGCCATGAACTTAGATCTAGCCAGACTTGCAAATGTAACGGAGGAATCAACAACGGATGAAATTTCTTGACTACTCGTTATAACTCAAACATTTTATTTATATCCATAGTTCCCTAAGCTATTCTCTCTCGAGTCTATTCTGAGAGCTTCATCCGTATTTATATTTCACCCACCCCCCTCATACATAGTTACTGCTCAGCACCACTCTTCCCATAAACAACTTCTCCTCAACACAACCCTTCTTTACAATCACTTTCGCTTTATTCTTCACAGAATTCCGATTCAAGAAACAGGTGATTCAGCCTTGCTACCGTGCTAATCGGGCTAACCCAGCGCTTTTCGACCGCTCTCCGTTTTCATCACTTCGGCTCTACATTCTCGCTTCGCCCACATTACAATTTAAACTTTAATCTTTAGAACACGCGTTTACTTGTGTATCCCATTGTTGATGCTCTTGGATTTAATTCCACTCCTCTCAATGGAGACCCATTCCCTCTAACAAAGACTCTATAAGCGTTCCCTGTACTAGACCTTAAGCCTTCATAGCGTTCGTTACGTAGTGTATTGTTTGGCACGGCCCACTGGCGTCTTCATACTGCTAGCACTGATAAACCCAAATAAGATTTTTTTTTTTTTTTTTTCTTTGATCTCCCTGCAACCCTTTGTTTTGTTTTTGCTCTTTCCTGTTTCAGTCTCTCCTCGTTGTCTTCGATGTGGTTTTTCGCAGCCATTTGATTGTGGCTACTCGTACAGCCAGCATTAAACTTTATCGCCAATCGAACAGAGATCAGAAAAATTCCTTAAGCAGAAGCTTCCTCCTCATGACTGTACTTGTTACTTTGCCTTGCCCTGTTTTGCAAGATGTACTACTCGACATTGTCCTCTAGCTTTTATACGTACTCTGTTGAGCGCCTCTCCTTTACCCCCTGAGTCCCATAGGAACCGCTCTTTTGAACACACAGTAGATTTCCAATCGAATTCTCTAAGGCAGGTATTTCCAATATTTTCAGATGTCTTGCAAATATGCCACGTCAGGCATCCACTATTCAAAGGTGGAGACTCACGTGCAAACGGGTAGGGCTTTAACCCTGAACATACCCACCTCATCCCAGAGCCATAAATCCGTGCACCCCCTTTGGTCACGTGCATTGTTCAATGCTCACTTTGGAGGATTGTTACACTCACTATAAGTGAGACTTTCTCATACAAAAGAGGGAGCGCATCCTGCAGGCAAGCCCTCACAGTTTTCGCCCTCACAAAAAAACCTCTATTGAAAATTTTCTTGCTCCCTTTTTTATCTTCTTAAGTCAGCTACTCAAAATGTATGTTTAATATAACGTCGTTAGAATCTATGCTGAATTGAATCTATTGATTGTTCCAATGCCCGCTGTCCAATCTGCCCGATTTCCCCCGTCAGATCTACCTTTCCTCCCAGGAAGGGTTTTAAAGATGATCCACAACGTCACACAAACCCTTTAAATTCAGCTAGATCTTTCAAGTCCCTCGAATTGTGTACTAACTGCCAGGCCTAACCTTAGAACCCAGAAGAGACTCGCTGCTAGCGTCATCGGTGTTGGTAAGAGAAAGATTTGGTTGGACCCCAACGAGACCACCGAATTGGCTTCCGCCAACTCTCGTGCTGCCATCAGAAAGCTCTACAAGAACGGTGTCATTGTCAAGAAACCAGTGACTTCCCACTCTAGAGCTTCTGCCAGAATCATGGCTGAGTCCAAGAGAAACGGTAGACACATGGGTCTCGGTAAGAGAAAGGGTACCAAGAACGCCCGTATTCCAACCCAGGTTGTCTGGATGAGAAGATTGAGAGTGTTGAGAAGATTGTTGGCTAAGTACAGAGATGCCGGTAAGATCGACAGACACTTGTACCACCACTTGTACTTGGCTGCCAAGGGTAACGCTTTCAAGCACAAGAGAGCTTTGGTTGAGCACGTCATTCAGGCCAAGGCCGAGGCTGCTCGTGAGAAGTCTTTGAAGGCCGAGGCCGAGGCCAGAAGATTGAGAAACAAGGCTGCCAGAGAGAGAAGAGCCCAGAGAATCGAGGAGAAGAGACAGGCCTTTTTGAACGAAGCTTAAATTTCCCTCTCAAGTATCATATAGTTTTTGTATCTTCAAGACCCGGTGGCGCATTAATCACACGACCAATAGCGATGAATGGTGTAGGCGAACGTAAGCAAGATATTACGCAGTTGTTTATTATTGTACAGATGCATATTAAAGGCGTCTCCCTGGAACGAGACAGAAAATAATTGAAAGGATTGCGGTAAACAAAAGAATGAGTGCTAGAACCCATAATGATCTCTTGAGTAGAAGACGGTAAATAAAAAGATCGTTCACTTTTAGAAGTGACTTTCCTGGGATGAATGACTCGCTGAACCCAAGAAACGCTAAGATAGGGTCGAGACGGTAAATTGATGATACAAGGCAGTAGAAGCCAATAAAGAACAGCGCAATTATCACGGCTCGATAGCCTTTGGATAAATCTAGAAAGATCAATGTGAAAGCTATCCAGAACGATGCAAAGATGAAGAAGAAGCCAACCACAATTCGAGCGTTGATCGAGCGATTGACGTTTTTGATGGCAACAAAATTAAGGAAGTTCGGCAAGTCGTGGTTTTCAATGATGTTAAAAACATATCTCTTTACCCCGTTGAAGACGTCTGGGTCGTCTCTGCCCTCCACCTCAATTGCATTAATGATGTAGTTGTTAAGTTTGGTGGAGAGATTGAGATTTTTCTCAGAGTCCTCAACAAAGTACTTAAGCAAAAGATTATGCGACGATTCCTTGAGGTTATTGCGTGTGATAAAAGATCCCGTGCTGTGTTTTGAATCTCTGATAATTTTTTCGAGCAAAGATGGGTTGATAGACGATCTTCTAAGCGACTGGTAGGTCTTACCCTGGTGTGTCTGAGTGCTGCCTGGCTGCGGCAGCTGTGGGTAGCCGAAGGAAGTGTTTGTTTGGTCGAAGGAGTCGTCAAGAAGTTTTGAGTTCGACGAGACCCTCTTTTCGTGGATTCCTCCAAACAGAGCGTGATCCACAATTGGTGACGGTGGATTCACAGCCTCTTCTTCCTGATATTTGTCGATGAGCTCCTTGATTTTTGGATCCACATCATTCAAGTTGATCTCACCTCGAAGGAATTGCGAGAGTCTATTGGAGTCGTTGTCCTCTAGTATATGGTCATTGATAATAAGGTCCAAAAGCATCGACAGCGAAACGGATTTGTGTTTGCTTCCCTCTGTCAATGGATATGAGTCTCTATGTGGGCTCCCGGAGAGGCTCTGCTGCTGTCCTAGCACGGGAGTGCCATAATGAGTGGAGCTTCTGACTATTGAATCTCGAAGGCCCTTCACGTAGTGTTTGCAAAGATTCAAGTGAGCAATAAGATCAAACCAAAAATCCAAAAGGTCCACGTTGTTTTCCACATATTGCATGTACAAGTAGAAAGTGTACAAGTTAACCGGCAGTTTCGTCTTGTTGGAAAGAATCTCTCCCAACGTCGGGAGCCGAGATAGACTCACCGCATTATTTGTCTGATTCAAGTTGTCCAAGTTCGACAAATAGTGTGTTGCAGGCTTATCTGCCTGGAGTTTCTCGGACATGACCAACGAGAGATTAGGTATTTGGTAGGTATTGAAATGGTGAAGCTGGATGGCTGGCGAAAGGTAAACAGAGGATGTGCTACCGTGTGCAGGAATTATCAAAACTGTTTCAGGGGATCTATATCTGGCGAAAATTAGCCGAAAAAGGTCAAATAATATTGGAGAAAAATTTTGCGGTTGGTTTTTGGCGGGTAATCAAGGGCCTCTGCTTATGATCCTTTTCGCCGACGCCAATGGCTTCATTGGGTTCTCAGAGGGGAATGCGATGGGTGCAAAAGATCGCCTAACTTTGGTAGAAGGCGAAGTCAGAAATGGCACCAGATGTGAGTACGATTCGGAAAAAGCAATGAGACGCTTTTGGTGAAATTTTTCAGAGAGTAAATTTTTTTCTAATATTCCTTGGGTTTTTTTTTGACTTTCTTTTCCTGTTCATCCAAAGGTGAGCGAAGTTACATGTGCTATCTTGATGGTAGTAAATGATGCTTGCAAAGAAAACACGCAATACCGGCAAGATATATATTAGATTGTTCTTTGTCTTGAGAACGGTTCAATTTCAGTCTAAATTGGGATTTCGGACGATTTTCTGGTAAATCATGGGTTTGAACTTTCATGTATTCGATGTTAGATCCATTCTTGATTTAGACCAACCTAGCGTTCCAACGACTTGAAAATTTATGAGCTTTTGTGCCTTATAGCGGTTAAGCTTAAGTAAAAGAAACAGGTATCAAAAAAGCACTATCGACTATGGTGAAGAGTTCGTAAATTACAATGTGTTTTCAAGTCATAAAGGCTACTAAAATCTTGATCGATGAGACGTCATCGCCACGGTGGAAAAGCAAGTTAATCCAATTGGGTATAATTATCATCGAGGAATGATGATCGGAAAGGCTGCACGAAACGTGTTTGTTGGTGTGTTTGTGAGAGCTAAATGACTCAATTACAGTCTTTGAGCAACCCACTGATCAGCTCAGTGCTCCTGACACCTGCCATTCTACCCAACAGGCATCGCTTACGATTGACTCATCTGAATGTGCTGTCGATTTTCAGAAACAATGAAGAAATTAGCCGTGCTGAAGCAGTCTGCGCTAACTCATCATGAGTAATAATTTGTTGCCTAATTAAGCACACGTAGTTCAGGTGCATTTTTTTTTGTTTTATAAAACAGCAGGGTTTCTAGAAATTGCAGCAGGTTCATTCAAACGTCTTAAAAAGATTACATCACGGGTCGCCAGCCAAAAGAACCTCTTCTCAGTGTTACTAGGACCCAGCAGGCTTGAGAGGCGGCTGCAAAGAGAGAATCCGACTGATAAGATGGTTGTGCCATGATTTAGTTGAGGCAACTGAAGCCGAGGATTTTAATGATCTGCTTTCCAGTTGATTGCCAACGCTCAAGAGATATCAACAGCGCAAACAGGTGTAACGTCAAATGTCTACACTGCAATCACCACACTTCAATGAAGCTACTATCAGTGGTCTGTGATTGCTTGCTCGAGGCTTTGAAGATACAGCAGGCGCCTGACTGCTCTTTGAATTTTTGAGTCCCGAGTCCCCACTAGCAACGTACCTCTCTTATCCGGATCAATACCCCATCGAAACCCAATCAATGCCCCCATCAATTGGCCCTTCCCAGAGAGCAATTACAACAAAAAAAAAAATTACAGTTGGAATCGTCGTGATCAGCAGACTACGAAAATCAAGTTCAATCAGGAATAATCAACTAAGTTTGTACGGTTACTGTTTCCCACGAGGATCCGGGTAAGAGGGGTGTGTGTCGGGTACCCCATAAAAACCCACCTCGAGTAAAGAATGCACTTTAGCGCCCAAAGAGAAGCCCGTAAAGCAAGAATACCCTAAAATCAGCATTGACCAGGAAACAATGCAAAGACAACCATTGACGAGGAATTAGTAAGCTCCAGAAAACAATGCGATGAAAGCACACAAAGAGAAAGCAAAGTCATGGAACGAGGAGTCAGGACGACAGCGAGGTTGCAGCGAGCCTTGGGGAAGTAGAGGAGAAGGCAGAAATGTAACCTGGGGCAAATCAAGGGAGGCAGAAAAAATGAGGGAGACAGAGCAAAAAAGAAAGAAAGAGGCCCCCCATCCCAGCGAGGGTGGAGCACAGGAGGAGAGTCTCACCCACCCTCCCCCCACGCGGCCGGGAAGCCCGCCAGTGAGTCCGAGCAGAGACTAGTAGGGAAACCGAAAACGACCAAGGTGAAACGACAGCAAAACGAAGGCAACGCGAAACGAAGACTACCTAGGCTACGAAGGCAACGGAAGCGTATTTCCAGGGCCAACCCACTTTGACTTTGTGTAAAGAGCGAGCGAGCGAGTGACTTTTTTTGCAATCTTTCTTTCCGGGGCCGACCTCGTCTCTGCGCGGTTGCCCAAAGCCACACCGCCAGGCAGAAAGCGCAGAAACCGAGCCAAGGGAAAAGAACAGGCGCTTGCAAAGAGGAAACCAACAAAAAATAAAAGAAATCAGCATAATTACAGCCCAGTCACGCTGAACAACGCAAATCACCCTGGCTCGCTGCTCCCAGGCCGCCAGGGCTGCCAGAGAATCGCACGATTCCTCCAGTCATGTGCTCTGATAACACGGCACGGCATTTTCACTTTTTTTTTTCTCTCTTCCTTTTCGCACCCACTGATAACAGCCACAGCACAGCGCTCATTAGACTTCGCGGGAGATAAGCTGCGACCACCGATCAAGTTATCAAAATGGAGACTGCAACCTTCGTGGGCAGAGGCCGGGTTTAGAGGCTTCGTTTCTTGTTATCTGGCAGGGACGGTGACGGCGACGGTGACGTTGTCAGTGACGTTGTCAGTGGAAGTGAGCGCCTGCTTGGAACCTGGGGCCTGAGCCTCAGCGAGTCGCACGCAGACGCTGGAGAAGTCGCTGCCAAATTGTGGCAGCCAGAGCACGCTGCACAAAACTGTAACAAGACCATCAGCGAAAGCTGTGAGGACACTTTTCTATTGCACTTTGCCTGCTAGCACGTTGTCTGCGTTGGTCATTGTGGTGAGATTTGTGGGGCAGCCGGGTTTATCTGCGTGAGTGACGATTGGCCTGCCTGGCCTGCCTGGCGATTGAAACTGTGCTTTCTGGAGGAACATTTTTTCATTATTTTTTCCTGCTTGTGGTGCTGCCTTTCCTGCGCACCCGCATTGTCCTCTATTTTCGTTTCCCCTGCGAGCCTTTTTTTCGCTTTTACTCCAATTGCATCCAGTAATCTGTCGCTCTTCGTTTTAAACCCCTCCCGCCCACTCTCCTCACGTACATCAATAACTTAGTCGGTTTTTTTTTGTTGTTTTCACTTTAAAATTGTCCCCCATATTCAGCACATCGGCCAAGGCACTTTGATCCTCTGGCCCTTTTCCTCGTCTCCTACGGCCCTTTCCCTCCCCGGTTTGTTTCGTTTCCTCGTCTTGTGTGATGGGCTTAAACTTCCTCTGGCCCAGCGCCTTGGGGCCCTTTGCCAGTGTCAGCCCGGCCCCTTCGTTTTCCGTCGCCAGTTTCCTCCAAACCTACGTCTTCAAGCTCAATAATAGCTTGTTTCCTGCCCTTTCCGCTGCCTCGGTATCGTGGATCAGCAACACCGGCAAGAACGCTGCCCACTCGTGTGCTGCTGACGACTTGGAGCTTTCCTTGGGCAACGACCAGATAGAGCTCTTTGACAACTACTTGGCTCCCCAGGGCAAACAGCCTCCGCAGTCCAACCACGGCTTCCCTGCTCACTTGGAGCTGGCGTCCATTCCAGACGCTGATTTGGCTCCTTGGGGGTTTGACTTCCCCCCCGGTGCCTGACTTCTCGTCCACGCCTTCGCTTTCGTCGTCCTACCAGACGTCGTCCATCTCCTCGTACCCAGACAACCACCACCATCACTTGAGCTCCTTCTCCCACCCGTACGATCTTCCTGAGCCTCGCTTCGAGCCTCCCAAGTCCCACTTTGCGCTCAACATGATTGGCTTGAACCCACATCCCCATGCTTTTTTTAATGACTTCAGAAGATCTCCAAAGTCCGAGGACTCTCCTATGGGCGCCTCAACCAGCGAATCTCTGGTGCTGTTTATGGATGAGCTCTTCATTAAGAACACTCCTTCCACGGCGCAACACTTCCCTCCTTCAGGCTTCATCGAGTCGCCCCAGCCCCAGCCCCAGCCCCAGCCCCAGCACTCCCCTGCTGAAGCCTCCAAGAAGAGAAAGCACGCCTGCAGCTTCGCCAGAGATGAAAGCAGAGACCTACGATTTCAAGAAAATCAAGGTCGAAAACCCAGAGCCTCAGGTCGAAGTCGAAGATCGCAAAGAGGGCGCCAGGTTTGTGTGTTCCGAGTGCAACGCTTCGTTCAAAGTGAAATCCTACTTGACCCGTCACGCAAGAAAACACAACAACGCCATGGCCTTTAGGTGCCCCTTCCATGATGTTTCCACAGTAGACGGCATGGGCAACGTGATTAAGAGCGCCGCTAAGTGCCATCCCACAGGCGGCTTTTCCCGTCGTGACACCTACAAAACGCACTTGAAGGCACTACACTTCATTTACCCTCCTGGCACCAAGTCGAGTGCCAGAAACAGTACAGGCGGTCGTTGCGCGGGATGCTTTGAGTATTTCGAGAGCAACGCCAGATGGTTGAAGTATCACATTGAATGTGACCAGTGCAAAGGGTTGCAAGACCAGGGCAGAAACCAAAAATCCCTTGCCCGCATCAACGGACAGTCCCATCCAGCCACCGTCAACGGTGCTTCTACGATGAAGACGGAGACCTATGACTAGGCTGGCTCTGGTCTAGACTTCTACAAATCTTTCACTTCTTCTGTCTCGCCCCGTCGGTTCAATTGTGGACATCCATGTTTAACCATGCTGGTGACGGGCACTTTTCTTCTTCCATTTTAATGCTTCTAACGTTTGGCTCTCGCCTGTACATGTTAATATATAACTTTGATAATATAATTGAGATACACTGATATGTAGAAATTACAGTCTATTTGATGATGTCAATTTCATTGTAATAATCATGCTTCAGACACCGTTATCGGTAAATCGACTGATTCCAGAAACCACGCATAGTCAACCAAACGGCAATCAGGGCTTCTTAATCCAGAAAGACCTCCACTGACATTAGGGGTGCCACAGATTAGGTGACACAAGAAGTCGAGATAACACATTGTGCCGTAAAAAAAGCGCAAACCCAATTTGTAATGAGCTGACATAAGCGACCACGGACTTGTCCGACATGTGTACGTTTTTCACGAATTTCACTTACCATATTCTATCTTTCCCATTGTTCTTACTGATATCTCTTATCTCTCTTGGGCTAGTGCTCGCCACCGTTGCCGTCCATTGCCCATGTTGCATTTTGACATTTTTGACATTCTCGGCAAAAGCTACCCGTAAGCATTGCGGCTCTTCCAAGGGTCATATTTGAGAATGGTCCGCTTGAAAATACTTGGGCAGGGTCGTTCTCGACCGTAAGTGAGCCACAGCTGGATCAATGCATCAATCACGAGGAAAGCTTTGCAAAGTTACCAAAAGATGCCTCATGATTGATCCGGTGCATGAACATCGAATCAAGCTTCGATTCCGAAGAAGTACAACGCAGGTATTTGGTTGCTGCTGTAGGAGCATGTTGGCCAACCAGCAAGGTAATTAACTAAGGACGCGTTATCTTGTTTCGTTATCGAGGAGGTGCTACCTTGGGCAGAAGGGGTGGTCAAAATAAAACTTATGTAAATTTTTGGGTGTAAACCAGATGATCATTCAGAAATTAAGTAAATCTCGTAGGAAATACTGTTTCAGATTCCTCTCAAGTGTCATATTTGGCGCCCGATTATCATATGGAGTAGAGGAACTAGCCACATCAAAAGAGATCCTCATGATATGGCTATCTATGTCGAATTTGATGCCCCCCTGTTCTTTAGTGGCATGAAAGCCATGGGCCATGAGGACTCTAAAGAAAAAAAAAAAGGGGTATGAATCTGCTTCTTTTACTTCGTCTCTGTATTCTTCATGCTTTCGTTGGTCGTTCCATTGCTGATGCCCAGAACAAGATTCGTAGCCTCTTGCAATTGATTGCCAACTGCCCTGTGAATTCACGTAGGTACAGACAAAGATGCTTCTCGGTATCAAGACAAACGTTGTTCATGTGAGAGGCAAACAATGCCTCACGGATCTAGGGAGTCGATTCGACTTGACAGTGCGATATAGTTCACTTTTAGGACTCATTCACCTCCTACTAGAAGCAGCAACGTCAACTTTAAATTATGGTACCTTTTTGTTTAGTTTATTCACCGTTCGTCAACCTGCAATGAACTTTCACAAACTACTCGATCCTTCAATGTACGACACCGCTGAGCACATAAATGGTCGAAGTCCTTCAAAAGAACTCATCAAAGCAGGTAAAGTTCACTCCTAGCTGTTCTCAATTCACTTCATGTCGGTGCTTTTCATCACTGAGCCAATGTAGTCCTGGAGGTAGTTGTTCTCATGAGTATACTTTTCACAAACAGCCTGTGAGTCCCTCACGTTCTGCAAAAGTCGAGAGATTTCCTGCTTGAGATGAAGCACCTCTTCCACTTTTTCTTGTTTGGACTTGCTCATGCTATGTAGTAGATTGTGTTAGCTGAATAACGCGCGATAATGAAGTCGCGTATACTCAAAGAAGAGTGATGAGAAATAATTCCAAAAGAAATCATTAAGAAATATCAAGTATTGATAACTCTGATTGATAAGGATTATAGTATTGAGAGAAGAGGAATGAGGGTTTAAAAAACTTGCCGTTTGTCTATAATGGTCATTTGTTGTGCGTGCCACAGGGTATTTTGCAGCCAACGAGGACTCGACGAAGCAACGCTACAAATAGATCAACGAAAACAACGCCACACAGAGATTATCGAGTATTCATGTGATCCTCCCAATGGCACTATGATCCTTGCAGCTTCCCTTTCGAAATGTATCCTGACTAATTCTTTACCATGATGATTGGCTGGTCGTGTCCCTACCAGAAGTAGCCAGCCGCCTTCCAGAAAAAAAAAGTCAGTAATTTCATCAACACTATCTACGAATACATCAACTAGCTACTACACAAAAATGTCTTCTATTCTCGACAAATCTTTAGACGACATCATCTCCACAAGAAAGTCCCAAAGATCTCAGGGCAAGAAGAAGGCTGTTGGTAAGGGCACCGGTAAAGCTCAAAAGAAAGAAACAGTCTCTTTCAAGAAGGCGGCTAAGAAAGTCGCCCCTCGGCCCAAGCCAGCTTTGGACTTGACTTACGCCACGAAAGTGGTCGCACAGGGCTTGCCCCGTGACTTGAAGCAGGATGCTATCAAGGTATGTTAGAAACTCTCTTTGACTTAAAGAAGAGAATCGGAAATGTGCAGAGGTCCCCACGAAGAGCTCACGTAGAGCGAGTGGCGACCATCACATTGTGAGCTGAATAAGAATTCTGGGTGGCGAAGCCTTATAGGATTATCAGAAAGCTCAAGCAGTGGTTTGGACGAGATCATCTTTTTGCACTTGTTTCATCTACCACTCTGGTTGGACTTGTCCGGCCATCAACAAAGGCTGTACGGTGAGCGAAGCTAATCTGGTTTTGTTATACATGCGAATGATTTGGTTGCAAGATTTTATCGGCACTGGCTGGACCAGGCCGTTTTGGGGTTGCGTCATTTCACTATTATTTGGGTTTACGGATGCATAATTTCACTTCACAAGGGAGGCTCATTTCACAAGAGAAGAGAGGACTAATCTTTGATTCAACATCTCATTGTCTTTTGTTGTCAATTTCCCGAAACTCCTGTGATATAGATTTCATTTCTTTTACATTTATCTGCGCCAAATCACTCACAAGAAGCATACCAATTAGCAGGACGACGAAGGTGACCACATTGCACAATCAATTTCATCATTGCTTTCGGATTTCGCAAGGTCACCGGGATTGCTTTTCAAGCTCATTTCGTCTCGTGTGGACCCGTTTGCCTAAACATGTTGTTGGGTTGCTGAGAGCTTCTAAAGCCACATTCACACCCGATTTCTTTTTTTTTCTTCTTCCCGAATGACAAACTAACAAATGTAGGAATTTTTCCAGTCGCAGATTGGTGGCGTGTCGGTTGTGTCGATGAATTACAACGAGAAGGGTCAATTCAGAGGTGCTGCCACTATCATCTTCAAATCTCACAAAAACGCTGTCAAGGCTGTTGAGAAATACAACAACGCGCCTATCGATGGTGGCAGCTCCAAGTTGAAGATGGAGTTGGTGATCGATCCAACCAAGAAACCCTTGGCCGCCAGAATCACCGCCAACAAGACGGAGCCTGTTGCTACTCCTCAGCAGAAGAAGCAGCAGGTGCTCAAGCAGAAAGTGCAGCAGAAGAGACAGCAGCTTCAGAAGAAGGCAAGCAACGGCAAGCCTAAGAAGCAGACCAAGAAGACCGCCGAGCAGTTGGACCAGGAGATGTCTGACTACTTCAACAACAACTAAAATGTCCGTTAAGAGGGCAGACTCCTCTTTGTACGTATATATGTTTCGATAAAGGTTCTGTGTTGCTCGAAGAACCATAGCTGAAGTGGAACACATTTCCCCTAGTGCACTATTTGCAACCCAGTGTGTTTAGTGCACATAGGCATTCTCGGGACGTTGACGCGGTTCCAGAAACGGTGATGTTTTTCACTCGCTTGGTTGTCAGCCTCTATGTAGTTCGCGATATCCGTAAACTCCAAGATTAGTTAAGTAACTCCACATCATCGCCATGCCCAACATCGAGTATATTATCACCGCCGAATTCCACGTGGACAAGGGCCCATCTGTCGTTCACCAGTACCCAGAAACTCTCCCCGGGTACGAGTTTCTCCCGTTTTTCCCCGAGCTCATGCTCCCAGACCAAATACACCGTCGAGAAGAAGACTTTACCCTATTTTTGCTATTCAGGAACAAGGCTACAGGCCATTTCCATTATAAGAAAGATGCCAATTGCACTAACGATATTTATTACATGTACACGGTGGTGAAGAACGTGAGCGATGAGAGCGTGAGGAGAGGGCTGGTGATCAAGGCCCTATGTGTTATTACGAAACTTTCCTATTTCAAACATTTCAGGCCGCTCCTTTTAATTTGCTTGGACAAGTATTTTTCCGCCAACGATGAGAGCCTCCTAGCGCAATTGTATGCTGCGATCAATGCCAACGACTTTACCGTCAACAGTGTGGAGCAGCCGCTTCTCAAGAGACTACTAATAAGCTCGGTGCTAGACTTACCGCTTAGTGAAAAGATCTACAACGACGAGCAGTTTCGCCATCGTCTTTTAGGAATCAAACTGCCCAACCGAGATATATTTATTCGCAAAGATCTCTCGTACAACTCGATTGTTACTTTTGCAGACATGAAGATCCCAGTAAAGGTGCCGATGTTGCAGCTTCCAGACACCGTGGGGGACTACATGAACCCTACGGACTTGAACTTGAAGCCCAACTTGATCAACTTGTTGAGTGCACGCTTGGCGACAAATCATCACAACAACGAGTTGACCATATATGGTCTTTCCACGCCGCCCATCATTGTGCTCATCAACGCTGTCTTGACAGGTAAGAGAATAATATTTTTGAGCTACGAGAATTCCGCTGGCCACATTATCGACTTGATTTTGTTAACTCTAAAGATCGTCTCTGGAGGAGGGATCCTTACGGGCCTTCTAGAAAACTACAATGTGTTTCCCATGATCGATGTGTCCAAGATCGATCTCTTGAGTGAGTGTGACTCGTATTTGGCGGGCACCATCAACCCGTTCTTTAAGGCACACGAGGCGATTTGGGACGTTCTTTACGATATAGACGCTAATGAGTTCCGCTTGGCCAGCCTGCTCGACGAGCCCGAGGTGTCCAAAAACTCCATCATCGGCGAAGACGCTCGTTTCTTGTCCAACTTGCAATTTTCTCTATTCACTTACAATGACGACCTTACGACTCTACAACTCATCTTCAGAAGGCACATCAATGAGCTTATACGAATACTTGTGTCACTGCGCAACTATAATGATCCAGCCAACAAACAATGCAGTTTGCTAATGGACGGTGTCGGCTACTACTGGCATAGCGATACCAGCAAGCTCATGGAGATGTCTTGCTACCAATTAATATCCTCGAGGTTTCAGGACCTCATGTACTCGGGCAAGTTTGCTTACAGCTTGCTTTTACCAAACCTTTCCAATGAGCTCAACCTAATGATCGACCTACAGCACCACTTGCAAAAGCTATACAATGCTTCTAACATGTCTAGTCGTGCCAAAGTGCATGAAAGAGAAATCTGGTTCAATATCTTGAAGTATCTCATCAGCGGCAGGTCGCTAGAGACGTTTCTTCTTGTCACATACCTCATCCCACCAAATTCCTCAACGAGCTTACAAAGCTCAGGGGCTCACGGGGGTAACATGACCATCTTTGATAAGAATAAAGGAATTGAGCTTTTGCTTATGAACTTGTTCAATGAAGATGACCAGGTCAAGCTGAACGTGGTAATGATCCTTCAGGAACTCGAAGACAACTTCTTCTGCGGGTGGTGCCTTAATAATTTTATGAAGTCTAATTACGTCTACGAAGTCGCCTTCAGCGAACTCGTCGATACCCAATAAAGCTCCTGTTGTTCTATATACAAGGTAAAGTGAAGCCCAGGTTGCTACTCCTTATCGTTTTTGCCACTTTTCTGCTTGAACACATTCCAAACGCTCAAGCGGTCACCTGGTGTACGTGACGAATATGCCTGACCCGATCCAATGTACTTGGACTCACGGCCCGTGCCTTCGTAATTGAGGTTAGGGTTGTTCGTTGGGAATCCTCTTCTGGTGGTCTTATCCTCAAATTCTTCCTCACGCTCCAAGCTAATGTCACTCTCCTTCAAATGTCTCTCCTCCTTGAGATATGCAATGTGTTTCTTTCCTGCAACCACTAGTACCACAGCAGCGGCACTGTAAAGCCCCAATTTCGTGATCAAGCCTCTGCTAGTCTCCATGAAGAAAAGTGGTTTGAGAACGGTACTGCAGTTGGTGACCTCGTCAGACTAAATGCTGTGAGCGAGGGATAAGCTTTTCCAGCGTAATCAACGATAGTATGGGAGAAGGAACATGTATCTTAAAAATTCAAGTCTTTGCACCCAACATTATCGGGCAAAGTCGATATCCTCGGCTTTAGCCCACGTTCAACCCTTCACAGAGGGGAAGAAAGATTCAGTTTCAGGGCTTGAGTGGCTTGCGCGGCTACCTGACTCTATCGGGAGATTTCAATGGGGCCCCAAAAAAAAGCGAACGCAGGCAGCACAAGGAGCGAGGGTATTCTCTTAAAGTTAACTTCAAGTGCTTGTACATTGTGCAATTTTTAGACAAAACTCAACTTTTGTCTTCAAATTCCTACTAACTACATTCACCGCCAAGTTGATTTCGCCCGTGTATTTCTTGTTGACGGCCGTCACCGTGTGCTTCATTGCTGTGAAAATGGGGTACCTCCAGAAATTGAAATTCTACATCAAGTCGTTCATATTCGGTTCCCTCATTGCTTCGTGTGCCCTTTACGGTGTGTTTGCCTCGATCTTCCTTCGAATTATTGGCAAGTCCGAATATGCACAGTACACGGTGGCCAGGGCGTTCTACCATCTGTTCAGCCGCTTGTTGGGTATCAAAATAGTTATCAAGAACGAACACTTGTTGCATAAAAAACCTGCCGTGGTGATCTCCAACCACCAGTCTGCATTGGACATCTTGGTGTTGGGAAAGATTTTCCAGCCAGGCTACACCGTCACGGCCAAGAAGGCCTTGAAGTACCTTCCTTTCTTGGGATGGTTTATGCTTGCATCGAAGACCTTTTTCTTGGACAGAGCTAGGGGCGAGAAGGCTAGAAAAGTGTTGGATCAGGCGCTTTTGAGCTTGAAAGAGAATGACAGAGCGCTCTTCATGTTCCCTGAGGGTACTCGTTCAGCCATCAAAAAGTTGGACATGCTTCCATTCAAGAAAGGTGCATTCCACCTCGCCAAGCAGGCGAAAATTCCTGTGATCCCAGTGGCGGTGCAAAACTACAGCACTTTGTTCCACTCGAGGGACAAGATCTTCAAACGTGGAGAGATTGTCATTGAGGTGATGGAGCCTGAGTCGAGCGACCACTTGGAGACAAAAGAAGATGTGGACGAGTTCGTCATTCTGATCAGAAACAAGATGCTCAAGTCGATCGAGAGCATGGGTTACGCTTCCACCGTTGACGAAAAGAAGCCTACCCCAGCATCGCCCGTCGAACAGGAAAGCAACGAGGCGGCATCGGATGAGAGCGTGGAGGTGATTTCTGAGTCGACCCCTTTGATCTCCACTGACTAGTTTTAGAGTGCTGGATGTGTTTGGTGATGAAGTGAGTAGACCACTTTTGCAATTAGATAAGCTACAGTGTTTGTACTAAAATTACGAATAAAGATTAATATTGATGGTCGTGGGATGAAGGGCAACCGAATTCGGCGGCAGCTTTTTATAAAGAGAACTTTATAGTGGGGTAAGAACGTCGAAGATTTAAGTAGAGATGCTAGTAGGATCCTGCTCATCACCACATATTTCAGAATAGATGGGACGTATGCCCCTCAGACAAAAGAAAACTTCTCCCTGAATTTTATGCTTCTGATGCAATGGAAACCCTAATTTTTCTCGAAATAGTAAAAAATACAGAAGCACAGATGTGACCGTCTTTGGTGTAGCTCTACTGTTTCCTAGAAAGACCACCTCTGACGGCTGCGAAACACAGGTACTACCAACGTTACCCAAATTACCACCCCCCTCATTCAAATTCAATGATTCTCGCGCCGTTGGAAAATCTGCCTCCTAAACCACCGCTTCCAAGCACCTTCCAGAAGTTTTCGCCTGGATCACCATTTTGTTCACTCTTTTTACTTCCCCCCGCTACGTCTCTCTTGCCCTCTGAAAGCGATTTTTCACATCTCACGCGCGATTTCACTTAATGGCTGCAAAACAGAACACATTCTAGCAACAGGACAACGACAAAAAAAGCCTAGCCAATACAAAAGCAAACGAACAAAAAAAAAAAAAAACTACAACAAGATGTTTCCAAACACCTCAAAAGCTTTGCAATCAATTAAAAAATCAAACATTCCTCGCAACCCACCCTCGTTTGTTTACTGTGTCTTTCCCTCAGTTTGTCGTGTCCCAGAAAAATCGAGGCGCGTCACGATCCAATCACTAAAAAAACCTCTACTGCAGAAACCTACTTCAACTAGTAGCTAACTTCAGCCCATCTTCAGACCAAGCCATAAAAATCCATTTTTCGTGCAATGTCGGAGCCCGATTTGCTGCACCACTATAAAGTGCTCAAGCAGTTCCTCGACATTCTGGACGACCTGGGCCAGAGAGCGAAGAGCACAAGCTCCAGAGCCATGAGAGCGAGGGAGAAGCTCCTCAAGTTGCTGAGTGCCCAGTTCCGTGAGTTGAGCACAGACGTGTACGATGAGTTGAAACGAAGAATCGACGAGTCCAGGGCAGAGCCCGACTTTTTGCTTCCAAAACTGACGTTCCACCCAAAACGTAACCAGGCGAGACAAAAGCTCTCCCTGTTGCCTCAAACAAGGTTCAAGGACTTGGTGCTGGACATCAGCTATGAGATCTCCCGCAGAAACTTGCACATTCCCAGTGATTCGACGGGAAGCGTTTCTGGTCAAGGCCAGGGTCCTCAATCGCCAGTCTCATACGTTCACCAAAAGACCCCCTCGCACGCTTACTCGCAGTCGCTGTATCAACAGCACTCCAAAGGAGGATCCATCGCGGAAAGTGCCGATTTGAATCGTGTGGCCGATGAGGACATCTCTCATCTGACGGTGAATGACACACCAAGGGAGGCGCCTGACGATTCTATTGACGATCTGCAAGTGTCCCACGAAGACACCTCCAAGCAGACCATTGCCGTGCAGCCCACGACTGTTATTCCTACAAAGGCCAATTTGACGTGGTCGAGTGACGAGGAGGACGAAGATGAGTCGAAGGAGGTGCAGCAGCCAGCCCAGAGAGAAGTGGTTGAACACAGTAATGGCAGTAGATCGCTTGACGTCGAGATCGACGAGCTTAAGCGCTCACTCCAGGCGTCCGAGGAACGCGCAGAGCAGCTTGAGAAGACCAACGAGGACCTCAAGACGAATTTGGCAACTACGCTCTCGCAGAAAGATGCTCTTGAGGCTGAACACAAGCAGCATCTTGCCAAGAGCGCCAATTCGGTTGATCCAAAGGAGCTCAGTGCCCTCCGGGACGAGCTCGAGAGCTTAAAGTCATCCAGTGCTGCATTGAGACTTGAGAATCAGGCGTTGAAGAATAAGCACTGGAAGGACTCGAGGCATCAGTCTAGAGACCTCGCCAATTTATCGAGAGAAGACTCGCTGTCCAGTCACCTTAATAGTTCGCCAGGCCATCAAGGCCCTCGTTCTCACTCAGGTTCATTGACCCAGGCAGTGGAAGCAGTCTCAAGATCTCAGATCAGTGGCTCTCCGAATCAGTCTCCTCCCAGATCAGCTGCTCTCCCAACGTCTACTACGGACATGAGTGTCAACGAAGAGTTGAAAAAGCTTCACGACAAATTGCAATCCATGGATGCATCTCATGTGCCTGTTTCAGTCTCCAAGAAAGAGCAGCTTTTACGTACTGAGGTTGCAAAATGGCAGCAAAGATACCAGGAATCCCAAGCAGGTATTATCAAGAAAAATATTCTCTCATCTGAACCTCGGTTGAGGCAGAATGTATCTCCAGATGGCGTAATACCGTTGAAGCTGGCGGCTCAGTTCTTTGCCGCCATAGAGACATTTATCACCAGCGTTTATGATGACGACTCTGATCAGGACGTCCTTTTTGAGAAGATGTCACACGTTGCATGCCTAGCAAACAAGCTTGCACTCGCCAGCGATAGGAGTTCCTCGTATGAGCACGAGCACCTAGCTACAAATGTGAGAGAAGCTGCCAGCCACTCCTTGACTGCTACGAGATACTATGGCTCTAATAGTAAGCTTTTACCTCGAGTTCTTGTTGAAAGGTCAGTTGACGAACTCGCCTTCACTGTATGCGATCTTGTGTCTGCTTGCAAGCTCAATGATGGTAATGGTGATGGTGAACTTACCCAAGCAAGTCAAATCAACCAAAGCCAGGTCCAGGAATCCAACGATGCCATACGACCACTCAAAATTGGCAAGTCAACGAATCTCAGTCCTCCGGCTGGTAAGGATAGGTCTGCAAACTCTCGTGGCGTGAGCCCAATGGAGGACTATTCTACCCCAAGGCTGCACACTCTTTCGAAGGAGTCTCTTAAACCTGTCAAGAATGAGACGCACGTTGATACCCCTAGCCCAGCCCGGATTCTTCCTGGATCTTTGCCGATGGGTGAGTCCAGTGACCAGGTCGACAAGGAACCCCAGGAGGAGGAACCTGTGAAGAAGTTGTCTATGTTCGAAAGACTAGCACGTTCCAGAGCAGAGGAAACTAAGCCCGCAACACCCGAAAAGGAGAAGAAGTCAATTGACCTGGACAAATCAAATGGTGTGGCCAAAGCTGGCGCAGCAGTTGCAGCAACTGGCGCAGCAGCGACAGCAGCTACGTCAGCGACGCCAGCAACGGAGTCTTTATCTGCCGAGAGCAAAGATCGTTCTTTGACCGAACTCAACAAAAAATCGAACGCGGTGTTTGAATCGGATAAAGCAAATGCCGATGTGAAGCCTGATTTTGAAAAGAACCCGTCTCAAAACAAGGAGAACTTAGCTCCTTCAACTCCACATTCTGCCTCACGCGTCAATATCTTAGACAAAGTCAGACAGTTTGAGAGCCCCGAAGAGAACTCCAGTAACAAAGTGTCATCAAAAACGAAATCTCCCTCTCTGATGTCTGTGAAGAACGCAAAGGAATTGTTATCGAAGGACGCAAGCGCAGCAAGTAGCCCCAATCAGCTGAGTCCAGCTAGTCAAAAAACAGCTGAGAACACCCCAACTAGAAGCAGAAGTCTTTTCCAGACTCTTAGAAATAAATTCGCCGGAGAACCGAAGGATGAGGAGGATAAGACAACACCACTTAAAAATGAGAGGAAGAAGGAAACGAGCGAGGATGTCAAGCCATCTGAAGCTGTGGAGCCATATGAATCTGTCAAGTCCAAGCTGATTGATGCCAATCAACCAGAAAATGCAGCGAAGCCCGAGTTGAAGGAAACCACTGATCATTTCACCGATGAGAGCGTGCTGAAGGCTACAGGCGCCGAGACAGCTTCAAAGGCTGCTGTCGGCCTTACTGCCGGAGCTGCTTCTTTTGCTGGTGCCAAGAAGGCTGCTGAGAGCATCAAGAAGCTTGAAGAGAAGCCAACTGAGAGCATCAAGAGGCACGATGAGAAGATAGGTGAGGGCATCAAGAAGGTCGAAGAGAAGCCAACTGTTGACGAAACACCCAAGGTTGACCGAGACCTCGATACTAAGAAAGAGCAGGTTCCAGCGGGCTCATCAACCGGCTCTTCTGAGAAAGGGGAGGTTGGGTTGAAACAAAAACCTTCATTAAAATCACTCTCTAGTAAGTCACCCTCTTTCAAGGTGAAGAAGGTAAACTATTCAGAGAAGAAGGAGGAAGAATCAGAGGAGGAGAGTGACTACGATGAACAGGAGGAAGAGGCTAGACAACGGCAGGAATATAGAAAGTCGATGGCAGCAGCTACATTCAATTTCGACTTGTTCGATATTGACGACCCAGACAACACGTTAACCCAAGTGTTACTTTATTTAGAGCATCAGACTGTCCAAGTGATTTCCACAATCCAAGACTTACTTACCGCTATAAAAAAACCTGACGCAACTAGGGGTGAATTGAGAGAAAATTCCAAGGCCATTTCTGAAGTGATCAGGCAGATGGCAGAAGCTACCAAAACTTCTATGAACCAAACGCGTAACTACCAGTTGAAGGAGCATGGCTCGTGGGTGGTTACGAGTTTGGAGGACTGCAACCACCGTATGAACAACCTTTGCAGACCCAACGCTGACAAGAGCGACGAAGAATTTGCAGACAAAAACTTCAAGCAGCGTCTTGCTGGAATTTCGTTTGATATTGCCAAGTGCACTAAGGAGTTGGTGAAAACGGTCGAAGAGGCCAGTTTGAAGGAGGATATTGCCCAACTCGACGCCAGACTCAATCAACCCGATGACGACTTGACGTGAGCATACAATCTCGTCAATTTTGTCTTGTATAATAGTTAAGGAAATGCTATGATAATCGTTATATAAATGTCGTAAATCGTACTAGTGAATGTATTTGTTGAGAAACTTCTGGTGCTTGTCTGAGTGCAACGTGTCAGTGGTATATGTCGGCAAAGACTCCTTGCGAGGCTCTACTTTATTTCTAAACGGGGTGTTTCGCCACGAGCTTTTACGTGGCAGTTCCAGTTTATTTTGTAGCCCCTTGTGGTTCTTCTTATCCTCATCCTCCTTCACCTTCTCTATCACCTCCCGAGATTCGACATTCTCATCTTCCTCACGCTCATCGTCTGTGACACTTCCACTCTCCAAACTCAAGGAGTCACTATTATGACGTTCTGATGGCTCCAGGTTCTCCAGTTCCCCTTTTTGCCTTTTGGTGCTTGATTCCGGGTCTTCCAATGCTCTCTTCCCGAGACTCGTAGACACTTTTGCACCTTCAATGTCGGGCCTCAATTTTAGCCCCATCTGCCCACTCAAGGCTCGTGCATGCTTGATCGTATTTTTTATGGGATTTGCTCTTCCTCGCTTACTTTCAAGCGTGGGTCTATGATTTGTAGTCATCACGAGTGTTGAAGATTATATGCGCACTCATGTGTTATATAGCAAGGGCAATAGAGTTCAAAAGGGGGGTAGATTGGATTTACTATTGCTACTTTCAGAAAAACAGCTTTTTAAAGTCGTTTTGTGCCATGCCTTATATAAGTGTGATTGTAAATGTGTATTCCGTTGCTGTGTGGCCATCTTATGTACAATGTGGATGAGCTTTTCGCAGCCATTTCCGGGTGTCCCGTAGCCGAGATATGAGTTGATGGTTGGCGCTGGAAGATATACGAAGATAACAAATTCCTGACTTCCAGGGGGACATTTCATCGGGAACATTATTTTCCGGACCTGAACTCGAGCCTCTGAGCTTCGTCACCTGTGTCTCCTCGGAACAAAGAATCCTAGTGTCATCTTCAATCTACTCATTGTCGCTGACAATTTCATCTTCCCAGTCTTCGTCTTCGTCGTCTTCATGGCTCTTGCGCTCGGGCATCAAGTCTGCCATGATAGGCCCGCCAAGTGCACTCAAAAGCTCAGATACCTGGCCAGCCACATCTGGGTCCATGGCCTCAGCATCAGCACTGTTCAACACTCTATAGCCCTGGGTGAGCGCCGAACGAGCATCGTGAAGCCCCGACTGAACGTCCTCGTTTTCCGAGCTAATCACCTCTCTCAAATCAATCTCTCTGTAATCGCTTTCCGCTGGTACTGACTCTGGGTTAGAGTCACCGTAAATTTTCTTCGCACGAAGCAAATGAGCCAACGCTTCGTAGTAGAAAGCGTCAAGCGCATTATCGTTGATTTCAGCAACGCTTGCTGCAATTGACGGAGCGACGTCGTACATTTCAAGCTCAATAGCAAATCTCGAGAGGCCCAAGAGCGGCTGCACCAACTCCACATACTCCAAAGAAGCGTCGACGCCATCACCTTTATCGTGAGACTCCTCCAAAGCCTGCTTTTTGGCCTGGAACAACTCCCACGATCTCTGCAAAGCTTCTCTGGCCTCGTCGTTTTTCTGCTGCGATATTCTGATCGAAGCCAAATGCGAATGGGCCTCCGGATTTGTCTCATCAAGACTCAACGAGTGCGAGATCAACTTGTCACACTGCTCCTCCGCCTCTGGCTCCATGCATAAGTCAGTCATCCAGATCTCGATCTCAGCGAATATACCCTGGTTCAACTTCTTGATCAAATGCCCCGCCAAGTCCTCTGTGGAAGGGTACAACTTGGCAAGCTCCACAAGCACCGTATCATCGGTGCCCAGGTTATCCACCACCTTCTCAAGCTGCTCTTGAAGCTTGGCCAACGCCACGTTGATATGTTCAATTCCATCACTTCCGCCAATGATCTGACCCAAGTACAAGAATTTGTCGACGCCCAAGCTGCCGTCTGGGTCCAGAGACACCGCTTTTTGCAATACGTTATAGGCAGCCTCAACGTCGTTTGCTTCTAGTAGACACTCACCAAACACCTCGAGGAGCCTGGGGTCGTCGCTCTTTTTGGCAACATGGGGCCCCAACAACTCTAACGCTTTGGTCTCCTGGCTGCTCTGGAGGAGCGCACGTGCCTTGGCAATGACCTCGTCCATTAAAAGAAGTTGTGATGAGATTGAGGTAAATTTCGCGATGCACCGTCAGGTGGGTAATGTAAGGGAAGCTAGAAGAACTGACAATCTCGAATATAGAAAAAAACCGAGCTCCTAGATACAGCAATATAATTGAATTTTAAAGCTCTTTATTTATTGCAAATTGGGCCACGTACTTGCGATCGTACACTCACATGATTTTGCACCCATTTGCAGCCAAAAGAGGGCCCTTGACGGGGCCCTCAAAAGGGGTTCCTACCAACTCCACATTTGTTTCGAAATACTACTCGAGCTCTTGATATCTCAATCATTGAATATAATTCAAAACCCCTCTTTACAAAATTTCTTCCAAAATCACGTTGGCCGAGAAATACATTGTCCCATCACCACCACACCATCTCATCGCGGAACTCATCTATCAACTGCTTTTACTTATGCTACCGAATGACAAACTTGAACAGCTTCAAAACGAGTACGCCATACTTCACCTTCTCTATCACAGAAACTACAACCAGCACAGAGTGGCTGTTTGGTGGCGGTATTTTGATATGATCCACAGGGGAGTGAGGAAAGTGCTACGAGGAATCTATGAAGCCCAGGAGGCAAAGAAGATACGAAGGAGAGAGGAGTTGGAGAAGGAAGTTGCTGCAGTGGCATCTCACTTGCTTACTAGAGTGATGGGGAAAGCGTTTTATCATTTCCATTCGGTGATCGCCTTGGGTCAATTTGTCAATTTAGGGTTTGTCTTGGTGGCCAACTTGAGTGCCCTTAGATCGCTACTATTAGAGATTGAGGGCGTTCAAAGCAGGAGACACATGCAAGAGAAACCTTTGAAATCTGTTAAAATCGATGCTGATGATATTGGCGAGGAGTTGACTATTGATCTGGTATCAAAGCCTGAACCTCTGCCAGAGGTCAGGACCATAGACTTGTTTGAGGACATTGCTCCAAAAAAACGCTCAAGAGAGGAACCAGATTCAGGCAAGAGTGAAAAGAAGAAGAAGAAAAAGAAGAAGAAATCCAAGTCTGCCATCGACGACATCTTTGGCTAAGGACTACTGAAATTATTGCATTTTACTGTACAACATGTCCATTAATTCATCACTATTAGTATCCCTTTTCCCGTATCATTGAGTTTTCATCTCCATGGAACCCCAACGGCATTTGCATCTGCATTTGGGTCCGAATGTGCGCCGGTAGCTGTTGCCTATAGAATTTCTGTGTGTGTTCCTGTTGAACTTGTTGTTGTTGCTGAGGCTCATAAATCTGATGAGGCCCTTGTTGTGGCACTTGTTGAGGCATTTGCTGTTGCATAGGCTGTTGATACATTTGCGGATATGCTTGCGGCACATAACTCTGGGTAGCCATGGAGGCGCCCATCATTTCACTATGCTGCCGAAGAACCATATCTGGGGTTGGAATAGGGAATATAAGCTGTTCAGTGTCAAGGCACCATCTGTCATCGTAGTCATCCGGAGAAAGCGCAGATTGGATTTCTGCAAGAGTTGTGGTGGTTGTGGCCATGTCCATTGGCAGTTCATGCTTGATACTTTGCTGAGTATTGTGTTGACTATGCATGGAACTGGACGTGGACGATGGAGAGTCATGGTAGTCACAAGAACTCGTAGTTGGAGGCATTGGTGTAGTCATGGAGTTAGGCGTGCCCATCACTGGAGATTGAGAGTTTTTCTTCGCTCTCTGCTTCACTTTCCTCTCCTGCTTCTGCATTTGGGCAAGTTGCTTCTTGATTCTATTCTTTATTCTTGACTTGCCCTTGAAACCTGCGGGCAAGTATTTACACTCACCACCTTCAACGTGCATCTCACACCAAATCTCACCGTTTTCGAACCATTCACCACACATGGAGCAGTTACCTGCTGATGTACTTCTTGCTTTGATGGGTGTGTTGTCTGGATACTTGAAGTGGCGGCTCTTCAAATGGGTCTTGTAGGTGTCTCTTCTGGAGAAGCCACCTGTGGGGTGGCACTTGTGTACCACATCATTTTCGTCTTTGTAGACCGACGCCTTGTGGAACGGACACTTGTAAGCCTTTTCCGAAGCGTGCTTCTTCATGTGGCGGGTCAAGTAACCTCTCATCTTAAAAGAGGTGCTACAGTGGGGACACTGGTGAACATGACCATCTGAGGACTCTCCGGCACCGTCCTCCTTGCCAGAAGCCTTCTCATCGTCTGAGGAAGTGGAGGAGGGGGTATTAACCTGAGGCATATTAGATGGTTTGTCGTAAACAACAGATTCGTTGTTGGAGCTGCTTGAGGTCACGGGAGATAAGATATCGTCGGTATCCTTCTTGACGGCGGCGCCCACTTTTGAAGGCTCGTGGTGAATTCTAAACGCCTCTAGTTCAGTTCCTGGAGGCATGTCTTCGGTGAAGGCCCACTCAATTTCCCCCTTTGCGTTTTTAAAGGGCAAGAGGCGAGTGGTGATACCTGTGGAGCAAGGGATGGGGCGGCTGGAGGAGGGTTCGTCACTTTCCTCATTCACCTCGTGACGGTCAATGGCCACGTTGCTGATGGAAGGAAAAAGGGACATATTATCGGCGTTCTGCTTCTTTTGGGATACTGGCTGCTCCAAAGTGGCGATTCTGGCTGGAAGCAAGAGGGCAGCGATCAAGGAGCACAACCACACGAGAGGCGCCAAAATGACCTGCTCGAGGGCCGATGCAGCGTGAAGATACTGCTTCAAGCGCTTTTGTACTTCTGTGGACATGGCGGGCGCTGTTGGCTAGGGGATACAAATAACTGTGGATCTGGCAACCCCAAGAACAGTGCAAGTGGAACGAAAATTAAAGGAAAATCGAGGTTGGGCTGGAATGGGTTTTTTGGGCAACTGGAAGCAAATGATGGAAAAATACCAGGGCTAACAAGAGGGGGTTGAGAAGTATAGCGATAAAGGTCTCTAGAAAGTGGGTGGGAAGATTTTGAGTGGTAGTTTTTTTTTTTTGTTTGATGATAGAGTTAAGTTTCGCGAGAGGGAGAGGAGCCCGTGACCGGAAAAAGAAAGGTTCAAAAAAAAAAAAAACCCTAAAAAAAAATGCAAATGTCGTGCGCGTACCGCAATTTTTCTCGGAGAGGTAAAAAACCCCGGACTCTTACACGCAGGACACACACATACCTGCGCTGCCTGGGGGGTGGGCAAGAAGAGGCAAGCTGGACAACGTGTGGGAAGAAGAGGAAAAAATGACGGATGGGGCAACGGTGCACGGAGCATGGCGCCGGGTCTGGGCTTTTCTGCAGGAACACACATACAAAGTATTGTCAGCGAATTTATTGTTGGAAAAATATCAAGTGGGGCGATAATGTCATGTTACATTTCGTGGAAGTGCAGTTCCGTGAGGTGGTAGATCTGGGGAGAGTTGCCGAAAGAGGCGCCGAATGCGACAGCCTGTGAGATAATCCTTGAGAGATGATCGTCAAGGCCCTTATTTGGATGATGTCGTCACAGTTCAAGCATAATTTTTTTTTCTTATTTTTTATTTTTGTACATGAACACCCTTACTCATTTGTGCTGATGGCTGCAACATTTCTCAGGTTCATCTTGAGCGTTGTGCCTTTGCGACAATGTCGCGGCTACCTCAGCAGGGGTCGAGTGAACTTGGTCCCCAGGAGCTTAAACGAGCCAAAAAAAGCATCAATATGTTCATTTTCATTACCAGAACACGAAAATGGTACTGAAAATTAGAAAATCGTGCTGTGCGTGGAGATGACCTGGGGCATAGGAGATGGCCATGCGACGACATTTTTGCAGCCGTCAGCACTTCCATAAATTGCCTTGCCGAGGCCACCTTACCTGACAGGCTGTGGGGGCTCAAATCAAGGAAACGCTGCCGAGAAAACCTTCATAACTACCCCAGAGTGGTTTGCAGCACTTGATGAGGGGTTCTGGAAAAGCAGGTGCTTGTGCGAGAAATCCGGAGAAAATGGCGACAGCGCAGGAGCGTGATTGGAGAATATGAGAAAAAAGCACCCCACTGGAGGTATACTTTTTTTTTTTTTTCTTTTTTCTTCATTTTGGTCCGGGGCATTCTATTGGTCCAAGGTGGCTTTCTTGCCTCCTGGAAAATTCCACGGGATTAGTTGAGTTGGGCGTCAGTGGCTTTGTTGAAGGCCCTGAGGCAATTCTTTCCCAGTTTCAGCAGCGTCTTCTTCTAGATAATGTAGGAATTGATCATGGGGAACTCGAGGTATGAGCGTATTCCATTGGCTCAAGTGATTTGCTGGTGCACTGATGATGACTGGGCGGCGCTAATTGTAACCACTAGTTGCACAAGGAAGTGAATAAAAAATTGGAGAAATCAGATTTCAGTCGATTGGGGGTCAGATAAGATAGAAACAATCATGCCAACTGAAACGATTCAATCTCGGTAGGATTGTATTGCTGAACCTGAAGGAAAATGGTTGCAAAATGTAGAACGTAGGTACCAGGAGAAGAATAGCCGCCTTGCCTTAGTCAGATTCTGTGCGGGACAACAAGTGCAAGAAAGGTCACATTTGATGATGTTTTTGCTACAAAACGGTGAATATATGATGCTCGTAAGAGCTGGGGGTGCCTGGATGGAAAGTAGCTGGAAAGTACAGAAGGTGCGATCGATTCTTGGTGGGCAGTGAGATCACTGTGGGAAGAACCCCGAGTTAATTGCACTGGATTTGACGAATTTACAGTCAACAATTGCTTGACCGATTCTGTTCAATTTGAAAGACTATTGCACTCTCTTTACTTACCTGTTACCTACTTCTTGCGAGGTGTTAAGAAACTCCTCTGTGGATACTCTCCACACATCAGGTTACTTCTGCTACTACTAGCGTTAGCGCTACCTCCATACCGCTAAGCACCCACTTTCCCACAACCATAAAAACACAAACAGAAAAAAGATTAAATTTTCCCCAGCTCTCTCACAAATTCAATTTTCCTTTAATCTTTCTCCAACTTGTTACTTAAACATCCACATTCCCTCTCTCGGCCTCCCCCAACAGTGTTCGCGGAATTTTCACCTTCCACCTACTACACACCTTCTCTTTCGAGCCCTTTTGCTCCCTCGCTTGTGCCCACTATCTTTAATTCCCAATGTCTGACCAGCTCGACCTCGACCTCGACAATTTCACCCACCCAGCCGTGTCCAAGCTTAACGGCGCCATGTGGTTCCACGAGCTCAACGACGAGTACTTCCCTGGACAGTCGTTTGGCCTCAAAATCGACAAGATTCTCCACCACGAGAAGCTGGAGTTCCAAGACATCTTGATCTTTCAGTCGCTGACGTTTGGCAACGTGCTTGTTTTGAACGGCATCATCCAGTGCACGGAGAAAGACGAGTTCTCCTACCAGGAGCTCATCACTCACGTGCCCATCATGAGCCATCCGTACCCAAAGAAGGTGTTGGTAATTGGCGGCGGCGATTGTGGCGTTGTAAGGGAGCTCGTGAAACATCTCGGTAAAGGTGTCGATGACATCACCATGGTGGAGATCGACAAGAAGGTCATCGAGCTCAGCGTCAAGTACTTGCCTGAGATGGCCAAGTTCCACGATCATCCTAGAGTGAAAATAGAGATTGCCGACGGATTCCAGTTCTTGCAGAATTTGAGCGTGCTCGACGAATCCCACAAGTTCGATGTCATTATCACCGACTCGTCCGACCCGGAGGGCCCTGCAGAGGAGTTTTTCCAGGTCAATTACTTCAACTTGTTGAAAGATGCTGTCAAGCAGGACGGGATTGTCATTATGCAAAGTAGCGAGAACATCTGGCTCAATTTGACCTACTTGAGCAGCTTGAAGGAGAAAGCTGCCCAGGTGTTCTCCAACGTCGAGTACTGTCAGTGCTACATGCCTTCATATACAAGCGGCCAGTTGGGGCTCATTGTGGCCACCATGGACACAAGCAAGAACTTGACTAAGCCGTTGCGGACGTTGCTGAGAGACACCGAGGGTAAGATGTTCAAGTACTACAGCGCAGCCGTGCATGAGGCTGCTTTTGTGTTACCCACTTGGGCTGACAGAGCACTCAGAGAGACCAGCTGAGGCAAGGGCCTACCATTTGTGATTTAGAGACCACCTCTTTGATGTTCTGACTCGAGGACTCGTTGAGCTGATGGGACAGAGCCTTCACTGCATAGTCCGCAGGATGGAAAAACAATTAGCCAGAGATGTGTCTTATTGAAATACAACAAAAGGTGACTGTTGGAGACTGAAGGATTTTCTGACGGCTTCAACCAGGGACATATATGGTTTGCTCTGGTTCGTTTGCAGCCAATTTGAGCCTACTGCATACACTGCACACCACCACTCTATCCAGAGGGGACTGTAACCACGTCCAGCTTCGAATTTCCATACAATCAACCGGCATAGTCCACAACAATCAATACATAGATTACCATGAGACGGTCACAGTTATAATATATATAACAGCCCACTCTGAAGTTCACATGCTTCAAACGTTTCTAACTGAAGCTACTGTATCCTTCATGTCTGGATTACTAAGGGTACCCGCCATTTTGCGTGTCCTGCACACAGCCGGGGGAAGGAGGCAACCCAGCAAATTTATTCTCATCGACACTACCTCCTCTCAAACACGACCTACAATCGGTAAGTGCCCTACCCAGCCGTTTGGTTCTTGCACTCCATCTGATACATCAATCTCGCACATGAGTCACGAAGAGGACTACACTACCAACATCGATGAGCAGCTCCTCACTGCAGTCAAAAACCAGGTCAATGGCCATGGTCTTGACGACACAAGTCGAATCGACACAAGTCGGCTTGACGAAAACAGAGTGAAATTGGAGCATTCCAAGGGCTCTGATGTCAGCCAGGAACAACACGCTGCCGAGGCAGCTCAGGCGGCCCAGGCGTTGTATCATCATCAACAGCACCTACACGATGTGGGCGAGCTGGAGTACAACATCCAGATTCCAGAGCCCATCATTGATCTGAGGCTGAAAATATACCCGGTGCTGGAAAACACCATCACCAACGAAGGCAACTTGATCACCCGGCCGTTCCCGGAACAGAATTTCCACACAAGAGAGGAGCTCAACGAGTTCATTGCGGATTTCGCCCGGGTCAATGGGTTTGGTATTGTCATTGCCCATTCCAATCGGAAAGCCATTTACTACACGTGTGAGTTGGGTGGGAGGTACCGCCACAAGAAGGGCAAGACGATACAGCAGCAGCAGCAGGAGGAGGAGGAAGAGGCTGCACAACGTGAGTTGAACGAAGCTGGCACAGGGTACGTGTTGGACTCCCATGCCAGAACCAAGAAGTTGCGGTGCCCGTTCTCCATGACTGCGTCGTTCCGGAAAAGCAACTCGATTTGGTCTCTAAGAACGACTTGCAACGAGCACAACCATCCGCAATTGGACCCGTTGTCTAATCATCCAATGTTGCGTAAACGGTCAGACGAGTTGAACTTGCTCATATTGGATTTGTACAAGGTAGGCACCAAACCATCGCACATCGAGGCGAAAATAAAGCACCAGTTCCCGGACGTGTTGATCAAAAGAGAAGACATATACAACGAGATTCGAGGCTACAAGCGGAAACTCAAGAAGCTGAACAAGTATATGGGTGCTGGCGTGACTCCACTGGGGGTCAAGAGACGCCGCAACGCTGCGCTGTACCACGAGGTTATGGATGGCGACGACGACGATGACCACGACGAAGTTATGCTGTACGAGTTGGAGAGGCAGCGGCACGAGGAGTTGCAGCGGCAGATTCAGGCTGCTGAAGACGCCCACAACTCCCACCATCACCATCACCACGAGGACATCTCTCATTCCCTTTCCCATCATCTGCATCACTTGGACGAGCAACAACTACAACACTACCAGCAACAGTTGCAAGAGCACGGTCTTCATGACTCGGACCATAACGATAGCACTGCAGCAGCAGCAATCGCAGCCGTTGCCAATGCCACGCATGGTAACTCCAACAGCGATCTTACCATCGACAACATCGATAGCCGCTTGGTTGGCGATTGATAAAATCTGTATATTAGTTCCTTGTACAATAGTTGTATAATAATGCCTGCCGAATTTCCGATGTTCCCAATGTATACAAGTATTATATAGCGCCAAGTAGCTTCATGGCCTGAGTTCTTTCCTCAAAAAGCCTCGTTAGCTCTCCTACCTTTCGTCCTCTCACCACTGGTCGTTTCACAGGCAACTGTGGCACTTCCTCCTCTACAGGCTTCTCTTTCGTAGGTAGGTTGTCTCTCTTGAATTTATACTTTTGTGGAGGCCATTGTGCTTTGATATTGGATACATCCTGTAGCTTTTCCTTCTTTGATGGTTCTTTTGTATATGCTCGTCTTGTGGCTGGCCTTGGAGGCGGTGTTGATTTTTCATTTGGTTCGCTTGGTAATGCTAGTGCAGTGTTGTTGTCTAGAATGGTATTTGTGTTAACCTGAACTCTTTGATTCTCCTCTTCTCCACTAGTGTTGGCTTCCTCCATGGTGATGTCATGCGATAGGTCATACAGTTCGTCGTATTTTTCATTCTCTTTGCAACCTTCAGCAGTGTCTGAAAGCCTACCATAGAACAAGGGTCGTATTTTGCCCCAATGCAAAATGAGGTTTTTGATGTACCTTACGGCAATTGATGTACGGTGTGTGTTTTGCAGCAGTTTTAGTTCATGAGTTAAAGCGTGACACATGCACTTCAGAATGCTAAGTGGTTGATGTCTAGTTGCATCAGTGTGGTCCACTATTTTAGAGCATAGGTCGATCACACGAAACAAAACTGATGCGGCAGCAGTGCCTAAAGCAAAGTTTTTGTTCAAAACCATCAAAGTGTAGTCCAAATCATCCTTCATGGGCAAAGTGATATCGTCAATGTCAATAAGGGGAGGCGTCACTGTCAGAAGAATCTTTTTGAATGTCAGAGCGATGCAATGGAGATCCCAGTCGTTAATCCAGATAAATTGGTTTCGGAGGATGCATTGAAATAAGATTTCTGTGTTCTGGCGGTTCCCTGGCTTCATGAAGATGTCTTGAGCCTTGGGACCGTACGTATCGATAATGCGGAAGATTTGATTGAAGTGGTAGGTGAATAGGGGATCCGAATGTGGAGAGTAGGTCGTTTTTTCTGTTATAAGGCTCATTGTCGGGCAATTGAATGAGATTTTGGTGGAGTTGGTTGTCTGGGCATCGTGCTTGTAAATGTTTAAGGATATCTTCAACCTGGTGATATCAACGTATCCCAGAAGTTCAGCCAAGGAGCCACAGCTTATAAGAGTATCCAGATGGCGGGATGAAGGGTCAAAGAGCTTGTGCAAGCGAGTCAAAGTCTTTTTCGAGATGGAGATGTTGGTCAAGATCAGCGCTATGGATTTCACAAACCAGCTTTCGTGAACAGCTATGATCTTATGTAGATTATCGAAGTTGGACGTCTCGGGCGAAAGAAACAGCCGTAAGAACTTGACACCGTGGATCCACAGTATTTTGTTCAAACCACACGAGAACATCACCAAGATGTACTTTTCCAGCGGTAACGTATTCATAAGCGTTGGGATGAAGAGGTCATAGTCGATCACGTCTGGGGAGGGCAAATAGGACGTGTCAAACACGTAGATGGGCAAGCCCAGGTACGCGTCCTCGATGTCTGATTTGAAGAATATTCTCTCCATGGGGGTAAAGAGAAGGTTTGGAGGAGGAAAGGTGAAGGAGAGATTTCAGAGCGAAAAAGAGCCAGTAGACATTACCGCGGTGCGGGTGGCCCAGATAAGGGGAATGAAATTACCACTAAAAACGAGAGATAGAGAGAAATTGACAAAAAATCTGAAATATTTGGTGTCGGTTTCGGCGTAGGATTTTTTTTTTTTGGTACTGTAATCTTGAAGAATTGGGCTGAACGTAGTTGGGTGGTAGGGCCGTTTGCATTGGGGAAAAGGTAAACATCGGAACCGCACGGGGCCGAGAAGGACAGTGGTTGAGGAGGAATGAAGAATGATCAGAATGCAAGAGGAAGCAAATTGAATTGGATCGAGCAGATTGAGCAAAAGAAGAAATTGCTGTAGAATCGAGTGACTGGAGGTTACAAGTTCAAGCTTACCCATTGTGGCCTCGAGGCGCGTTGTCCTAATTGGGTAGTATTTTGCAGCCATTTATGTTGAAACACAGAGGCAAGGTAGAAAGTCATGTAATTTGGCAATCGAAAAGCCCTTAGATAATTTTTTTGACCATGGAATAGAAGCTAGATAGGAAAGCTATTTGGCAGTCTCTGACGTTGCCATGGCACACTTTTGGTGACCACGTTCCATCTTCATGAGATGATGACTAGTGACCATTATCTGGGAAGGTAAAATATGTAGATATGCCTTCATCGGAATTCACCATTCTGATTATTCGGAAAGCACATTGTGGCTTTTTAGAACTGTGTGTCGCAAGCTATGTTCTGCTGGATTCCAAGAATCGACTGTCGGCCTACATTTCTTACCCTTTTCACCACACCCTCAATTGTGAACCTTCGGAGTGATTTTTGGAGATTTCCTCACCGTCTTCCACCTCATATCTTGAGTAAAGTTCTAATCGCTGGTCTCAAATCATGTTGAAGCTTCTTACCCGCTGCATCTCGTCACGACAGATACTGTGAATCCTCTGGTGAAGGTGATGGTGGTTCAAAGAATGAGCTCAAAATCTCTATTGGTGTTAAAAGACCCAATCTCGCTTCAGTCTGTTGCTGCAGTCATATTCTAACCAAGATTAGTGCTGCACCATTCTAAAAGTCTCCAAGGTAGAAAAGAATTTGAATGACAAGTGGAAATGCCCAATTGCAGGATCATATTGCCAATTTATGTATATTGCTGTCAGAAAAGGCATTTTCAAGAAACCTCCCTGGTATTATCCGGACTTTCCCAGACATCTCACGGTCACAAAGCGCAAATGGAACTGATACATCCCTTGTTCAGCCCTAGGGAATCTTGTTGATTTTTCACTCGTGTTTGGCACTGACACTAAGTGCTAGCCTATCCTTCGCCAGTGTCTAATACTTCATATATGTTTGATTCTTGACCTTGGCTTTGATGCTAAGCTGATATGTGGAAGTACAGATTACTCACATGGAGATACGGAAAGCCCACTCAAACTTCAAAAGTAAGCATAAATTGTCTTCTAATATCAGACAGACTCGACTCTAGAGTGAGGATGTTTGGACATCACCACATGAATTTGTTGAATGTAGGTTCATCGCCCCGTCTGTCCATAAATATTACTAAGACTTCAGAGTTTCCATAATCCAGCAAACGAATTCAGCCCTATTCATCGAGTTGCTTTGATACTCATCTTTAAAGAAAGGAGGCTGGACAAATGCATACTTTACCAGTGATAAGTAATTCAAGCACGGTGAACCCGCAATACCACTTTCCAGGTGATAACTCTACTACCATCTCACACTTCTACGACTATGAATCCCATTGCCTAGCCAGGGCTTACAACCTCTTATCTGTAAGATTACGCTGCTATTTGCAAGCTCCAGGCAACAAAGTCGATGAAACGGTCAATCCCACAACAGCAACGCATTCTTGATAACAGCTTTGCCAAAGAGACCCTGAGCGGGCAGTTTTGTGACCAGAGGGAATGTTGCTTAATGTCTGCGAAAGGCTCTATCAAGGAGAAAGCGCAAACAGTACTCAGCAACCAGAAACGGCATGAGGTGAGGGGGAAGGGAAAAAAATTAAAAAGACAGATTGTGGGCTTTACGGCCAAGAGACCTCGTCAATGAACTTGCCACTAAAATGTTAGCAGAGAGATTGCTCGAGGTCCAGGGCATTGTGGTTTAAGGCATCGTGCGAAGGCAAGTCACCAGAGTTTTAAAAGGCCTCTCAGCCAGGAACGAACAATTTGCAGCGCAGGCTCACACAGCAAGGATACCACCAAAAACGTAAAAGCACGATACCAAAAGAGATGAAGGAGAAAAGAAAAGGCAAATCGTACGAAAATGTAAAGAGCGTCTTCAAAACAGGAGGCTCCAGTCACCACAATGTCGTTTGGCAATCGTCACTGCTGCAAATCATATGCTTGTTCCCCTGCCTATCACTTGCCTGAACCAGACAGTGAGATACCGCCAGCGACAATGGCAGCAGCGAGCGCACTGGACCAACGCCTGCAAACCGTGCGCTAAGGGGAGGTTTTGGCCAGGGGCAATCAGGAAAACTGGCAACCGGCAACGGGCAACCGGCAACTGAGGAAATGTAAGAATACAAAATGTAGTCACCTCAGTTGCTCAGCTTGCACATTTCCAGCCGATGGGCGTGGTGTGCAAAGAGCGGCTCAAACGACTTGGGCCAGTAGCATGGGCCGTCTGAGGCTCGAGGTGGGAAAATTTTGTGCGCTGGACCGGGAAATTAGAGCAGCGCACTCGGGCAGGCAGGCAGGCAGAGGAGGCAGGCAGAGGAGGCAGGCAGAGGAGGCAGGCAGAGGAGGCAGGGGAGGAGTCAGAAGGCGGAATGACAGAGAACAACCAAAGACACGTCCACGGACTTAGCAAGGAAACACAGCACGTTTACGGTCTCGAAAAATGGAAACCTTGACGAGAGCTTCCCCACTGGCTTTGAAGTGACAGTAGCAGCAGCAGCAGCGGCAGCGGCAGCAGAAGCAGCAGATGTCACTTCCAAACAAACACTCCACTGAGCGCGCTCCCTCCAGTTTGCACCCAATTGGTCTCCTCAGTGACTGCCCACACCGTCTACTGACAGCCGAAGGAGGACGAAGAAAAAAGAAGAGAAGTGGGAAACTCGAGCAAGCTCGTCTCCTTATATAGTTTTCGGCCGGCCCTTCGATCCTTTTTCCTTGCCTGTGCCTGGTATCTCCCGCTAAAGACCGCTGGGTCGTGCGAAAACTTGAGGGATTATTTGGCCTCTGGTAGTGTGTCAGATGTCGCACCTTTGCTCGATTGAGTAATGGCAAAATTTTTTTTCCCTGGCCAAAAAAAATGTCTCATTCGACCCTCACACCTAACCTGCCTGCCTGCCCAATCTTTTCCTGCCTTCCTGCCTTCCTGCCTTTCCTGCTCACACGGTCAAAGCCCTATATAAACGGGCAGCCCCCCCAAACTTGTACATTTCCAGCGTGAATAGCTACATCTTCTTTTCCTGAAACTTCACTTTTTTGTGTCATTTTCACCTTTTCCCACTTGGTGTTTGTGCCCCAGGGGTTCTGCTCCTCCCGTTCCATCTTCCTCCTAGAGCCTCGTTTTTTGTGAGGTTCTCTTCCCTCGTCACCTTTACTGGCTAAGCTCAGTCACTTATTAATTTATTTCCAGCATCTGATCGGCATACCCACTCACCACGCACGGTGCCATGGTTTATTGAGAAAAATGCCTTTTCTATCGAAGAAGAAATCATCGCTGTCGACCCACTCGTCGGCCCTGGACTCGAGCTCCATCTTGAGCTCTCTCACGGGCAACAACAACAACAACAAGAAGAAGTGCTTCACCAAGTTTGACGAGAAAAAGGACTACATGCGCCGGTGCAACAAGAAGCATGCCGCTCAGCAAAAGAGCCCGCCATGCCCGGTGACTTTTTGCTTAGGGAAGAAATCCTGGTAATCGATGGCGGCTTCTGACTGCTGCAGCAGTCCCTCTGCTCGGCAGTCTTTGCCTGCTCTCTAGCCATCCACTCCCTGCTGCCACGGCAGTTGTGTTGGTTTTGTATTATACTGTCTTAATGTGTACATTTAGTAACACTCGGTTGGTTTAAAAAATGAAGGTTTGGAAAAAATGCTGTAGCTAAGCCAGGACTTTCTAGCGTAGACTTTAGCTGTCACACTATGTTCAACTTAAACTCTAGTGATTGTCCATTTGACAGCTCGAATTCCCCATTGTTTCCCCTGCCTTACTACAAGACTGAGAAATGTTCTACTTGCTCAGAATGTTAGGACAAACGTAGAGTCCGAATCTCATGGCTGCGAGACTTTAACTGAACTTCTGTCCTTTTCTTCTGCCAGGCGAGAGAGTACACTCACACTAGGGGCACGTAGCCCGGCATGACCGCTCAATGTAAATTACCTGGGTGTTGTTTCTGAAAAAAAAAAAAAAATCTCTTCGCTAGTTTAGTGCTTTAAACTTTGTCGCGGTGCACTACCCAGGGTAAGTCCGCCTATGTGCACTCCCCAGGGCTACACTCAGGACTCGTGACATGGTCACCCACGCTGACAGGGAGAAAGATCAGCGGCAAAAACGACATTTTTTCTGCCAAGAGACACGAATTCCGCCAAAGGAGGCATGTAGGTAACGGAATTGGCGAAATTTGTTTTAACGGAATGGTTGACTCGAGTATCTGCAGGAATCAACACTCACCACCCTAAGATACACGCATAGCAGTGTCACCATAGTAAACAGTCTTCCTCATTATGTCAACACCAGAACCAAGCACAACTTTTGAAAAACAAAGAGACTTCCTACTTGCAGAGATCTCGTCTGCTATTGACTCGGTCGTCTATAACCTAGACGTGCTCAATCGCTCCCTCAATGACTCGATCCAAGTGGGTAAAGAGTTTGAAGATGTGGGCAGACTCTGGTCTACTTTCTATAATGGAGTAGGCAAAGCACAACGCGACGCTTCCAATGAACCAGAAAAGGATCAACAGGAGCCTCAAGCTCAAAAAGACGCGTGAATGGCTTTTGAGCTCAACTATAAACATAGAGACATCCGTCCAGACCCCAGTTACCCTTCACCTTGGAGATTCTGTGAAACCCCTCAGAATCAGGTGTGATATGCTTATCTCCAGCACTTTTCATGGTTGTATACGTTTTGCCGATATTGTGGCCACGAACGCAGATGTTACCGGGCCTCAAGCCGTCGTAGTCGTCTAATTTAGCTTCATCGGCTTGAGCAATAGAGCCTCTAAAAACAAGCAGCAGCAGCGCCATCGGCGATTGAATTTTGCGGTAGTCGTGGATATCCGTGACAAGGAAAGGACCAGCAATGTTGATGTAGCCCAATTCCTCGACAACATGGGTGGACAAGGCGGCTCTCACTTTATTCCAGCTCTCGAGCGGACCGTCATTTATTGATTTATAGGCAAATAGAAGCCTAAGACTGTGGTAGGGCTTGAAGAAAGTGCCTTTCGAAAACTTGAGCTGGGTCAATGCAAATTGCCTGTGCCAATATATGATTTTGCCCAAGCCCTGGGGCTCTTTGTATAGAGACATAGCCAGCTTTTGTGATGCGGAAATTATGGTGGGACTCCACTCAAGGCCTTGAGCGATACTGTTTGAGAGGTAAAGGTCAGCTTGGGAGACGAAAGAAGCTAACACCTTTGTGATGGTGTTGGTGATGGCCTCCGTGGAGCGCTCATCTTGAATTACCAACATGCGATCTTTCTCAGACAATGCATGTTCTGGAGGAAGGTGCTTGAGGCAGCTGGCGGTAGCAGCCACAAGATTGATCTGAGTGAATCTACTTGTGGAGGTGATGTTGGGCCCGAGCCTTGTAGTGACCACCAAGGCAATACCCCGATCCTTATCTGGGGTGTATGTATACTTGAAGGAAGCGGAAGGCTCTGCCTCAAAGGAGCCGAGAGAAACGCTAGTGGATTCGGTTTTGAGAAGCACGTTCCCATTTGTGACCTCGGCAACCCACACTTCGCCATGATCGGTCTTCTCGTCGAACACATGCACCGTGGTCTGCGCAAGGAAGCAGGCAACCACCAAAATGAACACCTGAGGCGACGAAATGAAGCACAGCAGCGGCAACGCCAACGCCTTGATTTGCTGCTCACGTAAAAAATTAGCCACGTTTTGTGCCCACGCGTTCACCTTTGCGAGCTCAATTGCAGATCCATCGAACCGTACGCTCTTGCAAGGGTTAGTCTCGAGCGCATACATCAAAATTTCCCACATATCGTTCAAATTGCCGTTCCGAATCTTGTAGTGGTTAAATCTGATGGCCAAGCCCACCCGGAGCCCCGAGGAGTAGTCGAGTTTTGTCGATTTGTAGATGGCCAGCTCTCCAGGATTTCTGATGGAGTCCACCACGCTCTGCTGAGAGAGGTACTCTGGGGGCACGTCGCGAGTGATGGCCAAATAGTTTTTGTAGACGAAGAAGAGGCCCAACAAGGAGGCCAAAATGATTGTGGGGAGCGAGTCTTCCATAGTGGAGATGAAAATGTGGAGATGAAAATGTGGTGAAGATGGAAGTGGTTGACAGAAACGTAGATACTGCGAGTATGCACACATCAGATGGTACGCGAGAAGTGAGAACGAGACGAGTGAGAACGAGAGGAACGAGACTAAACATAGAGCAATGAGACCGGGTTGTAAATGAGGATTACTCTACCACTTCAAGGTGAGGATGGGATTTTCATTCTTTCAAGTATTGGGAAATTGGATTTTGGGTATTTGGCATCTGTTATGTGTGAAGTGTCCCGTGAGGTATTTTGCAGCCAATATTTCGCAAGCATCGCCTCAACAAAAGTTGCTGAATGACATACAGAAGGCCGAAAGGAGAAAATTTAACTGACTGGTTTCCTCAGAGATGGAAAGTTTAGGTACATAATAAGGTGGAGAATAGTTCATATGAATGTGGTGGAAAAAAGTGGCATTACAATAACTCGGTGAAAAATTACCGTAGTATTGGATGCCCAGAGAATACAGTTACTCGAGATGCGTCCTACTTCACCTCTTAGCATTGACAAAGTCACCCAAGAAGTCCTTCCGGACTTTCTTATATATAAATCCATTCTGCTACTTGCTTAGGCAGCCTGCAGCTTCAATGGCTGCGAAATGTGTAACTTGACGAAGACCTCAGCTGAGAAGCCTCAGGCTCCTCCAAATTCCAAAAGTGAACTTTAATTGGCTCATTAAGGGCAACTTGTGAAAATCGTCTAGAAAGAGCTTTGTCTGGTGGTCTCTTCTCTGCACTTTCTATTCATAATTGAATCTACAACCATAATAATTTCTGTTGATAGGTTCATCAATGATGTATTTCACCATACCCAGTAGATTTAATTGATAGATGCCACTGACTATATCAGAAAACTCGATCCAATCTATCACAGGTCAAAGTACCTTCCTCTTTGCATTCCTCAATCTTCCCACATCCATACTCTGTATACTGACGCTACCGCGCTAGACAGATCATCTACAGTAACAAATCTCCTACATCACACAAGGCACTCATCGGCAGCCCGTACTTCCACTCATTCTACAATATAGACATTTCAAATCGTCAGCTTGATCTCCTCAGCTTGATCTTGCTTCCTGATTGTCAAATTCTGGCATGTCCCTCCCGAAGCTCCGCAACTCGTATGCCTTGGTGCTAGCACTAGCGGCAGCCTTTTCGTTGCAGTTCGTATGGTTTGAATGGATGGTGCCCTCAAGAACCGCTAATGCGTGTGAGTGGACCAATGTGAACTCAACCAGTCAGACCAACGTGCTTCTCGTGGCCGATCCCCAGCTTATAGACAACCACACCTACCCTGGACGAAGCGCCCCCTTACTCAAGCTTCTGCAACACACAGTTGATAAATACGTGGCTCAGAACTACAAAGCCATGGTGGAGTCTCTCCAGCCAGATTATATCTTCTTTTTGGGTGACTATCTCGATAACGGCCGCCTGGCGCTGGACGCTTACTTTGATCACGAAGTGAGGCGGTTCTGGCGGATCTTCGATCGCTGGCCTGCCAAGTATGAGCATAGAAAAAACTGGTTCACAAATGTGCCTGGCAATCATGATATAGGCTTTGGAAATGGCGTGAAAGAGCATCTGCGACAGCGGTTTGAGGCTGTTTTTGGCGAGAGCAATGTCGTGGTCGAGGCTGGCGGCGTGGACTTTGTAATCTTGGACACGCCGCTGTATTCTGCTGAAAATGGGCTAAATGAGCCTTCGAGAAAGTTTGTGGCCGGTTTAAAGGATGCTAATGGTGAGGTTGTGGCGAGAGATCTCGAAGCTCTTGCGGACAGTACCTCGGTACAGAGTTCCGGAGATTCTGCCACTTCTCAGACCACTGAGCTGGTGGATTCTTCTCTAGCAGCAACATTGATGTCCCCAGACTATCAAACGGGCGAATCTACTTCTCACCGCCGCCCAAGAATTCTTTTATCGCATGTCCCACTTTACAGAGACACATCGAAGTTAAAGTGCGGACCACTTCGAGAAAGCTCGGTGTTCCTTCAAAATAAGGGTTACCAGTACCAGCTGTCGCTTCTCCCGCACATCTCTGAGGAGATACTCGAGTCTGTACGTCCAGTAGTGGCTTTCTCAGGCGATGATCATGACTACTGCGACGTCACTCACCCTCTCACCAACACGAGGGAAATAACCGTTAAGTCAATTAGCATGGCCATGGGTATTTGGAGGCCTGCAGTGCAGCTTCTCTCCTTTGACACTTCTCAGTCCAGCAGTCCTGATCAATTGGCCTACGATACCCACGTGTGCTACCTTCCAAGACCTTACCACAACATAGTTGTGTATGCTATCACAGCAACGGCAATTGCATCTCTTTTACTATTCCATTCCCTCAGACTCCGTCCTTCAAGGTACAACTACTCCATCTTGCCAACGTACGGCCAGGAGTACTCTGAACTGTCTGCCGTACTCATGGAGAACCCCATGTCCCGTAAAGTGTCTAATTTCTTAAAAGAACAAGACGAAGGCACTTCATCTTCATCCATTCCCTTACCCGCTTACACGTCTACTGCCACCAGACTGACTCTGGAGAAAGTGGTTGCAAAATACAAATACGTTAAGTTGGCAGTGCGCCGCTTCATACGCAAATGGAACCTCACTTTGTTCCTCCGTTTGTGTATTCTTGAGTTTTCATTTGTCATGCTTGGTTACTTTGTGGTTGTGACCGCCATCTAAGAAGATTATCTACCGTCTCGAGAATCCTGATTGGGATTAGTACCTGCAGCGATTTCGCAGCCAGTTTCAGGCCAAATAACAAAACTAGGAGAAACCACATGAGATACAAATAAGAAAAGCGGGACTGAAAGAGAATATTAGAATGCTCTTCAAAGTATGATACACCTCATTGATCATACGTAAGAGCTCCAGATGCTTCATTGAATCAAGTGACTTGCCTGAGACCATCGGGCAAAGTTTCTATAATATTTCTCAACCTGAAACACTTTCTATGCACGATGCACCCTAGTGGGTGCAAAATACTTGCACAGGTCATAATTATTTAAATGTTTGAAGAGCCGTCCTTTCTGGAGCATCATTTTGTTGGGATTGCCTGAAAATGGGCTGTGCCGTGAGTACCTATAATGAGGACGAAGACCAGACTTTTCTCCAACAACGGCTCATATCTGACGCGATCGATCGGTCCTTGAATGTAAAGAATGAAAAACAACGCAAGCTCGTTAAGGTTTTTCTTCTAGGCGCAGGTGAGTCTGGTAAGTCGACTGTGCTCAAGCAGCTAAAAATCCTTCATCACCACTCTTTCACTGATTTCGAAAGGCGCCAGTACACCGATGTAATCTGGTATGATCTCGTGCAATCAATGAAAAAGTTGATTTACAATGCTAGAAAGCTCAAGATTCCCTTGGATTCAGACAAGCCAGGTTCTGCTTTGACTCCATACAAGAGGGTAGTGGTCAATGCTGACGTGAGGGCCTCAGAAAAGGACACTAACGGGACCTATCTCATAGAACAGTTCAATATTGGTTATGCCAACGAAAGCCGCGTAAGGGACCCCGATTTTCCAGCAGGCTATGTTTCAGACTCATCCGATATGGACTCTAACGCATCTTTCGAGGAAAGGAAGGTGTACACTCGAGGAGAGCTCGCAGAGGCGATCTTGCAACTCTGGACGAATGATCGGGGTATACGTCAGTGCTTCGGAAGAGCCAACGAATTCCAACTAGAAACCTCGACAGCATACTACTTCGAGAACGTCTCGAAGTTTTCCAATCCTCAGTACAAATGCACAGACCAGGATGTCATCATGGGACGCATTAAAACAACCGGAATCACTGAGAACGACTTCAACATCAAAAACATGACTCTCAGAGTCTTGGACGCCGGTGGCCAGCGCTCGGAGCGTAAAAAATGGATACATTGCTTTCAAGACATTGATGCTGCTCTATTCGTGTTGGCCGTGTCAGAGTACGATCAGACTCTTTACGAGGACGAAAGAGTGAATCGTATGAAGGAGTCATTTATGCTATTTGAGGCCATTTGCAACTCGAGATGGTTTAAGAATACACCCTTTATCTTATTTCTCAACAAGATAGATTTGCTTGAGGATAAGCTCAAAAGATCCCCAATCACCAATTACTTTCCCAATTACAAGGGTAACCCACATGTGGTAAACGAAGTTCTTGATTATTTTGAAGAGATGTTGCTTAGTCTAAACAGAACACTGAAACCGATATACGTACACAGAACCTGTGCCACAGACACTAAAGCCATGGGGTTTGTTCTCTCCGCAGCTACAGACATGGTGATCCAACAGAATCTTCGTGAAAGCGGACTTATCTAAGAATTTATAGCGTGTATTTTTATTCGTCAGAATATACTGGAGATGCAATTAGGTAACAAGAAATAGTTCAGGCCGGCGATGAACAATAAGGTAAGTCTAATAATAAGGAGAGGCTACAACTGTATGACGCGTGAGCCCTTAGAATCTCATCATAGCCATATCGTTTCTAGATCTGTTGTAGTCCAACAAGCCCTCGATGGAGCCAGTGCCGGCAATGACGATGTCCTTGTCCCACAAGGCAGCGCTAGCCCATGCTCTGACGTCTTTGGTCAGGATAGCGTCGATAGCGTCCAAAGCCTGAGAAATCGAAGCTCTGTAGCCGTTCAACAACACAGTGGTGGCGATGTCGTGAACAACAGCCTGTGTAGAGTTGAGGTTAGCCAAGATCTCAGTCTTGACCTGGGCCTTGGCTCTGGCGACCTCAGCGTCAGTGATGGAAACAGACAATCTGTTCCACTCCTTCAAGGTGAAGTGGACGAAGTCGTCAATACCGCCGAGGTTGGAGATCTCGGCGTTGAAACCCCACAAACCAGTGTCGGAGTATGATTTCGAGAAGTGAGTGTATTTGTCGACAATGTGGTATTCCTGGACGATGGAGGCCAATTTAGGGGAGGTGAACTTGGCAATGGCGGAGTTGTGGTCGAAAGAGCCAAACACAGCAGCAGCAACCTTGGCCACGTAGTAAGCTGGAGACGAGAGACCTTCGCCTTGGGCAGCAATGGAGATGTAGGCCTTTGGAATGGTGTCGTCTCTCATTCTCACCTCAGAACCCAAGAAAGAAGCTGGGGGAACAACAGGCTTTGGCCCGTCAGCAAGCTTGAACTCCTTGTCGAAAACCTCCACAAGAGCATCGTGGTCAAAGTTACCCGAGGCAGCAATGACGGTGTTGGAGCCCACCAAGTTTCTGTCCAAGAATCTGATCGAGTCGGACTTCTCAATGTCTGGAACAGAGTCGTGAGTACCCAAGGTAGGCAAGCCAAGGGAGTGGCCCTGGAAAGCAGAAGCGTTTAAGTGCTCCAACACCGTCTCGGATGGGGTGTTCTCCAAACGGTCAATGTCAGCGTACAAGGCCTGTTTGGAGGCGTCGAAGTTGCTCTTCTCGATCAAGTCCTCTCTGTTGGCGACAAGCTGCAGCAAAGCAGAGGCAGCACCAGCAACGTTCTCGTTGGTAGCGTGGGCCACAAAGGCATTGGCCTCCTTCGTGTTGACAGCAGAGAAAAGCACGCCATCTTTGTAGCCGTGAGCCAACGTTCTCGTGGTCAAAGCACCCACACCGTTGTTGTAGGGCGTTTCAGCTCTGGAGCCGGCGCCAAAGTAGACACCCACGGTTGAAGACGAAGCGTTGGGGTTTGTCTCGGTGGCCACAGTGACGCCAGACAGCAACGTGGTGAATTTTGTCTGGGAGTTTGCGGTGGACACGAAACGGCGGGCAGCAGCAGCGGCAGGGCGGAATCCACGGATCATTCTTTGTTGGAGAAGGTGTAGGTTGAAGGTGAAGTTAGTTGATGAAAAAAGAGTGAGAAGGCATTTAGCCAATGAACGGTGAGGGAATTGAAGTGCAGGAGAGACACAGAGGGAAGATGAAGAGAGGGTGCAAACAACGGGTGGCCTAGGGTAGGTGAAGAAACGGAAAGAAAGGAGTTTGAATGTATGTAGCTGACTTATGAATAATTTGTACTTATTTAGTAGAACACACTTGTTATGGGAGAAATCGATCGGGGTGGTGAGATACTATTTGGTGTTATTACTATGCGCAAGATGAATGGCTGCGAAAAACAACCCTGGTGAGAAAAGTTGATTGAGCTGGTGACGCTGGTTGAGCTAATTGTTTGAACTAGTTTGACATATGTAGCTGGCTGGTGAGAGGATATGAAACAAAGGGCTAAGAATTTGCAGAGTCACTTAGAAGTGATGAATTTTCAGGGATGGCGCTTGACTATGGTGGCACGACTGAAATGTAGAAGCTAATAAGTGACCCTCGAGCAATTTAAAAGAGATCCTCTAGCAGTTCAAAAAATGACTTCTTCAAAAAAAGCATAAGATAAGTACTTTTCGTTGATTCTGCCAGCACAGTATCTTCAAGTAGCCTAATTGAATCAAATGTCTCAGTGCCCATACAAAAACGTCAAGGACAACAATACCACCCACATTACTGCCACCGCCTTTTAGCAAATTAGTCATTATTCTCTAGCACTTCTATACTTATTCTCATCCTGCCTCATAACGCCCTCATCATCCTTCGAAGCAATATCGAGCAACTCACGCCTAGGCACTAGTGATCTCCTTTCTTCTTCCTTCAGTGAAATCACTACTCAAGTTCTCAAACTCATCTCTTGAGCCTGGAGCGCTCCCGGTGGAAATCTGTGCTGCCGAAAGCGACACATCGTTGATCACTCTTTCCCACACTTTAGAGCTAGGCGATTCGACTGGCTCGTCGAAATGCAAGCTTTCCATTTTTTGCTTGATGTTCTCGGCAGACAGTACTCTTTTTCTGTGTTTCATCTTCCTCAAGAACTGGTACACTCTCTGACGCTTGCTCTCCTTCTTCTCTGAAGGAATTGCAACAGGCCCGTCTCTCAGGAAGCCTCGAAAGTGACTGGAGGCCTTTTTCACAGACAGGTAGAGCATTTCAGAAATCGACAAAGACTCATCTTTCCTTTTTTCGTCTCTTGTCTCCTCTGCCTCCTTTGTACCTTCGTCAACTTGTATCTTCGTCACATTGGTCGGTTGGCTGTACAAAGCAATGAAGCTATTCATGCTGAACGAGTTTAGTCGCTTTCGCTCCACCGTCAAAAACTCTCCTGGTTTGATGAAATACTTGTCACGAGGATTCACTCTGAGCGATATGAGCCTCTGGCCATGGAACTTGGCCAGAATGACTCTGGGGTTTTTTGAGGTCGAGTACCATTTCAGCCTGGCATCTACAAGAACGTAATTGACTTTATAACGGATTTTTCGGTATACTTGAGGCACTGTGGGCACGTAGAACTCGGGCATTCTAGCTGTAGTTAGTGGTTTTGTGAATTTCGCAGCCATTCAAAAAGCCACTATAGGTAGTAGGAGCTACACAATCTTGGTGGTACCACGTCAGTGCACATATGCTCTACAGACTCTTAATTCAATGGAAAGTTATTATTTGATTTCCCTACACCTGTCTCGTTATCGTGTCTTATATATACAAGTTATGGTCTGAGGTACGATCTCTGGGCGGTGGCTTCCTTATGCATTCTTGCTCTCTTATCGTATCCCGATGAGCGGCCCTCGTGGGCGTTGATGATCTCTTCTGCTAGCCTTACGGAGAAGGAGTTGGACTTCTTGTTGCGTGAGCCTTCGATGATCCAATTCATGGCGTAGCGGTGTCTTTGGCGCAAGTTCAAAGCGAAAGGAACAACCCTGTTCTTGGCAAAACCAGTCTTTTCTGTTCTTGTGTCGAAAAGTGGACCCATTTTGTCCAATGCTTCGTAAAGAATCCTCACAGGGTCTTGTCTTGTCTTCAAGTGAACAATGTATAAGGCTCTAGACACCGTGGTCCTGGCTTTCGTCTTTTTACCGTGTCTCATGATGACGTTAATTAAATGCTCCACCACTGGGTCGATTTTAAGTGGAACAGGCGTTCCCTTATACTTCTCCACCTCGGCTAGCTGTTCTTCTGAGGGCTCAAACTTTTCTTGTAAGAACTGCTCTGGCTTCAAGAACTCCAGAAGATAGAGTTCTGTTTCTGTCTCGGGTTGCTTGTTGCCCTCTTTCAAGGTTTTCACAGCTTTAAGCCATTCGTCCAAATCTTCGTCTGTGATTTGGTCCTTGTCAGGTCTGAAGATCTGGGCAGTCAAGCTGGGGCGCTTCTCTTGGTCTTTGGACACTGAGGAGTTGAATCGGAGAGCCTGAATGGCAGAAATTGAACTTATGGTTGGCCTTGGAGCCACAAAGCGGCCGATTATGGCCAGGCGAGCCAACGCTCGAAAGAGACCCATGATGTGATGGTGCTGATTTGAGATCGGGCTACAGAAATAGTTGAAGATTTTTTACATGGTATGTGAGTTTGGTGCACGGGTGTAGGAGAGAAGGTAATAAGGTTGAGTTAGATATACTCGAAAATAGAGGAAAAAAAAAAAAAAAAAAAAAGGCTGGAGAAGGATACAGAGATACAGAGCTCAAATTCCGTTTTGAAGCCTATGTCAGCAAATCAAATTGGCTGGTTGATACATGTCGCTCACGGTCTTCTGTTGGCTGCGAAAAAATGACAGAAGTTAGTTTCTTGATAGCAAGTTTACATTACCTGGCCACAACTTGAACCAGAGTATTGCATCAAATCTGAATTCACAGAAGTTCTCGAGCCCTCAAAGGTCCGTTTCCCCACAAATGAGCCAGTTTTTATATACATTGAAAATTGAACAGTCGCAGCCATCTCGCAGCCATCATTAGTCCTCTGCAGCTTCCATACACACAAGTTGAAGAAACATGACTGAGTCAAGTCCACGATGGTCGTATTGTATTGACTGATAGAAATGAAAACTCGACCTTTTAATCCTAATCGGGCACCTTCTTTTACTTCGTCATCTCTGCCTAATGTGGTAAGCTACACCGACACAAATAAAAGAAATTGATTGACAGCAGCTTGCAGCTATATGACATCGTCGGAAAATCGAGAACAAATAAGAAGGTGGCAAGAAAAACAGAAAAAGACTATTTTAGCTGACTGGTCAAGTATGTTTCTACCTTCCACTTTCGTGGGTCCTGCAACTAGATCCCTGTCGCGTAAGGTTTAATATTCCATATTCCTGATACATACCTCAAGTATCAAACCCTCTTTCTTTGACCTCAGGGGATGCCCCGTCTAGAAGTGCCCCCAGTGGATCCCCAGGTTCGAGGGGCATTAGATCCAGTTCTTAAAGATGGCATTTTCAACGACGACGATACGTGGTCACTGACGCTTCTACCGCTGCTACTAGAACGCCTACAAGCTATCAAGGCGGCAGTGCTCCATGCACAAAAGACTAATGCCAGTGGGCCACAGGCCAAAGACATTGAAAAGATAAGCACATTTTGCGAGAAGATCGAGAAACACTTGAAAAGTCATTTTCAAGATGGTGCTCCGTTCACTATTTACAGAATTGCAGAGCTCTTGCTTGAGCCAGAGAAGTCTGGGTACCTGTTGACCACGGTGCAACAGGCAGAGCGGTTTCTTGCGGCTTTTGCACGAACAATAATGGTGGTTTCGAAGGAAACAGAACATTTGAGCGACTCGGACGAAAATGGGTCGAGTCAAGTCAATGGAGCAAATGGAAAAGAGGCTAATGCACGTCTAGCTAATGGGCATGAAATTGCTACACCAGAGCAATACGAACAATTCGATCTCCCCAAAGATGTAACTTACATTTCCCTTCCGTGGGTAACGGTCAAGAAGGACTCCGAAAAGGAGACAGAAACGGATTTAGACGATGTTGAGCGGCCGTCAAAGAAGCAAAGGGCCAATGCTGAAGAAGATGCGGAGCTTGTTGCTGACAGTAAGCCTCTAGAAAGAACATCGCATTGCGATTCCTCATCTCCAGGTAACTCATAACCCTCTCGAAGACGACCTCCTCAGGTAATGCTTAAGCAAGTCGACATGCATTGTCCCTGCCCTATCGCTCAAGTTCGCCTGAATGATGTCTACGCGCCAAATATCTTGGATACGAGATCAAAGAGACCGTTTTCCGTCGTTTCGAGCACATAGATGCCATATATGGAAATAGCTGAGCCAAGAGTCAATAACTTCATGGCCGCACGGTGCCAGAACCCATATACTCTTTCAGGAATATAATCAATAATGCAAGACTTGAATCCGCTGTACGAGTGGAAGAGCACTGCCAAGCAGAACGCCGTGTCGATCATGGGGAAATTCACTCCCATCACAAAGGGGACTGCAGTCAATGGAACAAGACTAATGGCAAGAAATCTATCGTAAGTCCAGTGGTTGCTGCCATGATAGTGGTCTGGCTCTGGAGCCTTATATGCATCGTTGACTGTGCCCACAATAAACCCTGGAGGCTGTTCTTTGAGCTTGAACTTGGAAAAGTTTGGTTTTAATGAGATAAGTCTAGATGCGACAATTCTGTTTTGGTGAAGCGGCATCATTGATCTTGGCAGCAACCCTAGCGAGTTTCTACTGAGCAAGGATCTCAACATGATGGGTTTGGGTAAAAAAGTTGAAGCTTGATGGACCGGTATCATAGAATTTTCGTTGCCTGGAGACCTTACACCCGTACACCACCGCATCGTCAACAATGTAAGGCATTTCGCGCAGTTGACCATTGGCTGCAAAAAACATTCTGCTCGATTGTAGTTCCAAATCGTTGCAGGTGTTCCAGAAAAATGGCGGGAGATGCTTTTAAGATAGAGAAAAACTGTGATGGTGGCCAAAGCAACAAAAAAGAACCCACGCCGGGACTCGAACCCGGAATCTTTTGATTAGAAGTCAAATGCGCTAACCATTACGCCACGCAGGCGAGTTCGTTTCAAAGCATATCTTGTGTTTCTATGTCGCGGCAAATAAAATGGCTTTCTCTCAATCTCGACCAACATGAGTAGCCACTCTTCGCCAAATGCCCGAGAGTGTGCCCCTGTGGAACGAGATTGAGGTTTAGGCGGGTTTCAGGTGGCTAGCAAGGATGATAAATTTACCCAGAGAAGTGCTTTGGAGTTTTTCTCAACGAATCTTCACTACACATGGGACAGCTAGGGTCGTAATATCTAAAGGCAAACAGTCTCGAGTCAAATTCTATATCCAAAGCCACGGTTTCTTAAGATTAATCGCGGTCTAAATTGATGAGAGTTGGATTGTGAGGACTTATTTACCCTGCCACTTTATAGTACTTTTCAGTTTCTGAGAAAGGGGAATTTCGCAGCCATCTGTCCTGAGGGTGCTAATACCATGGATCCTTGCAAGGAAAATAAACTGGACCTTCATTCAGTCCTACCAAGTCTGTGTAGCTTTATCAAACCATCGATTTCAAATTGTTTGTTTATTAAAGCGATTTTCATTGAATTCACTCCTGAACCCTCCATATCTCGTAACCGCACGTGACGTTCCTGGCCAATTCCACCACACCACCCTCTTCATGACGGCCATACCCAGACAAACACTAACTCCAGGCAAACAAACATCTTCCTTTTCGCTCTGAACTTCCGTTTGGGTCCACATCCTTGCGTTTAGCCTGCGTGGTGTCCATCTGTCTCTTCCACTTTTTCCTTCCTCTCGCTGGCTGCGAAAATATGAGCCACACATTCACTTATCTACAACTAGTGTATGCTACGCTGGAGCCCCAGAACAACCATTTTCACCAGAATGACCACCTCTCACGGGCCAGCAGCTTTGCACAATCCTTACTTTGAGCAGAACCCAAACCGTAAAGACGTTTGGTCCTTGATTAATGAAACAGCGGCCGCTGCCCAGGAACAGCTGGGGAAGTCGGTGGTGAACTTGGGCCAGGGGTTTTTTTCCTATAACCCACCTGATTTTGCCATTGAAGCTGTCCACCACGCTTTGACGAAGCCGCAGTTCAACCAATACGCTCCCGCCAAAGGTAACCCTAACCTTGTGAAGCAGTTGAGTGAGGTGTACACGAAACAGTTTGGTAGACCAGTGGATCCAAGCCAACTCTTGGTAACCACGGGCGCCAACGAGGGCATTTTTGCAGTATTCTTTGGATTTTTGACGTCTGGAGATGAGGTCATTGTGTTTGAGCCGTTCTTTGATCAATACATTCCAAATGTGGAGATGACTGGGGCCAAGGTGAAATATGTCAAGTTGAAGTGCCCGGAGCACTTTGCCGATCGTAACACCACAGGTGACGAGTGGGAGGTTGACTGGGAGGCTCTCGAGGCGGCTATTTCTCCAAAGACCAAGATCATCCTCATCAACACCCCACATAACCCAATTGGAAAGATCTTCAACGAAAAGGAGCTCCACAGGATTGGCCAGTTGGCTATCAAGCATAACATTATTCTTCTCTCTGATGAGGTGTACGAGAATTTATACTATACACCAACATTCCACAGGCCAGCGACCCTTGCTTCGTTGCCTGAATTGGCCGAGAGAACATTGACAGTGGGCTCAGCAGGAAAGTCGTTTGCTGCCACAGGTTGGAGAGTCGGCTGGGTCCAGGGCCCTGCTGAGTTGATAAAGTACGTCACCTCAGCTCATACTCGTATTTGTTTCTCTGTTCCTGCCCCTTTACAACAGGCAGTGTCGGAGGCTTTTCTGGCTGGGGAAAAGAACAACTACTTTGAAAAAACCCGTCAGGATTACGCAAGAAAGTATGAGATATTTGAGAAGGTATTTCAAGATTTAGGGTTGCCATACACTGCCGCTGAGGGCGGATATTTCCTCTTGGTTAACTTTGCCAAACTCAAGATTCCAGAAGACTACGAGTATCCCGAGGAGATTCTTGCAAGAGGTACCAAAGACTACAAGTTGGTATACTGGCTCATCAAGGAGATCGGCGTAGTGGGCATTCCACCCACTGAGTTTATCGTTGCTGAGCACAGGGTCAACAATCCCTTGGAGAACTCTGTGCGTTTTGCCGTGTGCAAAGACGACTCCTTGCTTGAAGAGGCCGTCAAGCGTTTGAGAAAAGTAAGGGACTTCTTGTGATAGACTATATGTGTGCAAGTAATTTATAAACGTTTTATAATCTAGTGTCGTATGCTGATTTTATGCTATGCTGTTTCTCAGTTGGCCATTCCTTAGTGACGCCTGGCCGTCTAAGATGTCTAATCTCTCTTCCTCCTCGCTAACTGTTTGAAAACAAACGTAGTTTCACCGAAATCATCGTATCCTGTCTCATTGTCCTCCTCTTGAACCACGTATCCATTCTCTTCTAGTAAAGCCCATAAATGGGCTCTTTCCTTTTCAAATGTCTTCCTGATGGGTACTTGGAGAAGAACACTGGCATCTGAGGAGACTTCCAAGAACTCATTCATCATGTTCACAATCCACGCAGGATGCTTTGATGAATATAGAGGATCAGATAAGATGATCGTCGTGAATTTCAGCAGCCCATATCTCTGTAAAAACTCTGACGGATCACTCCAGTCGAGTGAATCTGATGATGCGTTATCAATGTTGTTAAGCTCAATATTATCTGTCAAATTAGGTAGGATTTCTGGCAAGTCCGTCAAGACTGTCCTATATCCTAGAAGACAAGATACCATCCCTACCAAGCCTGTCCCAGAACCAAGTTCTAACACTGACCCATTCAAATATGAAGGTCTAGCTGCCAAACGTTTTCCAAGTATAAACAGTGATCCCCACGTTTTGAGTCCCAACTTGTCTGCTGTCAAGGAAGGTTCTTTCAAGTATATCGTCTGCGGTAGACCTGGGATCTCGATATGTCTGATGAACTCAGGTTGAGCTGTTCTTCCGCAGTTTTCAGCAAGCCGTAGCGCTGCCAAAGTGCTAATATCCTCCTTTTCCTTCAGCGTGAGCCAGTCCATATCTGACGATATTACTGCTGTCAACCATCCGTTATACTGAGATGCAAAAGACTTACGTAACACGTCAGCCAAGGAAGCTACTGCCGCTAACAGTTCTAAAGACGTGAAGCGGCTCTTATTGTGGAGCCAAGCAACAGCCTCTTCAGCATCTTTCACGGATATGCTCTTATCTTTGAATGTTGCCGCAGTGTCCTTCTCTGAATCTGAGGGAGGGTCAAAGTTGTGTACAGTGAGCGGAGCCAACAATTTCAAGAAAACAAGAAGCACTTTACTTGGAGGTTTCATCCGCAAAAGCGGTAGATCGTGAACGTGCAAAGGAACGAAAACAGTCTCATCTTGATCGGCTGCGAAAAGAGGTTCCTGGGTTGATTCTGCCACCTCAACGAGATCAACCTTCACTGATGCTTGTACATATGGCAAAAGGACAGGCGACTCCGACTTTATGGAGGAATCAGCGGGCGTGAAAAGCTCGAGGGGATCGAAGTCCATGGCTCTTTGGATTTGTTGAAAATCTCGTCTATGTAGATGATTCGCGAGGCACGGGTTTAGAGATGAGAATGGCTGCAAAATGTTGATGCAGAGGGGGGAAAAGGAACGGTTATCATAATGATTTGTATCAAGATGGTAATTTACTTAGAGATATAGAGCCTTATACTAACAAAATTCTGATCTGATTTTAAGAATTATCTTGTATGTACATCAACGCTTCTTGTCGTTAAATACTGGACATGCAACTGTCAAACGTAGAACTTGAAAACTACTCAGATCGTATTTGTTCTACACAAGAAAACAACCGATCAGGGCTACATCTTCTTTTTCTTCAAGTTATAAATTATGCATGTAAATGTAAAAGAAATGTATCAATCAATCTATTAGGCACCTGCTCCAGCGTACTTGGATCTAGCTCTTAACTTAGGGCCGTTGAGGTAGAATAATACTGGGATTGCAATCATGCCCACACAAATAAAGCCCAAGAGAGACGAGCCCCAGCCAACAGCGAATCTATTGGTTCTCAAGTTCAAGAACAAAGGCTTGCCAAAAAGTGGGAAGGCACCCGCCATCATACTTCTGAATAAGTCATTGCCTGCAAACACAGAAGCCAAATATCTCCAGAATGACATACTGAGGTAGTTAAACAAGGTCTGGAAAACCAAGAAAGCTCCAGCGGCAAAGACTGCAGCTCCAATAAGTGGACCAATCCAGTGGAGGTCCTCAGCAGCCGTCCAGCCAAAGATGAAGATTCCAATAGGCATGATGATACTTCCAACAATAGCCATGGGAATGAAGACTTCAGGAACGACTTCCTGGTTGCTGAGCATCTTCTTGGTGAATTGATGGTATATGGTAGGGATGTAGAATGCAGCAGCTATCAAAATACCGACCAAGATACACATGTAAGCGACACCCATCTCGATGAGAGTGAAGCCCTTGACCTGAACGAACACAATGGGGAAAGCCTCAAACCACAAGTACATTACAGAGTACACCAAGCCAATGTAGATATTTATAAGCAACACCACAGGCTCGAAGATAATCACCTCAAATGGACGCCAGAGTGTCTCGACAAGCATCTCATGAGTGGAGAACTTAGCATTCTCAAGGTGACCCTCACTGACAATATCCTGGTTACCCGTGAGAGCTCTGAGTCTCTCAGCCTTTCTGTACAAAATGGTTTTGGAGTAAGATTCAGGAAGCATCCAACCAAGAACGACAAAGGAGGCACCAGAAGTGATACACACAAACCAGAAGGTCCAGTGGTAGTCAGCCTTGACAGACAAGATAGCACCAAACAAGGGGCCCGAAGAAGGAGCACACACGGCAGCGATGGACCAGAATGAGATACCCACTGGAATGTAAGGTAAATTGATCACGTCACCCACAGAAGCACCACCGGTAGCCAAACAAGGGCTGGCAAAGAAGCCAGCGATGAAACGCAAAATACACAAGCCAGCGATGTTGTCCACGAGAGCCGTGGGGATCTGCAAGATGAAGAAGATAAATAAGGTAATGATGTAGATGGACGTTCTGCCAAACCTGGCATTTTCCGAAAGCGGCGAAAACACCATGGGCCCGATACCGTATCCGAACACAAAAAGCGTCAAGGGGAGTGTCGCCACCACCTGGCCCACGCCCATATCTTTCATAATCTCCTCAATACCTGGGGTATAAATGGCAGAAGCCATATACACAAATGCAGTCAAAATCATGATCTGGGCAATGAAGATAATCTTGTATTTCAATGGCCAATTGTATGGATTTTCTGGATCGTCTTCTCCCTCCCAGTCCACAAGAATGTGGTTGGTCTTGGTCGACTGGGACGAAGAGTCCAGATCAACGGGGGTGTCTGAAGCGCCAGCTTTCTCCTTAACATCCGATTCAATGCCTGCTTCGTCTTTGCCCAAGTACTTTGCGGGAATCACATAGTCGGGTGATTCCTCGGGGTATGTGAACACTTTGCGTCCAGATAAGTGATATAGAGACCTGCCGAAGAAGCTCTCTCTGACGAATTTATAGAGGAACATGTGGAGATTCAAGATGCGTTGAAATTTGGTAGAGACGAAAGAATCAGAGAAGTTACAGCCTATTTATATGTCTCAGTGTACCTTATCACTATTTTTTTGATGAGTAATGAGAGCAAAAATGGCATACCTTTTGCAGCCGCCACATTTGAGTTAAGCCGCGCAGAAAATGTACGAAAGTGTTAGATTGTCTTTGTTTGGGTGCAGACGAAAAGGCTTACGTGAGTTTGACGGGAGTACGAGGCATTGCTTTTTTTTTTTTTTTTTTAATTATTCATTTTATTTTTTAGTTTCATGAGCTTTTCGAACTCCTTCCAGGTCTCCCTAAATCAGTCTTTTAGAGTCACTTTCACACGTTTGCTTGCGCAATGACTAGTCGCTTTTTGTGCCCTTGTCGCATCTCCGGGTTAAAATGGTAGGAGCCGAACGATGGGTACGTGCTGCATATTGACAGGACCGTACGAAGGGTCGCTTACGTGAACCACCACCGGAGAATCGCCCAATTGGGTAAGTCTCCGTTGCCCGCCTGCCTATTTCGGGTCAAGCCCGTCGGGCTCCTAACGGTCTGCCACCAGCCATTCGTCGCCGTGCTTCGCTGAGCCCACATATACGGCCGTATCTTCGGAACCGTGCTCCTGAAACACGCCTCGTACACGGATTATTTGTTTCCGAGATACCGTGGGAGCACGTCTTATCTATAATATAGCAATTATTGCAACATTATGAGTAAGCAAAACGCTATAAATTTTGATTTATTGATTTGTAAGAATTCACAACGATGTAAGAATTCACAATGAATAGGGAAGTTGTGGCTCAAAGAAGGATCTGGAAAATAAAGAGTAAAGGAAACGCCTAAGAAAAAGGAAAAGATCAGATTTCTGTAGACATTGAGCACGCAAGCCTGGTAAGAGAGATGGCTGCGAAATGGAAAAAGGGAGAAAACTTTCGAAAAAGCGATAATCCGAGACGCCGCCCTCCTACCATGTTTCGTTACCATCATTCCACTTACTTTTCATTATCAATGGCTCTTTGATTTTGTTTTGTTTTATTTAATTTTAATTTTTTTTTTTTATTTTTTTTTTTTTATTCTCTTATCCGTCCGTTTATACTCCGTTTCAACTCTCGATACTATCTTCGGCTCCTCGTACACGGGTTTCGGTGGTATCCACGGGGTATCCGAGAACCTTCGGATCTAAACGATGAAGGCTATAGTAGGCTATTTCAGGGGTTTGACGTGCTGCTTGAAAGGTTTGGACCAAGTATATAGCATATTTTTATCTTGATGATTCCTAATCGGTGTTCAGTCTGGATCAAAAGAGAAGAGTGGAATTTCAGTGACACAATGGATATCAATCGAATTGGCCAGTCAAAAAGTATGACCTGGGAGGCTTCTAGAGCTCGAGCGGGTCTCAATGTTTGACGTGAGCTAGACTTTCTTAAGATTGTTGAATCAGGATGAAAAATGGCGGACCTGCCATGTATTCGAAAGCTGAATTTTCTTAGACACAGACGATTGGGACTTTTGATCGAATTGACAGCAAAATCTGATAAGCATCGCTTTCGAAGATACTTCAGTTCCAAATTTCAAGAACTTGTTAGTCCTAACGCTGACCACCCATCCCTCCACACTCCCACTTATTCTTCGTCTTTCCAAATATTATACAACTTCACCCGTTTAAATTGTCTATTATAACTCAATCCTAAACATATTCTGGACCTAAACGTTTACCTGGACCCTGGCGGACCTTACCCAATATAACGGCTCGCCACTAAAAATCAGTGACACGCCCATTAAACGACCAGTCGTTGTGTCTCAAAGGATCCTGTTTGGGGCCGCCAATCTCCCCTGTTTCAGGGTTCACTTCTCCCTCAAACTCGGGTATCGTCTTGAAGTATTGTGTTTGCAAGCCCACGTCGGTTTGGCCTTCCAGAGAGGCAAAGTCACTCGACGCTGCTCCGGTTTCCTCAATCTGTCTGTTGTACTCGTCGATGGCTGCCTGAGAGTTTGCCATCTTCTGGAGCTTCTCAAACTCCTCTTGCTGCTCCTTAGGCAACTTAGGAGGAGCCGGCGTCTGATCGTTGAACAAGTTTGAGGCAAACCTCACGTTATGCTTTGGAACGAGGGCATGACAGTTGACACGTGCAAGGGATCTGAATAGCATTATTTTAGATGTTATTTTAATATTGGTGAGTAGAATATGTTAGAGCACTTGGCGTGGTTTCTAGATCGCCTTGCTCAGAGTCAAGGTACTGCATGCGGTGCAACGCTCAAATGACTGCCCCGGACCCGTCCACACCTTGTTTTGTGACATCATGAACTTGTGATTAGTTTGCAAATTTCTATTCGCTTGGCCAACATTCAACAATGCTATAAGGTCAATTGCATGCATCAAACTATAAGTGTAGACTCGATGTGTATTTAAACACGGTCGATGCACCTCGTCTGGAGGTATTCGTGCGTAAGTTCGAAAAACCGAGACCGGTCACAGCTCAAGGGCAAGTTGTCCTAATACTGATTTTGTTGCCTCCTGGTGACCTGTAACTAGTCCAAGCCTTGGCTGTTCAAGGTAAATCTTAACCTCCTTTTATGATCCTTTTTTATTTTTATTTTTATTTTTTTTTTTTTTTTTTTCATTGGAACAGCTTGAGGGAAACCAACTCTCTGGATAGACCAGGTCCATGATATTGGAGTGACTCAACTATTCCTTCTTTCATCGACCATTTCAAAACTTACTCTCCAACTCCAAATCCAACTGGCCTCTGAGAATGCTTGGGAAGAAGACCCATGAACTTATAGATCTTACCCATTCCCTTCTCGTCCTTGGACGTGAGTCTAAGATAGGACTCATAGATCAGCTCTTTGTTCGCCATCAGATTGGCCTTTTTGATCAATTGGTCAAACCTGTAGCCGACTCCAATCTCGTGAAGCCAGTCGCCTTGCTCTGTTGGCCCGTATACGTCCACTTGGGGTGAGGCCAACAATTTGAGATTCTCAAAATCAACATCGATAGAAAGATCCACTTCTCCAGGCTTATAGAACGGAGAGACGAACTTGTGTTTGTAAATGCCCCTCAAAGAGTTTGATGGGATTTCATTGGCGGGCCCGTAGTCTATAATCAATGCTGCGCCGGCTCCCTTGTTGTAGTCATTAACCAATTTACAAATGTAAGACAAGTAAAATTCCGCATCAGCACACACTTCAATTCGCAGGCCCTCAGGTAGGTCTCTGTAGCGGGGGCTCAACGTGGGGATTGAAGAAGATGGTGTCTCTTTGGGAGAGAGCGTGAGATGGAACTCAGTCTTTAGGTCCTCGGCAACGTTTTCTTCGCCAGTGCTGGCTCCTTCCAATTTAGGCTGTGTGTTGATCACAGACGGCGTGTGTTCTACCACATGTTCTCTCCAACCGTGCTCAGTTTTTGTGAAAGACTTGATGGGCAACGCATCGAAGAACTCATGAGCCAAGACGTAGTTGGCAGTATTTGGTGCCTCGAGAATATCCTTCTCTGTGTCGACCCAAGTCACCTTATTGCCCCATTTGGACACTGACTTGTTGAAGCCGTCTTGAGTCGTTTCGTAAGGTGTACTTTCATTGCATAGAAGCAGCCATTGCTCCTTTCTAAGAATATGGGAAGCCTCCACGAGAACCACCTCGATATCCATGGGAACTTTCGACTTTTGCACAAATTTGTTGAAAACCACTACCACATCGTGCATGAGAGTGCCCTTTCCAGGCCCAAACTCGACAATTCTGATGCTCTGTGGAGACCCCTGCGAAGACCACACGGAATAGAGCCAAATGCCAATCATTTCACCGAAAACCGAGGATATCTCGGGAGACGTGATGAAGTCGCCTCCTGTGGCGTCCAAAGGGTTCCTCGTAGTATAGTACCCGAACTCGGGATGGGTTAGACACTGTCTCATGTATGCAGATAGAGGTATAGGCCCTGTGGTCTTGATCATCTCCAGAAAGAAGTCCAGCAAATTGGTGATATCTCGCTTTGCTGGTGCTCTGGAGGGGAATTGGGGCATTTTACCAACTTTTTCTCGAACATGCTCGGTTCCTTTGATGTCCTTTTCGAGCTTCTCGTACTGAGTGGTAACGTAAGCCTTGGCCTTCTCGTACTCCTCCTTGGTGAATTTGCCGTAGTATAGGCCGTTCTCATGAATGAGTGGGTTTTGTTCAATCGAAATGCGGAAGTTCGAAGCGATCTTGTGAGCGTTCGAAGCATGGAGACAGGTTGGAGTGAAGATGGACGATGCTACTGGGGAATATGAAGAGCAGTAAGTGCAGTGCGATGAGAGAAGGTAGAAGTGGGGCAAGCAGAGGACGAGACAGGATCACATAGCAAACTGACGAAGTCCCGAGAATAAATGTAGTCATATAATTGTGTTCCTTTTTTTGTCACGATGACCATTTGAGTCCACCTCTGCTGTTGTTAGCAGTAATCTTGAGAGCTACAGAAATGGTTGCAAATCGCGATCCACGCTTGACCAAAAAACCGTTGCTAGTAATACTAGTAACAAGATCGAACTGAGCAATAGGAGAGAAAATGAATACTTGATCAATGCACTCTGAAAAATGGGAACAAGTTTCTGTGATATCTTGTCTGCGTGATGAATACCCCGGGGGACCTTCTGCCAGCACTGAAAGCTTGTCTCAGATTTATCCGTTCCCCATTCACTCTACAGAGTTCAGCATAATTAAGTCCTTACGTTGACTGATAACGACTCAATTGACAAAGGCCTATTGATTTCCCAAGAAGGACATCCTGAGTCATACCTCCCTCCTGTAATCATCCTTTGTCTATTTTTGGCTTCCAACCTCCACGCTATGGCACAACAAGAGGAATTGACCACTCATCTTACGTATTTTAAGAAACAATTTCAGATAGGCCTCTTTCTAGTTTCTTTTAGGTAGCAAAATGGGCGGCTTCATCACGATCTCCTTCATTACCTCCAGTCTCTCCTCCATACAGAGTCTACAGGCACTACACATTGATGCCAATATCTGATTAATATTATTCCAAAATCATCAGTCAATTTGTCCATCATCTATTTCCTCCGGAATTTCCTCCTCTGACTTCATAAGTTACCCAGCCACTCAGCTGTCTCCTTTCTCGTTTTCCGTTGCTTCATGCTTCCGCCTTGGACCAATTTTTCGCAACCATTATTGCTCACCGCCTCAGCTGCTACCTTGGCAACACATCTAAGCGCAAATCTACGTCTTTATGAGAAAAAAATATATATAAGAAAAAAATAACCACGAGCTTTTGGAAATTCAAGCAACTTTGGCTTCAACTGTAGACTCCTCAGTCTTTCAAGGGAAATTGTTTCAACTTCTCTTTCTCCATCCCTTGGCTCGCTTTTGGCCCGCCTTATTGCAGTGCATCGCCTCCTTCCACCTCCCCTGCTCTATAATCAACTCAGAAACAAATCAACTTGGAACTTCACTTTAAGACGCACAATTGGTCAACCACGGGTCCTTAAAAATTAACAACCTACAATTTCAATCTCCAACTGATGGCCGTTGGAAGCTGGTCGTGCGCCGCCCAACTCTCCCTCTAGGCGCCTGCCTGTCTGCCTGGCTCCTACATCCAACTCTCCCATCACCAACTCCCTCCAGAAACCTTCCCTTTCTTCTTGTAAACGCCAATCCCACCACGGCACCAACAACCGCTGCTTCCACTCCGTCAGTTTGTGCCCCACACTACCGCTTTTGTCAAACGAGTCACAAAGAATCCCCCAGCTTTTCGGCTTGACTCCCCTTCGTTCCGCACAAACCGAGTTGAAAGCTATCTTGGCGCAAGATTGAATTCATTCGAATCAGGGCACATTCAGCATATACTTCCATTGCCTCGTTTCTCTAATACAGTGAATTAAACAGGCCCCAGTGCTCCATTTCTTTGAAAAAGCAATCCTTCTCCCAACCTCGCACTTACATCCAACGCCACCACTACCTTGTACACCCATCCCACATGGGCAACTCGCCATCGAAATCGAAAAATGGTCTTGCCCTTTCTAGGTCCGACACTGGCATGTCCCAGAGGTCCAATCGATCGATCCGCTCGCGTCTTTCGGGCTCCAAAGAGGACCTGCCTCGCTTGAGCAGCCGAAAGGGCTCGGCGACGTCGCTACCGAGGCCTGACAGCGTCCCCAATGACGATGGCGGCGCTCAGGAATCTGCGATTGCCGATGACACCGACACCGACAACGACGCCTACATCCATCCGTCGATGCAGACTCCTGAACCCAAACTGCCCATCTTGATCAGAAGGAATACAAACGACACAGAATTTTCGGGCAATCTTTCGCTTCCCCCAACCAACGAGGACGGCGGCCAGCTCTCCAAAACGCCGACGAATAGCAACTTCCAAACTCCTAGCGGCAGTCTCACCCCACAGGCTACCGGCGGCACTAATAGCAACAACACCGACACCGCAACTGGCGACAAATCCGATACTGTGTCGGTGAGTTCCAAGCGATCTGGTCGTTCGCTGATCTCCGCAAGAACTGCTCCTTCGAGGCGTGGCTCCTCCAGGACTCTAGAGCCTGTGCAACATGAAGGTTCTAACCTGTGTCTGAACCCACTTGAGATCGAGGACTTCATTCAGAGGCTCCTTGACGCCGGCTACTCTGGGAAAAGAACGAAAAACGTTTGTCTCAAGAACAATGAGATCCAGTTGATTTGCTCCAAAGCTAGAGAGATCTTCTTGCTGCAGCCTTCGTTGCTCGAGCTCAGTCCTCCCGTAAAAGTTGTGGGCGACGTGCATGGCCAGTACCTCGATTTGATTCGAGTGTTCACAAAATGTGGCTTCCCTCCACTGACAAACTATCTATTTTTGGGTGACTACGTTGACAGAGGCAAACAGTCGTTGGAGACGATTCTTCTCCTTCTCTGTTACAAAATCAAATACCCAGAGAACTTTTTTCTTCTTAGAGGCAACCACGAGTGCGCCAACGTGACACGAGTATACGGATTTTACGACGAGTGCAAGCGCCGCTGTAACATCAAGACATGGAAGTTGTTCATTGACACCTTCAACACATTACCCATAGCCGCCATTGTCGCCGGAAAGATCTTCTGCGTGCATGGTGGGCTTTCGCCCGTTCTCAACTCGATGGAGGAGATAAGAAACATCGCCAGGCCAACGGACGTGCCAGATTTTGGCCTTCTCAACGACTTGCTCTGGTCAGATCCCGCAGACACCATGAATGAATGGGAAGACAATGAGCGAGGGGTATCGTACGTGTTTTCCAAGACAGCCATTAACAAATTTTTGCAGAAGTTTGGCTTTGACTTGGTTTGTCGGGCGCACATGGTTGTGGAAGACGGGTACGAATTTTTCAACGATCGAACATTAGTGACGGTGTTCAGTGCACCCAACTACTGCGGAGAGTTTGACAACTGGGGCGCCGTAATGAGTGTGAGCGACGAATTGCTCTGCTCGTTCGAGTTGCTCGACCCATTAGACTCGGTAGCATTGAAGCAGACCATGAAGAAAGGCAAGCAGGAGCGAAAGCAGGCACAGTTGGTGCGGCAACAGAGCAGATAGAAAAGAATGAAATTATCCCGGTGATGAGCTACGGCGGTTGATAAACCAGTGTTTTATGAGTGATGAGATACAAAAAGAAGCACACAAATACAGTACATGGCTGGAAATATACATCTAACGAGGCACGAAGGTCTAGTAAGAGTAGTAGGTCCATCCAATGATCGCAGGCGTATATGCAGTCCAAAATTGTAAGTACATCAGAAAGTGCCATTTAATCAGAATACCTTAAACATGGCTACTCCGTACAAGTACCTTCTAAATACAGAAAACTATGGCCCCATCTGTGACCTTGTCAAGCAGATAAGCGCCAAAATCGAAAAAAATGAGACCATCTTGAGCAAGGTCACCCGGTCGCTCGACTCCCAGCTTGAGCTTCCCCTTCTTCCGGGAGAAGAACCACAATCGCCACAAGACTCACAGCAACACAGCGACAGTCTACGAACGCTCATAGACACAAAGTATAAAGCGGAAAATGATAGCGAAGCCAAGTTTGATGATGTCCAGGACCCACGGCTCCGGCAATTGCTCGTGGACACCGAATCACTAGCGCAATTGCACCGAGCTAAAGTGGAGCGCAACCGCCAGCTTTTTAAGATCCATCAGGATTACGATGACCTAATCCGACTCGTGGTTCTCCCCGAGCTCACCAGGCGTGTTTGCGAGTACAACATGAAAACGCTTGGGGACATGAAGGAGAACAAATTGCATGAGAAATTGGCCCTTGACGGGCAGGTGTGGGACAAGTATCAACAGTATGTGGCCAACTTGGATAAGATATATGCCATTGTGGAAGCCATGACGCGTGTTTTGCAGACCGTCGTAGAAGGAAAGGAAAACGAGAGACTCGAGCAGCAGCTACTTATCGTGGAGAGGTTGACAGTAGCAGCACGACAGAGGCACAAGGCACTAGCGCGGCCGCCCGTGAGAGTAGAACATTGAGGCGTGACAGGTTGGTTTGGTTTGTAAATTATAATACATGAGTTGGTGAGTTGTTGATGGTGGGTGGTAGAAATGGGTGGTTCATTAAGGAAAGTGAGGTCGTGAAGAGTGTGGGTATGCAACGAGACAGAGGCAACTGGTTCCATTTCAGTGTAAGTTTGTATAGTGTAGCGAAATCAACGGCAGGCCTGGGCGCGGGCTGGGGCAGACGTTTTGGGGCAAACGTTGTCCTGCGAGTGTCCCAGGCGAGTTTTTCGCAGCCAAAGAAGAAAAAAAAATTAATGACAGGGCGGGCCCGCGGCCACATGAGCGTAGACATATACGACAAAATCGATTAGCGTCGCAGTTGTCGCCCCGTGTTGCCCGCTCGGTCCCAGCTCTGAACCACACAGCGTGGCGCCGTATTGAGCGAGTCTTTTTGACGAGACCAAGTGGCTGCGTGGGATCCTGGGCAAACCTCGCCAAGCTAGAACTCGCCTGGGCAAAAACTTGCACATGGCAACGACCCTTGGCGCCGTTGCAAAATCTAAAAATAATGCGGCCGCCTGCTCCGGATTTGGATCACGGCAGCCTTCGTCCTGTTTCTCGGCTAGGGCCACTGGGGTGTGTTCCTGGCTGAGGCTGGTCAGTTGCATCGTACAACCTGGACAGGATCCGCGCTGCAATCAAAGTGGGTCGCCAGGGGCACGGGCAGCCGTCAAATCTCAGGCAGGGGCAGAGAAGACAAACTCGTATCACTGAGCCGACATGGGTGGGAGACGGTGGAGTTTGAGTGTTGGTCGGTTTGCCGTTTTGTACCCGTCGTTACAGCCTAATTCTTTTCGATCAAGCTGTTGATCGCCACTCTCGATGGCTTCTCCAGCTTTTCGTCGTTCAACATGTCGCGAAGCCATGCCTTTTCTCGTCCAGCATCGATTGCAGGAAGGCGCACTGGCGGGAGCACGCCCACGGAGGCGGCAGCAGCAGCAGCGTTGTCAGGGGCCAGGCCACCCACACCGTTGACAGCAGGGCCCGTTTTGGCGCTGCCGTTACTGTTACCGTTGGGACTTTTGGCGCTGGCATCGTTGGCGCCATTGGCATTGGAATTGGCATTGGCGTTGGTGCTGGCGCTCACACTACCGTTGGAAGCGTTGCTGCCACTCACGCCCTTCAACACCTGATTGAACGACTGGTGGAACAATGGCGAAAGCGGGCTCACCATCATGGGCGTGAGGTAGGCGAAGCGGCTGGTGGACGGCGCAGGAAGGGTGGCAGAGGTGATGCTTGCCGAGCCTGCGGACATCTGAAACGAGCTGGGGCCCAAGCCGGAGCCTGACCCTGGCCCTGACCCTGACCCTAAGCTCCAAGAGGCTCCGGCGGGAGCTAGAAACCCCAGCGCGGCAAAAGTGGCTGCGGGAGGAGCGGTGCGAAGCGGTGGATCTAAGGAGCCCGCCTGGGTGAAGGTGCCCGGGATATCGGTGCGCCTCGAGGGATGGAGGTAGGTGTCGTCGGTGAAGGAGTGGACAAGGGCCAAGGGCTTTGGTCGCGTTTTCGGGTTGAATTTGGGAGGGTCACGAAGAAGCGTCGACGCTGCCCTCAAGGGTCCTGGAGCTCCCGGCCCACTGCTCGAGGGAGCCCCATTACCCACGTAGGGCAGAGGGTAGTAGGCAGATGTCGTGCCGTAGTTGGGCAGGCCTGAGGACGGCGGCGACACCATGGGCCTGTTGCCGTGAGGAGTGAGTGTCTGGGGAAGAGGGAGGACACTTGAAGGTTGTTGATGATGGCTTGACTGGGGGTGTTGGGGCTGCTGGCTCTGGATCTGGCCCTGAGGAGTGTCGTGCCGAAAGTCGGCATTGACGTAGGGGGGCAGCGGTTCTTTGTCGCGCTTCTTGACGTAGTTCTCGAGAGCATGGACCGTCTGCTTGTGCTGTCTGAGGTTGTCCAAGCGAGAGAAGTTCTTGTGGCAGTGGGGGCACGTAAAGGGTCTTTCGCCCGTGTGTTTACGGCGGTGGCGGGCCAAGTGCTCCAGGCGGGTAAAAGACTTGTTGCAGTTTGGGAACCCCGTGCACTGGAACACCCTTCCCTTGGAGGGTCTCTTCTGCTTCTTTTCGGTCATCCAGAGGGTTTATAAGGTTGGATGTTGGGAGCCTGGTATCAAAAGCAGTAGACAAGGCTATGGTTTGAACACTGACAGGGGGCCTGGCTAGCGAAAGATGGGGCCAGGGGACGAAAAACAAATGCAAGAAAAACGACAGAATGGAAACGAAATCCTGAGTTGAACAAATTCTAGTAAAGTTGAAGATCTAGTGGTTCTGGTGCTGGGTAGTAGAATAGGTTGAGGGAATGGGGAATGAGGAATGGGGAATGAGGAATGGAAGGGGAGTAGTAAAACGGGGCCTGAAATGTCTGGGGTGCGGGTACGATGAGTTTTATGGTTGAGCGAGGAAGGAAGGAAGAGAGGGTGTGAGAAAGCGAGAAACGAAGAAAGGTATTCTCTCACAATGGAAGCAGGCACACACACGGACGAGGGGACTGGAGGAGACTAAAAAAAAAGTGAACGCAGTGCAGCAAAAGTCACTTCAACGCAGTCCGACAGCGCGGAACCCAGGGAACGCACAGAAGCCCTCAGAGGCACAGGAACACCAAGGGCAGCTAACAAAGCGCCCATGTAGACAAGACCGGCGCTGCCCTGGTAGGGTCTCGAGTAAATTTTCCGAAGACAAACCATTTTTTGCCTCCTGTTCCATCTTGACAAAACAAACCCCCACTTTCTCAACCTCCCCACTCGCTGGGGTGTTCCTGATCGGCACCATCTGGCGCTGTTCCTGAAACTAGACAGGCAGACAGGCAGACAGGCAGTCAGACAGGTTTCATGGCCCGCTTGGCGAATCGAGGCGCGCCCCTGGAGCGAGCATCCACGAGCGAGGCAGGAGGCACGCTGGGGCCCACCAAAGTGCGCAGAAGGTGCCGGTGCTAGTGTTTCTCGTAGTATCAAGGCCCACCACCGCCTCGCCAACAAGCGACTGTTCGTCGAGGCCTAAAGCTTAAAGGCTACTGAAGTCGGCGGTGCAGCCATGAAGGTGTTTTCTGATTTTCATTTTTTTTTTATTTCATTTTTTTTTTTTTCTATTCCTACTACGCTCACGCTGCGTTTTGCTTCTACTACTTCCTCCGTTACGGCTTTTGCTTCGTCGCTTTGTCCTTTGTGGGTGGCCCCGGGCTGCCAACGATGGGGAGGAGCCCTCCGTCGCAGGCGCACTGCGCGCCAGCCGACTTTGCCCTCTTGGGTGCTTTGTCGTCTGCTCGCTTAGCCGCCGTACCAAGGTCCCCTCCATGGATCAAACAAAGGGCTGCTCGCGCTGCTGATTCGAGGAGACCGACCACCACAATTGCTTGTGTCTCTATGCTCTTCCTCGGCCCTCGCCCCCTTTCTATTGTCTGGAGTGGGGGTGGGGGACCCCTTTCACTTGTGTCTTTCTTTATGTTTTATTTTTTTTTTTCCCCTTGACTTTAGTCACTTGTCAGTTGCCGCTTGCTATGTGTTCCCCTGGCGTCGCTTCATCTCTTGTATCTGACTGCCACAAGCAAGGCCCATGCTCGCGTTGTGCTCGCCTCGTGCTGCTGTTGGCTTTGATTAGCCCCCGGTGCGTGGCAATGGCCCTGCCTTCTGCGCGGCCAAAGTGTCTAAATCCACAAACTGCTGTCGCCTTTCTTAGAGGCGCTGCCTGCTGATGCGGAGGCCACCTTTAGCAAAAAGTCAAACAAGCTTTTGCCTCAAGTAAGCAAAACAGATCCACCCCGCTCGCTGCACAACAGTCTAAAAGCTCGTCTTATTCTCTCGGGAATGGTCACTTTGCCTTGGATGCTCTTGCAAAGCTTTTTTTTTCTGTTTCGCTTGTTGCTCCGGTGCCAACTCGGAGGCTGATTCCGAGGCAATGCGAGGAAGGCGCCTCCAGGGTGGCTTTCGCTGTGGCTGTAGCCCACGCCAGGAGCAAGTCGCAGTAACCGCACCTTTGTAAATTGCAATTCTGTAAGGGCCCTTAGCAGCCATTGAGGACAAGACACATTGTCATGTCATGTCCACAGATCTGATGGTTTGTCGTGAGTGAGTCTTCTCACTGTTCGTGACCCATGCCTTTTCTTTTTTTATTGTGGTTATTTTATTTTTCTTTTTTTTTTTTGACCCCTGGACTTTGTGCTCTTCTTTTTATTTTATTTTATTTTTTTTAGTGTGCTCTTTCTCCCTGCATTTTTCAGGGCTGAGGAACTGGGAATTGCGCTTTTTTTCTTTGCAGCGATAACGGTGCCTCCTGTCAAAAGCATGTTTCCCCTGTCAAGCATGCAATCTGACAGACCCTCCGATCGTATCGTGGCCGGCTGCCAGCACGTCAAAATTGTTCAATTGCGCTCTGCCTTTATCGGCTTGCTTCGGTAAATGCCGGCAAATTTTGTCAAGCATTGGGTAAGACGTCATAGTCTACTGATAGGGCCATTCTATCCCGCCATTACGTCATTTGCATCTTCAGCAATGTCTCGATAGTGTCTTGAGAGTCTCTCTATTTGTGATGCAATCTTATCTGGTGGCTGCAAACATCCATTGTGTAGGGACTGGCTTCTCGGGAGAGTCTCCCGCTTCTAGATTGGTATGCATTGCTAATATACACTGGAACGAAGATGCTAATGAGCTAAAATGCCCGAGGGTTTCATATGTCCTTTATAGATGATGGCCGCTGTAGAGGTGCTGAAGAGGTGATTGTGAGCAAGTCGAGGTCCAGTTGCCCTAAAAAAAGGGCAAAGTCCGGCTCTCAGGGAGCCAGACTTTATAGCTCGCTTCCCTCGTATCACGCTTCGTTCAGCAACAACTGGTAGATCCTTGTGGACCGCTCGTGTCGATGCTCACGTCCACGGTCTCTGCCTGCTGCTGCTGCTGCTGCTGCTGCTCGCTGCTCTCGCTGAACTCAGGCAAGCACGAGGCGATCTTCTTAAACAAAAGCTTCACATTGTGGTTAGCTTTTGTTGACGTCTCAATTAAAAACTTCCCGCCAATCTGCTTGCAAAACTCCTCGGCTTCTTCTACGCTCACCTGCCTTTTGGAGCTCAAATCACTCTTGTTCCCTGCAATCACGACAATCACGTCGTCGCCTCTTTCCAGCCTCACGTCACTAACCCATTTTTCCAAGCTGCTGAACGACTTTTTGCTGGTGATATCGTAGCACACTACGGCAACGTGCGAGTCACGAATGTACGATGGAATCAACGACCGGAACCGCTCCTGGCCCGCAGTATCCCAAAGCTGCAACCGCACCGTCTTGTTGTCTTCCAAGTACATGGTTTTCAGAAGGAAGTCTATGCCAATCGTCGCAGCGTACTGCTCGTCAAAGGTATCATACATGAACCTCGTGATCAACGAAGTCTTTCCAACTACTGTTAGCAGGAACTTAGCAAGGCAAATGAAAGCCTAGAGTTAACGTACCGCTCTGGTCGCCCAAGAAGACGATTTTGTATTTTCTGAGAATGCCTCGGTCGCTCATGGTGGTTTGAGCCAGTTGGTAGTATTGCTCGCTTGAAATCGACGTATTAGTGTTGAGTGGTCAGTGTGGGCACTGTGCAGGAGGCTTGTCGAAGAAGAGCTATGGATCACATAAAAACCGGCAAACAAAATTCAGAAAAAAGGAGTTGATACTGGCTTTCAACCTGTTCACTTTTTAGTCGCTTGCTTTTTGACTTTGCTATGCATTTCACGGGAGCCGGGTAACTGCATTTCCCCAGCTCACCATCACTCCATCTATTTCGCCAGACCTACACACAAGACAAACATCACCAACCATGGATGAAGCTGAACTCAATGCTATAAGACAGGCCAGGCTTGCAGAGCTCCAGAAGAACTCGGGCCAGCAGTCAGCCCCCGGCCAGGAAGAGAAAATCTCTGTGCTTTCGCAGGTGCTTGAGCCCAGCGCCAGAGAACGCTTGTCTCGAGTGAGAATTGTCCGTCCAGACAGAGCCGATGCCGTGGAGCAGTACCTCGTGAAGATGATTCAGATGGGGTCGATCCGTAGAAAGTTGGGCGAGCAAGATATTGTGGAGATTTTAGAGTCGCTCTCGAGAGACGAGAAGAAGACACTGGCGAGCCAGATTGTGTTTGACCGGAAGCGTGCTGATCTCGACGATGAAGATGACGATGATTTCTTTGATTGAGGTTTTTGGGGGCTCGTGGCATTGCCATTGGCGTCGTCATTGGAATCTGTATATATGAACATCAATAGATGGTTTACGGTGATGGGGAAAAGTACGGCTGGCTAATCGTCACACGAGCGAAGGCTAGTACAGTACGTGTAGTGAAAGAAGAGCTTCTCTTTTTAGTAAAGAGTTTTTATTTGTTAGTTGATAGCGACGAGGTTGACAGAAACCAGCTATGTAGTGGTTTGAGCTGTACAAAACCTGGTAGCGAATATATCCATTCGTGAGGTGCTATGCCACCAGCAACTGGTAGGCATTGCACTGACAGACTGTATTGTAGACAGTTCATCTGTTTTCAGTGTAGTGAACCACGTGGAATCTAATTAATGGTTGCCTTTTTTTTGGCATACGTATTTCAACTGAAATACCTCACTATGCTCTTTCCTAACAGCCGTTCACAGAATGCTTATCTTATATCGAGAAGGTGACGTCCTTAGAAACTTTTTATAGCACGTGGTAAAAGCGATTTTGACATTGCTGTGTCAGATTATATATCAAACTCTAGGTGATTTCCTATATGTGAGTACAAATTCTGGTATTCTTATCATCAACTTTTGTTTTTTATCAGACAGTAGTATTGTCTTTCTCTGATCTATACTTTTTCGCAGCATTTTGCATTTTGCAGCCATTTCTCACTAAACACCATTAAACCCGAAACATAACTAAGTACGAGGAACGTAAACAAAAACACGTCCATCGAAAAAAGAATCTCACTATTAGAATCTCACCTCCTCTACATCCATTCATCGATAAAGACTCTAGACACTCTACATGCTTTGACCGTTCCGACCTGCACACAGGCCGCCCATCGTAAACAAACATAAACATCACCATAATCTCCACAAAGAAAGACTACAAAAAAAAAACTGTACTATATGTCCGACAAAATCCAGGTCAGCGCCCGTGTGCGAAGAAGAACTGAGCTGGAGATAGCCGCCCAGTCCCCGATTGTGGTCTCGGTGCCTGACGATTTCTGTTCCACGGATGAACCCTACGTTAGCGTGAATGCTTCCCCCAACACTTCCTTTGGCTCTGGATCAGACGGTTCAGGCAAAGTATTTACACTAGACCAAGTCTATGGTGCCAATGCTGATCAGGAACTCATTTACAAAAACATTGCTCGTCCGTTACTTCGAGATTTCATGGCAGGCATGAATGTCACTATCCTTGCGTATGGCCTGACAGGCTCAGGAAAGACTTATACAATGTTGGGGGATTTAGTGGGAGAGCATGCGGGTATTGTGCCTCGTGTGTTGCAAGAGCTTTTTCAGGTGGCCAAAGACGACATCTGTGTCAAGTTGTCGTGTGTGGAATTGTACAAGGAAGAGCTCCATGATCTCGTCAACGATGAGCTTGAGTTGAACTCAAAAAAGCCGAAACTAAGGCTCCTAGGGGATGGTTCGAGAGATGGAAGGGGAACAATGATCCAGAATTTGTATGAGCTTGACGTGGTGGATGCGAAGCTGGGGTTTGAGATGCTACAAAAGTGCCTAGGGAAGAGGAAGATGGGTACCACTAAACTCAACTCCCGCTCATCACGTTCTCACACCATTTTCACCATAACGCTTCACAAAACAGTAATGTCGTCGTCAGGGCAAGAGGTGGTGCGGCTGTCAAAAATGAATTTGGTGGATCTCGCGGGGCTGGAAGATATCATCAAGTCTGGCGCTACCGATGCTAGTGCCAAAGAAGCGGGCCTGATCAACCAGAGTCTTTTGACTTTGGGAAAGGTCATCAGTGCATTGAGTGAAGGCAAAGAACCTAGACATATACCTTATAGAGAGTCTAAACTCACCCGTCTTCTTCAAGGCTCTATTGGAGGGCGGACCAAAACCGCATTGATTGCTACCATTTCCCCGGCAAAGCTGAACTTAATGGAAACGATGCTGACGCTAACTTACGCTTCCAAGGCGAAGAATATCAAAAATATACCACAATCGACGGCCGACAGCGAGCTCGTTCTCAAACGTACAAAGATAAGGGAGTTATCAGCGGAGATTTCTAGATTGAATAGAGACTTATTGGCTACAAAAGGCAAAGACAACAGCATCAGGATCAGTCTTCAGAACTACGAGGACTTTGAAAGGAAAATTGCGGAACTTAGAACCGAGTTGAAGGAGAAAGACACTCAGATTACAGGGCTACACGCCAAACTTCAAGGGAGGGACAAGGATATTGCAGAACTCAAACTACAGATCGAGCAAACACTTAGCGAGAACTCGAAAAGCAGGCTGGACCTCGCAGCTAAAGACGCTGAGCTTCACAAGACTACAAAAGAGTTCATGCATTTAAAAGACAAATACAGCTCTCAAAAAGAGCGAGTCTCTAATGTTACAGGAACTGGAATTCTGAGTATCATTAGGGACGTTAATGAGGTGATTAACAATCTTAATGACCTAACTCAGGTGCTGCTGAATGTGAAGGAGATCCCCACCGTCGTTCAAACGCATCTTTGCCTTTTTAAGAAGACTCTCGAGGGCAAATTAAATGATGTTTCTTCCAAAGTAGAGAAGGAGACATCAGCCTTCGAGCAGGTTCTCGCTAATCTGATGGACTTTTCTACCCTTCATAATGTTTGTCAAAACCTCGATTTCTCGCTGCACGTAGCTGGAGTGAACAAGAGGAATGAGCAACTAACGGATTACATCAACTCAACACATCTTCTGGAAGACTCCGCAATGTACAAGGCCTTTGAGAAGAAGTTCAAGGCTCGTATGGCAGAGACGTATGAGGCACTTAAGGAGCAATATATGCAACAAATGCACCTAGCATTTGACGGGTTCGTGAAGTCAAGCAAGGACGCCAATGCCGAGGCGGTTAGAGAAAGTGCAACAGAATTCATGCAAGAAGAGAAGACAACTCTAAGCAAAGAGTATCAGGCCTACATTCATCAAAATTCCCAAACGCTACAGTCGATATCAACAAAGACCAAGTCAGTGGCCACGGATCTCAAGTCCTTCAAAGAGGTTGCCACCAAAGATGTGCAGGGAGCCTTTGGAAGATTACAGAAGGAGACCAAACAAGTTATTGATAATGCTTTGGCTGATATTACCAATACTAGTCGCAGCCAGGCGGACTCTATAGAGAAAGCTGCAACTCAAAAGGCACATATTGTATCCGACATGATCGATAAGAACTACCACGGAATTTCTCGCGACTTAAATCACACCGAGAAGAACCTCAAAATATTTTCCCAATCATTGTCAGAGCTACAAAGATCACCTGCTCAATTGAAGCGCCCGGCAACTTCACCAGCATCCAGATCACCTCTGCGACTGCCCATGAGACTGCCACTGAGGCTGCCTATGAGGCAATTAAACGGACAGAGCATGATTCCAGACATCAAAAGAAGACGAACTGAAATGTCACCATTACGCAATGACCTCCATAAGTCCCGAATTCCGCAACTTTAATAGACTCAAGCGACCACTAATTGGAAGTCTGGGGAAAATTTTGCGCGCACGACCCTCTATGCGCAAGTTAGCGTAGATCTAGGATTATCGCGAAGGTGAGGTGTTTACTTCCGGCTTCCACACCTTTCGTCCCCACAAAAGAAAGACAAAACACCATAACCATGCCTCGAAAGGGCACCATTGCAATTGCAGTGTATGGCGGCATTAGCTTCGGCCTTTTCGCTGCATCGCTCGTGGTTCTGGCCATGAACTCTGTCGATTATCTTACCATGATGTACGAGCTCACGGAGAGCGTGAGACTCCTAATTCTCCTCAACTTCGTGGTAAGTTGCTTTATTCTCATGGGGTTTGCAGGGATCAAATTGATCTTCAGAGAGCTTCGGATCATTGAAATTGAGCATATTTCGGAGGAGTTACCCTTCTACCTTATTAATCTTCTCATAATCATGTTTAGTGACGATAATCTTCTTCTCAATATAGTGTGGATCAACCTCACGATCATGTTCAAAGTGTTTCATATCATCATGACGGACCGTCTTGACTCGTTTCAGATGAAAATCACGAACATGATTCCGCATCAGATATCAACCTCTCGCCAGGTCTTCTACAACTTCGCCACGTATAGGGTTCTGATTCTTCTCGAGGTATTTACTGTCGCCGACCTCCTCCTAGCGAAGTTTTTGGCTTACGACGTCTTCCAGGGCACACGTTCTGTTGGTAGTCTCTTGTTTGGTATCCACTACGGAGTGCTCGGGATGGAAGCAATAGCATACTTCGGTAAACTCGTACTCAACGTTTATGAGCTCATGTTCTACACCATCCCCAATAATCAGGGATTGCTGTCGCCGGGTGGCAACGAGGTATCGAATGATGAGGAAATCAGCGATGAGGACGAGGATCCCGACGACGAAGATGTTTCAGAACGTGTGTGGGAGAACAAGCCCATTTACACACAAGTATTTGAGATCTTTGTTGCCGGCTCGAAAGGTGGCCTCTACGCAACTTTCATGTACATGCTCTACGTTCACGGAGGAGTCACTCCCCCCATCACCCTTCTTCAAGGTGTAGCCGTGTCATTCCTACAAGTTTACTCCAAGTCTAAGAAGCTTCGCAGCTTTTTAGAGCAGTCCAAAAAGTTGGACAAGGCGCTTCTCAACGCAACGAAGGAAGATTTGCATTCTGGAGACAACCTCTGTATTATTTGTCGTGACAACATGTGGTGCGAGGACGAGTACTTCGAGGCCAAGAAGAAGGTATTGGGAGCTAGACGTCGTCCAAAGAAGCTTCGCTGCGGTCACATATTGCACATGGGTTGTCTCAAGGACTGGATGGAGAGATCTGACAACTGTCCTCTATGTCGAACCACTGTTTTTGCCACGGCGGCAGAGGCTGCCCAGCCAGGGGCTGGCATCACCCACAACGAAGCAGAGGCCACACCCGAAGCGGTGGTTCCTGAGCGCCTCAGGACTGAGGACTCAGCTCCAACGCCTACTTCCAGCGCGTCGCAAAGACGACCACAGGAATACTCCGTTCTGGAGAATGCTTTCATACCCGAGGATTGGGCTGCGTTTCCTATCAGCGCAGGCAGTGACTCCAACACACGTAACATCAGGCTTTCTCCCGAGAGTTCAGGAACTATCACCATACGAAGGCGTGAAAATGGCAGAAACGAGAGAATGGACTTGTTCCAGATCACCTCGAGTCAATAGCATAGAAAATTTTAGGGTAAAGGAATGGTTAGGTAAAAGAAAAGCGTAGTTGTAAATTGTCTAAACAATGCAATATCTATAATGTTGAAATTAGTTAGAGTCGACGTTGGACTTTGTCACACGTTGGAATTGAGTATTTTGTGTTGAAGAATCGCTCGTTTTGAAGTGACTGTCGTTGTAACTGTAGAATTGGGTCTCTCCTTCGCTTGAATCTGAAGCATTTTCGTGTCTTTCTAAATGATTCAGATATTCTTCTCCAAAGACAAGTTGAGACTGAGCATCCTCATATTGATCATTGTGTGTGTTGATGCTGTCGTCTTGTATACTTAATTGTATTGACTCGGCAGGCGTATCTTGCTCCTCATCTTTTGGTTGGCTGAGAGCTAGAATATCCGGATCAATTTGTTCAATTTCGGTTTCGAACGATTTTTGATGATCTTTGTTGAGGTAAACGCCATCTAAAGTATTTGCTGTAGTATTCTGACCCTCCTGTGGGGTATGCTCCACCCGCTCTGGGTGATTTGCTGCGATCTCTGAGAGAGAAACCGCATCTGTATCAGCCATAATCCCTGAATTTCTGTTCTCCTCGTCCGGTGCTTCCTCCTTGATCGGGTCGTCCTCCTCCTTGAAAACAAGGGTATCTGGGATGTCTTCAATTTCTCCTGACTCAGATGTTGATTGATGATCACTATTGATACCACCAAGGACGGAACTATTTTGAGTGGGACTGTCCTCGAGCTCACTTCTGTCTGATCTGAATGGATCGTGAGCAAAGTTTCTAAAGCGCAAACTCGTTTCTGCATCACCTGGAGATGCTGCAAAAGTGGTATTGGGACTGAAATTTGATTGGCGACGAACAGATTGTCTTCTCACACTCATAAATCTCTGCGATTCTGCAGAGTTCGTTTCTGGTGAGAATGGAACTCGGGTAGGGGTATGAATTTCCTTTTCCGAAACATCAGGTGAAGGAACCAGTTGTTGTTCTTCGACAGCACGGAGCTCCCGATTAAGCTCTTCAAGAATTATCAGCTTCTCTTCGTCCACGTCAAGCAGAGGGCCCGGCATAGGCGGAGGCTCAACGTCATCTCCGAGCAATGAGTGTACGGATATACGACTATGAATTGCAGGTGGGACTTCGTGTGGAAGCTCCGACGCAGAAACTTGAGTTACTGTTTTCTGTGTTGCTTTGGCGGTTGATGATTGGTCTGATACAAATGTATCATGCTCAAACGAAGTGATATAAGGCTCTGAAGGTGTATGAGCGGGACGTTGGCTCGACGAAGACGTGAAAGAAGTTCGATCGTTGGGAGAACAAGAATATGGTGGTTGCTCTGGGGGCGATGGAGGCGTTGGTGCTGAATTTAAGCGTTCACCATCTGATTGTAAATCAGAGTGTCCTTTCTCCAACACTGGCATCGATGTTGAATCTGCATTTGCTCCAGCAGTTGTTGGAGGAGACGACGGAGCCTGAGAGCTGTCGACACTGCAACTGTCACTTGCATCAGTTGCATGTTCAATTTCGCTATCGTTCGGGTTAATCCCGCTAGAATGATATGCTTTTGACATAACTTCCCGACCTTTGGGCGATTTTTGGGATGCGTTTCTCAAACGATCCTCGGGTGCTTTATCACCCTCTTGTGTGAGATCATGCGGCAAATCCCTAGATCCTAGAAACTCAGGACGGATTTCGATCCTTTGCTTCACTGGGCGCGTATCCTTGTCGATCCCGTGCTTCTTCAAATGCCTGATTAAAGACTTTGTTGATCCACTAGTTTCTCTTTTTATCAGTTCCTGGCACTTGATACAACGAGCGGATGGAGTCTCACCCTCAATTTTCAGGAACCACCTCCAGACCCAAGAAATCTTCATATCTTCATCAGGGTGAACAAATCTATGCATATATTTTTCGGGAATGACATGAGGTCCCTGTGAGGTTTCCAGTGCCACTCCATGCACAAACGATATGCCGTTGGCAGTCTTCGATGTCTCTGTCACTGGAGCCTCAGGGGCAAGAGATGTGATGTTTCCGTTCAAGAACTGCTTCAATCGGGTCATTTGATCCTCGATTTGAGCTTTGGGGTACTCAAACTTCAACATCTTACAACACTCAAGCAGCTCCTCAATTTTGGAGATGTTGCTCAATATAAGAGCTTGAATAGCGTCCTTTGACCCTAGAAGCATCATATCGTCAGCCAAGTCGCCAATCACCTCCTCCGAAGGAAGTGTTTCATTCTTGTCGAATTTCACGTATACATCAGCCAAATGAATGTTCTCACAGAGACAGCACACGGCAGCGATGAAATGGAAGCTGCCGTCAACAGAATAGGGAGGCACCAAGAGCAATTCCTCCAACGTCTCCCGTACTCTTGTATACCGCTTATCTAGCAATAGCTCCCATAGTGATGCTGCTACGAAAGCAGGAGCATGTCGTCGAGATCCTGAATGAAACACCGGCCCTACTCGTGAGTTTTTTGTCAACACCACGCCTGGCAACACAGGGTACACGAGCCTGAGCCAGTCCAAGAACTGCCTGCACTTCAAGAAGTCTAGCTTGGAGCCGGTACCCATTTTGATCATATTCTCTCTTCGTCTCGTTAATATCTCTACGCCAAGTGGCCATATCGCTCTGACATCCACGAAATCAAACCTCACAAGAATGCAGAACGCTCTGTACGCGAGATCCCACTCCTGTCGTAGCATATTGATGTGTAGCAAGTTCAGCACATTGGTAGCATGCTGCTTGATGAGCGATGCTCTCTCCTGATGCAACCCAGAAAACTCCATTCCTGCCTTGGTGAGAATGAACCTGTCCTTGGCCCATGATCGTGTAGTATCAAGCCCGGCTTCGATCTTGCGAAGCTTTTTCTGGGCCCAACTGTCTTCCCGATTCTCCTCCTCAACTTCTATATCACTGTCCTTTCCACTATCATAATCACGGTCGCTGTCACTGTTGCTGTCACTGTTGCTGTCACTGTCGCTATCACTTTGGGAGTCCAGCTCCTCATTTTCATTCTCACTCTCATTATCATTTTCGTGTTCACCCGCACCTTCATCTTCACTGGCTTCACTCTCTTTACTCTTTTCTATGATACCTGCTTCATACACGAGCTCATCCACCAAGTTATTGAATTTTAGACCTATGTCCGTCTTTCTCTTTTTCGGTTGGGGTTCCTCCTCAACTTTACCATCTCTAAAATGCCACGTTTCATAGGTTTCTTCTGGAAGCGGCCTGCTCTTGATAATCTCAGAAACACGCCGTAGAAAGGTTCTTTTGGCTCTTGGTTCTATCCTCCTCCCTCTTCTCGTTTCAACTTCTCGTAGAAGCTTGTGCCGGATTTCAAGGTCCACAAGGTGCTCATATTGCGACCGTTTGAGCCCGACTTGCCTGTATTTTTTATGTCGGATGAAATCCTCAAACATAGTCCATCTTACTTCTTGAAGTAGGTTTAGTTGATATTCATGTAATGACTGCGATGAGTCGCACAGTGTTGATAACCACTGCACACAGGTGATGATCTGCCCTCTACGATGTACCATCTTCACCAACTACACCTCCAGTATCTAATTTTCGTCCTTTTGTACAAATTGTTTTTCTATTTACAAGCGTAGGGTCGCATGATTTGTTTAGAACATGCCTGGCATGCCACCGCCCATGCCGCCGTTCATACCAGCAGGTGCCGGTGGGCCCTTTGGCTCTGGAGCATCGACAATGGCACACTCGGTGGTAGCCAACAACGAGGCAACACCGGAAGCGTCAACCAATCCGTTCTTGACAACCTTGAAGGGGTCAATAATACCGACAGCAATCATGTCGGTGAACTCACTCTTGGATGAGTCGTAACCCTTGTTGAAGTCTGGCTCATCGTAGATCTTACCAACAATGACAGCACCCTCCTCACCAGCGTTTTCGATAATCCTCTTGGCTGGTTTGAGAATAGCAGATCTGATGATCTCAACACCCAATTTCTGGTCGAAGTTGGCAGCGGTCTTCTTGACGTCATCCAAGATTCTGCATGCCTTGATCAAGGCAGTACCACCACCTGGCAAGATACCTTCCTGAACAGCGGCTCTGGTGGCATTCAAAGCATCGTCGTATCTGTCCTTCTTCTCGCCGACCTCAACCTCAGAGGTACCACCAACCTTGACCACAGCAACACCGCCAGACAACTTGGCCAAACGCTCTTGCAACTTCTCTCTCTCGTATTCGGTGGTCTTGGTGTCCTCGACAGAGTTCCTAATCTGCTCGCATCTGTTCTGAATGTTCTCCTTGGAACCCTCACCGTTCAAGATAACGGTGTCCTCCTTGGTGATAGTGATAGAACCAGCAGAACCCAACTGGTCAATGGTAGCGCTTTCTGGCTTGAGGTCCAATTCCTCAGTAAACACAGTACCGCCAGAGAGAATGGCAATATCGCCCAAAGTGTTCTTTCTGTTGTCACCAAAGCCTGGAGCCTTGACAGCACAAACCTGAACCTGGCCCCTCAACTTGTTCAAGATACAAGCAGCAAGGGCCTCGCCGTCAACGTCCTCGGCCAAGATCAACAATGGTCTTCTGGTCTGGCTGGCCAACTCAAGGGATGGCAAAATGTCCTGAATGGAGGAAAGCTTCTTCTCGGACAAGAGAATTAAGGGGTTCTCAAACTCTACCTTACCGCTCTTGGCGTTGGTGATGAAGTAGGGAGAGATGTAACCTCTGTCGAACTTCATACCTTCAGTCACCTCCAACTCGTCCTCCAAGGTCTTACCTTCCTTCACCGTAATGACACCTTCCTTACCAACTTTCTCCATGGCTGAAGCCAACAAGTTACCGATGTGCGAGTCGCCATTGGCAGAGATAGTGGCCACCTGGGCAATCTCTTCGGAAGTGGTGATCTCCTTCTTGTTCTGCTGCAAGAAGTCAACCACAGCCTCCACGGCGGCCTGGGTACCTCTTCTCAAGTCCATAGGGTTGCAACCAGCAGCAACGTTCTTAACAGACTCGGTGAAAATGGATCTACCCAAAACAGTGGCGGTAGTAGTACCGTCACCGGCAGACTCGTTTGTCTTGGAGGCCACTTCCTGCAACAACTTGGCGCCCATGTCCTCAAACTTGTCCTTCAAGGTGATGCTCTTGGCCACGGTGACACCATCTTTGGTGATTTTGGGAGAGCCAAACTGCTGCTCGATGAGCACATTTCTGCCCTTTGGACCCAAGGTGACGGAAACGGCATCAGCCAAAGTGTTGACACCTTTCAACAAAGCGGCTCTGCCTTCAACGCCAAATTTCAATTCCTTGTGGGACAAGTGGCGCACAAAAGCTCTGGTAGCAGGGATTCTGGATCTCAACATGAGGGAGGTTTGTATGGAGAAGTAAGTAAATCTGGGGGAAAAACTTGCAGCTTATATAGGCCGGAAACGTGAGGATGGAGGAAAATTTTCGAGAAGATTCTGTGCACGCCTCAGACAGAGTGAAAACCCAACGACTCAGGCATGACAATTCCTTTGGAGATATTATCGTTGGAAGGTCTCTAATACTTCTTCCAGACCCTAAAACAGACCACGATTTGTTTTTATGTTGGACCGTACTCGGCTTTTTTGGCATCTTGCGGTGTCTCACTTCGGAGTCGTGCATACATTACTATTGGTTGCAAAAGAGTACTACCTTATTAGCGCCCTTCTGACTGACGTTTAACCTTCAAAGCTTTCCAGGGGCATTAAATGCATTCATTCTCTACACTTATCTTCTCAGATCATTTTATCCCAAATTCTTATTGTCTGCACTAAGGCCGCTATTTGCTATTCCATTCTCACTGGCTAACCCATCACAGCATACTTCTCATCGAAAAGCTTCTCCCAATTAAACTGATCAATTGGCGCTTCAAACTCTTCTCCTGTGTTTCTAAACAACGTCTCTATGATCTGCCCAACCATGTCCGAATCCTTAGGCGCCTGTTCTCCCAGGAAATCCGTGTAGGATTGCGATGGTTGCATTTGCTGCATCTGGGCCTGGTAGAATGGAGCGCTTTGGACGTTACCTTGATCATATGCGTTAATTGGTTCTGCCTGCTCTTCTCTGCCTTGAGGCTGGTGCTCAAATGGTTGCTGGTATTGCTGTGGGTATTGGTTTGGAGTGATCTGGGGCACACTTGAAAGGGAAGGATCTGTAGGCATCGTTGAAAGAGGAACACTCACGGTGCTCTGCGTTCCGCTATGAATATTTTGGTGAGTTGACTGTGGCGTTGGTTCATACAACATTGGATGATCCGAAGGAGCATTTGGCGGTATAACATTGGGTTGCACATTGGGCGGTAGCTCGTTGTAAGGCTTGGTATCGGGAGGAGGAGCATGAAACGAGGAAGCATGTGGTGGCGGTGGTGGTACTTGCTGTGGTGGAATGTACGCTTGTGGCTGCTGGGCCATTGGGTATTGAGCATACTCAGGCATTGGAGGAACAAAGTATGGAGGTCTCACCTGTGAGTTATCAAACTTACCTTGTTCCATCGTTGGCGCTGATGGCTGTGGAAATGTGCCTACCTGTCCTTGCTGCATAGCAGCATCATACACTGTGTTTTGACTGAAGATTGGTTCCTCCTCGATAGTAGGAGGCCTTTGAGAAGATCTTCCCAGTATTTGAGGGTCTTGGTTGGTGGACGTCTTATCATCGAGCTTTCTATCAGACGGCAGCATGGAGTCGCTTCCAGAAGTGACTCCGTAGTTTGAACCTGGTGTCTCGTGATCTGTGCTTGTCAGCGTCGAGTAGGGCGACTCATCAGGCATATCTATGGTTTCCTTGAGCTGCTTCATTTCGTAGACGCCAGTGTCCATCAGGGAAGTTGACTGCTTGCTCGTTAGATCTCCGCGAGTCGATTTCCACTCAAAGTATCTCTTTAGAAGACGCTCCATGGCATTGCTCTTGCACTTATACTTTCGAGCGCTGACACCATTGAGATACCGCGTGAATGTCTTGAGATGTTTTTCTAGATATAGATAATGTGTGGGATGATCCATGATTAATGTAACAATAACATGAGATAGAAGCGTAATCATACAGACATCCATGGTTGCCCAGTGGTAAGGGTCAGTTTGTTCATATCGGACGAACTTAAATGAGTCAGGTGGGAACAATTGCAGTGACCTTGTTTCCACCTCCATACGTTCAAGACGCAGGTTAACAATGAGGCATACTTCTTTTGACATCTCCTCTATAATGTAAGCTGCCAGATATTGGCGTGGAACATGCAAGAAAGGCTTGTTCACAAATAACAAGACATACCAATAGAGGAACTTTAGGTTGTGATTTTGAAAAGCCAAATCATCGTGAGCCTTGAGCAGCGCAAGCAGCCAATGTGACAGAGCAGGCAAATCCGACTTCCACTTCAAGATCTTCACGTTGAACATTTTTGAACGATTAAATTTGAGTAAGTAATTGATGCGAGGGTCTTTGTTAAACAGCACAGGCTCGTAAGTAGCTTTTAGCATTGGTCTTGCAAGCTCCAATAGCAGCACCACGTCCCGAAGATTATAAAAGTCAGTATCCTCTTCTTGCGGTATTCTGTCCACCACCATGTTTTTCAATTCAATCGTGTAAGGTCTGCCCACAGCCATGCAAATGTACGAATCGATGTACATGAAGCCGAAATAAAGTCTGTTTTTCTGAGGAGTAGCGTCAGGACCGCCATAATGATGAAAGCCCAAATCATAACCCATCCGCATTGCGGAACCTGAGAGTTGCCAACCACTGGTTACTTTTCCCAAAGAAAACTCGTGCGCTGCTAGTAGCATATACGCTTGAGCCAAAGGAATCGACAGCTTCACCTCAGCCGGGTAGACCTTGCTAAGGGCCAAAAGCCGATAAGAATCTGCTTCCTCGTACGAGAGCAGCTCTGAATTAGCACAAATGGCATACAAAAGCTCCTCTGAGAGGTGGGGGCTCTCAAAGACATTGCCCTTGTGAAGATCAGTTAGAATGGCATTTTTGTCGAGATAGTACGAGTTGGAGGAGGGCCATTGGTGAGTGAAAAAGTTAACCACTACACTCTTGATGAAGTTGTAGTTCGTGTGGACCGTCTCCAAGCTGCTGATGATCCGTTCCAGCGGCAGCTCCTTCAGCAGCTCAGGAGTGGTGTATTCACCAAAATGGTATATGGACCCTGGGCCATAATAGTTTTCCTCGTCATCAAGATGAGCTCTCTCAGACTCTGCGCTCTCTTCAGATCTCTGAATGGAGGCCATTTCCTCCAGCACCTGCGCCAACGGACGCAGAGGGGCCGTCAAAGGGAACGTCGATTCTAGAGACTCGAGCTTGGCCACAAGAGCCTCCTTGTCGCCTCTCAACAGAATCAACTCATTTAGGATGTTCTCGTATATTTCAGCGTTCGTCTCCAAAGATTTAATGTACACTAGTGAGAAACGCTGGGAGCGGCGGTCAGTCAGGGAATACTCACAAACGATGTTGCGTTTCTGGCAGTTCAGGCAAGGCAGCTCACCGTCACATTTCCGCTTGAGCTTGCGGCAGTGGACACACGAGACCTTCCTGTTCTTCTTCGCTGGCACCGAAGACATGGATATGAGCTAGAACTAAGGGAGGTGGTGAGCTCTGCTTTGCAGGGGAGGAGAGCTGACTTTTATAGGAGTCAGCTTTTCTTGGTGAAAAAAACTGAAATAAAGTCGAATTTGGTTCGACTGTATCAGGCTTGGTCAGCGACTAAGGGTCTTGAGGGATGATTTTAGAATGAGTGATGCTGGAGAGATTGAACTGTGCGGGTTAGTAGATGGTGCAGGGGAAAAAAGTCGCCAGGGTGACGAGAGAACAAGGACATGCAAACAGGGCGGAGAGGGTCCAATTTCGGGCGAGATTAGGAATTGCCCCCGAAACCGGTCACTCTGATCACGTTGGTAGTATGGAAATGTCAATTGAAGCTCTCCAAGTGGGAATACGCTGGACCCTTACGGCTATGCGCTTCGCGGCAGAATTCGGTCAGGCAGAGAAGGAGGGACACAGCGAGATACAGTGGAGGGTACGGTGAAAAGCCGAATTAGCAGGAGAATTGCATGATAAAGAAATAAACCTACAAAGAAGTCTAGCCCAAAAAAATGATGTCGATGTCCACCGCTTCGGTGACGTAGGGGGTTATGTCACTTTTCCAATCCCATTCTCACCAGTCCCCTACTGCCTCGAAGCGCGGTTGCGAACGTTTGGCAGCAACTGACTGGACCCTTGCGCGGAGGCGGCCCCAGCACAAGGGGCTCTTTTCTTTTTTGTGACGGCGAATGAAGTGATTGGGGTGTGGCGTCCGGGACTTTCAGCTTCGCTCCTTTGAATTTTGTCAGTGGCTTTAAATACGGTCCTTTGGGAGCTACGATTTGGTGCTGGGCTGCGAGCGCAGCGAAGGCGCTCTGAGAGGCTTTCCAGTGTCTTTATTTCGCGAGACGATGCAAGCGATAAGGGTATGGGGCTGAATTTTAGTTTTAGTGCTGGTACATTTCGAGGTGGGTTTCGATTTTGGCCTCTTCTTTTTTTGTGCCCTCGTAACTTGCTATTGTTGACTGGACAATGGCAGGCTGGTTACCATGGGGTTGTGTCTGCCTTGTCTATGTGGGGAGAGCCTCACGCATAAACTGCGCAACGTTCGTTTCGTTTTCGCAGCCATCACCTTGAATTTAAGAATAAACTTTTCATTTTACCAGATCTACGTTCTTGTTTGGTGTTTGGAACCAAACTCACAACAGAGATTTTATACATGGCTAAGATTATAGAATTGTAGATGTCTCGATCGAGATCACCTCCCTTCTAAATAGTGTATTCTTTTATATCACGTCTATAACCTGGCAACACTCAGTCGACAGCAGTGTTCCTGATCCAGACTTGCTCAGCCTCTGGAGAAACTGATCACGGCCCACTTCCCGGAAGCGGTCCAGAACTCTCCAACCTCGTTGCCCATCTTCTTATACTCCTCAATGAGCTTCTCGTTGACACCCTTGGGCAAGCCAACAACAACGTCTGCCTTGCATGTACGCAACGACAAAACCGGAAGCCTAGAGGAAGCCAAATCTTGGATGGCCTCGGTGAACGGAGTGGTGGTGTCCCAGTTCAAGTCTCCAGTCAACTTACGATAGTTCAAGTCACCCTTGAAGATGATTAGGTTAGATTTGCCTAATTCCTCATAGAGATCCTTGACCTTTGGAATATCCCAGTAGTTGGCATAAGATGTCCAAAATGGATGTGACTGAGTAGAGATCGTACCGTTTTGATGGTACTGCTTCACCTTCTTGAGTAAGTACCCAATGGCTTCGCTACCAGACGAATCTCCGCTAGCATCGTCGAAGAAGTGCTCGTCGCCAAGCTGGGCAAGCAAAAGATCAAAATCCTTGGGCATAGTGTCACTCACAAACCAAGGAATTCGTTTACAGTGAAGCACCACTCTGTTGACCACCTTGGCATCGAGAAGAAACAACGACAAACAAAGATCCGCAAAGAGCTCGAATCCAGAGTTATCCAACACTATATCAACCCTATCACGCGCGGTGCCCATCAAATGTTCCCACGCCTTTTCTGTATCGTTGACGAGAATTTTCTCCTCGTTCTTTTTTCTCACCTCAGCGCCCTGGAGACTCTTTATATCCTCCAAAGTAGTAGTGCCTGCGAGCAACGACAAATCGGTGGCGTTGCCCCAGAGAGAAATGTCAATGAACTCAGTGAAAAGCAACTTCAATGTGGTACTGTCTGTTGATTTTTGGGCCAATTGCTCCGAGAGAAGCTTGAAGCGGTGGCAGAGCTCCACCACCCCAGCGCCGCTCTGTTTAAAAGCTTTGGTCTTCCCTGCCTCAAAAACATCAAAATCCTTAAGCTTTTTCGTCTGCTTAAACCACACATCAATCAATTGGTAGAAATAACACTCCAAGTAGAGCCAGGGCCCCGTGAGCCAAGTGACAACTTTCTGTTTGTTGAACTTCTCCAACTCCTCGTTGTACTCTTCAAGCTCCGGTTTGATGGCGATTTCCTCTTTTGTAAACGCTCTCACCTGCTTATCCTGCTTAAACTCCTTCAAGAGCCCTTGGAGCTTTTCTGTCACATATTCAGCACACTGCTCTGTGCCTGGGTTCCGCTTACTGTAATCTGACACATCCTCAATGGCTGAGGTGAGAATTGCTGGCCAACGCTTGTGCACTGTTGGGTACGCAAACGACTTTGGGTTGTCGTTGTATGAAGGGGGTGGCAAGGTCATGTATTGCTTTTATTGAATTAGTTGGAAAATAAACCAGTCAATTGAAGGTATAGATACAGTAGGGCTCGCAAGTGCAACCTTATGGTTGTGCAGGCTGGAAAGTATATCCAGGAGGGTAGACGATAAGGAGATGATGAAGACTTGGTGAGGTCCCGAATGATGTGGAAAGCTTGAAGATAATTATGCTGATATAGTTTCAGGATTTATAATGTTCGTAGATTGAGTGCTTAGATGGAGGTGGTATCGCTGAATTGGTTTAAGTTGATACTGAGTTCGCAGCCAGAGTGAATCTCGCACCCCTCAGAAAATGGGCTACCTGTAGCTTTTTCTTATTGACAACACTTTGAAGCTTGATCAAACGGGGCAGGTTTACTAATTTGCAATGATTGCCTAGCTTTCTAGCGCTGGAACCGCTCAAATTGTTGCAATTTAATCGATGGGCTTTAGATTAATGGGATCAGCTATCCCCCTATATGAAAGAAGTTGGGCTGGAATTTAGGTCTGAAAGCAAAAGGGTTTGAAAATAGTTGCTGGTATCTATAGTTTTGGGATTTTGTTTTTGAACCAGCAAGGTAACTATGTAAAGTTTTCTGAAGCAAATGAGTGAGAATCGAGCGAATAAAATGCTAAAATGTACTGAATTTCATAATATCTATATTTTCCTGCGCGCACCCAATATCAGCAGCATCCGAGATAGTTTAGTGGCTAGAATTACCGCTTGTCGCGTGGTAGACCGGGGTTCAATTCCCCGTCTCGGAGATTTTTTTTTTTTTTTTCTTGTCTTGGCATCTAAATAATGTTGAAGCTGTCTGTTATATTTTTTCAAGTGCTTTTCTCTCGTCATCTCTGGCGCAACGGGAATCGCATCCACACCTACGCTTGATGCTGCGAAAGAGCACCGAGGTCTTTTCTGGATCATGAAAACCCACCAATTCCAAATTACCGGTAAAATGCTTCGATACACAATTTAAACACGAATTTCGTGCCTTGTAATCACTCAATCACTCAAATCTCCAATCTCTTTAACCTGGTAGAAAGGAACTCCCTGCCTTTGTGCCTTATACAAGTCTCGCGAACCTCTACTCACCTTTCCTAAGACCTTCGAATCCTATGGACACCGATGGGTTTGTGCCAATCTTGGCCATCTTCTATGCGGTATTTCACCCTACAGAAGGCACAAAGATCGTGCACCAAGTTCCCGAGCGAGCCATAGCTCTGACAGCCAACGAGTCTCCTGCTTCTCTCTTCAACTTCGATACAGTGAAGAACTATGTGATACCAAAACCACAGCTATGCAACAAGCTCATATCGTTCAAGGTAGACAATTTGCGGGTCTTGGGATACCCTGTGAACATTGAGGGGAGCAATTATTCACGAAATTCGTTCAATTTCAACTTTTGCTTTGTATTCCCTTACAACTCAGATACAACTCCATACGAGCTGGCTATACAGCGGATGGGACGAATGTTCAGTGCTTTGGAAGAGCAGTCTTTTTTACTTAGTAAGCTTGATAAGGAGATGATGTTTTTCAACGAAAAAGCGGCGCCTGAGAAGACACCCACAGTGGAGTTCACACCTGGCCAGGGTAAAGTAAGAAAGTTCACGCTTCTGTCGATCGAATCGCTAATTCACCAAATTTACCAGGACCTAAACAACTACTCAGAATGCTGCATCCCAATTGACACTTCCAACAGTGTGGACATCAAATTGTTCCCCGTTCTCCCGCCCCCAGTGAATATTAAGGCTTTTCAAGTGCCCATAATGACGGTGCGTTTACATTCGCTAATCGACGTCAACTGGGACCCAACAATGGTGAAGATCCTCCCGTTTATTAATGGGCTAAATTCTGTGAGGAGAATCTCCGAGCTTGCTGACGCCGACTACCTTCTCACCAAGCAATGCATCCAGCACTTGATGCACTATAGGTGTATCACCATGGTGGCGATCTTCCAGTTCAACAACATCTACGCCCCAACAAACAACATCGGCAATTTCCTCACTTCCAATGGCATGGCAGAAGAGTGTCAAGCGTACGTGGTGAAAGCACCCGAGTCTGACGACCTGGCTCTACCGACGCCCCTGATAGCTGCTACGCCTGCTACTCCGGGTACTCCTAGAGGGGACAGTGACCCTGCTATGAGCAGCATCGCATCTCGTATCGACCCGCAGTCTTCACCGTCGACTTCGGCATCGCCAACCGCTTATTTTAAAGATGGAGGAAGATTCAGCCTAAGAAGAACGCCAAAAGTCACCGTTCGTGTTCCTTCTAAAGCCACGCTTTTTTACTTGTACCGCCTGTTGAACCAGGGTCAGACACTTAAAGACTGGTATCTTCAGCATCAGAAGGCACTTCAAAATATCGATGTTAGGCGGTTCATCAACTTTGGCATTGTGAGAGGACTCATCTATCGTCTGCATCTGTACCCGATACTCAACAAAGTTACAAAGTTTTTTGAGAATGAGGTGTCCAATGTCGATCCTCTAGACGAGGTCGTCAAGAGCCACGCAACTGATGTTATCAAAAAGGCAAAGGAGCGGGCCATGTCGCAAGCCAGTTCCTCTAACCAGGGCCTACTAAGAGACACAGTCAACGAGAGCAACTTAAAAACCGGGCGCAAGAACCGGAGCGTGAGTTTTCAGTACCACGTGGAGAGATTTAGTCAGAGTGAAGAGTCTCTTTCTACAGATCTGGAAGTCTTTGAAAGCGACAGCGATGACGACGGGGACTCTAAGCTCTCAAAACCAATGTATAAAGTTGCCACTACTGGTACAGACTCCTCAGGCGACGATGATTACGGCCACAGCAATAAAGAGGATTTGATCAAGCTAATGAAGCTTGTGAAAGGAGTTCAGCATATGGACTCAATTTGTACGGAGCTCAGGAAGCCCCGAAGTGAAGTTGAAAAACTCCTAGATGAACTTGGAGCTCACTTCACTATCAGCTCGTAAACGAGTTTACAAGTTGCAAACCTCGCCGTAGTCGAGTCCATACACGCAGCTAACTAGGCTTTGTAAGAGTGCTTGCAACGCTCGAACCAGACTAAACGAGCTTTAATGGCGTTGATGCAATTTTATTATTCCCTCAAATGCTTCATCTCACCAGCCTAAACTATATCCAGCGTTCCGCGGCCGGGTAACCCTCCTCCACACTCGCGCGCCTTATGTTATGATAGCGACAAAAAGTAAACATCCGTTTGCTTAGTACTACATTCTTCTTACAACACCCATCTATCAATTGTCCTAATGTCAGGAAAAGGTAAAGTCCATGGAGGAAAGGGCAAGTCTGCAGAAAGCAGCAAAGTGACAAGCTCCCACTCAGCAAGAGCAGGGTTGCAGTTCCCAGTGGGTAGAATCAAGAGATACTTGAAGAGAAACGCTCAAAACAAGATCAGAATCGGCTCGAAGTCCGCAATTTACTTGACTGCTGTGTTGGAGTATTTGACTGCCGAAGTATTGGAATTGGCAGGTAACGCTGCCAAGGACTTGAAGGTGAAGAGAATCACCCCAAGACACTTGCAGTTGGCCATCAGAGGTGATGAGGAGTTGGATAACTTGATCAAGGCGACTATTGCCTACGGTGGTGTGTTACCACACATCAACAAGGCGTTGTTGTTGAAGGTGGAGAAGAAGAAGGGCAAATAAACCACGGGGGTGAACATGCAAACCCACCTTGTAAGATAGACGCACTCCGGCTTGCTTCTGACAAGAATCTTTGTACAATATATGAATGTATATTAAATGTGACTCTAAAATTTTCATGCTATGCTGTAGATGATTACGTCTGTGTTGTAGTTGGAGATTGTCCAAGTTGTGGAGTTGGTGTAGATGGAGTTGGCGGTGATTGTAGCTTCCTTTGAGCTTCATCAGCTGCTTGCCTTGTGGCGGCTTGTAGATGGTCAATTTCCTTCGAGAGGAGCTTTAGAAGACTCTTGACCTCCTCTATATCATCTTGAAGCTCACTGATATCGTTCTTGACATTCTGTTTCTCGTTGGCCAGCTTCTTGCGAGACCTATACGACTCGTAGAAGATAAGCAGCCCCGCCACAGAAAAGATAAACGTCTCCGACAAAAAATTTGCTCCGCTTTCGATGGCCTTTTTATCGTTCAACGGCCTGATCTTGATCTTGTTCTCCCCCAAGAGCTTCATCCGCAACCTCACGTCAGTGGCGTGCACCGTCTGGGCGATCCGAATACACGTTCGCTTGAAGCCCTCGTTGTTTTTCGCCTGGGCCTTGAGCCCGTTGGCTATAGGTTTTGCCACTGTCCGCACTAGAAGCGACGTGACTTTCAATGCAATCCCACTCATCCAGGGAAGATTTGGGAGAGTCCAATGTGGTTGTTAGAGACCTGCGACATGTACAGGCCAGTGGCAATGGAAGCAAAGGGACCATTTTGGTAGGAAAAGGGTCTGAGATTTTTGTATTTGGGGAGATCTGATAGTTTCTTTTTCTTTTTCTTTATTTCTTTTTTTTTTTTTATTAGTATGCTGAAGTTTGTAGATTGTTTGTTTGTCTTTGTTGAAGCTCGTGGAGGAAGTGGTCAATTTGGTAAGAAAGTGACATTTCGCAGCCATTCTTCCAAATCGAGAAGCCAAGGCCACAGAAGGTGCACGGTGAAGATCACATTGAGGATGTGGAGTAGACACAATCAAAGGAATTGGGCGAAGAGGTTTTCTGAGAGATCCGAATGGTATAGTGAGGCATTTACCGGTTGGACTATTCATATATTCTGAAGACGATGGACTGTCTGAGGTTGAGTAATGCCAGTTGGAGGAAAAATTTGCTGAGAGAAGAAGGGATTGGTAAACAAAAGTGCTGGATTCGAGCTCATCTCGAGATGAGCTCGAGATGAGCTCGAGTTTGGTGTTCTGACTCAGCACGCTTCAGTGGTGCTTGAGTAGATACTTTACAAGGGCATTTATTTTTCTTTTATAGAGAACCGCCATAGAGGACAGTTTGAATAGTTCTCGCTACAAGCGGCGCTTCAGTAAATTCATTGCAAAACTTTATATTGAAAGTCGATTTTCATGATTTCTAGCGGTACGTCTTACGCCACATCGATGAGACCCTTTCGCAGCCATTTCCACTGGTGAGACTGGCAGCAAGTTCTAGCATGATCGAAGCAGACCTCAAATGAGGCAATTTTTGTTAGTGATGTGGCAGCATCCAGAGACAGACTACATCTCACTACTCTTACAATCCATGTAGGAGAATTGTATGGTGCAAGTCAGATTCCCACTGAGTCTAACTCATCGCCATCACACTACCAACGCCAACCAAGATTGACCAGCAATTCACCCTTCATAACAACTCCAATTTCGTCAATCCACATCCACGCTTCCAGTGACCAGCAACAACCTCTGGCTCCTTTTGCCCGAGTGCACCAATTCCACAGAGTTGCCTTCTCTATCGCCGACGGGGGCCTCATCGGTGTTAGGCCCACCAGCGCAAACGGAACCAAAAAAAAGATCCAACGGGCAAGGTGACGTAGCGAGGCTTGACCTCCAAGAAAAGTCACTGGGTCCACGTCTGTTGGCTTTCACAGCGTTTGTTGGTTCACCTGCGACTTGACGAAATGGCTGCAAAATGCGATGGCCCCAGACGAAGAAGCAACCTCGAGAAGCCGTCGAGTGCAAAAGGAAAAAAAAAAAAAAGAAGGTCAAAAATAAATTGAAGAGGATTGCGTAGTTGGCAAAGGTTAGAGCGACATCGAGTGACAATGGGGATCTACGAGTTTCCGATCTCCGTTGGTCGACCAATTCCGTGGCTACACTGCCAGTTCCACTGATGATGATCTCTACTGAGCACAAGCTACAACACCAACAGCAGCAGAACTGCGGCTACATCACCAACAGCAGCAAAATTGCGAGTACAACACCACCACCACAACCACCACCACAACCACCCAGAGGCGTGCATCTACGTCGAGAATCCCAAAATCTTGGAAATCGCCCTCAACGCCCAATAAGGTTCAGCGTTGAGTTGGACCGCCTGCGCGGTGGTAGCGGGTGTTCGGCGCCCACCGGGGTGAGCACTAAGGTCAGGGGCCACTACAACTCACACACCCCAGGAAACCAGTAACCCCAGTAACCCAGTGATCCTCGACTCCTTACTCAATTTCAATCTCCCATTCTGGTCAATTAACCTACTCTTTAATTTCCATTTTTTTTTTTCTACAATAACCTCCATTGGCTCTCTAAATCCTCCATTGGCTCTCTATCATCTGTGCGTGGTTTCCCTGTTGAGAAGGTGTACGCTAGGCCCACTTGCCCCAGGCAGTCCACGAGGCCCACTTAGCTCCAGAGGGGGACAATGAAGCACCGCACCACCGCAAATAGCGGCTTGTTCATTTTTTTTTTCTTGGGCCACCCGTCGCACTTTTTGGGCCTCCTCTACCGCTGCTCGTCCCAGAGGAAGGCAGCGAGGGCCTTTAGACCCTCACAGCGACCAAAGCCCAGGCTCAACTCAAACACCGAAAACACCGCTTTGACGATGAAACAGCATTTTTGGGTGAATGGAGTTTTGTCAATTAATCGTGATTGCCGTACTCCTAACTTGACCTCGCTAGGTGCTGTGGGGGTGTCCCCACAACGACCCTCTCGGAGTCGCTCGCTCGCCCTGCGCCAGAATGAAACTGGCGCTGTTTCGGAACCTCTCTCCGGGGAAGATGGCCTCCCTCCCTCCACCAACCCTTAGGGCCATTGTGGTCCTGCATCCAGCGCCCCGCAAAAAGTGACATTTCACTTAGAGCCTTGGTTGTCTCGCTTTCTGTGGGGTCGAGCGCTACATCGTATTTCATCTCCCTTTGCAGCCACCATTATAAATACCCCCTCGATCCTTTTCCGTTAAGCTTTTTTTTGATCTTTTAGTTCTTCTTTTTTTCCCTTCTCCTCCATCATCTCCAAAATGCCTGAATCTTTGCTCATGGAACAACAGAAGGCCCAGAACCCACCAAAGGGTTTCTTCGAAAGGGCCACCCGCAAGCCTCACTTGGAAAGCTTGGATGACTACTACAAATTGTACAAGCAGTCGGTGGAAGACCCCTACACGTTTTTCGGAACCCAGGCGAAAAAACTCTTGTCGTGGTCAAGACCCTTTGACGAGACGCGTTACCCCAGAGAAACCACCAACGACTTTGTCAATGGCGATTTGCCTGCGTGGTTTGTTGGTGGCCAGTTGAACGCCTGCTACAACGCAGTTGACCGCTGGGCCATCTCGCAACCAGACAAGCCTGCCATCATTTACGAAGGTGATGAACCCTATACCGGCTACACCATCACCTACGGCGAGTTGTTGAAGCAAGTTTCCAAGTTGGCCCAGTGCCTTGTTCGCTTGGGCGTCAAGAAGGGCGACACCGTTGCCGTGTACATGCCCATGGTGCCAGAGGCCTTGGTGACGCTTTTGGCCATTGTCCGTATCGGTGCTGTTCACTCTGTGATTTTCGCTGGATTCTCCTCTACCTCGTTGAAGGACAGAATCGTCAATGCCGACTCAAGAATTGTCATCACTGCTGACGAGTCCAAGCGTGGCGGCAAGACCATTGAGACCAAGAAGATCGTCGACGAGGCCCTCAAGGACTTGCCCCAGGTGAGAAACGTGCTTGTGTTCAAGAGAACAGGTTCTACCCACGTGCCTTTCCACAGACCAAGAGACTTGTGGTGGCACGAGGAGCTTGACAAGTACGGCAACTACTTTCCTCCAGTGCCTTGCGACTCCGAGGACCCCTTGTTCTTGTTGTACACATCGGGCTCCACAGGTAAGCCAAAGGGTGTCCAGCACAATGTGGCTGGCTACTTGTTGGGCGCTGCTTTGACTGCGAAGTACACCTTTGACTTGCATGAGGATGACATTCTCTTCACCGCCGGTGACATTGGATGGATCACCGGGCACACCTACGTGGTTTACGGTCCTTTGCTCAACGGTGCTACCACCGTAGTGTTTGAAGGTACACCAGCATACCCAGACTACTCCCGTTACTGGCAAGTGGTGGACAAGTACAAGGTGACCCAGTTCTACGTTGCCCCTACTGCTTTGCGTTTGTTGAAGAGGGCTGGCACCTCTTTCATCGAGAAACACAAGTTGGACTCCATAAGAGTGTTGGGTTCTGTTGGTGAGCCTATTGCCGCCGAGGTGTGGCACTGGTACAACGACAACGTTGGCCGTGGCAAGGCCCACATCGTCGACACTTATTGGCAGACTGAGTCTGGCTCTCACTTGTTGACCCCAATGGCTGGTGTCACCCCCACAAAGCCTGGTTCTGCTTCTTTGCCTTCCTTCGGTGTCACTGCTCACATTTTGGACCCCATCACTGGCGAAGAGTTGAAGGAAGACGGCGTGGAAGGTGTATTAGCCATCAAGGATGCTTGGCCCTCGATCGCCAGAGGAATTTACAACGACTACGCCCGCTTTGTCGACACTTACTTCAGTGCCTACAAAGGCTACTACTTCACGGGTGATGGTGCTGCTCGTGATAAGGATGGCTTCTTCTGGATCTTGGGCCGTGTGGACGATGTGGTCAATGTTTCTGGCCACAGATTGTCCACTGCCGAGATCGAGGCTGCTCTCATTGAGCATCACATGGTGGCTGAGAGTGCTGTTGTCGGTTACGCTGATGAGTTGACGGGCCAGGCTGTCGCCGCCTATGTTTCTTTGAAGTCGACCTTCAAACCTGATGACAAGGAGACCGTTGAAAACGTGAAGAAGGAGTTGATTTTGACTGTTCGCAAGGAGATTGGCCCATTTGCCGCCCCCAAGTTGATCTTGTTGGTGGATGACTTGCCCAAGACACGCTCAGGTAAGATTATGAGAAGAATCTTGCGTAAGGTATTGGCCGGAGAGGAAGACCAGTTGGGAGACATTTCGACCTTGTCGAACCCCAGTGTGGTGTCACAGATCATCGATGTTGTGAAACAGTCTAGAAGGTAAGCTATGCTATATATTTAAGTTATTGTTGTCAAGAAATTTTAAAGATTCGATCTGAAGTCGAACTCTGAAGTAGGGGACAACAAATGGTAGCGGTGTTGACAGATACATACAGTCAGATGCCCCACTCTGTAAGTACACTAAACATTAGAGTCAATCCACACAAACCAAAATGTACCGGCATCAAATGCAATAAATAACCCCCAAATAAATAATGCAACTACTTTTCAAACCCCATCAAGGCCCCAAGGACCTTGCTTCCACCGTTTGCAACGACTCCACTAGCGCCTTTGCCGTGGGTTTTGCTGCAACCACACTGGCACTAATGCCCTTCAGCACCAAGTACTCCTCTGTGGTGGGCCCGATGCTTGCAACCCTCGTTCCGCGTAGACTCTCGATCTCTTGCCTCTGCAACCTCTCCACAATCTCCTCTGTGCCCTGAGGACTGAAAAACACAATCCAATCAACTGGCTCCTCGCAACACCGAAGAAAATGGTCCACGATCCCACGCTTGCACTCTGTCTTGTAAATGACAACCTCCTCGATGTTAACTCCCTGGCTCCTCAATTTCACGGGAATGATATCCTTACGAATTGTGCCTGTAAAGAACACGATCTTCTGCTTCTTGCTCCGATCCATCTCTTTTAGGATGATGTCAGCGAGAACAGCACCACTGCCTGCGTCGGAGCCTCCTCTTACATCGCTGAAGCCATTTGCTTTAAGGATCTCCTCTGTCGCTGGGCCCACCGTGTATCCAGTTTTCGATCTAATCCTTGATGCCAAATGAGTGGATTGTTTGCTGATTTCGTTCAAGCAAAGATGAAATACTTCCACTGCCCGTTGCAGTGTAATAATAAAAAGGTCGGTTTCCTCGAGAAATTGCCTGCTACAGAGGAAGTTGGTGGTTTCTTCCACGCTCACGGGACAGTGATTGAGTAGCGGGATGAACTCTGGTGTATGGCCCAATGCCGTGAACGTCTCGTGGTACGTGTCCACGGGGGTGGTTTTGTTCTTGAGCATGAGCACTCTCATGGAGAGATGGTTTTGTTTTGAAAAGCTTGTTGATGAATTTCTTTCGATAAGTAGGTGATGCTTGACTAATGCCCTTTAAACTGAATCTCAGTGGCTGCGCGCTGTCACCATCATTAACCACATGTGGATGCAAATCCTACAACAAATCGTCCATGAACCATTAGTTATTAATCATATATATACGCCGATAAACCCCATGAGACGTCAACCCTTGATCGCCTTCAGCGCCCTGTTGACGGCCTCTTTCCTAAAAACTCTAGTGATTCGTTCGTTGCCAACCATAAAGTTGCCGATGGTGTCACGCCCCATCTCCTTGAACTTTTCAACAAATCCAACCTTCTGCCCCGTGATGCCAACGTACAAAAACAATCCAATGATGAAAACCAAGATCGGGAGCCAGAAGAACAACAACATCTTGTCGCTTTCCACCGTCTTACGTGGGTGGTTGATGTATGAGATCACCATGTCCTCCGAAGAGTCGGATGCGAGCCCCGCGTCTTCCTCCGTAGCTGATCTCTTGCGAGTGGCCAGCGTTCCTTCCATGTTTTGTTGTTCACTGAGTGCTCTCTCCTGTTGTGTCTTGGGCTTCTCGCCCACAGACGAATGCCCAAATGGGAAAAGGTCATCATACGAAGGAAGCTCTGCATCGCTGTTGTCGCTGTGGAAAACGGCATTCTTCATCTTCTGCCATAGCCCGTTCTTCTTGGATGCATCGGGAAGCCTCTCGCTGTCTCTGTCTTCGTCACCGGACTCGTCACTGTCATTTGCATCACTGCTTTCGTAGTCTTTGTAGTCATCATCGTAATCATCATCCTCGTAAATGCCATTGCGGAAATGTTCCCGAATTGGTTCTCTATCGTGGTCGGAGAAATCATCATCCGAGTCGAGTTCAGAGTCTGCGAAATCCGAAGAATCGTCTCCGTACCCGTCGGGTGAACTTGGCCTTGTTACACTGTCGTAGGCTCTGTCAAACACATCGGCATCTCGTGAGTCTTGTGCCTCTTCTGTGGACGATTCAATCACCATCTTTGAGATGTGTTTTCCGTAATCAATCATGAACAATGAGTTCAAAGAGTCAACACTGTATGATTTTGTCAACTCATCATCAACAGCGTCTCTGCCCGAATTGTTCACGCTACTCACGTCGTCTGAAGTGTAGTTTTCCGCCTCAAGTTTGCTGAAGACATCCAACACATTGATATCGCAGTAGTCCTTCAAGAATTTATCGTTTGCCAATCTCATGTTCCAGTTGGACTTGCATTCAATGAACACCTTCATCAAATCGCGATGACCGCACATGGAGGCAAAGAATAATGGCGTCAATCCTTGGTTGTCTTTGATGTCAATCTTGCACCCATGAGTAAGAAGGAACTTAATCAAATGAGTGTAGTTCTTCAATGTGGCGAGATGCAACAAGGATTGGCCTTGATTGTTGCATAATTGCCAGTTTGGAATAATGATTGGACAATTTGGCAAATCCACCAAAGAGAGGAAGTTAATTAGGATCTCTTCGGTGGATAACTCAGACTTCACTAGCTGCTCCACGGCCTTGTGAGCATTGTCATACCATTCTTTACTGGCCTGATTCATATCCGACACATTCGTTTGCTGTGATGGAGTGTTGCCGCTACTACCAGCTTGCGAGTCAGAACCGACAATGCGCTTGGCAATGTTCTTCGCGTCTTCCAACTTTCCATTCATCTTCAAACCGACGATTTGTAATGCAAGTTCAATAAGCTGACGATCCGTATCGTCAGTGTACGTGAAAATCAGTTGCTGATTGACTGGGATGACATGTTCTAGACTTTCAAAGCTAACCAAGACTTGTCCAGGTTGAGCAGCAGGCGGAAGATAGGTCACCATAGTGCTTTCTGACCAGCAGTGGGTAGCCAAAGAGTTTTTAGAGCCAAACTTTACATTGAGACCAGGACGGAAGTTGAAGCCTAAAAGCGTGACTTCGATACCGCCTCTGATAGGGCCTTGGGCAGGAATAATCTTTTGAATCATAGGATGATTACTGGCTTGCTGCATAACGCCGAACAGTTGTTGCAGACGTTGCCTTGGGATAGGCAGCGCTTGCATCAGCTGCGTGAAAGAGCCATGAATAGAGCCCTTGTTGACAGGATGCAAACCGTTCTTTGAGTTCATATTGTGAATGGACGTGTTGGTATCACTATTGCTGAGAGGCGACAAGCCGGTGGAGCCATTGTACATGGGATTACCTGAGTTGTTACCGGAGTCGTCAAAAGACATCTTCTTTCTCTTCGTTCCTCTAGGACCAGAGAATGAGTCTGTATTGGTATCAGTGTTGACTAAGGCCTCTGAGTTCGAGTCATCAATCGAGTTGGGCGAGAGTGGATGCATGCCATCGGTGCCTTCGCCATTGAGATCTTCACTCTTGACGATTCTAGGCTTTGCAGAGGTGGATTCTCTGGCACCGCTCTGGTTCTTTTTCCTGTCCATGATCATAATTGGATCCAGCAAGTGCTTAGCCACAACCTCGCCCAGGTAGTTTTTCACGACGAAAAGAAGTTTGAAACCGTTCTGCTCCTTGTGATGCCTGCAATAGCATACGATTCTAATGGAAAAATCTAGACTCTTGCATGGATCATCCATAAGACCTGTTGGAGGAGCAAAACTGACAATCTCTTTGGAATTGTAAATAATAGCTTTTTTAACCATGTCTTCGTTACTCCACATATTGGGGAGGTTCTTGTTCATAGAGGAGTTTGGTGAATCAGCAGCGTCTGCAGGGCCCGATTTAGATCTCGAGGCTCTCTTCTGCTCTCTTTTGATGCACCGTTTGCAGATGTTGCACGAAGTCTTACCATCTGAAGTTAGCACATAGGTATCCATGAAGAGCATGTTTTCTTTCAAGAACTCGGGCAAGGCGTCAACGGGATTCTGCAAGCAATGCTTTGTCTTTGAAACCAAGTCTTGGGGAATGCGTACCAAAGTTTCCTTCGGCGGTGGGCTGAAGTTGAAGCGCAACTTTGTCTGCGTCTCCACTCTCGAGTAGGTGGGCAAGTCAAGTACCTCCAAATTATAAGGAAGCAGTTTCATCGTTTCTGGAGAGAAATCCAAGTATGACGAATCTTCAAGCTCCAAAGAGTCCGGGCACACCTTCTGGTTGAGGGTGCCAAACTTGATATTCGATACCTCTTTACGCACAGCTTCATAGGTGGCTAAGGTCGAGTCGTTCGGCAGGTGTTTCGGACTATCGTTTGCAAAGGATTCCCGCTCAAAGTTCTCGTGGGAAGCGTCGTACAAGTAGTTCTGGTCGGGCAGAATATCCTGGGACATGGTGTTTGCCTGGCCTTCGTCCAAAAGGTCATCTTCATGCTTCAACTTGTGGAAAATGGAGTCGAAATCCTGATGAAGCGGGCTGACGCCATTGGAGTTCAACGGCGTGTTCCCGTTGACCAGGTCAAACACCCGCTGGTCCAAGAACTCGCTGAGGATGTCGCCGTCATCGTGGTCCTGGTGCAAGAGGACGTTGTGGTCCACAACCATATCGTCAGCAAAGGCCATAGCGGGGCCGATTTGATCAGGATATAAAGTGTGTGGATAAGGTGAAGAGAGGCGAAAAGGACAAAAAGCTGGTGTTCACCGTTGTAAATGTTCTTAAGTGTTCGGTGTTCAGTAGTGAAGTTTTAGTGACTGTGTGCCGAGGTTTCAGCACGCGAAGGTTAATTTTTTTTTTTTTTTTTTCTTCCTTGCAAAGGGTCCCCTCAGGAATAGGAGAGGTATAAAAAGCAGAAGCGGTTGAAACCTCCACGCACGACAAGGATACAATGTACGGGTGTGTTACGAGGATCCTCGAGAAACAAAGGAGAATGGAGGTACGGGTTCTTCTGGTTTGGGGGAGCAGGGCAGTGTCAATTACGCCACGCAAAGTGTAATACCAAAGTCTGGAAAGAGAAGTTTAGGTGTGGGTGGTAGGGGCAAAACAAGGTCGCACCTGGGGGTTTTTGTTGGGTACCATGTTGGGGCGCGCAAGAGGCAGGCTGAAAAAAACAGAAACGACAAGGGAAAAAAGTGAATAGATGGGAGAAGCAGTGGGTCCGTCCTGCACACAGCGCGGGCCAGGGCAGGGCAGGGCAGGCAGGCAGGCGCCAGGCGCAAGTAGACTCTGGCCGATGCTTGAAAAAGAACGCAATATCGGGCACCCTTTTGACTTGAATTCCAAAGCAAAAGTGCAAAAGGACGAGGAATGCTTGAATATAGCGGAATCTCAGTGAAGATCTTCTTCCAAACGCTAATTGTATGGAAACTGGCCTGAAGTGATGCTCCTATGGTGCGTGCGCCAGGTGCCTTCATGCTTTTTTTTTTTGCACCCATTGAGAAGAAAGCACCCACCCGGGAGATAAGGCGGGCAGCCACCGGGTAAGGCCAGCAAATGCAAGGTTTGCGGGATTAATGTGGTGGAAGTGATCTGGCCACCATTGTGTTTTCTTTTTCCTTGTGGGAGTGTTTCCCGTGTGATTACTGTGTGATTACTGTGTGGTTTCGTAATTGACTTAGCTTTGCTGTGGGCGGGCTCACCTGGAAAAATGTACCTTACAGAGTGCGAGAGTGGGAGAGTGGGAATGTGGTAGAAACCAAAGAGATTGGCAAAAGGATCGACAAATCCGAAGAAGCGCATGGAAATTGTTATCTTCATTTATCTATCACTTTTGCTTTGCTTTGTTTCTTTTTGCGATTGCTTTACAATGGCGCTGGCAATGGACAATGTAGATGAAAGCTCGGGGAGGGAAGCGCAGGTCCGGAGATTCAGGTTTTTCAGCAGCCGCTGGTGAATTTTGAGAGGAGCATGCTGCCAGGCCTCTGATGCACGGTCCCTTTAATATCCGCACAGGGGGGCTAAACGAGGGTCACAAAAATGGGAGGTGTAGTTGTGGAGATTCGTTAATCATGAATGAGCGCTGATACCTTGGAAGCTAAACTCAGCAGACAGTCTTTGGTTCTCTAGGCTTAATGATGATCTTGAAGAGAGAAAGTTTGTGTTCACTTGCAGAGTGACCTATATTTTCGGACTTTAAGATTTTAGGATATGCCTTATATGTTCATCAGCTTGTAGAGAAGTTTTACTGTCCATGACCTTACCCGGTGGTATAGAGCTTGTGATACAAGTGATGACCATTTTTGGTGCTACAGGATCGATGACACAAGCAGTTCTATGAGTTCAAAACGAGATCTGTCCATCAAAATTTCTCTGGGATGGAGCTTAATTCGTATCTGGGTAAGTGGAGACCTAACGGTTTCTTCTCGTAGAATGGCTGCAAAATGTGCCTTCAGCCACACTGCCACATACAATAGGAAACCAACTCCTACACACATACGTTGAGCGGTTATCTGGCTTATTCTTTCATCAAATCTGTAGATGACTTTTTCATTACATAAAATTATGACCCCAATCTTGCCTGACTACGGGGGCCCACGCCCGTGGTGTACGGGTGTAACCTTGTTCTGGGTAACCATAACTAACGATAACTACGTGGCTACGTGATCTTCTCGAAGGTAGCACTGCACACGCATTCCGTCACGCATTCCTCCTGGTTTAAAAGGCAACATAGGCAAGATGCTTGTCGTATCTGTCACATGACTCACGGCACGTGCGCTTGATCACGCTCTCGCCTCTCCATCAAAATTTCCTCTAGCGCTTCTATCCAATCAGCCCATCTAATGCCAAAAAACACCCTTTACGTGACAGGGTTCACCAAGGAATCCAAGGCGGCTGATTTAGCGCCTGAGTTCGAAAAGTACGTTTCCTCCTAATTCCCCGCAGGAATCAAAAGTCCACAAATCCTCATTGTCTCCCTCCCATGGAATATTTCCATGATCTGTCCATTCACTCAATCACAACTTCCTTCCTCCTCCCTCCCAATCCTGCTACCCAATTCCCTCCTCCAATTCTCTCCAAAGCCTCTCCACCTTCTCCTTTCTTCTTCTTTTCTTGATTTGTTGTTGTCTTTTTTGATCCCTCCAGTCCAGTCCAGTCCTGTTCAACTAACATCATTAGATACGGCGAGCTCGTCCGACTCGATATCCCTCCTCCAAGAACCGACGACGGTGAAAAATACGCGTTTGTTGAATATAAAAACGAAGAAGATTGCGAGAAGGCCTTGGAGCTTGATGGAAAATCATTACCTTATGCCAAACCAGGTGGATTAGTGGTTCAAGTGGCCCGGTCCGACCCTTATAATCCTAGACGCGGTAGAGGTGGTCCTAGAGGTGGATTTAGAGGTGGCCGTGGCTACCCAAGAGGTGGTGGCTACGGAAGAGGTGGATACGGTGCTCCTCCTTATAGTGCTCCTTACCCTCCACCAAGAGGCGTCCGAGGCGGTTATGGGTATGGCTACGGCTACGAGAGAGGTGGCTACGGCTACCCTGGTCCTCACCCGTATCCTCCTCCACGTGGCGGCCGTGGCGATCCATATTATGGCGGAGGTTACGGCTACGGTAGAGAGCCTTATGGCTACAGAGATAGAGGATACAACGACAGGGGCCCCCCTCCTGACGAAAGAGACCAGCCATATAGAGACCGTGCGGACAGATACATAGGAGAGCGTCGTGATGAGAGTCGTGGTCGTGATTTCGAGCGTAGAGACCACGGGGACGGAGATTCAACGAGTCGCAGCCGAGAAAATTCAAAGCATCCTCCCCACGAGTCGAATGGAACCGATGAGTTCTCGCGTGGGCGCTATTCTCGTTCTGCTTCTCCTCAAAGAGAAAGGGAAAGATCCCGTTCCCGCTCACCAAGTCGTTAAGAGACGTTAAGAGTATATATAAATTACTAATTCTTGATATGAATTGTAGATTTTAGGGGGCTTCTTTAAACTTCATGCTACAACTTAAGTCAGTATACATTCGTGGACACATGAATGGTCGTCCATCGGATGTAGTATGAGCCTATGCATGCGAGCACCTCCAGCTTTTGAAGAGGTCAATTTGAGTCAACAAGGTATGATTGGTATGCATGACTATAGATGAAAGCTGACTTTCAAAGTTGATGAGTAATTGTTCTTCTTTTTTATGATGGCTGAGTCTATAATGCGTTCATCGAGAAGGTTCCCAAATGGGCTGAAGGTTCGTAACCTCTAACGCCTCCAAATCCCAGACCAGCGAGAAAAGCACCCCCTCCGACGCCTCCCATATACTTGTTGGAAGCGTAACGATTGGTGTTTCTTGTCCTGGTCTCCTGCAAAGTCAAGAATACAGTCGTAAGCACTAAATTGTCGTAATCAACACTAGAGGCCAATGAGAGATTAACATGTGGGTCCATGGTTGTGTTGTCCTGGTATAACTCCACTTTCCCTGACTCGGAGTATTTCTTTGGAAATAGCGGTGACTCATCCATGTAGGCACACGAATCAAGGAAGCGCCCAAACGGAGGCATCTTGTTTAAAATGTATGTTCTGATGGAAGAGCGCAGAAGCGGACCATCATCATCAGTGAGAATGGGGTTCTTTGGATTGGGTATTGGGTTTGGATATTCCTCTGGAGGTGTCAGGCCAGGGCAATCGTTTAAGTTGATCGTGGAGTTGGACTTTCTGTATGCGTCTTGCATCAGTTTGTCTATGATGTTATCACAAAGCGAGGGCTGCCGGCTGCCCAACACAAGCAATTTCATTTCTGGATTGTAGCTCATTAAATAAGGATTAGTCAACGAGGTCCCTGATATGCGGAAACGTGTATCCTTGTAGTTGAAGTCAGCGAAAGGCCTGTGGTTGTTCTGAAATACCAACATCTTCATCGGTGGTCTATCTTCAGGGGTGAAATGGAAGATGTACCGTCGGTACAGAGAAAAGTTTTTGACGTGGACGGTGCAAAAAACGTACAGCTCGTAGTTCTCGTCCTCGTCGTCCTTGTCGCTAGGTCGTAGCGGCACCTGGCGATATCTTCGATAAACCATGTAGGGAACTTTTTTCCTGAAGGAAGACATGTAAGGACTGACGATCTTGAGGATGGGCAAGCCTTCGCCACGCAATTTGTAGTCCACGGGAATGATATGCTGTCTCTGGTCCACCACACACCCCTTCTCTAAAAGAGGCCCTGCGTTCTCCTCCGAGGGCGGTTTTCCTTTGACCTTTTTGATATTGCCCTCTGCGTCGTAGATTATGAAGGAATTCTTGCTAAGTTTCTTCATGTTGGAGCGCAAATACCTAAATTTCTCAAAGCTGATGGCGTCAGGAAACACATACGTAGTGCCCTTGATAAACTCTCTGCCCACAATCAAGCTGCGCTTCAAGTTCCACACCGTCGTGGGACGTCGAAGAATACACTCGCCGGACCCCAGCTCGGAGATCACCGTCTCGTCGTCGTCCGAAGTGCCATCTTCTATGCTGACCCCATTTCGCTCGGGTGCCCCGATCCTGAGCTCCTCTTGGCGCTCAGCTCGAAGCCTGTTGATCACGTACGGCAAGTACTCTGTGTAATTCTCGGTGTATGTTTCTTGGAGATCCCATCGGTGGGATTTCGGCTGCGCAAGCGTCTCAGTCTCTGAAAGAGCCACGCTTTCCTCGTCCAAGAGGCTCCGTAGCTCGCTCGAGTCCTGTGGAGGAGGTGTAACCTCTGAGACGTTGGCCGAGTTGATGGAGTGCAAGATTTCCACTTCATTGGGAGCAGGAAGACTCAAGCGGCGCTGGAACGGCTTCACGTCGCCATGGGATGCGGAGTTTGACCTTGATTTGCGTCGGAAGATGCGCTTCATCAAGAAGTAGTGAACGAGACTAACACTGAGAGAGTGTGAGGCAAGATAACGGTAATATAGGATGGAGCGGCTGAACAGGCAGGAAGCGAGCACGAGGCACAAATCCCGCAGGAAAAGGGCAGGGACTAATTATGGTTCCGAGACTGGATGTATGGAAGGTGGCAATCGCTTTGTTAAGAAGTGGTGCAGCTGACAAGAAAGCGTTAAATGGGCTACTCCGTGATTTAGATCTTCAGGCTAGGTCACCTTGGAATTCTACTGTCGATGAGGGCCGCGAATGGGTGCAAAATATGCACAGGTAGAAACTAAATGTGTGGAGAGAGAGGATAAGGGAGAGATCTGAGGGTAATTGGTTCATTTTTTTTTTCTTCTTTTCTTCTGGGATTATAATCTGTTGTTAAATCGGGACGGAGTAGACGGAGAGATCGGGGTTGACGGAGAAACAGACCGTGATGGACGTTCGGGCTACGTTCACTGTGGGGAGTGAGAAATTTTGCTGCCACCAGGTACTTCTGCAAGAGAACAAAGTGCGATGTATACTAAAAACAGTGGGGAATGGGATACCAACTAAGGAAGATTGAAAACCGATGAATTTTTGATCGCTTTAGCAGGAAATCCAGATTTTTGCCAAGTCCGAATAGCTCTATGTGATGCTGATTTTAGGTGCAAAGTGTGGCCATTTTTGCTGCACCCCGTTGCCTCAGGGCTGGTTTGAAATGGTTGCAACCTCGCATGGTGACTTTCTCGTCTCTGTAAGTGGTCCGGTAATGTTTCGGTTCCATGAGCGTAGTCAAGTATTTTCTTCAACCTCATAGAAGGTGGATGGTCTTGAAATCGAAGAGGGAAAAATTTTTTTCTTTTTATTTTTTTTTTTGTCACTGTTTTCTGTTTGCAACCTTGGACCTCACGAAACAAGTCTAGCTCGAGGACTTCTACATCACAGATTTCTTGTTAGCTTTCCTGCTTTCACCTGAACCAAAGTATACTGCGAGCTTGGCACATTGGGGGCAAACCCAGGCACCCCACTCAGCAAGGTACAAAGTCCCACAATCTGTTTAACTTGCAAATTGTCATCAGTCAACGCTCCAGAGCACCACAAGATGTCAGGGCCAGTGCTGATTATTCGCTGAGCTGCCTCAACTGAAAATCCTTCTAGCAAAATGCTTACTCTTTAAAACATCCTCGTTTATTTTATGGCAACATGAGCAAGATAAGTAACAGTTTTGCCTCGTTTAACTCGCATTCTTCATCGCCTCGGCTAGCAAGGTTGGGTGCACCTGGGACCCGTCTAACCTACAAGACTCACTGAAGCCGTCTAACAGATCCAGTGCAAATTTATTCTGATCAAACGGTGTCAATTTCACAATTCAATCTGATTTGAGCTCTACGCTTTCTACATTTCCATAAACTCATCCTACTACTCTATCACATTGTTTCCAGGGGCTCTCTCCGCTGAGCATTTTGCGAAATTCCACCGATTCCGCACCACCCATAGCAAATTCAGCAATCCAAACTATCCACCATATCTCTACGACCAGGAGTCAATTGCAAAAAATAGCGAAACTTTACTTCTAAAAGTGACCCCATTCACCCTGAGTTCACCTCTCTTTCTTCGAATTTCTGTGTCAATCCCCGATTTGTGGCCCCCTATTCCTTGCTTGCTCTGCAGTCTCGGTCGAGCCAATTGCCGCTGACGTGCTTGCCGCCTTCTGTCCTCCCTCGGCACTTCTGTGGCTCCCAGCAGACAACTCGACTTCACCCTAGTCAGTAGCCCTTTTTTCACAGAACTTTCAACTACTCAATTGAATAGTATCGTTTGAAATGCCTGCTCCTCGTCGTTCTGCTCGTGTCGCTTCTCGCGAAGAGCCTGTTGCCAAAAAGCCTAAAACTGAAGAGCCTGTGGAGGAGTCCGTTGAGAAAACTGGTGGCTCCGAATTGGAAGTGGGCGATGAACTTCCTTCGTTGACGCTCTTGGACGAGAAGGAGAATGAAGTGGACGTGGCAAAAGTAGCTAAGGAGTCAAAGTACTTGGTGATCTTCGCTTACCCCAAAGCCCTGACCCCTGGTTGTACTAGACAGGCGTGTGGGTTTCAGAGGTCATACCAAGACTTTGTCGACCGCAATACAAAGGTCTTTGGCTTGTCCACAGACAGCCCCAAGGCCCAACAGAACTTTGTTTCCAAGCAGGGTTTGAAGTACCCGTTGTTGTCTGATCCAAAGAGAGAGTTAATTGGTCTTTTGGGCGCTAAGAAATCGCCTTCGGGAACCAAGAGATCTCACTGGATCTTTGTTGACGGCAAGCTTGCCGTAAAGAAGGTGCAGGTTTCACCGGAGGATTCGTTTACCACGGCAATGAAGGACATTGAAAAGTTCGTCGCAGAGAACGGCGGTAAGAAGGATGAAGGTGAGCCAAAGAAGGAAGATGGAGAGGACGCCACTGAATCGAAAGAGGAACCCAAGGAGGAACCTGAGGAGGAACCAAAGGAAGAATCCAAGGAAGAGCCAAAGGAAGATGCCTCAGAAGCCACTTCAAAGGAGTCTGAGACGAAGGACGAAGAAAAATAGACGTTCAATCGGGAAATTGCAATTCGAAAAGTTCAATGATAATTTTTATGTAATGGCACAAGTGTAGATGCTATGCGTAGGTGCCTCCGAGGGCCTTACTTCGTTAAAAATGCAATCAGGTGAACAAGAAGCGCTACTAGAGCAGCGACTCTCGAAGCCCACCACCAATGCTGTACCACAAACGAGCAGTACTTGAAATCGAACTTCCACTCTTGTCTGTCGTAGTCAAACTGACCAGTGACGAGACCAGTCTGACCATCGTATTCTCCCATCATTGCCCTTACCACCACCTCGTGAATCGGTCGAGCGGCACCATCCTGGATAGGCTCTTTAGAAGCCACCCATTCTCCGTCCACGAGATTATAGTAGGATGAGCATCCTTCGTGATCGTGACCAGTCAAGATGAGACCTTCTTTGTCAGTGTTGGGAAATACAATATTCAACACTTTCTGAGACGTTTCGTGAAGAAGGTGGTTTTGTGAACGAAGCTTGCCGTTTTTGTAAGGTTCTTTTTCGTAGTTCTCATAATATCTATGCTCTGGCCCATCCACACATATGCCTTCTTCCTTGTAGAAGGGAATATGAGTCAACAAAACTGTAGAGCCTTTGAAGTCCCTGTTTGTTTCATTCAAGTGCTCCAAGAAAGACCAAGTAAATTTGAGAAAGTCCTCTTCCAAAGCTGGACCCTCCAACGTAAGAGAGTCGAGCACGACTAGCCTCCACTCTTCAGGCTCGCCCTTGTTGTACGTGATAACGTAATTATCCTGTCCAAAAAGATGATGGAACCTGGCCATATGCTGCCACGTTGCGTCTCCGCTGTACCCGATGTCATGGTTTCCTGTCAAGTTGATAAATAACGGATTTTGCAAATTGAGCTCTTTCTGATTTGGATGCACCCAATCGTAGACATCGTCGTACTTTCTCAGGTTAAATCTCACACCCAAATCCATGTTCCTTTCACGCTCGAGCCACGCCTGCCAGTCGTAGTTCTCGTGTTTTGCCCAGGTCTCCACCACCGTGCTCTTATAGTCGTCATCTCTGGGGAAAAGACGTTCTACAAAACGCAACGTCCGATTGTAGAATTCCGAGTCAAGAATCCACTGCGACGAGAACTGGTCCCCCATGACCGCCACGTGCGAAGGCTCCAACCTTGCCTTCATAATCTTGTAGATGTGGCCCAAGTAGTAGTCGTTTCCGTAGTTGTCGAGTCTCTTAATGTACTTTGTAGATGCCCAGTTTCCATTGATCTGCGGGTCTCCGAACGTTAGCATGTGTATATCAGCAACTTTGTCGTTGTTGTGTGTAGCATTGTTTCTTGGGGCTCGAAGTGACGGAAAGTTGAGAAGCAACGCTTGGAGATACACATTGTCCAAAGGCAAGTACTCGTTCAAGAGTGGGTACTTGGATTCCACGATCTCACCTTTCCACAGGCACTGACCGGGAGAATTGACGAGGTCAGGGTAAAAGTACACAAACAAGTTGAGGGCTACCGCCACAGCCGTGACGAGCCAGCGGAGTCTGGCAATCATCAACGAATTGTTGGAGAAAGAAGGTGGAGAGAAGTGACGAAGTGACGAAGTGAAGTTGTAGCCAGGTTGTGTGTAGGAGACGAGGCGGTGAGCTGATATGTGAAGACGGGAAGAGGCAAATCGAGCTGAGCGTTTTATTGCAGACTTTATGATGTTTGCTTGAGGCTCAATTGAAGACCTTTTTTTCGATGGCTGAGGCTGTTTGGTAAACTGCTGTTTGATATGGTAACCGTTTTCACAACCGCTGGCTACAACTGCTATGTAATGTGTACCGTCATTTTTCGCAGCCATTTCTTCGACAGATGGTTCAGGTCACTGTGCGTTGTTCAACTGTGATTAATTGACGAAGTACGACCAGAAGGGATCGAGTAAACATCATTTCAGCTGTAGATTATTTTCAAAGCTGATATAAAATTGGACGTTTTGCAATGAAGACGCTAACTCCATTATACACTGGCGCATCATATGAAAAGTTACCTATAGGGGCTGTGATCCAGAGTTACACGTACACTGGAAAAGCCCACTGCTCAATCTCTTGATTTGCTTGAATTTAGCACATGCGGTTTTTGAAACATTTTGGTTTCTTGTGAGATTTAGTTGATGTTTATAATCTTTGTAGCCTTTAACAATAGCTTGCATCGATCCCCAACGAACTGTCTCTAAGCAGGAATCTTTGGCTGAGCTACTATAGCTTCCACGTAGATTTCACAACTCTGAATATCCAGTACTCTTAAAGAGGTTATGACAAATTTGTCCATGGCATTTCGCATGTATGCTCATCCAGTCTACGACCTTCGTCCACGTATCGTTTCAGTCGACTACGCTTCGCTTCCATGCGGGACCTACAAATACTACAACAGTTGTCTTAACGTCATCATTTAAATACGTCTAGCGATGCAGCGGGAGAAACTTACAAAGCCTCGCCCAAGGTCTGGTTCAACTTGGCAACCTTGCTGGAGATGGACAAGTCGAGGGTCTTGTCGCCCACTTCAACAACCAAACCACCCAAGATCTCTGGAGAAACCAAACTGTTGATCTTGAGGGTCTTGCCCTCGCCAACGAAAGAGGACTTCTGGATGGCAGCCTGCAACCTCTTCAAGGTCTTGTTGTCCAAAGGCTTGGCTGAGGTGATTCTGGCTTCAACAACGCCCTGGTAGGCCTCGTACAAAGTGCCGAAGTTCTTGTAAATCGAGTCAAACTGGGCCAATCTGTTGTTTTCAGACAAAACGCCCAAGAAGTTGTGCACGGTCTTGTCCAAGGACAAAGACTTGGAGATGGTGTCGATGACGGTCTTTCTGTCCTCACTGCCCAAGGCTGGGTTAGTCAAGAAATCAGCCACTTTCTGGTCCTGCTTGATCAAGTCAGCCACTTTGGTCAATCCCTGGTAAGATGTGTCCACCGAAGACTGCTCCACGGAAGCCAGGTACAAGGCATTGGCGTAGGTTCCGTCGACGCCGAACAATTGCACAGGAGGTTTGGCAGACTTGGCGGCGGCGGCCATAGTACGGGCGAAAACACGGGAGGCCAACATAATTGCAGGAAGATGTGTTTAGGAGTCTGTGTTTTTTTGACTATGTAGACAGAGGTTGGTTTTGGTTTTTTCGCACCGACACTGGTATGGAGCATGATTGGACAACCGGGTAGTGCGAGGTTCATAAGGAGTGTGGCACACTTAGATAAGGAGCCCTTGAAAAGACACCATGAATTGTTGATTTTTGAAGCTTCTTGATTCTGTTGAGTATTGAAGAGAGAGAGTTACGGACTCTTTGGTTTTTAATAAACGTAGGGGGGTGTCTTGATGGAAAAACTACAAGTCAATGAAGGTCAGTTAATGGCTGCGAATTCGGAGCTGGCTGGGGAATAAGAGTGCAGTGGATGGAAGGATGGTAGGATTTACAGTCACAACGAGGAGATTGACATAATACCCGAAGATTGTCAAGAGGCGCTCAGCGTGTGCTAGATCAACACTAAATCATGCTGATACTTGAATTTAAATGTTTTTCACCTGAATAAGCGGAACTATTGATTCCATGAACCTTTACCAGATTCAATATCGACCAACAGCTTTAAAAGAGATGAAAGACTCTTATCTTGGAGTACATTTCATAGTTCTCCCAGTGCCTTCTTGTGTCTTCCCTTTGTATTCTCATTTTGCAGCCATCAGTACTAGCCCTCACCACCCCATTTGCTTACCACAACATAACTAACAAGAAACTGCAAGATCATTGGCAACGCAATGATATCCTAAAGAAACATGATAAGCCATCTTTTTTTGTTTCACTTTTAACCAACACTGAAGCCATCCTGGTTTCACCACTTTACTTGCACTTCTTGATCTCTCCTGCACCCACGCACCAACCAATTTTTTACACACTCATTTTTTCACTATCACCTCTAAGTCCTAACCTTGCCAATGTTCTCTCTAACGAAATGGCTGTGGGCGCCCATGTCCCGCCATTTCCTAAGACTCCAGAGTACTGCTGCTGCGTCCAAGGCGTCAGCAGGCATTTTCTCCGAGGAGGCCAGAACAGATCTCGAAAAGAGAGACGAAACATACAATAGACAAAGAGCCCTCTTGTCAGCGCAAATCAAGATCAAGTCTTATGCTGCGGGACCTGAGAGACCGGGGTCGACAAATTTTAGAAAACCCATCCACGAGCATCTTTATAAGGGCAAGCCAGTCAAGGCGTTGACGGTCCCACTCAAAAAGACCGCAGGAAGAAACCAAACAGGTCACATCACCGTGAGAGGGCGTGGTGGGGGTCACAAGCGTCGTGTGAGACTTGTGGACTTCCACCGAGTCGCTCCTGGAAGACAAAAAGTGCTTCGTATTGAGTACGACCCCAACAGAAGTGGGCATATTGCGTTGCTTCAGAACGAGGACAGTGGAGACCTCTCATACATTTTGGCTCCTTCAGGAGTGAGAGCTGGAGACTATGTGGAGTCGCTCCGCTCTGGGTTGCCCGCAGACTTTCTTGAAGAGATGAAGAGAACGAATAACGGAGAAATTGACGATGCGCTCTTGAACGCTCGTATTATGCAAAGAGGCAATTGTATGCCCTTGAGCATGATGCCCGTGGGCGCCGTCATCCACAATATTGCCTTGCATCCTCATAGAGGCGGCCAGTTGGTGAGAGCAGCGGGGACCTTTGCCCGTTTGCTTACCAAAGAGGTGGACAAGAACAGAGCCATTGTGAAACTCAGTTCTGGTGAGCAGCGCTACGTTCGTTTGAACTGTTGCGCCACATTGGGAACTGTTTCCAACAAAGCACATGCGTTGATAAACTGGGGTAAGGCCGGTAGAAGCAGGCACAGAGGGTTCAGGCCCAAGGTCAGAGGTGTGGCGATGAACGCCAATGACCATCCCCACGGTGGTGGTCGTGGTAAGTCCAAGTCGAACAAGTTGTCGCAGTCGCCATGGGGATTGAAGAAGTTCGTGAGAACAAGAAAGCACAAGAATGTCAACAGGTTCAAGGTCGTCGACAGGCCGAGAAGAACCGACACCGTCTAATTGTACATAGAGTCATTACATACATATCTGGACAAATGCGTAAATTCTGATGTAAATATGAGGCCGGCCTATTTCTGGCAAAATGGCAACAGGTCAAGCCCAAGCTGGTCCTCGACCCAACACAAAATTGACGACACTGTCGACAACAAATACTGACTATGGCCTGTAGCAACGAGAACACCAGCTCCTCCGACTGCTGTAACTGCCAAGATTGCCAAACACTTATGGAATCTGCTCAACGTCCGCTGGCCCTCTGGGTGGCCCGACTTCCACAAATAAGCTAAGATTCTAGCCCAAGGCAGTCTGGGAGCAAGTGGCGCCAATGACTCAAAGGATGCCTGGGGCGATCTAGGTACCGTAGACTCCACTGTGGACAAGCTGTGGAGGTCAGTGTGAGCAGACACGGGTGTGTCTAAACGAGGCCCGAAAGCAGAGTGTAATGGGCGAATTGAAGTGAAAGATGCAGCGTCGTCACCAGCAGCACCGTAAGTTCTCTTGAACGGTTTGTGGAGCGACCTGAATGAGCTTGTGCTGGACAATGGGTTCCTTGGGAGCTGGGCCTCGAGATCGTAGTCAATGTCGTCTTCTCTGGAGGGTGGGGCTATAGCCGACGCCGTTTTGGCGAGATGGTCAAGCTGCTCACTTAGAGTACGAAAGTGGGGCTTGAAAAACACCATGGTAGGTGGAAATGTGGAGGAAAGTTGTTGATGGGATGAAATGGAGCGGTGGTGGAAATGGCTGCAAAATGCGAATTGTGGGGGGGAGTACCCATTAACAATGCGTCTATGAAAGGCGAGGGACATGAGCTAAATGAAAGATGAAGCGTTATTAAAAAACTCCATCGAGCAAAGCAGTGTCTGAATCTTTTGATGTCAATCATGGTGTTTTTTTTTTTTTTTTTTTATTGCTTTGTTTGGATCAAGTATCGCTTGTCCATTAGTGTTCTCTGTACTTCACTTTAGTTATCAAGATGAAGCATTTGTAGTCAACCATTGAGTACAGCCAGTCGCTTGCTTAAGGAGCAAACTTAATTCGAAGCTGTTAACACCCGGGTGGAAGCCGCTCAATCGATAATTCGTTTAAACCTCGAGATCCTCTCGTGCACCACCTTCCCTTCACAGAGAAACTCTGAAATCCAAAACATTTACCCTCTTTTGGTCCTATCATAAGATAGAGTGTACACAATAGCATCTACTTGGAGTCACTTTGGTGACTTCCAGGTCGAAGATGTACTTAGTCACTTTGACCTGTCATCCTTTGGCGTCGCTTAAACTTCGTCCTCTGACATGATTCCTCCCTCTAAGTGCCGTATCAGCTTCGTCAAGTCTCCCAAGTCTGGATTCTCCTTACACATCGCGATATACTCCTCATCATTATAGATATACGGCAACATAGCATCTTCCTTTGCAGCCACGCTGATCTGCTGCTTTGTGAACCATTGCACTTTGAAAATCTCTAAAATCAAGATCCCGAGGCCTGGCTCGATCTTCAAACCGGGCAATTGACCAAATTTATCCCGCAATTCCAAGATCGTGATGAATCTGAGGTTCGCTCTTTCAACGAGGAAGATGGACTCCACCGTTTTGTTTGTGAGTCTTCTCAAGTGTTTCACTTCGAAATCTTCAATACAGCTTCTATCAAATGTAACTAGAATCTTGTGGTCTTGGTCGTGTAGAATCCCGGTAAGCCCGCCATCGTTGGTTGGTTTGCAGAACCCTAGTACTCTTAATAAGGGAGTGGCTCTCACGTTCACCTTGCCTTGTCCCTTGTAGTGGACAAATAATTTCTTTACTAGCGGATTGCTGTATATCGACTGCTTTTGCACCACGTCATTTATAGACTCTAGAAGCCATGGAGGAAGTAATGGAACTGGGTGCATCAACAGTTGAGTTCACTAAGTCGCGATACCGATGCCCCCATAGTCGCTCTCTTCGATTTTCATCCACAATCATTATGTACATGTCCACGATATATGTACGGCTGCATTACTATATATACAAGTCCATCATTATATATACAATTCCACTGTCTATGATGAATCTCTATTTTGCATCTTCATCTTCTTGTACAGAAGCCTCTTCTCTCTCTTCTGTTGTCTCTTGTCGTACATCTTCATCTGCTCTTTGAGCTGCCTTTCTTCAGGCTGATCCTTGGGTGAAAGGGCCAAAATATCCTCGTAGTGCGCTTTCTGACAACCCATATCTCTGTAGCGTACCGCCATTGTGTCGTAAGCGTAGCAAATTTCCATATCGTTAAAGCCGAAGTCTGGATCAACATCGTGCGCTATGATGTTCTCAACAGCACTGCCCAAATACTCATTGAGAGACTGACATTGCTTCTCGTACTGCTCTTCGCTTTGTACGAACGCGTGTCTTTCCGAATTTCTTGTACTGAAGTGAGTTAAGAGCACCTTAGGGCATCTCATGAGTTGTGCCATTCTCATGGCTTCAGTGGAAGTGGTGTGCTTCTTGGCGAGTGCCTCTTCAATTAAATCGTCGTCAAGCGATGCCTCATGGATTAAAAGATCTGTGTCCATACCGCTTCTGTAAAATGCTGGATTTGGTCGGGTATCGCCTGAAAACGACAATCTGAAGGTTTCGTCTGATGACACTGAGAAAGTCATGGTCACAGAATAAGCCCAGTAGCAATGAATTGCACGAACGGTTTCAATATTCACCAAATTGAGGGCCTTGTAAAGCTCCTGGATCTCCGCATGGGGAAGAGATCCCAAGTTCTTTCTCGGTATACGGGTACTCAATTGTCCACAGTCGTACATGTGCTCAAACGACTCGATATCTTGTTGTTGGAACTCCGCCTCTCTGCGAGCATTGAAGACCTCATTACTGAGATAAACAAGTCGGCTTCTGTCAATTTGCGTGAAGTTGCCTTCAAATTTGAACCACTCATTGAGGAAATGGTCGAATTGCCAAGGCAAGACTAGGTATAACTTGGTGTCGGTCTCTTTGTTGACGGCAAACCAAGCATTAATCAAAGAGACAAGGCCAAGGTGGTGGTCAGCATGTAAATGACTCAAATAAATGAGTTTGAGCTCCTTGAAGATCTGCCTATATTGCTCTCCATCATTGTGACCAAAAATTCTAAGCATAGTACCCAACGTATTCTCTCCACCATCGAGGATGATCGAATTGAAGCGAATCTCACCAGTAGTATCATCGATGTAGGGAACTCTCACTAAGTTCGAAAGTACATTTCTGTGAATGGCTGGAAGTGCCGAACCTGTTCCTAGGGTGAAAACCTGGACGTGGTCTTTCAAACACGAGGCTTCTTGCAAAGGAGATAGGGGTATAATAGCTTTCTTTAACAAAGAGTTCAAAGAGACAGGATCATCATTTAATGAAGCAACGTGCTTTTCATATAATGTAGACCAGGTCTCATTGATGACATTGGACTCGTCATTTGCAATTTCTGATGGAGATACCGTGAATGATTGAAGCAGTTTGAGCTTATGCAAGTTCTCCTCAGGCAGCTCTTTATAAGCAATATGCGGAAGACAAAAATTGTCGTTGAGGTACGTTTTAAGTTTTAAATGATGGATAGTGGATGTGGTGAACACTAGAGAGTTGTCCGAGTAATCTGCATGACTTATAACATGCTTGCAGTGTGAAGGGAATTTCGAAATAAAGTCCGCGTACTGCTGCAGGCGGAAGTCAATATCGTCACCTAAAAAATGGTACACTAGACCCACGTCCTCGTTACCATTCTCTTCAGACTTAGCAAACCACGCATCACTTGTGATAGTATTATGAAGATAGTGCTGATTAGGAATATCTAAAAACACGGTTTTAAGAAATTCTTTTGGAGGCTCTAGCACCTCTGCGGGCTCAACCCACCTCCCCTCTTGAGTTTGAATTCGTTCACCCTGAGTGAGTTGACGAAATGCTATTCCAGGCTTAACACCAAGCTCTACGGCTCTCTTTGGATTAAACTTACCCCTCACAGGTAGAAGTCTCACAATGTACGAAAGCGACGGCTGGTCCACCACACCCAAATTGTCTGTAGGGTCGGGAAGAGAAACGTGAGTTTGGACCTCGGTTTCCGAAGGATCTGATTTGTAAGAATCAGGATCATCGCTGTTTACTTGAGATGTGTCTCTAGGAAACATGAGGGACGTAATCTTGCGTAGCTGGCTTTGAAACTTTGCCAGAATATCTTCATTCACAGGCTGACTCTGTATGCTACTGGGTATCTTTACAGGGAGTATCATAACCGAGGAATCGCCTATCAAGTGCCCTTTTGGAGGCTCCAAGATGTTGAGCTCAATGCCCTTTCGAAACACGAAGTATCTCCATGTTGCCACAATGTAAGAGAGCACTTTGCTGCTATTGGTGAATACATCTAGGCCACGACTCGTAGCATCACTAGTGGTTAAGAACAACCCCGGAAGGCCGCCGATTTCCGACCAGTACTGCAAGTTGCCTGTCATAAAGACTGATCTGAGCTTCCCTAGCCTCATGCCGTTTTCATTAAGCGTTCTTTGCGCTCCTTCAGGGACTTTCCCAAAAAGGTACTTGGAGCCCTCTCTCGTCTGGAGCATCACAAGAGGATGATGCGTATCACTGGTTTTGTGGCACACTGTGGTAAAGGTGAACATGGAGGATGAAGAGTTGTTAACGTCAAGGAACCTTTTGTAGAAGTCTTTGTATTGTTGGAATGAGGTGAAGAGTCTTGGAGGAAGGTCGCTGGCTCTTGCGTATTTGGTAGAGCGCTTCCTTTTGTAATGGAGGTGTCGGAGACAGATTCGAATTGTGGATTTAGGTAGTCGAGTCACTTTCAGGGCATGACTCATGTAGATGAGTCAACAATGCAACTTTGGAGGAGGTTCAAGCAGGTGCTTCATTTGGGCGATGGCTTTCGCGCCAGGGTATAGATGGAGGATGAGAGTAACGAGATGGAAGGCAAAGTGATGCGAAGCTTCTTTGCTGGGTTTTGTTTGATAGAAAAAAAAAAAAAAAATGAAAAAAATGAATAAATATGTACATAAAAGAGAATCTAGCGAAGTTACGGAGAGGACTTGACTGACTCTCTGATAGAGCCTTAAACCTTTTGCAGACTATATAGTTCGAGTGCTTCAGGGTTTTGTAGTGATTTTCGCAGCCATTTTACAGGCTTTCGAGATGTTTCTCAAACCATGCTACTTAAGAAGGCAGAAGATCGGAGGAAGTCTGTCATCCGGGTTCAAGTGGTCCGATTAAATGGATTGAGCTGTACACTTTATCAAATTTTCATTTCGGCCTTCAAGGCAAATGATGTTCACTTGCACCTATCCTTTCGCTATATATCGATTGTAACCAGGCGTGAAAAGATTACATACACCTTGGGATAAATCTTTAGAACGAATCGGTAATGCAAACTTAGTAAATAAGCCTGTTTACTTCATGCCCCAATTATTCCGAATCATGTGCCACTATAAAACCTTAGTTACTCCTCGTGAAATCGAACCCTTTTCTGTGGAGTTCCCGGCAAGCATTGAGGAACCTTTTCATTCATGTCAACAGAATTTGAGAGAAACAGATGCAATTCATTGACATAAGCAGATTTGGGTATACTATTAAATGAGACCCGAGACCCACAAACATCCCTCATGTTAGCGATTATCTATTTTCTTTGAAATGGATTGTAGTCTGATGAGTGAAGGTGTCTCCAAAAACTCAAAGGCAAAAAAAAAAAGAGCGGTTTTGTGCATCGTATCTCTAAGGCTACTAAAAATGGCCTTAAACGAGAACATGGTACGAGACATGGCTATTCTTCTTCCTGTCTTTCATTAATTATTCGATACACGTACTCAGGAGAAACTCTGTTCCTATTCTACTCCTCTACTTGTCCTGAAAATACTTCTAGGAGAAGTTTTCATAGGATCTTTGGGGTAGCCTTACTTTTGTGTCTATTGTGAAGTTCTTTAGATTCGGGCCTGATCGAGAAAATGGAAAGTTTCACCTGTTCTCGTTTTCTTGTTCTATCTATCAAATTCAATACTTATGGCTCAAAAACCCCTCTTCAAGTTAATCAACCTGATGCGTTTGAAAACTCCCACGTTCGTTCACAAAATATAGTCTTTTTAATCCCAAAATAAGGATTGCAAAGACGAAGCAAAGTGAAAGAAAGTATGTGGGAAGAAGCCAAAGTTTATTAATGTTAGAAAAGAGAAAAGTGAGTTCAAATACCCACGAGTCATTTCAAAGAGTTTTGGCCTACTTGGATATTGAAAAGAAATTGATCCAGAAACCCCACAAACATGCTACTGGAAGTAGCTAAGCTGCACATGTACTTGCCGTAGCAATTAGAATTGTGTGATGGTAATAAACATTAGAATGAACCAAAATATGTTTTGTTGATTTACTTTCTTTCGAGAGGCTGCCTTTCTTCATGACTCCAAGTTTGAAGCGTCCCATCACACATCATCCCACTAACCCAGAGTCTATTGGATTCTCAGAAGAGATACACTACGCATCTAATCAACAACCCTCAAGATTTATTATCGAACGAACCTTGTCGTCAAGAAATGTTTTCCCACACTGTGTCTCATGCATATTGGCATCATTACTTTGTCGAAAATGAAGTCCTCATGTAAGTGGTTGAGATCCAAAACGAAGCACTCTTTACTGACTTTATTTGAATAGCACACAACATCCAAAGGTATTTGCAATTCACATCATGAGAATTCCCTTCACCTACATATCTCTGTACAAAATCATCGTAAATCATCGTCTTGTTAAGACGCCGTGCGTTTGGTCCAGCGGCGTCGCATTTTGCACCCATCAAGAAATCTCGGCCCGTGCAGCATTCAAGAAAGACATTTCACATATCACACCATATCTAACTGGATTTAACTTCCTTTCACTCAATAGTAGTCTCTCCATAGCTCGTACCTTCCAGGCTTACATGTGAAGCCACGATTTCGACAGGCACTGGGCTATTGAAAATCGACGGTCAACTCGGCTCCAACCGAACCGCATCGATGTCATCTCAAAAAAGGAACAATGTCGCCGAAACAAGCAAGAGCTTTACGAAATGCAACCAGATGCCAAACAAGGGCGCCCTTGAGCGCCTTGTGCGGAAACAACCGAGCAGGCTCTTGGGCCCCTAAGCATGCCCCAGGGCCTCGTGCTCGCTCCAGGGCCCCGTGCTCGCCCTGGGCCATTTTGTGAGAGAGGGTATATTTCGCAACCAGCCATTGGGAAAACCCGCCAGTTCCGCCCAAAATGACCAACGAACGCAAATTCCAGCTCAATTCCTTGACGTCATGTCTCTATAATAGTCTCTCATTGTCTCCCCCCTCGCTCATCAATTTTAGTTTACCCTATCTCTTCCCTTCATGGCCTTTGTCCCCACACCCAAGATGCCTCATTTAGGCAACCGCATTCGCGGCCTCAGGCAGCCCAGTGCCGTGAATTCCTACAAAAGACCCCGAGCCCCAGGTGCAAGGATAAATAGTCAAAAACACTCGATTCCCAAGCTCATTAAACTTTGCTTAACCAGGCAGCTTTCCCTTCATTTTTTCTATTTCGTTTCCCTTACGTTCCCTTGTTACTCATGCGCTGGCTGGTTTTTGCTGGTCTCTGGTGTGCGGCCGCGGCGATCTCTCCTTCAGGCGGCTACGCTCCAGTCAAGGTTTCCTGCCCTGAGGGCTCCCTTCTACGCCTGGGGGAGCTGATCTCAGACGCCGAGCAGGAATGGGTGCAAAATCGCCAGCCCAAGGCCAACGAGGCCCTCGCCCAGTTTTTGCAAAAAAATTTGCCCGAAGAGGACTTTGACATTGAAAACAGCTCGGTTCGCCTCGCCACGGCGTTTTCCGGCGGCGGCTACAGAGCCATGTTTGTGGGTGCTGGGGAGCTCGCAGCCATCGACGCTCGCTCAGAGGATCTGCCTGTCGCTGGAATTTTGCAACTGAGCACATACATTGCCGGTCTCTCTGGTGGTGCCTGGCTCTTGGGCCTGGTGGCCGTGCAAGATTGGCCCGAGGTTGTCACGCTTCGGGATTCCATGTGGAACAACACAGACGCCAATAGTATCGTAGACACTCTGGACTTTCTCGGCCTTGCGTGGGCTGCTATCACCAACAGCTACCTGAAGCTCATCACGCATGTGCGGTACTGGAAAAACGCCAACGGCACGGGAATTGGCGACGATATCAAGGCCAAGGAGGATGCTGGCTTCTATACGACAATCACAGATGTCTGGGGCAGAGCATTGGCGCACCAGCTTTTCCCTAGCGTAGACAATTACTTTGATCTGGTGGTGTGGTCAGACCTCCAGGAATCTCTGGGGTTCAAGAACCACACGATGCCGTTCCCCTTGGTGCTGGCGTTGGCCAGAAGACCCGATTCGTTAGTGTACGATTTGAACTCGCCCGTGGTGGAGTTCAACCCCCTCGAGATGGGCTCTTTTGATACCTCCATCAACTCCTTTGCCCCTACCAAGTACTTGGGCACCAGAGTGTTCAATGGCAAGACGAACGAGACGTGCATTGGCGGCTTTGACAACGCGGCCTTCGTGGTGGGCACCTCGTCGTCACTCTTTAACCAATTTCTCGACACCTTGGTGTGTCCCAATTGCGACCAGCTTCCTGGGCCCGTTAAGTGGGTTGTTCGCAGCCTCTTGAAGAGAATGTCCAAGCAGAAGGAGGATATTGCCATCTACAACCCGAACCCGTTTTATGGGTCTGAGCACGCTGGCTCTTCCAACTTGCTGAGCTCAGAGTCGCTTTTCCTCATGGACGGTGGCATTGGCGGCGAGTACCTTCCCTTGTCGTCGTTGATGAACTCCAGAAGAAAGGTGGACACAGTGCTAGCTTTCGACAACAACCCGGCCCTGTGGCCCGACGGCGCTTCTATAGTCAACGCCTACCGCCGCTCGCAGACTTACGAGGGCCAGTCGGTGATTTGCCCCTATGTTCCTGGTGAAGAGACGTTTGCAGCGCACAATTTGACTGCCCGGCCGGTTTTCTTTGGCTGCGACGCCAAAAATCAGTCGACGCTTGCCAAGGACGGGGTCACGCCTCCTCTTGTCATCTACTTGGCCAACCGCCCGTTCGAGTACTTCTCCAACCAGTCCACGCTCCAATTGACATACTCAGATCTGGAGAAAAAGGCCACCATCCAGAATGGCTACGATATTGCTACACAGATGAATGGCACTGTCGACAGCGACTGGGGAGCATGTGTGGCGTGTGCGGTGGTACGTAGAGACCAGGAGAGACAGGGGATTGAGCAGAGCGACCAGTGCAAGAAGTGCTTTGACAAGTACTGCTGGGATGGGTCGGTGTATGAAGGTGCTGACTACTACCGCCCTGTGAACTACACCATAGACGGGCTCACCAACAGCCTGATGACGCTCTGGGGCAACAATTCGATTGTTGTGACTAAGGGAAACAGCGGGGGAGGCGGAATTCTCGGGTTTTTGTGGAAGGGCTTGAAGAGCCTCTTTCTGTGGCTCTGATGGGAGTCTGGATGCGAATGGCTGCAAACGCTGGAAATGCTGAAAAAAATGGCTGCAAACGCTGGAAATGCTAAAAAAAATGGCTGCAAAAGACTTGGAAAAGACGAACTTTGGAAGACCTTATTGACCTTAATTTTTGAGCAGGCCCATTCATTTGCATAATTCTGACAGGGATCTTTTGGACTCAGCAACTTGCAGATTAGTGGTCTCCAAGTTGTTGTTGGCATTTCAAGCTAGCCTTGATGATACCTTTATTAGCGTATCCCCATCCTCTACTGTATCTCTACGGTTTCTTGTATGTGAAACTCGCCGTCTATGTTGTACTAGTATAATCACGAATATGACTCAAAGTCACCTGAACCCAGTAGAGCGTCTCAGATTGAGATTCTTTTTGCACCTGTTTATCACATGGAGCGCACAATAAGTCCTTCTAGAAGGCAGTCTCGTAAAAGTATCGTAAAACAGACCGCTATCTACACACCCAGGCACGAGCCACAGTATATCTGAACTCGGCATTCAAGCATCTAAAACGAAGTTTCTTCTAACTTTCTTCTCCTCCGTCTCCGTCTCCCTTTCTTTGTGTCGAACAGAGCATTCCACTTTCTTGTGTTCCATTTCTGCCTGCATCAGCCGAATATGTACACACTTTGCACCCGAATCTGCCATCGGATAACTTCAAGACCAACCAAAGGCGAAACACAATAGAATCACGAAAAAAAAGTAACCTTTTTGTTGTTTTTTTACTTTCTTAACTGCACCTTATCATACACTTTTTTTCCTCCCTTTATCTACGCCTCGGGCCCGCCCGTCTCGTTCCTTTTCACAGGCCTTCCCCAGATTTCATTTCGCACCCGTATGCACCCATATTATACAACTAATCTCTTCTTCCATTTAACTAGTCCCTTCCTTTATAACCTCAACAGAAACTAGGCATGACCGAGCCTTCGTCGTCTTCGGCTCACGCCGAGATCATCCAGTCTATCTTGGCCCAAAATCCACACCTCAGACCAAGAGATGCTGAGGATGTCTACGAATCCATGGCCTCGTACCGCAACAGAGTGCTCTCAGCTTTACGCCTTTTACCCGTTGTGGGCAAGGTAGTGCCTGCGGTAAACCACAAGAAGGAGCTTATTGAGAAGTTGAAGCTGCAGCAAAAAACGGCCGTCACGTATAAGCAGTGGTATGCGATTTCGGCAGAGTTGGATGAGCTCTTGGGCAATAACATGTGGAAGCTAGACCCTCAGCTGCCGTTCTATGATCACGACAACGTTTACAAAAATATGCAAGAGTTGAAAAATGCACGGATGGCTAAGGATCATAAACTCTTGCTCTATTTGATACGGACGAAATTGACAAGGAATGTTGGAAACATGGGTGATGCCAGGTTGTATAGGCAGTCGCATGTGGGAACTAAGAAGCTCATTGAGGAGTTCATCGATGAGTGCCAGCAGTCGCTCGATTACTTGGTGAGCGATCCCGAGATCAACTTGGACGACCGCTATCTTTGGGGATGCTCATACAAACACGTAAGAATATCGGCCGAACGGCGCTTTTGCTCTCTGGTGGGTCAACCTTCGGCGTTTCACATGTGGGGGTGTTGATAGCGCTTCTTGAGGCTAATTTGATGCCAAGAATCATTTCAGGCTCTTCTTCGGGCTCCATTTTCGCCAGTATGTTGTGCTGCAATACGAACGAGGAGATGGCTGCGTTGTTGGCGCTGATTACGGAGCAAAAGCTCAACATTTTCGGAAAGTCCGACCCGACAGAGAGCACCTTCAAAAAATTCTTGGAACGGGTTAGCCATATGCTCAAGTTTGGTACCTTTTTTGACATCAAGGGCCTCCAAGAAACCATGCGGGAGTTCGTGGGCGACTTGACCTTTAGAGAAGCCTACAATAGAACCGGTAAGATTCTCAATATCACGGTATCTCCAGCCTCAATGCATGAGCAAACGAGACTCTTAAATTACTTGTCTGCTCCAAATTGTCTTATCTGGTCTGCTGTGAGTGCCTCATGCTCCCTTCCTGGCATTTTCCCTTCCTCCACGATCTACGAAAAGAACCCACGAACTGGTGAGATCCGCGAGTGGAACAACGACGTCTCTCTGAAGTACGTCGATGGCTCTGTTGATGGCGATCTTCCCATTTTGCGCTTGTCTGAGATGTTCAATGTTGATCATATCATTGCAGTGCAAATTAATCCGCATGTGTCTCCCATTTTGAGGTTCTCTGTGGGCTCCTTCTCTGGTCCACTAGATAACGATTTAAGAGAGGCTGTGAGAGGTATTTTGAACAATTGCTACGACTTCGTCACTAGTGAGATCATCCACTACTTGCAAGTCATACACGAGATGGATGTCTCGAAGAACTTGGCAATGAAAGCAATCTCCCTTTTATCACAACAATACTCAGGTGATGTCACTATTTTACCTGACCTTCACTTCACAGACTTCACGAAAGTATTTGAGAATCCAGGACCAGAGTTTTTGTTAGACTTCTTGCTAAGAGGTGCCCGTGCTTGCTGGCCAAAGATCAGTCTTATAAACAACCACTGTGGTGTTGAATTCGCCTTGGATAAAGCAATCACCAAGCTTCGGGGAAGAGTCATTGCTTCGTCTAACAACAGAATCACATACGGAAGTACTGCGATGAATGGCACTACGTCAGACATGTTGAAGAATGGGGAAATGAATTCATACTTGATAAGTTACCCTGTATTTAATCGGTCCAAACGCTTGGAGAATGATCACAAACAACTCCCTCAAATCCCACAGATCAAAAGGCACAACACAACCACAAATGCTAGCATATATTCTACTGGTGAACGGATCCCCAAGCAGAAGAAAAGGGACAAGTTTGTCTCGATGTTCTCTGGAGAGAAAGCTAAAGGGATACTTAAAGGCAAATCCACTACGTCTTTGCTGTCCATGAATGGAAGGCTTGATCGCGGTGGTGCAAGTGAGCCTTCATCTGGGCTACTTGGCAATAATGATAACACATTGCAAGGTATCGAAGCGTATGGATATTCAATGGCAGCGAACCATGATGGTCGCAGGATTCGCAAGGCTGTAAGTTCCGGAAACTTCCAGCTTAACGACGACTCCCTTACACACAGCCCAGTTAAGCTTCGTACGAGTCCAAAGGATGAGAAGTCTGTCCACTATTCCGACTACGGCGAACTAGCGTCTTTGTATGGGACACCCGGAAGGAAGCAAGAGAAACCAAAGAGCTTGGAAACTAGGGAGAGGGCTAACTTGCCACGGTCGTCAGGCAGTGGAAACCTCCTTGGGCTCACTAGACTGAGAGAATCGTCATTTTCATACGGCTCTCTGGCAACTCCCAATGCGTTGGTACAACGCGAATACGACACCGAGGTGTTGGAGTCAATGAAAACTCTCAACGCGCCAGACTTGAGGCGCCTGTTGTCGAAACCTCGGTTGCTGCTGTCGATGCGCCAGCGTCATCACTCGCGTTCACTCCTGGGTCCAGCGGGAAACCAAGCATACTTTGACCGAAGCCCTGGTATGGGAAGTCCGAACATTCCGAAAAGCATACCTCTTTTTGGCAAGGAGGTGAGTGATCCTGATACAAGCGGCCCGTCGAAAGACGTCAGTGAGCAAGGACTGTCCGATAACGAGCCCGCAAGTGACGATGTAGATGGAGAGATTAACCCTGTTGAGCCCAAAGGAAACGCTGATGAGGATTCTGAGGGGGAATTCTACCCTTGTGAGTGAGTTATTGATCAATGGGCTCCCGCTAGTGAGAAAATGACAGGAAGAAGCATACCGGCGACTGTCAAGGCCATTTCTGTATTTGAAAAGGCATGCACCGGAGGTTTCAGTTCGGGCTCGTAACTTGTCTTTTGCAGCTTCCTCTCCAAGACTTCCATCATGACGTGAATTACAGAATATAGGAACGTGCCCGCACTAAATAGAAGCAAGATCCCCAATACCAAGGGGTTGTCTAGTTTTAAGATCGAAATGACGCCGTAGGTGATGAGGGAGGAGACTGGAGTAGAAAGAGCGAACAAGAAGAGATGAAAGTTCACCGCTGTCACTGAAAAACCTTCTGTATGAAGCACCACCGCCAAACTGAAAGCAGTGGGGAGTTTATGGATGATAATCATAAAAAACAAAAACATGTGGAACGAGTTCTTCTGGTGGAAAAACGACAGTCCGAGGGCAATGCCGTCAATGCACGAGTGGAGCATCAACCCAATTGTCAAGGTTGAGTGAAGCGTGCTCTCAAAGAGTGCTCTCCATGAACTTTCATCGGAATATGAAGAAGGTGTAGAGTCTTTCACCACCGTATATTGGTCAACCATGAACATGATCATGAACCCAGTGAGAAGCGAAACGCCCGCAATTGTCGACGTCGACAAGAAGTGATGGTCCTCGGCACGCCCTTCAAAAAGTGTCTCTGCCCCCTCGGGGATCACCAACACCAACACAGTGCCCACAAGAATGCCCATACTAGAAGCGATCACGGTGTCTAGCTGATGAAGCGGAAGGCCGAATTTCCAGGGCAAGAAGCCAGCAGCAAAAGACGTTGCTGCCATGAGCACGGCCAATAGGAAAAGGGCAAGCAAGTCAGGCATCCTTCGTATTCCAATGGTTCGATCGAGGTCAGGAAATTTGATGTAACTGTTCAAGTGCTAGATTACAATCTATTATGTGGCAGCGCGGATTTTCAGTCTGGGGTAATAACGGATGCCAAGGGCCAACAAGGTGTCCGATACGGGGCGAAAGGAAAATGCCACTGGGAATGAAATTTGCAAGTGGAAATTACTCTGAGTAGAAAGTACTTTGAGACGTTCTTGCAGACGCTGTTTGGAAATTCTATTCAATGTGACGTGGGATTGAATTATTATGGCTGCAAATGGAGGTACGAGAGTCGCATTAAGAAGGGCGAGTGGGAGGTGCAAGTTACATAGGTGGTTGCCAAAAATTTGGAGCTTTCTCGGGGTTTTCAACTGGATTTGAAGGTCTGTGTCTATATTTGTGGAATCTTCGAAGATGAACCTGGATAGATACAAATTTCTGGTTGTTAAATCGGTGCACGCAAATTGCTTAAAACGCCGCCTATAAGTTTGACCATGCTTCCACCAATTCTTTACTCAGCATCCTACAAATTATGCGGTTTCCTGATGCAACCATAAATCTAAGTAACTCCTTCTACTGAATTGATCCAGGTATTAGACGTCTGAAACGTAATTCGTTTCAGCTGTTCGCAAGATGTCGAACTTCAACCGAATTTCATGTCTGAATTATTGAAGAGTAATCAGGTAGAGTTATACGACTTTGAGCCTTCCGGCGCCAGATAAGCATAATTTGTGGGACCTTGACCAATGGCTGCGAAAAACTCAAGCTTTTGAAGATGGACCTCCTTCTTCCAGTCTCCACCGACAAACGGCATAAATGAAGGGATTCAACTAGGTTTCGGAACACTTGAAGCCTCACAAATTTTGATTCTTGAAAAAGTACGCTACTTTTATTTGTTTCTTGCACACTCTTCTACTTCTCTCTCTCCTCTAGTATACGCGACCGCGTTACATACTCAATTCTTGTCACATTCTAAGTCTCCATGGAAGTGGGCGAGATTGTGCTCAGCGACCGGATCGAACTAGCAGTGCTGTACTTCAAACAGAAAGACTACACTCTGTGCCTCACAATCTACAATGAAATCATAAAAGAGCTTTCAGACAAGGCTCCTGCTGAGCTCACCAAAGTGAGACGTTACTATGATTTGAGCCCTAAACCACTTTTGGGGGTGCTTTGTCATCCAAAGCTACTACTGGTGCTTGATCAACGGGCAGCTACTTTTGAGAAGTTGGGCAATTTGCCAAGGGCTTTGAAAGATACTCAGAGAGCTATGACCTTGGACCCATTGGACCCAAAAGGTTATCTACGAGCAGCCAAAGTGTACATGAAAGAGTCGAAGGAGGTTGATGCCTATAAGATTTTGCAAAGAGGACTATATACTATTGAAAAGGCATGCGAGAAGCACTCTGTGCCTGTTTCTGAGTCGCTATTGGCAAACCTCAAGGCTAAATACAAAGAGTTGAATCGTAAGCTCAAGTTGAAACGACAAAGCGGCCTGAAGGACTCGCCTGAACCTGATCAAAGCGTGAAAAGGGCAAAGAGTTTCTCCGCCTCTGGTCTTCAACGAAGACTAGACGAGATGTTGCCTCTTCCTCGTTCGTCTACTGCTCCTCTGGAGCAACTGACTATGGAGAAACGCAAGAGTGACCTTGACCCAATGCGCCTTTTACCCGTTGATGTCATTGAGCATGTATTTTCCTACTTGCCGATAAGAAGCCTCCTCAGGTGCCATTTGGTCTCGAAAGAGTGGTACTGGATTTTGATTTCGATTCCCTCGTTGTATAACGATAAGTTCTCTTTGAGACACCGAGCTACTGCTTCCGAATACTCTGGAGGCTTGAGACTTATGAAAAGAGTCGCCCAGTATCTGTACGACAAGTCCATCCATTCTGTTCGTGTGTGGTCGACTTTCAATACTATGCATTTAGGAAGAATCTTGGAGAGCTTGGTGACAGACAGAACACTCAAATTGAAACGTTTAGAGATTGTCAACAGAGATTTCAGCCTACAACTTCTTTTGAACAAGCTTGAGAAATGCAAATGGGATTTGGATACCCTTAAAAGCATCGAGAAATTGCGCTTTCTTATCAACCGGCCCATTTTGCATCCGCAATTGCTTCTTTATCTTTATCCCCGACTCACGGATCTAGATATCGTGGTAGCTGATGATCTCGTAGAATCATCTTTTGATGCACTCACTCCATCAGAGTCAGAGAAATATCAGCAATACCTCAGAGCTCTGGAAGACAACATTTCATATGGTAATCTTAACGCCTTTTCCTACATCAGCCATTCGAAGTATATTGAGAAAAGACTTGTTGCTCAGCCTAAGATTCTTGAATTTGAATTTCCATCTTTGACAAGACTCACTTTGGTTGCTTTCAACTTCAAGAACCGAGTACATCATTTTGGGGAGTTCTTGGCCAAAATTCCGTCACTTCGGAGCTTATACTTGGAAGATAATGCAGAACTTCTGATTAAAGATTTTGTGAAAGTTTTGCTCCTCTTTAGTCCTGGCTTTCAGCTAAGACAACTTACCTTCAGGGAAATCGGTGATCAGAGACACTCAAACTTAAGTGATGTCGATGCTGAGTCCTTACCGTGTCTCTTTTCATTAGAATATCTCGATATCTACGGGTCCTTCTTATCATCCAAAGGTTTACTTAAATTGCTCCGTATTGCGAACACTGGTCAACAACTTTCTACACTCAATATTGGCAAATGCCAAAATGTGTACTTGCGGCGAGATCAATTTGCAGTTGGCCGTGATGTGCTAGAGTTCTCCCAAATCTTCCGCATCGTGCCACAGCTCCATACGCTTTACCTAAATGAGATGGATTTAGACAACGTATCAATGAAGTTCTTACATAAGGATCTCGCAGATGTTTGCGGTTACGACAACTTTAAGCTCAAGAGGCTAGACATCTCATTCTGCCACATGATTAGCGGGATTGGAATCATGAACCTTCTCAATTACTCGAGTTCGCAACCATTCAAGTCAGAAGTCCTAATGCTTGATGAACTTGTTCTTGATGGCCTTGATATCCACAAAAGCACAATAAATATGCTTATAAACAAAGGAATTGTCAAAAAAGTCTTTCACGATCCGTCCAAGACTTCTTGGAAACAAAAGGGCGTGAATACTTTAGAGCCATGGTAACGGGACATTATATGTGTGCGCCACGACCGAAAATTGCACTACGATGAGATGCCATCTAACGTCGCATCAAAGTTGATAATAAACTAAGTGGCCGGACAGAACAAAAATGGGGCCCAAAAAGATCAAGTTCTCCGAGGATGGCGAGCTTCCTGACGGAATGTCAGCAGTAATTGAGCCAGCCGTTGAAAAACAGCTGAGTGACGAGTCAGAATCAGAAAGCGAGTCAGATTCTGACGAGGCTCCCGAAGAGGAGTCGATATCTGCATCAAAAGCGAGGACGTTGAAACAACAAAAAGAGCAAGAGCAACTAGAACAGGAGTTGAAGAAGAAAGAGAAACAGAAAAGAAAAGAGCAGGATCTCTTATACCAGCAGCAACAACAGGAAAAGAAGAAGAAACTCGAAGAAATACTTGCATCGTCCGAGTTACCTGATCTTCTTCCAGATGAATTAATAGAGAGTGTTGAAGAGGAACGTAAGAAGGAGAAACAACTTCCCCAGGGTAAACACTTGAGATCGGAGGAGCTCGAGAGTGAACTTGCAGAGATGAGAAAGAAGGCCAAGTTGGAAAAGTTGAAGCAACTCAAGCAGCAGCGAACTCTGGCGGTCAAGAAGGGGCCTGTTAACGTCCAAGTGCAAACGTTCGGGGAGAAGAAGAAGACTGTTCCTAAAGCAGACCCTAAAGTCCTAGAAAGCAAAAATAGCTGGCTCAACAGGGAATCGTTAAAAAGGAAGTGAGCCTCTACTCTACAAGCCTTACATTAGCATAATTAACCTTGTATATTATTGAAGCCCAGCTTCACCCAATTTGCATAGACAGAAATCATCATCATCACCAGGTCAATGACCAATCGTAACCCCCATTCTCTCGTTTCTTCCCTGTACTGAGGGCTCCTTGATGGGGAGGTTCGCCTGAGATGTTTCAAGTTCTTGGTTCAGATCAATATGCCCTCCCAGCAACTGAGTCTTTGGCACAGCCACAGAATCGTCATATTCTAGAACGTCCTCTGGCGTCAACTTGATCGTTGTAGCTGGGCGCCGAAACATTGTTGATGAAGAAATTGTAAATGATGCGAAGTAATCAGTTGAGGACAGGAATGGCTGCGAAATTCGCCAGTGTAGCACTCTGGGTTCATGTAAACACATAAATTGCCATTCAGAGAAACGGAATTTTCATTCGATGAATAATCCCATAGATCATGAATATGATCTCCCTTTCTTACTATTCGGGACATCTACAGAACAATCATTAAAGGAACTAAGGGTATTACTAAGTACAACCGAAAATTATGAGACGATCAGAAAACAAAAGGCCAAATTGATTTGATATTTTATCTTTTTTTTTTTTTCACCTTGCTTAATTCCATGTAAGCGTGAAATCACGGTAGAAGGCGCCCTTCTCTGTGAGATCCTCCAACTCAGTCACCTCGATCGTATTGTTGGCGAACTCAAAGCTTACCGACTGGCCGTTGAACTTCACAGAGTTAGGCTCGTCTTCCACGCCCAAAATGTAAACACTCGACAAAGGCTGCTCGATTCTGTAGTAACCGTAAGCAGAAGCAGAGAGAGAGCCCTCAGAAGCAACAAAGTCAACGGTGGTGGAATTGACAATAGGGTAAGAGTCTCCATCGTCGTAGTACAACAGACCACTGGCAGTGCCCTCGATTCCAAGCGGCACAATGATGTTCCACGAGTTGTTTCTAGACTCAGCAACAGTGTAGCCGGGGTCTTGCATTGGGATAATGTGGCCGCCGCGGATGTGAAGAGGGATATGCCCAAGAGGGGCGTCCAAAGTCTCGTTTTTGCCGTCGGTGAAGTTGGCCTTCTCGTGGGTATACCAATCGTAGTAGACATCGGTAACGTTGGCGCCAGGGAATACACCCTTGACAGTGGACACGTTGGGCTCCAAAACGGGAGTCACCAAAAGAGCCTCGCCCACAAAGAATTGCCTGTCGGCATCAGAGAGAGCTGGGTCGTCAGGGAACTCCCACGAGAGTGCTCTTAAAGGTGGAACACCTGTTTCGGAGGCCTCGTGCAACAAGGTGTAGAAGTATGGAAGAAGAGCGTAGCGGATATCCATGGTGACCTTCGAATGACTCAACACATCCTCCCACACGTAAGGCTCCTGGTCAATGGCACCCAAGACATTGTGGTTACGGTAGAATGGGAAGAAGGCACCCAATTGCATCCATCTCGAGCACAACTCCAAGTCACTGTTGCCGTTGAAACCGCAGATATCAACACCGAAGAAAGGAATTCCAGCAAGACCCAACGTGAGAGCTTGTGGAATTGAGAAGTAGGCGTAGGTAAAGTTGGACCAGTTGTCGCCGCCCCAATGGCCAGCGTACGCACCAGAGCCAGAGTAGGTGGATCTGGAAATGATAAAGGGTCTTTTACCTGGGGCAACATCCTGAAGAGCATGGAATGTAGCGTTGGTCTGAAAATACCCGTACAAGTTGTGGATATCGTACTCCAAGGTGCCGTCAGCATGAGTAGCGTTTGGCGAAACAGCGTGGGTGGCCAAGTCATGATCTCCTTGTGCATGGTTGATCACATAAGGAGGGTAGTTGATGTTGCCCTTACCTGGAGCTTTCCAGTTGAAGAACTCTTCTGAAGACGATTTAGTGTCGTTCGAGGAGTCACTAGAGGAAGAACTTGAAGAAGCCGAAATGAACTGCAAGAACTGCTTGTACTCAGTAGCGTTGCTTGTGGCAAAACCTTCTGGGAACTGCTCCTGAAGACCACCATACTGGAATGGAGCATGCACTGGGTTCTTCTCCACTTTTCCTGAGCCACAAGAGCCCACACAGAAAGAAGATACCTCGTTCATGTCAAGCCAAATACCATCGAACTTGATCTGCTCGTACCAGTCTTTGAATGTTTTCTTCCACCATTCAAAAGTGTTATTGGCCAAGAAGTCGGGGAACACTGTATAACCGGGCCAAACGGCTCCAATGTAGAGGGATCCGTCCGGATTCTTCAAGAAGACATCGGTCTCATTGCCATCATTGAAGGCAGGGTAGTCGGCGTCGGTTTTGTTGTTAGGGTTAGGATAGTAGATAGCAGCATCGACAATGGGAACATAATGCTGGTCACCGTCATGAAGCTGATCAAGGAAATCCAGGAACTTGTCAAGAGGATATCTGTGAGGGTCGTTCGTGAAATCTTTGAACGAGTCCATGTAGTCAATATCACTCCAGATGGTCTCGAGCTGAAGATCCTTTTCAGCAAAAGTGTCAACGACATTTTGCAAGTCGTCGATTGTGCTGTAGCCCCAACGAGAATGGTGGTAGCCCAAGGCCCAGTAGGGCTGAAGAGCAGGCTTTCCGACTTCAGAGACGTACTGCTTGATCACATCCTTAGGAGTGGGACCAGAGAAGAAGTAAAGATCAATAACTCCATTGAGAGCTCTCCAGGTGATAGCCTCTTCCTCAATGATGACCTCCTGAGGAGCCGATGTTCTCCACCAGACACCATGAGAGTAGGACTTGTTCAAAGGAGAGTATTCCTCGTAGAAACTCGAGTTCGACAGTGAGACGGTACTGTTGCTCTGGTTGCCCCACAGCACTCCAGGAAAGCGAGTCTCGTTGAGAGGTGTGGTGTGAACGTTTGTCTGATTCAAGTTGGCGTATCTCTGATCAATGTAGAATGGGTGGACACCGTAGATGTTGCCGTCGACAGGGTCAGCGACGTCATTAGCATAGAGTGTTCTGACAGTGCCAGGAGGGTTTGTGAAACCTTTGATGGCCTCACCCAAGCCAGTGATGACATGACCTTTAGGAAGAGACGAATTGAACTGAACAAACTGGTTGGAGAACACCAATGGGTTGCCCTTGGTGGAAAATAAGACCTCGGCGTTACTCTTCCTCACCACCTCGAACCAAAACAGCTCATTGACCCCCGAGTGTCTGAAAAGCAAATCAGTCAGACCAGAACAGGACACATTTGACGATTCGGGCTTCGGAACCAACTCCGAGGGGAGCTTGTACACGTCAGTAAGGTTTTGAGGCTCGATATGCACCGAGAGTCTCGAATTCGACTGGTGCTCGACCTTCAACTTCAAGACGTCAAAGTCGTAGCCATATATGTCTGTTTCCTTCTGTAAGCGCAAAAATCCAGAAACCCCACAGGCGTTTCTCGAGACATTGACCAAGCGGTAGCCCTTGGCCTCAGCATTAGCGTCTACAGCCGACTCGTTCAACACATTGGGGAGCTGCGACACGCCCAAGGTTAACTCCTCGGGGAACGAGTTGGAAGTGTTCAGAGCCGCCGTCGAATTGGCCTTTAGAAGCTCATTGACAAAGGAGGAGTTTTGAGAGCCGGTGGAGTTGAAGCCGTTTAAGGCAGCAGCTCCGACCCCGGCAGCAGACACAAGCAACGAGAACCTCATGTGGCTTTAGATACTGGAGTTGAAAAAGACTCGAGCCAAAGAAGCACTATTTATTCGAAAGCGGGATGAATTCTAGCCCGAAGGGCTCCGTTTGCGGTCATTGCTCATGGTAGATTCCTTGCAGCACCTAGGGGCATATTTTCGCAACCAATGCCATTGTGCAATAGTCTAGTGTGTGGGGGGACGTGAGATGGCGGAAAAACAGCTCGCAAGAATGGGGAAAATTGTGCCGAAAAGAGTGAGCAGTGGGAAGACATGAAACCGGCCCCCGCTCACGTCATTCGGCGTGGAGGGTCAATTCGGTTCCTGGGGCTCACCGAACCGCTCCCAATGGGTTAGAGAGCCTTTTTCATTTGGCTGCGAAATGGCCGCAATACCCGAAGAAATAGCTCTTCCGCAACTGCATTGCCGCCAAACGAAAGCGACCCGGAATTGGAAGCAATGGTGCCATTTGGAGGTGTGCTGGTATGGCGGTTAAATGAGCACAACCGTTGGACGAGAGTCATTTGAGGCATCTGTGACCGAGGGGAAAAGGTGGCTCCAATGCCGACAGGCTTCCTTTTGCTCTTTGCAGGCTAGATCTACTGTGCTGATGTTTTCTTTTATTTTTTTCACGAGATGTTCATTTGAATGTATATTCTAGTAGCATTGAAGAAGGTAGAGAGCTAATTGCATTCTACGGGGGCGTTGTTGATTTGCTCAATGTGGTTTGAGACATTAGAGACCGAGAGACTTCTGAGAGGCCTGGGACACTCTGTCACTACACATTACACGTTTGACCCCTGAATCTGTGTGTGTCAAAATTAGAATTACGGCAATGCCCCTCGCATCATGGAATTTTTGAGTTTTTGCGAGATCACCCTACAACCTGAAATTTTTTGTTTACCCTTCCTCTCTAGTTAGCGCTCACTCCACACACTGGATCGTAGGATCCTCCACCTTTCGCGATGCCATCGGCTCTTTTGACCCGAGATGAACCCATGCCATGTGCGGCATTTTCTTCACTATAGCCAAAGCGCTTCCGAAGCACCAGCTCCCGTGCAAAGAGTATGAGGCTGACGAGATCAAGCTGCTCATGGAGGAGCGTCTAAGTGCTCAGGCAACGCTTACTTCTGGAGACTTGGTGAAGGTGAAAAACGCCGACCGAATAAGACACTTGCTAGCTGAACTTAGTCAGCTTAGCGTGAAGAACCACCGGATACGAAGAGAGCTCATTCAAAATGAGATCGAGGAGCTTTCTTCTGTTTCAGGCTTACCAGGGCGTCCTGGTTCATCTGAATCAGCTGGGCCCTCATTGGACACTACCCTTATAGATATCATGGCAAGAGGACCAGACTACGCTCGTCTGGTCGAATATTCAGGGGACAATTGGTCGCTTTGGGCTCTCGGATCGGTGCTTTCGCTTCGACAGCCGTTTTCAAAGCAGCCATTCATGGATGAACGGTACATATTTCAGTTCAATGGTGAACTCTATAATGACGATTGTTTAGATGGGAACGATGGAGAGTACGCCGTGGAACGTATACGCAAGGCAATTGAAGCCGCTGAAGACATGGAGGAGGCTCTTGTTGACCTCTTGGGAAAGTTCGATGGTGAATTTGCTTTTGTCCTAGTTGACAAGCACAAGGGTAGGGCATTTTTTGGGAAAGACCATATTGGTAAACGCTCGCTTCTTTATTCCCTGGATGAGGGATTAACGGTGGCTTCTTTACTAGGTCATAAGTCTACGGAAATGCTACATGAATGTAAGCCTGGCCTTCTTTACAGCTACGATATCAATAGCGAGAGCATTTTCCAAAGGCCTTACAAGAATGCTTTGCATTTGTCTCCCAAAACTGGCTCCTCATTTTGTTCCGGATACAAGTTTACGGAGCAACTTGTCCAGCAGCTACATGTGCATTTACGGAAAGCTTGTGCCGTCAGGCAACAAACTGTACGTCCGCTACATCCTCATAAAGCAACAGTAGCTATTCTTTTCAGCGGTGGCCTTGACTGTACTGTGCTAGCGGCGCTTATAGGAGAGAATTACACAGGTCAGGATGCCGCTGTGACAATTGATCTTCTCACGGTCGGCTTTGATAATCCACGAACAGGAACGTCAGCGCTGGAGTCACCCGATCGACAGCTTTCCGAGAGATCGTGGTACGAGCTTTCCAAAAAATTCTATAGTACGAACGTTGCATTTAGATTGGTCCAGGTGGATGTGCACTATGCTGATTGGCTTGCTCACCGTGGGAGAGTCTTGAGCTTGATACATCCCACTTCAACTGAAATGGACCTTTCCATCGCCATTGCATTTTATTTTGCCAGCAAGCCCGAAAAGACGACAGGCTGGAAAATGTCTGCTAATTTCAAAGACGCTACGACGTGGTCAGACTTTCAAGCCTCCAAAGCGAACTATGTAGAGCAGGAGGAAGATTACACTTCCGCAACAGAAGTTCTCTTCTCTGGCTTGGGTGCTGATGAACTCTATGGTGGCTACTCGCGGCATGAGAGCATCTTCGACACATTAGAGGAGGATTCTGATGAAGGCATTATACACGGTATGTATGATGAGCTTTCTAAGTCTCTTCTTCACGACATTACGATAATTTACGAGAGGAACCTCGGCAGAGATGATAGAGCCATTTCCAGCTGGGGCAAGGAGCTACGCTATCCCTACTTGGATAACGACGTTGTGGAATTTTCGACGAATTGTATTGATCCACATTACAAAGTGAAGTTCGACTGGACTACTGTGAAGACCAAAAAAGGAGAGAAGCGGACAAAGCTTTACTCACGAAAGTACATATTACGTGAGCTTGCTAGGTGTCTTGGATTGGACAAGGCAGCCGACGAGGTCAAGAGGGCTATCCAGTTTGGTGCTAAGTCAGCCAAGCTAGAAGTGGGAAACAGCAAGACAAAAGGAACTGAAACAGTGTCTTTTTAATAAATAGTGTTATAAAAATAGAATAGATCTAAGCGGCTGGCTGTGCCAGCTGAGCCTGGTGTGCTTCTTTCGCCTGATTGTGAAGCTCCTCCACCCACTTGGGCTCTATCATGAGAACCTCTGCCTCCGTCAACAAATTCTCCTTTCTCTCCACAAACTCTGGTACACTACCCTCAAAGTCCTCATCAAGATCAACCTTGTAGACTTGGCCCTTGGTTATGCACTTGCGGCCTTTTTTGTTCACAAGGGTACATTTGATCATGACATAACTATTGGCGAAACAGGGCTTCAAGTACTTGACGTTCAAGTTGGCCGTGACGCCCTTCTTTGAATGGAAGTTCTGGAAGGCGACGCGGCACGTCAATTCGTCCAACAACGTAGCCAAGAGCCCCCCGTGTACGATCTTCGGGTGTCCGGTGATCTTCAGCCCCAAGTGGAAAAACGTATAGCCACAATTGTTCTCTCCCTCCTGAAGCTCTTCAATATCTTCAAAGGAGGTCAAAAACTTATCATCAATAGTATAGAACGATGCAGAGCGGAGCCCGACCTTTTCTGGGCCTATAAGTGTTTCACCAGTCAAGGTGGGCCAAATGGATTCGTCGATTTCACCACACTTGGGGTTCAACTGAGCGTGATTCTCGCTGAGCGACTCGTAGTACTGGTAAATTTTGTGACTATACAAAACCTGGGCGTACTTTTCGTCTGCCACAAGACCCAGGCTTCTTTTGGGGTGGCTTTTTCTGATTTCGCCTTGAGTCATTGGTGATGAGCACTAGGAGATAAAGAAATATCGCGACCCCACAATGGCTGCGAAATTACCGAGGATTATATATGTAGGCGCACAGATACGAACAAACATCGGTGTTTAATTTAGTTGGCGAGCAAAAGCCAGTGTGACTGATGTAGCTCAAGTGATGCTCTGCACTTGGTTTTATTAAGAGTTTACCTTTTTTTGTTCTTGGGATTCAACAATCGAGTCCTCATCTACATTACGTATAATGGCTGCGAAATTGCGGGTAATCCATAGATTTGATCAACTCTGTATTTGCCGGGGGAAGATGTCTCAGCAAAGACCAATTATACCACACTAGCTAATATGTTGTAAAGGAAGAGACTGCAAGTTGCGATCACCCAAACATCAAAAGAAAAAAAAAAAAAAAAACCATGACTACCATTTGACTGACTATTTCGTCATACTCCTTGCTACATCACCCATACCTATCCTCGATATCTTACGTTCACCTGTACTCACCTGTCGTTGCCTCTTCTTTACTTCTTATCTATCGCAGAGGCAAACACTTTTCTGAACACCTCTCTGCCACCAGACTCGATGATCAGCCCGTGACACATCACCACCTTTTCGAAATCCCACCCGTAGATCTTCTGAAGACCCTCGGCTGCTGCACCGCTATTGACCGCTTTGTTCATGAAGAACCGGCCGAATTTGCTGTCTGGGTGCATGAAGCGAGCCAAGTACGAAAACCCAGAGAAAGGGTTGCCACCTTCGTGGCCACAGTGCTTTGAGAACTGCTCGTTACCGTCGCCTTGTTTCAAGTTGAACAACAAGTCTGCCTGGAACAACGCCCTCAGCTGCTTGTCATACATCACAAGCTCCAGGTTGGCGTGGGATGGGAGGTACACAAACTCAAAGTTGTCCAAGATCACGGGATCGCTGATACCAATCTCCTTTAGCTTTTGGGCATCGATCAACTGGTTCTTGTACTTCAGCGTCACAACATAGTCGATTGGAACGGATTTGCCCAAATCCACTCCTTCCATGGCGATGATCTTCAACTGCGGGAATTGCTCCTTGAACGACTTTGCAGCCATCGTGTGCTCTCGGTCCGGGATCACCACGTACTTTACGTTGGGCTCCTTGGCTCCAGACGACATCTTAAGAGCTTCCTTGACACCTTCACTGTAGGGCAACGCCGACCACACGACAATGGTGTCGTTGTAGTTGAAAAGGGCCATTCTAGCACCAAAGTTGATTCTGTCGAACCGCTTGAACCCGCTTGAGCTGACAACAACGTTGTCGGTGAGTTTTCTCGAGAACACCTTCAATGGATCGGGATACCCCATCTTTGGCAATTGTAGAGAACAGATCTGGTACAAGCGAAGCCAGGGCGTATTTATTTGCTTTATTCCTGCAGACCTCAGACGATGCTGCTTTAGTTGCTGTACTGCTGATGAGGCGACAATGTGGTAGAGCCCACGCTAATCAGATCCTTACGTGATCATTGCTAGGACTTTGTGATTCAAGGCGGAATATTCGCGGGAAGTTCACGTTTGCCAGTGGTGATGTCGTTCCACCAAGCTGGGTCTCAGCCGTGCAAAGGCGCTAGGGTAAGTGTCAGAAATCTGAAAATATCTCGAGAATGTCAGCAACATACATGCCTTTTAATATTTATTTTACCACTTCTGCAACTTTCGATATAGAGCTCGGTCTTCCAAAGAAGCTTAGAGTGAGTATGGGTATTTTGCAGCCATTTCAGCCAGGCTCGCAGCACTTAATAATCAGGGTGCATATCGAGATGAGTAACCCACACAACCACACCAATCTTGATAACGGCTTCTCGGAATCAAACGTTCCGACTAGGACATTGCGTAGAAGAGAAGCGAGGTTCCAGGGTGAACGCAAAATCCAACACCTTCTACCTACCTAACTTCACGAAACCCATTGCGCAAGATTTAGACACTTATTCTATGAGATTTGATTTCCCAGACCAATGATAAGGACACTGATGACACTTTAAGTGCAAAGCAGTCCACGAGGGTTCATGAAACACCAGAAATTTCTCGATTCCGGCTTCATCCTGTCGCGATTGTGGCTAGTAAAGTGCTGAGCTGCCTCTAATTCTCAAGGCGGCAAGGGCACACAAGCAATTGCAACGCACCTCCCATATAAATAAATACATCATCACATAATTCATAACCTCGCTGAAATGCTCTGGCAACCTAGGCGGTGGACCCCCACACGAACTCCACACTGGCGCCTCCACATTCTGATTTCCAGAACTGCTCGTGACCCAAAAAAATATGCCAAAAGTCATCACTCTGGTGACATCGCCGAGGAGGTCCGAGGTGCGCCGAGGAGCCCCGAGCGTGTCCCTCACGGAATTGCCCCAGCATTTCCGGCCACTCCCCATTGAAAGCCAAGCCACAAGTGAGGTCCACACTACGTTAGCACTCAAGAGTCGATCGCGGTCGTTTTCTCAGGAGTTGGAAAATTGCTGATTCAGTAGAGTCAACCAATCAGTGTCCGGCTTCCTTGGCAGAGTGCGAGCTGACTAAGTTCTTAGAAGCTGCGGAAGTTCCAGGAAGAGTATTCTGGGTGCGAATCATTCTTCGCTAAGAATAAGTACCCCAATTCAAGGTGAAAGTAATTGTGCTCTCTTTAGGCTCTTCCTAAGCAAGTGTCAGTCTTCAATTTAGGCCTCTCCTTTTGCAAAATCATCTCCAACATTGTTCATGTGCGCCGCTGACAAAGCTTCGCACCCTTGAAATCGCAACCTTCCAGATCTCCAAGCTCTGAGCTCTGTCTCATCCCAACAAGTGTTTTCGCCCCAGCTTCTCTCAGCTTTAAATGTGGGTTCTGCCAACGACCAAGAAAGAGAATTTCACATGCTCAGCTTAAATCGCACAATTGATCATCCAACTTGTTCTTTATCTCTGATCTCTGAGTATCCTTATCCGGGGGGTTGCGAACGGCTTCTCAAGGTGCGGCACCCGCAGCCATCTTTTTTCACTGCGCTTGCACATCGGCCCGGAACCGACTCCACAGGCATGGGAGAAACGTTACTTTCCACTCCCTGAAACTACTTCTTCTTTTTCACGGATTCTTCATTCTCCTTTGCTGGTCTTCAGATTATTTTTGCATGAGTCTAAAAGAAAGAGCCCACGACTTCTACACTGCCACCGTGCTCCCGAATTTGGGGGTGCTGCTTCTCTTGGTGGCTCAGTTTTTCAACTCCATCATGATCGTCACTTGCAAGTTGTTGGAGACAGACCCACAGAACAAGGATAAGCCCATCCACCCGATGCAAATCTTGTTCATCCGAATGTGTATCACCTACGTGCTTTGCTTGGTTTACATGGTCACGACGAGGTCGGTGGATCATGCTCCCTGGGGGCCCCGGGACCAGAGGGTACTTTTGGTGCTCAGAGGGATCTTGGGCTTTTTTGGCGTTTACGGTTTGTACTTCTCCTTGCAGTATTTGAGTCTTTCTGACGCTGTTTCCATCACGTTCTTGATCCCCATGGTGACCCCTTTCTTTGCTTGGATCTTCTTGCACGAGCGCTACTCCATTCTAGAAGGAGTATGTGCGTTGCTCTCGTTGGCAGGCGTGGTGCTTGTGGCAAAGCCTGAATTCATATTTGGCGCTAGACTGAACTCAGGCAACGAGAACGAATCCACAGAATCTTCATCCACTGAGCTCAGACTCCTAGGCACTGGTGTCGGGCTCCTAGGCGTCTGTGGTGCCTCTGCAGTGTACATCTTGCTCAGGAAAATCGGCAAACTGGCTCATCCTCTCATCTCGGTCAGCTATTTTGCATTAACCACTTGCGTAGTGACCTTTGTCAGTACCCTTGTGCTTCCCTCGGTGTCGTTTGCTCTTCCTCGCAGCGGCTACCAGTGGTTCTTATTTGCTCTAATAGGCGTTTCGGGTTTCTTGATGCAGTTCTGTTTGACTGCTGGCTTGCAAAGGGAAAAAGCAGGCAAATCCTCTCTCATGATCTACTCTTCCATGGTGTACGCCTTGATCTGGGACTTGACAATATGGGGTCATCTTCCTGGTCTCTTGAGTATCTTGGGAACTGGGCTCATTGTGCTTAATGCGTCGATTGTGATCAAGTACAAGCCTGCCAACTCAGACCAGCCTGTCGAAGATTTGGAGGCCGAAGGCGGCAAGTACGCGGCTCCAACCGACATTGACTTAGACAATTTCATCGTCACCGACGACGAGGAAAGCTCGTAAGCGAGCGATCTCATCATTTAATTCTTTTGCAATTTTATAGATTCAATACACACTTTTCAGTCCATAACCTTGTCGGTCCAGCTGAGTTCATTACGTATGCTCTTCAACGGAAGCATTGCCTCCACCGTAGATTCTTGCAGTTCCGTGACTTCTTTTGTTTCCACAGAAAGACTTGAGATGTTGCCCATGAGCTTGCGAGAGTTGTTTAAGTTGACATCGAGGTATTCGACCTTGAGGATATCGTTGGAAGCAGGCTTCAGCGGCAACGCCCGTATCTGTCTGAGCCAGGACATCTATATAATCATTTATAGACAGCAGATGGAAGTGCTCAATGTTCTGGAGTCGATTGAAGCTGTTCTTGCTTTTGGTTGGGACGTAGTATTTTTAGTGGGAACTGTTGATCAGGAATATGGCTGCGAGGATGTTGATGCACAGGTCTGGCGATGGAACATTACACAAACACTTCGAAAAATTTGATAAATTATGACTTACAAATTTTAGGAGGTTGACAAGTCCTTCATCGTTTGGCTTTCAAATTTTTAACACTTACAGAGAGACAAGCTTCAGCGATGTAGGGTCGGGCAATTTTCTAGACAACCAACTCAGAAGGTGAAGCATGGTGCCCACTTGCAATGCAAGTCTGAGTGATGTCTTCTTATTGGATGCTCTCAATTCGTTATGATCCTTAAATTTGTCTATCTCTGAATAATGTTGCCTCCAACTTAGCCAGGAAAGAGAGCATGACACCTCAAATACGACTTTGCAACCGTTTCAAAAGAATATTCGGGTGAGGTATTGTGCTTGACCTATGAAGTTAGCATCTTGTAGGAACTCAGTTGTGGATGATTGTCCGCCTTCACACATGGTTTACAGATCGGCCACTGATAAAGTGTCTACACACTTGGTACCTGAACATCGTGGGAGATCATTGTGATACCCCCTCTTGGCACTGCCTTTTTTATATGGGAAATGTGTTCATTGTCAGAGCTGTCCCGACAACGACTCTGCGTGATGCTCTCATTGGCATAACTCATAAACATTATTGTCTTTCAAAAACAGATCCAAGTAATCAAAAAACTTCTCCACTGGCACCATATCCAACACACCGAGCTCTGTCAGTGTTTTAAGTGCCTGCCCACCGTAAAGAGCCCTTATGAAGTGATCATTTCCTCTACTCCAGAGCTCAAAGACTACCTCAGCCCCCATTCCTGGCCAACGTAGCTCTTCAATTTGTAGTGTTCCCAACAATGGGGCCACAGACCCATCATGAGCAACGTTGTGGCGGTAAATAACCTTTGATGAGTGTGCCATAGCTTCTTGCAAGTGTTGCTGAAGCTTTTGGAGAAATACACCATACCTGGCTACCAGATAGTAAGTCAGTTGTGAGGCAAGGCGGTGCTGGAAGCTGTATTCGTAATCCCCCAAGCGAAAAACTTGCTCTGCCTGCTCCTCAGAAATGCAGTTTTCTGGCTCACCAATTTTGCAAGGTAAGGGAAGACCATGACATTTCCTGTGAGCCAAGTTGTCAAAATAGTGGTCCCAAGAAACATGCCAGCCCCTGTCATCTGGATTGACCCCTGAAATTGCGTCTAGCTCGCTGAAGAGCCCTTTGGAACGTCGAAGGTGCTCTTCCCAAGGGTCTGAGGCTAAGATGTACTTTTTGACTTGGTCAGCACCAGAGCACGAATACTTGGGCTCAAGGTAATCGGAGGCTGCACGTTGGACAGAAACTTCAACGTTGTTGCCATCAAGATCTCTGAACATTCCGCTAATGAGAGCGCCAGCAACCTGTGAAGTGATGACGTTGTTTGTTGCAAAAAACTTGACTTTTTCTGAATCGTAGCTCTCAGGCAAGAAGCCAAGGTTGCTGTGATAGTTCTCATAGAGATCTTTTCCGTGCTGAAATGAGTCCTCGAGGCCGCCCTGACTAAGCTGTGGAAATTGACAAGACCCGTTGAATCCATACTGGGCTGCAAACGGGTTCTGTGGATCAACATAAAAGTTCCAGCCTACAAGAGCACTGGAGTTTTCTGATTTGACTTGCCCATAGTAAAAGTCTATTACACCATCACACAGTAGGGGAATGTCTTCCTTGGGAAACACATTGGAAGCATATGGGGTCCGTTTATGGTGACGATGGATCACCTCCACATACTCTAGCTTGTACCCATCAGGCACCTTATACTCAGATTTCCTCACATGAGGCATGTTGCAGAAATTATAAGCACCATAGTTATCATTTTCTTGTTCCAAGCTGTAGATACCACCATTGGTGCCGTGAGCTGGACTGAATACCTTATCTAGATTTGTTATGGGGCTATCGGCGGGCGGGTAGTGTTGGGGGTAGATTAGGGCCTGGGCTAGCGGAAGAACCGTAGCAATCGACAATGACAACCTCATCTGGGAGACTGACGAAGAGAAATAGTGGTAAAGAAGAGTTTGATAAATGGCAGAATTGCTACTAAGATGTATTACGCCCACGTGGGAGTGTTTTGAAGACGGTCGATATTTGTCTAAGCGCAGACACTGAATAAGAGTCAACTCGAAAAAAGACATAATATGATTATTTTTTGAAATTACACGCAGATTCTAGCGGGATGTGTTTGTGGGTGACATTTTGCAGCCAAATGCAAGTGTGCACTGAAAATGCGTGAACCACGAAATCGACATTATTATTCTTTCACTAGACCTATTAGGGTCGTTTCACCAAGATCACTAATAGTCGAAGCACTAAACTCCCTATTCTTCAGATCATGTCTCTTTTTGTTTAATTATACCTAATATGTGTTATACGCTTTGCAGTGATTATTATTAATGGTAGTACCGATGTGTGTAGTGAAAATCTCATAGGCGACACAGCATGCTGTCTCAAATCATGAAAAGCCAGAACCTGAAGTCTTTCAAAGTTTATGATAACATAGGTAGACCCAAGGATGCTCATTGTATTCTTTTTCGTGAATCTTAAACAATTGTTACCATCTTTCATCACCTACCAGTGGAGCCTCACTATAAGGTAGATACACCTTTCTTCGCACTCATCTCCTATCTCATCAACATGTCTTACAACGGCATTGGCCTCCAGACTCCAAGAGGCACCGGCACGTCGGGCTATGTGCAGAAGAACCTTGCCGATAAGAAGGTTCAAGGATATCGCAAAAAGAGAGAGAGGGAGGCGGAGGAGGCTGAGAGGAAAGCAGCTAAAGAAAGACAGGTGAAGTCCAGAAGAAGTGTTGGAGAGGATATCAGAGAGCATGAGAGGAAGAGGGAAATTGAGTTGAAGTGTGCTGAACTACGAGACAAGCTTGAGGACGAAGATGAGAAGGAGGCGGTTATAGAGAAGAAAGTGGCCGAGCTACGCTTGAAACTTACCAAGAGGGAAGAGCAGCCGAAAAAGGCTAAGGGTTCTGATGACAAGAACGAGATCAAGGGTGAAGACAATATAGTGAATGAAGTGAACGACTTGCACGAACAAGATGCCGAGGACACGAAGGGGACTAATACTTCGACAAAGAAGCCTGCCGTTCCAAAGCAACCAGAGCAGCAAGTAACGTCTTCATACAACTACAAGCCACGCTACGGCGATCGATGAGATGCGTTCATTTCAATTCATTCATTATTTGTGTTTGTCAATGCTACAGACATTTCTAGATGGCGGTCTCCTTATCAACAAGAACTGGATCCTGGTCATCATCAGCCCTTACCTTTTTACTGGGAAGAATCTCCGACAACTCACGAAGCTGCTCTTCCACTTCAGCGGTCGGATCTTCCTCTGTATCGACAGTAGCCAGCGCTTGCAACACATCGTCTAATCGCTTTGGGCTGGAGAACGCCTCTCGGGCCTCTTCAAATCCGCTGTCGTCTAGCTCATCAGTGTCTGAATTGCCAGCGACCTTAGGCGTTTCGGTATGGGGTGCCTTGCCCACGATTTCGTAGTCAGGTTCAACGTCGCTTTGAAGATCGCTTGGTTTGTCTCTGTCCAATGAGGGTTCAGTTGGCTTCTCATATGCCTTGTTGATTTGCTCGATCTTTTTTAACTCCTCCTCAGGGTCGACTGGTTGTTGCGACTCTTCTAATCTAGGTCTCGTCTCAATACCCAAATCTTCCTTTGATTCCTTTGCACTAGGCAATGTGTGAGAAGCTTCAGGTTTACTTGAATCAGGCTGCGTGTCAGGAACTTCAGGGTTCTCTGCAATAGGTTGAGATTCCACTTCATCATCGTCCTCCTCACCCCCTTCAGCACTCTTGTCGGCAACAGGTATTGCAAAGCTTATCACATCCTTCTTTCTCACTTCATCAATATCATCAGAAGCGCCATCAACCACATCTGCTGCCGATGGCTTGCTGTCGTCGATATCTTTAGCCTCGATAGGGTCACTAACTGAATCGCCAGCAACCGTAGATTTATTGAAATCAATCTCCCAAACTTCGTAGAATGCTGTTTTCAAGTCGGAAGATTCCTCTATCTTAGCATCTGTAACGGATTTAGGAAGCCTCTTTCCTCTTGGGCCCTTTGCTCTTCTAGGGGCACCCTTCAAACCAGGAGCAGGCTTGCTTTGAGACTCTTCCTTCTCAGGGCTAGCCGGCGCTAGTTTTTTCAACAACTCTGGATTGGCCATACCGGGCAAAGCGATGCCTGGCCCCATCATGTTCTGCAAATTGGCAGCAAAGCTTGTTTTGTCAGAGGACAACTTGCCTCGGGGCTCAGGAACACTTCTCTCCTGTGGTTGGGGCGCCTCTGTGGCTGGCTGGTTAAACATTTGCTGAAAAGCAGCGATCTTGGACGAGAGTTTCTTTGGCTTTGGAGGAGGAGCTTTGGGCTTGTCTTTACTAGACGGTCTGGGTGGCCTGGCCGGGATGCTCGGAGTGGCGCCGGTCTCCGTCTGCGTATCTGAGCCGGACTCAACAGTCTTGGGTTTGCCAGGGCGCAGTGGTATCACAGGCATTATTGGAGATTTATCCTTGTGGTGGATATTGTCTTCTTGTTCCTTGGGAGCTACCTCCTCAGCTTGTTCCTTACTTGTAGTATTCTCTTCAGCACCTGTAATCTCACTGGTTGACTGTTTATCGGTAAGATCTTCGGCGAATTCTACCTCAGGGGTTTTTTCTTTTGATGGTAATTGAACATCTTCCTCTTGATCATGTTTCTTCGAGGTTGCTTCTGAATCGACTGGTTTAGATTTGTGAACTTCTGCCTCACTTTTGCTTTCGATCTCAGAAGGCTCGCTTCTAGTCGTCAAATTTTCCTCTGCTATTTTTGAGTCTCTAGGAGCGCCTTCCCCATGCTCATTCTTCAAAGTACCGACATCAATCTCTTCTACTTCATCCGCTGGAGATGTTGTTTCCACCTCCACCGTCTCAGTAGGGCTAGCAGCTGCATTCTTGATGTCTACCCCAGAGATCTCTCGCAGCTCCTTGATTTTGTTGCCCACAACCTCAGCTAAGTCATCCGGAGAAGGTTCTTTGGTGATGATGTCAGAGGAAGTTACTTCCTTAGATTCCTCGGCTCCACCGTCGGTGGATCGTGTCGTTACTTCTTCCTGAGGTTCTTGATTTGCCGCATCAGCAGGATCGTTCTGAGTATTGGGTTCCTCCTCCCCAGATTCCTCAGGATGAGAGGGCACCACATCGAATTTCTCGGATTGTTGAGAAGCATTTATATCCTCCTTCTCATCTTTGCGAGGTGTCGCATCCTCATCAATTGCCTTTTCCTGAGCCAACTCAAGCATTTCATCTGCATCATGCTCTTCCTTCTTAATTGAAACCGGTTCTTCCACAACCTCAGCCTCAGTGTCAACAACCTCCTCTGCATCCTCAGCATTGTGAGGCTCCTCAACTAAATTAGCACGGGATTGCACCTCCTTGCTCTTCTTGGGCCGACTTGGAATCTGTGGGATTTCTTCGCCATGGCTCTTTGGCCTACTGGGCACGGGGGGAGTTGTTTCGCTGGAGCCCAGGCTTTTTGGCCGGCTAGGCACCACCGGTGCAGGCGAAGGTTTTGGCTGTTCGAAGTCAGCAGCCTCTTGGCTCTCTTCGCTTCCGTTACCATTCCCTTTTCCAGATTCTGACTTCTTCAGTGGCCTCGGTGGAATCACGGGAGTCGAAGCCAGAGAAGCGGTATCAGCAGAGGGTTGTTCAGTCTCCTGTGCAATTGGCGCCTGATCGGAGTCAGCAGGAGCACCTGACTTCCTCAGACCTGGCTCGGGTCTCCGTGGTATCACAGGCACAGGTGTGTCCAGCATAGCAAGTGTGATGTGTTGGTGTTTTTATGTGGGTGTTCTTAGTGCGTTAATGCTGGGGTACACTCTGTTTATGATCCTACGCTGTATCCAGGAGTCCCAAATAGAGCCACCGGCGAAAAATTAAAAGAAGACGATTAGAACACTGTAAGATGATGAAAGCATCTAGACCTGTTAGGTGTTTGAGACTGGCGACTTATCATGACAGTTTTAGGTAGTTTCTGTCAACTCCTTCTACTGCTCGTGTGTATGATATATCTAGGGCAAGAAGCCCGTACTGTCTTCAGCATATGTATAGATAAAAATGTTTCAAATGCGTTGATAGTAGAAGATTTTCGAGCATTGACACCATCAGCTTTGTTTATGCTTTCTTGAGTCTGTGCTTTAGATTGTTCAGCACATTGAATCCTCGATAGGTATATTTTGCAGCCATTTGGGAAGGTGCACTGACGATTGGCAGCAGCGTAACAAGGATTGAACAATTCATCCAGGTTTCAATGAAAGCCCTTTTTTTTTAAACTGAAACTTCCTCCACACAATTTTGGTGGGTTTTTGCAGTTGAATTGAAGTTCGGAAATTTAAAAATAGACCCTTATCAGGCATCTGAAATTCGGAAATTGAAGATGGACCCCTCTCAAGCCCACTTAAACATCGTTCGAAATAGACGGATACTTTTATTGCCAACATGATTCATGTAAGTCACGGATAGTGTTGAAAAATTAACTCGCCTTAACCTTTTCTTTTTGTATTTCGAAGAGTGTCACCTGAAGTACCTCGCCCACATATATGATATCACCTTTTCAGCAAGAATTACTCTACCGGCAGAATAAGAACATCTGCAATACTACGTCATCACCAACCACACCAATTGCAACTCAATTACTGCTACACTTTATTGCATACACCTTTATTAGCCGCACGGCCCTTATTCTATAGAGCACTACACCCGGCCGGACCTCAGGGGCTATACCCCAGGGACCCTCTCCAGAACACTCCCACTCCACATCGCTTACGAGTAGTTCAATCTGAAGATGTCGTTGAACACGTAGTACGAGTTTCCGTCTGGAATCAAGTGGAACACCTGCGAGTAACGCTGGGCGTTCTGCTCGTCGTCAATCATCAACTCACCAGTGACCATCACCAAGATGTCACCCTGAGGAGATGCTGGCTGGGCGTCCAAGGTGGAGATTCTGTGTGCGACCTTGGCGAAGGGCAAGCCGGCCAACTTTTCCACGATGTCCTTGGTGCCTTGAACCTGGGAGGTCTCGAAGGTCAACATCGACTGCTCTCTGTAGAGGTTACCCAATTGGGATCTGTCACTGTCGAACTTTTCGTAGTAGAACTTGCAGAACTCGGTAGCAACGGTGTTGAAGTCTACTCGGCTGTTAGTATACCTATGATAAGAAGTTGGTGTAGGTCGGTCAGTTCTTCATAGAGATAACCGATTGTTCCACGAAAAATAAGCTCTGATCGAGCTGATTTAACGAAGTTCTGTAGGCTACAATCAGCCTGCCTTACTCTTACATACCAGACATGTTTATTGTAATGGAATGATGGAGATGGCATTTTTTTCCTTCTCTCATGAAGGTGTGTGGGCATTGGATGCAGGTCACATTTATGATAGAAACCAAATTACGAAGCGATTCTTCTACCAGTGCTCTCCAGAATTACTAAATGTCATAGCTATAGAAGTTAAAATCAAGCTATTCAAGTGTTCTTCAATGCAAGTGTCGCCTGGGAAGATGGCGTATTTATTCTATGTTCGGCAGACGAAGAACGAATGAAGACAACGGAAGGAAATTCCAGTTTGATTCCATTCACATGTCTGTAACGTTCTAATATTCCCAGTTTCTGTTTTTTTGTCTATCAAGCCAACAAGTAAATGAAGCTCGAAGCGTGAAATGTAATACTTTAGAAACAGCAGTATGTCTACTAAAGCCAGGAAACGCCTCGATAGCAGGTGTCGTGATTGTTATTTTCTAAAACTCCATCGCTCTTAGTCTCTTGCTCCTCAATTTAAAGATTATCTCAACGCTTGTCTTAAACAAGCTGAGAGTAATCCTTCAATATACCCTTCATGTGGGTGTTTGTGATCTTGCCTCTTCTGGCTTTCTTCTGCTTCTTCTCTTGTTGCTTAGGTTTCTTCTTCGCAACATTTGGATCTGCGCCAGTGGGCTTCAATGACTGGTCAACCAACGCCTGGTACAAGTTGTCTGGCTCAGGAATCTTTATCTTGTTCCACATATCAACAAACTCGTCGTCCAACGTCCCAATTTCCCCGCCCAAATTCGCCCACACAAGTCGGGGGGCATTTTCCTTTTTGTTTCTGAGCACCAAGATCTGGTTGCTCTCCTCAAGGCTTTGTATTGCATCCATACACCCGGACCAGCCGTCCTTGAGTTCCTTAACGGGGATTCCCTTGAACGTTGGCTGCAGACGAAGGAAGTTGAGCAAATCGTCGGCGTTGCGTATATTGTGCAACGACATGTACTCCAACGTGTTCGTCCCTTGGTCGTACTTGATCCGGTCAATCTCCTTCAACAACGGGAGAAGCGCCTCCGCCACGTCTGTACCCAAGTAACTTTCCAACTGACCCACGGGAACTGGCTTGTCCTGCTGCTTTATATACTCCACAGCCAAGTGGAGCCTTGTCGAGAGGTGTGACCCAGACATGCTGATGTTCAGCTTATGCTTTTTGCCCGAAAAAGATGAGTCCTGAGCAAAGCGTTTCTTGTCGTTATTTTCATAACTGGTAGTCAGATTCCCATTTTGCTGCGCTTCAGTGGACTGGCTCGGTTTTGGGGTGACTGCTCTTCTGACTGCCACAGAAGGCCCGCTTCTGATTCGTGACTTGAATGCCGAAAGCTGCGACGAGAGATCAGACATTCTGTGTGTTTGGTGTAGTAGTGTAAATGGGAACGGTCAGGTGGTGTCTGGGAAGTTGTATGTGGGTTGTTGAAGGAGAAGCTTGCCTTGAAAAGGAGATCAGTGAGGGTAGATTTTTGCCTCTTGATGTATGAGAATTGCACGGTGTACGGGTGTAGAAGTTGCAAATTCGAAGAGAATAAGGCGTACGCTTACAAAAGGAGATTCAAGAGGTGGTGAATAAGCATGAGGCGGCCATTAGTCTCAGGGCCCATCACAGGGACTCACTGTTTTGCTGTGGGGTTTGTCAGTATGCTATATTACATTACATCAGGTTCAAACAATTATCATGTCAGCAGCACATCACTCGAGGATGACCTTGCCATGATGTTATCATGCCATGAAGTGTGATACAATGACCAGCATCGTCGCAAGACATGGCTCGTGTCGATTGATGGCGGCGGTAGATCAAGCCCTGATGGAAGTAAGCGTGGGTCGTGCATATACCAGTACTCTGGCGGGTCTCCCGTCGCACCAAAAATTCATCGACACTTTCTCGATCTCCTTCTTCTTCTCCAGGATCTCTTGCACCTTCGCCGTCGCCAAGGCATTAACACGGCTCAATTGAGCAGAGCCTAGGCGGTGCTTGTGTGCGGGATTTCCAAGATAAACACATTTTAGTGAAACCAGCTCTAAAACCATCGCTGTTAGAGGTCGCCTGCCCTCAGGGTACGAGCTGATCCATGAAACGGTGATGACCTGAATGTTGGAATATCAGTCTTATTGACTTTCTTTAAAAAGAGATCATAGTTTAGGCAAAGTAGTTCTCTCCCGGTCTTCCCATTCTCATGCGCTCACGAAACATCCTCTCTTCAAATACTGAAAGCAACTCATCATTCAAGATCTTGTGAACAAGCTTCTTACCTTTGGTAGTTTCAAGATCAATCCTTTGCGCCCAGCGGAGGTTTCTGCTCATTCCAGAGTTGCTGAGATCAAGCACCAATGACTTGGATTGTTTGAACTTGGCCTCATCCATATCTTCATCATCGTCTTCGTCGTCAAGAGGCTCAAGAGGAGAGAAGTAGTTGTTCTTAAATAAAAAGTAGTCCTTTCCATCAATTCGTTTTTGTTCAATATCATCTGCAAGAAGGTCCCAAATGAACTGCTTTACCAACCTCAAGTTGATCCAAATCATGCTGCACAAATTTATATTTTGCAAAGTTCCAGCTCTTTTTCGCATGCAATCAAGGATTTCAGCTTCACTGATCGCCTCCAAATGGGCGCTGTTGATCGACTTCAAATTCAAGTCACTCAAAAACACAATTCCATCGCCCTTTGAAAGGTACAGAATATCACGAACCAGTTTTGGGAGGGGCGGGAGCAAGCTATTATACTTGCGAATAGGCTTTGACATTGTTGACATGGAGAAGACTGACGAAGCTGAAGAAGCAAGATCATGCGCTCTGCGAATAGTGGGCTCGCCAGTAAGCAACCCTAGATCTGAGTTTGACATCGGATACAAGCCGTCAATTTTCTCGATCATCGCTTTGGAGAAGTTATTCATGATATCGAAATTTTGGTATTTTTGAGACATCTTGGGCGAAATCATGTAGTCTGTGGAAAGAGACAAGTTGCCGAAATTGACGGAACGCAAGTTGGGGCACAAGTTGACTAAATGAACAATATATCCGATGGGCAAGTCTTTCAGAGACGAGTAGTTCATCAAGAACTTATTGATCTTTGGGTGACTTGAATTTTGAAGAGCCCACGACACATGCCTTTGGTGAGGAGGCTTGCGACCGTCCGGGAGTTCTGGTCTGACAGTGGAGCGTCTTCTTTTCTTGAAGTAGCTCAGAAATTTCCGTTTCTTTGATGGTGGAAACGCACCAGGCGAAGTCACCAGGGTTACTTTGGTCAATGGCGTTGCTGGCAATGGGTGCAAAGTGTACAAGGGATTGTTGGCAAACTTCCAATCACGCCAGCCGGCCCATATGGCCGATATGTCACTAAACTCGTCTTGGTCGGTATCCAGATCTTGATCATCATCGCTCTGGGCTTCCAATTCCCAGTTGCCGGGCCTCAATTGAGACAAGTCAACTTCAAGCACGTGCAGCCCCAAGGCGGAATTGACCCGTAAGTAGGTGATAAACTGGGCGAATCTGTAAGTGGAAGTGAAGGAGACGTTTTGAAACAAGAAGGGCTCGGCCATGCGGTAGAAGGCTTTGCTTGTGAAGAGGCAGTTCTGGTAGGAGGCCTTATCGTTGACAAAATCAAAGATTCGGATTTGGATTTCTTCAGGAAGGTCATTAAAGGTAGCAGGTGGCGGAGAAGGCAGCTTCCTTGCCAGCTGAGCCCTTGCAGGGGAATTGGGTGTAGATACCTTCCCATTGACGCTGGGCACTTTCCGCAGAAGCAACGACGCCCTCATGGAGACATCCGAGAGCAACAGCTTATACTTCATCTTAAAAGAGGAGCGTCTGATCTGCGGAAGCTGGTAGCCCAGTAAGATCTTGGACAAGTCCAGCTGGGACAAGTGGACAAACAGGTGGGTTCTGTAATCATACTGAGCGTTTGGGTCGACGAGAGACCGATACGGGGGGAGGTGTTTGCGGAACTCCACTTCCATCAAAAATGTTGTGCTGTGGGCGATTCAAGCGCTAGGCGGAACAGGCAAGACAGGTTTCTAGCTTGATAGGTGGAAAAGTTGAAAGGTAGTGCTGGAGATGGGAGTTGAAACAAGGGATAAAACAGGGATCCAGCGACGTCAATAAATAGGCAGCAGAAGTACAATATAATACAACAAGCAAAGAATCAGTGCTGTTCAAAGATCAGCAAGAAAAAAAAACAACAACAACAACAAGAAAATATAAAAAAAAATGTGACAGATTTCCCACAAGGGCAAGGAGAGGGGGGATATATAAGCGTTTGCTTCCTCGAACAGTATTGTGATAGATGCAAGCCGCAGGTGCGTCTGACGGTGCACAAGACACTGGGCACTGCTGTGGGCAACAGGCGAGGAAATCAGCCTCCTAGGGGAGACCGTCAGGAGCCCACGAGACCAAGGAAACGCCATGAAAGAAAATGCACAAATTCACAGAACAAGAGACCAGTCACGTGGATAGTTCACATTTAGAGCTCAATTCCACCGCCACTTTACAACAAATCCAAACTTTCCTCGCCAATGTTCATAAAAGTGCGAGGGTATAAAAGTGTTTGGCTCTTGGCCAAGGCGCCTGCTCTCGTCGCACCCACTGCAGGCGAGGTGAGTCGCTTTCTCGCCCCAGCTTAGTGCCCCTATCGCGCGAGCCAGGGCGGTGTTAGAGAGTTGGCCCAGTGGGCACGGCAGGAAAAGAAACTTTTAGGGAGTGGTGGAGAGCGACAGTAAGGAAAAAAAAAATAGAGAGCGGAGGACGGAGGACTCGAGTAAAACTTGCAATTTCGGAACAATTCGGTGGATGCGGTGCCGAGTGGGGAGTGGCCCTGGCGCCGACGAGGCGGTGAGATCGCTGGGCATAGGGGCAGAGGCAGTGAGACCACTGAGGGTCTGGCGGTAGCGACGCAGCAGTGAGGAAGTTGTGAGGCGACTGCGGGAGGGAGGCTACAAGGGGACTTTGTGATGTTACAGTTGTGGGTCTGGTGATTAGAAATTAACTTGTGTGATTTTGTTTCGTGGAATATTTGCATCTTCCACTTTTTTTTTTTTAATTTTTTTTAATTTTTTTTAATTTTTTTTTTTTTTTTTCTAGTTGTTGTCTAGTTTGATCTTTTGTGCTTGCGCTTAGATGTTGCGTAGGCAGTTGCGATCGCTGTTGCTTTTATTTGCTCCAATTGCTCTGGTCGCCTGCGCTAGTGCGAATCGGTTCTACCCGATTTGGGAAGAACCTGACTACGCACGGCTCCAGTAGAGAAGTGGAATTTGAGTATTTTTATTGAAGATTTTTGCTCTTGCAGGTCAAGAAACAGCGCATTGGATTAATCATGAGCGCTTCTAGTAACCTCTTGAAATTTGATCTTGGGCTCTTAGCAGTGGTCCCCATTTATTGATAGTTAAGTATATAGATATTAACTTTTGATGGCACCGATAAGACACCGTCTTCTTGCTAGTTATACCAGTGCACTAAATTAATGGAAAACTAGAAGATTTTTGCCGTTTCACCACCTTGGTCAATCTTGATGCGTTGAACTCGAGTCATTAACTCGCAGACCAATGGGCTTTAATAATTTTCATTGTGATGCTTCACTGAGACGTGCTAAGCGTAGTTGCAACTATCATAACATTTACGATCTTGAAGTGGTGATGGCTGTTGAACTCCAGTTACTCTTCTCAATGTGTCCATCGCCTAGTGTAAGAGAGCCTATCGATGGAAGGACTTCCTTTTAAAAAGTACTCGTTGTGGACGCAGATGTTTTACTATTGCTGTGTTTAGGCCCTGGCTGGTAGATGTCAATCTTTATGTTTAAATTCGAAACAGGCTCTCGGGTTCAAGGACCGCAGTACCTACAGAGACCACGTTTTTTAGTACTTGTTCCACTATTTCGCAGTCTAAACACATTTCACTGTCATGATGGATGATATGTCAAATACGAAGGTGGATTCCAAATCAAATATGTTACACATCTACCTCAAATTATCTATATTGAAAGGAAAGTAATATTTGAGACCCATAAAAATTTTATTGCCAGGTTGGTTTAGGCTGCTAGAGATTGAAAAAATAAAGCAAGCCAGGTACTTGTCCTATTCTTGAGTAACTTCGCCATTCGTTTGGTTTCACATTCGGGTTGGAAAATTGCCACGCAATCATAACTCCAATAGACCAACTAGATGATTTGCGCCACTCGCTTGAACGCCATTGTGTAGAGCGAGAACGAGCTTATGGTCATTTTGCCAACGAAACTCTAAAACTCGAGGGCAAGTCTCACCATTAAGACGGAGTGATTAATAAGTAAGACTTTCAGACCTGATTAGGAACTAGATTCTAGTCTGGTTCTGTTTCAATGACTGCACCTGCTCTCACCATTGTCAGATCTACTAGAAGAAAGCTCCATGATAGGCTATCACATACGTTTAAATTGATACATATTGCAGAATGTGCTTACCGGATATTCGGGCCATAAGTTCACCAATTTTGAGACGTGAGTTGACAAATCAACTTGGCTCCTTTTTTTTTTTTTTTTTTCCTTTTTTGTTTTTTTAATTTTTCTTTTCCTTTGGCAGGGTTCGTTTCTTTTACACTCTTCCAACTTCTTCTTCAAGTAAACACGTAAAACTTTCTTGGGCAAATGCTTCAAAACATTTGAATTGACGACCTCTATTGAGAAAAATTGCTTCTACGTTCAATCGGCCAGTAGCAGCCAGCTCCATTTTCCCTACTTCCAGATTTTCGGATTCCTGTCTCCACGTAATCCAAATAAATCATGAATAAGATAACTCGTTAAAAGTTTAACTCAACTCAACCAATTTTATTGAAATAGCCGTAAGAGGTTACCATTTGAAATAGGTGTTGTTGACGCTGTCTGCGCAACCTCTGAAACTTGAGGCTCAACAAGCTTACGGCGTCGAAGTATAATGTATAAAAATGGAAGAAGATGTAGAGTCTTACATGATGCACTTATGCCCTAAATGCCGACATCTCGCTTTGCATCAGTTGGATATTGAAGGGCATATATCTCATCTGCGGGTCAGAAGCGAAAACCATCGCTTAACTGCTTTGTTCAAGACGCGATGGACGCAGACTGAAGCTATAAGCGAAATATTGAGAGGGCAAATTTGTTTGCTAAAAGAATCTATCTCATTCTATGAATGCGATGGACCAATAAGGTCATATTTCGTCAAAGCCCTTTACCATCCAAAGTTCTCTTCAACCTCATAGTTCTTCTGCGATTAGTCTTAGGTTGCTAGTTACGTCTCAAAAGACACACATTTACGCTGTTTTGGAAAGCTTAAGTTGCAAAGAAACGTCGCCCAACATCCTGCCATAGCCACCAACAAAAACTTCCTTGAACGAAATGGCACCGTGGTTATGGGGCCCTGATTGAGGACAAACGGCACGCAGATACTAATTACGTAAACTTTCTAAAGTAATCTCGCTAAATGCAACAGCAACAAGAAGTATAAAAATTATTCAACCGCCTTGCCTATATCATAATTTCAATGATAACAAAGTTGCGCATTAAGCTCGAGTAGCACCTTACACCGCACCTATCTACGGCAATTTAACACTCTGCTCTAGGCTTCAGTCAATCCTGTCTGAGAATGTGGGTGGGAATTTTGTGTAGCCAGTGAAGAAGGTGGAGCTACTTAAGAGCTTCTGCAGAAGAGACTTAATTCCAGTTTTCCACGGAAAACAGCAGTAAAGATGCATCGAAGTCTAGAAAATGGACTGAACATTGAGCGCAATATACGAAACATCGGGAAAAAAAGTGGTTCGTTACGTGCTTCAAAATGGAGCAGGGCTCGATTCGTTATGCTTAACGGAATTAGTTCAACGGTCAAAGATTCATGTCAAATTCAATCTGCACTGCCAACATCTTTGACAGAGCAACATCAATCACTCCTTACCCACTCTGCTCTGAAAAAAAAAAAAAAAATTGTTCTTGAGAGTTTGCCCACCAAGCATGGAAGCTGCAGACGTGGTTTACCTCAAGCAACAGAGGGATCCCCGCATCCTGGGGTTGACAGAAGGGCTAGTTGCGAGCCATGGAGAAATCTCCCAGTGACGTAGTATGCTATTGTCCTAGAACAGGTTGCCGAAATTCCGTAATCCTTGGATGGAACAAACGTTGCATGGAGGGACCGAAGCGATCTTCTTGCTTGAATGTACCAGGTATTATCTGAAGAAGGAAGTGAGCCGACGGCTGGTTTTGTGGTTCTTGAGGAAAACCAAAAAGGGACTTTCATGTCGCCGACTGCTTTATGAAAGTCGCTGCCTGTTTTTGTAATTTGGTTATCGCAGGTAATGAACACAGTACCCGAGGCGATGAGGAGGAGGATTCGAGTCATGGGATGATATTGCCCAATCATATTTCATAAGCAGGCCAGTAGCGTCGGTGAATTTTTTTTCATCCGATTTGAAGCTACAGCAGAGCAAATGAACATATAGCCAGCGGAGCGGATATGCTATCCTGTTGACATTTTGTTGAACAGAATTACCGGCGAGTTCTCTCTTAGAACTAAATCATCGGTGAAATGATATATAACTCCAACGAGTGTGCTTTTCCCAAAAAAAAAAAGGACACATTGAGCTGAGGCCCCAAAACTGGGAATACGAGGGTACGACGGGAACAACCAAGAAGAAAGCCAATGACTCGTTTCGGAGTTCGGCCAGCATCATAGCATTCACTCCTGAGGCAAGAGCTGACCATACTGAAAAGTCTATCTGGCGCAGTTGTTTTTAAATTGCAGCCAACGCAGATCAAAAAGCTTGATTTCCAGGGGCAACAATGCCAGCGGTTGTTTTATTTTTACCGTCCAGTGATAGAGGCGTCAACAATATCAAGGTGCTGTGTTGAAGTCAAATTTGTCTATCTATAGCGCTACGATTCAACCACCACACCCCAAAAAGGAAGGCTGAAGTACAATTTTATACACCGCTAGCGAGCCAATCACTTGCGAGGTGATCTTCAGAGTCCAATTCTTTGAATTGTACGGTTTTTCTGCAATCACCATACGAGGCATCAATCGCCAGAGAAAAGGGCCAACCAGCCATGATGTAATTGGCTTAGATCAATTTTAGCGCTATCCCAGCCACCGTCATGGCCGATCTCTCGAGTCTCAGCTACTTTCAAAGTGATCCATGTCTACCGCTACAAGCGCCAGGGGAAAAAGGGGAAAGACTAAAGAAAAATGACTTCATGCAAATGACGACAAACCACGCTCTCTGACACCACAGATTCATCTAAAACCTAAAGTAAAACTTCCTCTCCAGCAATTGAGCAAAAACTCCTTTTTCTCCTTTCCTTCTGCTCTTCCCCTCCTCGAATCTTTTGATTTTGCCTATCTTGACGGCGTCGGCTCTATGGCCGCGAGAAAGTCGGCCCATTTTTCGCTCTCGCGGTGGAAAAGTCGATCCCGCCTGGCTGCAAAATGATCTAGTTGAGAAGATGACAATGGAACAATATACGATAAAACAAAGAAAACAAAGAGAAAAAATATTCACAGTGGTTTTTTCTATAAACGTCATCTCGGAAACCGCCTCCGTCACCCTGGGGAAAAATGGGCCCAGGGGTAGTCGAGAGCGTTTGTCGTGCCTTTTGCTTGCAAAATGACTTTTCTCAGAGCCAGCTCACGTGTGTTAAGGTTTATGAGAGGCACGGCGCCGAATTATTGACGCCAGATTGACTTTGCCAAAGTGCTTTTATGTTTGAGAAAGGGGGAGGCTTACTGGGTTCTGAGGTGCTTGTGGCCGCTGGAGAAATCAAGTCAATTACGATTCTGTAGGCATTGAGTGGGAGCATAAAAATAGAAGAATAGTTCGAGTGGCTGCTTTCACAGCCTCTGGAGGTAGTTGCCTCTTTCTGTTCGTTATTCCGCTCTTTCTTGATCAATGGCCTTGACTGGTGGCTTTAATCGCAATTGCCTGTTTGGTCACCACCACGATTAGGTTTTCGCCCTGGTGATTTTTAAGATACAATAAAGTTTAGTAGAGAAGAAGAAGATTTAGTTTTTTCAGGACAGCACCAAAAACAAAAAAAGGGGGCGACCTAAATTTGGATGTAGTTACGTGTGGTGGCTATTTACGGTTACCTCTCGAGTGGGTTGGAGCTCCGAAACGGCATAATCAAAACGAACGCCTTGCAGGTGGTAGTCTAGGAAGCTAGAGGCTACAAGGGTGGAGATATGATGGAACTGGAGAATATGGGAGATACATAGCAAAATGTGAATATCAAGATGGAAACCAAGCTACAAGGAGAGTTTCTGGAAATGGGGCTGCTGAGAGTGCCATGCTTACGTAAAGCGCTGGCACTAGCTTACGTAATCTTCTTCCACCACACCATTTTCCAACCTGATTTGCTTCCTCCCAGTGGCTTCCACGTCCCTCCCCCTTGGTTCCTGGGGGTTGCGCCAAGTGCACACTTTGCGAACTGACCATGCTCACTCAAAAGAGGACCAGGACAAATAGAGTTTTCCGCATGAGAGAGCTCTCAGGAACCTTCTTCTTTAGAAACCTTTTTGGCAGGATTAAACTTCGATTTTCAAAGCCAATTTACTCGAAAACATAGCACTTGGAAACCCGAGTGGACCATGCAAGCTCCGTACACCACGCTGTCACATCTTCGAAAATACACGCTTTTGAACCATCCACTTTTCCCCTCCTCGCCACAGAAGCCTCGAATTTCTTAGAACGTCTTAGGCAGAAGGATTCTGGAAGTGAGCTAGAAAGCCAACGACTGGTGTACGGGTGTTCCGGTGGTTCCCGGGAGGTGTCTCATTGGCTGCAAATCCTAGACCCTGATCTCCAGTATGGCGAAATCCACGACATAGCACCATTTCTCGAGGCATGAGTGGTGCTGCAAGCAAAGACCCTTTAGGCACTCATGCGTAGGAGGTGCAGCAGAGGTCAATGCGCAGACTGCACCGCAATTTCCCGGGGTTGCACACAGGTCAAAGCTCTAAGTGCCATTACCCTAGCAGCAGTTTGAGCAAGATGACACGTAAAACTGGCATCCTCGGAGTGACAACTGGAAGTTTTATGAGGGAATTGATAACATTGGTCACTGTTCTCAGGGCTTAGCATTGTGTGAATCCTGTGGGGAGGCGCGGAGGGGGGAAGTGGTGCTGCAGTGGCATGCGCGCGCCGCATGCGGCCACATCACACCCTGTGCGTCTGTGCAGCAGTCCGCATGGCAGCATGCGTTGGATCACCCAGCAGCAGCGGGCTTGTGCTCCTAACCAACACATGGACCCACCGCTCCTAGTAAAAAAAAAGGAAAAAAGAAAAGTAAGAGAATCAACACTCCCCTGCTATTTATCCGAGGAACATAAACGGAAGCAACAAGTGCAGAAGGGCCCTAGACAGCGTCTCTCGAATCTGCTTTTTCCTCTTTTGTCTAAGCGCCCCCTCCCCACACAAATTCACCCATCTTTACCTCCCTCTCGTCACCCAGCCATCTTATCGTTCCATCGGAACAAGCCGCACCCAAACCCTAGCCCCAGTATAACTATTTAAGCTTTCCTCTCTTCCCACAAAAAAAGCTTCCAACCTCTATTTCCCCACTGCATACACTCCCTATCTTGTTCCAAGGCCCATATAAGCCGCTGAATTCACACCCCCAGAGAACTAATATCTAATCTTTAATTATTTTTTTTTTTTCAAAATCCCCTACTAATCCAGCATCTGTTCCGCTGTGTGTTTTGTTTCCCTGCGCTTCGTTTTCCCACCCTCTTGTGGTCATCACGTTACCCTTGCCCCAGGCATCATTTTGCACCCAAAAGCTTTCTTCAACCTAGAACCTTGTTTCCATGATCAGGCGCCTTGCAAAATCTAAGTATATATTGGCATAGTTTAAGCAAGTCACTCTAGGTTGGGAATCTACTACTTTCTAGTTACTTTGACCCCATCCATCCTCAACCTTCCACACAAACTTCCTCGCATGTCCTTGACTCCCACCTACTCAGGGTACATTGGCCTGACCAAGGACGCCGTGCTAGTGATCCAAGGCGTGCTCAACCAGGAACTCAATTCTGTCCACAGAAGGCCCCACGAAAGAGAACGCGCCGAATTGATCCGCCTGGGCCATGTTTTCGTGTTCATCGAGGAGCAGCTGGGCATCAAGCGCTGGACTGATGGAGTGGCCTGGTCGCCGTCGAGAATCTTGGGCCGGTTTTTAGTTTACCGAGAATTGGACCGGGGCGCCATGGGTGACGATAAGAGAAGGCGAAAACGGTCGGTTGCAAAAGCGGCAGCAGCGGCTGCGGCAGCAGGCGGCCATAGCCCCCAGTTGAACTTGCTGGCCCACGGCTCTCCCAGTAATCCATACATTTCGCTGCCTTCGACGTCGACGTCAACGTCGGGCTCTTCTTTTTATCCCGACTACGGCCTCATCAAAAAAACGCTTTCTGTCGCCACCACAGCGAAAAACATCAAACAAACCGTCCACTTGGTGTCGTACTACCTGGCGGGGGACGTTCTCCTGGGCAAATTGTCCCGGCCTTCTCATACAAACCTCCAGTTCATGCCTATATCCCCCGACTTGTGGGACGCCGTGCAAAAGCTGCTGTTGGGCGGAAAAATCCCCATCGAGGACGAAGCCCTGTATTTCTTGGACTCCAACTATCAACTCCAAAACATGCTGGTGCTCATGAGAGACAGACAGCAGCTGGTTCTGCTGCCGGGCCAAAGACCGCTGTCTCTGCCCTTTCACCACCCGCAGCCGCCGCCAGCTGCCTACCAGTCCCACACGCAGCCTCTCCAGCCACATCAACAGCCTCATCACTTCCCGCAGAATTTTCCCCAGAGCTACCCGCCTCAGCAGCCGCTCAACTCTTCCTACTCCCAGCTATTCCCTCCCAAAGTGCCTCTGGTGCTCCCCAATCCTTATCATACTGACTACGTTCCTCTTCACCACGACGAGAACAAACCGCCTCCGCCCCCCACGGATCAGACCAGCAACCAAAGCAGCATCTCGGGTCCTGTCAGTGGGCCTAGCAGCATTTCTGGGCCTGCACTGGCTCCGTATCCATATTTTAATGTGGCCAACCCCAACCCTCCCATGGGTGAGCAGTACTCCTTGACTCCACAGCCCCAGTCCTTGCCGCCTTATCAGAACTTGTACAACCAAAGCTACTCGTATCAGGTGCCTCCAGTGCAAAGGAGACCTGACACGGAGGTGTTTCAGCAGGACGAGCACTACGGGTACATTGACTCCACAAAAGAGAGACAGGATGATAGAATATTTCGATTATCGTAAGGGGGGTCTTTGGCTCTATTTCGTCGTACATAATGTGCTATGCGTTGGTTTGCTCCATTCACTGTTGTTCCATGCATCTCACCGTCGATATAATCTATTGCCTTCGTGTCATAATCTCCACATCCCAAATTAAAAAAATAATGACAACAAACAGTTGCCTCATTGGGCTTGACTTGCGAAGCATCTACCGCTACGTTAATGAAACGTTGGTATTGTAGTTTATTCATGCATTGAGCTACTTTGCTTTTGATGTTATTTTAATACACTCGATAAATCTCATAAATAGATAGTTCGGCGTTGGTGTTTCCGAATAGATGATGCAGTATATACTATAGTTGCTGGGATTTCTGTTTCAAGGACCCCGGTCTGAAACGAGGGACCCTGACGTTTCCTGAAGAAGTTTCCTTGTATTTTTTTTTGGGCTCATATGCGGGCAAAGCTCTTCAGGACTGACGGTAGCAAATATAAAGGCTCGTCGATTTACGAGTAGAATCAAGCTCGACATGGTACCGGTTGAAAATCAACTTGAAGCTAGCTCTCTGAGGTTGCTTGCAGTGATTCATCATCTTTGTGTATGGCAAGACGCCAAATACACCCAAATTTTTTTTCCTCCCACGAGTCTCGAGGCAGGGATTTTAAGCATAGACAGAATTTATCCAGCCTTATCAAATGACAAAAGCGTGAGGCTTTGGGGAGGTCACAGACAGAGAGAAATCACAATATTTGGTGTGGCACGATGCCCAACCTTTACGCACAGAGTCACCAAGCGGATAGTTCGATTAGCAAGCACCCAAAAAACATCAGGAAGTCCAGAATCCATAGCAAAGACTTTTAAAATTCAATTGACACAGTAAGCAAAACCCAAATAAACATGGCTTGGCTGTCCGTGCTTGTCGTTTTTCTTCAAACATTTAGGCGCGTAGAAACTCTATAAGTATAAAGGAAACATTACTGGATTTCTTGAGCCTCGATGCCTGCAAGGAACATGCGTGTATCTCCTGCACGTAATGCATCGATTGCATGAGGATTCCTGCATCGCGCGAGGAACCATATTCTTTTCTCACCACTTTTTCTAAAATGTAGTTTGTTGCCAGGGTCCACCCACGGGCCGTATGCAGGGAATAGCCTGGTCCCCAGGATGTCCTTTTTATCATTCCTGACCCGATTCTTGATTTTTCCGCCACTCGAGTAATGGTGCTAGCTCCTCGATTCGCCCACTTTCTTCCTTGATGAACTTGTGCTCTAGAAGGTCATCGGTGTTTCCTCTCGACAGAGGATTGAGACACAAACAAACCGACAAAAAGTTTCTCATTTTCTGGCTTGAAGCTCCAGGGTTCTTTAATTGCGGTGTGCCGTTTGTTGCAATAAGATAAAGTGCCTTCAATGGTTCCTCGTTCAAGTATGGAGGCTCACCTTCGATCATCTCGATCAACATGATACCCAAGGACCAAATGTCTATCTTTTCGTCGTACTCCCTTTGTTTAACAACCTCGGGGGCCATCCAGTACGGTGTTCCGACCATTGTGGCTCGCTTGCTTCTTTGGTCGGTCAATTTAGCACAGAAACCGAAATCTGTGATTTTCACATTTCCCTTAGAATCAAGTAAAACATTATCTGATTTTATGTCTCTGTGTATGATATGCTTTCTGTGTAAGAAGCGTAATCCCTTGAGTGTTTCTTTGCAAATGGTTGCAATCTGATGCTCGTTAAGTTTGCCTTCATTGTTCTCAATAATTTCTGTCAAGGAACCGCCCTCCATGTACTCCATGATCACCAAAAGATCGCTGGAGCCCCTCAAGTACGAGTCCAAAAAGTTGACAATATTGTCATGCTGTGAGTCCTTCATCACCAAAATCTCGTTGATGATCAATTCTTTGCGTGGTTGTACTTTAAGGTCCATCTGCTTGATTGCAACCTTTTTCCCTCTTTCTCCTGGTATGAGAGATTCAGCAAGGTAGACTTCTCCAGAGGCACCTTGACCAGCCTTGGAGATGATGCGGAATAACGTCGAAGGGTCCTTGTTATTAACGACTGTCTTCAACTTGGCAATCACTTGTCTCTCATTGAGCTGTTCACGTTCCTTCTTTATTTGTTTAGTTGTTTTCCCAGAGCCACCTGGGCCAGCAGCTGGCTTGATTTGGGTTTTCTGTGCCTTTGGGTCAACGGTACGTGGAGGCACATTTTCGGATTTTTGTGTCTCGTGTGCTGGCTTCAACTTGAGAGGCTTAAGATCTGGAACATCGTCGTGGTACTTTTTATGCTGGTCTACTTTCGCCAAAGTATGCTTGACATGGTCAGAGTGTACCTTGACGTCAGGGTGGACGTTACGAGGTAACAGTGGGGGCGCCTGCTTTGGTGCTTGGGTGCTAGGTCCCAAGCTGGAAATTCTCGAAACTTTATTCTCAGCATGGCTTGGCAGCTGGTCGCTGGTCAATGGAGGGTGTTTGCGTGAAGGTACTTGGCTTTGATTTTGATATGGCTGAGGTGCCTCCCGTTGAGGCTGCAAGGGAGGTTGTTTCTGTGGCTGGCCAGGAACGGGAGGAGCACGTCTAGCGGGGATTAAGCTTCCAGGTCCCGCCTTCTTTGGGAGAGATTCATCACTCTTTGGCGTTTGTGCATGCATTAAGTTCATTAGAGGCGAGGCATTGTCCTTCTTCTGTGTGGTATGGTAAGGGGCTGGTGGTTTTGGGGCAGCTCGGGTGGGCTTAAAGTCTTTCTGCTGGATGTCGTGCTGAGTAGACGAGGACTTGGGAACTGGGTGTTTTGTCCATTCCTGGAAGTTCAAGCTTCCCTGGCCCGAATTTAAAGCCGGGGATGCAACGGGAGTATTAGCGTTGGACCCATTGATGTCTGAATAGAATTCCAAAACCTCGATGACGGCAACTGGGTCTTTTTTCCAGTCTTCGTTGGTGATTGCAGAGTTCAGAAGCATGCTCTTCCACGCCTCAGGCAATCCAGTGAAGTTTCCACTGGCAGGGTCAAAACCCACATGAACTTTGTGGGTGAAGTTGATAGGATTAGATACACCCAGAGCCCCACTTATAGTAGACGAGCCGCCATTACCAATGTTTATCAAGGGGCACTTAGTAGCGAAGGTATCAAGCCAGTCGTGATACTCTGTGTTGCTTCTGATGGAGACCAAGAGGGTATTGGCATTGTTTTTCGGCACAATCTCGATGATGGGGTAAGAGTTGACCTTATTCGAGCCGGAATTGGACTTCAAGTTGATGGCGCCAATCAAGTTCAACGGAAACAGCATATCCAAGTCCTTGGGCTGCGACATGTCCGCAGAAGGCTCCAGCTTGTAGAAGTTAAGGGTTCTGTCGCTGATCACCATAAACCGCTTATTCCAGCGGAACGCTGTGAATGTGTCCTCCTTCAAATGCACCCAGCCCGCCTGGCGTCTATTGGAGAGGTTCCAGGTGACCCCCAGCGAGGCAGAAGTGCCTGGGGGCGGAGGAGCTCGACGGTGGTTCTTCAAGTCTGAGGTGTAGATCGACGTCATGGCCAATTGAAGTGGAATTGACGAAGCTAAGGGGATGTCTCTTCGAAGAGAGTGATTCGTAGAATATGAAACAAGATAATGCAGCGAATGGACGATGAGGTGGGGGGAATTTGACTAGATCGAGAAGATTTCACGGACAATTCCTTTTCTTTTGTCTTTTTGGATGTAGAAATCTCCCCAGTAACGAAAGTTGACTGACTTCCTTTCTGTCTATTTCGAAGATGTGGATCCCGAGACGAGAAACAAAAATATCTTTGATTGAAAAAGCCGAGTGGAGCGCGTCGCGGCTCCCAAACAAGAAATATGTGTTTCGCAAGGAGGCAGAAAGAAGGATGATGGTTCTCGAGAAAAAAGGATCAATTTTGGGTGTTACGAAGAAAAGTGCCTCCGAAAGTTGGCCCGGAGATTTGAATGGTCCAATAAAATGTGGCTAAGTTCGAAGTAAACTTGTGTGAATCTTATGGGCCTTCTCGTCTTTTAGTGCGTTTTGCAACCGCTTCTCTGCCGTGTACATTCTCGGCGCAGCCACGAGGTACACGGCCAGCATAGTGAAGAACTAAAGATGGTTGGAAAATCGAAGAAAAGTTAGAGACAGACATTTATTAGATGACTTGGGTGTTTAATTAGTTTTTGCTTTTCTTTTGTATCCTTCTTTTATTTTTCCTTATTCTTGTTTTTCTCTCTCTTTTAGAGGTGATCAATATAGTCATTCTACTGGGTGCTCTTTTCTGTTCGCAGCATGTGCTTAGACACTACATGAAAAAGTGGGGGGCGACCAAAGACATATTCAGTGTGGGAGAAGTACTTGTATAATGGAAACTAGCGATCAGATCCTCTGTAGATATCGATCGTGTACATGAATTTTCAATATTCTCCACATGTTTAGGGCTTCTCCTGTGTTTCACATTGGTTCCAAGACCTTAAAGTCGGTCGTCCATAAAGATCTCGAGTAGCTCTATGTTGCAAGTCTTCTACAACAGAGTTGACGATGCTAATAATACCACCTTGAAATGCTGACGATTTTGAGGCGGAAGTAGTCATTTCCTTGAGATGCTTCTCTTATCTACTTCCACCGGTGAGATCCTCAAAAAGCCGCTTAAACAATTGTCCCTATTTAGCTATTCACGATCGACAATCCTTCTAAAAAGATATTTCGGCTATCTAATGAGGAATTCTTTATCGTTTGAATACACGTTGTAGTTAATGAACGGAAATTACATGCATCTCGAGAACACAAGACGTAGCCCGAGCGAACTTTCTTCAGAAAATTCGACAATGACGTGTGCCGAGAAACAAGCGGTTAAAATCGAATTTATGACCTAGATTCTCGTGTTCCACAAAACCTCCTTCAAGTAAAACTTGAATGCAAAGTACACAAAGGTCTAAATAAAAGGTACGCAAACTTAGTCTTTCCAACTGCATCAATGGTTCGTTATGATCTCGCTTGCTATTAAAAATTAGCTCTTACCGGGCAAACTTTATAGCCGCAAGTTTAAATTTTATCCAGCGTCTTTTGCCACAAGTATAGACGATCATTCAAACACTGCAAACGATGTCGCTTCTCTCAGAAGACTCTTCGCAAGGAAGTTTTTACGAAAGCTGCCTTCACAAGAATTTTATCTTAAAAATTTTTTGGGTGAATTCTTGTATGAATTGATAAGTATCCTGACGGTATTTTCCGTCACGATAATTACGGAAAAATCTTCACCACCCAAGAGAGCGAACAAGGAAGCTGATCACGCAAATGAAGATCCGCTTTGGTGCCCTTTTGTCTTTGTTATTAATTTTTAATAAATTTATATAAACCGGAAATAAGAGTCGAAAGTGGGCAAATTGAGTATGAACAATGCTGTTGTAAACGACAGAATGGAATTTATCGTACATTCAGTATCAGACGATCGACGCCTATTGTTTGCAATTTGCGTTGTCAATACCATTTGTGTGAACTTCACGAACAATGCAGACTTTCGTGCTCCTACGCTTTTACCAAAGGATGCATCTTTACGACCTCATCTCGGAGCCCTCGGTGCATCGAACCTAAACTTTATTTAGTGCTGCCTATTGGCTACATCGGGCCGTCAGTGAGGTTGTAAGCTATACATGACTTTGAGGTTTCCCTGTAAAAGTTGTCTTTTTTGTGGATAAAATAGACAATATCGTGGGGTCTAGAGTGCCGTTCATAAAGGCAGATCACCCCTTGATTGTAAGAAATAGAAGGTTTGTTCATACCTTGCATTCATGCAAAGGTCTCTCTGAAAATGGAAAGTCTGGAAGTGACCTACAGATGTAACACCGAAAGCGCCTTTCTCAATTGGCGATTATGCGTGGATGATTTTCACTATCCAGCCCTTTGCATTACTTTGTACGGCTCTTCTTGCCATCGCTGCAACACAGGTGCCTTGCGCCTCCGATGCAATGCCTTGACGTCAATATATCCAAGTTGTGGCCCGATTCCGTTATCCAGAAATTTGCACTAGACGACGCTTCACTCAAGAATCATGGCGACATACTGTATCGGCGAAAAGTTTAAACCTTCTTTGCCAGAAATCAGTGAATGAGATTTTTTTTCGCCAACCTTCTGTGAAACATAAGGAGTAGTACGATGAGGCAGCATCGTACATTTACATTATTGTTTGCTGTACAGCTCCAAGGAAGCACAAGGCATACTCCTAGTTGCGATGCACTCAGCCGTAAATGTGATGAAGAATTGATCTTCAAATAACGGAAAAAAGATCATTCTTCGAGAATGAAGGCGCTTTGGAAAGCTGTAATTTTGAATTGAGGAAGACTAGAATGTGGTAGGTATTAGCCATAGTGGATGCTTGTCAACTCACGACGCCTCGGTCAAAAGCTTGTTTTGAAAAAGAAGCGTTGAGACACAGGAGCACAATTATATTTATGTCTAAAAAGCTTTTTAAATATTAAAAATGGTGATGATAAGCTTCCGTTTTTAAAGGAAAAGGTAAGATCGTGGCCTTGCCTGCTCGCCTTTACTCCTTATTCTTTCGATAATTTCAAGTGATTAGCGGACGTTACCCGATCTCAATGTGACCAATGAAGAAGGGAATATTTGGTGTCTTCATCAATGATTTGAGTGATACAAAGTCCGTGGAAAAGAAGAACAATACCCGAAGGGTCCACGACTCTTTCCTCCTGCAATCACCTTCTACGAGGCTAAATAGTAGACTATGATTGTTAAAGACTTTCTTGATTGGACAAATGGACGTCCCGAGTGATCGACGCCAAGGATTGAGATCTGTCTTTAAAGAGTCAAAGTCCCGATTTATGTTTGTGATAGGCTTCTATTATTTGGTTACAACAATCGATGGTGATCAAAATAACAAAGGTTCTATTGTCAGTCTGACTCTCAATAATGCACTATTGTAATATGGTGAGCTAGTCGACATTCAACTATTGTTGACTCAATTGCTAAAGAGTGGACGCCAAATATTTGGGCGAAGTTGGCAGTTTTCGCTACCAAGTTTCACAGAAGAAGATGCTGTGAACTTCCTTACTGTGCAACAGAGGTATCAGATGAATCCTTCACGGATGACCAGCTCTCGATAGATGTGGTTCAGTTTTTCCTCCCTCAGCCTTCGCGTCACGAACTCAGTTCCTCGTATGTAATTCTACCTGTGATATTTCATCGGAAATAGAAAGAACATACAATTTCGCAGCCAATAACAGCAGAATCGATAGGAACGGCATCATCACGGGAAACCCAAATCTAAGTGGTCTTTTCCTCGTCCAAGAATGATAATCACTTCAGCGTCTCTATAACAATTCAAGCTGCTAACTCGTGAGCAAAAGAAAGGCTGTGAAAATTTTCCAGTGACTAGAAGCAATTACCATCCTCTCTAAGCACCCAAAAAGATACTAAGTCAGAGTATATCTCAGAATATAGAAAGCTGTGTCATACAACCTACTTCAACTTTGTTGAGATTTCGTCTTTTCAGATATTTCTCTCCATGCCCATTCACACTATTTCTAACATTGAGATAATTCCCCCCAAAATATGCTACCCCAGAATGTGTGCGCAAAGAAATCACCGTTCTAAATAATATTTACATTTACCCACACCCCAAAAAATGGGCTTGTTCAAGCGGAAGGAGCGACTAGACTCGCCTCCTCAGAGCTCAAATAGCTCTTTGAAATCAAGCCCGCTGCCTCCATTAGAAACTTCAACCTCGCAACTGAGCAAACTTAAACAGAAACTATTCAAGAAGAAAGAAGGTGAGTCTGAGCAGCCAAGTCAACAACCTGACGCAATTGAGTCTTCAGAAGAGGACCCTTTTGACGTGGAGGATGATGATGAGCTGGACTACGAGCCTCATTTACACACATGGCTTCCGAGGGAGAGAACAGCGACGGTGTCTCAGTTATCCACTCTCATGGGCTACATGTTGGGTACACTGGATTCAAGGGAAGGGCTCCAAAAAATGGCGAACGAGGAGCTGAAAAGGACGTTCTCGCTATTGCCAAATGGCTATAATATAATACGGTTGTCGCCAACAATGGATAGAAAGGATCCTCTGGTGACTACCTCCATCATTGGAGATCCCCAGGTGCAGCTCATTAAGCAGCTCAGAGAGAAGCTAAAGACAGTGCTTGACCTTAAGGGGGATCTACAGCAGCAGTATCAGCATTTGCAAAAACATGAGACACTTTTTCAACGCTACGGTACCGTTAAAGACGTCATTGGCCGAGGTGCATACGGCGTTATCAAGGTTCTTGATTCCGGAGCATCTAAGAAAGTGTATGCCGTGAAGGAGTTACAGAAACGATCAGCTACAGATTCAAAATGCGTCGAAAGTAGTGAGAAGTTCATCGATAGAGTAATCTCCGAGTTCATCCTCTCCTCAACCCTCAACAACAAGAACATTGTTCGTTCTGTCGACCTCATGGTTTCTCTACCGCCTTTGGATGCCAACATTGATACCACAGCCGCCAACTTCATCGAGAAGAACTTCAAGGTCAATCAGGTGATGGAGTCCAGCAACGGCGGCAATCTTTTTGCATACATTAAGAAGTGTGTTACTCAGAAACATTACATCACGATAGACGACATAGATTGCATGATCAAGCAGATTGCTCTGGGGCTATGGTATATGCATCAGCATGGCGTCGCCCACTGCGATTTGAAGCTTGAGAACATTTTGATCAAATACGACAACAATAGCATTACGTCCGATAAGAACGGAACGAAGAAGACTCGCATGAACCTCAAGATTTCAGATTTTGGTAAATCCAGTGTGTTTCGAACAGCATGGGACTCAGGCGAGCAGCCTTGGCCTGCTTCCAATGGTCCTATCGGGTCCGAGCCTTTCATGGCTCCCGAAGAGCACTCGAGATCGTGCAAGAGCTGGTCGTTGGCTAAGAAAGATTGCTGGGGCCTTGGTGTTCTAATACTTGTTCTCTATAACGTTCGAAGACACTATTTCTGTGGTGCGTCCGAAAATTTTGTGGTTGCTACATATTACGACGAGTCAGCTCAGGAGGAGGACTCTAGAGCTTATGGTAGCACGTACCTTTGGAGGCGTACTGATCCGAAGCCGCTATCTAAGAAGTTTAAGGATTCTACTTTTGATGAATACGCCAGAAATGCCATGATTGCAGACTACGATGAGAAGACTGGGAAGTGGAGCATCAAAAAGAAGGGAGCATTCATCCCCATCGAAACTCTTTTTGAGAAGGGTCAGGACTGCGATAAGTCTAGTCTTGAATCTGATCTTGACGATGAAGGCTTCGAGGAGTCTGACTACGAGATTCGTAGGCGTTTCATATACAAATTACTCGATATGAATCCATCTACAAGGATAAGTGTGGATGCACTATTAAGAGGAGCCTGGCTTGAGGATGTTGAAAGTTGTTGTGCTTGAAGTATTTAACAAGAATTAATATGAGTACAAAGGTACCGAACTGCATCATCTTACCGGTAGATTCTGAATAGACGGGAAGACACCACGATCAGCTAATGCCAAATGCAACGAGGGGAAAAAAGGGGGGGAACTAAAGGATTGAGTAGTCATATCGTGAGTGTGAAATGAAATGAGGGTAGCAAATTTACGTGCCACGACCATCAGATGTAATGCAATGTGAGTGGAAATCAAGCTCCCTTCGCAATTTTAAAAATCTGGAAAGAGCGCCCCATATGGATCGTCCACGCCCGATATACCGTAGTCAAGTTCCTTATCCTCGGGGAAGCGGTCGAATTGAGATGTGTCTCCCACGCCAGAAGTGATGGGAGGTTCATATGGCGTCTCAATGTCCCTCGAAAGTAGCCTCTCCCAGATCACCTCTTTGAACCACGGATGGTTTTTCACGTCATCAGAACCATTTTGAAGATTACCTAGCCTCTGTGTCAAGTCTTTCACAATAAGTTTTTGAAGAAGATCAAGTATATCAGGGGGCAAGTAGTCAGGATACGTTATGGTACCATTCAAGATGTTCTCGTATGTCTTCATAGGGGTTGGGTCGTAAAAGGGCGTGTACCCTGTAAGCATCTCGAAGATCAAAATGCCAAACGACCACCAATCCACAGACTTGTTATAAGGCTTCGTGGCCACCACTTCCGGAGCGATGTAGTCCGGCGTTCCGCACAAGGTGTATGTCACGTCAGTAACCTCTTTGGCAAACCCAAAGTCCGTGAGCTTGATGTGGCCGTTTTTGTCCAAAAGAATATTTTCGGGCTTCAAGTCTCTGTATATGATGTCGAGATTATGGAGATACTCTATGGCAAGGAATACCTCTGCAGCGTAGAATTTAGCCACAGGGGTAGGGAACCTCTGGGATTTTCGTAACAAAGAAAACAACTCTCCGCCTTCTATGTAGTCCATGATCATAAACAAATTATGGCAATCCTGAAACGTGCCCCACATTCTGATGATGAACGGATGTTGCGCAAGCTTTAACATTCTCCTTTCATCGTTGGTGTGCTCCACCTGCTTCATGTTGATGACTCTTTCCTTCTTCAACGTCTTCATAGCGTAGAACCGCCCATTATGCACCGACCTGGCCAAGTGAACTCTGCCAAACGAGCCTGTGCCCAACGTTCTAAGAATCTGGAAATCGTTCAACGAGTACTTGCCCTTTGTCGTAATATCTCTGTTTTTGTTTTTGCTGCTTTTCTGCGCCGGCTGGTTTTGGTTTTGAAGCGCTGTCACACTCAGCCCAGCGTCATCGTTATTATTATTGGCGTTCTGTGTCGCTGACTCCTGAGTCTGGTCACCACCGACGTTGTTTTGCTGAGCGGCCAGTTGAGTCTCGTGATAGTCCATTGCGAGAGGAAATAAGGGGAAAACGAGGTTGGAAGAATTAACGCAACGGGAGCAGAAGCCAACGGAACCTTGATGGTGATGATGATTTTCTTTATCGGGAGTGGGTCCAGACAACAAGGAAGAAAGAAAAAGGTCTTAGTTATCTCCCCGATTTCTCACTCACTTTCTCTCAGCACTTGTAAGCAGTATCTCAGATGTCAAACGGCGGGTCCAACAGACAGGACGAGTCAGAAAGCCGCAAAAGATCTTTTAACAGAGAGGCACCACCGAATGACGAGAGTCAAGAGGTTGAAAGAAAATCAGGAAATCAAGTAGCACTATTTTTAGTAGACGGGGATTTTCGGATGTAGTATTTGAGAGTTCTCTTTGGGCTCCTTGTTGCAAAGTGGTAATTACCTTCCGGTCTTGGTGGTTTAACTTTTTTTTCTGCTTAGCGCAGGCGTGTTCCTGTGATTATGCCCGCCGTTAGTTTGTCGCTTTAAATGCCTCACGATCGGCTATTTCTTCGCAACTCATCTTTTTTTTTTTTTTTCTCCTTAATCCTCGGCTTTTCGCACAGTCAAAGCTGGAGAAAGTGTATTGTCTTATTTCATCGATGCCTTTACTAAAATTAAGATCATATCGATCCTTTAAAAGTTTAGACGTCATTAGATCACGGGGCTTGGCATTATCTCCGTATATGTGCTCTAGTCGACGTGCTGTTATAAAATTGCACCATTCTCTAAGTTTTTGCAGCCAATGTTTACCGAACCCAGTATTCATCAATATCAACGACATCACCCATATCAGATTCATCAGTATTTGTATTGGAGTTATCATCCTCTTCTTCGTCATCTTCTTCTTCCTCTTCGTCATGTTCATCGACAACACCTACGTTGCCTGCACCACCTTCCTCGTTGCCTACCTCATCGGCCGAATCATAGCCGAAACCTTCACCACCACGATTCACGTCTCTTCTTACCCTTGTACCATCTCTACTGCTGATGATGTTGCTCATTCTTCTCAATGGGTGACGCTCTTCACTGCGTTGGCCACTACCTTGAGAGCCCTCGTGTGCAGCGTTTCCCAGCACCAATCCTGTGATTTGGGAAAACGCCGTCTTTGATTTTTCATACAAGTTGTTTGCATTCAAGTAATCAAAGCGCTCCATACTGCTTGCTCGTGATCCTCCTCTGGTTCTATACTTGGGCTTGGACATATCCAAAATTATTCTCTGTAGAATCAGACTGAATTGATACCGGTGTAAGAGCTTGGCCTTGTCTTCAGCGCTCATTTCGGCATCATCGTCATCTGCTCGAGAAACATGATCGTGGACGTCGTCCTCGTCCTCATCATCATCCTCACTTTCTTCAATCACAATGTTTGACGAGTTGAAGAGCTGTCTATCCTCATTATGAGGATCACTGTGGGTTCGGTGACTTACTGTATCAAGAAGCCCAAAACTCACCTTGTCTGGCACCTGGTAACCAAATGAATCATCTTGCCATGTCAAGTTTATAAGGATCCAATTGATGGAAAATTTGAGCTCAATGAGCTGATTGGCCAAGTTTACCCTTTCATTAAGGTTATTCCCACAGATTTTGTGCTCGAGTTTATCCAGCAACTTTGCATCAAGTATGCGTTTCCATATATTAATCATTGGCTTCAGTGGAAAGTCCAGCTTTTTGAAAACCAGGATGTTGGTATAACGATGATCTTCCACATAGTTGATTCCCACAAGAAGCCTAACGTAGTCAGTGTTCTTGACAAGCTTGAAAAAGAACTCGTCGTTATGAAAGAAATCTTGCTCGCTGTAGGTTTTGTCATCATCAACAAACAAATTGTAACTCAAAAGATTACGTAGTAAATATTCGTGCCATGAGAGTGGGGCACTTGTGTGTCCCGCGTCGTGCTCTTCTTTAACGTATTCAAGGTAGGATTCTTTGATGGCTTCACTGAAAAATGACGAAGCTGCCGTGAGATTGCGCATGATTTCAAAAGCAAGAATCTTGTGCTGAACGAATAATGAATGAAGATCAGGGTCATCCTCCACGGGGCCAACAAGACCATAAAGCGATTTTTCAAACACAAGCGACAAGGGGATGAAATCCCACAAGACCTTTCTATTCTCCTCATTTTCGTTGTAGAGGTAACTTTTTACAACCTGGAGAACGGTTAGTTGCTCTCTGAGATGCTCATAGCAGATCTCCCTTTCCTCTTCTTCCGAATATTTGATGTCTTCCTGAACATGCGTTTGCGGCTGGAAAACGCTGGCTAAATCCACCATGAAAGTGTCGTGGTTTACGATCTCGTAGCGGAATGAGCTGAAATCAAGGATGAAGTTGGCAATGGAAGCCAAAAGAATGACTTTTTTGACACAGAGAGACTTTCTTGGTGGAGGATATTGAAGGCTTAATCCGGGGTTTGCTTTCGTGAAATATTGCATGGCATATTTGACGTTGTCAAGTTGTCCGAGAACCTCCAAAAGACTAGAGACAAAAGTACCTCGTCTTTTGAAAGATGCTTCTCTGTTGTAGCGTGACCGTACAATTTCAATAATGTCTTCATTTAGGTTGCTCTGATCAAGCGAGCTTAACGTCGTGTCATCATCGACATCGAATACACTTTTGATAGAATTGCAGTCAACAAAAAAAGTTCTCAAAGTAGTGATGGAACGCGAAAGTGACCTTACTAGATAAACCGTTTGTGTGAAGATAGGATGTTCTATCAAGGTGTAGATCATACCGAGGTTCTTGCCAAACCAGTCAAATACCTTTGTTTGGTCTTGCTTGGCGGAGTTTCTTAATAGCTTACCCATCACGTCATATGATAGGAGAAGCTGTTGGATCAAGAATCTGTAATTGTCCATAAGTTCGAAAAGTAACAAGCACAAAAAATTTGGCCCTTGAGATTTGCTAGATTTCAGGTCCAGGAATTTTGTCACTCTGCGACGGTAGTCCTCGTTCGAGCTTGAATAAACGCTAAGCAGCTGGAGGTAGTCAGCGATCTGTTCCATTCTTGAGATCTGAACGGCCACGTCATACGATGCCTGACCAGCATTTCGGTGTTTCGATAAACTGGTAAAATCTGCAAGTTTTGACTTTTCCTTTGATGCTACTTTGAGTCTGAAGATACTCACGAACATTGGTGTCTTCCTTACAAGATCCTGAAGATCTTTCATTATCTTGGTATCAACATTGGTGTTGTGCAAGTGTAATGACATGCGAGGGTATTTAAGGCAGAGACCGGAAAGCACAGACACAGGGAGATTGAGATATGGAGGAACAGAGTGTTTTTTGTCAAGATCGCTGTCCAAAAGTTCGATGATTCTTGGGAAAAGCTTCTCATACGTGGCAAACACAATCTCCTCTGAAGCGGTACCCAGGTCCTCGAGAGCATTGAGGTAGAAGTGAATCAAGTTAAGGGTCGCAATGTTAAGATGATGGCAGCCATCACACTTGAGCAAGAGAACCATGCAAAGAAACACTTCTTTTGATGTGAAAAAGGGTGACTTAAGCGGAAGCGCTATGCTTTTTTCCCTGGTGTAGTTAAGCAACTGGGCAGTAGTCACCACTAAAGACGTGATGAAGTCGACCTCGATAATGTCTCGCAATATTTTCTTATCTGCAATTATATTTGGCGACACCTTCTCCAAAAAGTTGCCAACTGTGGGCAATCCCAGGACGTAGTGCCTGTGCAACATGGCAAATTCCTTTTGGAGACGTGTCAAACAAAGCCTCAACAAGGAAGGGGCATACGTTCTCGAGAGCTCCCTTGGGGCCTCCTTGAGAAGAAGTGGAAGAGTGTGTAAGCTTGACACAACAGCGTTCTTCAGTTTCAGAGATACCATCGGGATGGTAGAATCATCGCATATAAGGAGCGTCGTAGTAAGCTTCCACAAATTTTCGTAGCATTTCTGATCAAGAGAGAGAGCATCTGCGTTGGCAAACACAACAATGATCCACAAAGCATCACAAATACTCTTGTGTATGTCGCTTTTCACTTTGCCAGCCTCCGAAGGTAATCTAGATGAGTTTTGACCCGTCACCGGCAAAAAAACCTCAGTCACATACTGAAAGAGCATTGAAATCAAAGGCACCGCCCCCTGTAAGCTGCTTGAGTCCACGTTCACCTTGTCGTCGGAACCTTGCACGTCAGCGACGAAACAGGCCAATATACGCAAAATCACCACCTTATCGTGGATATCCTGCGCAAGCTCTGGGGCCGGTAAGTCTTTTGTCAGCTCCACCTTTTCCAAATCCTCCTGAAGCTGGTGTAAGAGCCAGTTGACAAATTGAGGCTCCTGGAGCGCCCGAATCTTGAGCTCTCGGTTGCCTATGAGCTGGAGACGAAGCTCTGCCAAAGTTTCAGGAAACCCATTTCGGCCCTGGGGAAGACCATTGAGATGAGCGTATGCGTCTAAGGGCATGCTGAGAAGAAGTGTAGCTTTTTGGTGAGTTGATCTGGTCCAGTCAATTGTGGGGCAAGTTATAGTACCGAGATCGCAGATAAGGTGAGGCAGATAGTGCGCAGGTTGAAAGAAGACGACACTGGAGAGGTTATGGTTAAGGTTGTTTTCGGTATTTTTTCTACGGAGTGGTGGGAAATTTCTTGTGATTAGGGGAATTGCGAATCTAGCTTTTTACATTTGCTCTCTTATGTTGTGGTGTGGGTACCATAGTTAACTAAACTGCTTGCTGCAAATTGTGGCCAGTGAGGTAATAACGAGAAGAAGAAAAGTGAATGTTTTGCTGAGAAGTAGTGAAATTGCTTTTGGAGATCCCAGATTTGACAAGACACATCCGAATGAGTCTGGACTCAATTCGTGATTTGTAGTATGTGTTGCTCAATGCCCAGAGTCAGAGAGAAATGAGACGACCTGAACGTGAAGTAAGCGCTACACTTACGGTATTTCACTATTTCAAGTGATTTGCACATCGTTTACCTCAACCAGTACTACTACCACCCATTGAGCCTACAATACACCAGCATGCTCTACACTGCAACAGCTCATGATCACATATATTCTAGAACTTCTAAGCGATCGTGATTCTAAATCTTGCCTCTCCAGAATTTCTGGCTTTCGGCAGCGGGCTTGCCCGCCTTGATGTCCTTGCTCACGTTGGTGTCGGCCTCCACTCTCTTGGGAATGTACTCCAACACTTTGTCCAACTTGATCTCAGCCTCTGCGCCATCTCTATGGTCAATTGGTATTCTCACCACGCCGTTCTCGTCCGCAACAACCCAGTCGTTGGGCAAAACTGTGATCTTTTCCTCTTCTCCATCTACACCCGTCACCTTCACCGAAATTGGAACGTTGATGCCCACAACTTTGACCACAGGCTGCCCAGCAGTAGTGCCTACCCCGTAAGACCACACGGGATAGTTGAGGTCGTTGTGTTCGGCCAAGTCACGGATTCTACCGAGAATCACCGACCCAGCGGCCTCTCTGTAGTTGGCTCTTGTCGACATCAACCCTCCATACAACGCGTTGTTCACCTTGACAAAAGGAGCGCTTGTCTGCTGAAGTTCTTCCGTAACCGCCATCACAAGCATGCTGTCTTTGGGAATCTCATCAATGTACGACTGTTTCACTGCTGGTCTGGGATCCAGCTTGGGAGCGTAGAGAACAGTGTACGCTTGTCCCACGGCAGTTGCGTAGCCCTTGTTAGGACTATTGCCAATAGGGCTTCTTTGAACGAGGTTTGGAATGAAGCCTCCGTTCTTGAGTCCAAACGCAACCAACGCGTCGGAAACATCACAAGGCGTGTATTTAGCTAAGGTGGCTCTGACAGACATGGGAGATTGAAAAGATAAGGTTGTTGGAAAGGTAGTCAGTCTGGGGTGCGAAATGCGGAGGGCCGATTACACTGAGATTCTATGGGTTTGAGCCAATGAGATCGAGAGATAGCATGTGGTAGTCTTGTTTGAAAGATTCTTATAGATTTGAAGTGATTAAACGAATTGAGGCGAAAAAATTGTACTAATTTGAAGGATTAGGGTGATTTTCCAGAAGCGTTCGAAAAGTCGACCTTATAGGTTACTTGATGTCGCTACACATGTCGGAAATCTGTTTATATCAATATTATGAAGCTCAGCCAAAATCAAGATAGTATCAGAAAGTGCAAATGAGCCCTCTGGACTTTTCTTAATGCTTTAGACTACATGATGTCGTGGTATTGCGGAGTACTCTCTTTTTCGTTCATTACCCATAGTCAGATCTCATGATTTTTTTGCACCCACTAAATAGAACTCTTTTGCACCCATTTGACGGGAATCACTTTAAAGCGTTCACCAACAGCATTTGCCAGATCAATGGTATCTCACGATTCACCACAGAACAGACTTGCGGTTTGGGATACATACGATATTATTTCCCGGTTTTCTTGTACCTCCACTTTCCCTTAACATCCTCATCCTTTGCTCTTCAGTGCTCCGGTTTCCCCAATGCATCATATGATATTAGCTGAACTTTCTCTTGTCCAAAATCGTGATGTGGATGATGTGCTTGCTGCGCAATTGCCAATTTGGCTAATCCAGTGAATGGAAGTCTGTGGATTGTTCATGGGCATTTTACGACTTAAAAGGGCCACATCCCACAGTATTTTGTACAACACCACATTTTAACAACAATAAAATCACCAATAATGTTACTGAAGCCACAAGAGCGTTTCAATTCTTCGAGCATCAACTACAATGATTTGCAATCAACCGGAAGTGCTAACCATCTTTTGCCATGTCAACAGGCTGCTGAATGCCTTCCTTCTTATACAAAAACTTCCAAATTCCTCAATAGTTTCAGGAGAAGCAGAGTCAAGAACAAGATCAAGCGTATCTACCACGACGTGTTCAGGAATGAAAAGAAAAGTAAACTCGCTTTAAAAGACAAGAGTTCCTCTCATGATCATCGGTCTATCAACTGTGTTATTCAGAAACCCAGTTCCCTAAAGAACCTATTCACTATACGAGAACTGGGTAAAGAGCATCCAAACCAGAAGTTTCATTATAACCCTCTACCTCAAAGCAGTCCTCTCCTCGACGGACCAGATTCTGTCTTTGACAATTCTGATGCAAGCAGCCCACTACTAAGGCGGATTGATCTGACATCCTCAACTGACTTTGGCTCTTTTGTTGAAGCCGAAGCTCCTTCTATGCAACAAGGGCATATTTCAAATCCAACCTCAGATGCGATGCTATCGTATAAGTCAGTATCTTCGACAGCGTGCGATACCATTGGCAACGTTTCCCCTTATCATCACTTCATGAGGCTTCTATACGATTCAGAGAGGGGAGAGCTCAAAGACCAGATGATGTTTTCGGCTGTGGCCTATATTGCTTTGCTAAAACTTGCTGAAGTTACAGCTTACACCTCAGAAGCTAATAAGCCAATTGCGGATACAAAAAAGATTGGAATGATCGAGCATATCTCTCAGCCTAGTTGCCATGTAAATACTTCCAAGAAGAGCAAAGCTAACCCTTTTACCTCGAAGTTTCAGAACGCCATGAACAAGCTCAAAACTGCCGCTGCCGCCGCCTGTGATAAAATCGCAAATGCTGTCTTCCTAATGAATTGTAGATGAGGAGAACCAATTGATTCGACTCAACTTCTCTTGAATTAGAGGGAGTAAGATAGTCCGGAACAATAATTACGACTGTCCCTGAGGATCATAATCATCATTAGATTGGGGAGTAATTTGGGGAGTAAATCACCTTGACAGATCAAAATGCTTGTGACCAAGTGTAAACATGACGCCTAGACCCTTCGAATAAATATCATTTCTTCTATGTACAAAGTGAGATAAACGCCGTCTATTCAAGACGCTTTCTCAACTGCTTCAACCGCTCTGCTTCAAAGTCCCCTTCAGCGGCACCTTCGTCAGTTTCTGCTACACGAACACGGTCTTTCTCAGTTCGTGGGCCAACCTCATCTTCCTTGGTGTCTTCCTGTAGAGGCACTATGTTCTGCGCTACCTTGAAGCGCTTGAGGTTCTGAAGAAAATCAGCGCTCAACTCGTAGTCTTTCTGCAAAGTTTCATCCGTCACAGTCTCATCGTGATAAGCGTTCAAAATCGCCGTTAGCGTCTTTGGGTGAATCATGGTTCTCGAGTGGGGCTGCTGTGAGTCGAGCTGATCCTCAACTTCCTTTTGGCCCTTCTCATATAATGCTTTACGGTTGCGGAGCTGCTTCAAGGCTCTCACATTCAACTGCTGATGCCCAGGTGTCTGAGCAGCCTCACTTCTGATCTGGCGCCCTAGCTTACTGATGGAGTCGATGAATGCCTGGTCTGCTGTAGGGTCCATTCCGTCTTTCCCTGGAGGTCCATTTTGCTGAGCGCTTTGCTGGAATCGATTTGATTGATGAGCTAGATTATTATTTGGAGTTTGTTGTTGTTGTTGTTGTTCTTTGGCCTGAGCCTCTGCTTGTGGAGCTTGCTCTCCCGACTTTTCAAACTTGTCCCTAAGTGATTGCGGAGGAAGCTGTGCTTTAGAGCTTCGCAGGATTTTGTCTGTGTTGACAATGTTCTTGGTGAGCTTTCTGGCTGGTCTGGATGCCGAGCTGCCCATATTTTTTCTGATTTTGGTTGTAGCTGCTTTGGATCTAGAGAAAAGTGCTCATCTTGCAGCGCGCACTATGGGATCTGGGGAAAGCATACTGCTAAGGTATCCTCTAGAATTAGTGTATTATGGTACAAATGCAAATGCTGTGAAGCTATATATAGCTGTGCTGGTGCTTTACTCCAGACTCTTCTTCTCCTTCTTCTTCTTATCCTTCTTGTCCTTCTTGTCTTTCTTGTCCTTCTTGTCCTTCTTGTCCTTCTTGTCCTTCTTCTCCTTCTTCTCCTTCTTTTCTTTCTCTTCCTCTTTCTCTTCGGCGACAACCTTGGCCCTTTTGATCACTCTCCCGTCATCATCTAGCCTCAGCTCGACAATTGGTTGCGCCTCGTCGAAATCTCTGGCTCCATATCCGGTAGCAAAGTGTCTCATCTTCAACCCGTCAATCTTCTCCACATCCTTTCTAGGCACAGTGACCGCTTCATGATCAATCTTGGGCACATCCACGATTTCTCTCACAGTGTAGTATCTGTCTATAGTCTTTCCTCTGAACTCCTCATTTACCACAGCGTACTTATCATTGTCAGCAGAAAAAAGCTCCTCGTTCACCTGGTACTTTGTGCCATCCAATTCTAGAGGCCTAACGCCATCATTTCTGACTTTTGTAGAGGTGAAAGATACAGGCAATGTCTTCAACTTCTCAAGAGGGAACCCCTTGGGGGTCTTGATGAGCCAGACTTCCTTGTCACCCATCAGCTTGGGGGCCTGGAGTTGCACTTTTGTGAACCCCTTGGGCGGCTCAAATTGGACATCTTCATAGTCAGACCCACTTTCAGAGTCGTAGACTCTTTCGTCTGACTTGTGGGAAGGAGCCATGGCGGTAGGTTTGATGGGGTCCTGGATGCGCCGATGCTCATCAGAGATTTTTTTTAAGTATGCTCCAGTGCCTTGTGCATTATGTGCAGGCCAGTCAGTTGCTCGGTGGCTGCAAAGATGGCATTGAAAGAGGACAAAGGCTATTTTGGAGGAACTCAAGTCTCGCATGAGGCATCTCTAATTCACTTTGCAAGTCAGAATGAAATAGAGGATGATTTGGACATGTTTGTTGTGTTCACCTTGTGAGATATTGATACCTAATTGGTGAGTGCAATTGAGCAAGGCAGCAAAACTCTGAGAGACAAGAGTGACGAGGCAATGGACATAATTCCAAACATTTTGATAGTTTCTTGTCTACTGATCTTTAAAAATCACATGTGGTGTATATATTAATTATATAATACGCAGCGGGGTATATCGAAAGGAAGGATGATGCAGTGATTATCTCCACAGACACATATTCTACTAGTTGTGATTCAAGGGAGTCACCTAAGTGATCCTGACTTATTACGCTGTTATGAACGGAGCCACTCATACTGTTAATAATGGGTTGCCTATTTTCGCAGTCATTTCTCAAACAGTGAGTTCACAGATCAGAGTAAGCGTCTGAAAAATATTCGGGACATGTTGAGAAATTGACCCCAAGCATAGTACTGTTGCCTTTTATGGCTTTACACTTTAACTTATAGAAGTTCGAAATCGAGGGCTGGAGTCACTATACACTAGCTTCTGAGAAAGTAGAAGGTACGAAGCGCTATTTGCAGAACCGAAGCTGCGACATTCATCGTCAATGTCCAGATTCTAAGTTACTGGCTTTTTGTGTAAATCGTTCTATGGTTCGCAGGTGTTTGGCGTATCGTTTGCAAAGGACGAAAGCGCTTGTGACGAAGAACTTTTATAAGACGCAGCTTCTGACCCATACATGACTACCAACGTGGATCTCCCTACTTGATTATTTTATTTTGTACTCTCATTTTCGAATACCTAACACACAGTGGAATGAGGTCAACTGGGTGTGCTATTTTGCAGCCACTAGGCATAAAGGTATACTTTTAGAAATCGAATGTGTTTGAATACTTTTGGAATTTCCTCACTGTCTTTTTGTTCAATCACATATACCTTTCCATATGCTTCCACGTAATATAGCAATATCTGACCGAATGCTTCGTTTGCCACTGTTGAGTTCGACAGAAGGCAACTCGTGTTCGCTCAGAAATCAAGCAAGTGCAATGAGGCTACCGACATCCAATTATATATCATGATTCCCTTCTATGTTGATTCCACTCTATTCACTTCATCTCATCTCCATTTAGTTTCAAATGCTGCCTCCTTGTGACCTCATCATCGAATTTCTCGATAGGACAGTTAAATCACACAACACCGAGAAGCCATTGAAGGTTAGGGTCACTCTTAAAGCTTTCAGAAAAGTCAAAATTGAAGAACTAAATATTTGCCTCTACTCTGTGGCCAAACTTCTTTTTGGTCAAGGACGTGACTTCAAAGAAATTATGATGACAAAAGACGTGAATGATCTTCTTAGAGGCACGCAGCCTATACTAGAACCTGGTGTCCATCAGTACGACGCCACGTTCATTTTTGCAGACTCTCATTTGTTGGCGCCATGTGTCCGCTTGGGGTTTTCTCATGGAGACTTTGCAGAGTTTCAGTATATTGTCAAGGGATGGTGTAAAACAGAAATGTGTAATGGCGTCAGCACAGTCAGACCAATAAAGATCACGCCCTCTCCTGGGGCTCTTCTGGTGCAGACTGACTTTGTTAAAGGACATCACCTGGCTATAGCATACTCCCCGACCTTATTGCGGGATTTTGTCATGTTCACAGAAAGTCCGAAGGGGAGGAATCAGAAGAGACAGTGGGCTCTTACAGTTCCTTTTAGGATGTCCTATGAGTTTAAGAGGAAATTTCAAGATGAAGTATACAGCGGCCTCAATCATGTCTACTATCAAGGCGAGAACCTTGCAGACTACCTTGAAATTTGCCTCTATACGCCATTCTCCAGTAGCATGGTATTGAATGCTAAAAGTTTGTGGTCAAAGCTGGGGTCAAGGCCAATTGAGCCACAGGTGAGGATTCTGCTCACGGAAGCTACAATGAAGCAAATATACTGGAGGGCGGGAGAAAGGAGAATAAGATACATCAGAACAGATACTTTACTTCATAATGAGAACAGCATGAGTGTCCCTCTCTCTGCTTTTGAGAAGGTTCCTTGCACTTATGAGTGGGATGCCGTGAAACCTTGCGGTGCAGTTACTGACTTCGAGTATCGCTTCAAACTCCCACCGCAGTTGTTGGATTGTGTTTTGGGCTCCAGTTTCCAGTCGTTCTCTAATGTACTAGTCGATCTGCACGTCACAATGAAGCTCCGCTTTGGAATTTCCTTTGTGCCTTGCATGCCTGATAAGCTTATTGACTACGAGCTGAATATCCTCCTCGTACCCCCTACTGAACTGAGAACAAGACTTATTAAGAAGCAGCGGCTCCTGGAACTTGAGCAGTTAAAGAGGTTCGACGATCTTCCGCTGTACCATCTGGCTTTAGATACTTACGTTGCTAGAGTGCTTTGATGGATGGCGTGTTCGATCTGAAAAGGGTGTATTAAGTTTATATAGTGAAGGAAGAATTTTGCAAAAATAGGCAACGTGAGAGAATTTAGAAAAAGCATGTGTAAGTCTTGAGGAAGGTGGTCGTCCCCATTAAGGATGAGCCTACCGGTTCTCAGCTTTTTTTCATGGCGTCTCTAGAGAGACTATTGGTGTCTGTAGTGAGACTTTTGGTGTGTAGCGAGTATCTTGGTGTTCCTTGTAGTGTCAATATTCTTAGAAGAACAAGAATCTCTTCTTCTTTTGTGGAATGAGAGGCAACGACGAGTTGCCCAACTTATTGGTCTCGGGATTGTAGTTAATGGCGTCGTCGCTTTGAACAATGAGCTCAATTTGGTAGCCACGGGCCTGGTTAGGGCATTCGGTCTTGTTGTGGTTGCCCCAGTGGACGTAGTACTCACCTCTGTAGGTATTGGCAGGACAAGCCAAGAACTGAGAAGAATTCTTGTAAGTCAACTTCTGATGGTCAATGCCGAACCCGCTGCTGGCATTCACGGCGGATTTGGTTGTGGACAACTGGAAAGTGTCTGGGTCGACTATCACGCTTGTCGTTTTAGGCTCGATCTGAGTAGCATTGGCCGACTTGTTGGATCCAGGCAAGTTCAAGATGTAGTTATTACTGGCCTTGATCCTGCCGAAAAAGGCCTTCTCGTCGGCGTTAAGTACGAGATCTTCTCCGTCCCACTTCAACAAGTGGTATTGGAAAACAGCACCCTCGTGGTGAGCAATGACGGAAAACACTGGCGAACTTGGTTTGTAGAGACGCTTGTTGATGGGAAGCGCCGTCACTGAGAGGACAAAGAAGAAGAATGCTAGGAGCTGCATTGCACAGATTAATCAATCGTGGATCAAAGAGTATACTAATGGGGAAGAAGAGCCAGCAGGGGAACGTCAGGCAATATATAGTGCAAAACGAGCAAAGACCCTGTGGGTAGGTAGAGGCTGCAAAAAGCTGCAGCGAGTGCAGAGAAGAAGGAATGGAACAAGGGCGAGCGAGAGATAGAGGAAAGCTTTTGTATGGCTGAGAGAGATCTCATGGCAGCTTTTCGCTACCACCGCAGCTATTTTTGGTTGAGTATCCTGCGCAGTGACGTGAGCGACAGGGGCCTCACAGTAATGACATTGCCTAATTAGGTAATGCGCTCGCTCCGAGTGTGGGAAAAATGAACCTACACGCGACACAAGGCGACTCTATAGCTTCATTGGGACTTAGGACGTGACTTTTTGGATACCGTGGTGGAGACGACGCATTCGTCTCCGAAACATTTGGGTTTGTGGTCCTGTTATTAGCTTTCCTGTTTGAGTGGATTTCCTGGTGATAGTGTTGCCAAATACACTTTTAAGTCATGGATTTTCTCTTGGAAGCGCAATTCTCGAAAACAAGGCTACTGAGGTAAGATCTTCCCATCAGGTACCTTTGACTCCGATTTTTGATGACATGTTCAAATCTAGACTTCCTGGTGAGTTCAACCCACTATGTCTATAGCAACGTTTCAGGGAGTTATCATGGCTCGGCTGCATAGCAGGGTCATCGTCAGTCGGTAGTCATTTTAGCTGCTCCACTGACGCTTGACGTCTCACGTGACTGTACCTTGAGCGGATATATATGCACTACTCGATGACCGGGAACAGCTCAATCAATAACATCAATGCCATCTTGCACCATGGCTGTGCGCTTTGATTGAAGTTGTATGACAAGTCTGAAAGTCACGAGGGACGTCAATTAGAGTTGAAGGAGGTGGGGTGAAATCCCGAAGTATATGTTGTTTGAATTCCCGATTCAGAAGCCGTGGTGTAGTTTCCGTAAGTAAGAGTTTCTTGCAACTTCAGTGCAAAACGCGTAACTACTACAAACTTCAAAGTAGTTTCGTTTTGATAATTGCGTTGAGCAGAAAAAAAAAAAAAATATTAAATCACCTACCTTGAGAATAATGAGGTTGTCAAGAGAGAGAATACAACAAGTAAGGAATGGTTGAATTTACCATCGAGGTGCTTCATGAATCAAAGGTATTGATAGAGAGACCTGAGGGCACAATCCTGTACGTGGTTATGCACCAATTGCTCACCTAAATTTCTACGCTGCATTTGTCTATGGTTCTGTAAGTGCAATAACTTAAGTCTATATAATGAATTTACTTACAACTCGATACCCTTTGGACAGTTCAAAGCAGCCTTCAAAGAACCGTAAATGGTGAACTGCAACGAGGTCAAGGTACCGACCATGACCAATCTGGTTGGCAAACCAGCGAAAGAGCCACGGAAACCCAACTGGCCGGCCAACTGGGCCAACAAACCGACGGTGGACTGGCCTGGAGCCTTCTTGGTTTTGTTGACCTTGGACAACAAGGTGTCAGCTGGCTGAGAAACAATGGCGGCAGCGCAACCGGCGATGATACCAGCAGACAAGTTGATGGCGGTCAAAGTACCCTGGCTCAAGTCAGCTCTTGGCTTGCCAACGAAACCAAAGATGGCCTCAGCAGCTCTCTCGAAGACCAAGAACTTAGCAATGTTGTAAGGAATCTGCTTGAACAAGATAGGGGTGAAACCGTTGTAGAAAGAACCAACACCCTCCTCCTTCAAGATTCTGGTGAAACCACCAATCAAACCGTTGGCGAAAGTTGGCTGCGACACCAATCTGATTCTGGTGGCCTCCAATGGACACAAAGCAATGTCGGCAAAGAACTCAGCCAAAGCGGCAGAACCCATGAAAACAGAGTTCTTGTACTTGGAGGCGGTCTCGAAACCCAACTGCTCAATGAAGGTCTTCTTGAACAATTCGTAACCACCGAACTTGAAAGCACCCTGCAAGGAGTAACCCAAGACGGTTGGACCCAAACCAGTCAAAAGGGCACCAGCACCCTCCTTAGAGATGACCTGTCTGAAAGAAGAGATCATACCCTTGTTGTACACAGTTGGCTCCAACTGGATTCTGGTCTTAACCACATCAATTGGAGTCATGGCACCGTGGGTAAGACCACAGCCCATAGCACCGGCAAGGGCGAAAGATGCATAGTCACCGACGGTGAAGTTTGGAAGTTTGACTTCAGTCTTGGTAGCCATTTTTGTTTGAGTATTAGGAAGAAGAACGTGCCTCTGGAAAAAAAGCTTCGAATTTTTCGGTACGGAGACGTCCAGCTTAGATATATCGAGGATTTAAAAAAAAAAAAAATTCGCGGTGACGAATACAGCTATTCTATTGGCTTGCACCCTCGAGCGACAATGCGTTTCTTTTCCCTCTACACAGTAACTCTCCCATGTGCCCGATCTTTGCCGGGGGCCCACAGTGTGGTGGTTGCAAATTCGATGATCATGGATTGAAGGCCCAAAACCAAAAGCGTCACTATTACACAATTTCAACAGTGCCATGGAAAGCAGTTTCACATCATTTCGTCATGTGTTGAAATCAAACCTCGAACACGTTGCCTAGGAGTCAGATTTCTTTTGGCTTTGTTTTCGGGAAGTCAAATCTCCGGAGCGCCACTCGACCGTGTACACCAGTTTCTTTTTCTGGGACCGTTCTTCGCACTCAAAAGTGGCCCTGAATCTATCTTTCCTTGGCCGCATCAGCCAAAAGAAATGGTAAACGAGGCTGGGCCCATTATCTGTTAGCTGTTCTTCTCTTCATGTTGGGAATTGGCGGCAAGGCCCCATAAGGCAATGGCTTTCTAGGGTGGCTTTGAGGCGGCTCTGATTTTTGCGATGAGGCAGGTGTTTGAGAAGAAACTGGAGTGTGAGAAGAAGTGGACGTATCGTCCTTCATCAGGCTCAATGCTTCTGGATCGTAGTCGTCATCATCATCGGTTTGCGAGCTCTGCTTAGGGGCAGGAGGTGGAGGTGGGGGTGCCTCGGCGGCAGGAGGTGATTGCGGCTTCTTGAAGTTCTCCAACAAGTACTTCATGAACTTGTAACGCAAGCGCTTGCTTTGAAACAACTCGTAAGCAGCTCTCTGTTTGGCATCCAAAGCGGTAGCTCCAGAGCCAGTAGTGTACTCTTCTCCTTCGATGGTAAGTTTGCAAACGAAAGGATCTTCCTCCACAATGTCGAAGCTGTAGCGGATCTTCTTGGTGGGATGATCAAAGTAACTGCTCACACGAGTCAACAAGAACTGAAACTCACTGTATGCCACAGCGTAGACGTTTTTCAAGATCTCTCCGTCACTATACTGCTGTGCCAATTTGACAAGCATAGGCTCATAGAGAGCCTCAATCCATCTCTTGATCTCCTTCATGCTGTAATTCAGCAAGGTCAATGCCTGGATGTATGCTAGGAACACGTTCTTGAAAATAGTAAGCTTGTCTTCAAAAGCCAATTCTTCCAGAACGACGTGTTGCAATTCGTCTGTAAGGTTGTATAGGTAAGCGAACTTGGCTAAAGTGAAGGTGGAGGTGAGTCTGTTCCTTACGTACAAGACGTCGTCCTCATGAGCCTTGTGTAAAAACTTCTCGTCGATGATTTCTAGAAGAAGGTAATCGAGTAAACTTCTACCTTTTATGGCCAACTTCCTGTTATGATTGTTGTTGAAGTCATGGTGGCCCTCACGAAACTGCAGTTCCAAGAAGTCTGCGGGCTGTCTGAAGCTCTTATCGGTCAAAACCAACTTGAGCAAAGAATTGTCCTCGATTGGCGGCAAGCTGGGAGGATACATTTCGATGTCCTTGAGGACATCTTTTTTTTTCGAGTCGTCGTCAACCAAGGGCTCCACTCCCTTGGGCGGTTTATAATGCAAAATGTAGCCCACATGGCGGTCGACTTTGACCGATTTAAAGTTGCACCTCGCCAACGTCAAGAGAAAGGGCAAAAGCCCCTTATCGCATAGCTCCTTGATTCTTACGGCGACTTTGATCTGAGGCGTGTTCACGGTGGCCTTGAGGCGGTCGACAATCTGCGGAGACAGCGCCAACAGAGGCGGGAGATTTGCCGACGACTCCAAAATGCTGGTCAATTCCTTGTACTTTGCAACTGGAGGAGCTCGAGAGAGCACCTGGTTCAACGTGGCCTGGAGCTGCGAGATGTGCCCCTTCATCTGGGTCAAGTCATCAAGCAGGAGGAGGTCGTCAGATGCCGACATCGAGAAAGAAAGGGTACTAAAGAAGTTCGAGAAGATGTAAAAGTAACGGTTGCCGTGGAAGGACGAAAAGGCAGTTCCTGGTGACTACGACGAGAGCCTTTTTGGGAAGTGATGCAGTGAAGGAGCGAGGTTCTCACACAAAATGAAGATGGTGATATTCATGTTGCGCGCTGGCGAGTGAGTTTTGCAAGGCTCACAAGCGAGAAAGGCGGTCGTGTGTGCACCGTGCTGCTTTCTCAATGAATCTCTTGCAGCGCATCAATGTGTGTGACAGTACCTGTCTAGGACGTCATTGAGGAAGAAGCAAATAAAAGAATACAAAATGTTAATATTCTCAAAATTCCGTTTAGAGTGATAGTGACGACAAAGAACTCAGCTTGAAAAGTTCGAAATTTAGAGGGAACTCTTTTCCCACTCTATCTTGCTGTCTCGCCCAGAGGAGGCATTACTGTGAGGGCCGCATAAGGCAAAAAGAGATGAATAGCAAAACAAAATCCTCTTAAAAAAACTCACAGCGGCTATCTGCTTGAAAGAATTTTAAGGCCTCACTGCGTCCAAAAAAAGAACCTTTCATCTTTCACTTTTTTTTTCTTAACTTTCACTAAAATTATTACATCTTAACCTGTCAATTATCCACTACAGGTTTCCATCAAACAAATTCCACTGCTTCACCAAGAATAGAATGCCCCTTTGACATAACCAAACCTCAATATCATAGACACTAGAGCATAAAGATACATCACAACTGAGTTTGGGCCTCATGAACACTAACTACTTTGCTGAAGACTACATCCCTGGAACTACCAACATCTTCTCATCGTCTGATGACTCGTCGAGCAACCACACGGGAAGACCTTTAAAGAAGAACAAGGACGGTGTAATATTGCTTCCACAACCTTCAGACTCCCCCAACGACCCTTTGAACTGGTCTGCTTGGAGAAAAACATGGCATTTTTTGGTCGTTTGTTTCATCACCGGTCTCACTGCAGCAATCTCCAACGATGCTGGTGCTGCACAAGACTCCTTGAACCAATTCTATGGGATTTCTTATGATGCCATGAACACTGGAGCTGGTGTTCTTTTTCTATTCATCGGATGGTCGTGTATTTTTTTTGCGCCTGCCTCGTCACTTTACGGTAGGAGAATCACATACTTAATCTGTCTTTTAGCTGGTACTTTGGGATCTGTTTGGTTTGCCGTGTCGAAGAGAACTGCAGACACTATCTGGTCCCAAGCGTTTGTTGGCATGTCTGAAGCTTGTGCTGAAGCTCAGGCTCAGCAGTCCTTGGCAGACATATTCTTCCAGCATCAATTGGGTTCCGTGTTGACCGTTTATATCATGGCAACATCGGTAGGGTCTTTTCTTGGTCCATTGATTGCCCATTTAATCTCTGAGAGCCAGACTTTTCGATGGGTCGGTTGGTCGGGCGCCATCATTACTGGCGGCACTCTTATCGTGACATTCTTCACCTGCGAGGAAACGGTTTTCGACAGACAGAAGTACTTCCCTGTCTACGAGTCACCTGAAGAGCAAATTGCCATTATTGACGATCCTACAAGAGAGAAAATGTCGCTTAAAGAGAAGGATGACGGAGAGAATCTCACTACAACAGTCGTCTCTCGAGCAGACGGTGCTGTGGAGACTACGAGAAGAAAGCCTAGACCTGAGCAGGATAATATCATGAGAGACGAGGAAGCTGGGGTGGAGAAAGAGAAACCTAACCCCTACTGGAAGCGAATTTCTCTTATCACGCCGTCAGAGTACATGGTAGGCTACGGTTTCAAGCAATATGTCGAAAGATTCATCATTTACTTTAAAGTGTTTACTCTACCAGCGGTGTGGCTTTCGGGTATTCTTTGGGGTTTGCAAGACGCTTACATGACTTTTTTTCTCACCACTCAAGACACATTTTTCTATGATGCTCCATGGAATCTCAGTGAGACAGGTGTAGCTGTCATGAACGTGGCCACTTTGGTTGGTGCAGTAATCGGATGTATTATGTCCGGGGTCATATCAGACAAGCACGTTCTCTGGCTTGCAAAGCGTAACAATGGTGTTTTCGAACCTGAGTACAGATTATACCTTCTATTCTCAACCATGATCATCTCTCCTGTTGGATTAATAATGTTCGGTGTTGGTGCCGATAGATCGTGGCCTGGATGGGTGGTCTACGGAGGTTTGGCACTCATTGGTTTCGGGTGGGGTTCGGTTGGTGACACTGCTATGTCTTACTTGATGGACTGTTACCCTGAAATCGTTATCCAGGGGATGGTAGGTGTTTCCATCATAAACAACACATTGGCTTGTATCTTCACGTTTGTATGTTCCCTCTGGTTGGATTCTGCGGGGACACAAAACACTTACATTGCATTGGCTGTCATCGACTTTGTTTCTATCGCTTTCATTATCCCCACCTTCTACTATGGCAAGAAATGGAGAAAGTGGTCGAAGGGCCTCTACGTCCAGTTGGTGGAGCTCACACAAGGAATGGGCTAAGTCATCCTGAATTTTATTATAATTTTGTTGATAGATTTATACACGTTAGAATACACCGCAATATTTTCTTTGAGATTACCTTTGCGTCAATTCATGACTAGAAGGTTCCCAGTATTAACCTTTCTAGCTCACAGGCAAAGCCTTTAGTCCATCATAGTCTCGCCGTTATTCTGGGCGGGGAAAGCGCTAGAGGAGTTTCCGTTGGTGGCGTCGCCAGCGCTATTTGATTGATCGTGGCTCATGTAAGCAGATAATTCAGCATCCAAGTCCTCAGCAGTTTTAGGTGCTGGTCTAGGTCTTCTTGGCTGTCTCTGTTTCTTCTCTCTCGCCCTCGATCTATGAGCTTCTCTTGCTTTAGGTGTTTCATCGCGGTCATCACCGGCACTTCTCAGGCGTCTGCCTCCTTGTGATTTTGGAGCAGCTATTCTGTCGGCTAATGAGACAGCGTTCTCCACCACTAGAACCTGTCCCATGGCTTTCCTGCCATCAAATTTCTGTACTGCTTTGGCATTATTGTCGGCGTAATTCAGCTGAAAACACACATAAGCGATGGTCTCGTCTCTTGGGTCGAATTTGATAAAGTCAACAGGGGCAATACTGATAAACAAGTTGGAGAGGTCCTCGCCGTTCAACTCAGGATGAACGTTCTTTAACCTCAACATTGGTCTTCCATCAGCACTCTTTAATATTTGGCTGGGAATGGAGTTTCCGCTTCCGAATCTGACAGGCTGGTAATTGTTAATATTCAACTGAAGAATTCTGGAAATTCTGACATCTAAGATATTCTTTTTTCTTTACATACTGGTCGGTTACCACCAGAGCGACCTCTGGAAGGAGTCCTTCTATCCAGGCGCCCTGAATTGCGTGGGCCACGCTCATTTCTTCTTGCTTTTTTTTGCTCACCGATAATATCGTCCAATGACTGTTCTAGAGCGTTAGACATGAGGAACGTATTAGTTTGAAGGAGTTTAGACAGAAGAACTTTTTGTTGGAGTGAACGCGATAGAGGAAAAACCGATTTGGGTCACGTGCAGATCAACGGGTCAAGATTGCTGCAAAATGGGTTACAGGTACATCAAAACGAACTAATATTGAATAAACAGTGATTTAGAAAAAATTGTAAGGCTATAATTCCATATAGCGTCTAGATTTGCTTCTTTGACGTCTTATAGTTCTCATGCTCCTCATACTTGATTCCAACAAACTTGCCATCTGGGGTAAACTCTTCAGTTCTTTTCAAGAAGTCCAATGGAACCAATCTAGGCCAGTCAACAAACTGATAACCGTTCTTGATGAGGTAGGTAGTGTTCTTCAAGAACAAGTATAAGCATCCGCTAACAATGAGGATGTTCTTCCAACTGAGAAGGGATCCGCTTGGGTAAATCAAAAGCGAAAGAAGAACAAAGAATGACGCACCGATAATGTATGGAAGTAATTGGATGTATGGCGATCTCTTGTCCACGAATGGACTTTGACGTGAGTCACGGAACGGTCTGTAATTGCCCAAAAACAAATCATAGGCATCCTGTCTATGTCCATCTCTAAGGTTATTGAGATAGTATCTGGTGATAGAGTTGTTCAAATCCTGCAAAGCACCCATCTTGGTTCTTTTTCCAGTTCTTGTGTAGTCAGTCTTAAGAGCTCCAGTACCTGAGTAAGCACACGAGACTGCATCAGCATTATCAGCCCAGAAACTCTGGAAGAATAAGTTAAAGGATGGGTCGATGATCTCCCAAGCCTGACCAGGGGTGGTCAAGTAATTGGTGACCTCAAGCTGCTTCTGCAACACCCAACGTCCCAACATCGATTGAACAACGTTAGTTCTGTCCAAACAATCCATGCAATTGGTTCTCACAACCTTGTCCTGAACGTGCGTAACAGTGTTCGAGTTGATGTCATAGGCGAAGAAATTATCGTTGGTGAAGCCAATTTGGGTCAAGTGGTCAAGCAAAAGCTTGACTCTGTCCCAACGCATCTTACTGCACTCATGATGGAAGTCGAAGTATATATACTTCACCTTTTCTGCAAGACTAGGCAGCAAAGTTCTGACAGCTTCCTCGTATGCATCCTTGACAGGCTTTTCATACCCACTCTGATTAACCAAGTTAACCAAGTAGTTCTCACCATAGAGCTTGACCTGCTCCTCAAAGTGCTTTGCAGTCGCATCCTGAGAAGGTCTAGATGAGATAGCCAAGTTGGGCTTGTACTTCAAGTCGTTGATCTCAGACCAGTACACTGGTACAGACCCTCTTGTTTGCAAGAACGAGAAAATCTTGTTGTTAGAGGTGGTGACAATTTGTTCCGTCTCATTAAAGTTGGCCACGTTACCGTGCTCGTCAATGCCTCGACGGAAGTATCTCGTGCCAGCACGGGCCCAAGCTCTACGCGTCAACAAAGCAAAGTCCAACTTCTGATGGCCCTTGAACTCGGTGCTGTGCTCCTCAAAGTAGCCATATATGGTGGGAGTCACAAATGCATTGGCACCAGCAGCAACCAATTCTTCAGACAAGTAGTGATTCCAGAAGAAACGGGTATCGTAGGTCTTGACCCCGTTGGCAAGCTGTCTTTGCAACGAGTTCGTCAAGTCGTACGCATTGTCAATTGAGAAAAACAACGAGGCAGAATTTAAGTGCTGCTCCAACAAGGACAAGTAGTTTGACTCTTCAGCGTCCTTCTTTGAAAGACTTTCGTTACCCAAGGGGTACACCTTATGAGATACCACTTTGGCGATTTTCTTGCCCATAATCAGACCAGTAATTTCGTGCTTGGTAACCAACACCAAGTACTTGTTGATCTTGAAGCGGATAGTACCCAAAACAGCGGAAACAGTCGATCCAGAACCCTTGGCAGCAACATCTGGGGAAGATGTGGACACCGAGGTGCCCTCTGAATTGACCAACAAGTACTGGTTAGCCCGAGGTGAGAATAAGACGTGCGAGCCGTCCGCACTAACAAAATGGGTCAAAGACATGGTGATTCACAAAAAGAAGACCTATGCTGAAGAAATATGTGGCTGCTTATCGACAAAAAGAGGTGGGGAGGCTAATTTGCCAGTGTTGATGTCATGTGAGAGGTTTCGCGGTTCCCATGGCCCATAATGGTTAAGGCGTGGTTAGAGAACAGGGGAAGCTTCGGGCAAGAGGTGGGGTGAAAGTGGGGTGAAGATATGGTGTTGTACGTTGACGAGTTGTGGATAAAAGGAGGAACCGTTTGAAGCTCTGATTTCAATTATACATCTTGGTGGAGAACTTCATGTGGAGAATATTCTATGGCAGGTGCAAAAAAAAAAAAAAAAAATTCCTTCTGTAGCAGACACGGGCAAAAGGAACAGACCACTGGTGGGGTGGCGGCCGCCTTGCCTTGTGGAATGAAGCTTATGCTCTTGTAAAGTAAGTTGTGCTGCATTTTCTATACTGGATGTAATTTTCGGAATAGTAGTATTTATAACCTTTTTGTTGGAGGTTAGTGCCTTTTTTGTATTGTTCACTCGCATGCCGTTTTCGCAGCCACATCGTGAGCCAGTGCCAAAGCTAGACTTGGAAGATACTACAGATACCAGAATTCAAAAGAAAAATTCTTCGCATTCTTGAATAATAATATGATAAATAAAGTCTGTGATCTCTGCCTGAACATGATGATGGGATCTTCACAAGCCAAGTATCACCGATTATGTCTATTAGGCGGCGGTCAAAGTAGCTTCATGATCTGAATAGCTCGAACTTGGCGTTCTATATTGCTAAACACTCACGACTTCTCTTCTTGCCTTCTTTTCCTTTTATTTTGTTATTCTTTTAATTCTTTTTTCACACCTTCGCATCGTCCTCAGTGTGATGACAAGCACCTTGGTGGCCATGCCTTGTGCTTCTTCTTGACAAATGAAAAGTGATTAGGCTTCCTCTTTGTTATTGACTTCTGTTCTATATGCAAAGAAAGATCTCATGTGCAACATCCTGACTCGCCAATGGTATCCTGATAAAACGAACCTTTTCTGACCTTCAAAACTAACGCTAATTAATAGAGTGTACGCTAATACTTAACATCTTTTAGGGTATCATTCCCACAAGTTTACTCAATTGCGTAAAAAACAAATACAAGGCTAAGTGCTCGAATTCGGGCCCCATCAATATCTAGCTGTCGAAATGGCTGCGAAATATGATGTATCGCAGATGTGTTTGAATGGTACTGGGTGCTTGGTTCAAGAGAGACTAGCAGGTTGCTACTCTTTAATCTACTTTAGAGTAGTGATCTCTTGCGTGAATTTACATCCCTGGGATACCCGCTTATTACGCTGTGAAGTGTATAAAGAGAGACAAGATATCAGATGGCTATGAGAGGCGTTTACAGTGCTTAACGCAAGCTCTACCAGACAAAAGCCCACCTCAGAGACGGATTACTTGACTTTCGTTCAATTCAATGCCTATGGGTGTATCTGAGCTCAAACAAATCAATGATAATTTCAATTTATACTCGTCCTTTCATTGTGTATTAAAGGTCGAGGCGGGTGTTGAATCGACTGTGTGACAGCGGTCGTATGTTATTCAAACTTTCTTCATTAAGAGCAACCCATATAGAGAATTTCAATCGCCAAACCTGTACGACTGAATTTTTCTTCAATAGTACTTGAAACCTCTGAGCCCCAGATTTCGCAGCCATTGAAGTTCGTGGGTTTATTTTCTCATGGAAACTGGATTGATCCTTAGTATGAAAAGGTAATCGTCAACAAACATTCACAAGTCTTTATTTTAAAAACTAAGAAATGATTAAATAGCTTCGACCGAATTTTCCCCTTCTAGTCCACTTCCCTAATCTTTCCTCCCTTTCTTGCTACTGCATCCCCATATTAGACTGGTCGCACCAGAACACTCCAATGCCTCTATTATCGCCATCAACCCACTTCCTACCCAACAACAATTGCTGCCATGTACAAACTTAGATCGACGCTCCCAGGCCACGAGCTGGACGTTAGAGGTATCACGGCTGTGTCCAATGAGAAAATCGTCTCGGGTTCTCGTGATGGAACCGCAAGAGCTTGGGACCTTTCATTAACACTAGACACTAATCCCAATAACGAGATATGCTTCCTGTCCCCAACGGGCGCTTTTGTTAACGCTGTCAAGTTCATAAGGAGTAATATTGTTGGAGACATGGTTGCTGTCGGAGGAAAGGATGCAATAATTTACCTTGCTGAACCTCACGCTTCTTTCGTTAAACCTGGTGACGATTTCGGGAAGTATCAATTGATCGGCCACCAAGGTAATGTGTGTGCGTTGCATTATAGTGATGATGTGTTGATATCGAGCTCTTGGGATTGCACCGCCAAAGTATGGGATTTGTCGTCCTGCTCGGTGAAATATGATCTTGTTGGACATTCAGCCTCGGTATGGGATGCTAAGATCGTCGATGCCGCCTCTGATACTTTCCTCACTTGCTCTGCAGACCGCACAATTCGTAAGTGGAAGGGTAGCAAAGAGGTGGCTCGTTTCACAGGCCACAATGATGTCGTGAGGAAGTTGTTGGTGTTGCCGTCAGGAAAAGAGTTCGTTTCTGCTTCTAACGATTGTACCCTCAAAATATGGGACATTGAAACTGGGAATGTCTTGCAAACACTTCATGGTCATGACTCATTCATTTATGATATAGCAATTTTATCGAATGGTGACTTGGTATCTACTGCTGAGGATCGTACAGTGAGAATCTGGCGTGAAGGCAAGACAATCCAAGCAATTACTCTTCCATGCATTTCAGTTTGGTGTGTGGACGTCTTGCCAAATGATGACATAGCTGTTGGAGGCTCCAACAAGATGGTCTATGTCTTCACGGCCTCTGCAGACAGACAGGCCACTGCTGATGGTATTAAGCAATTTACCTCCCATGTCCAAAATTCTACTATTTCCGAGCAATCAATTGATAACTTGAAGAAAACTGATATTCCCGGCTACGATGCTCTTGAGCGTCCAGGAAAAGAAGAAGGAGCAACAATAATGGTGAAGAGCCCGGCAGGTGTGATTGAAGCACACCAGTGGTCGGGTGGACAGTGGACTAAAATTGGAGATGTTGTTGGCTCTGCTGGAGGGTCTTCCAGTAAGAAAAGCTTTGATGGCAAAGAATGGGATTATGTGTTTGATGTGGATGTCGAGGATGGAAAGCCTCCACTCAAATTACCCTACAACGCGAATGAGAACCCTTACACTGCAGCAGAAAGGTTCCTTGCTGACCACGACCTTCCAGCATCTTACAAAGATGAAGTAGTAAGGTTCATTGAGCAAAATACCGCAGGCATTCTGTTGGACCAGACGACGGGGACCCCAGGCGACTCTTCCAATTTGGCACCACTGGCGGCACCAGCTACATCTCAAAAAAGATACGGAGTCCTTCCCGAGAAGACGCCAATTCTTTTTAAAGAGTTCAATCCTGAGCTGTTGATTAAGGGGTTCAACAAGTTTAATGGCGAACAGGAAGACTCAACGGCCTTCGCTTCCCTGATAGTGAGAAATGTGGAGGATGCGCTCCGTGATCTAAATTCAAAAAATGCTATCTTTCTCATAACTAAAATCATCCCCAAAATATTATCTAGTTGGAAGCCCACTCAAAAGCTAATAGGCTTCGACCTATTAAGAGCGAGTATCCCCAGAGTTACTACTGTTGATTTGATTCAGTCCACAGAGGCGGCTGAGGAGGTTCTCAAGTTGCTCTTGAGCAGCCTTGACGAGGTGACTGAGGAAGATCTCACGTTGATCATGATGATTGCTCGCGTGCTTTGCAACTTAACTACAAGCACATTATTTGTTCAGTTGTTCTTCGACGTCGACAACAACAATCAAGTTTCCCTCAATGAATTTTACGAAGATTTTACGAACAAGTTGAACGTTGTTGTGAAAATTGTGACGTCGTCGGACGTTGCTTCAAGTCACAAGTTTTTCAAGAATGCAGTGACGTCGATCGCATCCTTCTTATACGATCTCACAGCATTGGCTCACAATAATTCGTCCCTCTCCAAAAACCCTACAGCTGCTGTTGCATTCTACGCGATTCTCGATGAAATTGCCGAGGATTTGATTCATGCAGATGAAGAGGCTGCGTACAGAGTTTGTGTTGCTTTGGGAAATCTCTTGGTATTAAAAGTTACATCAAACAAGCCATCTTGGTACGGCGCTTGTAAAAAATTATACAATGGGGCAAGATTCAAAGATGTCTACAGTGATATCGACACCGCCTAGACACCAACATGCCCGCTTAGTCGTGATTAGCCGGCCCCGTTCATGTTATCACCTGTGTCACGGAATGTGCTCACATAGTTGGCGGCATAAAACCTCCATAAAACACATATTTATCATAGAATCATTGTGGGGTCGCATAGCGATTATGCTGATCAAATCTTCTTAGTAAAAGAGCTCTGGTACTTTTGGAACTAGTGCGGCCAACCTGCTGTGCAACTCCACATTTGTGTTATCCGAGAACTGAGTCACAGAGTAGGCATTAATCTTGAAGTCAGAAGCACCCACTTTGCCAATTATTTCGTAAATCTTGCCTGTTTCGAGCGGATCGTTCGCGTTGGTAATAACTTCAATGGGGCCTCCCGCCAGAATTGTCGCTGTGTTGGAGCCAAAGTCAATATTCTCAACGCGTCCCACAACTCTTACTATACGTCCGCCGTAGTCTTTGATTGTTGATGCTTGAACTCTGATACTAGCCGCGTCCATGATGGTTGTTCTTGATGAATAGAAGCCTGACGCGTTGAGATTATGTGAAGTGTACACCGTGCACCTTTATATAGTGGATGGTTGCAAATCTTTTCCGGTGAAACTAATAGGGCAACAAAAATCGAAAATGAGATAAACGGCAGATTAAAGAAGTAAGAGCGCATCATAATGCTCTGAAACCTTTTGTAACTGACTCTTGTCTGTCTTTTACATCGTCTATATATCTAAGCGTGCGTGAGCTCGTGCAAGAATTGAACAGCTTCTCCTCTCTCCTCTGCTCGCATGAGACTTTCACCAATCAAAAATCCGTCAACGTCGTCCTCCGTTTTGTAGGTTTTTACATCTTCCGCAGAGGTGATGCCAGATAATGCCAATACAAGAACATCGCCCTTCCTGGTGCTACTCTTAGCACTGCTCACAAGAGAGCTGGTAGTTTTCAAGTCAACATCAAACGTAGTGAGGTTCCTGTTGTTCACGCCAATCACAAGGGGATCTTCGGTGCTATTATTATGGGTCAAGCCAAGGGCAACCTTCAACTCTTCAGCATCGTTCACCTCCACCAAGGGTATCATTCCGAGGGACAAGGAGTACTCATAAAGACTCTGAAGAAGTTTGACATCCAGAAGCATCTTCACAATAAGCAAGACAGTGTCTGCACCTGCAAGACGAGCTTCTGCTATCTGGTATTTACTGAATATAAACTCCTTGCGCAAAACAGCAGGCCTGGAGTACGACAGGTCGGATGATCCAACAATATCTGGGTCAATTGCTCTTCTTACAAGTGACAAGTCTTCCAAGGAGCCCTTGAACCATTTGGGTTCTGTCAACACAGAAATCGTGGAGCAGTGGCCCCTAGCATACGTGAGAGCCTGGTTTGCAGGATGAGCAGATATGTTGATATCACCTTTTGAAGGCGACGCACGCTTGAACTCTGCCAAGATGATGTTTTCGTTGTTTGCTTTCGTAAGCTGTAGACGTTTGTAGAAGTCAATGAGGGGAGGAGCTAGGCCCAACTTCAAAGAAGTCTCGATGTCAGCAAAGGTCTTTCCTGGCAAAGTTCGAATGGTCTCATAGTCCTGAATACGTTGATTGTAAATCTTCGTAAGGATATTTTCTTTGGAGGAAACAGGCTTATTTTCGTCCCAGGTTCCACCCAGCATCTTGAGAATATTCTCCACGAGAATGTGACCTGCTTCAGACAACACCGACTCTGGGTGAAATTGCACACCCTCGATAGTATATTTCTTGTGCCTGACACCCATAATCACCTCTGGGGTTGTAGTTTCCGTCTTGGCGGTAACCTCCAAGCAGTCTGGCATCGACGCAATAGCTCCTGCCAAAGAATGGTAACGAGTGGCGCCTACGCCTTGTGGAACACCAGTAAAGCACCCCTTACCATCATGCTTGATAGCAGAAGTCTTACCATGAACGATCTCTCCCGCGTATGAAACTTCACCACCGAAAACCTCAACCATACACTGCTGACCCATGCACACACCAAAGATGGGGATTTTTCCCTTGAAGTGATCGATGGCTGCTTTTGAGATTCCAGCATCTGTGCTAGGATGTCCCGGGCCTGGCGAGATGAATAAGATGTCTGGTTTAATTTCATTTTCAATTGTTTCAATGTCGATTTGGTCGTTTCTGTAGACATCAACTCTGTCGCAGAGCTCTGACTGGCACAAGAACTGGTACAAGTTCCAAGTGAACGAGTCATAGTTGTCGATCATCAAGACATGCTTTCTGCCAAACTTACCCGTCATTTTTATCGACGCAATTTGGCCACTGGGTTTATTTCTTTAGATAAAATTTGAGTCAGACTGAGGTGCATACAACTCTGTCTACAAAATTTGTCACCGGTCGCGATCTCGCTTACTTTCGTCAAAAGACGAGCACGATGTTTTAATGTGTTGATGAGATTCTAAATTATATTTAGTAATTTTTCCACTCCAAATCTAATCTTTCTTCTCCCTTCTACTCCTCACTCTATCGCCAATTGACGTTTGATCTTGCACAATTTCCTCTATCCTCCTCCGTTTCCTCTCGAGTTTGTCCTCATTGAGATCAACTCCTTTTAATATGACGGTGCTGACAAGTTCGAGAATAAGCATGAAGAGTGAAGAGAGGATTGCCAACACGTAGTTTGAAATCGTGACACCAATATCGAGCCACGATCCCTCGGTTTTAACGAGGTAAAAGAAGTTCAATGACAAGAAATCAGACGTCGAGATGATCAATGTCGAGATGGTAAACTTCTTGATCTCTAATTTATAATTCATGATACCAAAGCATGTCGATAACAAGATGTATGGAATTATCAATTTGAGCATAAGAAGTGCGCCCATCGGGAATGGATCGAAAATCGGGATCAACCTGTAAACAGAATCCAACGAGAACGTTGAGATCGAAGATATGTTTCCAGTACCAAAGAAGGCATACTGTAGGAAGAAAAAACCAATGATCGACACACGAATTGTTTGAAGCCAGTAACCTTCTGGTAAATCAAGGCTGTTGCGCTTAGACTCCTCCAATTCTTTACTCTTTAACTTCAAATTAGTCTCGATGTTCAACCACTGCAACAAAACTAATGAGTACCCCACGTAGAAGAACAACTCGAATGAAATTGTCAAGATGATAAATGCGGGCACAAAAGTTAAGTAAATGATTAACAAACGTAGCTGGTAGTCAGACGACGGGTTAAGTGCATACAAGGTTGGAATGATGACAATCGATGTAATAAAGGTCACCCATCCCAATACTTGTGAGTACAACGGCAAGCCTTCCCTAGCTTGCAACGAGACAACAGATACATTCGTAGCGTATAATGTAATGACGGCAGTAATAAGCTGGGCTATAATCAAGTTCTTTTCAAATGGTCTGAGGTCTCTATTTAGAACCTTTTTGAAACCGAGAATGCCAACCATCACTGCCAATAAGGCACTAACATTAATCTGCCACAAGCTCTCCACCTTAACAGCATCTAAATTTGTAAAAATACACATGCTAGTGCAACTGAGCAACCATGTAATTTTCACTTTTAGGCTCAAGCGTCTCTGGACGCAGAAGGGATAAAGACCGATCAAAACCAAGATCACCGAAAAAATGACTCTGTTGAAGAATCCGTAAACTATACCCTCATACATTCCGAGGAAAGCCGCCAAAGTAAAGAGTTTCATGGGACCCGAAATTCCAAAGAGGAACTCATGCAACCCCTTGAACAATAATGATGCTTCATTGAGTATAGTGAACCAGAAAAAGAGTGGGAATGCAGCGTACATGTAGTAGTTGATAGGAGACTGCTGGTAGAACAATAAGTAATTAATGGATAAGGCAACCCCACCGAAGGCCACCAAAAGCTTTCTCGAATAAGCTGGTTGCTCGAACTCTTTGAGAATGAACAACTTGAGAAAGACATTGAATGAGTAGGCAATCCAGCCAAAGAACCCAAGAGTCACAATGGAACGTAACAAGAGCCAATTGTAAGTTTGCAAATAGTTCAATCCACTCAAAGCAGCCTTCATGAGCTCCTCCGTCAAAGCTATCACTTCCGCTTCAAGATCTTCGTCAGGACCCTCTTCGAGTTTTGTAATGAGTTCAGGAATTTCCGTCTTATATTGTTCGATTGGCTTCTTCACAAAAGGGTCGAAAGGCTTATACTGAAATTGGTGATTGTACACTTCGCTTTCTTTGACGAGATATTGCTCAACCACTGCTAAAGCATTTTCAAACAATGCCTTTACCTTGTTCACAGCACTTCCCTTGATATATGGTAGTGGAAGCTCACCGACAGAGTTTGCTGGGTAATTAGCTCCAATAAGATATGCCATCAACGATGCGATATCTGCTTGGTTCACGTCATGGCGAGATAAATGGTCGAAGCCCCAAGTGTCGAAATAATCCGCTTCGTATCCGCTTTCAACTGGATCCTGTTTTGATTTTTGAAAGTCGTCCGCTAACACAGGTTTGTTTACGCCAGCGCCCCATGCGATTAATGGTGTTCTTGTATTGTCAGGGTGACCGTCACCGTGCGAACCAAAATCTGACATACCATGGTCTGCGGTAAATACGAAAGCCGAATCTTCGTCGCCAAAAAAATCGTGGATACGGGGTATCAACTTCTCGAGCTCTTTATCGATGTACTGAATGTTGTCGTAATACTCTGCTGAGTAGGGTCTGTAAGCATGCCCAGCGGTGTCAGGGCCAAGAAGATGCAAGAAAAAGACGTTTCCTTCCTGGCGCAATTCTTCATTAAGTGTCTGGTTTGTTGAGGATTGGTCCATCAATTCATAAAAATGCTTGAACACGAAGGAGTCTAGCTCAATTGAGCTTTGCGTAAAATCCTCAAACTCATGCCCATACATACAGACATCAATTCTACCGGGAACAACATTGTCACCATAAGCAAACATCGGGAGAATATCCGGGGAACCAAACGAGTACGTGTGTGTAGACTGATTGAAAAACGAGTCAAAATCGACTGGATTCTCCTTCCAGCCCTTTGTCACAGCACTTACATCCTCATAAAATCCTGCAATCATGGCCACATGCCCAGGTCGAGATTCGGTTGGCATCCTAGTATTAGAAATTCCCCAGGTAGCCTCGGTCTCCACCAAAGAACGTAGATAAGGCGCCAAATACGTCTCCTCGCCAGTCCTAGGATGCATCACCTTCTTAAAAGTTTTATCTGCTCTCAAGCCGTCCCCCACAATCAAAAATAGTCTTTTAGCTGGTGGTTCAGACGTGGATTTATGTTGATCCATTCCATGCACCAACGGCGAGACAAAGTAAATATCGAAGATCAGCCATAAGTAGTAGAAATGAAAAAGCACACCCACGACGATAAACGTCTGTCTCTGGGTGATCCCGAACATAACGAGTGGATATGTGCCAGTGGCTTATACGGAAGGCCGGGAATCTCGAAAAATGGGATCCAGTTGGTGTGCAAAAAAATCTACAGCATGGGCTCCACTTTATGTAAGTCGCGTTCGGGTTGCAAAAGATGGTGGTTATGGCATGCGAAGGACACGTTGCAGATATAATATAATACGGTTACGAAAAGGATAGAGATTTTTGTCGTGTATTCGTTCCAATTATTCTAGCATTATATACGTATGTTATCACGAGCCTCAATTTCTCGTTTAAGCTCACAGTTGTCTCGAAACGTTTTCACAACATTTCGAAACTCTTGAAGAGCTCTTCCGTAGTTCTGGAAGATGAGCATGTCGTTAAATAAAGTGCTCAGAAACGCATCTAAGCAGGAAGTGTCGTCGTAAATCGTATCATGGTGTCTTTCGTCCTTCTGAAACCTGAGCAACTGGTGCTCGAGCACAGCACTGCGAAAGGCAGCGAATCCTCGTTCGTACTCATGTATCGCGTTCGTGTATCGTAGCCATTCTTCAGTTGTGAGGTCTGATGTCATGTTGATGTTGGGTGGCTGAGTTGTGAACATGAGCTTGCTCTCATCATACTCAGGCGAAAGATCAGTGACAGTGATTGAGTTGTTCCGCTTTGAGGGCACCTTATTCACCGGTGTGTGCAATGTTTGTGCTCGAGATCTCCCATCGGTATAGCCATGGGAGGGGCCTGAGAACTTGGCTCGCTTGTTGGGCATTCGATGAACCGAATTGCTTGATTTCCTGATTCTGTCTGGGCTCGGCGGTTTTTCTGTACCTGCTCCAAATGTGCGAGGTAGTGAGTCTAGAATATCGTTGAAGTTCGTGTCATCTATGGAAGTGCCCAACGACAGGCGTAGCTCAGATAAGTCTATATTTTTAGCCGGCTTTTTGTTGGCGGAAGTTGGTACATCGTCATCAAAGTCCTCGAATAAAGGACGTTTTGGACTAGCAGGACCTTTGCCACTTGTGAAATCGTCTTGGTGGTTCCGAGTCGACTCATCGTCATTCGATGTAACTTCCACGATCTCTGGTTCCGTTGAAGACCTGCTTGTGGGACATTCACGCTTGACATATGTATGATTTGCCTTTCCCTGAATTTCTTTATCCTCTAAAACGGTACTGTCTTCATGACCATTTGCCTGTGGAGGTGATGCATGGCAGTCTTCGAAGTTATCAGAAGAGACGTCCTCATCCTCCACGATAATGGGCTCATCTTCCCTGTTGCCACTTTCATTCTCGCGCGTGTCACTATCGCTTTCACTTATTTCATAGAACTGATTCCATTGACGACGGTGGTGGTCTGCCTTCGCTCGCAGGTACAGCTCTTCTTCTCTCATCTTCCTTTCTTGTCGAGCCCTTTCCATCTGCTCTTGTAGTTGTTGCTCCATCTGCTCACGCAACTTCTTTTCTCGATCTCGGCGCTCCTGCTCTTGCTTTTGCCTCTGCGCTTCGAATAGTTGCTCCTGACGCCTTCTTTCTAGATCTTCCCGCATCTTTTTCTGTGCTAACTTAGCAGCGGCAGAAGCTGCATCGTCATCTTTTCTAGAGCTCTTATTATCAAAGTGATTCCTTGCCGCATCCGTATATGAGCGGTAGTTATGCTGAAAGAAACTGTAGTATGATGTGCCTCTGCCATATGACGTTCCTGGGTAATTTGTCTTGAAGTTGTAGTTGTATGCTTCGGAGTATGCTGATGGACCTGATGTAGTACGAAATATACCATTCTTATCATCGTAAGCTTTTCGGCTTTCTTCGTCTCTCAAAGTTTCGTAAGCTTTGTTGATCTCAAGAAACATCTCGTGGTGCTTCGCATCATCGGTTTTGTCTGGATGATACTTAACGGCAAGTTTCTTAAATTGGCGCTTGATTTCGTCAGGACTAGCACCAGGAGTGACCCCTAGCACTGCGTAGTACGTAGTTACCATCAGGTAGAAGTACTTCCTGAATCTCTGCCTGGAGATCCAGATGGATCAAATGTTGTGTTTTTATCACGTGATCAAGGTACGTAATTTGCAACCAGTTACAATATAAAATGTATTATTTATTAGATGTAGTATTCATATGCTGTATAACTCATATGCTGATGAAATATCCGTCCTTCTCGCATTGAAACACTGTCAATTTAAGCGACGGTCTCATCCTTCTTTGTGACCTTCTCATCGTCCGGGGTCTCAGGTCCGGCATCCTCGGTAATCTTGGAGTCCGTGGCGATGTTGGCACCCTCAGTGGTCTTTTCAACAGGCTCCGCTAATTCCTGTTTCTTGCTCTCTTCTTCCTGTGCCTTTTTCAATTTTTCCAATATGATCAGGCCGTATTCGGGGCTCTCAATCGTGGAATCATCGACCTGCAGAGCAAAAATGTCAGGAAATTTCTCATTTGTCTCGCCACCATTATACGCCTGAGGCAAATTTTCCTTACCAAAAGCTTCTGACAAGTCGCCGTGGTTGAGCATCTCGAACTTCTTCAATGTGGCGGCGCTCATAAACCCTGTGGCCTTGAAGAAAGCAAAAACCCAGCCCATAAGGAGTGGAACATTGATGAAGTACTTCTTAGAAAGAAGCTCTGGGTAGTTATCGCCGAAAATGGTAATAATCTCTTTGGTGGCTGCCTTCATACCAGGGTCCATTCTGAACATAGATACATTGTTGTAGTCATGCACCTGGGCAATCTTGCACTTGTCCGGGTTAGTGAAGTCCAAAAGTGCCAATGATCTCTCCATAAGTCCTACTCTCCATCTTAAGAACATGGTGCCTGGAAGGTCGGTCTTATCAGGGTTGTCAACACCCACACCAAACTTGGCGAACAACTTCTTGGGGTTCTTCAAGTTGGCGTACAAATTCCAGGTGACAACAGAAAAATTGTGCTTGTTGCCCTCGTAATTGGTTATCACGCCCATCTTCTCCAAGTCCTTATCGAACTTTTCATCGTATGCGGCACTAAGCACAAGGAACTTTCTTCTCCAATTGAAAGTATTGACTAACATCTCCTTGGCTTTTTCAATGTCGTACTCTCTTGCAATCAAAAACTTGAGCAAGATCTCATTTCTGATTTCCACATTCACATACTCCTTCTCCTCGGGGGCAATGCGATAACCGTAAATCTCGTCGTATGAAGGGTCTTCCGTTTTTGCGAGAATATCAGGTATGTCCTGAATAAGCTGCTGGAGCTTCTTTTCCTGCTCCTCTGTGAGCTTTGTAGATTTTACCAAAGCCATTGTAGATGAATTATGAAGGAAAAAAAAAAAATTGTATCTATATTAAACGATGATTTCGCTTCGCTAGAGCCGCTGCCAAAACGGCTTTTGAGCATACACCCGAGTCGGCTTTATAGACACTCCCACACATGCAGCATCAAATTTGCGAAGAGGAACATGATCCGTAAATGCTGACGAAGCTGAAATTACTATTTTAAAATCATCTACTTCAATATAATATTTAGTGACCACCAGGCACCAATTTGAACGAGAGAATATCATTCTTCCCCACATCAATTGTGTCTTCCTCCCCTACACGAAGACCACCCACACCCTCAATGGCCGCAATTGTCACATCGCCCATGATCTTTCTCGCAACCGATATCACCGACAGGCCACGCTTCACCAAGACGCAGTCTCTGAAAACAAGACTGCCTGAACTGCCCGTGAAAGACTGTATGTTCCTCACAGGGAACACGGGCACTAGGTCTAAAACTTCAGCTGCGGCTTGCAAAAGCTGTACAACACCTGTAGAGCCAAATCTGTAGAGAACCAAATCTCTAATATTTTCTATTCTGTTTTGGAGCTTTTCGTCCATTTCACGCAACCCTGCGTCTGGAAGATCCTCTGCTGTGTCAACAAATTCGGTGCCCAGGTCATACTTGATGAAGTTTTGCTTAGCCAACTTCCTTAGAAGAACCTCAGTGAGTGACGATGTGAGCACGCACTTCAGATCAGGGTATTTGAGCATGATCTTCGACACATTTTTGTCGGCGTCTGGATGGTCCATTTTGTTCAACGCAAGCACAGTAGGGAATTTGACCGACATGAAAGCTCTGACGACTCTCTCGACCATCTCTGTGTCCCATTCTTGCAAAGGCGGTAGATTAGGTATAGTGTCTAATGCCTTTCCAATTAACTGTTTGTTGGCATAATAGCCTCCTAGTTGCTGTCTAAGTGTCTCTAACGTGGTCGACTTGGTGGCAGTATGACGTCTGACTACAGAGCCCCATTTTTCTGTCAAGTTCCCCAAAATCCACTTGAAGATCTCGTCTTGGAGCCATTCAATATCCTTGAGCGGATCATAGCCTCTAGTTTCCTTTCCTTCGGCATCAGTAGTGCCACTTGCATCCACAATATGAAGAAGACAGTCGGCCTCGGTCAAATCACTGAGAAACTTGTTCCCCAATCCCCTTCCCAAGTGAGCATTCGGAACCAACCCAGCAACATCTAAAAGCATGATAGGAACTCCTCTTTTGCCATCTCTGCAGTAACCGTAGTTTGGTTTACATATATCGCTCTTTCCGAATCTTTTACACGCACAATCCACTTCCAAGTATCCTGTCGCCTTGTTAGGGTCTATAGTAGTAAATGGAAACGCACCAACTTTGGCGTTGGCATCGGTCAAGGCATTAAGTGTTGTCGATTTTCCGCTGGAAGGTTTGCCGACAATTCCTATTACTGTATCTTTACCCATTCTTCTAAATCAGCCATATGACGAAGGAGGTTTATGATCTCTTTTTTCAGATTCTGATCAATGAGCATACATAGAGCAGAGTCGAGCATGCAGGTGGAATCACTTGGATAGCCAGAGTAGTCGTGATACACGACAAGACAGTTGTCTTTAGGAGTTTTCAAAATCTCAGATTCTCTCTCAATCTTAATCATTTTAAACATATATTTTCTCAGCCAGTTTGCGCAGACAGATTTTTATGAACCATGACTTCTCCGCTGAATCTGATAGAGATCGATCCACTGCCCATGACTGCACAACTTCAAGCTTCAAGTACGTATTAAGATCGAGAATCAATATAGTTCTCAGCTACTTTAGGTTTTATAATGTTAGGAATAGCTTGAGGTTGTGTGAGTTGCGTTCCCAATTTTGACAAGCCGTGAAAGCCTCATGCTCAAGAAGAGTAGCAGATGCAGTGTGGCATCAGTTAGTTTTTTAATCTTAAGAAGCTCTATACTTCGATGTTTTACATCAAAAGTTTCTTAGAGGTCCGTTCATCGGCTGGAATTTGCAGCCATGCAGACCACAAACCCACGTCCAATTGACAACCTGGTACCGTTCTAACTATTTATCTGCTTCAGATTATAGAGTATTACATATCAAAAATGTAATTTTCTGCGACTTTGTGTATCAACTTAACACATTATCCCAATGCTTGGCCAATCTCCATGACTTGGTCACCAGTATGTACGGCATATAGACCGCTCGGAGTAACAAGTGGTGTAAACACTTTCCTCGTTTACTTCCCCAACCTACTAGTTGATTCAACCACTATTTCATTAGCCACTGCCCACAGATAGAATGGTAAACGTCGGCAATATATTCTCAAATATTTTTAGTGGCTTTTCAGCTGACTTCAAAAAGAAAAATTTCTCCCTTTATGGCCAGTGGCTTGGGATCTTAAACATCTTCCTTTGCCTTGCATTGGGAATTGCCAACATCTTTCACTTCAATCTTGTGATAATCTTCTCCATCATTTGTATCGTGCAGGGACTTGTGGTGGTATTCGTGGAGATTCCGTTTTTGTTGAAGATCTGCCCATTGACAGACACTTTCACCAACTTTGTTCGCAATTTTGACGAGAATTGGCCTCGTTGCGGCTTCTACTTGTTAATGGCCGCCATACAATACCTCAGCTTGGTCATTCTGGCCACATCGTTGCTTGTGGTTGCCATTGTGTTCACTTTGGCATCGGCGTGCTACTTGTTCGCAGCTTTGAAACACCAAGAGTACCTCAAGACTTCCATTAGCGTTACAGGCAACAATGACGATTTGGAGTCACAAGTTGCCCACAACGTGGTCAGAAACGTGTTGTAATTTTGGTGATTTCGAAGAACTGCTCGAGTTTGCTGTCGGAAAATGGTCTAGTTTATGAGTTAGGTGATGGGCTTATTGTCTAGTGCACTATCTTAAGGGTGTCTGTTATAATCTTTAGATATTGTTTTTTAACAATATTTTGTAAAAAACAAAAGGTATGCAAGTGTATAGGTATTGGCACGTGTCGGTGCACGTGATCCCATATTACAACAAAAAAAAAGAAAGGCGAACATATCGCATCTCAAGCCTACCCTATCTGATATCCATAGCCACTAATATTTAGTAAAATGGGTCTACTATCTTTCATCGAAGACACAAAGCCATCAGAAGTTGACGAGAGCACAAGGTGGTCAGAACCTCTGCCTACAGAAAAGAGTTCAGAGCTGCCTCCGGAAGAGAAAAACAATCAGCGGAGTGATAGTAATGGCGTCACCTCTCTTTCGTACGACGAAGTTAACGATAATGCAGACGAGCTTATCGAGCTTCGAGGTGAGGGAAGGTATTTCGGCGTAATTGATCCTGAGCAGGGTGCCACTGTCAACGCACAGCAGGCACTTGGTCCCTTATGCGATAACTGCCACAAAAGGGGCCATATCAGGTCGAAATGTAAGACTGTCATATGCCACAAATGTGGTAAAGTTGGTGATCATTACGAAACTCAGTGTCCCACAACAATGATATGCGCCAAATGTGGTCAAAGAGGTCATATGGTGTCTGCTTGCAAGAACAAGAGTAGAAAGAGAGAATATTGCAGACACTGCGACACATTCAATCATAGCGACTATACTTGCCCCAGTATATGGCGCTCTTACATAACGCAGCCGTTGCCTGAAGGTGATAAGAGCGATCTGCTGTGGAAAATGTCAGACTTGCCTGTAATATACTGCTATAATTGTGGTGATCATACGCATTTTGGAGATGAATGCCACAGGCAACGTTCATCGCGTATACCTAATAGGAATGGCAGTGCGTTCAGCGGCACGAACTTGCCCAAGCACCTCCGAAAGTTATACAGCTGGCTCGCAAATGATCTGAAAAATAAAGGAACTGGTTCTGGGCACCTGGGTAACAGAAATATCAACGACTTCAAGAAAAATCAGCAGGCTCTCAAGTCATCGCTGAAAGATTTCAACGGGCCATCCACTGCTCAGCCATCCAGGTCCGGCATCATCAAGCTGGGCAAGAACAAGGCAAGTCTCCCGCCAATTCCAACAAAAGCGAATCGCTCTGGAGTAATCGCCCCAAAAGGACAAAAGAAACAATATCAGTCATCTCGCAATGGGAACGGCGTAATCAAACCTAACAGATCAGGAACCTTGCCAAAAAACGGTGGTCGCAACCAGAACTTCCAGGCATTTTATTAGAGGATTTATAGAGGTAATTATATAAGGCGTTTGTGGGTGAGAGTAAGTGCTTCACATGTAGTGCAAGGTTGATGGCCCAACAGAAATTGCAAGAGAGAGCGTACCTCAGAAGTATTGAGCAGTGTACTCTAGTCTCGATTTAGAAGGCTCTTTCGCCTACTAGATAGTCCCGAGTAGTATCTCACTCATTACATCAAGAACCATGGCTCGAAATGAAATATGCAAAGCGCCAACAGGAAGGACACGGAGAATACGGAACAAGGAGCGGAACAAGCTTCTTTATACCCGTGCCCAGTGCCAACTTTGAAGCCGTTCATGCAGCCTCAACGCCTGGGTGGGCCAAATTCGCGAGTAGCACGGCGTTGATTGCCAAAATCGAGAGCCAGATCTGAGTGCCTTCCTGTACAAGCACAGAGCGTGATATTCTTCGATGAATGCTTTTTTTTATCTTAAAGATCAGTGAAGTACTCTTTCGCGCTAATTCCCCAGGCGGTCACCCACCATAAATAAGTGTTTCTGAGTGAGTTTTGACGACATTGCCACGTTTAAAAAATGGATGTCTCTTTCCTCTCTGAATACTTCCACTACCCGGACTCCAAGTCCAAGGAGTATAAGGACTGTCGGCAAAACACAACCAACCGATTTGGGGAGATCATGGGTTGGGTGTCGGCAGTGTTCTTGCTTGGTGTGACTTTTCAGAACTATTTGCTAGCCACCGGCCATTTGTATTTCAACAAAGTGCATGTTTTAGGGCCGATCAATAGTATGTGTGACCGCATCAACAGTTGCGGGAGAGAAGGCAGCGTCATCAATCGTATACTCCGAGGCATCACGAAATTCCTCAAGCACACGGCTTACGTTTCATATTTGAACCTTCTGGCCATCACTCAGATCGTTCTCTGGTCGTCAGTCTTCACCGTCTTGGCGCTCCTGGACATCAATGGCGGTGACTTGATCTTCTTGGCCAAGCGCTTAGGGCGCTTGTCGGTTGTGACTTTACCAACGGTGTTCTTCTTGACCATACGGCCATCTCCCTTGCCCAACACCCTCTATTTGAGTTTGCTCCCAATTCACAAATGGCTATCGCGTGGTGTTATAGTGCTTGCTATAATACATACCATCTTGTACCTCGGGTTTTTCAGCAAGAATGGAACATGGCAGAAAGCGTGGAAACTCGAGAATCTCTACGGCTGGGGTTCCTTGGCTGGGTTTCTCATGATCATCGTCACTTCACTTCTGAAGATTCGCGATCGCACGTATAAGCTTTTCTTCTTTAATCATTACTTCTGGAGTTGGGTTATCGTTTTGCTTCTTCCTTTCCACGTAAGGCCTGTTAAGACCACATACGTGAATATCTTAAACATAGCCATTTTGGCTTACCAGATTTTTTACAGAGTGCAAAATACTAGAACTTCTGAAGTTGGTGATTTCAAAGTGACTCATGTATCACCGAACTTGGCATTGGTAGATTTCCCCAACAACCTTATAAAGATCAGGGCTAATAATCCTGGTGCTCATGTTCGTATCACTGATCACAGTGGCAATATTCTCAAGCGTCTTTACAAGCAGATTATTCCCAACTACCACCCATATACATTGGTTTCGTTACCGCTGGATCGGTCGCAGAAGCTCATTGTACGTAAAGGTGCATTTCAATGGGTTGACAGTCGCAGATATAAAGTGTGTGGCTCATTTGACCCAAATTTACTACTTGTCAAAACAAGCAACAATGAAAATTCAAGGTTCTCTATATCGAAGTTGGGAATTAATGCGAGAAAAATGCTAATAGTTGTTGGAGGCTCCGCAATATCGTTTGCAATCCCTTTGTTGAGGGTACTGAACTATCATGGCGTCCCTGTTAAAATACTTTGGGTGATTCGTGACTATAGAGATATATCCATCCTTCGCCATTTTGAAGGCTATCTTCATGGGGACGACTTTGAAATTTTCGTTACTGGCAATCCTTCCGAAGTGTCTGAATCATCGCCTCTCTCAGGAATGCCAAGCTACGGAACTTTCCAACTATTGTCAAGGAAGCCCTCAACGTGTGGCTCGGAGCACAATGAGCATTCGAGATTGACATACACTCTTGATGAGGAATCAAACTTGAATCAGGAGCTGGAGAACGTTGATGTCGACTTATCAGATGAAGATATGCTGGACGATGAAGAGAATCGCGATTGCACCATTCAGCTGCTCAGTCCACTCAGTCAGTACAATGAACAATTCGAGGATAGCATCGAATTTGATGAGGATGATGCTATCGGTCAAGACATGAGGTCCACATTAACCCGTAAATCCAGCAGATCCCATTCCATTAATGAAAGATTCAACATCGACTTAGAAAAGGGCAATGTATCGCATACCCAGTTCGAGAACACTGTGAAAAGACTAAATTTGGAGAACCGCATCTATAAAGGCAGGCCAAAATTAAACTACCGTTATTACAATTGGTGCGTCAATCAACATGATATCTTTACACAATGCTCTGGGCCGCAACAGTTGGATGGATCTGGCCTTATTTGTTGCAGAGATATTCCAGGCAGAAACAAAATAAGAACAGAGCAAAGTCTTCCAGATGCTGAGAAAGTATGGGTGATATCGGCCGGTCCCAAGTCACTTGTCAAAAACGTGAAACTTTGGGCCAGTGAGAATGGGCTCAAATACCATGAAGAGGCATTTTACGTATGAGAAACAGCGGTTCGTTTTTGATAGCGTCTTCGTATTCGTAAATAGCTTTCTATATAGCGGTGCACAATTCAAAAAGTGGTTCGCTTGAACTCGTTCATTTCCCACTGAGCAGCAGCTGAAAAAACTCACCTCTCCGAATGTCTTCCTCTTCAGCTAGCGATTGAGCAATTCTCAGTTTTGCGATCTCGGCCGAAAAGGTGATTCCCACAACTCCCCAAGAAACAAGATACCAGATCTTATATGGGGTTTTGAAAAATCTCTGATTGTGTCCGTGATTATATCGATAATTGAAATAGTATCCGGATACCAACCCAACTAGTAAACCCTTCAAAAGGCCAATTGAACCTGCCTGAATTAGTTGAGAATTGATCTGGTCCATACGCTCTCTAGTTACTGTTGAGCGAGGCATAATGACCAGGTTAATTGTTCATAACAGCCGCGGAGGTTAAAAGAATAGATTTGTGTTTGTTGGTCCCATCAATATAGGTTGCGACAGATGCACTTGAAATAATGCGGGTTAAGTGGCACCAAATATGTGCGGGTCTTCTCGTCACACCTACCATTGAAATCAAATGAATTTAGCTCTATATTATCCTATATTAAAGTTATTAGTTATTTCATAAAACTTCATTAGTTCGTAATCATCATGGAAGTAGGCTTGTCCTCCTGGACTATGTATGAATACATACGCCACCAAGGTTGAGCATCCGAAGCTTGGGGGCATGTTGCACCAATAGGGCAGCGAAATCATTGAGACATGAATGCATTAAGAGAGACAGGAATTTGTTTGTTTCCTCGTTGCTTTCTAAAGGCATCTCGTGCATGTTAAGCATGGAGCCAACGGAGTGAAGGTTCCTCTCCATGCAATGTTCTTGTCTTCGGAACTGACCAGCGACATACTGCAAGAACTTGATATTAGCAATCTCAGAGAAATCAACACTGGTCGTGACTTCCGCAGAGGTGATTTCAACATCTGAAGGCTTTCCCTTATGGCTATAATTATTTGACTTGTCCAAGCGAGCGAGTTCCACGAAATAGGATCTTGAATAGTTGCAATTATCACAATTGCATTGGTTCACCAAGAGATCCTGAGAAGTCGTGGTACGTTTGTCAAACAACTGAGGGAGGTGACTAACCCACTCATTCATGAAGCTCGAAATGTGGAGGCTTGTGAGATTAGGCACATTGTGAAGTTGCGAGCACACTTTCGATACGTCAATGCTGTACTGATCATTGGTCGACTTTACCGAGTCCGACAAATTTATGAACACCTCCTCCAAAGATCCAAACAATTCGCTAAAAACATGATTTTCAACAACATTCTTAAACTGCGCCGTGTCTCCCAACGACTTGTAATGCACTATCGCCAACTTCTTCAATTTTGTACTCAATCCATAATACTGATTATACTGCTTCCAGCTTTCAAAGAAGCTAAATATGCAGCTAGCGGAGCATTCATGCAGACGAGTGCAGTTCATCTTAAGTTCAAGCTCTTCGAGGTGGTTGAGATCAACGTAGTGACGTATCTTGTAAAAATCGGTAATGGCATTATTACGGGCACGATGCGAGGTGGAGATCGAAAACACCTTTAATTTCAAATTAGATACACCGAGGTTGTCAGCCATCTCGGTGAAACGAAGGAAAGCAAGTGGAGAATGCAAATAAAGCCTGCTCAAATTTCGCAAATTCTGAGTTGGAGCTTCATAGGAACCGTAAAACACACTCTGAACGTTCTCGGTGTTCTGGAGGTAAGCATTGCTCTCCACGTACATGTTAAGTTGCTCTAAGATCGGATTTGCGGGCAACGCAAGGAATTCGCTTGTGCTAAAAACAAACCAGTTCAGAAGATTTAAGACCTTTTGATCTTTTCTCTTCACTTCACAATTGTCTTCGTCTTCGTTATCAATGCACTGCACGGAGTTCAGTGCTAGAAAGTTGGTGAGGGAACGAACGCAACGTAAACTTAAGACATCGTGGTTGATCATGCAAAGTGTGTGGGGAAGCTGGCTCCAAAACGTCGCCATTCTATCGTATAAATAAAGCAAACTGCTATCGTTATCATTCCCATGTGTGTTGACGACAAACTTGCGAATAAACCTAAAAGTGACTAAATTGAGACAGTCCGCAAATTGATGTAGTTTTGCAGCCGGTAAAAGCGTCCAGCCGTGAGAGTCAGCATTTGTACCACAGTACCATTGGCGGTCAGATTCAACCACCATTATATTTCTGTAGAGAGACTCATAAACCCGGAAGCGTAAGTAATAAGTCATGCGTGCCAACGTGAGCTGTGACTGCTGGTCACAGTTGTCCAAGATGGTATCAAGGACGTTGTTGGGAAGATCAATCAACCTCATTTTTATACAACCAACAAGTGGCAGAGTGTAACCGAAAATTTTTGTCAGTTAGTGAAATCAGGATGATGGAAAGGTTAAGTACTGTGGTGGTTCATTCTTTACCTGCGCAAATGTTGGACTGCAGTGACCAAGTTAGGAGCGCTAAGGGAACAATACCGTTCTGCATGTGTGCAGTATCCATCACAGAATGCCTCACAACGGATGTCTAGAAGGCCCTCTCCACACAAACTGCGGCGCGAAGGGCTTCGGACGTTTACCTCCGCTTAAAGAGGTCGCCCCTTTACAAATCGATTCTTTGAATTCCTCGGGGATAATAGCTCAAGTAACCAGCTTTGATTTCGACTGCAGGCTTCAAGAGTCTAGAAACAACTCTGTGCTCGTGGGGCCTCGAGCAATCGTCCCCTCTGTGGTTAAGTGGATGGAGTGGAAGTGCTCGGAAATCTGGGGTTCGGGCCACAGGAGAACCGCACGATCTATTTGCAGCAGTGCCAAGCGAGGCAAAAGAAAAAGTGCCACACTTTGCTCTTCTCGGATTAAGCGTTCAAGCTAGGCGGGAAAAGTCTGTCTTCACAACAGTCGGATTGCGGCAATTGTTCATTTTGTGTTGTGTCTAGCCTCAGAGGCAGCAACTTCTATGTCAATTACATGAGGGTACTTTAGGTACGCCACACACAACGCCATGGTTGCCATGGTTAGGAAAGGCACACTCCATGTCGCACTTTGGGCGGGAAAAAATGTCTAATTAGAACGCCTTTTTACTAACGCCCCTGTTCCATCCATTTGTCCGCATAGTTGAGCTTTCCCTCTGGCCCGTTGCCAAATTTTAAAAACAAGATTGTTGCAATTGGTGGGAAGACGCCCGTTTTACTCAAGGAAACCACTCTGAGTCTTGGAAATAGCTTCCCCTTTAAAAGATTTTGATCGATTAGTGTTACTAGACAGTTTTCAACCGCGAAGTCGTCAATATCTTCTCCTTGGCTTTCTTGACATTCGCCAAAACAGTTGATAGCACTCAATGGGCGGCCTGCCAATGAAACTGTGAGAGCCAGCCTAATGCTGTCGTAGTCGAGCTTTGCTGAACAGCCCTGTATATTCCACACCCTCCTCACAAGGTTTCTTAGTATGAGAATCGGAGCCTTTTCAGCAAACAATAGTAAAAGCTGATACTTCTTGAGCACCTGGTAATGATCAGCTTTATTGATAACTCTTGTGAATCTGTTGAAGTCGCCTAATTGTACGGCTGCACATATCCCTTCAAGAATGTCCAAAAATTTTGGACATCTTGCTCTGGAAGAATAAAATGTTGTTCTGATGTTATTCATATTCGGCTTTTTGCCGATTATTATGCCAAGTGGAATCAAGTGACGTAATATTTGAGTCACATTGGAGTTATCTACCATGTAGTTCGATGGAGTATTCAATAGGCACCAGTGAAAATGTTGATAAGCGTCAACGAAGTGGTACTTTGCCATATAGAATTTTCCCAAATAATACCTATACTGAACTTGTTGACTTTTAGGAAAGTCTATCATCTTCAAGTTGGCATTGTTCATATTGGAGAAGACATTTCGACACAAGAGGGGATTCAACAATTGGAAGTATGTCTGGCAAAGCCTAACACCAATGAACAACATTATTGACTTTTTCGCCGTTTCAATATGATCGTTGGCGCCCAATTGTGATCGTATGTTGTTGAAGATTTTTAATAGTAAGGATGCTAGGAATACCAATCTTGGCCTTCTATATTTCTCAACATAAAGAAGTTGGAGATCTAGTTGCGTGGCCATTGGTTTAATGATATCAATGGTATCCTGAATCAAAGGCGTCAATGTGAATCCATACAATTTATTGGTGAAAGCCATTGATAGAGCGTTGAGGTAGTTAGCGTATAAATCGAACGATTCGAGCATAGAATATGGATTCATTTGATTCGAAAGTTTTACAAAGCTTTCTACAAGCTCTTGGAACGCCATCCACTCATCGTTAAATAGATTTCGTCTTCTTATTTCTTCTCTTACTTGATTGTCAGAGAGCACGCCAATGTTGTAAATTTTCACAATCCATGGGTTGAGCGATGGATGGAGTCGAAGGAGATTAAGAAGACCTTGGGGTTGCTCTTTTGGACTTTGAAAAGAGGCAGACTGGACCTGCTGTAGGTAATCCTTAAGGATATCCATCGTGCCTTGGGGAAGACGTAACCTCGAGAGTTTTCGGTGCGCGACTGCTTTTTTGAAGCTACGTTAAATACTGGGATAAACGAGTTAAGCATAAATCATACTCACGCTATATCAATATACTTAATAATAGGTTATTTAAATCCTTAAGGTACTGTGTAGATATGTAATTGAATCGCTCAATTCATAAGTGATATGTTCAATGGCAACATTTAAGCACTCTATCTTTTCGTCTTACGATCAGTACATCGATTTGAATGACACGCTTCTAATATAATGTAGACGAAGATGTAAAATATTGTTTGCAGTATGATCTAATCTTCCGAAACCATTACGAAGGTTTGCAAATTCGTCGTGTGAGAGCACCGGTGCAAAGTATTTTTTGCGACAGTGCGACACAAATCTTGATCAGTTGCAAATAATCAAAACGACAGGACTACACACGCTATATCATGGGGAAGGCGAGCGATAATCCATCTTCTGTATCAGAGAAATCGTCTAAGGGACCAGACAATCAGCTTGTTGTGAAATATGACGATCCAGATACTAAAGTGGTAATCAGACTTCTTCCTCCGAATTTGACAGAGGAGGCATTTCTACTACAATTGCCATGCGAGGCCCATCCATTCGAGGGCGGCAAGAGCCTGCTTGTGAACTACTACTATCAAAGAGGCAGTCCGTCAACAAAACCTTTTGAGGAACCCACGTTCTCCAGAGCTTACTTTAAGTTCACACTGAAAGAGAAAGCCAATGCGTTTAGAAGTTCAATGGAAAAGATTGTTTTCGAGGATCTCGATAGCGGGGATCGGGTACGATGTGAGATGTTCAAGCCGATTTTTGGCTCTGTCGTTGATTTAACGCCGCCGAAGACTCCAGGAAGCATCATTCATGACCCTTTGTTCGTAAAGTTTTTGGAGCAGTTTGAATCGCCAACGGCATCTCATGACTTGGTTGCCATTATCAATTCAACAAATGCAGAGAAGGCAAGGCTTAAACGCGAAAAGAGTCGACCCAAAGCGAATGATAAAGACCAAACTAGCAAAGTGAAAGAATCAAAAGGGATACGACCTACTCGTGCAAAACAGTCGCTGAAAAGCGAGGAGAAAGCTCCGAAACATACGGATAAAAAGAAAGAGTCCAAAAAAAATAATGTAAAGACCAAAGAAAAGATCAATAAGAAATCGAACAAACACGACGAGGCAAAGTCAAAGAAGAAGAGTCCTTCAAAGCAAAAAAAAGCTGATGATGCAAACAAGACAAAGCGGTCCGGAAGCAGTTCAAAAGATGATTCTTCAAATAATTGTGAAAGTCATTCCAAACCTAAGAAGAAGGCACAGAGAGCACCGAAAAGGCAAATCACAAAGGCATCAGCAAGTACTTCTCACAGTGACTCGAAACAGCAGAATTCTAAAAGCGGTACACCTGGCAACGGAGGTAACACATAATAACTCATAAAAATTGTCAATTTTTTGAATTGGCTTACAATTTCGATTCTAGTTTGGTTTCAACAACACAGATTCTAATTGAGGATCTATTAATGCGCACTACTTGAATCTCGCATCGAAGTGTAACTTTTATCAATGATGCGATGTATAGGTAAATACAAGTACCTCCGATGTATCGTTGATAGCTCTGTCGCTTCTAGAAAATATACAACTGCTAGGCCCGATATCAGGCTTATGGAGGAGCTAGACTCCTCCATACCCACCATGGAGAAAATCCTCACCATTCTTCGTGACGCTGAAGAACATAATGATAAAACACTGCTGTTTTCCGAGACGAATACCAACAGCATTGTTGATGAAGAAACTTCACTTTGTCGTTTTCATACAGCTCTAGGAGCCAAACTTTTAAATTATCAGATTCATCGTCTACTTAATGACTTGGACATCGTTGGCAAATACAACGGTTTTGAGAATATAAAACCAGACACTTGCGAACATATTTTCAAGCATTATACTAGTGCCTTGCGTGAAAGCTACCTCCGGAAGCAAAACTCGGTCCCATTTGCCTCTCTAGGGGAAGGTTTTTTTCTCAATCCTGTTCAGCTCAACAACAAGATAAGACCTCAATTGAATGATATAGCGTCACAAATTCTAATGGGCTACAACGATACCAAACTTCCCTCGAAGTTCTCTAGCAACTTTCCAGTCATAAAATTGCCAAATCCATTCCGGGGAAAGGTCAAACATCCCTTGATCTTACAGAAGGGACTCAACGCCAAGGGGAAGCCGTTGAATATACTTCCTTTTCTTCTAGATGATGAGCATATTCTTGAGGACTTCTTGAACAAGCTTCGTAGCTCTATTCTGCCGAAGTTAATTGTGAACTTGATGAAAGCCCAGGAAGTGGAAGGGAGAGCTGCTTTTGAACTATTAATTACTAAACATTTGGGAGAATTTGAATTATGCAAAGGACCCCTAGAAGCGGTGAATGACTTTAATTTGAAAGATGACGAGGAACTTGAAAGTCATTTAGCTGTCTTGAAGGCGATAGTGGCGCATAAGAGCAATATACTTACACGTCTAGATTCGCTTCGAATATACAGATCAAGTATTTCCAAAGTCGACTTTTCAAGCCTAAAATCCTCAGAAGTCATGAAACTTTTGGGAAGATCGTTTGATAGGTATTTCAGTGCCTGTTACAGAGCTGATGCAAAGCAATGCGATTTTTGGGTGAAAGACCTTGTTCAGTTTTATCGACACAACTGGAGTAGTGAAGATTTCTTCGAAGATATGTTTGCTGAATCAATCAACAATCTTAGGGAAAGACTCACGAGTGCAACATTGCAAAGGCTTCAGGAAACGTGGACGCCAATGCTGAATTATATGACTGAAGATCAAAGGATAAACTCTAGGATCAAATCATAGTCTCTTCTAGATGAACAATCCCATGATCTGTTTGTGGCATTACACAGCTCAAATCTTTGTTGAAGTCAGTAGTTGTAAGTCTGAACTCTGTCTCGCCAAAGCTCGAGAAGTTTACTATCCCGTTGTCAACGGCAGCAATGACTATTGCTCTCCCGCTGGATCCTTGTTTAAGCTTTGCATCCCTAACACGGGTATAGGTGATGGCCAGATTCAGCAGCACACTCGCCTTTTTCTTTTCAGGCATAACATTGCGCCTATTCTTCGCAGTAGAATTGTTGCTTGGTATTGCTTGCACCTTTGCGGCTGGAATACCTGCTTGTTTCCATAACTTGACGATTTCGGTGAAGCAAGGAAATTTCTGCTCCTGGATATTAACAACACATAACTGATAATGGGATGGCGGTGGATCTTTTTTTCTGAAGTTAGTCGAAGGCTTCCAAATTTCGAAATCCAAGGAAAGTTCGCTCGCAACTGGTTTCTCGGGGCAAGGTTCGAGAGGCAGTCTGGCAGGTATATACTGAATTTCCTTAAACATCAGTCTGTAGTTGAAAAAATTCAACGATCCTAATGCGTGATTATGAATGACTTTTCTGTAGGTATGTCCGAGAAAGGCGAGAGTGTGCCAAACATTTGAGATAAAAGAGCTTTTTCTCCGATCCTTATTTGATATGGGTAGTTGCTGGGGTAATCTTTGTCCAAACGGTCGTACTATATAGCCCAATCTCTTTAAGAGAGAGTAGACCTGATATTTGTCGTGCAAAGAGGGATCAGTTGCAAATGCAATGGCATATAATTGGCTTAACGATATTTGTTTCAATGATGTGAAGTCGAAATTTGCCTCATCTGAAACTAAATAGTTTTCAAATGAAGTATCTGATAAATACAATAAAAGTGATCCCCTCTCGACTAAGTAAATGGTTTCTGCTGGCGTCAACCAGCATCCTTGTAGTTTAGGTTTGCAGTCGAAATTGTGTGGAATACCCATATCTTTGAAAAAGTTGCCTTTAGCGTGAGGAACCAAGGTCATCTCCTCTGATTCGATCCATACGCCAGCAAGAAACAGTTTCTCGTGGTGGCCCCTAATGTGATCGAGTGCCAAAAACATCTGACGACGGGCCTCTTGTAAAGCATACGACTGTACCGACGTATGGTCCACATCAAAATCCTTATCTGATCTCTTGGGTATTGACTCATCAGCAAGATTTAAAGACGCAAAACGGCTATTGAGAGCCTTCCAGTCCTGAACTTCATCCTCGAATTCTTCTTCCCAATTGTGTGTGTCATCTTCGCTCATGGATTGAGTGCTGCTTGATGTGCGAGGTTCGAGTCGCGATGTGATCTAAGACTACTTAAATTGCGATCTAAAACTTCTCAGGTCAAAATATTCCTAGTACCCAAGGACAGCCACAGGATCCACCGCTCATATTCAAAGCAGTATGACTTCCTCGGCTTTAACAGTTCAAAGTTTGGTATGTTATTCTCACTATTCGGCGTAGTAAAACCGGTTATTATGTCTCGGAAATCTAATACCAGGCTGAATCTATTTATGAAGATATGATGACAAATATCATCAGGCAGGTAACGCTCAACACGGTCTCTCGCTACAGAACATTACAGCAGTGTGTAGAAGGAGATTACTTCGATGCAATTTCCCCCACAAGATCTACTGGAAACAGAGATATCTTCGGTAATGATAAGACAAAGCTCAAGAACTCGGAAACGTCGCGATATTTCGAATGCGGGAAATGTGGAAGACAAATTGCTGGCGGGCGTTTCGCTCAGCACATAAACAAATGCCTTGAAAGAGGTCGGAGATGAAATTCCAATGCCAAAGATCGAGTCATCTTCATTGTGCAATCGAATTTGCTATACGAGAGAGTGGTGCCACAAGCCTGAGTGGCACCCTAGTTGACTTCGTGGCATCCACAAAGAAGGGAAGACCTATGGGGCTTCAACCATCGGAATACTATTGCAAGCTAATGCGGAGAGAAGTGCGTGCGCGAAGGGGGTATTTCTTAGGTGGAAAGACTTAGCTAGATTCACCTGGAGTTCACCTTTTGCGCCTTCCCCCCTCTTACGCGCCCTTTCTATCATGGATGTCGATACCCGTGGAACATTTTAGGGCTCAAGAAAGAATTTGAATTGAGGATTATATTTTACAAAAGTTAAGATGCTACAATTTAACTTCCATCAATCTATGGCATATAGGCATGTCAGAGATGACTTGACCCAATGCATACAAGACGGAGCGGACTCAAATCCTTCACCTAAAGTGGCAGGTACCGACATTTTGTTGTGCTCCCTGTGGGGCAGCACAAAACAAGCTTCCTCGATATATGAGCTATTTGCGGGGTATCACTAGCTATATAATGACTTTGCCCACGCTAAGGGTTTCTACATAACTCCTGAGTTTCATAAGTCCAACTCTAATTCCAACAAAGGCAGCAGCACAATGGCATATGTATTCGAAAATGAAATAGGCGATCTTCCCTTTGATGCAGAGCTCAACTCGAGATTTGTTTCTATTCGAAATGATAGTGGCGACGTCATTTATAGAAACGGTGCAATGCCTGATAAACTAATTGAGGGATTACATCCAACGCTCAAGACTTACGATGACATGTTTCGTAGGGCGGTTGCGCTCAATGAAAATAAGCCATGCCTCAGCTACAGACCATACGATTATATCAAGTGTAAGTCAAAAAGTGCTTTTGAGTCTTTCACTTACTCCGACGTGAATAGGAGAAGACTCGCAATCGGCTCAGGAATATTGGCAAGTTTACAAAAAGTGTGTCCTGATATGGTGGAGAGGCACATGAAGGAGTTCGAACTGTACGATTACCACCGCTATTCACCTATCGTATCCATATATTCTGCCAATAGGTATGAATGGTTGTTAACTGATCTTGCTTGTCATGCTTATTCTTTGGCCAACACCGCTTGTTATGATAATTTGGGGGACGACGTTACATCGCACATTTTAAAGATTACAGATTCTCCAATTGTCTTTTGCTCAGGTGACAAAGTCGTTAAGTTGGGTAAAATGAAGATGTCGTCTAAGATTCCGTTGAGAGTGGTTGTATCATTTGATCCAGTTTCTTTTAATATTAGAGGAATGCTTAAATTGATGGGCATAGATCTATACGAGTTCGGGGAACTTGAAGAGTTGGGAAGAATTGCTGCCTTCATGCCTTTAGCTCCTCACCCTGAAACTCTATTTACAATTTCATTTACATCTGGAACAACAGGGGCAATGCCAAAGGGCGTAATGCTCAATCACAAAGCTGCGGTGTGTGCGATGTGCTATTTGATGACTGGTCAGCCATTTCTTGAATCTGGCAAAGCATTTGCCTTTTTGCCGTTGACTCATCTCTATGAAAGAGAAACAAGCGCGTATGCATTGTGTCGTGGTTATAACATTGGCTTACCCGACATTTCTTACAATCGAGAGGATTATAACGCCTTTGAAAAGTTGTTGGAAGATCTTAAGCTTTTCAGGCCACATTATATTTCCCTTGTTCCACGACTTTTAACCAGAATAGAGAGCTTCGTGAAAGACTATGTGAGCCAACATCGAGAGAAACTGGCTATTGAAAATATTATTAAAAGAAAGACTCTTCAACAGAGCATGGCCGATTTTTGCAAAGGCGATGAATATGACAATGAGGCTTGGAGATCGTTGCGTTCTTTAATTGGTTTCGACGATCTCTTGTGGATTCAAGTGGCATCTGCACCAACCAATAAGTACACCCTCCAGTACTTAAAGGCATCTCTTAACATAGGTATTTCTCAGATGTACGGTCTTACCGAAACTTTTGGGGCAATGACCCAAAGCTTACTTTACGAAGCCGAACCGGGTTCTTGTGGAATCTGCGGACCCTCCGTCGAATACAAATTGCGTGATAGACCCGAGATGGGGTACAATATCCACGAGAATAAGGGAGAGTTACTTGTTCGTGGACCTCAAGTCTTCCAGTTCTATTTTAAAAACCCTGAGGCGACATCTAAGGACATCGATAAAGAAGGCTGGTTTTCTACAGGAGATGTTGTAGAGATTAGAGGTGGGAGACTCTATGTTATCGACCGGGTGAAAAACATTTTCAAACTCGCTCACGGCGAGTATATATCACCGGAAAGAATTGAGAATTTCTACCTATCAAGGAACACATTTGTTACCCAAGTGTTTGTCTACGGGCATCCCTCGAGAGAATACACAATCGCAATTGTGGGGATCAACGGAGACTTTGGACGGAAGGTCATTGGTCGAGAAAGTGTAAGTGACACTGAGATGATCAGAGAAATAAATAGAGGGACCCGTAAATCCAAGCTTTTGCAATTGATGAACAGAAATGTCATGGATTGCACGAATGGGATTGAGAGGGCAAAAAATGTGTTCTTCGATATAAACCCACTCACAGTGGAACGAAACGTGGTCACACCAACAATGAAGCTCAAGAGGGCATTGGCGGCAAAGTTTTTTGCCGACGTGATTTCGAACCTCTATGATGAGGGACCTTTGGATCTAGGTAGCAAATTGTAGGTCAAAAGATTGGACTACACCTCCTGTACATTCTGAAAGCTTCTCCACTTGTTGCATTTTTCTTTGACTTTTTTTTTCATCGAGTCACGTGATGGGTGACGGAAAAAGACCCCACCATTAAAATTCTAAGTAGACCACAAGAAAGACACCAAGACTGAAGTTAAAATATGGGCCCGCCGCCGCCAATAGTCATCGATGCTCAAGTAATATCGGGTATAACAGGCTCCATTTCAATAGCGTGCTGGATCATAGTGTTTGCCCCCCAAATTTACGAGAATTTCAGGCGAAAATCGTCAGAGGGACTCTCAATGATGTTCATAATCTTGTGGTTGGCTGGTGACGTGTTCAACGTTTTGGGAGCTGTTCTCCAAGGCGTTCTTCCCACAATGATAATACTCGCCATCTACTATACTTTGGCTGATATCGTTTTGTGGGTTCAATGCATCATTTACGGTGATGGAAAATCGTCTCCAGACTATGTGCATTTATCGCCTGCAAACCCAATAAATGAAGATGTACTTGAAACTGTCCTCTCTGCAGATAGGGCTATTCAGTGTTCCGACCTTGACTCTGCTCGTGGTGAGATCGATGAGTTCGAAATCTCACTGAAGACGAGTCCCATCATGTCGGCATTTTTCAAAATGCTAATGGTTATCCTTGTTTTTCTAGCAGGTCTCGGAGGCTGGTACATATCATATATGAACACATCTAGGAAGCACAAGGCTCCTGTAGACCTTGTGTTCGATCCATTGGCACAATTTTTTGGTTGGCTTTGTGCTTTATTTTATCTAGGTTCAAGAATCCCTCAAATTTTGTTGAATTACGAACGGAAGTCTTGTGATGGAATTTCTTTCATGTTCTTCTTATTTGCATGCTTAGGAAATTTAACTTATGTCATCTCCATTCTCGCCATAGATACCTCGTGGAATTATATTTGGGTGAATCTTTCATGGCTAGCTGGCTCTCTTGGGACATTGGCCCTCGATTTTACCATTTTTGTGCAGTTTTTTCTTTACAATGAAGGTGTTGACGACGATGAAAGCAGCAGTCTCACGAATAGCACCAATACCAACTCAGGTGAGCAACTCCTCAGCGGTCGTTTGGAAGGCTATGGTACAGTCTAATTAAGCAATTTAAGAACCAACCGTTTTCGGAAGTAATCGAACAGTACATGAATCATGGAAAACGATGGCCCCTGCATTCTCAACAGTAAGACAAGCATAATGTTTGTTTATTCAATAGGTTTTTGTTTGCCGAACAGTGCGTGAGTATGAATTGTTCGCCAGTGATGGCAAATCCGGAGATGTGCAAAATTGAATTTCTTGCTATGATATTCACAAGTTCGATGATTATAGAAGAGAAAGCTATCGCTCCACTCTTAGAAAAATGGTCATGTTGCATCTTCCATGACTAGACGCCATCTGGCAATGATAATAAAGGAAATCCATTAGATCTAGGATACATAAATTCCAATCACTTAACGACAAATTTGTTTATAATTATCTGTCAATCATATCGGTAATTGACTGCCCCTCGTGAACTTCATCATTGTCACACGGATAGAAGAGAACTGATTGATTCTTGGTTAGTTTTCTCCTCATGAGATTTTTTGCAAAAGTGCTTCGGATAACTGTTTTACGAGAGTGTAAATATCAAGAATGTTACCTTTCTTTTTTTTTCTTTTTTTTTATGTTTCAATCAAACATCCTCTGTCAGCCATCCAGAGCTCAATGTACCGTTCAAATACCCAAGGGGAAAGAATCTTGACCTACGACTGAGATAGTTTCTTCAACCAAGTGTGTAGTAATGCCAACCAAGAAGATGGTCGCATATTTGAGGCAGACGAGCGTTTTGTACCTGCATCGGTGACACTCCAAATTAGGCACGCACTCCGAGATGTGTGAAATGCATTATCGCATAAATGATATCGAGCGGCAATTAACACTTCTCATCCACTTCTTTCTGTCCTATTCATCGGATTTAGAATTTGAAAACTCTCCAGAAAAACTTTGGTAATGGTATCTTCGAAAGATCTGGCAGACACATCTTTGACGCGAGAGAATTTGGAGGGAGCGGCACCACAACCGAATATCAAGCTAGAGAGCGATAAGAGAAGAAAACGAAAACCACGGGGAATTATAGTTTGTAAGAACTGCCGAAAAAGGAAGGTCAGATGTGATAAGCAACGGCCATGTTCCAACTGCGTCAAGTTTCATCAAACAAATACTTGTACGTACGACGAACCACAAGCGGACAATGTCATGAAGGGTTTTCTCGAGCTTCGACTTCCCATGACGAAGTCTAATCTTTCGAGAGGTAACAAATTCCAGGATGACGACTTGATAAACAAGAGAAGGAAAAGAGATGATAGTGCTAAGCAGATGTTCGCTGCGAACAACACGCTCTCAGAGAACAAGGCATACCTCAAGCACCTCAAGGATCGAATTCACAACTTGGAGAGTGCATTTCTTAACGGTAAATCTAAATCCCTATCACAGTCGCTGCCCTCTATAAATGCTTCGCATGCAAGTCAAAATAGCCCTGGATACTCTGTATCAACACTCCCGTCGATAACGCTGCACTCGAACAATGCAAGCAATTGTGGAATTACTCCAACACAACAGCAGTCCTATGCGTCAGGTTCCATCACTAACTCATTTCCGATTCCATCAATAGTGCAAAGCTCATCAGAGCAAAATAGGCCCCAGCCTTCATCGCTCCCACCATTTAATCATCAAGCTACCAATAATCACGCGAGAAGAATACACTCATCATTGTTTGAAAGAAACAGCTTGCCCGAAATCCGCCATCCAGACCTTGACATTCGTCATGATTATCGTCCGATTTTCGAAGGAGATCGCACGGCGCATGGAGAAGGACTATCCGTATCTCATCCATTTCTGGGAAGCCCGTCGAGGAAATCGCCATTGGATAATTGCCAATCTTCCCATGCTCCGTATTTTATTGGGGTTAACCCTCATGCTCACATAAAGGACACAATAAATTTTTACCATGGATATTCTTCTGTTCACTACAAAGATCATTTAAGAAGACTCAATTTTGGCCCCTTTGCATGGTCATCATTGATGAAGAGGGATTATGGTTTGAGGCTTATGTGGGATTACGTTGTCTCCAAAAAAGAAAAATTCTCAACCAAGGGACAATTTTTAAGTCGTTCTGTGGCACTCATGTTTGCGCAAACCTCTGATGAAATGAATGATGAGAGTACAGCTACTATTTTATCCAAAGGCAGAGAAGATGAACATCTGGAAAAGCAATTTGAAAGGCGTGCTCTTCAGACAGATGGTGTAGATGACATGATTCCTTACGAGAAGGTCATAAGAGCGAGGCAGAAAACGAGTATGCAAAAGGTGCTTTTGAATAAGCATACTTTGTCCTTGGGTCTCACTGTATTTGATGGACAAATCTATAGAGAGCTTCAAATCATCGAGAAAATTGAGGTTGTACTACCGAAGAAGAGGGTATTGTGGAAATTAATCACACGATTCTTCCATTCAGTATATACATACATGCCCTTTATTGATGAAGATTATTTTCGAAAAGATGTCGAAAGCATTATAGGACCTGAGTCTTACGATGACGTTCCAATTGATAAAATCAGGATTGCAAAGAAGCTAGACTTTGCTACTGTCGGCATTTTGCTTATAATTGTTCGTCTTGCGTACCTCTCGTTGTTCTCGAACAACAGTGCCCTCAATGAAGCGATTCTCAATAACCCCAATCCGAATGATGAGGACAAGGTCATACAATACTTGATGAACAACCCAATAAATATCAACATCATCGATGTTGCAAGCTTATGCCTTGATCAATTTCAAATATTGAGACGAAGTAATTTTACTGTTCTTCAACTTGCTTTGTTTTTACGTCTTTATCACACTTATGCTCCAGAAGACGGCGATGGAGCTGACGGTGGGGACTCTCAGGTTCTAAACTCTGTGCTTATACAAACCGCCTATTCATTGGGCATGAATCGAGAGCCTGATGAAAATTTCAGATTCCAAGATGAGACACATAACAAGAAAGATCTGGTGGTATCTTGTGGCTTCAGATCTTCATTTAAGTTATTCTTTTGGCAACCCACCATCAACAGACGAAAGATACTTTGATATCGTGGATCCCGTATGTGAACCAGGCAGTGAAAACATACGAGATATCTCAAAGGATAGAGCCACTACCATCCGACTAAAAAGTTGTTTACCTTCACCAAAATTAAGAAAAATCCTCTCTTATGCGCTAGACATCAGGCAGGGCACAAACTTGCCAACCCTATGTGAAGATTTGTCAGATTTTGAAGTTGATCTTTACAACAACCTTGGTACGCTAAGTGACTGTATCGTCCGTTCTGGTGTGGATGACCAGGCGGTAGCGACCAGGAATATGAAGGTGAAAATCTATCTTTCACTCAAGACATTTTTGATCTCCGTCTACTTCCACATTTATCTATTCTATGAGTCAAAGGATGTCGGTATCTCCTATTTTTATCTTAGGAAAAGTCTTCTCACTAGCATTGGGGATATTATGCCACATTACGTTACACTTCTTGGAAAAAGTGAAGTGATAAGTGATATGATAATCAACCCTACTCTTGAAATGGCAATTCACAAATCTAATCAGATCAATCTTTCGGTAATCGTGAGAGTGAACTATTTAATTTTTCACCTCAAAAAGTCTCCGGATCATGAGAGATTGTGGCGTACTGATAACGCATACTTTAACTATTTTCAGCTTCTCTGCCAACTCTCATCAGCGGTGACAAGAGCAGCTGAATTCACCATATCGGCTATAAGCAAGTTGAGCAATAGATACTACTATGCCTGGAGAATCACTAGAGGGCAAACGTATTTATTGAAGACAATCACGTTGACTCAATTTTATGAGGACAACTACCTCAAAGCTTCCCAACTATATTCGATCCGATACACCTATGACCAAGTCAAGGTGTTGGTAACCATTTGTGAAAGCACATTGTCAAAATTCTCGAAAACAGAATTCTGTACTTATGGCTTTACTACAAATATGGATAAAGATTTGTATAGATCTAAGCCTTACACATCGGAGACTTTGCAGTCGAATTTAGCAACCGACTCCTCGACTGTACCACTGAAAAGCTCAACGAACTCCGAAATCGATAAAATTTGGCTTCAAGTTTTATCACTCAAGCATGACATGGCATTGGCGGGGAATTCTCAAGACGCAATCGATTTTAAGGCACCGATAACACCCACAACAAAGGGTGCAGATAATCGTGATGAACTGGTAACACAGGACAAGGACATGATGATTTCAGATCCTTCTGCCGATTTAGAGCGCTTTGGGTATGATTTAGAGATGGCTACAGCATTTGATCTTCTCAGTGAAATGCCATTCGAAGAGATGCTTGATGTGTAAGTTTCATACTACGTAAATATACATGCGGGCGTGTCCCACAGAAAACAACTTGGTCCTCATCTCGCGCGAAGTATCATATAAACTCAAAACGATACCTTTCCCAATGCTGCAGAGAGCCTGTCCAAATATACCTGAAAAATCCAGCAGGATGAATTTGCCCGAGGGAATGTCGAAGAATGCCTGGAAAAAACTACAAAAAAAACAGCGGTGGGAAGAACAAAAAGAGACCTATAGAAAAAGGCGAAGGGAGAAAAAGTTGGCTGCAAGGAAGAGAAAGGCCGAGATGAAGATAAACGGAGGTACTGAATCCACTCCGCAAGGACCTGGATCGACAAAGCGCAGCATACCTCTGCAACAAGAAAGCACAGATGTCACTGTCATCATGGATTGTGACTTTGATGATCTCATGAACGACAAGGAGATCGTATCGCTAAGTAATCAAATAACTAGATGTTACTCTGCGATGAGACATTCAACGCATAAATTAGAACTCACGATTTCATCTTTTAACAGAAGATTAAGGGAACGTTTCGAAGGCTCTCTACCTGACTATGCAAAATGGAGGGATATTGAGTTTATGACCAATACTTCCCTAGATGAAATAATCCCAAATGAGTCTGGTAAGCGTTCGCAATATGTGTACTTAACTGCCGACACTGATGAAGAGCTTACCGAACTCCAATCTGGTGTCAAATACATTGTTGGTGGAATTGTCGACAAGAACAGACACAAAAAGCTTTGTCTTGAGAAAGCCGAAAAGTTGGGTATCAAAGCTGCAAGGTTACCGATAGGAAAGTATATTCATTTGAATGGAAGACAAGTTTTAGCAACGTCGCATGTTTTCGAGATTATGTGTATGTGGTTTGAAAAAGGAGGAAACTGGGAGGAAGCGTTCAACACAGTGCTTCCTCCTCGAAAGCTCAATTTCACTTGCGAGAATCGATTGGTTGAGACAACCGATCCAAAAGTCGAAGTAGCTGATGAGCCAGAAAAGTGATAGAATTAGTGTTTGGTCAATTTTTCGAATTACTCGCGTAGGTAGAACAGGATAATGAGTCAGGATGAAGTGGAAGATTCCTTGCTCTTCGCCGGGTAAATTTGTGAGCCGGGCTCATTGTAGGAGTCTTTAAGCTATAAAAATTTCATCTCACGGGATTTCTACCTTTCATTTGTATCGTCTCCATTCAACCTCCAATCTAACCACGATAAGAATACTGAGAGCAATTTAGCAGAGGACTGGATCCCGTTGTAGCATTTATTAAATTATTTGTTGTTATAGCTACCTCCATACTCTTCGAAAATCTGTCTACAACGAGGTATACGACAGCAGATCAACATTCATAATCTCAACATTAAAAACCCCGAATTTGATAACCTGCAGATTTTTACGTACCCAACTTTTGTATCACAAGTCAGGATAAACAATCTGTTTCGCTCTAAAATGTCAAGTTACGCTATGAGTGCTGGCCTGTACTTACTCTGGGTATTTTTGAATCATTTGACATCAAACACGATGCTTACCCCACAGATGGATACCCTTCGCTCGATTGACCATGCCTAGTTCTTGAATGTAACTAAAGCTCAAGTGCTTTAGCGAACGTGGACACGTTTTCGTAACTTCCTGACGACAATTTTATCGTGCTCGAGTGCATCATATCCACTAGCAGATTAGGCTTTAAACCAGATCCGAGTTTGCACAGGCGTGAGAGGCTCAGTGAGTATGGATGAGCTTGTCTTTTAAGAAGCAAGTCAGAGGAGGGAAGTCAGAGAAGAGGAGGTTAAAAGCAAGAGAAACCAGAGTAGCATGATTTTATAGTAATGAAGTCGATGACAAGAACAGCGATGGCTAAGAAATTGCAAAATTGCTTTCTCAGCTTCAACAAGAGAGGGCAGGTCCTCAAAAGCTCATTTTGGATTGTCATAGAGTCGGAAGAAGAATAACTTGTTTGGCAAGCCAGAGTTCGCGATTTGCTAGCCATGTTGGTGCCGATGATTTTCGCCTAAGCAGTGGTCTTCAAATGTCTAGTGAATCATTCTTTCATGTTTTCATTGAGAACGGGGTTGTTGAGATTCGAGGGTTGAGACAGCTTTCCAGCTAAGAAAAGCAAAAAGGTTCTTCAGTTCAATAAAGTTTTGGTGTCACTTTTTTCTATCCGATTTCAAAAGTCTTCCTTTCCTCGCGAATAGTAATGATAGACGGCACCTCCACTCAACGGCATAAAAGCTTGAAAACTTGTTCGCTTGCTGCGCTAACCAATACACAGGCCCCTATCGGAAATGTTCTGGAGGGCTAGGCATACCAACGTTCATTTAGGAATCTTCGTTTTAAGATTGTTTGGTCTCATCCTGCCTTGACTCCCAGAATAAAATTGTTCTCGCGAGACTACATACCGTATCGAGAGCGAAAAAATTTGACGGCTTTTTTTGTACGTTCAATTGCCCAGTTTGAGGCATGTAAATTTGCTGTGGAACTATTTTCATAGTAACATTTTGCGAATGCCACCGGTGCACGGAATTCGTGCGAGATAATCTGAAATTATAATTTCAAGCTTCCCTGGTATGTAAAATATGCGGCAATGCGACTATCAAGTGAAGAAAAATTGAATTGCTCACCTCTAAATTAGACCCACAAATTTTAACTTGGTCCAGAATCGGTATTATGGCTAGTTTGGAGTCTGTTTGTTTTTTTTTTTTTTTAATAGAAAGATTTCATGTATCAGAGGAGCGTTAGGATTTCAGTGTTGCCACTTCCATACTAACTCGAAAACTATATCATTATAGAAAACAAAGCGCCTAATATCCTCAACTGGTGTCAATCCATTACCGTGCGGTGCGAATGGTCCACTCTGAAATTCAGCCGTGACTATTCGATGAATTTCCACTCGTCATTAAGTGTGCATTTATTAACCCATTGGAGTAACTCGTCGCATCGCCGACCTGAAGGCTCGAGTCAGGAGCTCTGGAAGGGTCGCTACCTCGTTCCCTAGCTGTCGTCGCCCTTTGTAAGTGATAGGTAACAACCTTGTAGTTGGCGTAATTTGCAGTCAGAAGGAGAATGTGTTAGGCTCGCACATAGTAGCTTTTGACATATTTAATTCCCTAGGTCGAGACTAAGTGCTAGCGTACTCTAGGGACTTATATAGACTTGATAACCACAGTCGTAGAGTCGTACGGCTTTTTGACAGAGGTACGGGAAGATCGGATCAATGACTCTTTACTGGTAATTTTCCATGGTCCTTACATGAAACTAAGAGGAAAAAATAGAATTTAAAAAAAAAAAAAAAAAAAATGGGATGAAAGGCAAAGTTTCCACCGTTGATGGTTCTATGGTGATCCTCGCAAAACTCATTTTCACGCTGTCCGCTCCAAAGGGGTCTTCGAATCTCACTGAGGCACTTTTTTAACCTTCTCACGTGCAAGTAACTCAATTCCAAATATAGAGTGGAAGATGCAGATGGTATCGCTCACAATTACACGAAGCCAATCACATGAAGTCAAATTCACTGTAAGTATGTGTTCGCCTCTACTTATCAATTGACTAGATGCAAATTATTTGATGTGAAAGAAAGATTCAGGGATTTGGTGTGAAGAGCGTGCCTCTTGGCGGGCTGAGCACCCTCCTGACAGCTGTTACGCCGCGAGTCTGGTTGTCGGGCCCGCACCCGTGCCTTCTTGATTTCTCCCCTTGGACGAAGTGGAAATCCAGGGAAAAAAAATACACATACACTTCATATTTACCCGTACTTCAACACCAAGGCCTTTTGGCTACACCACAACAGAGTATAACTTCGTTGAAGCTGCAATCACAATTCTAAACAAGTGTCGCCATCTTGTTTACTGAGTCTCCAATAAATCTATTTTCGAGGGCAAGTTCTACTTAAGAACAATTACACGTACGTATTTTAATTACTTGAGCTGACTTTTGTGTATCCCCAGACTCAACCCTGATCAGTGTTCACTATTCTCACATAAGACATCATCAGTCGATAACAAAGTCGAGTACTACTGTGATCCAGTGCTAACATTCAGAGAATGGTTCCTCCTCCCGCCGAATTCCGTAGAAAGCTAGTCATCGTTGGAGATGGTGCCTGTGGAAAAACTTGTCTTTTGATTGTTTTCTCTAAGGGTACATTTCCAGAGGTTTATGTGCCAACTGTCTTCGAGAATTATGTCGCTGATGTTGAAGTTGATGGAAGGAAGGTTGAGTTAGCTCTCTGGGATACTGCCGGTCAGGAAGACTACGACAGATTGAGGCCCTTGTCGTATCCCGATTCAAATGTGATATTGATCTGCTTCTCAATTGACTCACCGGATTCGTTAGACAACGTTTTGGAGAAATGGATTTCGGAAGTTTTGCATTTTTGTCAGGGCGTTCCAATCATCTTGGTTGGTTGCAAGGTGGATTTGAGGAATGACCCCGTCACCATCAAGCAGTTATCACAGGAGAACCAGCAGCCTGTTTCCGAGGCCGAGGGGAGAGCCGTTGCGCAAAAGATTGGTACTCAGTACTACTTGGAATGCTCCGCAAGAACTGGCCAAGGCGTGAAGGAAGTTTTTGAGACTGCCACAAGAGCATCCTTGCTGACTAGGGAGAAGAAGGAGAAGAAGAAGAAATGCGTTGTCTTGTAATGGGCAAGCTAGCTTTGCTTACGATCATGTGGGTGTTACGAAAATTTTCACCGGCACCTATAGCTCTAGGTTCTCGGCTTCTATACTTTCCTCTTTTTTTTTCCTAATCTAGAATCTAGTTTGACTTGACTTTTACGCCGTTTATTGTTTAGCAAATTCATGGTATGTTTGATACCTTATATGTAGGACCATTGGTGAGGTATCCAATGACAACCTTTCGAAAATTATTACAGTAGCGCTTTTCTAGGATCCCCCCGAACTTTCAATCCAACATGTTGAGCCGCTCCTCGAAGAGAGCTTTCACTGTTACTCGTGCTGTGCTACAGTCAGGTGTCTTTCCTGCTAGGAAAAATACCGCCACTAGTCTCACCAAGGAAGAATTACAGCACAATCCAAACGCTCTTCAGGCACCTAATAGAACACAAACCTGGACTCCTAGTCAAAAACCCAAGGACGATGTCATTGCAGAGAATGCCGTAAGATTCGTTCAAAGAGATTTAAGCGATCAGCCTCAACCTTATGCTGCCATAAACTTGATAGCTCAGGAACCTATTAGATTCATAGAGCATGGGAATATCGCTGTTTGTGATGGTAATAAAGGATCAACGTTGCAGGGACACCCTAAGGTCTTCATTAACTTGGACCAGCCTAAGGCAGCTACTTGTGGCTACTGCGGCTTGAGATACGCTAAAGAAGAGTACAAAGACTTGATTCAGAGCAATGAAAACTAATAGTCATCATGTTGACGAACCCATGCAAATACACATACTTCATTTCATCAATGCCAGCACTAGTTATGGCGCAAATTCTCTTTGAGGTTTAATCACTGTGTCTCTCTTTCTCCATATCTAAAACCTGCTTATTGGAAAAAACCTCTTCTTAGTTCTGATGTAGTCTCCTATCGATAGTAAAATTAAGAGCATATTCAGCAGGGCAAAGATCGTTTGAATCATGAAAGGTGGAGTTCTTTCAAGGGAGCCTCTGTGGTGTCATGTGCTTCACTCCATATGACCACCGAGGTAGCCTATCCGCGGTATTAGCGTGTAGCCGGCTTAATGATTAAAGAATCCGTCCATCCTTATTGCACCATAAATGATCAAAGGAAGTCCGCTTGTATTACTTAAAGAGCTATCTGTGGGATTTGGGTATGGCCTCTGGTTCTCTCGTCACCATCTCATCCACTCATTCATCATCATCCCGTTGGGAATCGTGATTTTGTTCACTATTTTGTATGGCCTCAACGTACTTTTAAGCGATGAACTAAAGATTCAATTCCCCGCCTCAGTATTAGGCATGTTGATCAACCTTATAGCTTTATGTGTTCTCGATGCTGTTGCTTCATTGAAGGACTCTAGTCAAAAGCCGATTGCGATGTTAGGGAATGCATTTTGGTGGATGTTAGAGAAATATTTGATGATAATAAAACCAAGCATGAATTTCTCCTTGAAATGGATCAATGTGTTCTTCATTCCATCATTCGTCGTGCTTCCGTTGAGCGACCATATCACCTTCATCGAATGTTTAAAAATCGCTGGCGTCTTTGTTGTGGGAGGAGCAGCATTGATGATATTCGATGTTTACTCAATAATATTGCTCAAGAAACTTCTATATGCATTAAGTATTCTAAAGGTTGATGATAAATATGGATCATCAACTGGCGCTCATCTTATTCCCAAAGAATCGGGCGAATCGCCTAATGATGATTCAGAAATGAATGGCTTACCCTTCTTGAATGTTAATCACTCATATATCTCAGCTATAAACGACATCACCACGATTGATTTGACGCAGTTAAGATCTGTCAAAACTGCCCCTGAGCATAAATCAAGACCATACAACTGTTCAAATAACTCAATTGGGATGGATGTCGTGGAGGAGGATAATTTGAGAAGGTTCTCAACTTCCCCAAACATTCTCCAAGAACAACCATCTGAGGCTACTTCGGATACCCACATGTCACTCAGATCCAGTTTCTCGCAAGCAGATAAATCAAAAGATCCGATTGCACATTTGTCAGGCATTTCAAGAAGCACAACTGTGTTCATTTCTAATTACATCGATTGGTTTCTTTTTTTTGCCATGTTTGTGGTGTCACTACCCTTGTATTATGTGTCTTCCATTCATATAATGCTCTTCTATCACCTCAGTTTGACTGTGTTGTCTTATTATGTTGCATTGCTAATACCAATCAAAGTTCCTCATTTGAGAAAATTTGCGCATCCAATTTTGATTTCAACTGTCTTGATATTATTTATCTGCTTCATTGGCTCGCTCATCTATCATAAAGGTGTCCCACAAGGCTTTCTACAGGATTTGCAGTTTTACAAGACAGGAAAGACTTATCTTCGTCTTTTTAATAACAAGGCCATGTATAATAATGGAGAGATTATTCCCGAATTCCATCGAAATTTCACTGCTGTTCCCCTCTGGCCGGGATGTGGTGACATTCTCTCATCATTGATGGACATATCCATCGTATCTTTATCCTTACCCATGTTTACCCATAGACGAGACTTCAAAAACAACTTTTGGGTCCTCATGCCACCCATTCTTGCTTCAATAGCACTCACATTTTTTTGTTATCCGCTTGTCTGCTACCACATCGGTATTAGCCCAGAAAGGTCCATTGGCTTCATAGGAAGACTGGTCACATTAGCTCTTGGAACTCCCCTTATTGGCGCTCTAGGTGGATCTGTTTCCTTGATGGCCGTTTGTACTATTTTGAGCGGCATTTTGGGTGTGCTTGTAGGTGACTCCTTTTTTAGCCTTCTTAGGATATCGTCAGACGATTTTGTCACGAGAGGTGTGACGCTAGGTATAAACTGTGGAGCAATTGCAACTGCTCATTTATTAAATGTTGATCCCAGGGCCGCGTCTATGAGTTCATTGAGTTTTAGTACTTTTGGAACAATCATGATTATTCTCGCTAGTATTAACGCAGTCCGCGAACTTATTCGATCGTGGGTTGGGTTGTGAAATAGTGGGAGACGCGCGGTATTCGCGATGCGCTTTTGTCGCCAATCTAGATTCCAAGAATACGGCACGTTCCATCATGATAACCTCAGATAGCAAGATAATTCTTTTGCCACATGACATCAGAGATGCTCAGATCATCGGTGTCCGATTCGGTGGAAGAGATAGATCCTTGTTGATTGCTGATGATCAAATTTTGGAATTGCTTGAAGTTGTTGGACACAGCTCCTTTGATTTTGCTCCCCTCCCACAATTGTCAACATCGGAAGCTGTCAAATCAATCCTATTTGAGGATGCAACAGGCAAAGGTTATTGCTTACAGAGAGCTAATTTCATACTCGCCACGAAGTTCGATATCATATATTATTTTGGTGCAGTTTTTTACGAGCATTCATCCTTCTCTGCGTGTTATCAGAGCCTGAACGACATACGAGATAGCCTTGACGATTTGGGTGTGATCTCTGATTGGAATGACCATGTTTGCAAAGCATTAGATTCCTCACTTGAGCTACTCTGTGAGATGGTTCGAGAGGGTGATGAGACCTACTTCCGATTTTCGAAGAGCAAGCTTCACAAAATATTGTTTCGTAGAGTGGAAAAGCTCAAGGACTTTATTATCAAAACGCCAAGCTCAAGTTTGAGTCAACTGATCAAGCGGTCTCTCGCTTCTAATGTGGCACTCCCGAATGATATTTTACATGCCCAGCTGCTCAAATATGCTATAGATATGGTGATTGCATCTTATTTCACGCCACTGTTCAAAGATGAATTCATTGAATCGTCTAACTATTCATTCGATGCACTCAACTCCTATCTTGAAATGGAAAAGGTACAAAATGCAAATGAAAAGCCGATTTCTACTGACCTGAGCTCCCAAAAGAAGAAAGTTGGGTCCAGGAAAGGTAACTCGAAGTCGTTGAAGGTGGCAGCGGGAAAGGGTGCTCTCGATTCTTTTTTCCGAAGAACTTAATTAACGACTTGCTCCAACCTCCAATAACATAAGCTTCTCGGCCTCGAATGCAGCTTTTGAATTTGCATTCAAGCAACTTCGCATGAGACTGGTGAGGGTTTCCACAATTTCGATACTATCTTTGGCAAGTTGCATAAGTTTATAGCCGTCTATTGGTATACCACCATGCTTAGAAATTTGTATTACTTCTCGATTACTGTTGAGAGTAACAACGAGAGACCCGTCTCGAGCAAGCTCTTCCTCTTTGTCGGCATCTAGAATAGAGATTTCGTCGTTTGATAAACCTTTGATGTTTTCTGTCGCTCCTTGAGGGTTGAAGAACGAGATTGTCACGCAAAGAGGCACATGCAAGATACTCAAAGGAGTTGGCCGATGTGTCTTCGTACTATGTATGATGACTTCAGTTCCGCTAATTGAGATGTCGGGTTTTCTGAAGTGGTGCAAGGCAGTCATAACACCCAAGCTGGAAGCATCGATTAGTCCACCGTCATGATTAAGAAAATTTATATCAACTCTAATATGCCAAACTTTCTCTCCGGCTATAATACAGAGGCTCTCGAGGTCAAGAGCATTGGATCTTCTCACTGCCTTTTCGATGAGTCTTGAAACGAGAACTTCTTCATCAGATAATTTTCCGTTCTCAAATGATGTACATGCCATGGAGCTCGTTTCAGAGTTGATTGAAAACAATCCTTCAAATGGTCTATCTTCGTATGGTCTACTGACCTCAGCGCTTACTCTGACGCTCAACTTTGTCTTGCCCCACTCAAGTTCAACGAAGCCCGGCTCGACAGGCGATATGTGGATTACAGGTGTTCGTATCACGTTACATCCTCTGCCATTTAGACGACATCCTCTTTTTACTGCCTCAATTATAAAACCTCGTTTGTTCGCACTAAAGTCAAATTCTTTCATATATGGTAGAATTGTTCGATGAAGAGAAATCGATGAGCGAAATGTTGAGGGTGTTGTAATGTCGCGATCACATGATTATACATAACAAGTATCACGTGATGAGGATTGCAGCTCATCGCCAGTGTATCACTTGGTGAAGGTAGATCATCTAAGCATGATGACTTGATAACAGGGGTTATGTAAGCTGGTGACATATATGTATCTATGGACAAGTTAGAGAAGATCAGGAAGTGATCTCAAGTGAGAAAAACGAAATTGCTCTCTAGAGAAGGTCAGAATGTTTTGGGAGGGAAGCTCCATATTTATAGACGGATAGCTAGGTTGACAAGCCATCCTCCCATGGTCGGTAAACCAATTTTAAGGTTGTGTGCACTACCGTTTCTCAACGGAGAGCATGAGTGCACGAAACAATAAACTCATACATTCACCAACCACGTACTCAAAAGAGGATGATCCTCTAATGTACTTGATAACGTGTGACAGATATGCTCACGCAGCCTGAGATTGTAAGCTTAGACTGCAGAAGTAGACTTAGATCATGCTCACGTTTTAAAGTCTTGCCAACTAAGAAATCACAGTGATCTCACCACAAAATAGATCAGTTTAAAATACCTGTCTCAGTATTCTCATTCAGATAATAAAGTCTAAGTTCTTGAGTTACAAATTTGTATAAGCTTCCATTTTCTATTCACTGCCTGAAGCATGCCAAAAATTTTATTGGAATGTCTACCGAAGAAGCAACATCGCACGCGACTTGGCGATGGTGAAATAAAAAACATGTGTGGATTTGCGTCGTGAGGGAGTACTCAGGTTTTGGGAGAGTTTTGGATCCATAATGAGTATCAATCATAATTATAGTAGAATGATTACGAGTAAGTATTCCTCACACGGCAGAAAAAATAGGGAAAGTAGCGATCACACATATTAAAGAGGTGTTGGGGTAACGAAGATCTAGATACTTCTAAAAAGCTTATTATTCTCTTGATTCGAGCCCTCAGGCTTGTCTGACCTGATTGAGTATCGTTTGCCTTGGTGACTTATAGTCACAAACCTGATGAACGACTAATCATTGACCTGCATTTAAGCGCCATTTCAGAGAGCACAAATCCTTCGAACAAATTCTAGTGTAAAGCTATGTTTCCTCTATCTGCCAAACGAAATCTACTTGCTCGAGTTAGACTTTACTCGTCAACTAATGGCTTTAAGAACCAAAATCCCGCCTTGAGCTTTTTTCAGCGAGCCAAATTGCCCGCCAATACCATTATCAAATTTGTTCCACAACAAACTGCCTATGTTGTAGAACGTATGGGAAAATTTCTGAAAGTATTGCAGCCTGGTATTGCACTTCTTTTACCATTCTTAGACAGGATCTCTTATGTACATTCTTTAAAGGAGACTGCCATTGAGATCCCATCCCAAAATGCCATCACAGCGGATAATGTCTCTCTTGAACTTGACGGAATCTTGTATATCAAGGTTCACGACCCTTATAAAGCGTCATATGGCGTTGAGGACTTCAAGTTTGCTATAAGTCAGCTCGCTCAAACCACGATGAGGTCAGAAATCGGCTCCATGAGTCTTGACGCGGTTTTGAAAGAAAGGCAAAAACTAAACACCAATATCAATCAGATAATAAACGAAGCCGCTAAAGATCATTGGGGAGTTGAGTGTTTGCGATATGAAATAAGGGATATTCATCCTCCACAAAATGTTGTCGATGCCATGCATAGGCAAGTTAGTGCCGACAGATCGAAGCGTGCGGACATTTTGGAGTCAGAGGGAGTAAGGCAATCGAAAATAAATATAGCTGAAGGAGAAAAACAGGCTGCTATTTTGAAGGCCGAATCAACTGCAGTAAGCATTGAACGTATTGCTAAGACGATTGCGGAACACTCAGGAGAAAATGCTGTTAATCTTCAAATTGCTCAAGAGTATATCAAGGAATTTGGTAATATTGCGAAGACCACTAATACAGTGGTGATTCCTTCGAGCATGAGCGATGTAAGCGGCTTTGTTGCCTCCGGTTTGTCTGTTTACGATTCCATCGCCAAAAGAACAAAGAACGATCTGTAAGCATTTACGGCCTAGGGTAGTGAATTGCTTCACAGCATATCAAATATAAATCGTAAATTGTATCTAAACAAGCTCATTTTGGTTCCAAAAGAGTGATTAGCATGCTAGCTTAAACTATATTTTGCTCCTTGCTTATATTAACTTGCGCAGGGAGGTTTGAGTCCTTCCTTGATCTTCTTTTAACAATTCTTCTCCATCTTACTTTAGCTTGCAATCGTTCAAGACTTTTGGTAAAATTTGTGTGAACACACCATTGGTAGAAATACCATTCTAGTAACAAGAAGAGACTTGCGATGATAAACCCTCCAAATACAGCCAACCCGATGTGATTAGCTAACGACTTCACAAATTTAGCATCATCAAGATGCCACAGAGATCCAGGTGATATCGCAAAGAAGGAAAATTCGTGGGTCTTATAGTCTCGCGGAAGCAAAATTCTAACCTTGGCGGCCTCCGGAACACCATAACGTTTGTACTGCTGTAGCATGACAGAGAGAAATAAAGGGCCAGTGGAAAACATTATCGTGATATAAGGAACAAGCCAGTTTCTCTTATACTTCTTGAGATTGTCTAGCACCTTGATGAAAAAAGGGTGCTTTGGTACTGCGCCCATCACATCATTTGAGATGCCTGTTGGTACAGTCTGTCTCACAAATGCTGGAACCGTCAACAAAGGGTCTAAACGGCGGACGCAACCATCGTCCAAATCGATGTAGATGCCGCCATAATGCGCTAAAGCGAAGTAGCGAATAGCATCTGCACGTTGAATAGGATATGGATAAGAATCCCAGGTCTCGAGAAACCAAGGGTACTCCTCTGCGATGAACTCTCTAGCAGAATTGTCAGTCCATAATATGTATTGGTAATCAGGATGTAGCTCCACACAAGCTTCTTGCCCGGGCTGCCATAGCTTCGGAATATGCTCGTCCTTGTATGTTTGATGTATAATTTTGGGTATGACGTTCGGTTTATCAATTCTTCCATCAGCGGGATTGAGCTCAACATCTAGTAGATCATCTTGAAAAGAATCATCAAAAAGCAAACTAATCAAATCATAGCTGCAATAAACCAAAAATGCTATTAAGGCAGCATGGCCCCACAAGATGAACTTTAACTCTTTCCTCATTGATACTTGAGGGGGTGAAGTACCTTAGACTAGTGACGAGGGCGATAACTATCTGTTATCTGATACGCTTCTTAGCAAAAAAGAATCGACAACCCTTTAAGACTTTTGAAGGAAGAAGAAGGTGATGTGTTTGGTCCGCGCTTCCTCCCAGCATGGGTCGCACAACTAAAGGGCGATAGGAGAAGGACGAGGCAATTAGACACTCAAATGATAGCACATCGGAGGCACGAACTCGAACGCCAATCTACGCGTTGATAAAAAGAAGAACACTCTTCGAAAGACTGGTTCACAGTTTGGAGAAGGACAAAAGTTTAACGATTCTTCGAGTCTACTATAAACCGATTTTTGATTATTTGTGGCTGAGTCCTTCTTTCGTCACGAGATAGCGAAAGAATGGTGCATGGATGTATGAATAGGAGAGAATGGCAATATCAAATTGTATGCATGAATAAATGGACCAGGTACATGGGTAGCTGAAGCAGCTTAAAATTTTTGCAAACTACGAAATTGTGACTTCTCAACACTAATTGTTCTATGTAATGGCTTCGAGGCATGATTTTTAGACTCTGAAATCACAACTTGGCCCTGTACTCATTGGCGTCCCTCTCGAAGTTTTTATCCACGATGTCAATCATGTAGTTTAAGGAAATGTTATCTACCTCACTTTTCATGATAAACCTTTGCAAGAAATTTAAGATAAACTTCAAGTCACGCAGATTTCTAATGATGACATATGCTTTCGTTTTCGACTTGTTTTTGAATATTTTAATCAACTTCAAATTGTTTAAGTAAAACAAGAATGAGAGCAAATATTGCTTGTTATAGGTCTCAATATGGAAATGCAGGTTACCCTTCTCAAACATCTTCATATTCTCCTTTTGAATGATCTTCAAGAGTGATTTGGTGGTCGGGTAGTCCTTCAGCATCAAGTTGTCACTGATGAGTTGTTGTTCAGTAATTTTATTTTGTGAATTTGCATAAAATTTCACCACGGTGCTATTCAACTCATCGACACAAATCATAAATGATTCGATGAAGGGCAAAATGATGGTTGCAAGCACGTTGTGAAAGTATTTGTTCTTCACCTCGAATGAATCCGAGATGACACCCAACTCTTGATACCTCTCCAAGATATAAGACAAATTATGCCGCGGATTGTAGTTGTAATCAAACAAAAACTCGTTTTTTAAAAACCCAGTGAAAATATAAAATAGCTTGTTGATTTGCATTCGATCCAGGGTTTTCAACAAGATAAGTGATACCAAACACTTATGAATCAATAAATGGATGGTAAGGTTCTTGTAGTAAAGAAGTTCAAACGAATTATCAACTCTCACGACATTTGTTTCAGGATTGATTCGAGTGAATTTGAAGAAAGAAATAATCTGCATTTTGATTAACTCGATCTTTTGATCAGGTGTTAATTCCTGGATAGCTTTTAAAATCTTTGAATTTGTTGGGCTCAAATTTTCCTCCTGATAGACATTTATTAGGAAGTCAAGCATTGGCAACAAATCCGCCGCATTAAACTCTGCTTTTCCCGACATATAATGATAAGTTTGTATAACCATGCCAACAATTGCACACTCAGGTAAATAGGAGGCATTGTTTATAGCGTGTAAGATTTTGAAGCCAAGTTTTTTTAAGTTGATGTCCTGCTCAGACACTGAGGCGTCGTCCTCAGCTTCATAATCAACCCTGTTTTTTGGATCTTCAACATAAGAGGATAAAGTGAAGCAGTCAGCTAATTTAACGAAGATCTTCCCATGCAACGTGCGATTGACATTGGTGACGAAGCCGTCCTTCGTGACTTCCTTCTTCGAGTCGTCTCTGTCAACCCCATACACAAGATTTGAGATTCCATTTGACAAAATATTCACGAAACTTTCTTGTTTTTTGTCGCTGCCAATTAGTTCATCAAGATAGCCGTCAGCCTCATAGATTCGCTCATAAGTGATTGAAATTGGCTGCATCAACATGTCGAAATTTCTGTTACCCTCTTGACGACGCTGTTTCAAATAAATTGACACAAGAGTCTTGAGAATACCGTATTTTGGAAGAAGCAACTTGCCGTCTCTGGAACGCGTCCCCTCAATAAACACTTCGAAGTGGATTTTGTTCATGAGGACATATTCAACATAATTCGTAAGGTTCCTCTCGGTATACAACTCGTTGTTGAATGACCTTTTGATGAAAATTCCGCCTAATCCTTTCATTATTCTTCCAAATATTGCCACATTCAAATTTTCACCCGCGATAACTGTGGGGATGGACATCTGGAATCTAATTAAAATCAAATGTAACATGACGTAGTCGATATGAGACTGATGGTTCGGGAGGAGAATAATGGACATCGGATTCTCCAAATATCTCTTGTAGAGTGAGCTCATTTGTTCCCTATTGACCCATACGCCTTGAGGGAACATCTTGCGAACAGTTTTTATAACCGTGATGTAACAGACTTTTAAAAATGTAGGTGAACCAAATTGGGGAAGATTCTTTTCATTTTCGGCGGAGTAGTATTTAATCATGAAGTTCTTCACTTCCGTGTATCTCTTCAGAAAATCTTTTGCCTTAATAAGGTTCATCCTTAATTCCAGATCCACTAGTTTATACACCAATTCATCCAACTTCTCGTCCGTCTTCTGTAATCTTTCTGCCATAAACTCTTTCGACATGCGATTGAATTTTCCGCCAATCTTACTGACTGAATATTTGAACTCACCATTCGAATAAATGTCGTCATACTTTATGGAGCTGAAGAACTTAATAAAGTTTCCCAAAAGACTAAAACTATTGCTTACCTTCTCATTCGTCTCTAAATCCAAAACCGTCTCCTTATCCGTTGGTAAGGGAAAAGTAAGCTCAACATTGGGTTCCGTCAACGCATTGTCTAAAATATTGACATCAAAGTCTGAATTTGCAATTGTATCTGCCATCGCTGAACGAGTGGTTTACCAATAATTGTTGCGCTCCTAAGACCTTTAAGTACGATTTTCTGTGAACCCAACATTCACGACCCCACAGCAGGCTTTTTTCCTCTTGGAGACATGAAGTTAATGCGCATATGTCTCTCGATAGATAAATTGCTTCGTTGACTAGGAGAGAGCGGCTCATGAAAACAAAAGATAGAGATGTAAGAACAGACAACAATGGATTCTGACTCTTTCTCGCGAATCATGAAGCGAGAAACAGGCACGGGCTGGTCTTTAGAAAAAGCTCTACTATTTAGGTGTTGGGTGGTCCCTATCACATGTTTGAAAAGTATGCTTGGGCTGCATGAAACCGCACAAAATCAAGATTGCGTATTATACTGATAGCGTAATTTACTTTAGATAATATGATCTGTAGATTGCCTCTATTAATTTGTTGGTTTCATATTGCTTGACCAAGTCTACACCAATTTTGGCCTTGCAGTACCTGATGATCGCACAAGGTTGGCTCTAGCCATAAGTTGATAGATCCGGCAATCATGATGCCGAAAGAATCACTAATACCCACGCTACCCATCGCAAATTCCCTTGAGGTCTCCGACACTTGTTCACTCACGGACATGAAAGTGTTCACATACAGAAACCCGCCAAGTAATCCCTCGTAAAAAATTAGCAACGAAAGGCCCCAAATGTTTGGAAATGGAATGCTGTATAATGACTGAAATAAAGTAATCACAACATTAACAAATTGAAGAAACGTCAATAAGTACAATTGACGGATCCTGATTCCAAAGTTTATTGACGATCTAGAGATGAAAACGCCAACTTGGTATAAGAACCCATAAAATACGTAAATGTCTCGGTACTCCTTAAAAAGCCATGTAGGCAATTGGTGTAAGGGAAAAAGCAAAGTTGGGGATATCCCCTGATTGATCACATATTCGAAAATGTAAACGGTGCTCAATGGTATCATGAATGGCCGAACCAAGGGCCTTATCTTGTTTAGTGTTTCGCCGGCGTGAGCAATGAGATCCCTAATCATACCTACATGGTATCCTTGTTTTATCCCATCAATATCGACATCATTAGCAAGACTCGTATCCATAAGTTCACCTCCAGTGGATAGCTCATGATAGCTGATGACTGGAGGTAACAATAAATAGTATGCTATGATATGGCTGAAGGGGATGATGGCAAATAGTAGGAGTGCCTTTTGGGCTGACAACTTCAATACATTTGTTAACAACAAGTAGAGGAAGCTTCCCGCAATCCCAGCACCACCAGTACCTGTGGAAAACCCACCGATAGCAGAGTTCCTAGGATAAAAATGAGTCAACAGAAGAAAAGAGACTTCGCCCAATCCAGATGAAGCGGATGCCATGCAAATTCCTATAATAACAACAACTTTGCTCTGGAAGAACAAGCTCACTATAAGCATTCCAGGAAAAGAAAGTGCGATCAATGTCCATATTCTAGTGTGATAAGGTACTTCATGAATTACCAATGGTGCTAATGCTTTGATAAGCAAGGACGGCATTATATCTGCGAGCAATACTACCCCCTTAGGGGTAGCAGAACCAACGAGGTCTATAGCTGCAGAAAGGATCACAACATATAAAATGTTGTTCACTAGTCCAAAGACTAAAAAGGTTATGAAAATGCGTTGAGCATCTGTAAACTCTGATGGAAGCATATCATTGATCAAACGTGGTGACAACATTCGCGATTACAGTCTTTAAGACAAGAATTTCCATATACACTCAGAACCGGATAAAAATTGCTCGTTATACATGATTGTGTAAACCTCATGGAATCAAATTGACTCTGAACGAAATGTAAATATAAAAATTAAAAAAAGAAAAATAATTTTGCGTATTCGGTTCTAATCTGTTGCCATCATCAGTCCTTTTGATTTAGTACTGCATATCCTGGAATTTTTACATTCGTAGCCCTAGCTCCCGAAGTGAACTCATAAGATTACATGTGTGTACTGTATATATTACCCTCGAGATGCCTTCTCGCGCAGCCAAAATTTTCATTGAGTCACCTTTCATTCCAGCACTCAGAGTTCGTTGCGAACACACATTACAAATATTTTATTTTACATTCTCGCTTCCTTCTTTTCTTTTCGCTTCCACAACTGTCATGAGCCAGACACCCATTCCTGAAGAGTACGACGACACAAGGATTATGGGATATGACCCCTTGATACCACCAGCGCTCCTTCAGAATGAAATTAAAGCGTCAAAGAAATCATTGGAAACAGTCATCAAGGGAAGAGTTGACGCATCAAGAATCATCGGCGGGAAGGACGACCGTTGTTTAGTCATTGTGGGTCCTTGCTCCATTCATGATCCGGAGGCTGCACTCGAGTACGCTAATCGTTTAAAAAAGATCTCCGAGGAGTTGGAGAATGACTTAGTCATCATCATGAGAGCTTATTTAGAAAAGCCTAGAACAACTGTAGGTTGGAAGGGCCTCATTAATGATCCTAATGTCGACAACTCTTTTGATATCAATAAGGGTCTCAGGGTTTCGAGAAAGTTGTATGCTGACTTGACTGGTGCTGTGGGTATTCCTATTGGAAGTGAGATGCTAGACACAATTTCCCCGCAATACTTCTCTGACTTATTGAGTTTTGGCGCAGTTGGTGCTAGAACCACGGAGTCTCAGTTACACAGAGAGTTGGCTTCTGGCTTATCCTTTCCTATCGGCTTTAAAAATGGTACCGATGGCAATGTTGGGGTTGCATTGGACGCCGTGCAAGCATCATCAAAAGGTCATCATTTCATGGGTGTGACGAAGAACGGATTAGCGGCAATCACAACCACGAAGGGAAATGACCACTGCTTCATCATTTTGAGAGGTGGTAAGAACTTGACGAACTATGATTTACAGTCCGTTCAGAGCGCCAAGTCAGCCATCGCAAAAAGCTCAAATCCTAACATAAAGATCATGATTGACTGCTCACATGACAATTCGAAGAAAGATTACAGAAATCAGCCTGCTGTGTTAGAAGATGTCCTGAGACAGATTGAGGCGGGTGAAAACGCGTTAATGGGTGTGATGATTGAATCCAATATCAACGAGGGGAAGCAAAGTATGCCATCAGGTAACGAAGGTAAGCGGGCATTAAAATATGGCGTATCGATTACTGACAGCTGTGTTTCTTGGGACACAACGGTAAAAATGTTGAATAACTTAGCTAGGGCTGTGCAAAAAAGAAGGCAAAAGAACGGCTCTACATGATTTGCTCAAATATTAATAAATTCAATCCTTTTTTGCTACAAAGCTTTCATTCCATGGAAATTGCAGCTTCTCAAAATCTAACTTATCAGGGTCTGCTTGAGCCATTCGCTCAAATAAAAATCGTAAGCATGGATTCGTTAGAGCGTATTCGTGTCTCTGATTAAACGGATTTCTCAACTCCTTTTTGGTTGATAAAGGCGGTTGTATGCCATACAAATCATTTCGAAAGTATCTTGAGGCATTTTCCTCTTCTCCTTTTTTTAATACCCTGTAATACAACTCTTTTTGCGATTCGTCACACTTCGGCATGGGATAATTTCCGACGTAGGATACGCGAGTTGGCTCAAACTTTAGGGCTAGCTGTAAATGTAGCTGCACGAATCTGGAACGTTTGAAGTCAAAACCACAAACGGTAATGTGTGATGGATAGTTGCCACAAACCTCATAGAATCGACAAATCAGAAACAAGACATTTTCAAAAGAGTCTTTTGCAAAGGGCTCAAGTAATACTCTTTCCTCATAATCAGACTTGCTAATCGCTGCCACCGTATATTCACCGAGCAATTTGCAGTATGAGTCGGCTTCAGATATAGGGCCCGCCTCTTTGCATGTTTTTCCGCCTGAAATGATCATCAAAGCATATTGATCCTCCTTCAACACCTTTGCCGCTTTCAAAAGATGATCAATAAAACATAGGTGATTATCACCTTCCATCTGATAACTTTGCAAAAGCCATTCTTTTGCATCTCGTCCCGCCAGCAGACCACCTTTCCAGATAGAATGGCAGGGCACAATCACTAAATGAGTAAACATTGCTTGGGTATTACTAGGAAACTACCATGCACTATGTATGATGCGACTCTAAAACGACCTCATGGAGATAAATATAGCACCCAATTAAAGCTTTCCAATGACAATAAGCAGCAATTACCACCATGAAATGGAATATTTGATGGGAATGTCCCACGAAATCAAATTTTCCACGTAGATGTTTTTTTGCTGCTGTAGAGCCCTTTGCATGAAAGAACCTCTCAGGAATTCGTGCTGCATATAAACTCGCGCCAAAGATGTAGAAGAAACCTTCGCCTACAAGCCAAAGAGCATTGGCACGTTTCTCGGCCTCCTCCAAGCCGAACTTTGCAACTGCTGTAAATACCGGTAAAACTCCCGAAAGCCCAAACATGATGAACATACATGAGCGAAATGGACGATATGCTGGTGTTGAACATCTAACATCAAATGTGACTTTGGTGCACATTAGGGCGAATGCGCAAAAAAGCCCAATAAAAGCATTTCTCCACGAAGGTAAATCATAGAATGTGAATAACACGATGGAGTTGAGAGAGCATGTTATAAGAACAATTATTCCAAAGTAGTCGCACTGATTTCCCGCTTTGGAGACCTTAGGAGAGTGACACTTGAAGCAATGAAACGATGCAGACAGTCCAAGGCAAAAAGTAGCCGCGATTCCAAACTGATAAAAATTGAAAATTTCCCAAATCCCAAGATAGTTTTCGAACTTAGGCATCTTGGATAGATAGTGTGAGATGAAGAATAACCCCATCATCGAGGGAACGAGATGGGAATAAATGTTGATTGACTCGTTATGCCAATAAGTCAAGGATTTGATGCATTCTTTGAAACTTCTTGTTTCTTTTATGTAGCCGTATCTAATGAAGTGATTATCTTGTTGCCACGAGTCGATCTCGTGATAAAAATAAAGTCTTCTGCTATTGTTAGATTCGTGAATGGTCTCCGTTAAAGTCTCCGCTTTCCTGTGATTCAACATTTCGTGGAGAGTCCACGAGAAGGTCGTTTAGTTTTGCTTGAAATCCCGAGCGCAAGTGCGAGGGCGGACTACATGTGAAATGCAGGTTCTAGGCATCCGTAAAGGAGGCAGGTATCGACTTAATCAAGTCCCAATATGATGAGATCTTCAGAGAAAATTCTCTAGAAATTTTATTGTTGAAAGATTCGCCAGCAAAGAATAATCTCCAGGGTGAACTTGGGTAGCTGTATGATCCGTTGCTTCTCTCAAAATACCACCTGTTCACCGGATTCAGACTGCGAGACCTCCAGATGATCTCATCCTGGTACGCCTGCAACATAGCCTTAAAAATAACATCTGCTAAGCTAGGTAGCCCCTGATTGCGTTTTGGAATTGCGAATTTGTCAAGATATGGAACGGTCTGACCCGTAGACAACCACTCTCTTGTGATCACCGCGCCTCCGTCATAATCACCAATGATGATGATACAATCAAGACAGCTATTTAAGCGATTCAAATACTCCAACTTCAATGTCCTGCCGAAAGAGTCATTGATCATTGAAATAAATTGTTCTCTGCTAATACTTTTATCCTCACATAAAGATTCAAATTTTGCCTTATTATCGTTTGCAAAGAGCACGCGAACATCAAACCCATTCTTGATTATAGAAGTGGTGACTTGAGGTGTACGTGATCGACTCAGAGGTAATGAGGATGAAACAATGGGCCTATCTGTGAGGACGTTGTATGCAACAGGACTTAGCTCGTTCAGCTTTTGAAACATATCCTCTGGGCGAAGAATAATCCCTGTAGTTTCCGAGAAGCTAGAACAAGCAAGAAGAAGCTCTCGCATGTTCGATAGATTAATTAGATGCCGCTCTCTCACTTCAGGCTCGATGAAGCCGATGTGTAACTCTGAAACAATATCAGAATACTCTTGCGAGTTATTGATGAAAACATGACTAGTTCGTCCACGTTCGATGGAAGGAATTCCGCCTAAGGAATCTATGAATACGATTTTTTGAACATCGGCCAACTTCGACATATCAAGTCCTATGATAGTAGTCAAAAGTGCAACCTGTCCATCAATACGTTCGTATTTCCCAAGGTTTGTGTTGTAAGCAGTTGGAATTACAAGAGGAATACTCCCCTGAATAAGAGGGAAGGTGATATGATTGGTGTCTGAGACGGTTACCTCACCATTTCTCTTGATGAATGCTGACATCAAGGGAGTAACGTGGAGAGCTCTTGCAGAATGGGAGGAAAACGCTTTGGTGATATCGAGAGCACGAGATCGAAGGTATGATACATCTCGCTCACCTCGATTATTGCATTCATTTGAATCGTCTAGCAGGAAAACAATTGAAATGCCAAGTAATCTCAAAGCGTCGAAAGAGTCAATCATACTTTTGTAAGATGCATTTGAAAGATTTGTTGGTAACCGGATAAGGGCGAGTTGTTTAGGCGATGTCATTTTTGTTTCCGATCTGAACACTTCACTGTCAATCAATTGGCCGGGCAACGCTTTTTTATTCCATAGAATGCTTCTACCTTGCGAAGGAGAATCCATTCCACTTAAAAGCAGCTCGGTACCATATTTCATAAGATACTCTCTAGCCTCTCTTTTAGTAGTAGTCGACTTGAGTATAGATAAAATCAAATCCTTCTTATATTTGCCTCGGTCTTGTCCAACTTTAACACTGCTTGCTGCCCACCGCCTCATAGTTGCTGAACTTCAACCGACCCTTTTTTTCGTGTACCCATACTTAATCACGTGCTTCAACTTCCTCGTCGCTGTTTTCTTGGAGGATGGCTTCGTTGGATGCGCCGTGAAGAAGACGTAGCTCATCCATAACTTGCACCACAAATGGCTTCAATTCACCGATTTCCATGGATGATAGTCCATTGAGTTGAATATTGGATTCGTTTAATTCCTTGAGTCCTCGTTGAGCTTTCACTTTTCTTATTTCTTTGAGATCTTGCAAAATACTGAATAATCTTGAAATTGGCTCATCGATATCATCGGGAGCAAACCTCAAAAAAGTAAGTGCTACTTCTTGCCAATTCCAAGGTAGTTGAGAGAAGCGATACTTGTTATGGACTTCCTCCTTATAAACTCGATTCAAATTGCTCCAATTAAGCCATGGTGGAGGTATTAAATTACACTTATCCTGTTCTTTTAGGATCAATGCTATCCATAACGGCACTTCTATATCCATCATCACCTTGAGAGGGGATACTGATCTCTGAGAGGTTAGTAGTAGATAACATACCATATTTGAAGTTACATACCCCCACAAGACTTATACGTTTCATAGAAGATCTTGCTTTGATTTTTACAAGCTCATTGCTTGAAAGAAACTGAAGCTCCTGCGGCGTGAGATTTTGCCTTTGTGTATCCGGAAGGACCATTTCGCCCAGTTCTTGAGATGCTTGATTCTGACGCTTGTGCCTTGAAATCCTTCGACCGCGCCTTCCTGTACAAAATCAATGATGTGACGTAGAGGTCAACGAAGCCTTCTCTAATGAATTATGATAGATTTTGCTTGCGTTAACTCAAACCATAATGAAGGCTGCGCATGAGCTGCGAGCTTTTAGTTATAGCTTGCAGACCTATGATTATCAATATTTAAGGCTTTATCGCTTTGGATGTGTTGTGTGTATTTGACACCTCCTCCGACGGGGCTTAATTATGAAGCAATCTGAGTTAGCTGCTTTTATGTTGATGGCAATCATATTCATCTCAAAAAAGTAGAGAGGTGCAACATCCGTCTAATAATGACTGGATATTTAATGAAGAGTGCGATGACTACTTTATATGGCTGCTGTGCGCTTACCACACGAGAGCTTGCAGGCATCGTAAGTAGCAAAGATGATAGTACGGCAACCAGTCATATCATTCGCAGGCACCATTTACCTTTTGAGAGACCATATGTACAGAATCACCTAACTACATAGCCTACCTCTAAAAATACTAAGTCTGTTAGGGATGCTCTTCAAGTACATCCAATTGCCCTGGTCGGCGGTAGACACATGGGAAGACTGAATATTTGTTACTTTTTTTCTTTTTTTTTTTTTCTCTCTCTCTTTCTACCTTCTATTCATAATTTCCATTCCTGTTAAGACCATGAAATGCAAATTGATCGTCATATTCAGGATTTCCTAAATTGATGTAGCTTTTTAGTTTTTCATTGGGTGGTAAAACGCAGTTTTTTTGCTTTATTGTAGCGATAATATAAATGCGGAACGACAATCCTTATCTTTTTATGCATGAGAATTAGAGAACAACATACCTTTTCTCTCTAGCATAAGGTATCATGAAGCTCAGATTAAGTGTTGTACTTTACTACTCTAAGTTATATTTATCGCTTCATAAAGAAATGACAGTCTCTACCTCTTGCCAGTAATCCAGACACCACCTAAGATGACGAATATGAAATCGCAAAGGAGAGCCATGACTAAATCTCTGCATCCTCGTGTCGAGGATGATTAATTAGAGTCGTTATTACGACGCCAAAAGACTAATTCAAACATTGAATTTCGTCGTCAAGCATATTCTCTCCACAAGAATGTCCTCAGATCCCCAATTAGGAATAATGTCAACAAACACATAACAGAAGTCTATGCAAGCATATAAATTGAGATTCGAGAGCTTTAATAAAACGACCAAAATATTAATACATTGTCGAGCTTGAGCAGATCGAATACATGAAGAACCCTTTTGAAGAAGAACCGCTTGGTGAGGCGAATGAACCACATTACCCAAATGCTGCATTCACGAGACATTCACCCAAGAAACTATACAGCATCACATCGTTTTCAAATATTGACTCTTTCGAAACAGGAAGTGAGCATTATGACCATGCTGACATGACCAAATCACCGGACATATTCTCAAGAAGCTCTTTTCAGCTTCAACAAAAGTCACTCGACTTAAATAGCACGAAAACTCCAAAACTTGATGTTCAGATCCCTTCGACACCGAGAGCAAGATATACATTAAAAGAAAGCCCTAAACGACAGAAGCAAGGCGGTTTCGTATTCGATGACTTCAAAGATAACATCACCGATGGTTATAACGAGATGCATAGCCATCATGGCTCCACAACAAGTACGACGAGGAGTAAGAGAATACTCGAACCACCTCAGCCAATCTTTACTCCGGAAACTTTCGCCGAAGCTAATCCGAATAAAAATGAACCAGAATGTCTGTCTGATGAAAAGACTATCGCATCCGATTTTACGCAAGATTATGAATTCCTGGTATACCAAAAAGACTACGACGAAATGTCGATCTCAGATGCGAACACAGCCTATAGCTCTGGCTATCAATCTACTGAGGGCACAAATGAGTATTTTGGATTTTCAATCGACAGGGATATGATGCAAAAAGTGCCAACTGATTTCGTTCCGCCCAAAGATAAGAGGGTTACAAAGCGCAAGGTCCGCCTTGTAGGTGGTGAATCGGGAAATTTTGTTCTCGAAAATAGAATTCCAGAAGAGCTCAAGAAGGTATTAACAAGAACCGAATCTCCCTTTGGAGAGTTCACAAACATGACATACACAGCTTGTACCGCTGAACCCGATGAATTTGTCAAAGATGGATTCACATTACGCCCCGTAAAATACGGCAGAGAAACTGAACTAGTCATTTGTGTGACTATGTACAACGAGGACGAATATGCTTTCGCCAGGACAATGCATGGAATCATGAAAAATGTTGCTCACTTGTGTCTGCGGTCAAAATCATCCACTTGGGGGAAGGACTCATGGAAGAAGGTTCAAGTCGTAATTGTGGCTGACGGCAGAAACAAAGTAAACGAAGCGGTACTACAGCTTCTTACTGCAACTGGATGCTATCAAGACAATTTGGCCCGCCCCTACGTTAACAACAAAAAGGTAAATGCACACTTATTCGAATATACTACTCAGATATCCATCGATGAGAACCTCAAGTTTAAGGGAGATGAGAAGAGTCTTACACCCGTTCAAGTGTTATTCTGTTTGAAAGAAAAAAATCAAAAGAAGATTAACTCTCATAGGTGGCTTTTCAACGCGTTTTGTCCCGTTCTTGATCCCAACGTCATAGTGCTTCTTGATGTGGGCACAAAACCTGACAATCACGCCGTTTACAACCTTTGGAAAGCGTTTGATAAAGACTCCAATGTCGCAGGTGCAGCTGGCGAAATCACAGCCATGAAAGGAAAAGGGTGGGTCAACTTAATAAACCCACTCGTTGCTTCTCAAAATTTCGAATACAAGATGTCCAACATTTTAGACAAACCATTAGAGTCACTTTTTGGGTACATTACTGTCTTGCCTGGTGCATTATCGGCGTACCGTTATATTGCTTTGAGAAATAATGCTGACGGTACCGGACCATTGGCATCTTACTTCAAAGGCGAGGATCTTCTTAACTCAAGACGACTTACAAACAGTAAAACAAATTTCTTTGAGGCAAACATGTATCTCGCCGAGGATAGAATATTATGCTGGGAACTTGTTGCAAAAAGGAACGAGAACTGGGTTCTCAAATTTGTAAAACAGGCCACTGGGGAAACGGACGTGCCTGAAAGTATCCCGGAGTTTTTGTCTCAACGAAGACGTTGGATTAATGGGGCGTTTTTTGCGGCACTTTACTCATTGCGGCATGCGACTAGGATTTGGCAAACCGATCATTCATTCGGGAGAAAATTCTGGTTATGTGTTGAGTTTGTTTACCAGTTTGTTAGCACTGTTTTGTCCTTCTTTTCGTTGAGTAACTTCTACTTAACATTCTATTTTCTCACGGGATCACTTGTTGCAGAGGAAAGCGTCGGGAGAGGTGGTTTTTGGGTATTCACAATCTTCAACTATTTGTGTATTTGTACACTCACATCGTTGTTTATTGCATCAATCGGTAACAGACCTCATGCATCAAAGAATCTCTTCAAGACTTTGATGATTCTACTAACAATTTGCGCTTTATATGCTTTGATAGTGGGGTTCTACTTCGTGATCCGCACCATTCAAAAGTTTGGAATGGGTGAATCTTCGACTTACGTGTTCGTGAGTATTGTCGTTTCACTATTGGCCACCTACGGATTGTACATGTTGATGTCAATTCTTTACTTGGACCCATGGCATATGTTGACCTGCCTGGTGCAGTATTTCATGATGATTCCCTCTTACACTTGCACCCTTCAAATTTTTGCGTTTTGCAACACTCACGATGTTTCATGGGGAACAAAGGGAGACAACAATCCGAAGGAGGACAAGTTTAATCAGTACATCATCCAACAAAATGAGGAGGGTGAATTTGAAGTGATAGTTCAAGACTACAACATTGATGAAGTATACCTCGAGACCCTTTATTCAATCAGGGCGAGGAGGTCGAACAAGAAAGTTAAACATGAACTCATGCATTCTGTTGATCTTGACGGTGAAGACTACGCAAAGCATGTAAGAACAAAGGTTGTACTACTGTGGCTATTACTAAATCTCGTATTTATCATGACAATGTTGCAAGTCTATGAGCCAGGAGAAACGGGCAGAAACTACTACCTTGCATTTATTTTGTGGATGGTCGCAGCTCTTGCAATGTTTAGAGCGATTGGCTCTACGGGTTATCTCTTGCAACATGTTGCTCGTTGGATGGTGGAGTGCTTTAACAAATGGTCACACAAGCGCAATGGCTATCAACGGACGAGGATAAATGCGCTTAATTAGTTCCTCAAAAGCCTCAAAAGCACAAGTTCGACAACGATACCTTTTTATCGTACTTGGACAATCTCAGCAGTATCAGTTACTTGAGGTGTCAATTTTAAATAATAATCATGAGAATGATATAAATGATAATAGTAATTAAAGAACTGAAAAAAGAGGAAAAAGGAAGAAATAATAGTTATCAATTACGTTTGAGAAAAACACCTGGGGTAATTTGTTGGATAATCTCAAGCGCAATTAGTCCGCGAGTAAATATTCGGCCACGACTTTTTTTTATGATCGACAATTCTTCTGTAAAACCAATTTATGGAAGCCCTCAAAGTAAACTCATCAGTATCATTAGGCAAGAACATGTTCCTTTAAAAATGGTGTGTGCTGTACTATGCTCGTTTTTCTAAGTCTCAAAAGAAGGACATATGGTCAAATCATCAATGCAAAAAGGCTTGATTTGAGATGCAAATGGAGACTGCACGGTTGTGAAACAAAAAGCTTAGACCTTTTCACTTCTTACCCTATGTGTTTTTCCATAGAGACGCTGTTCGGGACAAAGTCCACAGTTGCGGCGAGCATCTACGCAGAACAGGGTAAGAATGCTCAGCCATAGAAGATAAAGTTACCAAAAGAGCTCAATCGTAAAATGATACGTTTTGCATCAAAGTTGATGTGTACAAGTTACATTTCACAAAATTACAGATGTTGAAATTATAGAGATTGTAGTTGGCTTTGTCTCAATGAAGATGGCGGGTGACGAGCAGCGCTATAGACCCTCTTAGCCCTCAGTTCTCTCAACTACACACCTCCCATACTACTCTCACGCCTTGCACCTGTTACAAAAGAGCCCGTGTCCATTATACTAGCTTTTAATTAGCTAGCAAAAGTCTCCATCGCTAACGACATCTTGGATGTACACTCTCGACTCGACTTTAGTCACGTGCATAACACTGCCATGCAGAATCTTCAGCATAAACATTCCTGTATATACCAAAACTGTTGGCTGAAAAAGCAGACATTTCCGGAGCGAAAAGCGTTAATAGTATTGGCCGACTTGAGGTACTTTGCGATCCAAAATGGTCTCGCTTACAACTAACACCAAAAGGAAAAAGGAAGATGTACTCAATTCACTGGTGAAGAAGGCTAGACGCTCCACTTCGTCACGAATACTAAGCTCTTACCATAGCTTACCAGACTTGAATGAGCGCCCGAATCAAAAATGTATGAAAATGCTGATATTTGTGTGGGGATCAGGATCAATGTGCGAGTTAGGCCTTGGTCCTGACGCGCTGACTAAAGAAGTAAAGCGCCCAAGAGCAAATCCCTATCTTTCTCCGGCGAAATTGGGCAAAGATGTCGGTATAGTTGACTTTGCAGTTGGCGGAATGCATGTATTGGCGTTAGACTCGATGAATCGGGTATGGTCGTGGGGCAATAATGATTGCAAAGTACTTGGACGCGACACTACCAAAGTGAAAGAGAAGCTCAAATCTGTTGACTCTGACTCAGATGATGAAGACGGTGACTTAAATGAAGCGGAGTCCACCCCAGGATTGGTTGAGGATTTACCTCAGAATGGCCTAAAGGTAGTACAGCTACTTGCAACTGATAACTTGAGTGGGGTTCTTTACGAGAATGGTGACGTTTACACATGGGGAACTTTTAGAGGTAACGAGGGTCTTCTCGGTTTTGACAGCAACACTCAAGTACAGGAAACACCGTGTCGCATGTCCTCTCTCAAAAATATAGTGCAGCTAGCTGGAGGTAAAGATCACGTCTTGGCATTAGACACCAAGGGAATCGTCTATGCTTGGGGCAACGGCCAGCAGTTCCAGCTTGGAAGAAGAGTTTTAGAAAGACATAAATTGACTGCTCTATCTCCTCAACAATTCGGTCTCTATGACATCAAATACATAGCATGTGGTGACTATCACTGTTTTGCCGTTAATCTAAATGATGAAGTTTTTGCTTGGGGGCTTAATCAATATGGACAGTGTGGTATTTACGGTGAAAATGAACTTGAAGATGGATCACTCGTTACGAAGCCTACTAAGGTGAGCGGCATTTCAGGTAAGGGCGTCGTATCAATAGCTGGTGGTGAACATCATTCAGTAGCGTTGATGAATACTGGTACCGTATTCACTTGGGGCCGTTTAGACATGCAAGAACTCGGGATCCCATCACAAAAGCTACCACTGTACACTTATCGAGATGCTCATGGACGAGCTAGATCAGTGCCTTTTCCGACTCAAATCCAAATTGGTGAATCTACTGACACCAAGGTCAAGGCAATTGGAACAGGCTCGCATCATTCTTTTGCAGTCACCGAGGAAGGAGTGGTATATGCTTGGGGATTTGGAGACACGTATGCACCGGGATTAGGTCCTCTTGATGGTGATGTCGAACTACCAACAAAAATCTATAACACTGCAACGAAAGACATGAAAATAGAAATGATAAGTGGCGGGGGTCAATTTTCAGTAAGTGGTGGGATACCTTCTAGCAACGAGGACAGAATTCCGCCCTCGAGCTCAACATAGCTACTAGAGTGACCATGTGCAACAGAAACTTAAGCATTTTGCTTATTGTTTCAAAGATATGACTGTCTTCAGAGTGTTGCCGATAAACTTACTAGGCTTTTACAAATATAATCATGTAAAATTAGTCCGAGTTCATTTGCAACGTAGGTAAAAAGAAAGTAAAGAAAAAACTAAGAGACGAATTCTAACGTTGATGTAGCACATCGTGACTCTTCCTATTTTTTCTTTTTTTTTTTTCTTTTTTCTTCATTTGGATGAAAAGCAAATTGACGATAGCTGACATGTCTAGCTCATTGCATTTCCATCTGTAGATAAAGACTCCCAAATAATGTCAAGTCGGCATCACTCACACAAAAAGCAAGTACGATTTTAAGTAAGGTAAACATAGATGCTACCTTATCATTTCATTTATTCTTCTCTTTTATGAGGGTATGCTCTACTCTAGAGTACTGCGACATAAACCTGCTCAAATCTTTCTTGAGGTCTGAAATATGTAACCAATCGAGAAGGAACTCTTCAATAACACACCATACCACTTTTCAAGCCTCCTCTTCGATCGTATGAGAAAAGAAAGAAATTTCTTGCTAAATTCTCCAGAGTAAAGAATAAAACCAAGCAATGAGCGGATCCGGAGATCTTCAACATGAATTCAATTAATTAAGAAACAAGATAATTATAGAATCAGTAATGCATACATAAAGAGGAAATCGAAGAGGTGCAAATGAGCCAAATAAAATAGAAAATGATCAACAACAGCAAATTAGGGAACAAATTGCCATTCCGTTTTGATGCAGACAACACCAATCAACTTAACAATGGTTGTCCTGAATCATCAGGATTTCTGATTGATGATCGTATGGATGATTTTGATCACTAAATCAACTTCTTTCGGGGACGAAATAATCAAATAATTGAAAACTACATCGCGGGTGATCGGAGTCGTTCTGGAGTAAAAAAGTGAATAAGAAGTCTTAGGACAGGTACAAATGATCTTGTCCTGAAAAATTGTTGTACGTTATCCTACCTTCCAACTTTAAAAAAGATCGTTGAACTCATTAGGTATCGGACTATTTGATTTTTACTTTTGTACTTACATAAAACACTTTATTATAAGTTTATCTTGCAATTGACAGAAGAGCTGCGAATACCAATATTTCATCAATAATAAGGAACACTTCAAGAAAACATTCTAAGTGCAGCTAAGCTCTCAAAAGCGAATAAGAAAAACGGTTGATCAGTGGCGTTCAATAAAAAAGATCAGATTCACAACGTTCAATACTGACTACATATGACATCCTATTGATTTACCCAGTATTAACATGTCATACACAATATAATCAACGATGTACTGTATCGGATGCTTTTTTCTCTTTACTTCTCTTCTTGGGTGACCGAAGTGCATTGCCTTTTCAATATGTCCCAATGCCAATGATTCCAGGTTATTGTAAATTTTCTTTAAAGGAATATTAAGACCATTTAATTGCAAGTTATATATTATTTTCAGTGATTGAGGTCGATTTTCTTTTTTTAACTTTTTTTTTTGAAAAAAGTGTACACCATAATCACTTAATTTTTTTTTGTTAAGCACGTTTATGTAAGGCATGGAACAACTAAAGATTGGTTTGTCATATTATATTGTTTGAATAAGCATATGCCCAGACGAATTCCGCTTTTAAGGAAGGTGGCCACTAAGGGTTTTCTTGACAATCTCGACTAAGTGGCTTAGATAATTATTTCCAAATTTCTATGCTCCAGTGAATATAGAAAAACAATGAAAACTTGGTTCATCTTTATTGAGGGAGAGTGAAATCAACATGGAGTGTTCGAACTACAGAGTCTTATGTGTGACGAACGTGCTTATTGCGCTTTACTTCTACTAGTAGATGTCATAAGAAAACATACAAGCGAGTGAACCTGAATCGAAAATTTATGATATTCGATTTTTGTAGACACTTGTACACTTTTTTTCATTAATTATTTTTTTGGGGGATCGTAGGGACGAATCATTTGTGAGTAAGGTGTACGGGTGTAAAGCGGCAAACGGGCGGAGTATCTAGTATGCAAGCCTATAGCACCTCTCAAATGTGAACGACTTTGCATTCACTGAGGGAACTATCTGCATCAGATAACTAATTTTCACTTCAAACAGGTCCAAGCCATGACTTTAGAGCATAAGAAGTGGCTTTGGGCAGGTCACTGCAACGATGCTACACGAGCTTCTCACCTATGTTTGATAGGCTGCTAAGTGACCAAAACTTTGGCTCCTGTTACCGTGGTTACGATTGCTTAGAAGCTTCTTCTCCAAAACGAATCCTGTATTGTCGCCGGTGAAAATATATCGCTGCTTCTCATCATCCACGGAGTTGGCCTCTTCGGAGCTTTAATTGTACTGCATACAGCCCGTGTCAAAGAGCTCTTGTATGGCGCGTCAAGGTGACTCCGCAACATTATGAAAAGAAGTTGTTTACCGTTGGTCTTGACAGCATTCCTAGGGATCGTTGGGCTCACTTTTTTCTGCAAAGGTTTTTTCCCGTCAAAAGTTATACTTCAAGGTCATGGTGATTTTGCCGATGGGGTCAGCCCATTCGTGAACGATTCCGGGTCACCTCACTTTCGAAAGTTGATTTTGGTGGTGGTGGACGCTTTGAGGTCCGACTTCATGTTCTCCGAGAAATCCCTGATGGCGTTCCTTCAATCCTTGGTGCGTGATGGTGATGCCATTCCATTCACGGCGTATTCGAATCCCCCAACTGTAACTTTGCCGCGATTGAAAGGAATAACAACTGGCATAATACCCAGCTTTGTGGATGCGATACTAAATATCGCCGATGATAATGATCTGTCGCAGAGTCTTAGGCATGTGGATACTTGGTTAAGTCAATTTCTCAGACAAAACTCCTCAAGAAGGATAAACTTCTTCGGTGATGATACGTGGCTAAAATTGTTTGACAAAGAGCAATTTTTTCACGAGTGTGAAGGCACCAGTCTGTTTTTTGTAAATGATTTCATCGAAGTCGACAAAAATGTGTCCAGGCATCTTGAACTGCAATTATCGCAGAACTTTGATGCTTTGATTTTGCATTATCTTGGAGTGGATCATATAGGTCATTCTGGAGGTCCAGAATCAGTACACATGGTCGAAAAACAAAAGGAGATGGATGATGTTTTGGAAAAATTATACCAAAAGGGTGCAAATGATACTTTAGTGATAATGATGGGCGATCACGGGATGAATGAAGTTGGAAATCATGGAGGATCCTCTGAAGGTGAAACCAGCCCAGGTCTTGCGCTCATATCCAACAAGTTTAGATCATGCTCAAGTAATAGAGGTCTCAAATGTCCTTTGACGAATGATGGGTATGAATATTATTCAAAAGTTGATCAGATAGATCTTGTACCAACATTGGCGGCCTTACTCAACTTTCCGATCCCAAAGAACAGCGTCGGTGTCATTATGCCTCAAATCTTGGACCTTTGGTCTTCGGATGTGTTGAAGAAAAAGGTTCTTCTCGAAAATTGCGAGCAGTTATATCGGCTTCTTCACGCACAACTGATAAAGGAAACTAGTGAACTTCAGGCTTTGCTTCTGAATTTGCGAAACCTAGACAAAAATTCATTGAGAGAATATCAATCAGTTCTCCAAGAGCTAAAAAGACTATTGTCAAAAAATTCCACCAATTACTCGGTGCCGCTTATGATTTTGGGGCTCTGCCTTGTTTCACTTTCTAGTGCCATTATCCTCGTTCACACCATAGCGCATTTCTATGCGAAGAAGCAAAACAAAGTGTACGAGGTGATTTTGATAGGGCTCCTTGTAATGCTGTATGCAATTATATTCCATGGATCCTCCTTCATAGAAGAAGAGCATCAGTATTGGTGGTTTATAAATATCAGTGCTGCGGCCCTATTTATTATGAATGAGGGGTCTAACATCTATGCGAGCTTCGTGTATTTTGCTTCTATAAGGATTGTAAGATCATGGAGCTCGTTAGGTCAGAAGCTTCGAACAACAAAAACCTTGTCCGCAGTCTTTTTGGAGTCGCCAAATTTTTTGTGGGTACTTGTCATTATAACGTATATTGGTTTGCTCACTTTGTGCTCGCGACACTCTTTTAATGACAAACGGAATTCCTCAGTGTTGTCTGTGGTAGTCTTTTTGAGCGGTATCTGCTCAACTCTTTTCAAAGTTTTGAAAAGCCGTATCGATGGGGCGAACTTACCTGCTTGGTTGATCATTTTGAGCAGCCAAATTGCCAACTCGTCTGACGAATTATACGTTATACAAGAGCGAGCAGTCATATTATCTCGAGTTTTCTATGGTGCAATAACCGTCGCAATTCTTATGAGGCTCACAGGGCATACACGTGGGAAGAAGACGGATATCAGTTTGCTTACTATCTTTTTATTTTTGCATCAATCAAGACTTGAAATCATTCCTATCTATACGGTTTTCGGAATAATCGAGTACAGCCTCATCAAAATTTTTGATGGTTCTGCAAAATCAAGTTTGGTACTCACTGTTTTAGTTCTCAGCATTCAGCACATATCTTTTTTTGCTATTGGAAATTCTAATCTGATAGCGACAATAGACCTTTCCAACGCCTACAACGGTCTTGCGACTTACAATTTACCAATTGTGAGTATACTTACATTCATATCAAATTTTGCACCATGTTTGCATTGGAATCTTGCTTGGTTCCGAATTTCCCAAAGGTTGTCAAGCTCGCAAAGCTGGAGAATCCACCTTGATCAAAAAAATTTGATTACTCTATCTTTGTACCTCACATCACTCGCCAGTTTGATATTGTCATGTATCATTCAGAGATTCCATTTATTTATTTGGTCTGTCTTTTGCCCTAAGGTACTATATTTTGCCGCATGGTTCATTTTCGTTGAGATAGGGTTTGATAAACTTCTATGTCAACTTGATTGCTTCCTAAAATAGTTAGAGTCCCTCGCTTGTTTCCTCGGCATAGATAAATACCAACAAAATTCTCCAGTGCGTAGAAGCTTACTGAAGAAGTTGATCTCTGAAATGAGGCTGGTTGTTGACGTATTTGGCCTCGCGTCTATTCTTTCGATTTTGCATTTTCTGTTCTGATTTCCAAATCGCTAATTGAGCCTTTGACTGGGCAGGCCCAATGTTTCCCATGAATTGTCGGCTCTCGGCGGCTACTACTGTACCTTGACCCTCGGTTAATATCACATCCTTTGATGGTTTTTTTGACTTTTTAGCAATTCTATGTCCTACGGACAATCCGGAGGGTAGCAAAAGCTCGTCACCAAGGTCAATGATAGCTCCTTCACTATGTGACTCAGAATCGCTGAGAGATGCTTCTTCATCACTTGAGACGTCCTCCCAAGCTTCCTCATCTTCTGAACAGGTCTCTCTGGTTGGTGTATCGTATGAAGAGGAGAAGTCATAAAAGTCTGAAATCTCTAATTTCTCATCTTCAGTCTCATATGGGATCCGCATATGTCTCTTGCTTCGCATGTGCTCTCTAACTGACTCAAGGTCCTTGCCCTGATACGTGCAACATAAGCAAACATTTCCTAAACCCAACTTCTCGCCAAGATACACAAGGAGTCCCTTGATATCCACAAGGTATTTCTTCTCTGGGATAAATAGACCGTGTACTTTTGACATGTGTTCCACGTTTTCTTCGATGCTCGAGAAATGGACCAGGTGTTTACTTTGGCAAAAAAGGCAAGTTGTTGGACTGATCTCAATTCTTTGCTTAATTTTATTTTCTAACGCCTGATTCATTGCCTCCTCAGCTGATATATGAGGCAGAACACAAGGTATATCTGCCAGTTTACTACCAATCATATGGCGCTTTCCATTCAAATCTTTTGGGCATTTTGTTTTGCTGCGGATGCATTTGCTTGCACCTACATCTCTGTTGTCGTTATCAACCTTCTTTTGAAAAGTGGCTTCATCAACGGGTGGTAACTGCGTAACCCTTCTCTTAAGATTATACCTATGCCAGTCTGTCTTCATATGACTTCTTTGAAGCAAGGCATTTTCAAAAGAAAGGCCACAGCTCAAACACGTAAATGACATAGTTGAGTTCTAGGTTGTATGTTTCGCGATGAGCATCACTTTCGCGGTATTTTGCGATTTTATGCTGATTCTTCGCGAGTAATCAGAATTGCGACTTTATTCCAATCCATATCAAGTATGAAAGAGACCGACGAGCTAAAATTGATTATACCTAAGGTAATGGACTCTGTCCGATACTCAATAGCAGCGTCTTCTCAAGACATCGGCTTCTTCAAAACCATGGACTCCCACATTGATGTTGTAACATCAAAATCAGCCGAGATGCTCCTAGACTTGATAGAGCGTTTAACTCACAGGGAGTTCGACAAAAAGAACGGCACAGGAACCTATCATACATCCTTTCTGTGGGAGAAAATTGAGAACTTCTTGGACTCCATTCTTGAAAACATCGATATTGCTGCAGAAAGACATGTTCTGAAGGTAGCGACCTGCTCGTCGGCACCTCGTAACCATTTGGAGTTCAAAAAACCACAAGAGAGTTTTACTGATAAAATTGACAATTCGGATGACCATCCATTCGTTCCAAAGCTAACGAGAAAACCCCACTTTCTCCAGCCGTTCGCCTCCCTGGTGACCCCCGATCACTTGGGACTGTACTCTCAACCCTACGAATACGAAATAATGAAGCAGCCATACCCGGAAAGTATTTTTATTAGTCGCACTCCAATTCAACCCGTTGACTGGGACTCGCGTCCAGCTATCAGTGTAAACACGACGACCGGGTTGAGAAAAATGGTGGACGCTCTTAGGTCTTCACAAGAGATAGCGGTCGACTTGGAGCATCATGATTTGAGATCCTATTATGGTATTACATGCCTCATGCAAATATCTAGTAGATCACAAGATTGGTTGTTAGATGTTTTAGCTTTGAGGGCTGATTTAGAGATATTGAATGAAATATTCACGAATCCAAAAATCGTGAAAGTATTCCATGGTGCATTCATGGACATAATTTGGCTTCAGAGAGATTTTGGTCTTTACATTGTATCTTTATTTGACACGTACCACGCGTCTACAGCTTTAGGCTTTCCCAAGCGTTCTCTCGCATACTTATTGGATAGGTTTGTCGGATTCAAGGCATCTAAGAAGTTTCAATTAGCGGATTGGAGAGTGAGACCATTACCGAAAGCGATGGAGCACTATGCCCGAGCTGATACACATTACTTGCTTTACATCTTTGACCATTTAAGAAATTCATTGCTAGAGGAAGGAAATCAGAAACTACAAGAGGTTCTCTTCTTATCAAGGAAGGTTGCGCTGCGAAAGTTTGAGTACGCAAAATTTCGTAGGGAAAGTGGTGAATTCTCTGACGAGGCTACAGCAATTATGAGGAACTACAATGTACCAGAAAAATTCAAAAACCGCTTAAAGTCGGTTATTGATTGGAGAGATCAAAAAGCAAGAGAATTGGATGAATCCACAAGATACATCATGAATAACAGTATTTTATTGAAAATTGCTGTCGGAGGTGTGGACCCGAAGTTATTGCAGCAGGAGATCCACCTTGATGGAAATGATTTAAACTCATTATCTGCCCTACTCAAGGCCACATCGGTTCTCAGTCAAGACTCACACAGTATTGTCGAAGATGAGGCATCTCGCACTCAAAGCACGTCGAACTCTATTACACAAAGAATGTCCGCTCAATCAGTTTTATTAACTCCAGGCCACGATCTTCTTTTACATGAATCGTCCTTATTATCTAGGGAGGTGGCAAAAAAAGAGAAAGTCTTCGATAGACAAATCTATCATAGAGGTAGTGTAAGTTTCCATTTACCCTTTATGGAAATTACCTTCCAAGAAAAACGCAGTGAAACACCATCTGAACATGGTGAGAATGATTCAAAAATTGAACAAGAAACGAAAGATGATCGCAACCCGGCTGAAACAGACATCCGATATACTAACTTGCGTGGTGAAGTGCTACATGGGCTGCTGAAGGTAATGAGAGATCATTCGAAGTCGGAGAATGGCAATGAAGCATTAGACTATGAGAAGGCAATTAAGGAGATGCAAACCACGCGAACCAAGAAAAGGGAAACGTCAAACTTACAATCAAAGCGTGAAAACACCGACAATCGACGTGATTTTAAAAAAAGGCGAGTTTTCAAGGGTAGATCGAGGGCATTTCATTAACCAAAGGTATCTATCTTCTCTGTCACGCTCAACCGTAGCTTCTCACATACAAACCAAAAAAAAACCTTTGCTTTGCAAAGGCTGGAGTTACAGAGAAAGTAAGCTACTCTCTATACTTGGGATCTCTGGCCGGCAGTAAGGGCACCATCATCTTTGGCGGTATTGATAAGGATAAGTATGAGGGAGAGTTGGTAAAATACAGTATTCCAGAAAACGACGCAGCCCTAGCTCTCAGTGTGGTCTCTTCTTCACTCTCAGACAATTTCTTTGATCAGACAACGAAGTATCTTTTTCATTCAGGAACGTCATGGAATTCGTGGCCAGAGGGAGTATTTTAGATCACCGTTCGGGCCTTGTAAATTAAATTGATTACCCGCGGTATTCATACCTTTAAATATACAAGTTGACTGCCATGATGCCGTCATGATAGGAAATGTTTTTGGCGAAATCGAATATAGATCATCCGTCTTTGAGTTAATTCATTGTAACAAAGCAAGTCAAAGAGGAGAAAAAATATGATGCACCATCTTTCATTACGTCAAGGAGATTTTGAGGAGTATTTGGAAGAAAAAAATTGAAAAAAAGAAGGGTGATAGGAGAAATGTGTAATCTGAGGGAGTGAATTGATGGCAACGTTGCAAAAGCTACTCGAGGCATCACTTAAATCTGTTGTGCATCGGATTTCGGATAAACAGGTCTAACTCAAATTGACGAAGAACAACTTATGCATAAGTTAGATGAGAATACCTGAAAGGGATTACTTACTTAAGAACCTTTGACGAAGGAGGGTTTATCAAATCATAGGGATTCCAGATCTTTTCTACCCCTATTCCTCTCGTCTATAAGTATGAGCTGCTTTCTCATACTCTCTAGAGAAAAAACTACTCATATCCATTCCACTAGGTATATAGTTTATCAACTCGATTATGTCTTCAACTACTTCCGGTAACTACAGGTTGGACCTCTTTGGACAGGCAACTCTTGTTTCTTCCACTGCACACACGGTCACGTGTGACCTCCTGTCTGAAAAATAACTGGATTGCATGCAGGAAACTACTGAGGTCCAGTACTATAGGTAATGGATGACATGTATCTGATAGTCGAACTGTATGCTTAGGAAGAGTAAATTACTCCATGGTGTGGATAGAGCAGAAGTCTCCAGATATATATACACACACGGAATTAATCAGAGATGAAAGAGGTTGCCCCCATAGCAAGTGATGGCCCCCAACGCCGCTGAAGGTGAGTATACTGCATAAGACTGCTGTACTCAACACTGTCCACCTCACAATATTTCCAACAAAATCAAAGCCTGCAGGCCAGTTACTTAGAGTTTCATGTTTATTTTAACCTGCATATAATCATTGTACTCTGATATCTCGAATCCTTGGAATGTGACCAGAGAAAGTGGTCGTTAACATATCAATGAATTTTTACATAGTACCTTCGGGTCTGTACCAGACCCAACAAAAGATGAAGAGTAAGTCAAAGACTACCAAAAAGAGAAGATCTAGTCGAGGATCGCAAGCTAGTCGAAAGTCATCAGATACAAAATCATATATCTCAGAATCCATAAATCTGCGCAGCCTGCTGGAGATTTCAAAAACCCTATCACTGACAAATGTCTCAGAAACTTTCGAGGACACTGCTTTAAGAATTGAAAAGGATGAAGGACGAGAGGAGATCGTCAGCCGAGATTTCGAGGGGTGTATGCGACCGACTCAAGACCAAATTTCGAATATTGAATCTCAACTGCTGGGTCATTTGAAAAGCGATTTGGCTCATAGGGATCAAAGATCCAGCAGATCTCAACGCTTTTCTCAAGTTCCAAGCGCATCTCTGATACTTTCTCCAACCTGTGGTGGAATCGAAATAAAACCAAATTGTTCAGGATCCAAAGATAACAAAATGGCAGACCTGCAACCCAAAGCACACCCTGAAATCCCAAGATTTGATTTGATAATGTCTGTCAGTCGACTTAACTCTGAAACTTTTATCAAAAGATCATTTTTAACACCGACGTTTCAAGTTCTCCGCTACAAAAACTACTTGGAAATGCTTGAAAGCCAACATGAGGCTGATGCTGTAAGTTATGCTGACGTTAGAATACAATCATTTGGGAAGTTTGTCAAGAAGTTGTTGTCCGACCGAACAGGAGTGACAGGATTTCAAGGTAATGATGCCGATCTCTATCGACATGAGGGTATCCTTGCCTGCGAGCTATTCAAATGTCGACAGTTTCTTAGAAAATTAATTGCGTCAAAATTGAACATGCAAAAGTCAAATCCTGCGTTTTATATACCCGAAGAGCTAGTACAGGCCAACTTCACGAACTATGTCAGATTCTTACTCAGTTTACCACTAACCCTTCCTGACTTCTTTGATCATTTGGACCCAGTCACTGCTTCGCACTACAGGTTTAAGTCTTCGATCCAAGAATTGAAGGACAAGCTCAATTCAATTGCACAAGATGGGTTAGGCAACGAGACATTAGTTCTTCCCGGGGCAGACGTCATTGTGCAAGCAATAACAAAGGTTTCCTACGAGTATATTCTATTGGAGCAATATCATATAGATGTCTTGGCCAAAATGGGAAGCAATTCCCTTCTAGATCGTCGGATTGTGAGGCTTCTTTTCAATCTTTTTAACTTGAATATGAAGCTTGATAATACCGAGTCTTTGAAGATTTTGAGTTTCAACATTTTCTTTAGTGCACAATACTCATGGAATCTAGCACTAACTATTCCATTTGTGAGGGTGTTTGAATCCAATATCTTTGTCGAGGATGACCTGATGGTCTCCTCCGAGATGTCCCTGTCAGAATCACCATTCAAGAAGCTGGATGAAGAGCTATACAAGAGTTATTTCAAAGAACTCAAGTTCGATACTTTCGATAGTTTTAGTGCCCTGACGAAGGCAGATCTTGTCAAAATGCGTAAACGCCTAGAGGACTTGAATACTTCCGGTGGCCAACTGGGTGTAAAATCTCGCCACAAGCCTGAGAATTTCGAGTATCTTCGACAAAGTATTTTTCAAATCAAATCTGAGACATTTCATGTTATACAATCACGAGACCTTTACTTGCAGCTTGATCACACCAATTACCAGACTGTACTTAGGCAGTTTCATCGAATACTCAAAAACGGAGGCATACTCGAATTACCAATCCATATCCCGAAGTTATCGCCGAGGTCTGCTACCATGGTATCCCGTTTCCCAACAACTTCTTCGGATGAAATTTACCTTCGCGACCAAGAGTTGTTGAAAGATTTTGTCAACACCATAGTGGGTGAATTGAATGGTATATTTGGAACTAAGAATGTGATGTTAGGCACTGTACTTATATCAGCAGACAGTAAAATGAGTTCTTTTGTTTCCAATCATATATCACTAAGACTTCATGACATGTACGAGGATATCGAGTCCTTCTTATCATCATTTGATAATCAGCACAGCGCGCATAACCATTTGGGTAATTACTACTTTTACATTCGCGCAGAGAAGATATGATTTTAAAGCGCAACACAAGAATCCGTACACCATGACTCACTTAACACTGAAAATATGAAAACCATATCTTTTATCACGAAGACAAATCTGATCATGTCCACAGTGTACATAATTGACGTTGAGAGCGGTAACTTAAGGAGCCTTACAAATTCAATCAAACATCTCGGGAACTACAAAGTGGTGTACATCCGAAATCACGATGAGTTCGAGATGTATAATGAAGATATCGAGCTCTTAATATTTCCGGGGGTAGGTAATTTTGGCCACTTCGTGAAGAATCTTGATGAGAGAGGTCTTATGGAGCCCATAAAGAACTACCTTGCCACTGGCAGGAAGTTGCTTGGTATCTGTGTAGGTTTGCAGTGCCTAATGAAAAGTTCTGAGGAAAGTCGAGGCGTGAGTGGATTGGGTCTCTTGAACATTGAGTTGTCAAAGTTTAACAAAGGTGACGAGCAATTTTCTTTGAAAGGTCAGTCTAAATCTGTTCCTCACATTGGTTGGAGTCATAACCATAGATATTCTTCTCCTCAAGTCATGGCTACTATGAACGAGCCTCTTTACAGTATAGGTACCGAAGACAAATTTTACTTCGTGCACTCTTACGCTGCAATAATCGACTCTAAAGTAAAAGCTGATTTACTTTCCGAAGCCGAGAAAGACGGCTGGAAATTCGTTTTTTCCAAGTATGGATCAGAAGAGTTTATTTCCGCAATGTCTAAGGATAATTTCTTCGCTACGCAGTTCCACCCAGAAAAATCCGGCATTGCGGGTTTACGGGTTATACAGGCGTTCTTGGAGGAGAAAGTACCACATACATCATGCACGAATAAAAGTTTTGTTCCCCACTCCGGATATCCATCACGAAGAATCATTGCTTGTCTAGACGTGCGTTCAAATGATGATGGAGATCTAGTGGTAACCAAGGGTGACCAGTACGACGTTCGTGAAAAGTCAGATACTCAATCTGGTGATGTTAGGAATTTGGGAAAGCCAGTCGAACTTGCTACTAAGTATTTTGAAGATGGGGCTGATGAAATCACATTTTTGAATATTACTTCATTCAGGGATTCTCCATTGCAAGACTTGCCTATGCTTGAGGTTCTTAAATTGGCAGCACAGAATATTTTTGTTCCTCTTACTGTCGGCGGTGGCATCAAAGATATGATTGACCCTGTCACTGGTGAAATCGTACCAGCGCTAAAAGTAGCAGAGCTCTATTTCAAATCAGGTGCAGATAAGGTCAGCCTTGGCTCAGAAGCAGTCACAATTGCTGAAGAATATTATAGAAATGGTAAGATAAAGTCAGGAAAGTCGGCCATTGAGCAAATTTCAACCTGCTTCGGGAACCAAGCAGTTGTGATATCTGTTGATCCTAGGAGAAAATTTATCAAGTCGCCGAAAGACACTAACATGCAGTGTATTCAAATCTTTGATGAGGAGAAGTACGGTCCCGACGGAGAGGAATACTGTTATTATCAAGTGACCTCACAAGGAGGCAGGAAAGTCCATGAAATCGGAGCTTTGGAGTTGTGTGTCGCATGCGAAGAACTTGGGGCGGGTGAAATTTTGCTCAATTCTATAGACCATGACGGAGGTAACAAAGGTTTCAACCTAGAACTCTTGAAACAAGTTAAAGAAAGCGTGTCGATTCCAGTTATCGCGAGTTCAGGTGCTGGAGCTCCACGTCATTTCGCCGATGTATTTGAGATGGATTGTGGCATTGATGCTGCTTTGGGCGCGGGTATGTTTCACCGTGGGGAATACAAAGTCAGTGATGTAAAGGATTACCTTCGTCTGAGAGGGATGGATGTAAGGTTTGAGACCACGAAAGTATAGCCTAGCCTTAATCGTAACTATATACCGGAAAATTTTCAAGTCAAATGCATAAGTAATCAATGTCGCTCAAAGGCACTAGTACAATCTACATTGGACTTCTTAACGTTTCTTTTATGGCCCACACGCAAGTTGAAAGACGTCCGCCAAATAATCATATGAACTAAATTGACGCTGTGATCGCAAAAGCTCACGTTATTTTTTTATTTCATTTTTGATGCCATATGATACAGTCGAACAATCTCCACAGAATGACCAAGCTTCTAAGATGACTTCTGTCAAGTCATTCGATGAAAAGCAACTAATTCACTCCATCGATGATGTGAACTCGTTCAGAGTCCCAACTGTTTTTCTCAAAGATGGACTCCTGTTGTTAAAGATTTCGCATAAATCTAGGAAAAGAGTAAAACTAAGAGTGGAACCGTCAGAGTTCAAATTCATATATGAGCTTCCAAAGGGAAAAATATATGAATTTTTGGTTGACGACATCAAGGGGCTCTATCATGATGAGACTGCACAACGCTTTAGAGAGGAGTTTGGAATATCCAAAGAGTTTGAGAGGCAATGGATTTCTGTGGCTTTTTTTAATCATACAAAGAAAAAATTGAAAACCCTTCATTTAATAGCTGATACAAACTATGACTTTCGGCGAGTCAAATCAATCTTTACAGGTTTTAAAAAGCTCAAGGATGATATTGCTCAAAATTTTTTTTTGAATTTAAATGAGCTTCGTGACTCAACTCGCAATATGGTCTTAGAGAAAGCGGAGTGTCAACCGCGGTCTGGTAGGGAGAGTCTTTCCTTGCAAGATGTTGTGAAGTTTACCAAGCGCATGAACATCAACCTAGGTGAACGTCTCATCTCGCAGGCTTTTAGACAAGCGTCGAGAAGTGATCAAATCTCATGTGGAAAGTTACTGTTTGAGCAATTTAAGAATTTTGTGGAAATTCTCAACGAACGCAAAGACCTTGACATAATTTGGCAGGATATAATGAGGAGTAAGGCAAGCATGAACTTTGAAGAATTTCAGGATTTTATGATACATGAACAACACGAGGTGGTTGAGACAGGTATTTTAAAAAAATGGTTCTTAACATTCGATCGTGGATACAAAGGCTCGTGGACGCAACAGGACTTGGATGCATTTTTACGTTCCAGAATGTCATCGCCCGTTTCCGAGCCCTACGCGAAGGAGGGGTATTTTAGTAGACCTCTCAACGAATATTTCATTCTATCGTCTCACAACACATACCTTCTAGGAAGACAAGTCATGGGTGAGTCGTCCGTTGAAGGTTACATCAAAGCTCTCCAACGTGGCTGTCGATGTCTTGAAATTGATATCTGGAACAGCGGGAATGACGCGGATCATGAACCACTTGTTAACCATGGCAGAACGTTCACCAATGGCATTTCATTAAGAAATGTGGTCAAAACCATCAAAGCGTATGCCTTCCAAGCGACACAGTTTCCGTTGATTTTGAGCTTGGAGAATCATTGTTCACCTGAATCGCAAAGGGAGGTCATATCAATATTGACGGATACTTTTGGGAGCATGCTTGTCACAGAGCCTTTGAACACAACTGCATGCCTACCGAGTCCAGATAGTTTGAAATGTAGAGTTCTTCTCAAGGTTAAAAAAACCGACTTTTTCACAGCTACACAAGATGACCAATCCTTGATGATGAGCACATCGACAACCGCTGCTCTGCTTAGTGAGGGTAACGAACATCAGAACTCTAGTCTCAAAATAAAACTACGGAAGAAAACCTCAACTAGGGCGGTAATTCGACCTCTAAGTAATTTGGGTGTCTACATTCAAGGAATCAAATTCAGAAACTTTTCGCTTCCAGAGTCAAAAACATTTAACCACTGCTTTTCCTTGAGCGAAAAGTCGATTAATAATATTCTCAAAGACGAAAACAAGCGTCATTCTTTGGATAAGCATAATCGATTATTCCTCATGCGGATCTATCCATCTAAAATCAGGCTAAACTCATCCAACTTCAATCCGATCATATACTGGAATAAGGGTGTACAAATGGTAGCCACTAATTGGCAAACTTATGATCTTGGTCAACAGCTTAATGAGGCAATGTTCAATGCTCCTTTAGGAGACGGGTACGTTTTGAAACCAAAGCGATTGCGAGTACCAGTGTCAAAATCTAACAGATCCGAGACTACTAGTGACATGAACATACGGAAGCGTTTTACAATCAGGATAATAAGTGCTCATCAATTACCCAAACCCGTGGATTGGTCTGGTGATATCAATCCATTCTTAAGTTTAGAAATTATCGGAGCGAAATACACCGCCTGGAATTCTCGAAGTAATCATACAAGTATAATCGCGGGTAACGGCTTTAATCCTATTTGGAACGAGACATTGTCTGGAACGTTTGACAGTGAATCGGAACTCGTTTTTTTGAAAATCACAGTTCTATCATCCAATTCAACCAACGCAATCGTAGAGCCTCAGGAGGTCGGTTTGGTGGTGCAAAACATCTTTGATGTGAAGGAAGGATATCGTTACTTTCAGCTCAAAGATATGTGTGGAGAGCAGCTACTTTATTCATCAATTCTTGCCAAAATAAGTGTCATCTGAATTGATAAAAGAAAAGAAAAGTCGAGAATACTTTTCATTTACAGAAGATCCTGCTTCATAATATAGATAATATATGCAGTCTCGATCGCACTAAACCAAGTGATGCGCATCTACTTGTTAGCGTTACTATAATTTGCTTTCCATCATGGGAAAAATTGGCACATCTGTAAACTCAAAGAAACGACACAACCCTTTGCATAGAGATATTATATCAGCAAGTGGTAAGTTGAGAGCAAATGAGTCTCGAAGCTTAGATAACCTGAAGGACAGTGACGGGTTTTACGACGCTAAGATATCGAGGAGAATTTTAAGTTTGGCAAGGTCTCAGCAGAGTGAGTTGGACAATGAAAATATCACCAACTCGTTTGAAAAAGAGAATTATTCAGAATCTGATTCTTCTAGCGCAAGATCTGAGGAGGATCATTTTGAGAATAGTTTAAACAATGCTTCGCATGGCCTAGAGTATGAGGAAACTCAAGACATCTGTCTCGAGAATGAAAAGGATCGGAAACTTGTGGACACTTTTTTTGGAGACGCCAACATCGGCGTGGAAACTCTAGCTGACAAGATCTTAGCAAAGATTCATGAAAAAGAGTTGATGAAAGAAACGCATAACGAAGGGCCTTCCAGTAATGAGGGTGTTCTTCTTCCGCCCAAGGTTATCGCCGCATATGGAAAGATTGGCCAAATACTTTCAACTTATCGCCACGGAAAACTACCCAAGCTTTTCAAAGTTCTTCCAACACTCAAGAATTGGGAGGACGTTTTGTTTGTAACAAATCCAGAATCGTGGACTCCTCATGCGGTCTGCGAAGCAACAAAATTATTTGTTTCCAATCTTACTGCTAATGATGCTCAGATTTTTGTGGAGAGCGTTCTACTTCCTAAGTTTAGGCAATGCATTGAAGATAGCGAGAACCACTCACTCGATTATCACTTGTACCGGGCGTTGAAAAAATCTTTATACAAACCTGCTGCTTTTTTTAAAGGATTTTTACTACCTCTAGTCGATGATCAATGTACTCTTCGTGAAGCCATGATCGCTGCTTCTGTGTTGGCGAAGGTATCTATTCCGTCATTGCATTCATCAGTCGCACTCACTCAATTGTCGCAGAGAGACTTCACACCTGCCAGAACAGTATTCATAAGAGTCCTTCTTGAAAAGAGATACGCACTTCCATATCAAACTTTGGACGACCTCGTTTTTTATTTCATGAAATTTAGGCGAATATCCGCAGAAAACGATACACCTTCTGAAGAGGATATCGCGCTTCCTGTTGTTTGGCATAAAGCTTTTTTAGCATTTGCACAACGTTACAAAAACGACATCACCGATGACCAAAGAGATTTTTTACTTGAAACTGTGAGACAAAGATTTCATTATGCCTTGGGACCCGAAATTAGACGAGAACTTTTGTCAGGCAAGAGTCGCCTCGGAACAGATGACGCATGAGCAACCTATAACACAGTTTATCTACTCTATACGGACTCCGATGTCCTATCTCTAGCGTCCTTGCATAATTGCTCACTGTCAGCTGATAATATCACGTATGTTTGTATAACGCCAATGAGCGTCAAAGCGACAGTCGTTCCAATCCATAAGCCATGCAATGAACCTCTCCAGGGAGAGTAAAATGATAAATAGATCGACAAGGGAATACCAACAACGTAGTACGAGACCAAATTGACAATTCCGCCTATTTTTGTGAGACCTTGGCCTCTAAGACAACCTGCAGAGTTTGCATTCATAGCGTCAGATATTTGCATAAGTGCTACCAACCACATAATTTCATGAAGTTTCGCTATGACTTTTTCGTCGGTTGTGAACAAGGTGGCTATTGGTCCTTGCATGGAATATAAGGCAAGAAAATTTACCAAAGATACGCAGAAGCCGAATCCTAAGGAAACTTCACTAGTGGCCTTGGCACATTCAGATAAACCAGCCCCTAAGTAGTTCGCAATTCTTGTTGAGGCTGCTATACCCATTGCAAACGGCACCTGATACGTAAGTGAAGCCATTGTGGAGCCAACTGATTGTGCTGCCAATTCAACTGTACCTAAATATGATGACATCAAAGTGAGAATCTCGAATGCGAGGAATTCAGCCTCAAGCATGGTCCACCCGGGAATAGCTAACTTCAATAGTTTACCCCAATCCAGAAAAGCCCTCCCTAAATGTAAGCCAGTCCAGCAACGCAAAGGATGTATCCCTGAAAGGGTGCTGCTTTCGTCTAAAAGTAAAGTAGCAAAAAGAAGCCCTCCTGCCATCAACCAATAGTTTATGGCGACTGCAATAGGGGCCCCGAGATAACCAAATAGCTTTACAAATATGATATTCATCACTAGGTTAGAAGGCGAAGCAAACAATAAAACATAAGTTGCAACATGATAGATACCTTGGGCTTGTAAAAAGCGCTTCCCGCATTCAAAAAGTACGTAAGCTGGAATACCAAAGCTAATGTATCGTAGATAAGCTGCTGCAAGCACTGCCGTTGACTTATCGGGAAGTAGCAATGTAATTAGCTGATAACCAAAGAACACCCATATGATTAAAATCGGGCATATCACGACAGCTATGAGGGCAACACATTTCTGCATGTAATCACCTACCAAATGATACCTTTGAGCACCAAATGCTTGGGGACATAGAGTATCTAAAGCTGTTGCAATACCCTGAATGGTAGCATAACCGGTTATGTTTGCAGTCATTGACCCCATTGAAACTGCTGCTAGCTCTACTGCCCCTAGATGTCCCACAGTAAAGACAGAGACGGTAGACAAAGAGTTCTGTAAAAGAAAAGTACAAACGAGAGGCAACGAGGAGCGTATTAAGGACACAAGCTCAACTGAGTGACTCACCTTTCTTATTTTACCTTGATTAACGGCATTTTCGAATATAGACGGAATGTTCTCATCGCTCTCATGCGCTGGGATAATGTGACGAATTCGAAGAACTTCTCTTTCTTCATCTATGATGTCCTGTGATAAGCAAGATACTCGCCTTTGTTGTTCACAGTCATCTAGAAGCCGACGATATGTATCATCATCGTCCATGAAGCTTTCATCAAGGACTGCCCCACCATGTAAAAAATCGGAAGGAAGAAACAAACCCTGCTTTCCAACAGACCCATACACAGCCGAATCGCGTCTGTGCGCGTTAGAATGAGTAAATTGGTGCGCTTTAACAGGCGAAGACATAAAAATTCAATTGGTGGTGAAATAATTTTGATCGTTGTTTTGTGGATTATTATATGCATGCGCGCAAAATTCTGCTAGTTCTCTTCGTTGATGTTTAATAAAAGTTGTCCAAGACAGCGTTTTGTTGCTATATCGTCTTGCAAAATCAGAGAGAATGTCCCATCCCTCAAAGGTTCTGGTAATATAGATGCAAGTGCCTTCCTTGCTTCTAAATTGTCTGATAAACGCATGTAGCAGCGGACTACATGCTTGAGTAAACGACCAGAACTACCGGATGGAGGCTGACCAGAATGCAAATTGCTTGAAGAGTGAGATACCTGATGCTCAGCCTGAGTAGCAATACTTGATGAACCCACAGAAGCACTAAGTTGATCAATCATCTTTGATAAGACGGAAGCCACCGTATGAAATCTCTCGTACGTCGTGCAAATATATGAAAGACCTTGGTCATCTAGCAATATCTTCTGAAGGATAAAAATTGCAACAGTTTTGGATAGCTCTGAGGAAATTTCCATGATGTTCAAACATAACGGTACAATTTCGGTCGCTAAAAGAAAATTGATGACTTCCGGTGTATCATTCTTCACTAACGCACCGATCACTCCCAAACTAGTTAGACGTAAGTACTCAAACGATCTCTGTCTCGCATTCGTAGACAAAAACGGGTATAAATACAAAGGCATGTTTGCATTGAGGAAAGCGCCTCTTGTTTGAGCGTTAGATGCGACACACTGTAACAATGCTAGAGCATTACAAACTCTATTTGAGACGGAGGCCGTCAACACTGGAGGATTCAAGAACGGGTAGACTGAAATGATCTCTTCTAAAAGAGCTGTCATCACACCAAACGAGTTCCAAAGCACTAATGCAAGATCGTCATACTGCTCTCTCTTTTTTCCCAACTCGAGTAAAGCTCTTTCTCTATTACTGCCTGTCGCCAATTCCGTAATCCACTGATATATGTGCTTGTCATTCAACGCTTTTATTTTTTGCCCATCTGATGGCGGTGGAGGTAGATCAGATGCATCTTTTGACATTGGGGCACAAGACTTTAAAATGCTAGAAAAAAGCTGGAGAAAGAAGCCGTGAAGAATCAAAATGTCGTGGTAGTGCAGATACCACTTCTAGTCTGCGAAAGTCCTACCTCCGCTAAAACTGTCTCAGTTTGTGAAACGCCGCCCATAGTCAATTCAGATTTTATATTGTAATCTTTAGAACATTATTAGAAATTCAATGAGCTTCAGTGCTTTTTGAACATTCCCGATGGTTATTCGAAAAAAATCCAATAAATATCAAGCTATAACTACAATGGCAATTATTGAGTATGTCTTATACGTATGACTTTTCAGAGTGTAGAAGGATGCTTGTGGCATTAAGAGAATTAAGGACAATGAAGGCGTCTTTGATACATATCTAGAAAATGCTGGCAATTTTTACTTCAGATCAACTGGGCAGAACGTATATCGCGGTTTCTTCCATTGTCTTTGTTCTCTGTGGTTCACCAAAATCACATCTTAAAGCACATATATCTCTTAGTTAACCTGATAGACGAGCTTGATAAAAGATTGTCTAAAATCCTAAACAACCTGAAGTCGAATGTTGAGGAAGGGTTGTGCCGACATATTCTATCTTCGAAATGTTCTGTATATAATCTCCTGTCACATTTCAAGAGCTCCTGCAACCTACAAGTTTGGTGAATTTAAAGATGGCTACAGAATCATTCGAGACAGTTTTTCAAGTGCAATTAGATTGTGATTCTTGTGTACACGCTGTACGTCAAGCATTGATGCCGCTAAGTGGCTTGGATGAAATTGAGGTGGACCTTGTCTCACAGACAATAGTTGTTAGGGGTTGCGTACCTCCCTCCTCCATTGTGAAACTGCTCCAGGCCATCGGAAAGGATGCTATTATCAGAGGAACTGGTCAGCCTGACTCAGCTGCCGTATGCATTTTGGAGTCCTTTGATCCCCAAATGATGAAACAGCCAGTGAGAGGGTTAGCTAGGATTGTGCAAGTGAGTCAAAAAAACGTATTGGTGGATCTTTCCATATCTGGACTTCCAAAGGGGAAGTATTATCCTCTGATCAGATGTTCAGGTAATTTAAGTCAAGGTGCGCTTACCACGGGACTGGTCTTCCTCAGTCTTCCATCGATTGAGGTCATTCAACCAATATCTGCGAACAAAAACCCAGACGCGAAGTCTGGTTCTGAAACTGAAGATTTGTTTGCGGGACAAGCATTCATGCGTGCTGAGGTCGGTGTGAAAGATTTAGTAGGCAGAGCCATGGTTGTTTCAAACGAGGAGAAAGACGTGAGCATCAGTGCGTTATGTGGAGTTATCGCTCGAAGCGCCGGAGCTTGGGAAAATTCCAAATATGTTTGTAGCTGCTCTGGACAGAATGTTTGGCAAGAGAGGCAGGCGGCTGTGGACAAGGGTATACCAAGCTAGGGAAACCGTGCCGCTCATGTATGTAGTACAACATTTAGGTGTACCGAGAAACGAGCCTTTACGCGAGTCTCAACTTCCCTCTCATCATATTAGTGCAAAGAAAGGTTCTTGATCGAAGTGTCGAAGTACAAACCAAATCGAAAAATAAAAAAGAAGGAAAGTAAAGATAATGTGGTCTTCTAATGCCCATTTTGAAGGAGGACACAAGAGCAGGATTACAGATGTCCTCATGGAGCAAATAGATGGATTAAGGAGTAAACGAAGTGTTACTTTAAAATTGGCGAGCTTTCCCTCTCAGGCAAGCATTCCTCAAATTATCGAGGTTCTAGAAGAAATTTTGCGAGAATCATCAACACACATCGAGCGTTTACTGATTGCAGATAATAAGCTAACGCAAATCCCAGATTGTCTTTTCAATGTTTGTGACGATCGTTTAAGAGTGCTAGACTTACACGGAAATGAATTCAGAAGTATACCGGAAGTAGTCTACAGCAGCTTTCCAAAGCTTGAGTCTCTTGATTTATCTTCGAATAAAGTTTGGACACTCTCTAGCTCTATAGCTTTGTTGGAAGATCTCAGAGTGCTCAATCTAAGCAACAACGAATTTTCCTATATTCCACCGGTTCTAGGTGAGTTGATATCCTTGGAGAAATTGTTTATAAGCGGAAACCCATTAATAATTCCATCGTCCCAGTCAATGAAAGCTTTAGAGAAGGACACTAATCGCCTAAAAGCATATCTCCTTTCTAATAGTGTCATTCTTGAACTGAGTATAAGCCAACAAATTCATAATGAAGAGACGTTAGCCACGCGTGTCAAATCAGGCTCAGAATCGAAAATGAAAGCCTCAAAAGCTTCGAGAAGAATGGGATTGATCATTAACAAAAATAAGAAGATTGAACCTCGCTCTGTTAAACAACTGGATAATTCAAGCGAGTTCTCAATCGATGAAACTGAGAATTTAACTTCTACATTGACCTCAAGTGGCTCTCCTCCGATGACTTTCAAAGCAAGATCACGACAAAACACCATGACGGAAATTAACGATATGCTACAACAACCTGAGCTTCATGATTCAGAATTTAGGTCTGGTGCCTACTTTCGTCGATTGTCAACTCTACAAGAGCTACCGCTGAACGAGGGCATCCACTTCAAGAATAGGATGGATCGCCTGGACGAGTGTACAAAGGCAAATGACAATAATAATGGAAAATCCTCACTTGGAACTTGCAATGTGCGAACGCATGATGTTCCTCTGTCTTCGGCAGCTGACGTTGAGGACACATCTGTTGACTTATCAAATATGTTGAAGGTAGCTAGGAAGGTTCTTTTTTCTTATAGTGAGTTTCACTCATCTATAAAGCGTTTAACTGGATTCTGTACGGACAGAAAAGTGGCTGCAAGATCGATTACTAAACTTCATGATTCCAAAAGTGAAATCGACCTACTAGTGGGTACAATGGAACTGGTTGAGGAGTTCAAGGGCAATAGCGAGGAGCTTGTGTCTAGAGTTACCAGCTGTGTTGAGTCATTTAGGCAGACTTTACACTTCTTATTGGATAACTTTGCATTCTTTGTTTCTCGTATCGACGTGTGCTTCATAAGAATGGTCTATTTAACAATCTTTGGCGCTTTTAATGAATTGATGAACGCGCACAAGATATTGAATCCAACCATGAAACGTTCAACAACGCGTGGTATAACTGCGGATATCAGAGCAAAGCTTCAAGCAACCCAATTATCTGATGTCCAACTTGATCTGCTGAAAGAATCACTGGGAAGTTTGCAACATCACTACTTGGATAACATTGCTTCTGTGGACGAGGTCGACGATAAATTATATGGAGCAATTGACATAGCTGTCGTGAATGCACAAGTGGTTTTCAATGATCTCACGAAGACGATCAATAAAAGTGCAGTTGCATCAACGAATGATGTTTCTCAGGTTATGAGCTCAAATGTTGCTTCCAAATTCAAAGATTTAACCAACACCTGTATTTCCTTGATGGAAATAACTAAGCGAATCTCCTCAAAATTACCAGCGATTAGGACTACTACTTCGCATCATTCTAAAAAAATCTTCTGGGATGACATCAATGCCTTTCTTAAGGCAATAATTCAAACATTTTCATCAGTAAAACTCATTATGAAGGATGTTCCTATCTTATACGAAATGCGACAGTCGATGGCAAATCTCACAAAAGCAACCAAAGATCTAACAATTTTGTTAGAAGCATCTTCCTACAGTGCTTTTTCAGAGTCAACTAATACCGGTGGCTTATCATGGAGTAGTTCCCAAACAAATTTGATTGCAGCTCCTCCGGTAAGGACTCCACTCGTTGCAACTGTCGGGGCGGCTGCTGCGCAAACTATCATGCCAAATAACGAGAACTCTTCACTCACAGTATTCGGTATTGATCACAGTGGTGCAGGCAATGGGAATACCAATGACCAGGCTAACTACTTTGCAATCTCTGAGTAGTGTATATACAGGATCATGGAGAGCTCTGGTTGCATGAAGAACATGCAGGAAATGCATACTTCCCTATTAGCGGAACTGCCGCGGGTTTTTCGGTCAACCGATGGTCAGACTAGTGAGAGCGCGACCGCCCGCGGGATGTCCGCGGATTTTCCAGCATATATAATACGAAACTATACTCACCTCCTGATAAGGATCAACCTTCTCAATGACAAAATTACAAATCAAACCTTTTGACCGCAATTTTGGGTGCTCTATCGAGCTTCCATCTTACGCTCGTGAAGACCCCAGTTTGTTGACACCAAATGACTTTGAAGAATTGCGTACTGCTTTGTACAACTACTTGGTTGTTATTATACCAAATCAGGAAAAGTTGAGTCCCAAGAGTCAGTATCTTTTAACTAAGATGTTCGATAAAACAATAGTGGATTCGAAAGATGATGGCGAGGCGAATTATGGCCACGGTAAAGAGTTTCGTCACGAAAACTCAGTGTTAAAGAAGGACGGATGCTCTGTTAAGTCACAACCGCAGGTGCAAATATTGGGGCAGGGGACTTTCAAAGCCGGTGAGCCCGGCAACGAAAACGGAGAAGACATTCATCTCACTCATCCATCACATACTACTTTTCATCACGAGCCCCTTTCCAGTGAACAAATTCGAGAAAAGAATCAAACGAGGTTCTACAGGTGGCACATTGATTCGGCATTATATGGCTTGTCGCCTCCAAAGGTTACTACTTTACTCGGAATAAAAGTACCACCATCATCCAAAGTTCAAACAATTGAATACGATGATGGCTCTGGCGACTCTTTACAACTTCTGCAAGGAGCGACTTGCTTTGTGAGTGGCAAAGAGGCTTTCGACAGATTATCTAATGAGGAAAAAGATTTTGCCCTAAATACCATTGTTGAATATGCGCCTCATCCTTATATCTTCATTTCACGTGCGAAAGCGACGAAAGATGGGTTGACCATGGTATCGGAGGGAAAAGAGTTATCATTATCAGATCTACCTGATTGGGAAGAGGAAAAAATAAAGAAGCTTCCAATGGTGTGGACTAATCCTCTTACACGTGAGCACCATCTTCAAGTACACGGATGCTGTCTCTACAAACTCCACACGAAAAAAGGTAATAAGATTGAGACATTGGAAATGGAGGATGCGAGGAAAAAAGTTTATTCTTTGATGCGCCCGGCAATAGCTTCAAAAAATGTGTTGGCACATGGATGGTCTGAAGGTGACTTGGTCATTTTTTTCAACCAGGGAGTGTGGCATTCTGTAACAGGTGAGTTCAAGGGCATGAATAATGGTCTTGATGAAAAAAGGCTAATGCATCAGTGCAACATTGCGAGCGGCGAGGATCCTGTGACGGTATTCTGACCTGAGCGAAAAGGTACTCTGCAAATGTTTTTGCAACCAGCGGTTCCTAAATATGCTTTATTGTGTAAGAAGATGTACGATCGGATTTTTAAAATTTTATGTTTATCTCTACTTGTTTGGTTGAGCCTTTTTTTTTTTCTGTTGCCTTCCTGATACGACACTTCAGCACGACTTTTTCCAACAAAGTGATGCTAAGTATGGATCAGGCATAACAAAAGAAATATACAATCATCGAACTGTTTCAAGCTAGGAGACAAATGATTAGTAAAGGTACACCCTCCATATTGATAGCTCAATTAGTGTGCTTCAGGTATCAGATGTACTAGTTTAATGAAATACTGAGGAGTGTTTGATTACACAATAGCTGGAGGGGAGCTGGACGATGATATCCTAAAGGAATTATATCACTCTCGAAACTTCTATGAAAGAGACTTACTCATCTTCTAGACCCCCTTGACCCCGATAAAACAAGTTACTTTCCTTACCCGTATCCTCTTGCTCGACAAAAACTAATCGATTCAACCGGGTCTTTCGTAAAGTATTTTTATTTTCATGCCCAGGACAAGTTCGTCGTCTTCAGACATGCGACTCTTGCTTATTCCGTTGCCATGAATTCACGTGCGCTTCACCTTAATCTTGCAGTATTTTCAACAAGTTGTCCTGTACATCACCGAAGAACAACAAATTGAATTGAGAACTGCGCTTCCTTCCCTCATTAGCAGAGATGGGGCAGTTTGTAACCATTGCGACCTGCAACTTGAACCAATGGGCGCTTGATTTCGAGGGAAATCGCGATAGAATCATTAGAAGCATTGAGGAGGCCAAGAAGCGAAATGCCTCATTGAGAGTGGGTCCCGAGCTTGAGATTACTGGTTATGGGTGCCTCGATCATTTTGCCGAAAACGACTTGTTTGATAATTCATGGGATATGTATGCACAGATTCTTGAACATCCCTCGACATCTGATATTCTCCTTGATATCGGAATGCCAATTATTCACAAGTCCATCAAGTATAATTGCCGAATTATCAGTTACAACAGGAAAATCCTATTGATAAGGCCAAAACTTTTCCTTGCAAATGATGGAAACTATAGGGAGATGAGGTACTTCACCCCATGGTTGCGTCCAAGATACCATGAAACGTACTACTTGCCAAAATGTATCCAGCGCGCTACGGGACAGCGAACTGTAGACATTGGTGACTGTGTTATTCAGACCATAGACACCAAGATTGGAGCAGAAACTTGTGAAGAGTTATTCACCCCACAGTCTCCGCATATCTCCATGGCTTTGGACGGTGTTGAGATAATCACTAATTCCTCAGGCTCACATCACGAGCTTCGTAAACTTGACACTAGGATGCAACTCATTGCGGAGGCAACAAAAAAATGTGGAGGCGTTTATATCTATTCCAATCAAAAAGGATGTGATGGCGATCGTTTATATTATGATGGCTGTGCAAGCATTGTTGTTAATGGTGCTATGGTTGCACAGGGAAATCAATTTTCCCTAAACGATGTTGAGGTTATAGCAGCAACTATTGATTTAGACGATGTTCGATCATATCGTTCACAGAAATCAGCTGCACTTCAATCTGTGGCGCAAACGCATTCTTATCATAATATCTATGTCGATTTCGAGCTCGCAAACCCCTCGAATACATTGAATCACGACATCGTATCTGCAAAGCCAGTTGACATTCACTATTTTCTCCCCGAGGAGGAAATCGCTCTCGGGCCAGCATGTTGGTTGTGGGATTATTTGAGGAGATCGAAAGCAGGTGGCTTTTTCTTGCCTCTTAGCGGAGGCATCGATTCTTGTGCAACTGCTGTGATAGTCCACTCTATGTGCCGCCAAGTGGTACAAGCTATCAAAAATGGTAATCAAGAGGTTCTCAGTGATATTCGTGAACTTACAAATGATTGCAAATTTAGTCCAACCTCGCCACAAGAGGTCGCAGGACGACTTTTTTATACTTCATTTATGGGAACCACCAACTCCTCAAATGATACTCGTCAAAGAGCAAAGGACCTTGCGATCGATATTGGCTCAAATCATGTCGACTTAAACATGGATGCAGTCATTTCTTCGGTTGTTCGGCTTTTTGAAATTGCCACTGGACGCCGCCCAGTGTTCAAAATATTTGGAGGGTCAAATATAGAGAATCTTGCGTTGCAAAATATCCAGGCCCGTTTGAGAATGGTACTCAGTTACCTTTTTGCTCAGTTGCTACCTTGGACTTATCAACGTAAGGGCAGTTTGCTAGTTTTGGGAAGCGCCAATGTTGATGAATGTTTACGAGGGTATCTCACCAAATACGATTGCTCTAGTGCTGATATCAATCCGATCGGCGGGATTTCTAAGACTGATCTAAAATCGTTTATAAAATGGGCGAGAGATTGTTACGAGCTTCCGATTTTGAAAGATTTTTTGGACGCTACTCCTACCGCAGAGTTAGAGCCCATCACGAAGGATTACGTTCAGTCTGATGAAGTCGACATGGGTATGACTTATGCTGAGCTCTCTCGTTTTGGTAAGCTACGTAAGGTGGATAAATGTGGACCACAATCGATGTTCATCAAACTATATCATGAATGGTCTCAGCCTCCTTTCAACTACTCCGCAGAAATCGTTGCCGAAAAAGTGAAAAAGTTTTGGTTCTTTTACGCTATTAACCGCCATAAAATGACTACAATGACGCCAGCCTATCACGCCGAACAATATTCGCCCGATGACAATCGTTTCGATTTGAGACCATTTTTAATCAACCCGCGCTTTCCATTAGCCAGTAAGAAAATTGATGAAATGGTCCACAAAATTGGTAAAACGGATGGAGAAGCACAGTAGAATGATGGTGTATCGTGTAATTGTTTAATGTATCGAACCACCCCAAAGAGACCTTCTGGTTGTCTGTGTGCGCTCAATGTATGCGATGTCATGTCTCTTCAAGAATTCCAAAATGCTGATGCTAAGCTTCTTGGGAATATCCTCTTGAATGAAATGGCCTGTCTCAAGTAGATTATCAAATACTAATAGCTGATATTTTCCTTGCATTTGTCCGATGATCAAGTCCTTGTCAAGATGCTCGTTACCCGCAAGAACAAGAAGTTTAGGTATCTTCTTTGTCATAGGTTCGTCACACCTTAAAAACTTCTCAGACATTCCAAGAAACCAATCTCCCCAGAAATGTGCCATGCCTTCTAAATCAGCACGCCACTTGAGACATCCTTGAGCGTCTTCGGTGAAAAGATCATAAATACTGAGTTTCGCAGACTCTTCATTATTCAATAGCTTGCTGTTCAAATGCCAATACATCGCATCTTCATAGTCATTAAATTGCCTTGGCCTGGACTTAAGAAAGAAGCTAACTTTATTGAGAGACCGCACAGCCGTTTCCTCAACAATATCCAAGAGAGCTAATCCAGAAACTTTCTGCAACAACAGATTATCCCTAGCGAGAAAGTTGGTCATTATAGATCCTCCAAGTGAATGACCAATAAAAAAAAGTCTTTTGGCCAGAGTCCTTGCCAAGAACTCCGTCATGATGAAACTAAAATCGTCAGTCAAAGCGTCCAATTCATAATTCTTCTCTGGACGGTCAGTAGATCGACCATGGCCAAACATATCAAATAGAAAAACACCTGGACGGGGATATTCAGTCTGTGATTTTAGAGCTGAAATGAAGGCAAGAAATGTCAGTGATGATGACCCAGCGCCGTGATGACACACCAACACTGGTAAATCATTCAGCTCTGGGGGTAGATAATATGTTTGAACATAATGGGTAGAGTCTCGATAAAACTTATCCTCAAAAGTTAACAATTTTTTGCGTTGCTCAAAAAGAGTGTTTCTCCAGGATTCATTCATCAAGTGTCTGACTTCCTTCTGGGTATTATCGAGAGCATATCTTTCAGTCGGCTGCTCTTCGATCGGCTCGAGAGAAACCTTCAGTCTTTTCGTTTCAAATAATTTTCTTTCCAAGTCACTCATTCAGAATCTTGTGGCGAGACATCTGGTAAATACCGCTCCAGTTGCAATAGGAAATACGGCAACTTCAGTGAAAAGCTTTATTGACCTTGCACCATTTGATTTATATGTAATCTGCAGGTATTCTATATGTGTTGAAGAAAAGGAAGGAATTTAAAGATACACTCGCTTGATGTGAGATTTCCTCAAGTACTCATTAGAGTCAATTTTTTTCAAAGTAACAAGTATTTGTGGAAGCAACCAAGGTTCTTACTTTTAAACTTCTTGAACATACATGAATATGTGAGTACATCAAACGTGATTGTACTTGTGCCAAAAATCAAGTCTGTCTCGCATATCTTCAGAGTCGAACTAAGCACAATGAACAGTCTCAGTTGCTGTCGCTGAAGAAACAATACACCCAGAAATTTGAGAGGATGACTCCCAATTTTGAAAATCAGCAAATACGTACGATTCCGATCCCGAGCGCCCTGCAGATGCTCATCGCGCAACAGTTAGGTGGGTCGCAATCGTCCCCGGGCTTTCATAGTTCCATAACAGCGCCTGAGCTGAGATTGAATCCTTCCAGACATATGAAAGATCTCACTCCACATTTCAAATTCCTAGCATTAGCGACTTTTGTTGCATATCGTGCATTGTGTAACTTGGAGACACCTGTGGCATGCTTGCTCGTCGATAAACGAACTGGCAAGATTCTCAGCTATGGTTGCAACGACACAAATGCATCTCTCAACGGCACTCGACATGCGGAATTTGTTGCGATTGATAGAGTCTTGGAGGAGAACCACTTAGTAGGTGCGTCTCTTGAAAATATTTCGAAGTTCTTCAGTGGCGTGGCTTTATATGTTACCGTAGAACCTTGTGTTATGTGCGCGCTGGCTCTACAACAACTTGGCATTGGCGAGGTTTTTTTCGGAGCCGCCAACGATAGATTTGGTGGAAACGGTTCGGTCATTAAGGTGCAGCAATCTAGTATACCTAACTACTATGCGAGCTTCGGAGGGATCATGAGGACGGAAGCAGTTTATTTACTTCGTTGCTTTTATATTCAAGAAAATGAAAGTGCCCCAGTTCCCAAAATAAAGAAAAACAAAGATATTGAGGGAAAATCCTTTCCTCCTAATATCCCTTTTGACCAATTTTTGACCGAAACTGAATTTGTAACGTTGTATGGCTCCGAACGCTTAAGGCTCTTCTTCCCTGGTCCTGCGGAAGACATCGAAATGTCTCCTTTAATTGGCAAAGGCTATCGATTTCACGAGCTTGTTGACGCACAAGCAATTTTGTCAATTCCGCATGTCAAGAACCTTTACCCTAAGGGCGATATAACAGTAGAAGAGGATATCCAAGCTCTTGATCGCTTGCTTCCTTTTATTGATGACGATGGAAAAGTTCGTTGGAATGTTTAGTTTCAGGAGTTCGAGCTTCACATAGCAGAAGGTGTTGTTCTGATGTTCCAGACGTGCCTGGTTGTGACATTACTCTTGTGTCCAGAACTATTGACAGCGATCTGAACCTGCAATCTCTCGAACTTATCCACTTGAGAAGGCACGGCTATGCACTTAACGAACGCGCACTGACCGCTTAAATTCGAACACAGTTTACGCGCATCGGAGGCGTCTCCTTATGAACCTCGGGACAGCACTTTTGAATGCCATTTTACTGGCGATTGAGGTTTTTTTAGGTACCACTGAGGCTTTCATAAATGCTCTTCACACCAAGAGTGGATTAGCCTCTCTTTCAGTGTTCTGAAAACTATTTGTGCATTGCTTAAGTGCGTCCCTAGCCGAAAAATAAGTTACGATTAATTCAATCTTCAGAATTGATACAATAGAGAACCTTGAAAGGTGTATTGTGTGTCTGTGTGTGTGTGTGAGTCTAGCCCATCTTCTTTCACACCTAAAGCTGCATGTAATTTATGCACCTGCTTGAGCGGTGATCCAAGCGCGCTAGCTAGACCCTTCAGAAACATATCTTTCCTGTGTACATTTCGACAATTTTCGTTCGATTCAGGCACTTTCAATTCGCGAAGCGTCAACGAAACCGAGAGGGGTGCTCTGTAATATAAAAGACGAGCTTCGCCCATACATAAGATTTCAAACACACTCACTTCAGTTTCATTCCTTTTAACGCCACGGTCTTGGATATCCTTGCGCATACACTCCTTTATACTACCTTGTCTTTCCTTAACCATCTTACATTCCTTATACCCAATGAAATTCTCCACCCTCGTTACTACTCTCGTTGTTGCTAGTCAAATCAAGGGTTCTCCTGTTCCTGCTGTTAAATGGGTTACCGAGTATGCCTACACTACTGTAACAGTTGGATACGACCAGTACACTGCCCACCTTGCATCGGTGTCCAACCGTGGCACCTCATCTGCGCCAAGCGCAACAGCTTTGGCTGCAAACGCTCCAACCGAAGAAAGTCTGCCTACCGAACCAAGCCCATCAAATGATAAACCACCTGTTGAATCATCAGCAACAGAAGTTGCATCGACTCAGACAATCGCGCCATCGGTTTACTCATCCGAGCCACTGTTGACTCCGACCACCACAAGTTCCGAGAGCGCAACCACAAGCTCTCAGGCATCTGGTTCAGTCTTTTCTGGAGAGGGCACTTACTACGATCCTGAAATGGGTGCTTGTGGTAAAGTTAACTCTGCAAGTGATATGATTGTGGCCATTTCTCACGAGTTGTACGATGAGAAGACTCCAAATGGCAATCCTAACAAGAATACCTTATGTGGAAAGAAGATCAGAGCCTTTTATGAGGGCAAGTCTGTTGAAGTTGCTGTTGTGGATAGGTGTGTCGGATGTGCTCGTGATGACTTGGACTTATCCCCATCTGCATTTGAAAAGATCGCAAATAAGGACTTGGGAAGAATCAAGCTCACTTGGGAGTGGGTTGAATAAGTATCGTTTGTAGCTTGTTTGTATAAACTACATTGATTTGGTTTTCACTTCATTTTATTATTTCCAGAGTCTGCGTCCTCTAAAGTGTATTAAATGAAAATTTCATTTTCCTCGCACTTGTCAGTCGTCCGCCTGCGGTTTACACTTGATACTCCTTCACATAAAATGGCTATTCATCGCACCGCAGATTAGGTCCGTAGTAATCACAACTCATCTATGAATATTTCTGATGAGGAATTTAGCGATCACGACTCCGATGTTGAGTTAAGGGATGACTCACTACTGCCTGATGAGGATGGTATGGCGAAACGCACCAGGTCTCGAAAGCCAAAAAATTCGAGGCAAGGTGCATCTGGGGCATATTCATGGGAAGATGAGTATCAGCGTACGTGGGACATTGTAAAGAACGATGAGGACGGGGAAAGATCTCTTGAGTCGCTTGTGAAGCAAATGATTGAGGCTAGAAAGAGAAAGATAATGAGAAACCCTACGACGCCCTTTCAAAGAGGAATTATTCGAACACTAGTACTAGTCATCGATGGATCACTTGCAATGATAGAAAAAGATCTACGTCCAACTAGATTCGCGGCCATGCTTTCCTATTTGCTGGACTTCATCATTGAGTTTTTCGATCAGAATCCTATTTCACAACTTGGGATAATCATGATGCGAAATGGAATGGCTCATCTAGTCAGCGAGGTAAGCGGACTGCCGCAATATCATTTAGATAAATTAAGAGTCTTGAAAGCTCGTCAGCATAATCGTTTTGAACCAAAGGGAGACCCATCTCTACAGAATGCATTGGAATTGGCTAGATCACTACTCACAATAAACTATGGAGGCATGGCTTCGGCTTCTACGAAGAATTCTAAGGAAATTCTCATCATCTTCGGTGCTCTTTTCACATCTGATCCTGGAAATATCCATAAGACAATCGATTCGCTCGTAAAGGAAAATATTAAAGTCAAGGTTATTGGGCTTTCTGCCCAGGTTGCTATTTGTCAGGAGATCGTTTCCCGAACAAACTTTCCGAGCTCATCGAAGAATAAGGTAAGAATGGACATTGGCGATCTCTACGGGGTAATAATGAACGAGGCTCATCTAAAAGAACTTCTTATGAATTGTGTTGAACCTCTCGCAGTGACCACAAAATCGGCGGAGGCAGTTCAAAGTAGCTCGAAGGGTGTACCGCTAATAAGAATGGGATTTCCATCAAAAATGCAACCCCACATGAATGCCTCCCTGGCAGTGGAGTCAAATTTTCCATCGCTTTGTTCATGTCATCTATCGCATGGACAAGAAGAGAACGGAAATATCACGATACAGCAAAACACATCGGGATCCGACTCTAGCGCAAGTGTTGCCGGCTATACGTGCCCACAATGTGAAAGTAGAGTGTGTCATTTACCCACATCTTGTCCAGTCTGTGGGCTCATGTTAATTTTGTCTACGCACTTGGCACGCTCCTATCATCACCTCGCGCCTCTAGCAGCATTTCAGGAGGTTCCAATCTCTCCCAAGTATGAGAACAATTATTGTCACGGATGCCTTCTTCGCTTCCCCGATGGAATTTCAAACACGAAAGAAACATATCAGACAAGCTCTCGTTACCGTTGCATGAAATGTAAAAAGGACTTCTGCATTGATTGTGATGTCTTTGTCCATGAGACTCTTCATAATTGTCCGGGTTGTGAAAGTCATGCGTGTTAACTACTTAGCATTTACATAATCAATCGAGTCCACTCTTTGTACTAAATTACACTTAAGAAGTCGGCTAACTACTGACCCCATCCTGATGAGCTTTGATTATTCAGATTGCCCCAACTCGATGAGCCACCAGCACGACCAGATCCCCAAGTTGAATTACCGCCATCTTTCTGTCCCCAAACGGAAGAAGCGCCACGATTTCCCCAGGCAGAAGTTCCTCCATGCGAACCTGAGTTGCCCCAAGTAGAGTTGTTTCCTCCCTTTTGTTGACCCCATGAAGAGTTCATACCGTTCTGTCCTCCCCACGTAGAATTATTGCCTCCATTACCCCACGTAGATGTGCCCGCACTGTTACCCCATGCCGAGGTTCCGCCATTTCCACTTCCTCCCCATGCGGATGAACCCCCTCTTCCACCCTTCCAGGTTGACGCTTCTCCACTGCCCCAAGCCGAACTGCTACCATTACCTCCCCACGACGACACCCCTCCTGAGCTAGCTGAAGGTGTTTTACCACCCCATGAAGATGCAGCGGTATCAGCTGAGGGAGTATTTCCGCCCCATGCTGTTCTTGCGCCTGACGAGAACGCTGGCCCGATTGATTGAGCTGGCCCGCGAGCTTCTGAAGCACCTACAAACCTTAAGTATGGGATAGACTCTCCACGGATAATCACACTTAACTTCGTCTTGCTGACTTTGATCTTCTTGGCTTTAGTATGCAATTCTATGCGGGCATCAACGTCATCTGTTTCCACAACTTTACCCATGAGGCCCTTGTGATTTCCGTTATTAATGATGACATCCTTGTAAAGCAATTTGTCTCTGCCACCCATTTTACCTCGGGTGCTAGGTGGCGCCATTGGAGATTTCAACTTCACATTTGGGTTCATGCTGCTAAGGTCTGGCCCAAGAGTTTTCGAGATCATCGAGTTCTTAGTCGAAACAGTAGTCAAATTCAAAGCGCTCGCCACAAAAATGCCCAAATTCTCATGCAATTCGTGGGACTCCACGAACACAGCATTCTTGTAAATATGTAATATCACACCTTCCTTCTTTTTTTCGCCGCTGCTTTCTTTCACTGTATCTCCAACTTTTATGGTGAGGCCATTCTTGTCTGTCGCAACTTGCTCTCTGCGGGTCATCGTTATCTTAGAAACGATACCAGTCGGTTTTACTGTGATCACTCGGGCATCTGACGTAAGTACTCCGAGAAGGCCTTTGTCTGCTTTCACTATAACACCAACAGTGGAAGCGTTTAGTTGAACAAGGTCCTTTATCTCAAACTTGCTATTCGTTATGTCACTGCTTGACGAAGAATCTGTCGCCTTAATCAAGTAATTCGCAAAAACACGAACGTCTTGCTTTGTTTGATCACTCAAGAATACGACTGAGTCGCCATCAATCTTTATAACGAGACCACTCTCATCTGTATGGACACCTTCGATGACCTTGACATGATCACCGGCCGTAAAAAGCTTCCTGAGATCGCTTGCAGGGACGGTAAGCTCTTTGTTGACAAATTGGCCATCTCCACTATCAAGTACCAAGATTTGAACTTCATTGAGAGATACATTTAATACCTTACCAACGGTTTTTGCCTGTTCACCTCTTCTTACTTCGACTTTATCTCCTGGTTGAAAAGCGTTAGAAAGGTCATTCTCCAGTGACTTTCCTTTAAGCGAAGCAGCGACAGCGGCTAAATCCAAACCATCATCATGAGAGTTACCTGTTTGAAATCGGTCCAAGTCCTCCAATTTTGGTTGAACATCCTTGGTCTGGATGAATTGCAACTTGAAATCCTTCATCAAGAAACCCTCCACGTATTCTTCTCCACGGTAAATGAACGTTCGGGGCCCTCTTCCCGGTTGCAAGTGTTCTGCGTCATACATGCGAGCTTCTTGCTCATTGAACAATCTTGGTAAAGGTCTAACTTTCAGTTTGATTCTTCTTCCATCTGCGTCAACCTCGTCGTTCTTTCCGTAGTCAAGCCTGGGGACCAATTTACAGCGCACCTCAAGCCCGTTCTCGGAGAGGTTGTCCACGATTGCAAGGTCTCCTTTATACTTGCCACGCGAAATACGCACATATATCCCGGGAACAATTTCAACATCAGACGACTTCACCTGCTTTAATAAGTCAGGATATTCACTAACAGGCACGATGGTTCGTTGTTTTGCGTAAACATTGACCATGCCTGTAAGTGCACGCTCAATAGCCTCCGGCTTTTTGGCTTCAATATAAATATAACCCTTGAAAGCGTCCCGCTGGAAAACTGAGAGAATATCAAGTGGGCGTCCAGACCGTGCTAAAGTCCTTTTCTTCTCGTAAAGCTTTCTTACCAAGTCCTTCTCGCGACCCGGAGAGCAGCGAATCGCAAAAATCGCAGGATCATTGATGGAAGGCATTAGCAACTTTTGAGATACGGTCCCGCTGGCTGTTGTATCACCTCTATAAGCAGTGTGGGACTTTCTGTAGCGTTGTTTCAAGGTTTCCGCTAGCTCCTCGGCATCCTGATCCTCAGCCTTTTGCCGACGTTGATCGTATTGTCTATGAAGTCTGTCATCATCAGGACGAGATGGCAACCCTTCCTGTTTGTCCACATGATCATCTGTAATAAACTGTTCACGTAAAAGTTCCGCCTCTTCGTCCTCATCATCTAGTTCGTCCTCCTCCTCATCATCGACTTCAGCTTCAATATCGAGAAACTGGTTCGCCCTTCTCCGTTTTCTTTTACGAGATGTACTTTCTTCGTCGTCGTCCTCCTCCTCTTCAGCGTCCTCATCTTCTTCATCATCTGATCCCTCCCCAATATCGGCATCCACTAAATCAGCATTTCTTGACAGCTGCTCAGGTATTAATCCCTCATTATTAGAACCTGATTGGTTCTCACCTTCTGACTCGACACCATCAACATCATCTTGTTCCTCATTGTTAACCACGCTGTAATCATCCCCCTCAGAATTGACCGATTCTTCGAATGTGCGTTTTTTACCAGCACTTTGGTTTCCAGACCCTACATCCTGGTTGCTCACCAAAGTCTGAGTCTTGTTTTGATCAGACATTGAGATTGGAATGTAGTAGAGGATGGTAGTGACGATTTTCAGTCACTTATTGGCGTGTGCAAACCGCTCAATCACGAGGAGAATTGGGGTGCGCTTTCTTTTTCTTCCTCCAGCCAATATGCCGACAAGCGAAATTGATCCGGTAACAAATAATTTGAAAAATGTAGCAATAAGAGTAATTCAAATGACAAAGAAGGATGGTGCTTCGCGAAGAGAATTAAAACTGCTTTTCTTATCGTGAAGGGTCAGTTGTGTATGAAATATAAATGTATGAAATATGAGGGAATATTGATTGGAAGCTTACTAGATAGAAGACGAAGAGCGTTCACAGTGAAAGAGATGATGATATGCTTGATAATGATTTTTGTTTTACTTCGAGTCATGGCAATAGATCTATTGCCCCAAAAAGAGGTGGTGAAGCGGATTCAATGTGAGTCAAATCCTAAACTCGAGCTCCTTTTGATTGAAACAAGCACTTATTATTGCACAGATACCGAAACATTGCTTTATCATTCCTCAAGATTCAAACGATCATTAACAGACGAATTTCTGCTTGACGGAAAGTTGAACCCGCTCGTATATGATTGGATAGAAATATCTGTAACGGATCATCAGGTCGTTCTGGAGATCGGTATTTTCCCGTTCACTAGCTCTCTCTATTTGGAAAATGGTTCAAACGGTGCAATGCAAGCGACCATTTCAGATACTTACGGGTTAGATGGATCCCTTGACCTAAAAGCAGCTCTCATAAATGCAGCTGTAGCAAAGCTCACCTCCGACATCAAGGGAAGTGTCGGTGGCCTGCTCACGTCGACAGCTGAATTCACTTGTTCAGGACAAGAGGGCGAGACTGTGCAGTTACAGTTGATTCGCAAAAACCACATATTTCAAAATAGTCGTTGGAGAAAGCTATCGGCAAATTTTGGCTCACGAGCTCCTCACATTCACTATGGCAAATGGAATATTATTCCTTCAATGAAAGCTTTAGCCTCCAGCCCCATAGTCAGGTGTGTGATAAGTGATTCGTCTTGTGCGAGGATTGATCTGCGGGATACCCGTGCGCGGCACGTCGACTCAATTAAAAGTTTGTAGGTTTCGCTTGTTAAATTGTATTTAACGAAGTAACACGACCATGTCCGAGATAGAGAGTATCGCTAGCGAATTAAAACAGTCTCTCAAACAGTTTGCTGATTTTCCACAAAAAGGGATTTTATTTGAGGATTTTTTGCCTATTTTCGCTGAACCTGCTTTATTCAGAAAATTGATTCGTGCCTTCAAAATACACATCGGGGAAACTAAAGTCGATTTTGTTGTGGGATTGGAGAGTCGTGGCTTTCTATTTGGCCCGTCCTTAGCTTTGGAGCTTGACGCTGGGTTTGTTCCAGTGCGTAAACCAGGAAAGTTGCCTGGCCCTACATTTAGAGCAGAATTCCAAAAAGAGTATGGAAAAGACGCTTTTGAGATGCAACAAGATGTTCTTCCTGAAGGCGCAAAAGTGATTGTAGTAGATGACATATTAGCAACTGGTGGAAGTGCTTGTGCCGCTGGCGAGTTAGTTGCTAAAGCTGGAGCGGAAGTTATAGAATATCTTTTTGTTATGGAACTCGACTTTTTGAAGGGCAAGGAGAACTTAAGCAGCCCTTCCTTCACTTTGCTCTCCGGCCAAGAAAGTAAACTTCAGTGAATTCTGATGCTTTCATGAAGCGATGGAGAACATGATATATACTTATAGACTTTATAAAGTAGCTTTGTTAGTTCTTGAATACAAGAAACGCTAGATCTCCGATATAGTAGTAAGCGAAATACCCTTGCTCGTGTGTGACATTTGAACCAAATGATCTTCCAACTATGACATGCCAAGATGCCCCGTAAAGCAAATCAAGTTCTTTTTTTAAATATGTTGCAATGTCTTTCTCGACCTTGTAAGTCCTTGTAGCATCTATGGATAACTCGAACACTTTTGTTTGGATTTCATCTGCAAGGTCAGATGCCTTCAATATAGCTGTGGTTAGTACCGTGTGATTTTTCATTATTCAGTCTGCTCATCATACGTGTAAACTCGGTAGAAGAGAGCTTCTCCATCTTTATTTAGCCTTACTGGATCGCTCACACAGTTACCACTCGCGATAATGAGAATCTGGTATTCGCACAATCGATTTTGACGTATTAGGCCGTGAAGAGAGTTAAATTACAAGGAGCCTATAATACAATGGTCAAAGAAGCCATTGAATGATCTTCATAAAGAGGTTGGTGATGTCACAAGTTCTAGCTTGTATCGTATCGATTACCTACGGCATTCTCGTTTTGGGTCTTCTCACATAGCAGCCTTTCTGCACAGGCTCCACTGCGCACCACTATTTGGTTCATTCTTATAATTTAGGCTCCTCTAGAAAACACGATGTGAATATGTCAGACAGATCTCCAACATCCCGAATATCAACTCACTATTACAAAATCGGGCATCTTCTGCTGGTTAGCTATGAAGTATTCTCGTCCAAAGATGCTTCTTTGGATCAATATTTGTTGGAATTGGAATTACAAATTAGAAATGACTACCCACGAATTCTACTCACATATTACAACAAAAGTCTATACCAGTTTAAATTTGAACACATCCTGAGCGAACATTCTACGGATGGTCAATATTTGTTTCCACACGCCCGTTTAGATGAGCTATACCCACAGTTGGAGTTTCGTAGTCAATCCTCGATACCAGCATGTTTTTTATCGAAACCAACGAAGAGCGCTGCAACACAGACTAATACTAAGTGGGAGAATCAACCTCATCTCGACAATGCTGCATTTATTCCTTTAACTTTTTTTAAAGCTGTTAAGAAAATGATCTTGTACAATATATGCTTAGCGAGTGATCTACGCATGTTCGGCAATTACTTGGTTTGCAAATCAAGCGATGAAATCAGGCAATACAGTATAGTTCAGATTGATCCTGTGGTTTTAGAAAATGGTGATATGTTGGTATCTCTTTCGCAAATGAATCGAATAGCTCTTTGGGGAACAGATATCGTCAACACGAACATGATCTCGAGTGACATTACGAACACCTTTGTCATATACGTCATTCCTTCTGGCTTGCGATGTCATTTCTTTAGTGTTCATGATTTCAGTCAAACCTTCACGGTCACTCCCCCGAAATCGAGCGGTAATTTATTGCGGCTCTTGAAATTGAGCACGGGTATTGACCTTTCGGAGAGGACAGAAATTCTCTGGGTAAAGCTCATTCCAAATCTTCAACACTTAAACAATCAAACATCAGACATCTCGCTGTTCATTCATGAGGTGGACAATAAAAAATTCATTTTATGGCCTTGGGAACTTTGCCTTTTGCAGTTTGGATATGAGGATTCTCGCCTCGAAGAAAAACAACAGGGTCCTTCTTCAACAGATCCTCTTCAACTCATTCATAGATTCATTGACTCATTAGCATTTGAGAAAGAGGAGTTTACATCGAGAAACGGCCCTCCATTCACTAATTCGAATGCGAATGCGCATCTGACTAGTAATATGTTCAACTACAATGTGCCTAGCTCGATTTCAACCGGTAGAAGCTCTGGTCAAGGTACAATGCCGGAATTTTTGCAGATCAAATCTGATACACCGGCAGCACTGGTGTCTGAAAGTAATGGCAGACAAAATGTTAGTCAACTTGAGGAACTGCAGCAAGGGGATACTGAGGAAAGGAGCAGAATGCAACCTGATACGGCGAAGAGTGGAGTAAAAGCAGATGACGACAAATTTCATGACTCGAAAACAACAGAGACAAAAGGCGAAGCCCATATGGATGACATTAATGATGATGAGGATCTCTTTGGGGAGAGCTCCGGCTCGGAAGATGTAGATTCATCAACGATAAGTAAGACTGATAAAGATCGTGCCGATAGAGCTTCATCGAACGTCAATGCCACTTATTCAAAGGAACATTCATCTGTCAAACAAATGGCGCCTTCTACTGCCGAAAATACTTCTAGTTGTGCGGATGAAGAGCATATAAATGAAACTTCGATGAGTCCGACGACATTCGTGAATATTCCCAAGGACCAGATGATTTCTGATATCGAATCTATACCCTCTTCTTACAAAGATCCTGGTGCTCCGTTGTCAATCGTTCCAACTCCGATTATTCCGCAACACTCGAATTTGGGTGTCGGTCCTAACGATTATTCGAATCTTTCGAAGCTATCATCTCTTCCACATCGTGCTCGTTTGAGATTGGAGCGGGCAAGAGAGCCGCTCAACAATCCTGAACGGCAAGGTTATGTCTTCTCTCCTCTTCGTTTTAACCCTGTTATCAAAAGCAGTATAGACACGAAGTATGGGAAAGGAGGTAAGTTTTATGTCTCGCAAAATGCTAATCAAGACTACGAACAAAAAGTAAGGCGGCCAAGAGAGACAAGTGTGAGTCATGGGTCACCGATACAACTTGCTAATGATGAGAACATACTTGGAGATATGCCCTTTTTTAACAGTGGTCGAGATCCGGGCCATGAAGCTTCATTTGTAAAGCCTCAACCATCGGAGCTGCATGAGTCTACCGAAACGCAACATCACGATGATGCTAGAGAAACTGACAATGATGACGAAGAAGAAAGTGATTTTGATGAAGACTATGATGATCATGAATTGAAAACGTCACCTTTGCAACTTAATATATCAAATCAAGACCCTCAAATCGGTCTTTCTTCTACCTACGATGCCCTTGATACCCAGAACCTGAACCATCCGACATTATTTCCTCACACAAGCATGTTGTCGCCCAGCAATGAGGAGTCAAAAAATAAACTATCTACCTTCGAGTCCCCTCCTCCCCCAAATTCGTTAGGAAACATACAGGGTCTGGTAATGCTGCCAGTATTCGCATCTCAGTTTGGTAATAAAGATGATTCGACGGTACCTGGTAGTGATATGAAAGATGGCGAGGCGTCACTTGCGCCCACCTCCAGCATGAGCCCCTTAAATTCCTCTTCCAATGCCATGGGAGAGTCTTCCAATTGCCTTCCACTAATTCTTCGGAGTATCAATGTGCTAACAATACCTCCAGAGTTTATTGTTGAAAGGAAGAGGGAGAGATGGGACGACGTCACAATGCTGTCGGGGTTTGACATAACAGTAATGGAGGATATGGAGGACATTAATGATGGTAGATTCGGGCATCTTTCGGTGAAGAGCAAAAACATCGAAGAATACCTAAAATGGGTTACAAATAATGTCGTATTTGACTTTGGCGGTTTTGAAGCTCGAAACCTGTCGAAGATCAAACTTCCTTCTGAAAGTATTGTACATGATGACACTCCTGAGTCTGAGCCGTCCGAACTAGTTATCGACACTTTCAAGAACATTTTTCCTTTGAGCTTTCGAATGGGTCTCGATGAATTTAGATTTGGGCACAACTTCTCAACCTCTGCAGAAAATCACGAAGATCCCACAAAGAAGAATGAGATGGACTTGCTTGAGAGAATGAACGACAATGTCGAGTTAGCGGGTAGTGTTTCACAAGATATGCGACAGTTATCCTGGGACTCAATTTATCATGATGTTGGCGAAAATAAGAAAAATGCACTTCAAAGCATGGTGCTCCTAGACGAAGCAAGACAGAAGTGGGAGACTCATAAAGGAGAGGACGATGCTTTCACGTCTTTGCATGATGTGAAAGTCAAGGTTATAAAGAATGCCTCAGATGAAATTAACCTCGATTTTCTTGGGTTGAGGTTCTGGCATTATTTGAAATTTAAACCCATTCACAAGCCAAGAAACTTTCAGGTATTGCTAATATCAGAGAGCCTGAGCGCGGGAAATGACCGAACTACTCTTGATGGCGGTAATCTCTCATTTTTGAGCCTTTTAAGAAACAATTATAAGGACAACCATTTTGGTGATATCAAGAGATTGTCTCTACAGGTCCCAGATGACAGACAAGACTTGGAAGGGCTAACCAATGGCATTATTCTGGCTGAGAATGTATTGAATGATGCCACATATGGAAAATACTACGGTATGATAAACAGAACCTTGAAGTCGTTGGCGGAATTGATTAAGCTTGATCTCATCAATAAAATCAACAGATTCGATTTTGATCGCCCTTTGTTACTCCTATTCATAAGCTTTGATCGAAGCCTAAGCTCGTTATCGCTGATATCTAAGCTTTGCAGGAACTTTAAAACAGCGCTCAGCAATCAACATCTTTCTTTGGTTGATTTGTTCTGCCACATTATACCCGGTGATTTAATTATGAAACAGTGCGGCCAAGAACGAAGATTGCGATACCTCTCGAACACACAGATGACGAATATCTCAATGCTATTGTATAATAAGTGTCCGAGTCAAAAAATCAGTACTTCACTCAGTAAAAAACTCGAAGTTACAGAGCTCTACACAAGATTAGTTAAAGAGAGCCCTGTAGCGTTGAATTCAAAGATCTATAACCGCTCCATGAATGCAGATGGCGGAGTCGCGTTACTTGATGATTTGTTCTTACATGTTGCCTACGAGCGTTCCATTGATCGCAGGTGGGTATCAGCGGCATGGTCAGATCCACACGGAGCTGTTATCCGTACGAAGTCGTGGCTTTGCTCAACAAAAAAACCTTCTTCATCAGCTTCACACGACATCGGAGCCATTATTGGAGAAATCTGGGATGTCTCCAGCTCGCTCTTCAAAATTCTCAACGACGATGATTCCCGCAGAGCATGTACGACGGGAGGCAAAAGATACTTGGTATTAACTAGGATAAACAGCATTTTACCAGACGATGAGCTAGTCTTTTGGAAAAGATTGACGACTAAGTATAAGGAAATGTCTTTGATTGTACTCTCTGCCAATCGAATGCCTAAAGCAAGTTTCAATTTAGAAGATTCGTGCTCACAACCAACTGCTTCATGCGGTCAGTCGCCAAAAAGTATGCCTGCTAATCAGAAAGGTAAGCTTTATGGCCTTCCTTCGCTGCATGGGTCAGAATTACTTGGAACATTTGGTGAGTCGGGTGTGCCATACACTTCTTCACCAGCCAACGCTGATATGAATTCGACTTCACCTATCAATTCAGGCGGCATCACCGTGCAATCCCCAAATCAGTTCATGAATTTGTCAGCCAATTTTTTGAGCCCCCAAGATTGTGGTCCCTCGGGGCAATTACCGGAAAGTACCACAAACGATGAAGCAAATTTGGTCCTTCAAGACGAGAGCCTTGAAATCATGGGCTTCATACCGCAGACATCCCTCCCCTCTACGAACTCGCCAACAAGACTTGCTATGAGGAATGGGTACTTGATCAAAACGCAAGAAAGATCCGACGCACCCAAAGTACCGAAAATTCTTGTATTTGAGGTGTCACTTCTTAGCTGTTCAAATCATTGGAACGTAAACAATCTTATGAAAATCCTACTTAACCAGCTAAAAAAGCTCATCTATCTCAATCAAGTTGTCGGCGTATGTGACATTGGAGACAATTTTGTTTCCGGGAATTTTTCTAGAGGTACGCATAAGAAAACAATTCGATCCATAATCCCCTGGCATATTAATGCTGTTGGGAAATGCTTGGACTACTTAGTCCACATACGTGTTGATGAAGACCCCCTAGCCTAAGAGGAAATTAATGTGCATAGCGAATGCGTATCCGCAGTATATAAAGCGAAGCCCCGCCAAACCATAGGTCGTTTGTAGATAAGACTGTTGTTCGCGCGCGCAGCTCGCTGTAGCATCAATATTTCATCGTCCTGTATTCGACTCTTGAGGAAAATAACCACGCGTCTGTATCTAATAAACTGAACTAATCTGAACGCTAATAATATTGCAATGGAGAGAGAAGAAACTCAAGACATAATCAATGCTTATCTACAGCCTCGAAGTAGCCGAAAAGATGCATTCTTGGATGAAGTTTATGACTACGATCCTCTCATGGATCTCCTGAACTACTCGAATCGAGAGTATCCCTCTAGCAAACCCGCATCACCCACGAAAGCAATTGCAAGTCCCTTGAAAAGTCATTATCAAACGTTAAGAAATAGCCCAGTTAAAGCTTCCTTTGCACCATCAAGAAGAAGAGAAGATCTGCACAAATCTTCCAAAGAGTACGACCTCGATCTATTATCTTTAGAAAATTTCGAAGACGAAAATGATGACCATCCATTCGCCAGATCCAATAACGTGTATTCCTATCTACCAAGCACAAAGTACTCACAATTTATTTCAAAATCTACAATGAAGCTTCGTGAGGCTCTTCAAGCAGAAAAGGACAAAAACAAGCACCTTGAATCATGCAAAGCCGAGCTCGATAAAAAATGTGCTGAGCTTGCCGACCTACGAATAAAATACGACACTCTTCTGAAGCGCTTTGATGAGGTACAAATATTGTATCAAGGTCTCAAGAGCAAGTCTGAAAGTAATTCATTCGCAAGTCAACGGGAGATGCTTTCAAAAGAAAACGCGCTACTTCGACAGAAGCTCATTAAATACCGCGCTCTCTATGACAATTCGTTAAAAACTCCCTCTTCAAAGACCCATGCGGAAGCGAAGTCCACAGGAGCGGTCAACGGAACTCTAGGGTGTGATCAAACACTGGATCAGAAAGACTCTACGAAGATTGACATAAACGTTTTCCGTGCATTGACAAGATTTTATGATGAATTAAAGGTGGTGCAAGAGCATGCTCAGGACGTTATCAGAATGATTCCTCACCATGACAGGCATGCATTTTTTGATAAGTATATGGGATCGCTACCTAACTCAAGAGACATGTCGAATAGTGACCTGGTCCACAACGATCTGAAAGCGGAAAGCAAACCTGAGTCTCATGTCGTACATCTGCCTTCCCCAAAGCTCTCTGCTGCTGCGGGTTCCCCTGATATCCCCCATACATTTCCCGCGATGCAACTTAGTCAAGTCGCTGAGGTGATCGATCAAATCCGCTGCGAAATACATAATATCAATTCTACACTCAGGCAGAATAGGCCAATAAAGTCTGGGTTTAAGGATCGAAGCACTGGTCTGTCAGAAAGTGAAAAAAATTGTTGCAAAGCTTGCACAAATGCAGCAAGCCGAATATCCACAAGGCCAAATTCATCCTCCACTCCTTACGATGATATTGATAACAGTGATAAGACGAGAAATTTGATGGGAAAATACAACTGGAATCGAACAATCTGATCAGATGCATTTTTCTCTCGGAATTCTACAACTTTATTCATAAACACTTAGCAGTCAATTCCAGGGGGGACATCCTCGGAGCACAGGGAGAGCACAAAAATGATTTGCATGTGTGGAACCCGCGATCGAGCATTATGTGGCGTATGATGTACTTTGAGGCGCTTGACAATAGTGGCCAGGAGCCCTTTCGTCGATTGTGAATTTCCAAGAGGCAATCGAGTTGAGGGAGTTCTCGGGCGCGCTCACTTTTGTTTGTTTTGATCAACCGTCGGCCAACCCACTCTCGAAAGCAATATACGCTCTGAAGCAACTGGAAAACCTGATGTCAATTGGAGCAACGTTAGCCCCTCCAAGGCGGCTGGGCTTTTGTGGACTCCGGGATCTTCAAGAGACGTAATTATTGCTCCTTGTAAACAGCCTACCAATGTTGTAGCTATCTTAGCACCTTCTAACTTTTATTTTTTCTTTTTTTAATCTCGTGAGGTCCATGTCATTTCTATGTTGTATTTTCAAATTCAGATCTTCTAGTATAATCTAACTGTGAGAGATGCTGAGGGCCCGCAATACGTCTAGTTCTCCGCGCCGATGAAATGATATGGATGCATCCTGTCAACCAAACACGAACGAGCAAAACTACTTGAAGCTTATAAATTGCAGATTTTGTACACCAGCAATATAAGCTAAGATACCACTAAAACCTGAGCATTCGTCATTCCTTATTCGCCTATGTGTGAGAAGAAAGAGAGGTGTTGACTGGTTTGTTTACGTCTTTCCTTCATACGGTAGTAGAATCGAAAGGTGCTGTTTCCCTCGCAGTCTTGTTGTCGTCTTTTTCTTCGATTTTAACGCAAAACGCGCTAGAGAGCGGTCAGCCGCCTTTACTTTTGTCCTTCAAACTGCTTCGCAAAGGTGCGAAGTTTCCTGTGCCTTGTTGTATTTACCTTACCGCTTTCATCAACTTTTTTTTTGCCCAATCTACCTAGTGTGCCATACCTACTATATTTTGTCAAGATTGCCATTTTTTATTCAACCAAAACAATATAACTTGCTCATATTCTTGGTTTTGGATCAAAATATCCGTTTGTGAAGTCATTGCATCGTATTACTCCTTTCACAAAGCCCTAATTCACACTACCTTTGAACGCGCCTAGCATAATTGTCGCCCACTCCTCGTTCATTCCATCCAAGCAATCATTCGTAAGAGTTCCACACCAAGGAGCTTGAGTACTATGTCGGCCGTCAATAATGAGAACGAGAACGACACGGATGCCTACGACGTGTGGGCCACCAGGGCCAGAAGCAAGCATGAAACAATTCATCGAAAAGATCTTCTAAGAAAGGGATCAGAAGCAACTAACATTAATCTGACCAAAACGTCGCAGCAACGGCAACATCTTGGAGATGTTTCTCTGCAATTTGGTATATCCCGCCCTGCTGCTCGTCCCGTCACGCGCCGAAAACCTCTTGAGGAGGTCAGCAGTTTACATGGTGATCTTAACTCTCGTAAAGATATAAGATATGCACCCGCAAGTTCTAGAGATATAGATTGCTCCACTTCAGAGTCAGACGCCGGTCCGGTACTGGCAACGACACATGAGGTTGCTAAATCGCAAGAACAAGTACTTCCTAAGAAGAGACAAGCAACTGAATCAAGCACCAATCTTGTGGAAAAACTCCACGTTTCAAATGAAGATAATGTCACTAAATTCAAGAAATCAAAGCGGGTAGACTATGAATGGCAAGATCTAGACGAGGAAGACCATGATGATCCGTTGATGGTGAGTGAGTATGTCAGTGAGATTTTTCCCTACCTACATGAGCTTGAACACAAGACCTTGCCAAATCCCAATTACTTGTTTGAACAGACGCAACTCAAGCCAAAAATGCGCTCTATCTTGGTGGACTGGCTTGTGGAAATGCACCAAAAGTTTCGTTTATTGCCCGAGACACTTTTTTTAGCAATCAACATAATGGATAGGTTCATGTCGGTGGAGTCTGTTCAAATTGACAAGTTACAGCTACTAGCAACCGGCTCATTGTTCATTGCCGCAAAGTACGAGGAGGTCTTCTCTCCCTCCGTAAAGAATTACGCTTACTTCACTGATGAATCCTATACAGAGGATCAAATTCTTCAGGCCGAAAAGTACATTCTAACGATCTTGAACTTCGACCTCAACTATCCAAACCCCATGAACTTCCTACGTCGAATCTCTAAAGCAGACGACTATGATGTGCAACTGAGGACACTCGGCAAATACCTCCTCGAGATCTCAATCATTGATTATAAGTTCATTGGCATGCTCCCGTCTCTTTGCTCAGCATCTGCGATGTACATAGCGAGACTCATCCTTGGAAAAGATCCGGTTTGGAATGGAAATCTCATATACTACTCCGGTGGCTACCGTGTTGATGACTTAAGAGAGTGTGTGGAGCTTATCGTTCAATACCTCATATCGCCGGTCGAGCACGATGAGTTCTTCAAAAAGTATGCAACAAGAAAGTTTATGAAGGCTAGCATTGTCTGCAGAAGCTGGGCGAAGAAGTTTGTCGCTGAAAAGAGAGACCTCTTTGATGAGCTGCTTATCACCGAGAAAATTGCCAAATAAGCTGATGCTTCCAATCATTATCTTCCATAGCGACTCGTTCAAATTGCATACATTGGGCAGCGATGCCAAATACTACTAGATTCTCACGCCCTTGTTCATATTACGATGGTAAGCCTTGCAACCTCATTCTTAGCTTGAGCTCTTCCTATGCATCTGGTTGCGCTCTCAAAGGGCTTGTCAAGACGGAGAAGAAAAACTAAGGAGCTCAAACTTAACAGAGTTTTAATTGACGATGCAAGAAGCAGCTTGGTATTAGTTGTTGATAGACTGCATCGCGGTGCGGACAGAAAAAAAAATACATATACGGAAAACAAGTGAAGACGCGTAGTGATGCTGAAGATTTAAACGCCATATATTACCAATGAGTGGCGTATTTGATGCGGTTGTCTTTTTATTAATACAAGACTTCATTGAAGCAGAGTCTTCCACTTCTTGGGTTCAGGATATCATAAAGAGAAACGGAGGCAGGTGTATTTGTCTGACACTGGATATTTCACACAAAGCTTTACAAGAGAATGACATCTCTCATATCATTTCTCCAAGATACGATTTTTCTGGATATTCGCAGGCCTTGAGTATGATGATCCCCATAACCACCCCTATATGGCTACAAGACTCGGAGCTGGCTTCTCAGAAAAAGAACTACAGGTTGTATTCTCCCCAACCAGTTCCATTCATGGACAAAGTCGTTGTTTGCATAGCTAATAACTTGCCAGAAGGTGATAAAGAAATGATGTACGCGGGCGTTCGTGCCTTTGGCGGTCAGTACCTTGACTCACTTTCTCGATACACTACACACTTGATATCTCTAGATCTTTCCAACAATAAAAGCGTGCTTGCTGCTAATATTAGAAAAAAAGAGAATTTGAGAATACAAATTGTACTTCCTCATTGGCTTGACGATTGCTTTAAGCAACAGCGACGGCTAGATGAGAAGCCATATCTACTATCTGACCCTGTGACTCTACGAACTGGAAAGCCAAATTACGAAACTTCAATATCTGGCGGCGATTCTTTTTTTGATGAAATGAACACCGAGGCCACCCTGGTAGCTGCAACTAATAATGCTCTCAAAGGGATGCGAGTTTACGTATCATCTGATTATTGCCTTAGTGAGCATTTCAAAGGAGCTATGAATGCGATGATAAGGCTGTGTGGTGGAGAGGTAACCGAAGAATTTGATGCGAAATCTGTTGACGTTTACATCGGAAAATTCAGGGAGGGTCATGAATACAAAATTTGCCTCGAATCTCCATCTGTTCAAGTAGCATCTTTACGTTGGCTTTACCAAGTGGTGTTAAATAAAGATTTCATACCACCGCTCAGGTCAAACCTTTTACACTTTCCTATTCCAAGAAGCCATATCTCTGAATTCACTGGCAAACGTATCAGTGTCACAGGTTATAGCGGTGACGCAAGACATTATTTGTCGTTGTTGATAGGAATCATGGGCGCCGAATTCACAAAGACTCTTGACAATCGCAATGATTTTCTTGTGGCCGAGAAGCACGAAGGTGAAAAGTTCAATGCAGTTCAAAAGAAATGGCCCGGAATAAAAGTCGTAAATCACTTTTGGATTGAACAATGTTTCGCAAGCTGGAATTTTTTGGATCCAACGAAGCCCAATTATGGAAAAGAAGCATTCAAAGTTCCAAAGATAGGCTCAACTACAGTAAAAATTTCGCTTCTTGGTATCCAAGTTCGAAATAAGGTCACTCTGGATGTTGAGGATAGTGCCACAGAAGGGTTTTGTGTTGAATCAACTCCTGTAACATCACCCTGTAACAAGTTGGGTGAGCAGAATGGTGAAAGAAAAGGCCCTGAAGAAGCCAGTATAGCCAAACATTCGAAGAGATCTTCACCTGTGAGTAAGCAAACACCCACACAATCTCCCGAAGATGTTCTGGTTTTGCAGATGAAGGAGGCACAATATCTAGAGAGAAAGCGTTCGAGTCGATCGGCAAAACAAAAAGCAACTCTTAAACTTCACAATGATATGGAGGACTTGAATAATTATACCTCAATGCTGAAGTCGGTGCGTAAAATGAACACCTACATGAAGCAGCTCGAAGAAAGCGTGGATCATATGTCAAAGAGGATAGCAAAAGACTCAACTGAAGGACGTGATGCTGAGGATTCAGACGCGGCAGGAGAACAAGTGAAGAGAAGAAAAAAACAAGCCAGTGCTGCTCACAAGGTAGTCATAATGACAGGCTGTGAACAAGAGATCACTCTTACACGCGCCGATGTTGTTAGCCTTTCAAGAGTCGGCATCACTGTTGCAAACGACTTTGACGCGAATAACCCTATAGATGCAATCATTGCGCCCAGAGTATTGAGAACTGAAAAGTTTCTTAAGTGCTTATCGCAATGTACGCAAGTGCTTCATCCTAAATACCTCATTGCAATCATTAAGGAAATCAAAAAGTCCCCTAAGCTAGATTCAATAGCTGTCAGAACCTTATTTCCATCTGAGGATTTCTCCTTAGATTTGTTTGTCCCCATTGAAGAAATCAACAAACAGTTAGGGATTAAATCAAAACAAAGTGGCTTAAAGTTACTACTCGACGCTCCCAATAAAGGATCTGTTTTCAAAGATATGAAGCTAAACCTTTCTCATAACTTGAATGGTGGAGCTACCTTGATTAAGAGCATCTTGAAGGAACACGGACTAAGCGAAGTAAAGATTGTCAAATTAACAAGCTCAATTGACCGCAAAACTTTACTATCCGACGCAAGTGGCAGAAGCATCATCGTCGCCAACAAGGAAAAAGACGTGAGGGCGGTGAGATGTTTATCGTCTGACCATTCGATATCTGTCTGTTGGGATTGGTGCGTTAAATCGATCTTCAAGCTGACGATTGTTGAGTTCGAAGAGTTTCAGATTCAATAATTAGAATATATTGTTTCTTTACTACTTTATTTCTCTGAAACCTTACTACTTTATTTCTCTGAATCTTCCTCTTTTTATTGTTTTTTTTTCTTTGTTTTTTATTTTCGTGTCTTGAGCCGTTTAGTTTCTACTATTACATTGACCGTAGCCTACATCACCATCTCCTCACAACAAATACATCGTACAACATCTCAGATGTCAATCAAACTAGGCTCACCTTCTTTGGAATTGCCAAACCCAAATCCAGTGGGAGCGGGATCGATTCTTGAAGCCAGTTGTCCGTTTTGAGCTTGATATTGAGGCCCATTCTGGCCTGTAGCGCCGATACCAGTATTCAAGAATGGATTCCCTGTGGCGTTTGAACTTAAGCGAACGTCATTTTGTTGTTGCTTATAGCCCGTTCCACTCGAGTTGATAAAAGTTCCTGTCTTGGTATGCTGGTGTGGTATTCTGGTGGCACCTGTATTTCCGAATGTATCAACGCCAGTGCCCGAGGCCAAAAGATTGTTGAGCTCATGTGTTTCATTAAATCTGGAAGACGATGTTGTTTGCTGCTTGAGCTTGTTTTGAGGCTGAGATACAGGCTGAGTAAAATAGGAGGGTTGTTGATTTTGGGACATTTGGTTCAAAGAAGGCGTCTGAGGTTGCGACTGTTGTTGGGACAGGGAGTCATGGAGAGCAAAAGGGTTGTTTGAGCCTGTTTTAAGCGGTTTTAATTCTTCCTGGTTGTTTGCAGGAGCGGGATTTGTGAAGCCAGTGAATTGAGGAATCTGTGGTTGAGCCTGAGGCTGAACCAGCTGTTGTGGGGCGTAATATCCTGAAGCCATTGCTTGAATAGGGTTACCAAATATATCATATTGCTGCTGCTGCTGAACCGGCTGATAAAATTGATAAGGCTGAGTAAACTGTGGCTGGAACTGTCCCGTTTGATAGTAGTACTGGGGTTGTGCAAATTGCCCTTGGTTATTGTCATTCAAATCCAAAAGGTTTTCGTTTTGTTGATTTTTAAGCTTACGCATCTCCTCTTCTTCGAGTGATAGCTTCAAAGCTGCCTGAAGCTCTGGATCGTCAGCATCGGCATTTCTTGCTTGTCTTCCTTGTTCCTCTTCAGCAGTTTCACGTGAGAGTTCAAGTGCTCTTTGTAAATCAGAATCATAGGGATCGTCGCTAGCAGGCTCGGGTCTTCTTCTTCCTCCTTCTCTTCTACGTCCGCCAGCCCTAGCATTTTCTCTCTCTCGAGCAAGACGTTCATCATCACGCAAAAGCGCAACTAATTCTTTAGCTTTAACCCTGATTATTGCACCCTGATCATTATTCGCGTCGTCAAAATGAACAAATTCACGCAAAGTCTTGATGATATACAAGTTGTCCTTGGACCAAAGGACGCATTTGGTGGAACCAAACCGCACCAAGTAGTCCAATACAGTCAACGATTTGGCAACATGGCGCCAGTTTTTTCCTTTGTCATTTAAACGGCGATCAAGCATATCCATAATCTCCAAAAATTCTGTCTGGTTGTTGTAAGTGGCAGCTGCTATCTCCTCCATTTCATATGTAGTGGGCCCGGAAGGATCATTGGAAGTGGCATTACGCACCAATATCTGGGCAGACAGGTACCCGTTGGCCACGTTTTTTATGGAACGCACGATCTTGGACATTAGTCTTAGAACTGAATGTTTAGGCGGAATCAAGAAGCAGCTGATCAATTACATGTGTCTTCGCCAGGGGCGGAGGTGGTTGACTCGGTGTGAAGACCCGTACACCGAGCATCAAGAAAAAAAAAGAAACAGGCTAAAGATTGCCCTGAAATTTGTTCGGCAACTGGAAAATCGTAGTGCTTGGTAGTCTCCAGTGATATGTCAATTGCTACTTATGACATATAAACATGTAAAACGAATTGGGTGGACATTGAAGGAAGGGCATGAGAGAAGGTGAGGCATGTCATTGGTTATCGTATTGCAGCCATTACCGGGCCGAGTGTTGCTAACCGAGATCGCACATTTGCTTGCCCAGCAGCAGAGTAGGAGACAAGTCACACTTTTTCTCAGTGGGAAGATGACAATTAATCTGAAAAATATTCCTTCCTTTTTCAGAACTGGAAAAAACTTGCAACAACAACAGCTCTTCTAAAATTTTCGTGTAGTCAACTTCTGCGAAACATCTTTCAATAAGTATGTGGTGTCTGCACTTGAGCCTGAGTATGGCAACGAAAAACTGTGATTGCCAGTGAGGTGATAGCATGCTCTTTTGTGCAAAAAGAATGAAAAAATAGGAAGACAGTATAACATTTAGAGATGAAAAAAAAAAAAAAGACTTGAAAATTAGATATATCAGCATCTGAAAGCAATTTTTTGTAAAACTATGAAACTTCTCTTATCGGATTTTTTTGACCAACCAGCGCATGTCTACAGATTCATAACATTTCTCTTGTAGAGGCTACAGTTTGCGAAATTTATTGTGACCTCACAATATACTAAATCACAGAATAGGGGTACCGTGAGTGTTTCTAGCAAAGCTAAAACCTCTACAATGATAAAGTTTCATTGGTATGCCCTTTTTTTCTTTTTCTTTTGTTATTTTTTTTGTTTTATTTCTAAAGTACAACGCACCCAAAGAAAATTCCTCAGCCTTATCTCAATCAGCAGTGCGTATGTGCGAAAGTGACTTAAAACATATCACCGTTTCTCCTGCACCGCGATAACTGAGTCAAGACTCTCATATCAATGTATATAAAAACTCGTCTCTTTCACATACCACCGAAATACCCTGGTTTGGTGGCAGCTATGACAATGTGCTTTGCTGACTAATCACAAGTCAAACTTACAGTTCGGCTAGCCACCTGACCACAAAAAAGTCGTGCACGGGCAAAGAATTCCGGTGTCACCCATACCCAATACAACGTAAGAAAAAAAAAAAATAAAACTAACATTCGATCCTGATTAATACTCATCCTGATACAAGCAAAAACGCGATTTTAATCATGATGATGTACGAAGGAGACTCGAGAAGATGCCGTCGTTGCAAAAGAAAGAGAATGGACGATGAGCCACCAGAAGTCCAGCAATACAAGACGTGTGCCAAATGTAGAATAATCGAGCGCACTAAAAAGAAGCTGAGAAAGCCCTTGGCTGAGGAAACGATGAGATATGGAATGCGTCAGTTTCAAGAGCAGAACCAAAATGCTAATTTTATCCACGATGATGTCTTTACCGCAGATCAGCTTTTGTCTGATATCCAGGCGAACCGGGACGCCGGTGTGGTCAATCCACTGAAGCAGCTGTATAATGCGCAGTTCTCAGTATATAAACAACCAAACGCCGCATCTCTGGGATACAACCAACAAGCGTATGGACAGCAAGGGCTCAACCAGAGTATTGGGGCTGCTTCGCCAACTTACAACTACCCGCAGAATTACTCCTACAATGGTCAGCAAGGTATGAGCCCAGGCTATCCTGGAGCCTCAGTCGACCTGTCTGCGTATCAACTGCCGCTGATGGGAAACGCCTCTCCTTACATCAATAACCCGGTGGCTATTGCTAGCGCTGCTACTGGTGGCATGATGCCAACAATGGCAGGATCTAATGTTGGAATGCCCACGAATGGTAAAAACCTACAACACGCTGCTCCTACCTCCACAGCGACTGCTGCTCAGATCGCAGCCGCTGCAATAAATCGCCCAGATGTGGGTCAACCTATGGGGTTCAAGCTGCAACAGCAATATTACCGTTACTATCAACAAAAGCAAGGGGACAGGAACAAGACAGCTGGTCCAAGTTCATGCGAACTATGTTCTCAGCCGTTGGACTTAGAAGACAATGTGAGTGCGGTGTACAGACTATGCAATTCTTGTTACTCGAACCCTTACAGTCGGCCCCATGTCTACAGTGATTTCAACGATTTTCTTCTTGCGATGGGAAATGATCAACCTGATGGTACTTTGACTTACATTTCTGAGCTAGCATCCTATTTGGTGGAATCGCTTAATTCAAACAAACCCATCACATCGGAACAACAGTTTCGTAAGACGATGCTAGACAGCTTTCGCCTGATTTATTTGGACCCTCTTCTTGCCGCGTTGGCCCCAGCAAAGCTTTCCCAGGTTAGTAACAATATCACTGAGTTAAACAACACGGTACCGATAGTATCAAAAGTGAGCCAACAGAATCACTACTTGTTGACACCTCCAATCAAGCAAAAATTTGCTACCGCCGATAACAGTATCACAGTCGAACTCTTGTTTATCACTGAAACTAACTTAATCATCATAAAAAAAGTGTCCAAGAAAGCAGCCTCCGAGTTCGATGACGCTTTCGTCACCGGGCTCGATGAGAAGATGCGTGTCAAAGGATTAACATTCGAGGATGACCCCTCCAAAGTCTACAACGCATTAGGTCTCACTATTGACTTTGAGCTGTTTGCCAGAAGTTTCAAAAATCTTGAAAAATCCGTCGCCAGCATCCGCTCGAAAGAAATCTCAGCTAAGGTGAATCCCGAAGCAACCACCAATGGTACTAGTGAGCGGAAAACAGATGAGGAGCATGGTCACAGTGAAAAGGAAGACAACGAAAGCGATAACGCCCAATCAGCAGGTTCCGAAGAATCACACAAAGATGAATCCGAACAGGATAAGAAAAAGGAAGCTAATGGTGCAGAGGACTCAGAAATACCGGCTGAGCGCAAGGAGGTGGATCCTACTTTTAAAGCCTAAGCATACGCAGTTTAGAATTCATTTCTCGACATCAATGAGGGACAATACGAGATTTAGTTAGCAGCTTAGTTCACGAGATTTACGGTATGGCCGAAAAAATGTAATATAGCTTATCTACAATAACTTAGGAACAAAAATAACTCTTGCTCACACGTAGTCCAAATATAATCGCGAACACGGTGCAAACGTGTGAATGAAAGGGGCCTCAAATCGCGGCAAAGAAAGACCAGAAAAAAAAGCGGGTGGAGTGAGACCTAAAAAAGGATCAAGGCACGAAAAAAGAGCACATTTCAAAAAAAGAACGTAACAACTTTTAATAATTTTACTTAAGGAAAGCAATAGTCGTTATAGTCACCTGAGTACATAAGCACAACTCACTCGCTTGTCTACGTTTCGCTGCACCATGAGACTTCTAGACTTCGCTATAACGTGGATCTCATTTGCTTCCATCACATCAGCCGTATGGCTAGACACAAATAATGAAACCACTATAAAAGATGCCACCAAGTTGATTGCTAAAGGTCTTCTCGATTATTACCAAGGTAACAAGTACGGTGGCACTATTGGTATGTTCTCATGGCCATACTATTGGTGGCATGCTGGCGGTGCTTTCGGATCGCTATTGGATTACTCATACTACACTCAAGATACTCAATATGACGACTTGATTGAGCAGGCCCTCACGTATCAGGTGGGTGAAAACTACAATTATATTCCCTTGAACCAAAGTACAACGGAAGGTAATGATGACCAGGCCTTTTGGGGTTTCGCAGTGATGGCTGCCGCTGAACACAATTTCACCAATCCAGAGGATCCCAAATTGGCTTGGCTTGCTCTTGCGCAGGCTGTTTTCAATACTATGAGTTCAAGATGGGATATGGACCATTGTAACGGTGGATTGCGTTGGCAGATTTTCCAGTGGAACTCCGGCTATGATTATAAGAACTCTGTCTCGAATGGCGCTCTTTTCCACATGAGTGCTCGTTTAGCGAGATACACTGGAAATGATTCTTATGTGGATTGGGCTGAGAAAGTGTTTGACTGGATGTACGGTGTTGGCCTCTTGACTGAAGGGGAACATTGGTTCGTTTACGATGGCACACACGCACCCGACAACTGTTCGAACGTCACCAAGTGGCAGTGGACGTACAATCAGGGCCTCATGTTGGCTGGATGTGCTTATTTGTGGAACTATACTGAAGACGAGAAGTGGCACAACCGAACTCTAAACTTCTTGAAATCAGCGGAGGTATTTTTTTACAAGAAGCTGGAAGATGCTCATATCATGTATGAAGCTGCTTGTCAAAGTCCCACTTCTAACCAGTACTCGTGCAACCAAGATCAGCGGTCCTTCAAGGCGTATTTTTCGCGCTTTTTGGGACTCACGTCGATTCTTGTTCCCGAGACTTACGATCATATTCGTCGCTGGCTCGTCGACTCAGCCAACGCTGCGGCATGGTCTTGTGTAGGTGGTTCAGATGGTCACACCTGTGGTCTCTCATGGACCAATGGTACTTGGGATGGTGTTTATGGACTTGGTGAACAAATGAATGCCCTTGAGGTTATACAGAATTTGTTAGTGGCAGAACGTCCTCCACCATTGACAGCAGATACTGGTGGATCATCTATCGGAAACCCAGCAGCTGGTTACGCGATTGCCAAAACAGATGCGGAGCCACTCGACCTTCATGCCAAGGACAAGGCGGGTGCAAGTATCATAACTGCAATTATCGGAGTTGCGATCATAGGAACTGCTACTTGGTTGGTTATATGATGTCAGCAAATATCAGTGTATAATAATGTCTACGTCCTTAACAAACCCTCTCCTGAAAGATATGCATGCGTGAATTTCGACATCGAGGTGGATACCCCAGAGTCGAAAGGTCGTGCACAGCACAACAGATAAGTGTGGTCTGGCATGCTCGATAACCTCCTGCTGCTGTGTGCGTACCCATTCACAGATATCAGACATGTCCGAAGACCCTTTCACTTCAATCAAGTGGGATAGCGAGGAAGAAAGCAAACAAATCCATGAGAATCAGAGCCCGGTGATCCCGGAAGAAGAACAAGCTGAACCTAGCAAGGATTCAGAAGGGCAGTCAAGCCCACCAGCTCACCAACTGGACTACCCCATAGAGACATCGACAATTGCTCTGGCTGAGCAGGTGACTGCCAGCAAAGACAGGCAAAGAACTGTCGAGGAAAATGCTTCCGAAGCTATGAATGAGGCAGACGCCATGGACACCTTGAAGTCGCCATCGGCTCCAACGCAGCCCGAAGAACTCAACGGTGCTTTGGAACAAGCGAAACCCCGAGAACCAGTACCTTCGGAAGATGAAATAAGGCAAGCAGAACTTCGGGAACAACAATTGAGCGAGACTTTCGACAAGTACAGCATTGATCTGCAAGTGAGCCATCCAATCAGCGACAGAGACTCAAATGCTAAGCAATATATTTCCTATCTCATCACCACAACTACAGACCATCCACTGATTACCAAACTTTCAAGCGTGAAACCAGTGGCCGGGACACTGACCATCACTGTCAAAACACGCCGACGTTATGGTGACTTCAGATTTCTCCATAATTGCTTGATCAATGACTTTCCTCAAGCCTTGGTGCCACCTTTACCCCCGAAACTGAACTTCAAGTATCTTACTGGCGACACATTCAGTACAGCTTTTGTTCATAAAAGATTGCATTCGCTTGATACTTTCATAAGGTTCATTTGTCAACACCGCTATCTATCACAACTGTCCGTTTTTCACTACTTTATCAGTGACTCCACAGAATGGAACACTTTCACGAACAATTTATCTGTCTCGAAAAGCGGTGCTGCCGATGAAAATGAGGGTGGTGGGCTTGGGGTGGTTGGAAAGGTCGTCAACGAAGATTTACTTACAGAGACCGTGATGAACTTTTTCACCTCTTCAAAGCACAAAAGAGAGACTAATAAAGATATTCTCGAGATAAGCGATAAGCTCAAGAAATTATATGAAAATCTCGTGAAGTTGGACAAAATTTTTGGCAAGCTCAACCGCAAGCATGGTGATTTGAGAGTCGACTATGAGCAATTTGCCCTGCAAATCAACCACTTGGCATCTATTCAAAGTGCCACAGTCCAGGCTAATGAGAACTCGAAGGTTGATCCAAACAAATCAGTCAATTCTTCCTCAGCAGAGGTTCCAGTGTCTCAATCCAACTTGAAAGTTTTTTCTGACTCTTTACTATATTTCTCGAAGCATTGGTCATCCCTTCATCAGTATGTTGACGAGTCCTTCTTAATCTCGTTGAAAGATTGCGCAAAGTACATCATTTGCTTCACCGAACTCATCGAACTTCAGCATAATAGGAAGATCGATCTTCAGGTTCTTCAGGATTACTTGAATAAAGCAAGAGCAGATTTGGCAAGCTTGGGTGGAACAAGTGGTGGCCATGGCCCAGCACCCACGCCTGTGATGGTGAGCCCGCAAAGAGGCATCGTGAACAACACTACTCAGCTCATAAAGGATACTATCTCAACATCTGCCACTCCTCATATTGGCTCAACTCATTCTGACAGCAAGAAGCTCAAGTTACAATCAAGAATAGCCCAACTTGAGAATGAGATCAAAACTCAGACACATCTTGTCAATCATTTGACGAATAGAATTATTAATGAGGAGTACCCTAATTGGGATAAGTTCAATAAGCGACTCTTGAAAAAATCAATGGTTGATTTGTGCGATCAAGAGATTCTGTTCTACAAGAACCTAGTTGATAATTGGGGTGATGTGGAGAAAAAGCTCATGCTAAGACTAGAAGAGTTATGCTGAGCTCTGCTCAATAAGTAGTGCAATACAAAATAGGAGAGGTACGTTTTGCAGGCCAATAGGTCACGCTACATTTATCACGTGATACCAAGCATATTTGGCCCAAGACTGTAGCTCATTTGCCAGGTAACCACTATTTGCATCATGAACCTCAGAAGTTTGGGGCTACTCTTTTCCCTTCTAGCCTCTGCAAATGTTATTTTGGCAAATCACGTACGGTTTGATGATAATAACAATGCCCAGGTTTGCGAAGGGATGTACTCAAAGAAAGATTGGGGTGGCAGTATTCAACCTCAGATTCAATTGAAGCTCGAGCAGTTTGGCGATCATAAATACAATAAAAAGAAGCCTGATGACAATCAAGAAGGGAATGTGCATGTCAGCTACGTCGTTTTTGAATACAAAGACATAGTTCACCTCGGCAAGCCCACGAAAGATGGGTATAGGAAATACATCTGTGACTCCAGCGCCATTGCAGAAGGGATATGTGATGATAAATCTAAAGGCACCTTCATTGTGAACAGTGATATCACTAATACCACCGTACAAACTTCTCAATTGACTCATTTGGGCCCAGGTCACATTAAGTATTCCGTCGGCAGGACCGGATACTACTGTATTGCCACATACAGCGAGGATAACACTAACTATAGAGGGGTAGCAAACTTTCAGAATGCATTTGGACACTTAAGTGCTTCGGAAATCCCAAAATTACCAGCTTACGGAATTTTGACACTTTGTTACACCGTTGTGCTAGCGTTGTATGGGTTTCAATTCTTTAAAAAAAGGAATCAGAATCAGATCTTACCGTTGCAAAAATATTTGTTAGCTATGCTCGGCTTTTTGACTTTTGATACTTTAGTTGTTTGGTCATATTATGACTTGAACAATCGAACTGCGAATCAGCAGAGCGGCTTCGTCATCTTTTACATGATCTTCTTATCATTGTTGAATGCCGGCAAAATGAGTTTCTTCTTCTTCTTACTCTTGTGTATTGGTCTCGGTTACGGTGTGGTGAAAATAAAACTACCTAAAAAGATCATGTTTCGTTGCAAGTTGCTTGCCGGTCTACACTTCGCTGCTGCTATGTTCTACTTGGTCATGACCTACATCAGATCTTCGAGAAACTCTTTAACCTCCAGCAGTGAAGTGTCATCAGATGAGTATGCGGCTAGTATTTGGGATGTTATACCCCTCATCCCGGTCGCCATCACCATGACCGTTTTCTACGTGAGCATTTTGTCCTCAATCAGGGGGACTACTGCAAATCTTCACAAGCAACGCCAAGTGATAAAGTTACAGCTTTATGAGAATTTGTTTCGAATCATAATTGCTTCTGTTGTACTATCGATTGGTGGCTTAGTACTCTCCAGTTTCATTGCATTGAGCTTAACTACCACGGATCTCATTGAGGAACATTGGAAAGGCTCCTACTTTTTGTTTGACTTTTGGCCTAGTGTTGTTTTCTTCTTGGTATTCATTGGCGTTTCTTGGCTATGGAGACCTACTGAGACAAGCTATATGTTGGCCGTATCTCAACAAGTAGCAACAGATGCTGGTGCCGAGAATGATCACAATGGCCCTGCTCAAGGTCATGAATTTGAATTAGACGACATCTCTGTAATGAGCCATAGCGATGAAGAGGGAAATCTTGGCAGAGATAGTTTCGAATTACAAAGCCTGAATATTCCCAGCGAAGTACCACCTGCTTACAATGAAGACGACGCAGGCTTTAAAGGAGGACAGATGCATGACAAAGCAAGTAACGCTGGCAGCACGCTCTTCGAGCTTGGTGACGATGAGGAAAATGAGCACTCACGGAGCAACGCAGATCAAAATGACTACGAGGCTCTCGATGATGATGAGTCTAATGACCGCTTGAAGAAATAGAGATGAGAGGGTTTGAAGATGTGGTTTTGTACGTAATTTAGCTCTCTATTTATTTACCTGCCCATAGAGTTCCGCCACGAGCATGAACATCTTTAGCTAAGTTTTCTACCCTTGAATCCCACTCAACTAAGTGATTGTAGAGAGTTTTGACCTGATCCAAGTTCAAAATCCTAGGTTGCAACCAGGTGACAACCAAAACCTGTTGTATTTGATTAATGTAGCCCTTGATCAAGTTAAGCGAAAAACACTTGATGATAAGCAATTCGACCTCGTCTATTGGGGTTCCAGTGACATCACTGATAGATTTAAACAGTAATCTTTTGTTGGTTGCCTGCTCAGTGGAGATTTTCTCCAACAAAGACATTATAACAATCTTCTGATGCAAGAATGTCTTATGGTGGGCAAGAAATGGACTCTTAGACATTGAGACCTGAAGCCACTCATTAAATTTGGCCAAGTTTCCGGCATTGAGGTTGGTAATCAAGTTATACAACCAGAAATATTCACTGCTTTGGTCACTGATCACCTTTAGTATGTCGTGTAAGATCAACTCACCGAAATTGTAAATCTTGTTGCCAAGCAACGCAGCTATACAGAGGTCGTAACAGAACTTTATTTGCTGGTCCAATGGAAGCGGCGAGTCCAATGAAGAGAGGTATAGTAAACCGTTTGTGTAAAACAAATTGTAGTTTTCATGAATCTTGTAGTATTGGCACTTTGTCAAGTAAAACGCTGCATTTATCTTCGCACTGAACTCATTTTGTAAGGTGCTTTCGAACTTATCCCCAACAGACTCTAATATCTCGTCAGCCAGAACTGAGTCGTTCAAAATCAATGCATACCTGGCGATCTGCAAGTTGACGTATATCACAGCTTCCTCATTGTTGATGAGCTCATCTAAATTGTCAGGTTTTCTTGTACCGTGCTTCTTTGTCAACTCAGCCACCATGGAAGACTTTAATTCGATCAATTTGTCATAGCAAACCTGGTCGTCGTCAAACGAACGCAACAAGAAATCAACAAGTTTGATTTGGTTGAGTTTGTTCTGGAATTGGGACAAGAACAGGCTGAAGATCTGCTGCCTTAATGTCCCTATCAGACTTTCAGGGTTCTGATAGAGCTCCTCGAGAGCCAAAGTCAATTGATTCCACAACTTTCTCTCATAGAAATCCTCCAACTGGTAAATGATCTGAATAAGATCAGAAGACTCAAGCTCCAGTCTTAACTGTGCCAAGATAGTTGACACGTCATTATCCACAGCCATTGCTGACATAATTATTGTTGAAGTTTTGAGTTCTGTGGTGTCTCGAGATTCATGTAGCGGCGGCGATTGTAGATTTGGTAGTGTGCGACACCCAAAACCATCTGCACTACATATGAGTTATCATTTGCAGCCATCATAACTATAGAAAAATATATATATATATATATATATATATATATATATATGTATATAAAAAGCTCGTGTATTGATGTCTTACTCATCGCTAGTGTCAACAGACCTCTTGAAATTACTCCATGTGTTTAAGTTCTCTTCGAAGAGCTGCTTACCTGCGCGAACAAACTCAAGCATAATTGTAAGCCACTTACGTTCCATCTTATCTAGAAATTCTTGGAAGTTGACTTGTAGGTTTTGCGTGAGACTGATCATGTCACCATTGACTAAGTCAATGAGTTGATCAAGTTTATTGAGCTCCTTGTCGATATGCTGCATTTTATGCTGGTAATGCGTTTTCATGTCGCTGGGGCCATCCTCTCCACTCTTCGGCCGCTCATCAGACTCCCTATCAGGATGCGAGGAGAGGCTCTGTTCTGGTAGGGTGAATGTTGATTTTGTGCCACCAAAAAGGCCATACCAAGATTTTTTTGATTGGAGTTGTCTAACACGCTGCTGTCTGTTCTCTATGCGCTGTATCGCTTTTTTTATAGAGGGACTGTTTATATCGAGATCCTTCAAATGCTTGACGGAGTTCATGCTGTCATGAAATGCGCTCATCTCCTGAACTTTGTTGAACTTCAACTTGTAGATAAGTTTGAATTGGATGAGCTTATACTTGTAGAACTTTACAAGCTGTAATGCTGAAAAGTAGTATTGCACAAACCTGTTCACCGGGTCATCCCAGTCAGGAATAACTTCATCGTATAGAAAGTGCTCAAAATTAAGAAATGTCGAGTCCACTGCAGATCCAAATTTCTCAATCACAGAAGAGAGTGACTTGCCTCGGTGCGTGGAAGCATCATGAATTTGAAGCGAAAAGTTGTTCAAATTGGCACCTAGCTCTATTAGCGTGCTTATCAATGTTTTGAAGTTCTTCACAGAGCGGTTATTTAGCTTCTGCACGTCATGAAGAACTTTTATATTCCGGTGAAAGTTGATTTCGAAGTTTATCAAGTCAATCGGTATGTCAGAAAAGACAGTATCATTCTCAGCAATTTCATGAAGGTTGTTTTCTTTAAGATCGTAAAGCTTGATATCAGCATGTAACTTGTGAATGTCATCATTGAGTTTTTTAAGGCCAGAGAGGTTGTCGGTGCTATCCAAGTCAAAACCTGTCACCGAAGGTAGAAGCAAATATAGACCATTTTGATCAGTCGTATCATTAGGATTTGCAAGTAGAAGGTTTGACGGGATTAAGTTTGCAGGAGGCTCATTGATAGCACTTTCCCAACACGACTCGTAGTTTGGATCCAAAAACTTATGGAGTAAAGGACAGTTTCTCAATTTTGTGTTGGAGTCGAATATGACGTCTTGTAGGAAGTTCTTGAAGTAGCGCTTTCGAAGCTCGATAACATTTGTTTCCCTTGAGCTGTCGATGGAGTTTATCAAGTATGTGAGGAAAGTGTGCTTCTCTGGAATCGGAGGCACAACAATTGTGGGGTACATTTTCACCAAATTGTCTCGAAGAGATTTGAACTCGCTATACCTCCTCTTCACAATTATAGCGTCGCTGTCTTTGGCACCTTTCAACTTGAGTTGTATCAAGTACACAACAATAGAATTCATGACACGCTCACTCAGAATCACATCTACAGTGAGTTTTGGACTGTTGAGCATCTTGCGAATCTTTTGAGAAAGTCCAATGGAACTGTTTATGAGGTCATTACCATGAAAGGTCTCGACGTTTGAGTGCTTTGGATCGTTGTTGGGTGTCATGAGGTGAGGTTCCGTGATGGGGTTGTCGGGGGATTGCCTTGAGGAACCGTTTGCATAATCCTCAGTTTCCGTGCGAGATGATTGATACCATGATGGATTATTATCCTGCTCGATATCCCCAAATATTCCTTCGTCGGCCATCTGTGTATGAGTACCGTCTGTTGGCTTCGGACTACCTTTTTGAGGAGGGCTAGAGATTGTAGAGAATAGCGTGCAGGGCAGAGTGGCTCCTAGATAAGGGAGCGATCCCACTGATTGACGAAGACTTGTAAAGGCTAAAAAGAGATAAATTGGGGAGTATATAGAGGGTACCCTCTCCTTCACATTCATATGATTGCATAATCCGGGAAAGTCAGGGAAACGAAGGACCAGAGCACAGAGCAAGCAGCAGTGTGAACCTCACTGCCTAATGCATTGCAAACTATTGAGATGGAGTCAAGGGAGAGATTAAATTTCAGCAGACGGTAATGTCGTTCTGGGACCCCTAATTTCGTGCCTTAAAGCCAGGGAAAAGAAAGCTTTAGAACAGATACAAAAAAAATTCTGGGGAAATCTCTTATTGCTAGGTGTCAGGTGCAATTGACGCAAAGAAATGGCTGCGAAAATTGCTGGCCCCACTCAGAGAACTAGTCCACTTGTAAAACACCTAAATGGACACTGATTCTGAAGATCACAAGTACTTGAAAGTACAATAAAGTGTAAATTGCTCATCGAAATATGAATCTCTGCCCTGTAAGCTTTTTCCATCACGGCGAAACGCATAAGCCCACTTCACTATCAATGGTCAGGAACGCATGAAGTATCTTATCTTAGGCCACTTCAAGGCAGCACTTTATGACTAATCAAAGCAAAATTTCTTGTATTATAATAACTTTTCTCTTGATCTCTCTAATCCACCAAATGTTTGCCTTTCGTTCGCAAATAGGTGTAGTGTTGTCCATCTCGGCGAAGTTAAACATAGCTCGCGTTGAAGAAAAACAGTCGCGCAAGACTAGTGTACCGCCAGAAGACGCCATAAATTTTCTCATTCTTCTTGGTGAGACCTCATTTTGCGATTTCATTTATCGGTTCACCAAACAAGCATGTTCTCCTTGCCGGCGAAGTGGACTAGAATCCTTGTTGCGTTATGCATCTTGCTAACGTTGGCGAACTTTCTAAGTAACGCCTACACACGTAAGGGAGCATCCAAGTTCGACACTTCCCTCGTTTCCAAACCTGCCCAAGGCGGACCGGAGGGAGAGACTAGTCAGAGCGGTGACCAGGCTCAACATAAGCTGCCTGAAAGCCCCGTTGATTCGGAAGGGGACTCTGCTCCTATCAACAAGGCTCGTCCTCCAACTCTTGAAATGCAGCTTCGTAAGTACTACGACGACCGCGAGAATGGGATTCTTATAGTGCTGCTGGAGCCAGCCGACCCCGATTTACCAGAGTACGAGACACACGACATCAAACTGCTCATCAAGCAAAATAAAAACAAGAAGAAGTTCGACGTTGCAGAAATCAAAGGGTACGATTACTCAAAAATGAACGAGCAGGTTCAGCTTTCCCAGAGTAATCATGGAATGCTGGACACATTGAAGTTTATCAGGTTTCAGAACCGGTTTATGACTTTCATTGAGGATGTTTGGCGCATGATTGAAGAAGCTAGACCTTCAGTCAGTGGTATCAACAATGACGCCCATTACTCTCAGTCAAAATCCACTAACAAGTACAAGAATGACAACGGCAGGGTTCCGGTGTACGGCGGACACTGGAGAGAGTCATATCTTTTGGAGCCCATCCGCACCAAAGAGTACCTACTGAGCTTTTTCAGAATAACAACTCAGGAGAAAAATGCTCTCAAAAAATCTCACCTTGATTTCTTATTAAGAATGCCAAAGACTTTCCCTAAAGACTTACTTGACGCGGGACAAAAATTCGGCTTCATGGAGGGAGATGGTATAGTTTACTTGGGAGGCGGCAAGTATAATCAACTTGTACTTCTATCAATTTCTTTGTTGAGACAGACCGGCTGTAAGTTGCCTATAGAGGTCATTATGCCCAAGAGGGAAGACTTTGATATTGATCTTTGCAATAGAATCCTTCCTTCATTTAATGGAAGATGCAAGATTATGTCCGATTTTCTTCCTGAAAGACTTGCGCTGGGAGTAAAGGGTTTCCAGTTAAAGAGTTTAGCACTCTTGGTCTCTTCGTTTAAGAACATCTTATATTTGGATGCAGACAACTTACCTGTGAGAAATCCAGACTATCTTTTCGTCAATGAGCCCTTCACTTTGAAGCATATGATTTTATGGCCTGATTTATGGCGTCGCTCGACCTCACCTAGCTTCTATGAAATTGCGGATATTGAGATTGATCCAGACTGGCAATTGAGAAACAGTTACTTCAAAGGTGATAATAGAGGAACGAAAAAGGGAGAATTGTCATTGCATGATACGAAAGGGACTATACCAGAAGCATCCAGCGAAACTGGTCAGTTTATGATCAATAAGGAAAAACATTTCAAAACCTTGATGTTATCCTTGTATTACAATTACTACGGATTTGATTATTACTATCCCCTCTTGAGTCAGGGTGCTGCAGGCGAGGGCGATAAAGATACTTTTGTCGCCGCTGCGCATAAGTTGTCTCTTCCGTACTACCAAGTTGTGGAGTTTAATCGCGAGTTTGGACCGTTGAAACCAAACAAGAAGCATGAGTATTTTGGTATGGGTCAATACGATCCAATTGTCGACTATTACAATGATAAGTTTGGTCTTACGAACGAGGTTAACATGAACAATCTTGCTCTGGACAACGAAGATCCTGAAAAGCTGAATTACGACTTCCATTACTACAAATCCTCAACATTGATGTTTCTTCACGCTAACTGGCCAAAATTCTATATTGAGGAGATGTTCGGGGACCTGAACTCAAATGGCAGAGGTCCGATGGATAAGAGCGGCAACAGAAGAAGACTTTACACTGACTATTTGAAGAAGGAGACTCATGGTTATGATTTTGAGATAGATGTCATGAAACACGTTGAGACTTGGTTCTGCAAGTCCAAGATCAACCTTCACGGCTTACCAGCATCTGACAGCTCGAAACGGAGCAAAGTTTGTGACAACATCAGGGATCAACTCAAGTATCTTAAAGGTTAAACGATCTCCACATCAAAAAAGCCATTTAAGACTCAGAATTTGCGCTGCAATGTCGCCACTTTGCGCATAAATGAGACAGTAATGTCGAAGAAGAAGAGAAATCTCCTCGACTTCGTCAATCATTTCGATCCTGTTAACTCGAGTAACTTCATCACTCAGCAACCAAGAAAGATCATTGGAGGTGTAGCCACCAATCTCCGCCAAATCAGTCGCTTTGACGACCTGGAAATGCAACACATTTTTGAAGAAGGATTCTCTGGATCTAAGATCGGGATACTTTTGAAAAGTGTAGAGATCAATACCTCGATTAATTAGATTCTGCTCCATTGTCAGTCCAAACGTATCACCAAGCCCCATGGGCTCATACATCAAAATTGCCACATTTGTAAGTTTTTTTCGCCAAAAACCAACTATTTTTTCATTATCCTCAGGTGTCAAGTAACATAGAACGCACTCACTGATCACCAATGTCGGAAGGTCATCATTCAAGTGAGCTAGAATGGCTTCATCGCCGGAATCGTCAATTTCACGTAGATCAAGGGCCACTAAATCATAATTCGGGGTATGGAGCTCGGGTTCCATATCAATGAAGGATTGTTTATCTTTCACTGTGAGCGACTGCAACTCCAGGCCAACTATCTTCAGAAGCACTGGACTGTGCATGATAGCCCACTTTTTGATTTTCACCAGTTCGGCAAAGTCAATCTCCATGTACTTCACCCTGCTTCCGTGCTCCTCTAGCACACGAAAAGCCCTTGTATCAGAACCACCTCCTAGAGACACGATCTGACATTTCTCATAGGAGCTGATGAAGCGCTCAACAACGGTGTTGATCAGTTTTGTGCGGAAGTAAGTACCTCTGTTGATCAATGGATATTTTGGGTCATTGAAAAGAGACCTCAATGCTCTACCAGCAGATAATGCCGTGTAACCGTGACAGAATGGAAGATTTTGCTCATAGGAGTCGAGCATATCTTGAATATAAGTATCTGTAGGAACAAAATAGCCCTTTTGATTGGCGCAATGGCGACAGCTGAGGGCATCTAAGTCGGTTGCTCGTATGAGCTTGTCCTTTTTTTCTCGGATAGATAGCATGGACATCGGCACAATTACTTGCGCTATTCACTGTGGTAGGAACGGTTTGATAATGCAGTGCGCGATCTTCGTAATGCTACCCTAACAGCATTGAAACCTATCAAAGACGTCAGGCACGGGTGATTTCGTGATTTACAATGGCGAAAGATCATCTTCTAAAGGTTTTTCCATTCTAATCTCTGTATTTGATTACTCATTTGCGTCTTTCGTCTTACGCTGTTGAGGGAAGGGAGGAAACAAAGGCTGAGTGGCATAAGAAGAGTGGTCCAGAATAACTACGAGAAGAGGCTTTAAATTTGATTTTTTTCTTCATATGTTTATTTATCCTTTCTTTTTACTCAAACATAACCCAGAATCAAGCATAGACGTCCTGGGGAGGGACGTGTTTTGCGATGATCTGTGGATGGCAGACAACTGAGATAATTCAGTCCATCAGTTGTCGAGAGCTCAAACACCTGGCAGTGTCTAACATCAAATCTTGTCATTACCAGCAGCAATAGCTTTGTCAACATCCTCGATATTCATGACCATCATCATTCTCATTATCATGGCCCTCACTTTTGGAATGTTGCATTATAGTGCACCTCAATTTTGTGACGAAGTCTCTCAAAGGGTTTCATTTTAGAGAGCTGCGCCTCAGTGAACTCCTTTCTCTTTGGAGCATTGATTTTGGGAGGTTTAGCGCTTTTCGTTGCATCTGCACCAAAGAAGGCTGCAAAATCGGCTCTTTTCTCTGCAAAGGTGCCGTGATGGCATTTAACAGCGTTCAATTTCTTTATCTCAGGCTGTGGAGTAGCCGGCTTCGATTTACAGGCGACAGCAGCATCCTTCAAGGGCTTTGAGGGGGGTGGTGAGGGTGGTGGTGGAGCAGTGTCACTCTTGGTCGAAAGTGAAGGCACTGGAGGAGGAGGAGGTGGTGGCGGTGGAGGCGCACCCGAGGAATTTGCCAATGCTGGAACCTTTGGGCAAGAACGAGGAGCAACAGCATTGCCAAGGAATCCTGGGGCAGGCGGTGGTGGTGGTGGTGGGGGTGGAGACGACGAGGAAGCACCTTCAGTGAACATAGGAGGTGGAGGAGGTGGAGGTGGAACGTTTGCCAGAGCCTGCGGCATTGGTGGGGGAGGGGGCGGCGCAACAGGGTTTGTTTGGGTCATATCCACCTGGAACTTATACTCCTTCTTTTTATCATCATCCTTACTTCCATTGAGACGGTTGAAGTAAAACTTCTCAAGCTTTTCTTTGATGGCAGCATTCTTGTCATTTGGCCCGTACTTCTTTGTTGCGGGCTCATTGGAGAGAGTTGTCTTCGTCTTTGGAATATCCAATGGAGTGACAGGACCACTGAACGACAATTTACCCATGGAAACGAGTGCTTTCTCAAGTCTGGAAGCCATACCCAGCATCTTAGATGACATTCTCTTCAGATAATTAGGAATATTCGTCGAATCGTCATCCAATCTATAGAGGTTTTTCTTCTTCGCTTCGAGTTTGGCTTCTAAGGCAAGGTAAGCCTCCGATGGTCCCTCTGGCTCTTCAGGCTCCAGATCAGATTGAGCGGAGTCTTGAAGACACTGGGAGAGTGGGGAAGCTACCGTTGGAACTTCTGACAACAAGTTTCCAAGAGATTTCACAGCAGTGGGAGTTTCTGTCAGCAGAGGCAAAAGAGGCACCAGGGACGAAGCGGTCTCAGACAGATTGGCTAGATTTGGGGAAGCCTGAGGTCTTTCTGTCTTCAGGAGAACCTTCGCTGTGACATCAGACTTCTTAACCTTCAGTGTATCCGAATTCATCTTGTTTCTCAAGACAGCAATTCTATTCAACAATTCAGCTTTCTTGTCCTTCGAGATACCAGCACCAATGCGAGGCTTTGAACTTGAAACCTCAGAGTTTGGAGTTTCATTCTCGGGCGACGTCAACTCTGGCCCTGTGGATTTTTCAGCATCAGCACACTTTTCCAGAGCTTGACCTTGATGAACCAAAGGGACTTCATCCGAGGACAACTCAAGAAGCTCCGTAGGCAATGAAGGAGGTGGGGGAGTCTCCTTTGGTGCCGTGGACTCTAGAATAGCTTTGGTCTTTGGCGTCGAAACATCAACAGAAAGCTTCTCCTTCAACGCCGCTATGCGTTTGGCCAATGCAGCCTTCTTCGCTTCCTTAGAAGATGGTTCAGAAAGATCGCTCAGCGCCTTTGAAGGGGCAGCAACCGAAGAATCGTTGATGGCAACTTCCAGCATAGAAGGAGGTGGGGGAACTTCCTCCAATGCCGTGGCCTTTGGAATAACTTTGGTCTTGGGCGTCGAAACATCAACAGAAAGCTTCTCCTTCAACGCCGCTATGCGTTTGGCCAATGCAGCCTTCTTCGCTTCCTTAGAAGATGGTTCAGAAAGATCGCTCAGCGCCTTTGAAGGGGCAGCAACCGAAGAATCGTTGATGGCAACTTCCAGCATAGAAGGAGGTGGGGGAATCTCCTTTGGGGAAATTTCTTCCGACGCCGTGGCCTTCGGAATAACTTTGGTCTTGGGCGTCGAAACATCAACAGAAAGTTTTTCCTTCAACGCCGCTATGCGTTTGGCCAATGCAGCCTTCTTCGCTTCCTTAGAAGATGGTTCAGAAAGATCGCTCAGCGCCTTTGAAGGGGCAGCAACCGGAGAATCGTTGATGGTGACTTCCAGCATACGAGGAAATGGGGGAACTTCCTCCAATACCGTGGACTCTTGAATAGCTTTGGTCTTCGGTGTCGAAACATCAACAGAAAGTTTCTCCTTCAATACCGCTATACGTTTGGCCAATACAGCCTTCTTCGCTTCCTTGGAAGCTAGAGTATCAGCGGGCTTTTGAACGGGAACCGGCAGGTCAAGGGTCTGCTGAAGCACTTCATTTGGTGAGGCTGCACCAGGTGCGTTCTCGGAAGATGAAACAACAGCACTTTGGTTATCAACATCACCGCCACAAGTTTGTGCAAATGCATCATGAGAGTGAACACTCAGAGGAGCATCGATGATGATAAGAGAGGCAACAGGATCAAGAAGGGGCTCTGGAGAGCTCTGAGTAGTCTTAGCGAGTCCAGTTTCAACATTGGGAACGGCTAAAGCTACTTGTTTCTTTACAGGCGATGCTGTAGGGGTGATAGTTTCCACCTTCTTTTGCGCTGACTCAGCAAATGAAGCCTTGAAATCAGGGTCAGTGTTGTGTCTTTTGGGAGAGCCTGAGGGAGTCTTCCTTGGAGATGGAGGAGCTGTCACGGTAGGTGCCAGCGAGATGGCACTGACTGGCTTTATGACAACAGTGGCCTCCTTCACCGACACAGGAGTATCATTATTCCCTGAATTGACTCTAGAAGAGGCGTCAATTTGAGAACAATACTTGATGACTGATCCCGACTCATCGTCATCATCAACTAGGTCGAGAGAAAACTCCTCCCGAGCCTGTCTGATAGCGGTGTCTGCGTTGGCAAGAATTTGATCCACGCAATTGTCACTTCTAAGAGAGATATACTTCGATTTGAGAAGAGTACGAAGTTTACTCTTTTCGGCTTCTACTCGCGGGGTAGATTGGAGCTTGATAAGCGTATCAGGAAGCTTCTCACTGCAGGGGACTTTCGCCAATGGAGAAGGACAAAGAGGAGGTTCACCACAGGCAGGAGATTGTTGAGCGACCGGCTCTTGGATAAGTGGAGGAGGAGACAGAGCCTTCTTCTCGACGGCCTTGGGCGCACTTTCGACTGCAAGAGCGAGATCAAACTCGGCCTTGATGAGGGGAACGACGGCAGCACGAGGCGAAGGGCAAGGAGAAGGTACAAACGAGACATCAGGCGACGACAGATCTGTCTTAGCTACAAAGGCGGGCAGAGCAGAGAGCTCTCCGTTTTTCTTTTCAGTAGCAGTCTGTACTTCATGCGAGAGACTAGGCTTGCTGTCAGTAGAAATGGCAGTGGAGGTGGCAACTGCTGGATCATAAAAGCAGCAAGAGGTGGAATTAACAGTAGATGGTTCCCAAATAAAGGCATCTTCCTGAGCCCATGGGTTGGAAATGAGCTCCTGGTAGCTGAGGGTGTGGTTCAGGGATTGCTCAGAGTTCCATGGATTGCCAGCGAGGTCGCTGAATACGCCACTGTTGAAGTCGAGCGGGCGACAGGTTACCGGCGACGAAAACGACAGCGACGATGAAGACACAGCACCAAGACGCAGCTCACCGGAGGGGATCAGCACCGGGGTATCGTTGGTGTTCAATGCTGGTACGAGTGGTGAGCTTTTGGCTGCAAATTCCTGCACAGAAAATGGGGATTGCGCAGGTTGCAGAGATTTTGGCGCCACGAACTCGAACTCCGGCGCGAACCCAGTAAGGGTTTTGTCTACTGGGGCGACGACCGCGGAAGGACACTGCGAGACGACCGGCGCACGAGCTGGAGTTTGGGGCGCAGTCACTCGGGCGTGTGTCTCAGTTGCCTCTGAGATCGGCGCGGGCCCTGGAGACCTGGGGAAAGAGATCCGGTCCTCTGGCGCGCAGCGAGGCGCTTTTTCTGGCGCTTGGTCTGGCGCACAGAAGTCGTTTCCAGGGCACCAGGCCGAAGGTGTGGCCGCGCGAACTGTCGCAGACGCGAACTTGGGCCCGCGAGACTTCTGGGGGACCTGGAGCACCAAATGCCACTGGGGGTCTTGATCAGTGGATACTTCAGGGCAACTCGATTTCGGCGACGACAGCCAGTTTAAGCCAGACAAAAATTGGTCTGGCGGGGACTTTTTTGAGGCGGCCTCGATTAAAGTCCCAGGGGGCGAACGAGGCAAGAAAACGTCAGACTCGTCCTCGAAGTCGCCGGGAGGGAGATGTATGAGCTTGTCGAGGATTTGACGTTTGCGCGGCCTCTCGCTGGTTGTCTGATCTGCATGGTCCACCGCGCGAAACAAGCGAGGGTCGATTTTCTCGCTGTGCGAACTCCGAATTGGTGCAGGGTCTTTTGCAACCATTACCCTCAGGGCATGGGCAGCTTTGGACGACGTGGCCTTGGGGTAAGAAACTATAGCGGCGGGTTTCTTCACATTATCGGAAGCCTTTTGATCGGCATCCTTCTCCTTTCTTGTAGATTTGCGTCTTCTTCTAGAAGGCTTCTTCTTGAGCTCCATCTGAGGCCCTGTCTTCTTCTCGGCGGCAACGACAGGAGCCTTATCCTTCTTTGAAGGGACACAAAGGGCAGCAATAGCGGCGGCCTTGGCGTCGGCATGTACGTCCGAGGTAAGAAGCGGCTTGTTCCGCTTGAGCGACGACTTTGGCAACCTTGGATCGACGGCGGGCTTCCTCTCCTCTTTGTGCTGTAAGCACTCGTACATGTTGTAGGGCCTTTTTCCCATAGCGGCTTTCAACTTTGCAAGCTTGGCAAGTCTCTGGCGCTCTTGAGCTTGAACGTAAGCAATAGCGCGAGCTTGGTATTTCGCTTTCGTTTCTTCGCTCAAGGGCGGGTACTTCTCGCTGAAAGCTCCCACTGGGCGTGGGTCCTTTCTGCGTTCAGAAAACTTACTTTTGTCCGTTTGGAACCTAGCTGAAGCTCGATGATTCACCAGTGTGAAACCTTCGGCATCAATTGCGTTGTTAAAAAGTCTTGGGGTCATTGTTGTGTCTGGGATATTGCTGGGGGTGGGTGGTTGTACAAAAACAGAGGGTCTGGGAATAGTCGCGAGATATAAGGCTGCGATTTGTAGTGAACACAGAAGGGAAAGTGTAAGACAAAAATACGAAATTCCCTAAATGCTTTTTTAAAACGACCACTGCTGCAATCGACGAAAGTGCAACTGTACCTATCTTGAATTGAGGCACCAGTATCAGTTTCTTAGTTGTATGTGAGAACCCGATTGAGTTATTTGCTGAGGATCGAAGAATTGACGTTTATGATTTCCATTATCACCCATTTCCAACCACAAATTCAGCTACGAAAGAGGACCATTTACTGTTCAGATCGAGCACTCTACCAAAAGCGGTAGGTAGTGTTAGCAGCTGCAGCATCTCTTTGGAGTTGCAACAAGATATTTTATCAAAGTTACAAGTCCAGCTGGGTCTGAAACTTCAGTAGCTTCCCGACACAAAAAATATATGGTAGAGTCGCTCGATGTATCAGTTTGCAAGCACCCAAATTTCCATGTATGGTAACAAAATTATACAACAAGTAGAGGAACAAAGTACTCGCCTTCCTTAGATCTGACTATGAATGTTATGTTTTTAATTTCGTTGCTTCCATGCAGAAAATATGATGTTGATCATGGAGACAGAGCACCCATTGCTCTTCAACATGAGATCAACAATCCTTGCCGTAGCCGGATAGCTACAGACACGCATAGAACCTTCGTCTTGCCAAAGTTCATTAAAAAGCTCAGAGAAGAAAAAAAGAAGAGTAAGTAAACTAAATGCCTCATGGCCATCAGCCCCATTATGGCAAGTAGAGAGAAGAACAGGTAAGATATGCACCTCCTTTAAAGCAAGTCAAAAGGGCGTTTAGTGGTGAGATCAGGAAACTCCAGTTGTCGAGAAGGTCCAGAATTTGCGCACTTTCTCCAAATAGCCTTCAAAGCAAGAAAAGAATCACAAGATAAGTGTTACTGAAGGAGGAAGTTCTGTTTCGTAAGAGATCTGACAAAGAGACAGAGGGAATGGTAGTGCGGAGATCAGCTCTGCGTAGATAGCTGAGTATAGCTGTCAACCGTTCTCCATTTCACAGGCTATAATATCTATTAAAAGACATTTTGGGTCTGAGTTTCCAAAGCAGCTTGGAGCACACTCGAGGCGAGCGCCGAAGCATCCAAGCGGAGACTGTTCAAATTCCACATAACTCAGGGAGAAAGCAAATGATGAACGGGATCAGCCAATTAGGCAAGAGGTGAAAAGATATAGATTTTCTTAAAGGACTTTTTATTTTTTTTCTTGCTCTGGAAGTTTTCAGAATACATTCGAGAAGAGTTTCCCAAAGATTCTGTCAACATGCCTATGACAATACCAAGCATTCCAATTCTGTTCCATCTAATTTTTTGAAAGAAGATTTCATTCCATGACCCGTTAAAATCCTTTGAATGGCAACTGTTGGGTCCAGAAGCCATATCACAAAGCAAGCTTTATAAGACATTATAGCAAATAGTTTAGAGCCACTTGGAACTCAACGATGATGACGGCTTTAAATGATTGATTGTGCGAATCCCAATGATTAATTCTTTCCATCTATAAAATTCATGCGTATGCTATGAATTGGCACTATCTAATTTGTCAATCGAAGGCTATTTGCAAGTGCTGCTTCAAGGACGAGCTTCGCTCACCTCGTAGAATTGTAAGCTGGCCAGTATTATATAGTTGAACTCAGCAACATCATAAAAACGATGACAACTTTAGCTTTTCCGAGTTGGGAAAGCATAGACGAATTTGCCTTTTTCTTGTTTGATGACCCTTCTTTGCTTTCAAAGCGGTATCAAACCCTCTCAACAATAGCCCACCAGTTGTCCTTTTCGTAGCCATGGTCTACCACCTTACCGCCAGCCCTTTCGGCATTTTCCACAAGTTCTCCCTTTCTATAGAGATGATAGTAACGGTACTTGGTTTCCGGTTCAGAAAATTTCAGTTCTTCGATGTCATCCTTCTGTGCCCCCTTTTTCTTTTTTGAGTTGACATTTTTTTGAAGAACCCACGGTATCAAAATGTCTTGGTCATCGCCCTCCTTATACCCTCTTCTAGACTTCTCCTGTTCAAGTGCCCAACAGTATACTAGAAGCCTGCCTCCAACTCGGAGCTTGGAAAGAATATGCTTTATAGCCTCTATCCGTCTTTCTTCGTTCGCAAAATGATGTATTACCGCTATCAGGATGGCGAAATCGAACCTGTCGCTCTCATGAGGTAGATGTAATCCATCGGCCACTCCTACGTCGTACTTGTTATCGCTTACCTTTTGAGCACATTCAATGAGCCCGTCCGAACGATCTGTACCAAGACAATAAAGCTTTTTGTTCACTCCAAGATACTTTCCGTTGCCGCAACCCACATCTATGCCAATGCTGAAATCTGGTTGATCAAGTAAGAACTTCTCCACTATGGGCCAAGGCTTGTACCTTGTCGAGGAGAAGTGAGGAGCTATATCATTGTAGACTTCATGCACAAACTGTTGTTCTTGATCTTCCGGCACTGCTTGTGTTTCAAGCGGTATGGAGGGAACACTCATTCGTGCTATTGGAATATAAGGTGATCGTGATGCCCGCGATGGCATATGTAGAAGTGAGTTCGCACAAGACTGGAGTTGTCTAAGTGAAATATAAAACTCCATAGATAAACTAGATAGAGGAACCTCAGACCAAAAAAAAAAAAAAACCCTAATGTTAGTTCCCTTCTTAGTCTCGGTTTTGGCTGCGTTTGTGGCTTACGTGAGATGGGGACTGGGGATATCTGAGGAGCCTTCGATTGCCCAGATTGAGGCCCTACGAACATACGTTGCCGACCTGTTCGCTGTGAAGCAGCCAATAAGGATCAGATTCCACGATACTGGCTTCAGATTCCCTGACCTTGTGCTTGCTACCCAACGCCAGCTAGATTACCAGTTAGCAAAGTTGGGAATTCCATATAGATATCCATTGATAGATGAGCTCCCGAAGCACATTCCACGGCTTGGTTTTAACAAGACATCCACTCAGAGCACAAGAGTGTTTACACTAACTGATGGGGCAATTTCCGCCACAGATGCGGTTGAAGATGCCGAAGAGATGGACATTTCGGTGACTCCGCCCCCAGACTTTTCATTAGACATGGCATTAGGAGGCAATGTGGGAGTGTGGCTAGATCTGGTCAGGTTCCGAGCCATGATGACGTATAATCTTGAATCTGTACATGCCAATGATCTTCCTTTCTACTTGGCTCAAACAATACTTGACCACTTGTGCGAGGTTGACGTCAAATTGTATGATATGCGCCACAACATAAGCTTTGACGACTATGTTCCAAAACTAACTGTAAATATAGTTGCTGCAGAGGACGGTGCTTTAAAAGAGTCTACGGTCGTCGAAGACGCTATTGAAGAGCTGTTATTGAAGCATCTGGAAGTCATTAAACCCTTTGTCAATGTCACACCCCGTCTTTACACAATAGACGTGACAAAGAATAGAATTCCCAGAACGATAATGAAGAATACTACAGATCAGATTACATTCGTTTTCCTGACAACTTTGAAAGGATTCTTAAACCAAGTCGATGGAGCCTCTGTGTACCACTTGTTACCAGACAAGCCCAAGACAAACTTGGGAGATGCCTATGGGACTGAATACATTGAAGCACAAAAGCTCAACGAAAGTCCGCGTATAAACATCACCAACTTTTTATTCTCCGTTTTTGGTGAGATAGAAGAGCGAACAGGTCTCAGAGAGAAATGTTCCAACAAACACCTCGAGGTCTTTTTCACAACTAAGCTTCTTACTATCAAAGGAATCGAAAAAGCTTTGAAGCTCATAAAAAATGATCCCAACGAAGCCAACTTGCTGACTTTTTGGGAGGTTTGCAAGCTAGTTGACCTAATATTAAGCGAACGCGAGCACAACTGGAGTAGCCACCTAAAGCATATTCATGAAATAATTAAAAAGGTGACAGGCACTAAATAGATGGTATAAAGATACATCGGAGTTTCAAGTCTACAATAGTAAATTGATACAATGTAGCATTACTATTCATGTCCTGCAGAGCGCTCACATCAAAACTTGGATACTCCATCAATCAAAACCACCTTCCTATCAATATGAGCAATATGGACGACGAGGAGATCTTAAGTGATGTCAGTCTAGATGAGGACGATGAAGAATTGATCTGGAGGGTGTTCTACGCGTCAAAAGAGGACTCGAACAAGGCTGAAGACCAACTCGAGAATGATCAGGATGAGGAACTATCAGATCTTAGCGACATTGAGGATCAGGAATTGGTACAAAAATACAAGCATCTCAAGCAACAAGAATCAGCACCACTACTGGAGGATGACAAGAAGAAACTTCTCATTACATCGTTTACTGAAGAGCAGATGGACAAGTTCGAAGCATACAGAAGATCGTCGATCAACAAGGCAGGTGTGAGGAAGCTCTGTAACGGTGCTTTGAACCAATCAATACCCGAGAACATGGCTAAGATACTAGCTGGTCTATCGAAGCTGTTTCTTGGTGACATTATCACAAAAGCCTTTGAGATACAAGAACGTGAATACAAGGCCCAACTTATCCTTGACATAGATGCAAAGAAAAGGCGCAAAAAAGAAACACTCAGAAGGATTGAAAAAGGTGAAGACATATCCAATGTCCCTCCAGAAAGAAAGCTTGAGTACCTCGGAGATAGAAAAGGACCACTTCAACCAGAACATATACGCGAAGCTTGGAGACTATACAAGCTCGAAAGCAGTGGTGCCTATCTGTCACAGTGGAGAACACAGGGAGAGGGAGATGGTAAGTTTTTCAGGTAAAGCATGGATAACAATAAATTACTATTTGACGCTAAACTATTTTTGAATTGGGAAACTAGATTTTAAGGCTGCTCATACGACGACGAGCCCCTTGAGGCTTCCTGTCGTCAATCTTTGTGCACACCCAGGTGGACGAATACATGTTGATTCTATCGATCAGCTCACCCGAATGCCTTATGGCAGCTGGCTTACACTTGAAGCCACAAGATTCGAAGGTCTTGATATACCATGGGAATTGAGCTGCTGAGCGGAGCATGACACGGCCCCCTGGCACCAAGCACTGCTTCACTGCCTCAATCTCCTTACGGGCATCTTCACCACTTGGATCGAACCAGTCCATGTGATCCATAATGATGGCGATAGTGATTGACTTCTTGCTGAGGCGGGCAAAGACATCGTTTAAAGTGTCAGTGTGAAGACGGATGTTGTCAATTGGAGCTGTACCATCCTTACGCACAGTTGTAAGGTTTTTGAAGCCCTTCTCTGTTAAGTACGTGGGGCAGTTCTTTGGCGAATAGCGGCCCTTCAAAGTCAAGTAATAGAAGTAGTTATCAGTGGAGATCAACGAACGACGAACCACTGGGTCCAAAGTGTCCACAACATACTTAAAAACCGAGTCACCCATCATCTGCGCCTGGTTAGCTGGAACTCCGAGAGCTTTCCACAAGAAGATGGGATTACCGATAAGAAGCGTTGCGACGACAGGATTCAAAAGTGTAGGTCTCACTTTTTCTTCCCAGATCTTGATTTGGTCCTTCATGTTCGTGCAAGAACAGAGCTCGTTGATGTATTTGTTTGCTCCAAAAATGGTGAACACAGCTTTAGCAAGTCTCAAAGCCCACCTAGTTGAACCAGTGTCGTACAAGCCTTTACCAGAAGGATTGAAGGTAACTTCACCGTTATCCGCCCAAAACTGAAAAGCGTTCGATGACATGTTTGCGCTGAGCTGGGAGATCAAAAGTTCTCTGAAGTTTGCTATCTTACCGTCACCAAATATCTTCCAAACCTGGGCTTGGTCGAGAGTTTTAAATGAGGCCAATTTCAACTCCAATAAATGATTTTGGCATGGGTTCAAGTCAACAGCATGAATTTTTTTTGGGGGATCTGGAAGAGCAGCGTAATCCAAAATGTTGTCACCCGCAGACGTGATGGCCAAAACGGTGTCGTCACCCGAGAATTTCAAGATGTTGTGGTCTTCACGAGGGTCTTCCCAAGTGAACCCGTAGATATACTGGTTCCTGAATTGTTGGTACTGTGGGTTGATCTCGTCAAAGTACACTCTCCAAGGCTGACGCTGGTAATAGGTGGACGGGAAAGGCAAGTTCTTGCGGAAGTTCGACAAGGCAGCTTCATGGCCCTTACTTACTGGGATATCGTACTCTTGTGCCTGTGTTTCGTCAGAGGGTGCAAGGTAAGGTGACTCTGTGGCGAGGCAATTAATACGATGAAGCAAAGCAGAGGATCTAGTCTTGTCACAGCCAATCCAGACATAGTATGGAATCTTGCCCATCATGTTGTTGTAACAGTTCAAAGACTTGAGTGTTCCGAACTTGTACTCCAAGTAGTTACGTCTAGCACTGTCCAAGAAGATTTTGTCTGCTTCAAACCAGATGCGCCAGAAGTTTCTGAGAAGCCATGGGATGTTTCTGTTCACGATTCCGCCAACCGTGTTGATCCTGCCCATGTAGGTGTCAGAGCTCTGGACGCCAAAATCAACACTAGCAATGACACCGTTGGAGCTGTCCAAGAGGTCCACTGCGTGGTCAATGACAGAATTGAATGTTGGAATCATCAGCAACGAGTAAGAGAAGGTGATCAAGTCGGCCTTGTCATGGCTGATGGTGAAGTCAGCAGCGTCTGCCACCATTACTTGCACAAGGTGCTCGTAAGGCTTGCCGGCAAACCGTTGGCGTGCAATTTCACAAAGAGAAGGCAGCAAGTCGATCAAATAAATAGCCTCGAAGTTCTTCAAGAGCGGCAACACCAGATCCATCATCTCAATATTCTTGCCTGTTCCACCACCAATATCGACCCACACAAGCTTGCCGTTTTTGTTGGGGATGTGTGCAGCAGCCAACAGAAGGCAATCCTCCCTGCCCTTCAACAAATAGCTGCGTGTCTTATCATAGATGTGCGCCTGGTTACTGTAGAACAACTCAAGCGCCTGCTGTTGTTCGGTTGGCTTGTTGTGCACCTTGTGGATAAAAGGCTTGACAAAGCAAGCCCAGGCAAACACCAGCACCGATCTCACGAATTGATTCAAGGTCGAAGAGAACAAGATGAGTGCAACGAGAGTGAGAGACCCTCCAAAGAGGACCTTGGTTGGCTCCACGTCCAAGAAAATCTGCAGCATGGGGAGATGTTGAATTTCCAATGAGTTCAATTGAGTTGCAAAAAACAAAAAATCCATCTACTTTTGCTACACGAGATCTTATATACCTAGGGAACGTTTTGGGTGCAAAACATCTTGAGGCCCTCGGTGTGCACACAACAAGAACAACGTGTGCAGCCACATGGGGTATCGTGCAGAAACGGGAAGAGAGGGCTAATAAAGAGGGAGCGTCAATAGGCACCATACGCTGATAAGGTGGGCCGGGGTTATTTCGGAAAGCATTTGAGACGCGTTCATTTTTCTTTCCCGAATCTGAAAAAAAATCCTTCCACTCCACATCAAACCGCCTTTTGCCCAAAAGTTAGGATTTACTATGACAGCTACGTGCGACACACTTGCAGGTGGAGCAGTATAGGAAGAATATGTGATCAAAACGGTGCTGAGTGATATTCCACTGAAAAAAGCCAACTATGGCCCACGCCCCCCTGCTCACGCATGCCACGTCACAGCCCAATTCTACCCTTGCGACCTTTTCCTCGAAACGACTTGTGCCCATGTGCTCTTCCTGCTATCAGAAACAAAACGCACATTCTGCAGGAGGAACATTGGTGGTCCAGGGAACGATTGCCTGGTGTCACTTCTACACATAATTTTAGCGCCGGGCCCCATCTATATATTTTCTAGCCACAATTTTTTTTTTCTTTTAATTACATTGGGTCTTCGAGTCTTCGAAGTAAGTAGTCGACTTCAACCCTTTTGGTGAGTGGAATCACATACTCCTTGTACAATTGCACAATCACCTCTGGCTTCACTTTCAGCTGCATCAACTGCGACCACCTCAACCCAGGATCAGTGCCATACGCTTCACATTTCTCCTTCAACCGCTCCAAGATCTTCTCTTCAACTGCACTGTTTGTGATGCTGGCCTCGATTCCCTTGACGTCGCGCGCTTCAATGAGCTTGGTGTAGAGCTCTCTATCTTGTCTGAATTTGGCCTCGGCAACAAACTTACCGAAGTGGATACGCCGTGAGAGCGCTTGCAAACACTCCACGTCGCAAACGGCCACTGAGCCTGAATTCTCAAATTGGTCGCCCTTGCCGCATGCAACTTGTGGAACGATTTTCTCCACGTAAAACTTCTTGATCTCATCGTTGACAGTGATGTCATCGCTGTAGGATGCAAGAATCTTTGGGTACTGGATCGACGGAAGGATTGGCTTGAGTATCTGATCAGCAAAAAATGGCGTTTCGTCAGGCGCTTCATATCTTCTGACTTGTGAGTGTGTTTTCTCCGTTTGCAAAAGTAGCCATTCCATGAACAGGCCCAGAAACCCTTCGATCTGGTACTTGTTGACTTCATATACACTGGGCAGCTCAAAGAATTGCGATCTCTCGATAAGATCGAAGACAATGGTGTCTTCCATACGCACGAGAGCAGCACGGATGTTGCTGAGATCAAGCACTGTCTCAACCTTCTGGAAGTCCATGTTGGTTCCACGATTTTCACGATGCACTCGACGCATACTCAAGAGTGCAAGGTGAGTCACATGACAAAACTTGCTTGAGATGATAGCAGTTTTAAGATTAACCCCAAGAAAAGAATAAAATTAAGGGAAAAGGAAGGAACAGAACCGAAATAGAAGAAAAAAAATGGAAAAAAAAAGTTGATTTTGATAAGAAACCAGCGAAAACTCTGCTGGATCCCGCAATCATGTGTATAAATATTGTATGCGCTACACTACTATCTACCTTGGCCTTATCGCTCTAATAGTGCAACAAATGAAGGTTCAAATCATTTGAATTTGTCCACTTGCTGTTGTGCAAAGCGTGTGAGAATGTCGTTCTCTTCTTTCTTAGTAGCCTCGTCATCACGACCATCAAGGCCGGAGCGTCTATATAGTAAGAAACGACGCATTCTCTGGAACTGCGAGCGGCCCTCATCAAAATTGTTATAGCTATCTCGTAAATCTGCGTCAGCTCGAAGATTCATTAGTCTCGTTTGACGATTGAACTCATCTGTGCGCTCTATGGCTAGCATTACCTGTAGCACAACCGCAACTGACGCAACTATAAGCACCTTGTACAAGATTTTCCACTTATTCTTCTCGAGCTCCTCTGCTGTGGGAGGCGAACGGCCCCATTTCATTTGGTAGTAGTCCTCCCAAGTGGCAGCGTGCCAAAACTTGGGGTCATTCTCGTACGAGTACTGCCTTCTGTGAGCATTAGCCATTCTATATGCCTCAAACGAAGAAGTCTTGCCTGGCTTGTAGTCATCCCAAGTGGTCTGCTCGTACTTCTTGTAGGCTATCCTCTTCCTTGGGTCCTTCAACACCTCGTATGCTTTCTGGATCTCGTCAAACCGTGCTCTTTTCTTGCTTGCCAGCAACGTAGTGGAGCCCTCTACAATGTCATGAGACACAGCAAGATCAGGGTGGTACATCTTGATCAACTTCTTGTACGTTGACTTCAATTTGGAATCATATTCTCGCCTTGTTTTATAGGCGGACTCCGAAGGGTCCATGTCAAAAATATCGTGTGGAGAAGGCCGCTTAGATTTGGGCCAAGCATGTAGATCAAAATGGGAGTGGTTTACTTGCCGCTTAGCTTCGGTAGCGTATCGGCGAATACAAAGAAGCATGGATGGTGTTTTAACGACAATATTGGTATTTGCGGGAGACTTTGGTAGAAATGAAGAATGTATGCTATTACCGAGACCGGATTAGGGAGGTGTTTCCTTTTAGGCGAGCAGTCAGGCAGACCGGAGGCCGGTACACCTTTAGTATGATTACTTGTGATACAAAACGGGAAACGACGAATTATATCCATTTTAAAGATACCAGTAATCGAAGATGGCTATTGCGTCTGAATTTACGAAGTTTATGTTGACATAAATGTGGTTTGGCAGCATTGAGATACGCATTGTTTGCGCCATATGACAAATGCTGGGGATATATGGTATAAATTCTAAATAGTGCGGGTGGATGTAATTGTAGCACAGAAAGAAAAATCAAATGCTTTGAACGTGGCTCCCATTGGCAATCTCATTTTCTGATTCACAGTTGTTCCGTGCTCTTTCGAACGTAAAGTTGCTACTAAACATTCAAACTCTCACTATGTATGACCTATCACGGGGTATTGTATTAGTTATATGCTAAGTTGAATGCAAGATTGAGGCTTCAAAGAGAAGCAGACACACGTTCGTCAATGGAAGGGACGGCCTGACCACACTTGTAAACCGTCTTGATGTACCCTTCATTGTCCAAGACGACCAAGTCGGCATCACAGCCAACTTTCAAGTAACCCTTCTCATTCGAGACATTAAGAGAGTCAGCAGCGTTATTGGTGACGGTCTTGACAGCCTGCGCCAAGGAGATATTGGCCCACTGGACCAAGTTTCTGACACACTCAGCAAGCGTCGTAGCAGCACCTGCCAATGTCGTTGTGCCTTCAAGATAAAGTCTTGGACCCTTCTTGACGATCTTTGTTGATCCCACTTATAAGTGCCATCAGGCAATCCAATCAAGTGCATGGCATCTGTCGTGAGAACACACTTATCTGGGTTGGCTCTGTAGGCCAAAACGCACATGGAGGGGGCGACATGAACACCATCGCAGATGATGCCAAAGTAAGGGCTGTCCATGCCTGTGGAAGGAGAGGTGACAAGACCAACCACGCCAACGTCTCTGTGATGTGGCTGAGGCATGGCGTTGTATAAGTGTGTGATCATGGAGGCGCCCTTGTGGACAGCTTCCAAACTCGTCTTGTAATCTGCCGATGTGTGGCCAACAGAGAAGATGACGTCGTTTTCTGTGAGCTCGGGAATAGCGTCCAACACACCCGGGATCTCAGGGGCGGCCGTGACAATGGCAACGTTCTCAAGCAAATTCTGCTGGCCGTAAACTCTGGCCAAACCTCCTTCTTTTGTGGCATCAGTGAAGGTCTCTACTGGGTGGCATCCCTTCTTAGCGGGACTAATGAAGGGCCCTTCACAGTGAGCACCTAGCGAGTCACACATGCTTTCCGATCTGGTTTTCTTGTAAACAGGCAACACCTTTTCATAAGTGCCTGGAAAATTCGACGTCACGGTGGGGCACATCGAGGTAACACCAGTTCTCATGTATTTGGCCATGGCATCTCTGTAGAAGGCCTTGAAGCGAGCAATCTCATCCGCCAGAGAGTCTTCCTTGAGATTGCTGAAGTTCAAACCATAGATACCGTTGTTTTGAATGTCGATGTATCCAGGAGCCAAGATATGGCCGCCAAGGTCAACTTTCTTCACCAGCACCTTCTTGTTCTTTGGTGGGGCAACGATCTTGCCTGTCTCAGTATCGACGAAGAGATCTGTGTTGTGGGTGATGATGCCGTGGTCGCAAAGATGGCAATTAGTGAATTGTAGCAACATGTTGAAATTGTTTGAGTTGTGTGATATTTTTGACTTTTAGACTGGGTATTATCGAGGGCACATGGGTGCTTATATATTGGCAAGGTCTTCAAGACAATCACCTGCAAGGTGCAGAGGAGCCGCAACAACCGTGTGTGTGGAGGTTGCAATTGCAACCAATTTCAGGACTGCACAGAGTGCAGCAGCCTCCAGTTTCTTCTGCCAAGGTGATGTTACATTTTGCAACGTTGCACCCAATTCCAGTGTATCTCGTGACTATGGACTTACCGTGCTTGCTTGGTGCCGATGGCATCAGGTCAGTTGGCAGGAACAGTTAAAAGGGAGCCACATCCGCTCTGTTGGTGGCAGTTTCCAAAATCACCAAAGAATATTAAAATATCATGAGACAAGCTATTTTTTCTTCCACCGAAGACGCTTCCACATACCTTGCCAACTATGTCATTGACAAGATCAACGACTTCAACCCTACACCTTCAAAGCCATTTGTACTTGGCCTCCCCACGGGGTCTTCTCCAGAGGGCGTTTACGCTCGTCTTGTTCAGGCTTACAAAAACGGCAAGGTTTCTTTCAAAAATGTCGTGACTTTCAATATGGACGAGTACCTTGGCCTCGAGCCAACTCACCCCCAGCTGTACCATTACTTCATGTACGACAAGTTGTTTAACCACGTGGACATCCCAAGAGAAAACATCAACATCTTGAATGGGCTTGCTGCCGATGTTGAGAAGGAGTGTGCTGATTACGAGGCAAAGATCAAGAAGTACGGCCGCATTAACTTATTTTTGGGAGGATTGGGCCCTGAGGGCCACTTGGCATTCAACGAGGCTGGTTCATCCAGAGACTCCAGGACGCGGAAGGTCAGTCTTGTGGAATCTACCAAGAAGGCCAACTCGAGATTCTTTGAGAACGATCCTTCAAAGGTCCCATCGTATGCTTTGTCTGTTGGCATCTCTACCGTGTTGAACAACTCAGACGAAATCGCCATCATCGTCATGGGGGCCAACAAGAAGTTTGCTTTGGACAAGACCTTGCACGGAAAGCCTAATGATCCACAATTCCCTTCAACATATTTGAGGGATCACAGCAACGTGTTGATAGTGTGCGACCATGCTGCTGCTGGTTTGGGCTCCAAGTTGTAATGCATAATCATCTATCATGGAAATGTCAATTTCTAGAGAATAATTGGGTAATAGACGATACAAGTTATTCTAGGCTCGTAGTAGAATCAACATTCATCGTGATAATGCGACATTGACAACACAGATTGCAAGCAAAATACCAAAATATCTACGAAAAACTAGTTTCAAGGAACTTAGGAAACACGTTTGCACGATGCTTTTAGCGTAAAATTGCAAGTGACTTAATAAACTACAAGGCTTTGTAAATTTTAAATTGTTATTCATATGCCTCATTACTATGCGATTATGCAATTATGTAACCTTTACCTTTTTGATTTTTTTTTTTTTTTTCAGCTTTTGTATCATCCCAATCCCATGATAAAAGATTTTAATGATCTCTATGGTATGCAGCTCCTATAGCAGCACCAACAATGGAACTCTCTTCGACTGAGCGAAGCTCGATCTTCAAATTCATGTCCACCATGTCCTGGCATTTGTTAGCGTAGCTCTCAATCAACTCACGGTAACGGTTGAAGTACTCCAAGACAGAACCAACGAAACCGATCTTCACCACCTCGGTGTCGAGCTTGCCGTTGTGCTGAACCAACAACTTGACGAGCGAAACAATGCAAGTGGCAACAACGAAGGCGGCTCTACGAATGACAGCATCAACAAGTAGCTTCAACGTGATAACATCGTTCATCAAGATTTTAGAGTCGTCCCAGCCATACTGTTTGGCGAGGGCCCTAGCGATAGCCTTGTTGTCATCAGTCTCAGAAATGAGACACATCAATTCACCAGAGAATCCATCATAGGCAACAGTAAGTTTGTCGGTGTGGTGCTTCTGGTTGGCAAATATCTCTCCGTCATTAATACTCTCGACAAGTGCCAATCTCACCAACTCAGGCAAGTACCTTCCGGAGGTCAAGAGCTCAGTTGGCTGGAAGATGGTATTTGTCTCTGGGTCCATGCTCATATGAGGAGCGAAATGCAAGTTGTGTTTGAAACGAGGGTCGATTTGAGTGTCAAAAGATGTGAAGATGTCATCAATGATGTTGCCGCCAAAGAGGGACATTTCTGTGTTGAACAAGATGGTCTTCTCTCCGCCCAAATGCTTGGCTTCGATAATTTTGTCCGAAGAATCAAGGCAGCAACACATGTTGAGACCCGTGCCCAAGACTAAAGCCAACTTGATGTTTTTGTCTATGAAGGAACCAGCAGCGTAGACAGCGAGCGAATCGTTCAAAATGGACTTGACGTCAAGGCGCACATTGTAGTGCTCCAAAAGACTATCTTCCAATAACTTCTTCAAGTCTTTGCCCTTTACGCTGTCCTCGACAACGTAACCTTTACCAACATGGCACACGTTGGCGGAATTGTACGACACAGACTCCAAAGCGAACGACCAGGTGATACCCGTGTAAATGATTTGTTCACGCTTCATTACATTCTGCAGTTCTATCGTCTCGATGATCTTCGAGCCGATCCACTTGAAGAATTGCTTATTAATGGTCTTGGCCGAATTTTCAACGATCCATTTCTTCGAAGTGACAATGTGGATTCTGTGCGATCTGTCGTCGTTTCCGTCGTAGGGAGCGACTTACACTATCGCTACACGAAGCGTGGAGCCACCCAAATCAATCACAAGGTAGCAGCCGAACTCTTCACCAGTTGGGTTGATACTGTAGTTTGGAAGCATCGTGAGAGCGTCATTTGAGAGAAGCGCCTCGTTGAAGGCCTTGACCATTCCATCAGCGTGGACACCTAAAGTGTTTGAGTTGACTCCTCTGGAGAAGTCGTAGAGGGCCTTTGCCATGTGGGATTCATCAACAAGCGAGGTGTTGGGGCTCAGACCCAAGGAAAGATCAGACTCTGAGGGTTTGCTCGAAGGATGGGCGAGCATTGTAAGTAGTGTGTTGAGTAAAGAAAGTATGGGAAATGAAAAATGGTTAGGATGGAGAGTGGCGGCGGATGCAGAGGCTAAATATATGTGAAAACAAGCGATACATAAAAAGGCCACTCGAAGAAAGTGAACGACAAAAAAAGTAGTGGTAGCAGCGTCAAGAAACACTGGCTCGCATGGCCTCGAGTGTGGTAATGTTGCAGTTCCATTTTTGCTTGCAGGGCCATGTTACAGTGGGCAGCAGGTGCTGGGGGTGAGTCCTGATTGCGTGCAGGCAGAAAGATGGCAGATGTTACATTTGAAGTGCAGTTTGTTGCACCCATTAAACCCATACTGACCAGAGCATGGTAGCGCTAATGGTTAGAGGCATAAGATAACACAAATGACAATTTTTTTTTCGATACGTTTCGCCCGAATCTTCATAGAGATCTTAATTCAGTTTACAACATCCCAGACTTGTTCTTCTATTGTTTCTTTTTCTCCCTTTACCGATTTTTTCATTGTGTGGGGCAACGCGGGAAAAAATGGGGTGCTTATATCGTGGACCGACAATCATACCCACAAACAAATATCGCCAAACGCACCCAAGCTAACAGCTTAAAGCACGTCTTGCGTCATTTCCAGGACATCGAGGAACAAAGGGTCCTCGGGTAATCTGATCTCGCACAGCAGAATTGCAACAGACCAGGATAGGAGTGCGGCACCTGATGATCCGATGTGAGTGTAGTATTTTTTAGTACAGGTCGAATGACTTACGACTGAAACAACGATGCCCCGGAATACCCCATAATCCCCATATTGCGATCATATAATCACACGTCGCACTTTGTGACCGTTGTAACCAACTTCTTATTCTGACCTGACTACCATAATTAAGCCATCAGCCTATTGATTTTCATCACTGTCTTCAGGCTGCTCAACTCTTGCCTCAGAGACCACCTCACTTAGGTTTTTGCTTTGCCCACTGATCGTGCTTAGATTGTGACCATGCTGGGCTGACTCGTCAATCAAAAATTCGCGTAGTTTTTCTTTGCCCATTGCAACAGCCTCATCAAATGCCCTTTGTGCGACCACCATAGAGGGACCGAGTAAATTCATCTGCCATAGGATGTAGCCGCCAGCACCAAACATGATGAGAAGCGTAAAGAAGAATGGGTTACGTAGAATCGCCATAAACTCGTTCCATCCGAGCACAACAATCACAACATACACCCACATTGGGATTTGTGTCACCAGCTGCAAAATAGAGCGCTTGGTCTCCACGAATCTCGCATCCGTCTCTCTTCTAAACCTATTCAAAACATCACTCTTATCTGCCTCCGTAAGAATCTGCGCAAAGCACTGATCTTCATCTTCCTCGTCGTCATCATCAACCTCACTTTCATATTGATCGTCCTCCTCTTCGGTCGAGACTCTTACGGTGGCATACTTGCGCTGTAAGGCCTTGTTACGAACGTCGTATTTTGGTCTGAGTTCTGCACCATTTGATAGTCTAGCGAACGAAAGGATGGGAAGTGCCTCCAATGCATAGTCCTTCGAGTCCGCAAAGCTCGTTTCCAACTCTTGACTCTTTTGATACAATCTTGGAACGCCATTTTCGTCGTAGCGGAACTTCTCGTCAAATCTGTCCTTCAAAATGTTCAACAAATTGTCCTTAGAAATATACTTCCGGATCAATTGGTCAAAGAGTTCCCATGCCTTGAACTCCAACGTAGACAAGGCGTTGTCATTGACTGCTTTCTCTGTTGCAAGACCAAAGTCGTACCCATGATCTGTCTGATACTTGTTCAATGCAGTAGATCTTAGGTCATTGAAACGCTCCAAAATATAGTCCCACGTATCCTTGTTTGGTTTGGAGATTTGGTCAAGGATAGCCGTAGACAAGCCATTATTAATCTTCTTTAACGATTTACTGATGATGTTGTTTAACTCGACAAGCTGTTGCTTAGCAACAAGCAGGTTGATGTTTTCCTGAAGAGCATTGACATGGGAGTTAGTAGGAATAGATCCACCAATAGAAAGAAGAGCAAGGCTGGCCGCATACCTTTCTACGGTCGAGGAGGTGAGGCCTTGAACCTTCTCTGCAAAGGAGCCATACTTGGACGACTTCTTTCTCAAGGCAGAGGTCAACTCTTTGGTAGTTGTCGTCGTCAAGTATTCAGCATAAATCAGGAACACAGCACGCAATCTCAGGATAACTTTGTCCGACAAAATCTCTCTCTTTTGTTCAAAGACTTTCTTATTGTACTTCGAGGCCAGGGCATCGTATTCTTCGAGAATATCCTCCCTGATATCCTTCAAACTCAGCCCAATTTCCTCATAAAGAACTGCGGATCCCTGTAAAACGGTCTCGCGAGCATCTTGTTCAAACGCCTGGAATTTTTCTTCGAATTCCTCAAGACATTGGGTTGCGATCTCGTCACACTTGAATTTAGCCACCAAGATTTGCTGCGTGGGAAGATCCAAATCCTTGTTATTATCAATCTGGTCCCAACAGCTCTGCGCATACATTGTCCAACCTTCGATTGGGATGTCATGGTGGTAAAATGGCCTGAACAAGAAGCCTGGATCACTTTCGTCCACAAACCTGTTTCCCAACAACTTGATATCACTCTTGAACTTATCATACTGCAAAACCTTGTGGCTGAGGGTGTGGAAAGCCAAGTCAAAAAAGTCATCGAAATTAAGATGGCTCACGTCTGCGGGCTTGTTCAAATTGTCCCAGATCTTCAACAAATCCTGCTCGATTGTTCTTGCAAGAGACTCAACTGGAGTGACACCAAGATGATCTCTGATAACAAACAAGAGGAGAACCTTGTGTTCATTATTCTGCAACTTGGCCTTGCCAAAGAGGGATAAGTTAACTTCAAACACTGTCTTGAGTAACCCCATGTTTGCACCTTGGTAGAGACCAACTTGTGTCTCCCAAAGATTGACAATAAGCACCTCGCTGGTAGACATGGCGAAAAGAGCAGCCTTACGCTCGAAGTCCTGGTCCTCTCCACGCTCTCTACCATCGGTACCTTCGACATCCATTACAAGCACATTTTCAGGAGAAACTGATTTTGCCAGGTGGGTTACGCCAGGACTGTGGGCCAACCAAATACCTTTGGTGGTTTGCTGCCTGTTAACCTCATTCATGACATCAAAGTTGGTGTTGAACAAGTGGTTGAGCAATGTAGATTTACCAGTGGACTGAGAGCCAAAAACGGAGATGATCCTGTAGTCCCCTTGACCCAGACGGTCTGGAGAGCTACTTATGTAGTTCAACAACTCACCGTTGAACTTTTTATTTTCGTCTATTACCTGAATGGCATCTTGGATATGGTCCACTGGCACGAAGGAGGAGCCAGATGAGCTTCTAGAAGATTTATCCTGATTGGATTCTTCCTGTTGAGATGTGATAATCTCCTCATCAACCTTGATTTGTTCGGCCTGAAATTGCTCCAGTAAATCAGACATGTTGCTTATATTTAGCGTGCTGTCAGACGGTTAGATCAATGTGGTGAGAATATTTCGTGGGGTTGAGTGCGCACATTCTGTCACATGGAGAGGTTACGACTTAAAGAGTTTGGAGTTGACCAATATATCACGGTAGTCTTCTTTATTTTTAATGATGCTTGAGACAGCTTATAACTTTATACAATTTCTCATGCTGTTGCTTATACAAATGTGAGTTGGCTCTTAATGGAGTCGAGTCTCTCCCTCAGCACCCTTCTCATTCCAATGTAAGACATGTCAAAGACACCTCTGCCTTGAGTCATGGAACGAAGCTTCAGAAGGTAACCTACCATTTCCTTTAATGGTGTCTCTGCGATAATGACTTTTCTCTCCGTCAAATCTTGATTGGCCAGCTTCATTGTGTAGTCTGGCGGCAAGTAGATTCTCTCCGCCTCTTCACGAGCCCAATTTTGTTTATCTAGGCTGTCTCCCAGATCTTCAACTGCCAAAACGGTTGCCAGACAGCGATTATTCAAGTCATGCATCACATCCCCCATCAGCCCAGAATCGACGTGAACTCTTGTATGCATTATAGGCTCCAAAACGCCAAAGTTCTCCTCCGATAAACTGCTGAGATCTTTAACTGCCTTGGACACGGTTCGACGACCAACGTCAAGTAGTGCAGAGGGCTGCGGTCCTTTGTCCTCTATGGGGAAGTTCCAGCTCTTGATACGTAAAACACAAGAATGCAACGGGAGCCCAAAACGTGGACCGGCCATCAGGAGACCTGTGGTACATCCTTGAATCAAACTGTCCTGTAGCTCTTCAAGTGAGTAATCGAGCTTCCACCTGCGCTCTTTAACAGCACTTGTCATGTAGGCTGGTGTAGCAGTGGGCTCCAAGATGATGACGGAGTTCTCGTGCTCTAAGATTATGGCTCCATCTTCGTCAGCATATGGTGTTTCGTTAACATCCCCTTCGAAAGCATCAAATACAACAGTTGCATTGATTTCAGGATTATCAAAGTGGTCGCAAGACAGTGACATTCCATTTGGACGAGCTACGGTCTCTTTGTAGGAGACCGCGAGATCTCTCAATCTAATTTCAGCTTTCATATCGTTCAAAAGCCTGTCCCTGATAATCTCGAGATGAAGCTCTCCCATTCCACTGAGTACGGTTTGACCCATATCCTCATCTTCACTGACATGCAATGATGGGTCCTCCCTCAAGAGCACCTTGATGCACTCATTCATGTAACGAGCATCACCAGCGGTAGCAGGCTCAATGGATGAGTTGAACAATGGAGGCGGAATCTCTATCGGGTGAAGCCTTAAGTTAGCTTCAAGGTCACTGAAGGTCTTGGAATGGGTGACTCCGTGGGATACGAGAGTATCACCAGTCATGATGTCGTCATCGGTACCAGCCACCACACCAATATTGCCTGCAGAAATTTGGCTCACTTCCTCGGGGGTGTCACCATGCATAAGCATGATTTTACGTAATGCTAATTTCTTTCCAGTTCTAGTATTCATCACCGTTGAGTTAGCTGCAAGCTTTCCACTGTAGACTCTAAAAAAGGCCATTACGCCTCGAGCAGGATGGGTTATAACCTTGAAAGCAAGCGCAACAGTCAAGTTGTGGTTGTGATTCACAACGAGACCTTTATGTGGGTCCATTGTCAAGGGAATCCCTTCTGCCGTTGCTGTGGTCTTCGTTTTCTGTACCTTCTTTCTTTTCTTCGCCACTTTGCTGGAGGTGGACGTAATCTCTGGAGCCTCAATTTGCAAAGGAGAAGGCAAATAACTTACCACGCCGTCCATCAAAGGCTGCACCCCGATGTTACGGAAACTCAGGCCGCAATACACTGGAGTGACTTCATTTGCTAGGGTGGACTTTGCAATGGACTTTTGCAAGATCGAGGCAGGGATGGCCATGTAATCCTCATTGTGTTCAAAGAATGATTCAATGATGCCCTCGTCAAACTCCCCCAACGTTTCGACCATGGATTCTCTACTTTTGGCCACCATGTCACGAATATTTTCACCGGCAGAGCCATCCGACACATCCAAAGCCTTGATCTTAGTCCCATCTTGGCTCGCTGAAGAGTCCCATAGAAGCAACTTTTTGTGAATGACGTCTATGACTCCTTTGAACTTCAATTCGGAGTCGATTTCTTCAAAGTAAGGCAAGTTTACGCAGACAGCACGTGTCTGAAGCTTTGCAATAATCTCCTTCACAGTTCTGCTGAAACCGGCACCCGGCCGATCCATCTTGTTGATGTATGCAATGCGAGGTATCTTAAGGGCAGCCGCCTGGCGCCATACTTTCTCTGTTTGAGCCTCCACCCCAGCAACGGCATCTAGTATAGTCACTGCACCGTCCAAAACACGAAGAGACCTTGTCACCTCAAAGGTGAAATCAGCATGTCCTGGAGTATCTATGATGTTAATCTTGTGCCTGTTCCAAGGAATCGAGATGGCCGCCAGCTGGATCGTGATACCTCTTTGCCTCTCAGAAGGCAAGTAGTCGGTGACCGTATCGCCTTCATCCACGTTACCGATTCTCAGCGTCTTACCGCTGTAAAAGAGCATTCTTTCCGTCGTGGTAGTTTTTCCAGCGTCAATGTGAGCGATGATGCCAATGTTCCTAGTTTTGGCCGGTGGAACAGCATTAAGCTTCGGTTCTAATCTGAAGCAGGAGGCATGCAATTGACGGCATGGCCTCAAGCTTATGTATGCGGTTGCCCTCCGAAATACCATAGCAATTGACGGTATTTGAAGGAAAGTGGTCTCATTGAAACCTGCTTTAAGAGATCGCTTCTATGTAGTTACTGCGAAGCAATGTAGTGCATATTCTTCATTTGCAACCAAATCATTTGCAACCATTTTGGAAGCGTCACCTAATATGCAACTTTTGTCAGAGAATGAATAATTTTGAGTCACGATTTCATTATCTTATGATGAGTGTTGCAAACTTATGCTTTACGTATTAATAGGTAGTTCAACTTCAGGAATAGGTGCTGTTGCTGCTCACCCAACGAACCTTGTACTACAATGGCAGCCAAGATGAATTTCCATACAATGCTTGCCTCTTTTATTACGATATATCTTCTATATCAGCAAAATATACGTCTGTAGTCATGAGCTGGTGAGGCTCCAGATTTTGGGTTCTAATGTGTCTTTATTTTCTGTTCGGTTGCCTTCTCTACCTTACTAGCAACGGCGTAGTGAATTGTTGCAACAACAATTATTATCGAGCCAACGATTCCCTGGGTCGTAAAAGATGAACCGTGAATGTAAGCACTGATAGCCAAACTGACAAACTTTCTGGCGAGCAAGATCACCGCCACTGTCAAAGAGGAGGAGGTGCTGGCTAGTCTGTTGACTCCCAGAGTACAGACAAGTTGGGTTGTTGCATTGACTAGAAGAAGCACAATTCCCCTGGGCAAACCAAGAAAAACAGATTCAGAGTTTCGTATAACTTCGAGATCTGTGAATACTGCCGGTCCAAGGAAAAGTAATGTAGGCAATGCCAAAAAATGAGTGTAAAACTGGGTTTCTTGCCAATGAGATCCGTACCTTTGGTATAATTTCTCCGTGTAGAGACCCATGTAGGCGCCCAAGAACGAGGCAAATGTGAGCACAGCAACACCACAGAAGAATAGATGGTTGTAAGACGCGGCATCGCTGTTTTCTTGCCTTTGCAATATCACCAAAATTGTACCCACGGTCATCGAAACGCACAGCATCACTTGGTGCTTCAGGTACAAATTCCCACCAATGACGTAACCCACGATCATAGACATTACAGTACTGCTTGACCTGAACACTATGTGAATTGGCACAGAGATGCCATAGCGCCAGGCCAGATTGTTCAACACCGAAGTGGCAAAATAAAGAATGACAAGAAATATTAGCTTCAGTAGTGGGATTGCAGGTTTCCTAAGGAACACACCTTCAAGCTGACTCGGTAGACACGCTAACAGCACGAAAACAAACTGACATAGGGTGATCGTAGTTCCCAAGTTCGGGGCTTGGGAAATGAACCTTTCATCTCTAGTGAGTTCCTCAAACAGGTACACGTTGCAGCAGCATCCACCAAGAATCAAAGCTATTGGTGAGGAGCGGCTCATTGACTGTTGATATTCTCTATAGGCTTTGAAAAATCTGGGGTCGCGTTCGCATATAGTCGATGGTTATCTGGTTAATCGAGACTCTCTTAATGCCCGTCCATTGAATTATTTACTGTTAACTATAAATACTATCGTTATGAGCTTCTACCACTCGTAGAAGTCTTCTTTGCTGATGCCTGATTTGTCACACATCTGTCTGAAGATGGTGCCAGTGGAGTTGTAGAGGTGTGATGGGGTATCAAACTCCTTTATCTCACCTTGTTCCATGACAATGACACGGTCATAATGCAAAATTGTCTTGAGACGATGAGCTATGCAAAGGATAGTACGGTCACTGAATTCACGTACAATAGCTTTCTGCAACTTACTGTCTGTAGCGTAATCAACACTTGACGTTGCCTCATCAAGAACGATGATCTTTGTATCTCTTACCAAAGCCCTAGCAAAGGCAACTAATTGCTTCTCTCCAAGCGAAAAGTTCTCCCCTTCGTCGTCAACCTCATTGTCGAGGTGAAATTTGTGGAAATCATCGTCTCCAACCCTTTGCGTCTTGACATGTTCTAGAGACGCGGCGTCAATGATATCCGCCCTTCGTAAAGTGTCCCAAAGTTCATCGTCAGTCTTCGTTTCGAAAGGATCTAAGTTTGAGCGAATGGTACCCTTGAATAATACTGGATCCTGAGGAATGATGGAGAGGTTTGACCTCAATTCGTGAAGTCCAAGCGTGCTAACATCAATTCCATCGATCATGATGCTACCAGACGTCAACTCGGCTATTCTGAAAAGGGCAACCATTATGGAAGATTTACCCGCACCAGTACGACCACATATTCCGATTTTTTCATGGGGTTTGATGTCAGCATTGATATTTCTCAATGTTAGAGGTAAGCCCTCTCTGTAAGCAAAGTCGACATTGATAAATCGTATTTCTCCGTTCTGAGGCCACTCAGGAGGTGGTCTCGTCTCCGATATCTCGTAAGGCCGTTCCTGTGGAATCTTGTAGACGTAATCCATCACACGCTCAGCAGAGTTCATGTCTTGCTCAACTTGTGTAAAAACAACGACAAGCATTGAGATTAAACCAGAGATTTGAAGAACGTAGGATACCAACAAACCGACTGCCGATGCTCCAATATCGAAAACACGACAAACACAGAGCAATGCGATAAGTAGGGCAAAAAGTGTCGCCAAAAGAGATAAATAGGTGTCAAGCCATCTTTGGTTGGCCACTGTGACGAAATATGCCTCATCCATCTTATTAATTGTGGCAACATTTTTGTTTAAGAATCTTTGAATCAGCTTAAATGCCTTAATTGTGGGCATACCTGTCAATGACTCGTTGAAATTGTTGTAGACATGAGATCTCTGCACGGCCTCCAAACGCTTGACTTCTCGCCCAGAGGCTTGGTAAAAGTTCGCCATGATGATGAACACGGCGACTATGAATGGAACAGCAATTGCGAACCAGGGCATATAAATGATGCACATGATGATCACACCCCAAATTTCGAAAGTAAAATTGACAACCATGCCAACTCTGTCACCTATTTCATTATCTAAGGTATCGGTGTCTTTTGTGAACCGGTTGAGGATTCTTCCCATAGGAGTAGTGTCCATAAAAGACATTGGCACATGTAGTATCTTTCCCAAAGCTTTGATGTTTAAAATTCTCGAAGCCCTGTTCATGACGAAAATGATACTGCAGAACTGAAATACCATTAAAATGACCGCAAGACCGGTAAAAGCAGCGTAAAAGCCGATATAAAATCCGGCGGGTTGATCGAACTTTCTTGATATCCAGAAGGACAACCAATTATTTGTGAAAAGAGACATGAACGTTCCTAAGATGCAGAGGCATAAGATGACGAAAAGAAGCCAATTGAATTTGAACCCTTGAACGCCCGTCAAGATATATCTGCCGTAAACATCCCAACCAATTGCATTAACAGATTTTTCTTCTTCATCATACAATTTGCCGTCCAATTCCACTTTCTCGACCGAATCACTGCTAACTTGGGTTGTGGTCTGTTTGGTGAGCTGTCTTTTTATGAGCTCCTTTTCGCTCGCTTCAACTTCACTTGCCGGTTCCAGCTCATCTTCATCATTTTCCTCGCTTTTGCGGTTGTGCTCCATAAGTGCTTTGAAAGCGCTGTTGGTCAGCTTGAGCTCTTCAAAGGTTCCACGAGAAATAGTTCCATCTCCATTCAAAAAAATAACATGCTCTGCCTCGCTAATGAGCGAAAGCTGGTGCGTGGCTAGAACTCTGGTTTTTCCTTTGAGTATTCCCATGATACATTCGCTCATTATATGCTTGCCCACTTTGGCATCCACAGCACTCAAAACATCATCGAGAAGTATAATGGAGCTGTTTGCATACACCGTCCTTGCCAAACACACACGAGCCTTCTGCCCTCCGGATAATGTGATACCACGCTCACCAATTTCGGTAAGATCACCTGCGGGTAGTATATCGAAGTCACTTTCCAAAGAACATGCACGGATGACTTCTTTGTACCATTTTTCATCGTAAGTTGAACCGAAAAGAATGTTTTCCCGCAATGATGCGCTTTGAATCCAAGGTGTTCCACACATGAGAAGGGATCCATTAACGTATACATCTCCTGATAGTTTCTTCATTGCACCATCCAATGCATGAAGCAAGGAAGACTTCCCGGAGCCAATAGAGCCTGTGATTACAACAAAGGCACCTTGCCTGATATCCAAATTAACATTGTGAAGCTTGAAAGACTTGCGCTCCTTTTCATTGGATGAAGCACTTGAAGTATCACTGACGTCTTTTGCGGATTTCTTCACCTTTTTCTTCAGCTCTTTTTTCTTCTTCTTCTTCAGTTCATCCTTGTGTTCTTCTTTCTCCTCTGACTTTTCGTCATCAAAGTCGAATAGCTCCCATTCAAATTCGCCATCTTGAACAGTAATAGCCAATTTCTTTTCTTCGAGAAGAGCCTGGGTCCGTTCCGATAATATAGTATCTGCGTCTTCCGGGTCTATCTCGTCAGCGGCCAACACAGCGGCCACTCTATTCATACCAAGAAAAGCATCAGTGCTGCCCGCAATCGAAAGGGGGAGCACGAGGAACTGACTCGCCAACAAGTTGAATAGAGACACCGAGGAGAAGATTTCAGCGGGATTTCTAGAGCTTGGCGACGCAATAGCATATAACGTGAGGAAGGAGACCAAGGAACTAACCAAAGCTAAAGATGCTGCCAAAGTGATGATAATCATCCTAGTGATCTCCATACGAAGAAGATATGCCATTTCCCTGCGCCTTATCTTTGTAATGAGAGCATGATATGGCTTCTCCCACGAGTAGAACTTGATCATCTTCAAGTTGTTCAACACTTCTTTCATGTACCCAACTCTGGAATCCGTTGCCTTCTGGGCTGTCTTCCTGAAGCTGAAAAGCAAAGTACTCAACCCTCCAGAAACGAAAACGAAGGCTAACATAAGACCGACACCTACCATAGCGGGAGCCTTGATGTTGTAAATTAAGATCCCTATTGACACACCCACGGGAAATATAAGGACGAAGCCGTAAATGGAGAAGCCTGTGCCTAAATCCACACGAGACACATCGGTACTCATGATGGAAGTGATTTTCGAAGGAGGAAACTTCTTTCGCGAGCGGGTGTTAAGCTTGAATGATTTGTCAAGAAGCGCTTTTGTGAATATTGCTCTGATCTGAGCACCCGTGAGCATGGCAAAATAAACACCTTGGTTGTGAAGGACGTCAGAGACAAACATCAAGATCGCAACGCCAAAGGCGTAGCCAATGCCTGTGCCGATCTTCGTTGGGATTCCCAAAGCCTCCAATTCGACAAAATTGATCAATTTTCGAGACAAAAGAGGGTTGCACGCTTGGCCCACAAGGCCAAGCATGCCAAAGAGCAATGCCATTGAGTACTGCCACAAGAATGTCTCATACAACGATAAGAAACACAACGACTTCAGCGGCTCGTACTCTAGCATGAGATCTTCATCAGTACGTGCACTAACATCGCTGTCTCCTTTCTTCAATGCCAACTGTCTCCTTCTCTTCAAGTACTTCTTCTTGTCTGCGGCCAACCTGCGGTCGAAGATGGCCTGGAACTTTCCAGCGAGATGCTCTACAGTCATCTCGTCGTGCAACTTGAACATGTCTTCCGGAAGCAAAGTCCGCTTGTAGCCCCTGAGCAATACCGGCTTCAACCAGGTGAAAAAGAACCACGAGAACGGGTTGGTGGCCTTTGGATGCACCGGTCTGTCTTCATCTCGAGGCACCGGCGGCACTTTCTTCAGTAGCAACGGCGTGCATAGTCTGTGTTGAAGGGCCGGTTGGGCTTCATCGCCCTTTTCTAGCTCGGCCATAGAAAAATGGTGTTGGAGTGGACAAAAAAGGTTCGTGTGTCGGCGGCAGCGAAGTGGTGGATATTTATGCTGCTAGTTATGCAAGCGATAACAGTGCGGTGATGATGCGCAGAATTGGATTTGCGAGGCTCTCCACTGGCGCAAGCGAGCCCAGAGACTCTAGGTTGGGCCCATCGCGCATTGCAGTCGTTCTGGAGTCGGTGGCGACAATGATTCCTCGCAAATGCAACTTTAAAACGCCAATTGTGGTTGCTTGTTGTTTTCGGGCTGATTTCGCTGCCAACGACTTTGGCCGTTTGGTGCCTTCTACTCCAGTGGCAATGGCTGCGACACCTGCCCAGCGCCAGTGCCAGCGCCAGCGCGAAAATAGTCTACTTTCCCCAGATGGCTGCAAACTCACTACTCGTGGTCGCGGTGCCACACAACACGCAAGTAGTATTTCATTTGAGCAATTGGTTGGGTTTTTTCCATCTCATCATCATGAGTAACTTACCCTTTTTTTGTCAACACTCCTCGAAGCTGCACGGCGCTACCCCGGCTACCGGGCCAAGAAACCAACTATCCGTTTCCGACCGCCGTGGAGCCGTCCGCATGTTCCGCCGCGAGTTCCCTGCGTTATCTCGAGTTCAACAAACGGCTGCGTTTGCCTCCAAATTGTTAGTCACTGGCCCAGCTTTTTTGTTTTTTTCTTTCCGCGGGCGCGGGCGCTGGAAACTATTCAAGGGCCCTGACCACAATTCCACGCAAACAGAGTGTGCGCTCGAGCACCAGGGAAAATGACCATACCACGTGGTGAGCTTCCTCTTCGACTAGGCAGTCTGGGTTTATTCTTTTCTTTTCATAATTGGCTTTTGTATTCTAGGAATTGGCGCTCGCTCAAGCGCGTATTTGAACTTTTCGCCATGGTCCCAGGTTGTTTTTTCAGTCGAAGTGAGACTACGCTCGAACAATGCGGCCTCATGGCTGGAAACGACGCCCTCAGACTGAGGGAGAATTAGTCTTTTCTCATTTAAGCTCTGGTGCATCGGGAGGACGGAGACTAACTCTTTTTTTTTTTTTTTTGGCCAATTATGTTCATGTTAGGCGTTTCGTTGCAGAGTGGAAGAGAGACATTAAACAGGCTCTAGCCAATTTGCATTCATCTGTATGGAAATGCTGAGCTGATTGTTGCAGCCATTCTCGCTTGCTATGGCGATCACATAATTAGACTGCCATTGTGAGCTGAGCAGCTGCGAGAAAATGGAGTTCGGGATCTTCACGTCAAGCATTAAGCATTGAGCATACGCCAAATTCACTCGCTATTGCAATCTATTGTTGGTTGGGGACACACTCTGCTTGGTCGAACAATGCACTTTGGCTTTGTGATATTTCGCTCGGCTAAACTTTGCGGTGTCATGACGAGAGACATAAAGGGAATGTGGCGCCAATAACAATATCAATTTTGCCACCTTTTTTTGGTCCGGGCTCCTGGCAACGCCACCAATTCGCTCGTGAGGATTTTGACTAGGGTGGTTTGCGTCAAAGGGCTCTTCTCACTTTTTGGTTTCATAGTAGATGCTACCATATCGCCTTGCTTGCATAAAGAGGAATGATCACGTCTGGTATTTTTCATCCGACCGGAAGCCTGTTTTACTCATGATCGATCTGTGTCAACATATTTTAATTCTTTTGACCTGAAAGAGTTGTGAGCCTTTACCAGCTTTCAGGTAATAGGTAGAGAAGTGCTGTTAGAAGACGTGATTGGTGAGTAAAAGCATCAGAATTTCTGGATACTCAGGGTCTTCAGATTCTTGTTCAGTCTGATATTATGGCCATAATCCCTTCTCAAAATTTTGCCTCGACCTATAAACGTGTGAAGTTATTTGAGACGTCCCTGGATTGTAGTCACATTCTACTTTATCATCGGCACTTCGAATTTCGAGATGAGGTAGTCATGGCAACACAGTTGCGAGGTTTATAAGGCGGAGATCTCGTTTGCTCCCATATTGACTTACATCTTTGGTTTCAGGCTGCTGTGAACATGTGAGTTTAGTAATCAACGATGTGACCCGACTATATGGCGATTCGCCATCATGTATGGCTTTCATGGAAATCTACATTGATACTTTTTTCTCGTGTTTTAGTTATCTGAACACATTTGACAAGATTGAGCAAAGCATATTACTATAGAAGACTAATCCTCATACACCTTATGTTCTTGAAAAACTCACATTACACAAATCAAGCTTCCCTCACTTTGTAGACAAATGCGACTGATGATGACCGCTTTTTTAATATATCAAAGTACAATGGAAAATCCTATGCTGTATCAATGAGCATTTCAGCCACATCGGTGTTAGTTTTTGTGATAATAGTCCCGAAGAACCTAATTTTACCCAAAATACGTTTTAAGCTGGCGAACTTTCGATATTCATCAATGGAAGAGAGATGAGAGTCTCATGGAATGATCTCCCCAGGTTATCACAATACAGGACTCATCACCAGCAAATCACATGTCTGGTTATTCAGAAGCTCGGAAATGCCTGAAGTCACTTTTTGTCTATAGCTCCTTAACTTCAGCCACGAATTAATCTACAATAATTACATCAAATGAAGCTCCGAACCGTAGAGTTTTGAGTTTTTCTTTTTTTTTTTTATGGCAACAAATTCCGATAAAGGTAAAGAAAACTTATCGCTATAGAAAACAAATCTTCGATCAGCTTCACTTGATAGAGACACTTATAAGCGTCTCTCAGATATTACAGTCCAAATGGACTAATTTCGCATCTCTTGTTTGAGTTGACGTTTCCGGAGATAGTCCTGCTCCAGGGTATCGGTCAATAATCTGATTAGTGATAATAGTAAATTGATGATTAGCGATCACTGTTATAGACAACTGAGTGAAATTTATAGATCTGTAGTCCCTCATGAGGCATAACTGAGTCCGTTTTCGATTCATTAGTCTAGATGTTGTAATTGACAATACTGAGGTCTATATTCGCAAATTTCGGTCAAAATTCAGCTTGGACATCTTCTCAGACAACCCGAAGAGTACATACGCAACCATAACACAATTTATCGGTCGCTGAGCCTGTTTAAATGCAATGTTCTTTGTCACATATCTATTTACCGCACGCCATAAATTTCCCTACTATTCCGATATAGTGTAACGGCTATCACGGTTCGCTTTCACCGAGCAGACCGGGGTTCGACTCCCCGTATCGGAGGCTCTTACTTTTTTTTAACTGCCCTAGAACCAGTTCCTCCATTTTACTCCGCTTTATCTTTAATCTCGCATTGCCAACGCCCAATGTGTGATTCGCCCAAAAGTGAAGAAGGCGATCGCGGAAAAAAATTACGTCGGTAGACCGGGCAAAAAGAAAAGTGGCCCTAATGCACAAGGGCACCGCTCCAGCCACAGCCGCGCACGCTCCCGCCAAGCAAATCTTACGGCGCCCTCTCTCAAACGCTATCTTAGGCCAAGCACTTCTCATACATGTTCCTAGCCTAAAAAGGGTGCCCAGCAACAGGGTACGAGAAAATAACCTGCCACAAGAAAAACATCAAATGTGTCAAGCGCCGCCGCTCGTGTCGTCTATTAATTTTCCCCTGTACCCCTAGATCATATTTAGGTTAGCTGCTTCGTGGGATCTGGGGAAGTATCGCCGGGTTGGGGCGAAATTCGCACAAGGAAAAACTGGGGCCTGGTGGATAAATGCCGCGGTGCCATGCGATGGAACGGCGCCAGCGAAAAGAAATGGCTCTGAAGAATAAGCCTTAAGGGAACGCACGCAGGTGATAGACGGCAAAAAAGTGCGGTATCCCTTGCGACAGGCAGTTGTCGGTGCACGGACCCTGAATTTATTTGTTCTATTTTATTTTTTTTTTTTTATCTAAAGGACGCAACCATCTCATGTGGTTGCATTCCGGTGTTAGGCCACTTCCATAAATTACGATTATGGTAAATACTATTTTTTATCCAGGGTCTTTTGCTCCGATCTCTGTTGTCTCAAGGGCCCTGGACACAACACGGATACTGCGAACTTCGTGGGGCGCCCAGCGGCAGCGAGCGTAAGAGGCACCTCTGGAAGGGCATTTTGCAACCTTGATTGTGCGAAGTCTGTGGGGAAGCACCTCAGGGCTCATCCCTCGTGTGCCGAAGATAACGCATCTCCGCATAAGGCAAAATGCAAAATGCCTCTCCGTTACCTTTGGCGCTGTACTATCGAAAATTTGTCACTCCACACCTTTCAACGTTTATAAATACGATACGATTTACGTGATTTGTGATTTGAATTTTTTTGTGTTCTAATTTTCTTCAATCCACATTTATTTAATATCACTACAGCGTCATGTCTACGGAAAAACTTCAGAACGACGATAAGGTCGTGGATGAGAAGTACGTTGATGCCGATGAGCACTCACTTGTGAGGTCTCAGGACGAGTCGTTTCCCCAGACGGAAGAGGGCGGTGAGCCCACCGACCACGAGATGAAGACTCTCAGGCGTGTGGCCAGAAAAATCCCCATGTCATGTTGGCTTGTTGCCATTGTGGAGTTGTCGGAGCGTTTTACCTACTACGGTTTGTCGACGCCTTTCCAGAACTACATGCAAGGTACCAGAGACTCCACCCCCAAAGGTGTTTTGGGCTTGAACCAGTCGGGTGCCACCGCCTTGTCGTACTTCTGGCAGTTTTGGTGTTATGTGACCCCCATTTTCGGTGCTTGGATAGCTGACACTTACCTCGGCAAGTACTTCACCATCTGTATTTTCTGCATTGTGATGATGGTGGGTATCTTCATTTTGTTCATCACTTCGCTTCCATCTATTGCTTCTGAAACTACCTCTTTGGCTGGTTTCATTGTGGCCGTCATTGTCATTGGTATCGGTACCGGTGGTATCAAGTCCAACGTGTCGCCTTTGATTGCTGACCAGATTCCAAAGGAGAGACCTTCCATAAAGGTGTTAAAGTCTGGTGAGAGGGTAATTGAGGACCCCAGCATCACCGTCTCCAACGTGTTCATGTTCTTCTACCTTATGATCAACATTGGTGCGCTTTCGGTCATTGCAACGACCGAGTTGGAACACCATGTCGATTTCTGGGCCGCTTTCCTTTTGCCTCTCTGTTTCTTCTGCGTGGGTATTTTGGCTCTTGTGTTGGGTAAGAACAAATACGTGAAAGTCCCAGTTGGTGAGAAAGTGATTGCCAGATCTTTCAAGTGCGCTTTTATCGCTTTGTCGAAGTTGAACTTCGACGCTGCTAGACCTTCTCATCACCCAGATCGCGAGTTTCCTTGGGACGATGCCTTTGTTGACGAGGTTCAGAGAGCCTTGTACGCATGTAAGGTGTTTGCTTTCTACCCTATCTACTGGTTAGTTTACGGTCAAATGAACAACAACTTTGTTTCTCAGGCCGGTCAGATGGAGCTCCACGGCTTGCCCAACGATATCTTGCAGGCAATCAACTCCATCACGCTTATTATCTTCATCCCTATTTGTGAGAGAATTGTCTATCCGTTTATCAGAAGATACACTCCCTTCAGAGCTGTGACCAAAATTTTCTGGGGTTTCATGTTTGGTGCTGCTGCCATGGTGTACGCCGGTGTCTTACAGCATTTCATCTATAAGGCGGGCCCATGTTACTACTTCCCAATGGCCTGTGATCCTCAGTACAAAAACGTCCCCAACCATATTCACATTGCCCTTCAGACTCCTTGCTACTGGTTGATTGGTATGTCTGAGATCTTTGCTTCGATTACCGGTTTGGAGTATGCGTACACCAAGGCGCCTGTGACAATGAAGTCCTTCATCATGTCGATTTTCCTTCTTATGAACGCCTTTGGTTCAGCTCTTGGTATTGCTCTTTCTCCAGTGTCTGAAGACCCTAAGATGGTGTGGACGTTTAACGGTTTGGGTGTGTCTTGTTTTATTGCCGGGTGGATATTCTGGTTCACATACAAGCACTACAACTACAGAGAAGATGAGTGGAACAACTTGGAGTACAGGCACGAAGATCTTTACCACCCAACTGAGACCAGAGACCCTGAATTGGAGCCAGTGGTCTCTCTCACTCGTTCTTTCAAGCAGTATGCTTAAGATTGCTAGGTATAGAATCGGGGTTAAATATTGTGACGAGGTTACGGGTTAACACGGTACTGTTTAATAAATACAAAGAGAAACGTAAATACTAGAGTGTAATGAGATATTAGCAGCGATAACTAATTCGATTTTAACAACCGAATATCCTCAAGTGACAAGGAAAGAGGAAGCGAGGTTTTGTTTTAAACTTGGTTGCACTTGACTCTTATGAGGCTTTGCTGGGAGGCTGTGAATGTAACACCGGGGTAATCAATGCATAGGCTGCGCTCGCTTTCGCCTGAAGTTTACGATGATTATCGACAGACTAAAGAAGGTGGGGTGGGTGGTAGGTTTCTACTCCATCAACGTGGGGAAAGGGTCTTAGCCCCGATGCATGGAATCGGAAATATACTTTCGAGGTTTTCTTTTTAAATCTCTCCACACTCTGATCCACTTGCGGTTATTGGCGGTTAGCAGCAGTAGAAGCGCCGTACACTCGAGCTCTCGACCCCATCAAGTACGAATATTTTTTTAAGGCAGTTTTGAGTTAGGTAAGGCATACCTTATATGATGAAGTGTTAAGAGTGAGACGAAATATGCGTTCTCGATTCTAGATAGCTCATTGCCGTTATACGGGGGGTTCACTACATATTTGAGAAATGGCTGCAAATTCGCATTTTTGACACAAATGCTTGCGAAGGCAAAATCAAGCCATAAACTTAAAAAAGAATGATGAAAATATTGTCATCAATGCATCAGACCTGATTTAGCGGTTGTCCTCTCTTTCTCCAGAATCCTCTCCATCCTGAATGTGACTTTCGGTGAGTTCGAAGTTCGAAGCGTTTGAAGTTCGTAGGGTTGATCTTCTTGTCTCCTTAAGCAATTCCACCGAACAGCTTGAGGCCGCCTCTTGTATAGGTCTCCTTAGCTTTTTCCGAGTAGCTCACAAAAAGAAGCTTTACAAAGTTAACCAGGCACTTTCTTAAGAAGGTTTTGTAGTGTCAAATGGATGAAGAATCACCAATGCAGACTTTATAGGCTACTGATAGGCACATCCCAAACTAAAGGTTGTCATATATGGCATTCATCGGATCAATAATGGTATACGCTTACCTGAAATCTTCGAGGTGTCTAAACAGTTAGGATCATTAAACAAGGCAACAATACAGAACTTACGTATGGAGACAAATGGTCTCAGCCTCAGTCATCGGATACAGTTAGTAGGTCCACAACTCATAGTCAATAGCCAAGACTCACCAATATTTCACAAGTATTAGATTGGGTGCCAAGATCTTGGTGTCTACTAGAGCCATCATCTTGATCAGGAAGTCTCATCAAAATTTGATACTGCGACACCGACGAACCACTTAAAAATCACCGAGCGGTGAATCTACACCACACTGTCAATAATACTCACTTATACCTTCTACGACTACGTACCAAGGAGAATCGTCAAAAGTCAGATAATTAGCGGAAAGCAAATGCTGAACCCAAGATAACCAGTGGCAATTGGCATTGGACCACCCATTTTCCTCTTGATCTTTTTTTTTTTTTGGAACATGGAGTGGTCTTCTTAGTCAACAACTATCTACCCTTGAGCCTGCACCGCGACGCGCCCTATACTTCAGGATAAATTCATCACCAAGACAGCACGTTACTCACTTTGACTGCCATTATTTCCCAGCGAACTATTGTCCTCGGATTTTGGGTTCATGGATGCCACACAGCCGACACAGACACAGCCGACGCAACAGTCGGCGCCAACGCAACGTGAGGATGATACTGCTGACGAGAACCATATCTGTAGGCTCATTTGCACCACGGGCCAGTATAGACATTTTGATTTGAACAAAAACGCCCCCACGCGTACCCCAGCTCTGCTGCTGAAGAAGACATGGTTATTTGGCAGAAACACAGAATGCGACTTCGTGTTGAGCTGCTGCACTCGTCTATCGAATAAGCACTTCAAGCTATGGCTCAACGTGAACGACAAGACGCTATGGATTCAGGACACATCTACGAATGGAACCCACCTTAATGGCAATCGAATTGTCAAGGGATCCAATTATATCGTGAATCAGGGAGACGAGATTGCTGTTGGTGTGGGTGTGCCGAAGGACGTGATACGGTTTGTGGTGCTCTTTTCTGACGCTTACAACCCGCTTAACTCATCTAACAATCTTGTCATCAAGGATGAGGGCATATACAAGGATTTCATTATCAAGAATGAGACAATTGGTCAAGGTGCATTTGCAATTGTCAAGAAGGCAGTGGAGAGAAGTACGGGTGACTCGTACGCGGTGAAAATGATCAATCGTAGAAGAGCTATACACGCTGGCGGAAAGGGTGCCATGTTGGGAGTTAATAGAGAGCTTGAAATTCTTCGAAAACTTGATCACAGAAACATCGTTAAGCTCAAATCATTCTACGAGGACATCGAGAACTACTACTTGGTCATGGAGTTTGTACCCGGCGGAGATCTTATGGACTTTGTCGCTGCCAATGGTGCAATAGGTGAAGATGCTACTCAAGTAATTACCAAGCAAATTTTGGATGGCATAGCCTATGTGCATCGTTTGGGAATCTCTCACAGAGATTTGAAACCCGATAACATTCTTATTATGCAAGATGACCCAATTCTAGTCAAAATCACCGACTTTGGCCTTGCTAAGATCAGTGACAATGCAACGTTTATGAAGACATTTTGCGGCACATTGGCGTATGTTGCCCCAGAAGTTATCACTGGTAAATATGACCTGCAACAAGCATCTGAAGACACAAAGAATACAAACTACAGTAACTTGGTTGATATATGGTCGCTAGGTTGCTTGGTGTATGTGCTTTTGACGTCACACCTACCATTTAATGGGAAAACTCAAGGCCAAATGTTTCAGAAAATCAAGAGTGGCGAATACCATGAATCACCGCTCAATTCGTATGAAATTTCTGAGGAGGGTCGTGATTTTCTTAAGTGTTGTTTGCAAGTTGATCCAAGAAAAAGAATCGTGGCAGAAGAAGCCTTGCACCACTCCTGGCTTGAAGATGTGGAGCCTTTCACCCAAGAGACACAGGATTCTCAAAAGGTGAGTTTGTCACAGTCAACGTCACAAAAATCAAGGAAGATCGAGAACGGACTCCATGTGAATGCATCTATGAGCAAATTGGATGATGATGTAATGTTTAGGCCATTGGAAGGGGAGAGAAACAAGAAGCATAAGGATAGCAACTCTCAATTCAAGGTGCCTAGGAGGGTTGTTCCTTTACCTCAGTCTCAACCGCTTCATCCCAACTCACAAAAAGCAAATATGTCAAACCAAATACTGCCATTGAAACGCAAAAGCGATGACATCAATAGAAAAAGACCTTCACGAGTCTTCGAGGATGTTGAGGTGTCCAAGAGAGCAAAGATTGACGAAGCTAGGGTCAAAAACCTTAGAATAACCGACGAGAAGATAGATGGCCCACCCAAAGATAACTTCATTACATTGCGGCCACTTTGTGATTCAGTCACCAAAAAACCGATCTACATTCGTCAGGGTGTCAATCCATATGCAATTGGTAGAAACGAAACATGTGATACGTTTATCAATGATGATAGAATGTCAAAGATTCATTGTTTGATTCATAAGCGCCGTCATCCCGTTACACAAGTATCCATTTATGAAAGCCCTGCTCATTGTTTAGAAGACATTTGGTTGTTGGACTTCAGCACAAACTCGTGTTTTGTTAATGGCGTAAGACTCGGAAAAGGCAAGAAGGTACAGTTGTTTAACAAGGATAGAGTAGATTTCTTTGTCGACGACACGGTCAACCAACTGTTGAGCTATAAAGTTCAAATTGATGACCCTACAGGGCTTTATGGTGGTGGCGAAAAGGTTGGCGATCAATTTGTCAATGTTCTTCAATTTGATAGTTCCGACGTTAAGCTTCGTCCGCCCGTTGTATCAGTTGCAAATCCTGCTGGTGAATCAGCTGTTGCCAATCGCAAGTTGTCAATGCCAAGTCAGGAACTTGGTGGAGGCATAATGAGTGGGAATGGAGGCAACTTTAATCCGCTGTTACGATTGCAAAGGCGCTTGCACGATAGCACAAAATCTCCCTCGAAAACTAGCCTGTCAAAAAGGGCCAGCTTACAAAGTGGACAAGAACGTCCGGCAAATTCTTGGGTTTGAGACCCTGACATTTATCATACTTATATAAATTAATGTGTATAATTAGGTGAATCGCGGCACAGCTGGCTTCTTTGGACTTAATCTAAATTGACGGATTTCGGAGACCACATTCTCCTTATCCGGACTACCCACTACAGATGCTCCAGTCACTTTTTTGGTATAGTCTGAGATCGATGGTGCTCCATTAGCATTCGAAGAATCTACCAATCGGCGAAGCTTTGAAGTTTTCGTAAGCCCGTGGATGATGTGGTCCTTATCACGCAAAGTTTCTTTGAGCAGCATGATCTCTTCTTCTTGTTGTCGTAGTAAGGAGTCGTAATGTTTGTTCGAAGGATTAGTGGGTTTCAGTGACGCGGCAGAGTTCATTGCTGCCAACTGCAGGTGTGCCAAACGAAGTTGATTCTCCAAAGATGCATTATACTGCTTATATTCTTCATTCTCGTGAGTCAACCTCTTGTAGAATTCCTCGAGATTTGCCATCATCTTTTGCAGAGAGAATTTGTCAATCTCCATTCCCAAAATATCGTTGAGAGCATCGTTTCGTAAAAGGACTACTTCTGTCCTGTTTAAGTCTGATAGACGGGTGAGATGTTCGACCTTTTCTTGAAGCACCTTAAGCTCGCCCTGTAATTGTGCAGAAGCAGGATCCTCTGATACTTGAGAGTTCATTTGCCACACCCCAGAGTGTATCTTTAGGAGGGCGAGCTCGTTCTTCTGATTTTCAACGACTCTTTTCAATTCTTCTATCATCCTGTGGGCTTCTCCATCACCGATTGATTGCTTCCTATTAGCATTGACTGACAATACTATATCCTTTGCCCGAGCAGCAAATCGAAGAGTATTTGTCGTTTCAGTAACATACTGTTGAGAAAGGCCAGGCAGATTCAGACCCAAGTGAACATTGCACAAGATCAGAATAAGAGCCAGTCCTGAAAGGGACGGTTGTAGAAGTCTCGTGAGTTTCGAATCCCTGTAGGGGATGTGGTCCATAGCGCCGCTATTTGATGCAAGCGAGAGCTTATTTATGACAGTGGAGAGAGCGAGTAGCGACTTGTTGATATACGACCCCTCCTTCCGCCTTTCAGCACACAGCGTTGCCCTCTCAGAACCAGCCAAATCACATAATGAAAGAGTAGATCTATGCTCAAACCTCAGAGCCATGTCTATAGTGTGGAGTCGAAGTTGTAAGATTGCGTGGGAACGAGACAGTCTGGCGTTGTAGTCCGTGGCCGAGGTTTTGCGTTTCATATCACCAGCTTTGATGAGCTGGAGCAATGACTGTTTTGAAGAAACTGTAGGCGTGTTGACTCCCATTATCTTGATGCCATAGTCTGGATCATCCCTTATTTTGGGCTCATTGTGGGAGCTGAAGGCACCAGTGCCCGTTCCAAGAAGGTCCACTATTTTCTCGTTATATATTTCCAAATACGTCACCGAGAGCGAGTACGAGCACCCCAGGTTAGGTGAGTCTATCTTATTAAAAATGTCGTCTATGGCCAATCTGACGAATCCTGGATCATTGTCTTCGCCTCTCATTGAGTAAGTCTTACCTGAGCCAGTCATACCATAAGCGAATAACGTTGAATTGTAGCCCTCATTGAGGAACATGTGCACCAACTGAGCACACGAACGTTCGTAAACAACTCTGTTTGTCACATCCATCGACGATGCAAATACATGGTCGAAAGTATAGGAGGAATTGTCCTGGGTGTTGGTGATGGTATTGGCGTAGTCAATGTGCCACACTTGGTTCTGGGAATTCCCACTTGTATGTGGGTTTGGTCTTATACTGACAGTGATTGAGCCCGTGTACGGCTCAGGCCGGAATGTAGGCGTGGAGGGCCTCGAGCCCATACTTGAAGATGGTCTCGAAGAAGGAATGTGAGGCAGCAGTGGTCTGTAGCCTCTGGCGGAGGCCGGCCGCTTGAGGTCTGAGTAGCTGGATCGTGGTGTGGGGGTTCCCCGTCCTGAGCGGTACATGTTTTTAATAAAGGCTATCTTGTAGTTGCAATTGAGCACTCTATCAATGAGCTGGGGTGTAGTAGATAGCTTTGTTTACATCAACACCTAATCGGGTAGGTGAGAGTGGGACACTGGTGGAGGCTTGAATTCAGGTTCTCTATAAAGAAGATGGTAGAGTAAAATATTAGCAAGGATAGCGACTAGTTGAAAGAATTGCAGAAGAGTTTTTTGGTGGCATAATTGAACGGTGACGTTCAAATGGCTGCAAACGTCCCATGGTCAAAAAGGGTAATGTTATGATGAGCCGCGAGCCTCCAACAAATATAGCGTTGGCTGCGAAATCTGAGCCCTACCACCCATTAATCGTAGCTCCTAGAAAGACCTTTTCCGCAAACATAGCATTTAATTTTACCACGACTCCATATATTAGCTGTATACCAGCAACTTGCCCTTTCTTTACAAATAAACCGCACGTTCAACCTACACCATGTAGCAAGGAACGTCAGCAGGGTCCTTGTCGTACTGTAGCTTCCACCACTTGTACTTATGCAAATGGCATAGACTGAGCAGCGTGAGCGATTTCATAGCAATCACCAGCTCCGACACCGAGGAAAAGTGCACCGTGATGGTCCATGTGTTCGTTATGTAGGGCTTGATCTCGATGACCTTACCAAACTGCGACATCTCGGTCCGTATCTGTCCCACATCGTATCCTTTCGCAAATAACGAAGCTGTGTCTTGAACATGTCGCCTCGAATAGTCTGCACTGGCATGTACAGTGTCTGAGGCAGTCATGCGGATTACTCTTGTAGCACGAGACTTGTTGACCGCCTCCATCACATACTCTTGCACGGGACATCGCATGGCGATTTCAAACGGGAGCCATTTGACTATGGGGCGTTTGCCGTTGATGCTATAGAGACCGCATTTGGCGTAACGAAAAAACTCCTCTGCTGATGTTCGGTAGAAAAAGTGTAGTTGTACAAACCGCTCGGGAACGTCTCCCTCGATCACCTTGTCCAACTGGCCTCCTCTCACCAGGGAGACGATATCGGCTAGGCTAACGTCGTGCGGCAAAGACGTGAGCGTAACGGCCCTCAAATTGTAGTCTCTGACAAAAAACGGTCTTGTTAAATTCCTGACCCTGGGTTTCCTCTCGAGGAGCCTTCTCTCAGCACCTTCGCCATTCAGAGTGAGCCCAGGAAGCACCCCTAACGGGAGATCATAGATAGGATTAGCTCGGCTAGACTTCAAATGAAACCGCTCTAGCTGGTCAGTAATATACTCCTTCATGAGGTGCTTCCTGCCCGTTGAATGGAGCTGCTTGGGCGATTTGGGCCTTCTTTGATAGTGGCTCCAAAAACGGGCGGGCATTGTCTCGTAGTTGGGGTTTTCCTTCGGCGGGTCGAAAGAGGTTTGAGCGGTGGAGACAGAATGAAACATAGCAATCTAATAATTGAAGCAATTGGGTTAGTAGTAACTAGAGGAAGAAGGAGTGGTTAGGAGAAGTAGATGGAGGTCGCATTTTGCAGCCATTTTGTAGGTGCGCAGAGGCATACTTTGAAAACCCTATACTACAACTTGCCACCAATTTCAAGTCACGCAAGAATTTAATTGCCTTTTGGGCGATATCAAATATACAGATTTAAACAGATTTTAAATTCCTCTTGAGAAAGAATATTCTAGTGTAGATTAGGTAGCTGAATGCGTTTGATACCCATGACAGTGAATTGGCCTCAAGAGCACTTGCTAGAAGAACCAAGTAATTGCTACCCGTGATTCAAAAGTGCCAGTCAACTTTCATGATTTACTCGTCGTATCTGAAATTCTAGACTTTAGAAATGAACTACACTAGAGGCACTTGATCGTTGGAACATGGAGTCCTCTGCAGTACCCCATCACTGGCTCACTGAATCCCTTCTCAAAAACCACATTAGCTCTTCTCAGGTGAATGTCAAGATCGTGACTATCCAGCCTTATTCGCAAGCTTCCTCGTGCCAGCCAATACTTCGAATACGTGATGGAGGGTGCCGCCAAAAGAAGTGCTCCCATAGCAGCGGAAGATGCTTCAAAAAAAGCTAAAGTGTATGCTGCTCCAGGCAAAGTAGTCCTGGAAGCAGATGTGGGCGTCACACAGTACATCAATGAGTCTTACAAGACCGGAGGAGGGTTCTATGGGACCATCAAGCAGCGGTATTCTGACTTTCAGGTGAACGAAGTGTCGTTGGATGGGACAGTTGTGCGTTTAACCGATGAGGGCATCGACTTGGGAAAAACAAAGAAAGAAAGAAAACAGGAAAGGAGGCAGACGGAGCGTGCTGATCTCCAAGATAAATCTCCCGAGGAGCTTGAGGCTATTAAGGCAAAACGTGCTCAGGAGAAAGAAGAGAAACCAGAGAATGGCGATGCTTCTTCTCCAAAGTATGAGCTCAGTGAGGAGCACAAGGCTCGTTTATTACAGTTGATGAAGCCTGAGGAGCTTCAAGAGATTGAAGACCTCTTCACAACTGGTGGCAATATGGAAACCAAGACCCAATTTGACGATAAGGCCACAAGAACGCAGTTGCATCAGCTCCTCAGACAAGCATTCCAAGGCAAATTGGAAACCATGACATCGCCTGAAAACACATTCAAGGTTGCATTATCCAAGGGCACCAACAATAACAGAGGACGTAACGTCAATCATGTGGACGATCTGGGCGTGATCAACTACGGCTTGGGCCCATTCAAGAATTATTTGCATTTCACCCTCTACAAGGAGAATAGAGAGACGATGGAAGTAGCCTCAATGATTGCCAAGTACCTCAGGATCCCCCACAAGGCTGTGAAGTACGCTGGTACGAAAGATCGTCGTGGGGTCACTTGCCAGAGACTCAGTGTCCATAAGGGCAAGGTTCAAAGAGTAACTGCTCTCAACAAGGGGTTGAATGGATCTATTCTTGGTGGGTTCAAATATGAGAGCACATCTCTTGCTCTTGGAGACTTGAAGGGAAACGAGTTCTTGATTGCCATTCGTGATGTTCAAACTGAGCAGGAAAACCTCGAGGAAGTCGTTGACAAAGCATTTAATTCTCTCAAAGATAAAGGCTTCATAAACTACTACGGCTTACAAAGATTTGGAACGTTTTCCATCTCAACTCATGTTTTGGGTATCGAACTACTCAAGGAAAACTGGAAGAATGCTGTTGATCTCCTTCTAGCTGAACAAGATAGAACTGTCGCTGAGTCTGTCGAGGCCCGCAGAATTTGGGCAGAAAACAGAGATGCTGCTGCTGCTGCTAAACTCATGCCTAGGCGTTGCTTTGCCGAGCAAACTGTCCTTAATACTCTAGCCAAGGAGGAGAGAATCGACGTCGATGGAGCTGAGGATTACCACAAGCAAGCTTATTTCCGTGCAATTATGCAAATTCCCAGGAATTTGCGTCTTATATACGTTCATGCCTACCAATCTTATGTTTGGAATATGGTTGCATCAAAGAGAATCGAGCTCTTTGGCTTGGAGGTACGTGAGGGAGACTTGATCCTTGTTGAGCAAAAGAACCCTGAAAACCAGAAAGTCGTGTCCATTGATGAAGATGGAGAAGAATTCGAGGAGGATGTCGCAGGCACTGCTTCTGATAGAGTTCGTGCACTCACAAAGGAGGACATTGACTCAGGCAACTACCTGATCTATGACGTTGTACTTCCTTCGCCAGGATACGATGTGGTGTACCCAACAAGTCCAGAGCTCATGGCTGTGTACGAGCAGGTGATGGCGAAAGATGGCCTTGATCCTCACAACATGCGTAGAAGAGTCCAAGAGTTCTCCTTGGCCGGTTCTTACCGACCACTCATGGGAAGGGCTGAGCAACTTTCGTACAAGATTGTGAGACACAGAGACAATGATGATCCGATATTGCGCACCGACTTGGAGATCTTGCGTGCTAAGAAGGAAAAAAACGAAGACCTAGAAAGAGTGATAGACTGCTCGGGCACCGAAGATGCAACTCAGACAGCCATAGTCTTGAAGATGCGTTTAGGCGTAAGTTGCTACGCTACCATGGCACTCCGAGAGTTTATGAAGGCCGACACTAGTCGATTCAGTGCCAATTTCGATGTCAAATCGAACAAGTAAATAGTCCACTGTTGAGCGGAAACCCATTGACCCGAGCGCCGTAAGACCGAACTGGCACCATGCCTCCATAACCGCACCTTTGCTGCGATCCTTCATGAAAGCCTTATCACCAATATACGTCTCCACACATCGGAATAGTTTCTGCAAACATTCATAACTTTTGATCTGAAGAATATGGTCAATGCACCTAAAGTGAAACTTCTCAATACTGATTACGCATGGAGGCTTCTTCAGTCTCCGGGGCCTAGGGTGGTCCCAGTTGACGCAACCTGGTACATGCCTAACTCATCCAAAAATGCCAAAACAGAGTTTGCCCAAGAAGATCGTATCAAGGGTTCTGTCTTTTTTGACTTGGACTCAGTATGTTGCAGAACAAGCAAATACCCTCACATGCTTCCTCCTCATAGATTGTTTGACAAAGAGGTGGGCAAGTTGGGCATCCAAAGCGAAGACCTCGTTCTTGTCTACGATAGACAAGGAATATTCTCTGGGCCCAGAGCAGCTTGGACATTTGCTCTTTACGGTCACAAAAATGTATACTTGTTAGACCACTATCTTCAGTTCAAGGAGAAGCATCCAGTCGAAAAGGGTCCACCAAGCGAGTCTCCAGCATCAGAGGGTGACGAGTCAGGATACAAGGGCATTGACAACACAGAGTTCACCAAAAATTATCGCAGCCAGGTCATTGAGTTTGACGAATTGGCTGACCTCGTTGTCCTGAGAAGCTTGGATGATTACTACTTGTTTGATGCGAGAAGCGCAGATAGATTCCATGGCAAGGCTCCGGAGCCCCGTAAGGGCTTGCTGTCTGGACACATACCTGGTGCTCTCAGTTTGCCATTTGGCAAAGTTTTGAACGAGAACGGTCAATATAAAACACGCGAGGAATTAATTGAGGTCTTCAAGAATGACTTTGGGCTCGACTGGAACGAGCCATTGGATAGAAAGGGCGTCATAGTGATGTGTGGAACTGGTGTTACAGCGGTGATTCTTCGCTTGGCTATCGAGAAGATTAACCCTGATATTCCTATTCGTGTTTATGACGGGTCATGGACAGAATGGGCTCAGAGAGCTCCTGATTTGATCGTTGAAGGGAATATGTAGATTAGCTCCATAACCTTACCGTCTTGTCAACACCGCCAGTAACGAATATACACCTCATGTTTGATTCGATCTTCTTCAAAATGGCTTCCTCGGTACGCTCGTCATTTTTGTTAAACTCCACCTCAAACAGCGCCATGTGAACTGAATTGACAAAACTTTCATGTGCTTGTAGAATCTTTCCACAGAGAACCAGACCTTTCTCTATTAATGTAGAAAGATCCCATACTCTAATAGTTTTATCGTCAGCACCACTTATGATAAAGCGTCCGCCAGGGTGGATGCATAAGCTTTTTACCCACGACTGATGTCCGATTAGATCAGCAAGGTGCCAGCCTTGCGAATTGTTGAGAATGGAAGGAGCAGGAGGACGATTAGGGCGGAATGCCGGAGGGGGTAGAAGCCACAACTTGATCAAGTTGTCTCTCCCAGCAGATACACAATACTTGTACCCCAAAGTCTGGATATACGATGGGTCATTGACAATTTCCTCCGTCAAATAATTAAATTTGTCGAGGTTTTGAAGCACAAATCCATCAATGTACTTGTTCGAAAGGTGGGGCAAGAATTTCACACACTCTATAACGTGGGTGTGTCCCAAAAGAAGCGCAAGACCGATCCCTGTGTCAGCATGCGAGAGCCTAATAGACTGGTCGTTTGAGCATGTAAGCAAGAAGTCGCCCATGGACGATCTAGTATCCCCAAGCGCAAGCTTATGCTCCACAGATGCAGCATCGACGTCTCTGACCCATTCACTGTGGCCCACGAACTTTCTAATGCAAATGCCGCTCTTTAAGTCCCACACACGCACAGAATGGTCTCGAGAAGCAGTGTAAAGAATAGAAGGGTTGGACGGAGAAAAGCAAACAGAAGAGACTGTGTGTTCGTGACCCGTGAGCGTTCGTACATGCTTAAGAGTGTCGCTTTCCCAAATTTTCACCGTCAAGTCCAGGGAAGACGTGGCCATCAACCAGTCTTTTGGTCCGGTGTCCGCCAATGCAACAGGAAATGGCAGCCATTGTAAGCTGGTGACGCCTCGGGTGTGAGCAGCAACGTTTTTCTCTGGGATCCCCAGAGAGTCGTTCACTATGCTCCATGAAATCAAGCTCCCATCTGAGCATCCGGCAACAACCAAGGGAAGCAGTGGATGAACTGCAACAGAAGTGACAAGCTGATTCGACAGCGTCTTGTAAGTTTTCGAGTTGATATTCGGAAGCCAACCGAGCTTATCTCGAGGAAGCACTACTGCAGAGCCGTTCAGGCCATTTTGCGAAAGAGAGTCAAGAAGCAGCTTATACGAGACCACCTCGTTTTCCAAATCTAGAATTTTCTTCTGGAGTCTCACCACCGTGGTCCATTTCTTCTCTAAGTAGTTGGATACGATTGTTTCTGTCTGCAGAGGGTTGATCTCGAGAAGGTGCTCGAGTTTCGGTAGAAGATCCGTGTCCAGCTCGGAGGAGGCAATTATTTGCTCCGCATACTGGTATATGGCTTTGTGAAGCTCCTGCCGCTGCTTGGATGTGAGACGCGACATTTAGTGTTTGGGAGTCTGATGGATGCTGATGGCTGTTGTGGTTTCAATGTTAGTAAATACAGGCGCGATGGAATCTGGGGTGGATGGGTGGAGTTGCACAAAGGGAGTAATTCCGGAGATAAAACTTACGGAATGGGCTTGAAAAACAAAAAAAAAAACTAAGAGGCGAAGAGAGATTGCCAAGATGCGTCTATTCTATTGGGCGATCGAAAAAGCTTTCAGTTGGGTGGACTTGAGCGTGGACGTTTGCTAGATGAATTGAGAGAAAGGTTGTCGCAGCCAAAAAGAGATGCGCTAAGGGGAATCGTGCTCCACCTCACAAGGCGATATGGATCAAATCACAAGAAAAAAGCTTGAAAGTGAAGGTCAAAGCTTCTCATTCGGACTCGTTCTTTATTGAATGCGTAACGTGTAAGACCGTGTCGAACTTGAGCAGACTGACGTAAGGATGACATTGAAAGCTGTGCATTCCCAAGTTAATACTCCATCTTGAATCAATTTTTCTTTGCCTTTTCCTCCATTCATCTTCTTTTACTGATACCTCAGCAACTCCCCTGGCTTCACTACTTCTTTAAGGCTGCGAATCTCGCTTTCAACGCATCAAAGTCCAGCTCGTCCTTCTTCGGAGCAACCTGACTGGCTACACTTGGTCGCTGCTCAAAATCTGCCGCGATGGGCTCCTCCGTAAGCCCACCTCCGCTCCCAGAATCTGACCCCGAGTCTTTATCATCATCTTTTGGATCCGAGAGAGGAGGCGGCATCTCCTCCTTGAGACCCAGGTAGGGAACACCGTACGTTTTCGCAATCTCGCTTAAATACAAGTCCACAAGGACCTCTGAAGGCGGGTCAATGGCGCACCGTTTTGTAATTTTGCTAGGGACATACTCTCCGTTGGAGTTGGTGTGCACGGCTGCAGAAAACTCGGGGCCATACCTGTGTTTGAGCAAATCTCCCAATGCAATTAATTCCTTCACTTCCGTGTGATGACAGGCGTAGATGACCAGCAGCACTGCTTCTTTTAAATTTGGATCGACTTCATGCTTCAGCGTGTCTAATACTATGGATAGTCTGGCGAGTAAAAGCTCGCAGTAGAGCTCGAGATACTCTAGAAGCTCAATGTAGATATCGTCTCTGATAATATTTTCGACTCTAATCTTTGCGCTGGACTCCTTGCCAGTTCCAAGTAGATCCGCTAGCTGTCTTCGTTGTTGCTTGGTGAGTGCAGTTTTCTTCTCTTGAAGAAACTTGAGTTTTGAAATCGCCATTTTGAGGCTGGTTTTATATTTAACAGAATTCAATGCAAGCGGAGGCATTGTCAACTATATTTTTCTGATAATATCGCCTTATCTGGTTTATCTCACTACCTTCATCATTTCTCTACTACCCAACTGTGCAGGAGTAACCCTCTAGGCTACGTCTGTTTCGTCATTAACACCATTGAATTAGTCATCTATGAATTATGCTGTCTCCTCTTTACCTTCATCCATGACAACTGTATGCTCGTGTGAAGGTTTTCCTGGAACAAAAACCATATCTTCATCATCATCTCCATTGGCTCCTTCCACCTCCTTCAATGTACAGCACTCAATGCTCTTGATCCATTCGTCCAGAAGAATTTCTTCGATTGTGGCTCTCTTGGAGGGATCAATCTGCAACATCTTGTGGATAATCGGCCGAGACGCATGAGGTAGCAACCTCATCAATCTGTATGGACCATGAATCAGCTTGTGGGACTTGGAACGCTTGTCGTCTGATCTCGGCGAATTGCTCAGTATCGCTGTGTCTTCTGTCGAGTTTGTTGTGGCACTTGAGATGCCACGCTGTTTCTGGAACTGCGCCCGCTTTTCATCCTTGATCTTTTCGAATTCTTCGACTTTGGCGTCAATCACCTTCAATTCGTCCACGATTGACTGCATCTCATCGTCTTCAAGGACCCTAACAGGCAGGAGAGATCGAAGTTTTTCTTCTACAGCCTCCACTGTCTCTTCATCATCGTCTTCGTGAACTTCGCCCACCTCTTGCTCCCTCTGTCTCTGAATAAGTTTTTTCTTCTTGTTCAGCTTGATGATCTGATTCTTGAGTTGTCTCTGCTTCAACAAAAGTTTATGGCATTCGTTTGACAAGTAGTAGTCGTGCCAGTTGTCATCCTCCATAGCGTAGAGTTTGAACGAATTATCCTTTTCTGGATGGGGTATTTTCCAAGGGAATCTTTTGAGTGTCATGCAACAGTAGATGATCGCGATAGACCACAAATCCACTGGCTGTGGGTTGTATGAATTCAGGCTCGTTAATACTTCTGGTGCAAGATATGGATCTGAGCCAACAACACCGTGACAATAGTGGATGGGGTCAGCGTTGCTAGAGCCGTGCTGGTCGTATGGGTATTTGAAAATCACAGCAGACCCAAAGTCAATAATCTTAAGAATACCTTCTTTGGTCAAAACACAGTTATCGAGCTTCAAGTCACGATGCGCAAGACCCAACGAATGCAAGTAAGACACGCCCTCTAAAATCTGTTTCAAACAACAGTTTATCTCTTGTCTCGACATTTCGCCACTCATCACTACGGCAAAGAAATCGATCGGGGCATATTCCATCACCTCATAGTACCTGTTGTTCTCATGGATGATGTCAATGGTTTTGATGATGTTCGGATGCTTCAATGTGGAGCCAATGCAATACTCAGCTGTACACTTACGGGTATAATCCTTGAAAGACTCCGTATTTCTCCGTGGTCGAAACTCTTTCACGGCAAAAGTTTTGTGATCCAGCGGCCTCATGATTAAGCGCACGGAACCGCCCGCGCCTGAGCCGAGTTCTTTCTCTACTTTACCGTACTTTTTGACCATTGGAGAGCCGTCTTGAGTAAATGGCTCATGCACGGGCCCCTCCTGCCGCTTGGTGGCCTGGGAGGAGCTCAAAAGCTGCGATGATGTCTGGTTGATAAGCGCAGCCAACGACGTCAGCAGTGGAGCACGACTATGTTGGCCCAGCAGCGCACCACCAACTGGTGGAGGACTCAAGGTGCCAGAATCAACGTGTCCGTTATGACCAGGGCCAGGGCTGTGACCGTGACCGTGACCGTGACCTTGCCCTGGAGCGGCGCCGTTGCTCGGGCTTTGGATGCTTTTCTTATTTTTGAACAAACGTTTCAAGTCCACCATGCTGTGTCCCTTTGGCGACTGCGAGTCTTCCATGCTCCTGTTTCTTGCAGCAGCGTTTGGGTTCTGGGAGGCGTTCTTCACCACGATCGACGGCGTTTTTGACGGAGGTTGCTGGTGGTCGGAGGAGTTTGTCACTGTTGGGGAAGCTAGCGAATCCTGTGAGTCGTGCTTGCCAACGGAAAAGCCTAGGAACTTTCGAGATGAAGAATTTGAATTCTGTTTGTTAAGGGAAGATTCTTCCTGAGGCAGTGAAGGCAGCTGATGCTTGAAGTGGGAAAAAAGCTTTAGTCTGTGTCTGTCAGGCATGATGTGAATGATGAAAGGCGTCAAAAAAGAATCCTGAAGAAGCCAAGGACGAAAAACAAAAGAAAAATAAAATAATAAAATGCTAGAAAAAAGCCAATCAGGAAGTTGTCAATTGGTATGTTCTTGCCCTTTATAAAATGAGGCTCCTGAAATGCTTGCGACCAGGGTTTCACGGTTGATCCCGGTAAGTGGGAATAAGAAGGGAAATCAAAGTTTCCTGAAAGCGGGGTAGCTCGCCAGCAGGTGAGACGAAAACAGACTATATATGGCTTCTTTGGAAAAGATAATGGGTTTTAGCTCCTTTCGCTGATCAGGTGAAGATGGGCAGGTTCAGTGGGAAGGAGATCTGCTAGGTTCGTGATTTGTCGCGGTGCACGGGTGTTTTGCTCTATCTTGAGAGGGAGAGGTGACGAAGTGAAGAAGTGAGTTCATGGAAGAAAAGTGGATGATACAAGTTTCGTTAAGATCTGTGAGCTGAGCACAGACAATATTGCTATTGCGGTGGGAATCTGCTCTTGGCCCATTCACCTCATTGGACAAGAACGGAGCCAATTGTACCACTAGCGACGGACAGCTTTCCGTATTCGGATGAGATTTTTTTTTTTTTCCATTTGCAAAAACGGAATCACTTACAATAGCGGAAATGGCAGCGGGTCATCGCATTTCTACTCAGCCACTTCAAATGATCTCAGCAAAGTGGATTGATGAGTGTATGCTTTTGCAACCACGGCGTCAGTCCAAAGTGCGGCTTCGGTCGCGAGACCCATAGTACGAGCAAACTGTAGTTCAATCACTTAAAGAGCCTTATGCAGGTTGCAACCATCGCCAGGTGCTACCAAAGAAGAATCCTCAAGTCAAACCAGATGAGCAAAGAGACTATCGAGCTTCCATAGGTGCATTTTCTTTTATGGTGTTCCTTTGCTTGGATTTTGTGCTTTGCGCGTGCGCTCCACGATGCATGCTGTCAAATTGGCTGCGAAACAGCCAAAGGGCGTACCTCAAGAGACCACATTGTCAACATATCCAAAGACGGGAATTCAAAATGCAAAAAAAAACAAAAGCATATTCCTACAACAATTTAATTTTGATGTAGCAAGCCCATGAGATTCGCAAATTTACTCCTTGATGGCAGTGCCTCTGATATGTTTTCTTCTCTCTGCCACACGGGGCTTCGAGCCCTCCTTCGAGTGGCGGCGGTCATTCTCCTCTCTTCTCTTTAATGACTCAATCTCAATACGCTTGATCTCCTGCGCCTTCTTCACCACCTTTGGCAAGTGACGGTGGCGAGCAATCCGGCGCACCTCAGGCATGTACTTGTAACGTTCCTTCAACTTCTCGTCGTAGTTGAGCTTCGATCTCTCTCTTGAGGACTTGACGCCAGCACGCTCCAGCGCGTTGGCTCTCCACAATCTGATGTTTGTATCATCGGAACCACTCAAGATGTACCGCAGGTCCGTGGTGAAACAAACGCTGAACACACGCTGCATACGTTTAGTATGGTAAATTTCTCTAGAGTGACCGTCTCTAGCTCTGTAAATACGAAGTGTCTTGTCGTACGACCCCGTAACAAGCTCCTGTCCAGTAGGGGAGAAGTCAAGGTCCATCACGGCACTCACGTGGTCTTTGTAAATGTTGAGAGACGAGTCCATACGCCTCATGTCCCAGAGGTAACAATTGTGGTCGTCGTGGGCCGATGCAAAATGGAACGCCTCCATTGGGTTCCACGAGAGGGCGTTAGCTCTCATATCTGTGACAACTTTCTGCACTGCGGTATTGGTACGAATGTCGTAGAGCACAATCGAGTTGTCTGACCCTGCAGAGGCCAACACGCTTGTTTCTGTACGGTTAAATTTGACACTGTTGACATTGTCAGCGCCCCACGTGAGGTTCAGTGTATAGTTGTTTCTATTGATGTCCCAAAGGTTGATGTTGGCACCTCCAGTGACAAACATGTCTTCTGAGGCATGATGGTCCAAGCCCTTGAACGCATGTTCACCGTTAAAAGTCTTGAGCAAAGCGTTGTCGCCTTTGCTGCCTTTGAAGACGTCCAAGTCGTCTGTTTCCTCAGGGAAGTCACTGCTCTCAAGGGACCATAATTTGATGAACTTATCGTCACCACACGAAAGTAACCCTCTCCTAGGTGTTACGCTCAACCCCGTGACCATTCCGTAGTGCGCTCTGAAACTTACGGCTTCTTGTCTCAGTGTCATGTTCCAATACTTCACCACACCGTCGCCAGAGCCACTGGCAACTTGGTTCGTTGTTTTGTAGTTTCTTGCAAGGCAGTACACTCCGTCTCTGTGGCCGTCACCTAGCTGGCCCACAAATGGCTGTGCAAACATTCTCTCGAGCTTTGTAGCAGTAACAGCTCTAGTGTATTCTCTAGCCCTTTCAAACGGATGAAGGGCTGGGTTCAAGTTTCTGGGCATGGCCAGCTCTTGGGTGTTTCTTGCAGGTACATAGGCATCCGACAGCCTGCTGAGCGTTTTGACTTTCATGCTGTTTCTCTATGGTATTCTAAAATTTTGAAAGTTATCTGGAAGATGATTGCAACTGATGAGATGAGCCTGCGCGCTATCTACACTATGTACTACTACTACCACTAGTACCAATACTATAGTGTGCAACACCTACCACGTAGAATTAAATATGTATTTGGACTTTAAAACCGAAATAAAATAAAAAAAAAAAATAAGTAAGGAGGATTGAGCAGGATTCTATTAAGCCGTTTAGTTATACATGGGTCGCAGCGGGCGGACGGGAGGAATATAATGGGGTGTTCCATGGCTGCGAAAAGCTCCCGCTAATGAGCGTGGCGTCTGACACGGTAAGTCCTGCTTACCAAACTAAGCAACGGGTACTTTTTCTTTGTTTCTTCACAACCCAATGTCGAGCACCTTGCTCACGTCGTCCACGTTGGGCTTGGAGATGTCCTCCAAAAATGGAAGCAAATCCAACAACTCGTTGTCGTGGGTGTCACTGAACCAACTGGATATTGGTATCGAGTGCTCTGGATGGAAAATATACGATGCCGGGGAGTTGTCTATGATGATACACTCGCTGAGAGGACGTCCGATCTGAGACAAGTTCTTGATGAAGTTTCCTTGGTAGTTGTAGCATGAGTCTCGAAACAACCTGTGGTGCACTGAGCGGTGGATATCTAACTTGTTGAGCAAAGGATCACCATACTTCGAAACAGAAGCTGTGAATACGACCACTTCAAACCACTTGCCCACTTTCTCCAAGAACTCGTCCACTCCAGGTCTTTTGATGACATACACGTGGTGGACCTGGTTGTCAATTTCAACGGGGATGACAAAATCAGCCGTTCTCAAATACTTGAATGAAGAATGCACCAATGTTTCGTCCAAATCCAAAATGAGACATTTTTTGTTGCCGAACTTTTTAGTGTTTTTGCGGCCCAAAAGAAACCCTGTTTCTGGGTTGAAAGCCTGGCCCTCTTGCAATTTGGTCAAATCGAACTCCGACTCCGGGTCACTCGAATTGCTGAGCTGCTCCTGGACATCTGCGGCAATCTGTGCCTCCATCTGAGCCTGTTGTGCTTCGTCCTCAGGACGGATATTCAGAATCGGGTTCTCCCCCATTGGCGGCAGCTGGGTGTTCGTATTTAGCGTTGGGGTTGGATTCAGCTCCTCGTTGGTGTTTGTGATGGTATCCGTCTCGTTAACGGAATTTTCGTCGTCTAGCAAGTCCTTCTTGCCGTTTTTGTTATTTTGTTCGGCGGCTGCTTCCTTCAGCGGCACCGCTTTATCCTTTGGCTTTGAGTTTTCCGCAGGCAGCTCGGGCCGGCTCGACGAGGCGGCAGGCTTGTTGGACGACTTGGATGCGGGTGATTTGGGGCTGGCAGGCGAGTTGGCGCCCCTGGAACTGCTTTTGTGGTCCTTGTCTTCGGAGTCGTCTTTGGCGTCCAAAGTGCAGCAGAGCAACGATGTGAACAGGCCCATTCTCGTCTAGAGCGAGGGGGAGTTATATGTGACAATGACTGGGTGATATGGGTAGAGTCTGGTAGATGTTATGACTCAGTCTATAAGTGTTGAGAACTCGTTCAAGGCTCTCAGAACATACAAGGTCAAAATGACGTGAAATTGGACAAACGAAAAATGGAAAACAGAATAAATTAATAATTAGGGGTGACAACGGGGAAATAAAAAAATAAAAAAAAAAATAAAAGAACCTCAAATGATATGGACCCTCTGCTTCTGTGAAATTAAGGGAAAAAAAGCCGAGGTGGTACGGTGGGTGCAATCCGTGGGAGGAAAAACGAAGTCAGTGGGTGTTGCGGGATATGTTAACTGGTGAGCAATGGATGGACCCCAGATGGGACGATGGAAAGAAGATTGTGAAAATTGGAGTGGAAAAGTAAATGGTACGTATAAGTTGAAGTTGAGATTTCTGTGAGAAAGAAGAAGAAAAAAAAAAAATCAGTGTATGTCAGAATGCAAACAATCTGAGTCTGGCGAGTCTGGCAGAGAGAAAACAATTTTCCCTCACAAAAATGCCCACCGCCCTGGAACAGGTATTTGCCAGGGCTTGCGCGGAACCAAAGGCAGCTATAGGCGCCTTCCAGCAAACGAGCAAATTGAGCACGAAGTGGAAGAAGATGAACGAAACGACGACTAGCTGAGAGAAGAAACGAAAAGATTAACAAGAATAGGCAAAGAAAGAAAAAAATAAATAAATAGAAAAAGAGTAAATCGTCTCCCATTACCTTGCTATGAATTGTCCACTACTCTGATCATTTATTCATGTGGTTTCTTCCTTTCTCTTTTTTGGTGGCCCTGGCTGCAACTCGCGCTCACTCGTATAGGCGCTGTCAGGATCGATAGGCTGACAATAGAACACAAAGATTTCGCTGTACATGTCCGTGAATATGTTCATTTGTGAAATATTTGGAATTTTAAAAATCCATTTGAAAATGCCAGGATAAGTGCTCCTAAACACGTGAAGGAGCAGAAATGAAGAGAACTAACATGAGATAAATGGCAGTTTGCAGCCAAAAGTAGTCGCATACCTTTTATTTTTCATAAGTTGATTCTCTACTACAGACTCTATAATATATGACCCAACATGGCTCCCTCAAGCTTCTAGTCTAACGCATCGTCACCAACTCCTCGGCAGATGTAGGATGAATCGCCACACAGTTGTCAAAGTCTGCCTTGGTGGCACCCATCTTGATGGCAACACCGAATCCCTGCAACATTTCCGCTGACGAGTCGCCTACAATGTGCAACCCGACGACCTTCTCCTCTGGGCCAGCACACACAATTCTGTATACGCATGGCACTTTCTCCTCGTCGTGGTCCATCATGGCGTAAGACATAGGGTTGAACTTGGAGTTGTACGTCTTGATATTTTCCTCGCCGTATTTCTCGATTGCCTGCTTAGTGCTCAATCCAATGGACCCAGCCTCTGGGTGGGCAAAGATCACAGACGGAATGTTCGTATAGTCCAACTTGTCCTTGGCAAACTTTTCATCGCCAGAGAACAATCTGTTGGACAACTTTCTGCCGGCAGCGATGGCCACTGGGGTCAATTCAACACCACCAATAACGTCACCTAGAGAGAAGATGTTAGGGTTGCTCGATTGCTGATATTCGTCCACGGCTATTTGGCCACGCTCGTTCGTCTTGACATTGACGTGCTCCAAACCTAAGTTGGACAACGACTTTCTGCCCACGGTCCAAATGAGCTCATCGACCTCAAGGACCTCGCCGTTACCCAAGTACACTCTTTTCTTGTCTCCATTCCTCTCAACTTTGGTAACACTACCAGACTGCTTGATCACGTTAACCCCCAATCTTTCCGAGTAGTGATTGGTGATGGCATTTTGTATCACCTCATCAAAGCTTCTCAAAACGGTGTCACCACGAATGACCAAGTTGGTCTGGGTTCCCAACGCCTGGAACACACCAGCGAACTCCACACCAATGTAGCCAGCGCCAACGACAGCCACAGACTTTGGCTGTTGCTCCAACTCAAAGAAGCCGTCAGAGTTGATTCCGTGCTCTGCCCCTTCCACGTTAGGGATAATTGGCTGCCCTCCAGTTGCCACAAGGATCTTGTCTGCGGAAAAAAGCAACTTCTCGTGCTTCTTGAACAGCTTCGACAAGAAAGGCACCTCCTGGTCCTCAGACAAAGTTACCTCGACGTTGCCCTTTTCGTTGACAAACTGGGCGTACCCGTAGACGTACTCCACATTCTCTCTTTCCAAGTTCTTCTCGTAGATGCCGTTTAATCTCTTCACATAGGCGTCTCTCTTGGTCTTGATCATGGGCCAGTTGAAGTCTCCATATTTCACCTTCTGGTCCAGCGTCGCCAACCCGTACGCCTGCAACTGTTCTCTCTTGTGGGCCATGTCGGCAGCATACCACATAACCTTCTTTGGGACACATCCCACATTGACACAAGTCCCTCCCAACTTCTTATAGTTGGCCTCAACAAGCAACACTTTGGCTCCATATGAAGCAGCACGACGAGCAGAGGCTACGCCACCGGAGCCGCCGCCAATGACGAGGTAGTCGTAATGTTTAGCAATTGAAGTGGGTGCCATTGAGAGATGTCTGTTCACTGAGAGAAGGCGAGTTAGGGAAGTTGATGAGTTCCTTGCCTGAGCAATCATTAGTAGCTTTGTAAGCAGAAGTGCACAGGGTGAAAAAGTAGGTGCTGCGCGAACCGGTCTGCCGGTGGGCTGGTCCCAGTTTTATGAGTTTCAACGATTAGTAATAGATAAGAGGATTTGTAGATACAAATTGTGGAGATTTGGATCAAAGCTCGAGCTCATTGACGGTTTTGGTTGGTGGTGTAGAAGTGTTGCACCTGATGCGGGACATGTGCCTCGCCTAATTCGGGAGTCTCGTTTTGCAACCATTCAGTTATATGGATGGTGAGATGAAGCGAGTCTAGAAATGCTTGGATCTGAGAAGCAAAAGTTGATAATTTATGTGTTTGAGCAACCCAGCTTTCTAACTCTGTGTTGATTGGAACTATTTGAGTAGCTCCTCCGTACAGCTGAGGAGAACTTTGGTTACTACAACTTCTGTGGCATCAGAGGGTACGATAAGGTTCAAAGAACATATGAGAATTGATGTCGATGTCGACAGGGTCAACAACTAGAATCTGCTTACTTGTATCCTCGTACAATAGGTCATCTGAGAAATTTGTCATATCTATGATGTGATAGCGAACATATGGGACAGTACAAATGAAGTTGCAGCGCCAGTATACTACATCGTTGTGTGATGACATGAGTCTCGTCCAAATCCATAGAAAAGCAGATGATACTCAGCTCAAGCGAGGAAGAAAAAAAAATAAAATTAAAAATAGAAAAGAACCCGGTAGCTGTAGCCTGGAAATCATGATCCGTCCTGGATCAATCTTCATGAGGCGGCACTTTTGCAACCGTTACTGTACACTCCCCAGCCAGCAGCCCAATGTCCAAGAACCAGCAAAACAATACAACATCACAAAAGGATCCTTAAATGTTCACCAGATTCTTCGAATTTCACTCGAAATCATTCTTCACCTACAATTCATCAAAAGTACTTTCTATCGACCTGCCTCATAATTTTGCTTCTACTAGCACTTTTTGCACCCAAGGCGTGAACTGAACGCGACCAGAAATCCTACACTCAAATTTAACGCTGGCTGGCTTGCGCGTTTCCACCCAGCCAGCCAGCTGAGACCCTTTTCTACTGACCAAAACTCTCCATTTGTGTTTTCAACCAGATCACTCTAGATCGCCAAATCAAAACCGTGCCGTTTTTGATCATGTCGTTTGCAATGCCCTCGACGCCGCCCAGGTCAGCGAAAAGAAAAGCTCCTCAGCTCTCCATCACCGAAACTACTCCTACCACCCCAGCCAAGGGGAAGGGACCGCAAAAGTATGGCGGCGCATTGGAAACTCCAAGAAAGACCCCCCATAAATCAAAGTCACCCCTGAAACAGAAACTAGCAAAAACTCCGAAAGACACTTTGGCTCCACCGTCGCTGCTGGGTCTTCTTCCTACACCGGGATTCACTCCACACAAGTCTCCTCGCCACAGGAGAAAGAGGCCCATGATGGACGACTTGGTGCAGCTGCTGGAACTGCTTGGGATGCTTCTTCCCAACCACCTGGTTGCTGGCAGCGGGAGGAAATCCGTGCTGCCGCAGAAATTGCATGCTCCCATCAGTCTTGACTTGAGGGAGCTTTCAAAAATCAATAAGAATTTGGCGTTTGAGGAAGATGAAGAGGATGAGGAGGAGGTTGCTGCTCCCGAAAGCCCTACGCGTAGGACTTCAAGGCGGAAACAGCAAAAGACTACGGTATCTACGCCGGGGAAGCAGCTCATCAGTGAGGAAATGGTGGAGCAATGGCATGGGAAGCTGTTCAACAACCAGTTTTCTTCGGATGATGAAGAAAGTGAGCAAAGACTGGAACCATTGACCAATCCGTTTGTCGATTCTGAGGCGTCCCCGGTGGTTGCAAAACCAAAGACCCTTGCATCTTCAGGCGTCAATTATTCCACACACAACGAGTACATCAACACGAGAACAGGTGAGCGCAAAGTCGTGGAGCTCACGGACGCTCAGAAAAAATTTAAGCCCAAAAAATTGAACTTCTCCGGTTTATAGGCTGGCCCCATGAATCGCTTATATAGATTAAAGTACTGCATAGCTCCCTCAGGTACATCTCTCTCTTCACCTCTACTACTTCCATCAAGTCCTCCACACCAATGTCAATTCCAGGTTTTGCTGGGTCTATTGACCCTTCTCAGCCAGGATCAGAGCTTCAGACTGTGGAAATTAAAATCCCCAGCCTTTCTGAGTGGCGCTTCGAGGTCCCTTTCAAAACTATCATGATGCTCAAGGTGACTGAGGGAATAGCAGAGATCTTTGGCACAGAGCTCCCTTCGGGTGTCGAAGTTCGACTTACAGGAGTCAAGTATTCTGTGTATGCTCCCACACAAGGTTGCACGATTCAGTACTCGTTGGCCCCCAATAAGGAAAACATCAACATCTCCAATGAAGAGTTCACCATAAGCGAGTACTTGTCAGAAGAACTGGCCACGCCTCACTACCAGAATCTCCATTTTGCCCTTGAGCTTTTGAGGCAAGAGGCTGCTGCCGATCAGACTAAGAAGGGACCGAAGGTGCTAATCTTGGGTAATAAACAAAGTGGAAAGACTGCATTGGTGAAGACCTTAGTATCGTATGCTGTGAAGATGGACAGGATGCCGCTCTTAGTGAATTTGAACCCTCAGGATGGAGTATTTTCGGTCCCGGGATCTTTAACAGCGACGCCGATATCCGATAATTTGGACTTGGAATGCGTAGGAGGATGGGGTGGATCGACCACGCTGGGAGCGACATTCCACAATCCAAAGCAGCCGCTTGTAAAGAATTACGGGCACGATTCGATAGAAGAGAACTTAGAGCTCTTCAAGTACCAGGTATCACAACTTGGGGTGGCTGCTCTTTCGAGATTGCATGAGGACCCTATTGTCAGAACTAGCGGTATCGTGATTGATACGCCAGCTTTGAACATTAAAGATGTCACTGTGATTGAAAACATCATTTCCGACTTTGAGGTTGATATCATCGTTGTGGTTGGAAACGAGAGGCTTACAGTTGACTTGAGAAGGAAGTTTCACCATAGGATCGAGAAGAACACACTCAACGTCATAAAAATCCCACCGTCAAGTGGAGTTGCTGAGGTTAATGACGAATTTATAAGGAAAGTTCAGGAAGATACTATCAAGGAATACTTCCATGGGAATTATAAGTCAAGACTCTCCCCATACAAGACCGATGTCGATCTCAAAATCTTCCAGGTCTACAAGTCTGTTAAATTGTCCGATTTCAATTCTCAAATGGCTTTTCTTCCTTCAGGGGATGACTACGATCCAGAAGTGTCCGCTCCAGGCGATGTGAAGAAGGAAGAGAGTTCCTTAGATAAATACTACACGAAGCTTGAAGAACCACTGAGTTCCAATTTGGAGAATTCGATTGTTGCCATTACAAATGTGCCTATCCCACCAACGACGGGTAAGCTCTCTCCTCGAGACTTGCTTAACACCACAATTTTAGGCTACGCACATGTGTCAAGGGTCGATGACACTAAACAACGTATGACGCTTTTATTGCCGTTCCCCGGCCAGATCCCACGGAACATAATCATTGCAACTGGAATCGGATACACTGAGTAATCTTATGCTAGCTCAATCGAATGGCACAGGCTTGGCACTTCTTTCGTTCATCTGGGAGGCAGCAATGGCACTAGGAATTTTGATTCCACAGCAATCACCCCAAGTATTTCTCGTGTCGAGGTAATTGTGCATGTGTCCACAGCTGCTCTCATTATTTTCATTATCTCTGTGCTCTGGGATACCCTCAGGACATTGTATCGAATGGCCAAACATAAAATGCTGAACGATTGGCAATTTGCCCAACACTTCCGCTTTATACATTTTTATCATTCCCTCCTTGATTTTAGCCCAGGACTTCGCAGACAGAATATCATCTAGCATTGGGGAGTGCCAGCGAAGACTTGCTTGAGTGCTCCCATCTTTACCTGGGACCGTCTTGATTGAGTTGATGAAGTGAATACATTCAAAATACATGTACTGTTTCCAGAAGGCATCCACCAATTCCTTGTTGTGAATGGATTTTGGTTTCATGTGCGGATGCTTCGCTAGTTGAGAAGCACCGAATAAGAAGGGCAAGAAATGGTAGTCATCAAGACCCCATACACCGTGGGAGCCTGCTGGCTCTAACCAGTACGTTTTCTGAAGCTGTCTCATGATGCTGATGTACTTGCAGAAGACTCGAAGCACGACAGCAGCATAATCGTCTTGTGAAATGACATCAAGTTTCCGTAGACAAAGAAGGAAACAGACAAAGTTCAATTCATGGCCCAGCCCGTAATCTATACGAGTTCTGTTACCCCATGAGTCTGTGAAATAACGTGCAACCTCTACGATTGCACTTTTGCTCTCTTCGAGAAGAAGGCTCGAAAGCATGGAGGAAGACTGTTCTTGTAGATCGTCATAAAAGTCACGAAACTCACCCTTGCCAAATCTTGAGATATCTTTCTCCATAACCACAGGATGTTTTTGAATCAATGAGTTAACGGTGTCTAGACTGGCCATGATCTTTTGAACCAGTTCACTCTCATGGACCTCAGCATCATTTGCTAAACCTTCCACCAGGTTCTGAAGATCCACAACGAAATTCAACAAATCCTCGCGGGTTTTTGACTTTTCCCATATATCGAGATCATCTTTGGTGACTATTCTCTTCAAAGGCTCGAAGTGCAGCATTTCTCGAAGAATATCTTTTAGATCTAGATAGTGATTTCCTTACCACCAAAGTATATAGACGGTGTGTGGTGCACGGGTGTAGATATGACATAAGCGACGTTATTCAGCATATTGAAGTTGCTCCTTGAACTCACTTTCTATCTGGTATGAGTTCAAAAGCCGTTGGAAATGTGATTTTCACAATCAGCAAGCACAAAAATGCGTTTGATCAGTCACTCAGTTCTTCCCAGCTTCTACAGGCGCTTTGGAAGCCCCCTTCCAAGTCAGACGTGAACAGCATGAGAACACTTCCCATGGAGATGAGACCAAAAGTTGATCTTCAGCAGGAAATAGCCAAAAGTAGCGGGAAAGAAGGGTTTTCATTAAAAATGGCTCAAACTTTCGGCTACGCTAAGCAGCTTGTGAAGTTTTATAAACATGGAGTAAAGCTGGTGTGGGATAACAACAAGTACCTCAGAAAGATGAAGAAATCTGACTATAAAGTGACAAATCAGATGAATAATGCAGGCAAGACCATTGATATTACCGTGCCGTCTTTCTCGGTGTTGACCAAAGAAATGTCTCAGGCTTTGTACAATGCATTTGTGGAGAACAGAACTAGTCTAGAGAACAACGCTGGTGATGTGGTGAGACACCACAAAGCGTCTGCGGCTACCAATTATAAATCGAACTTGTTCAATTTGCCTCGTTCGGATTACTTGCTTCTCAAAAGGACTCCTGTGGACTTCATCAAGATCCCCACCTTCTCGGTGATTTTCATCATCTTTATGGAAATGACACCGCTACTCTGCTATGCATTTCCAGAAATCACTCCGCTGACCTGCGTTCTTCCCTCTATTCTTCCACGTCTTTGGCTGCCAAAGAAGAGCGAAAGGATGTTGAATAGCGTGCCCAAAGGCGCGAATGTCGAAGATTTTGCAGCCAAAACAGCCTACAACTTATCCGTGGACCAGGTTCGTGCTTTGGCTGACGCTCTCCGACTCAAAACAAAGTACATCCCCACAGCTCTTTTTCCTGTTCTGGTTTTAAGAAACCGTTTGCAGGCTCACTATAACTACTTGAAAGTGGACAATTATTACCTCAGTGGTCTCAATGGAAACGGCAATGTGTGGGACTTGACCAAGGCAGAACTTCTCCAGGCATGTTTAGAGAGGGGCATGATACACAACATCAAGAAGTTTACTGATTTGGAAGAGTCGAGCCAATCTGACAAGGCCGAGGTCCTTGCACACGAGTTAGATCTCTTGAGGTTGCAACTCATTCAATTCATAATGAACTTCGAAAAGTACAACATGGGATACCTTTTTCTATCACAATTAGTGGAGAAGCCAGATTCGACAGCTCTCCTGTGGAGAAAAAACCTCGCGAACATGTAAATAGACAATTCATATTTATTCTTAGCAGGCCGTCTTCGTGGGTGCGAAAAGTGTGTAGATTAAACTGAGTATCAAGAACATCATCACCAAACATCCCGCTCCAATGACCGAGAAGGAAAAGACTAGCCTGCCCGTGATCCCGGACTCTAGTGCTACTATACAAATTAAAGAAGAAGAAGATGAAGGTCCAGACCCAAAATTCACCGTAGAGGAGATCTTGTTGGGGTGCAAAGTCTATGTCAACAAGGAAGACGGGAAGAGGCTCGCCGAAATCCTACAGCAAAACACGAGAAAGGGTAAAAAGGTGTTCTATGTCCATTATCAAGATTATAACAAGCGTTTGGATGAGTGGATCACGCCGGACAGGATTGATTTCCTGAAGCTGATGATTCCTCCGGCTGAGAAGGAGGAGAAAAAGCCCGAGAAACTGAAGCTGAAAAATGGGACCAAGAGCAAAGCCGGAAAGTCGCAGAAACTGTCGACTAAGTCTACACCGCAGCCTAGAGACGATGATTACGGGAGTGCTACTCCTTTGGCTAATGACGAGATGGATTTGGATAACCTTAATGTCCAGGGGCTCAAGAGACCTGGGGAGGAAGTGAGCCGTGAGGATGAAATTAAAAAGCTTAGAACGAGTGGGTCGATGATTCAGAACCATTCTGAAGTGGCCAGGGTGAGAAATCTTTCCAGCATCATCTTGGGAGAGCACATCATCGAGCCTTGGTACTTTTCTCCATACCCTATAGAGCTCACCGAGGAGGATGAGATCTACATTTGCGATTTCACACTATCGTACTTTGGCTCAAAGAAACAGTTTGAGAGACACAGAGCCAAGTGCTCGATGAAACACCCTCCGGGTAACGAAATATACAGAGACGAGAAGGTCAGCTTCTGGGAGATAGATGGGAGGAAACAGAGGACGTGGTGTCGAAATTTGTGTCTCCTCTCCAAGCTTTTTCTTGATCACAAGACGCTTTATTACGATGTTGATCCCTTTTTGTTCTATATCATGACTATCAAGTCGCCCCAGGGCCATCATGTGGTAGGATACTTCTCCAAAGAAAAAGAATCTGCCGATGGTTACAATGTGGCGTGTATCTTGACGCTACCCTGCTACCAAAAGAAAGGTTACGGTAAGTTGCTCATACAATTCTCATACATGTTGTCTGCAGTTGAGAATAAGGTCGGCTCGCCTGAAAAACCTCTCTCCGATCTTGGTCTTCTATCCTACAGAGCATACTGGACGGACGTTCTCGTGAAGCTCCTTGTGGAAAGGTGTAATCCTCACTTATTCAAGAAGAACAATAAACGAGAGCTGAGCCTGCGAGAAGATTCGACACTGCCACCACCCAGATCCAGTGGAGCCGCTGGCGGCACCGGGCCTGGGCCCGCGGAGATCACTATCGAAGAGATCTCATCCATCACTTGCATGACCACAACTGATGTTCTTCATACGTTATCGACTCTTCAGATCATCAAATATCACAAGGGCCAACACATCATTGTCATCACGGACCAGATAATGGCATTGTACGATAAGTTGGTGAAGAAGGTGAAAGAGAAGAAGAAGCATGAACTAGATCCCGAAAAACTCCAGTGGACGCCGCCTTCATTCACAGCAAACCAGCTTCGCTTCGGCTGGTGATCTCAAGAGTCCTCTGTGCTCCATATTTTGATGCTCTTGTCGCTCAGGCCAGTAATAAGACGCAAACCCAGCATGTCGTAGGCTGATGTATAAATAGTACAGGTATCGTTCCCTGGAACAGGGTTTTGCAAAACAGTGGACAACTCTTGTCCCGATTCGTAGTCGTAAAAAGCCATTTTGCCGTCTGCGTGACCGGCGAAAAGCTCGTTTGATGTTGGATTGATAGCCATTGTGTTGATCACTGGAGACATTGCATCCATTCCTGTCTTGCCAAATTCAGAAAGAAGCTCTCCTCCAGGGAGTAGCCATTCTCGTATGCGTCCTGTGGAGTCACAAGACGCCATGGTCATTTCGTGTGGATGCATCACCAACAGGCGAACCGATTTGCTATGTTGGGTCAAAGTTAAATGTGTCTTCTGCTTTCTCAAGTCCCAAAGACGAACAGTGCCATCCATTGACGACGAGCAAACCTGGGGATCACCAACTTGGGATACAATGCTTGAAACGTCACCTCGATGGCCTGTAAGTACCATCACTTGAGTTCGACTTCGTATATCCCACACTCGTACGACAGCATCTCGTCCACCAGTAAATAGCAAATCAAGCTCTGGATGTAAATCTATGGCGTAAATTCCACCAACGTGGCCGTGATAGTCTCTAATTTGACATCCTGCGGGGGAATTTGTTCTTTCCAAGTCCCAGCATCTTACTGTCTTGTCCTCTGCACCTGAAAAGAGATATGGATACCGTTTAGACACTGTAAGCGCCCTCACTGCCATAATGTGGCCATCAAGTGATGCCTTTAAGGATCCGCTAGCCAAGTCCCATATTTTGATCTTGCTGTCACCGCCTCCAGAGACAAACCACTCGTTTGAAACTGGGTCCACAGTCAAAGAACGGACCCAGCCCTCATGAGCACCCACAAGAACTTTTTTTAATGAATTGGTTGGTACTTTAAACCGGTTTTGGACTTCTTTGTCTTCTGTTTTGATCAAAGCAGTTTCTTCTTCTAGTAGATTTCCCTCATCAGCACTAGATTCATTGTTACCAGTACTTGCATTACTTGGAGCGGCGACTTCCTTGTTGTTGGCACCCCGAAGGAGGAAATCTAGCTTTGTGTTCGAATAGATAGCCTCCAGAAGATCATCTGTAGGATTAAGCAGGTCATCAAGCTCAAGTAAGTCACTGTAGTGCATTCCTGCTTAAGTAGCGTGATGAGCATCCAACCCCATATTAGAAGCCTAGATGGACCCGTGCACCCCATATTTGATCAACAATTGACAAATCCAACTTTCAGGCTATCTCGGCCCGTGAGATGTCTCAATGGCATGATATTGGTCAGTTTGAGCTAATCCGGTCCTTGTATGGGCATATTTGCTGCACTAAATGCTCGGGAAGCGTACTCCAGCTACTACCTTCAGTGCCTGATGGAGAGATCTTGTACCATGAGACAGAAGAGAACGATGTGCTTGACATTGCAATGTCTAAAAAGACGTACATGTTAATTTTCACCGAAGCTCACACCTTCTTTGGGGCAAAGGGATACAAATTCAAGCTTGAGACGTTCACCGAACCTGAACTTGAGAAGCTCTACATGGCTACTAATGGTATATTGCTAACCACAAATGACCATTTCACAGTATGGAGGACTCACAGAGATGTTGTTTTGGAGATGTTGCGTCGAGGCGATAAAGGTGCTATCGAACGAGATTTTACATACACCATGTTCCTTGCAACTTCGAAGCTCAAACGTATCAACAAGAGCTCAGTGCTATTTACTTGGATCAGGAAGTTATTTGTGGCACTCTCAAACGATAAGAATGTCGCCAAACTTTTGATATTTCGTCTTCTTCGGTCTATGGAGGTTCACTTCGCTAACTATTATGCTGGATTCACCACACAATGGCTTCTTCAGGTACTCCAAGCAAAGGCAGACGAGGAGATCCTACTATTTTTAGGCAAGAATCTTCGAGAGAAGTGTCGAACGCACCTTGGCGACGTGACTTTATGGGGATGCTATAGTATGTGGTTGAACGCAAGTAAATTAGATCATTTTGCCCTTCAGCAATTCAAAGAGGATGAGAGATTTTGGAGAAATGAAGGTATTAAAGTTGAAGAATTAGATATCGACAGCTCAGGCCTGAGGAAGCCTGTTATAGTTGATGTTGATGCTGACTTGGATTGGCTTCTCAAGGTTCAATGTCCAAGATATACACCTTTTGAGTGTCTATATAACGCCACTGAAAACAGATCAGATTTTCTCATAAAAATAAGAGATCATCTAGAAACTCAGAAGTCCAAAACTAGAGCAGACCCCGATAGCGCTTTGAGCGTTCAATTTAGTGAGTACCTCGCCCTTCTTCAGGACTTTCTCAGCAAACACAGTTCCCCGGGCCAATCAACGAGTTAGCCTCGAAAGAGATTACCATAACACGAACTCATCTAGGATATGTCGTATCTTGATCTCGGAAACATGTCTGATCTGGTGGTTTTGACGGGACCTCCGTGCACCTACTATCTACATAACAGGCGAGCTGCCGCATCACAGAGATCTTGCTACTTGAAGGTTATGGTATGTTAGTCATCAACTTTGGGCCAACGACATTGTTCAAATACTAATCGCAGCTTAAAATCCGCCAGTTACAAAAGCAAAGACAGGAGCAGGCGAAGCAGTCTCCAGAGGCTGCTGCGTCTAGTGCAGCGAACCCTCTAGGGAAAGTGAGCGCTGCTCAAATCAGACTTCAAAAAGACGTCACCGAGCTCGAATTACCATCGACGGTGAAGATCGAGTTTCCCAATCCACAGGATCTCTTCAATTTCAAGATTTTGATTAGACCCGCCGAAGGCTACTACAACGGAGGCGTCTTTCACTTTACTGTGGAAATTGGTGATAACTTCCCCATAGATCCGCCAAAGATCAAGTGCACTCAGAAAATCTACCATCCAAATATAGATTTGGAAGGCAACGTGTGTCTCAACATCTTGCGAGAAGATTGGCTGCCGGTGTTGTCTCTCAATTCAGTGATTCTGGGGCTCAACTTCCTCTTCTTGGAACCCAATCCCAATGATCCCTTGAACAAAGCGGCTGCCAACGTTTTGGCCAAGAACACGGCAACCTTTGCAAGAAACGTACGTCTGGCCATGCGCGGGCTGACCGTTGATTACGAAACTTACGATCGAGTAGTGTAGAAATTTTTTCCCAGAAATGAATCTCCCATGCATTAGATATTAGTGTCTGTAAAAGCTAAAATCCAAAATTCCCACCAAATCCACCAGAACCGCCAAAACCTGAACCTCCAAAACCACTTGAACCACCTGGTCCGAATCCTGGACCGCCTGGACCGCTAGGGCCACCTGGCCCACTTGGGCCCCCTTTACGTAGATTACCCGGAAGGCCCATGCCCATATCTTCCAAATTGTCCTCACCATATGGATCATCAAACCTTGCACCAGGAGGAACTCCTAACCGTGAAGTGTTTCCCTGTTGCTGCCTTCCAAAAAGAGGATGGTCTTTAGTAGGATGCATGCCTCCCTCTGGAGCAGCTAGTGGGTCAATGTAAGGCTTCATTAGGGGGTCACGAGGAAGGCCTGGAGGGTTCAAGTCACGATCACCAATTGATGGGAACTGACTCGACAGAAAGTCAGCTCGCGGGTTTGATCGTGCGAGCACCTCGTACTCGTCCTCGAAATCAGGCATATCTGCTGGTCTCCGTTGTTCTTTGATTATAGAAGGTTGTGATGTTTCAATGTCAGCATTTTTGGAGCCTCCCGGAAGCACACTTGCAAATTTCTCCTTATCTTTTCGTTCCTCTTCCCTGCTGAGCTTTGGTGGTTCTAGTCTTGAATCAAGATAAGCGTAGAGTGCTTCCTTTTGATCCTCGCTGACCTCCTTGATTGGCAACTTAAACTCCAATTTGTCCCACTCAATTGATATAGACTCAGCCTGGCTGCCCCTTACCACGTTGACCAAAGTGTTTTGTGTAGAGATCTCTGTCACGGTGAAAACGTAGGGGCCTGCTTCCCATTTAGTGAATTCTGGCGTATCCGCTTTCACGGTCACCTCTGATGCAAAGCGATTTTTGATATACTCTTTAAGAACCTCTTTCCCGAGCTGGAAGAAACTTGATATCATTTTGAAGATGTTTTGTGTATCGATATGTTCCTTGAGTGATGGCAAAGGAATTGATTACCCCAGACCCGCAAATGTATGCGGTGCACGGGTGCACAATTGTAACTTTTTACCTTTACGAGGCCCTTGGAACGAGAATATATTTTATTGTCTGAGGCCAAACACAATGAAGGAGCTTCCAAACTGTCAGAATAGTTGTGTTTGAATTATTGCATTACACTGTAGGTACTATTTTGCTCATAATGTCGTGAATTCGTGAGTATTACATTTGTGAATTATTATCAACAGCTATTCTGAAGGATTTGGACCCCAAAACAGTGCTGAATTTGTGTTTGTGCTAGGCAATACAGTTAGTAAGTACCTCTCTTCATTCATATACTAATATTTGATCAACTTATCAACATAAGATGCAACAATGTCAAAATTAGTTCTCAAGCTAAAACGGAAGCAAATTTATATACGCAATTCTACAAAAAAAAAAAAATTAAGGGCTTCAAGACTCATTCTAGAACAGTCTTTGATTAATTTTACTGACCTGTTGTAGACAAGTATCTGATCCTGCTTTCTTGACAAAACCCTCGCAATGGTCAATCCATTACATGAACTTCTAAATTTACTTTTACATTTATCATTCTGTTTTAATCCCTAGGTAATTAATAAAAATTTTTGAATAATCAAACGAAGTTTGAACAGATGCTAGACATTTCCTTGATGAGCTTATTTACATGCCAAGGTTAATGAAGTGCCTCAGCTAGCCTGGCCGTCTATCACTCATGTGGACGATGTCATCAAGAACAAAACATACATTGTCAGCATTGTGCACAGATGTTTTGAATTGTCTTTTTTTTATTGTATATTATAAAGTTCGTTGAGCTGAGAGTTTTCGGACTCCTTCACTGGGCCGTGGAAGAGACCGAAGATAGACAGCCGAGAGTGATACCTCTAAATTCAGCCAGGCAAGTTCACATACGTGGAAATTCTCAAAAGCATATTCATCTTATTCATCTTTGCATTTCGTGACCACATGATAAAACCGAACTGACTGTAGATGTCTACGCCACACGACTTTGAGAGTACTTCACTCTTAATCACGCTGCATTACGTAAGATTGCCAAAATTGAAAGCATGACTTGCAATTTTGAAGCAAATCGTCATGACTCTTCATCATCTAGTTTGCCCCTTTCAGAAGGCCTAGGCCAATTACCCAACTGAGTGCATTTTGCCTAGAGCTTGGTCAGTAGATCCGCACAAATATCGCACATAAGCATTGAGGCAGAAATTTCGCAGTCATTCTGTAATGGCAAAAACCACGCAGAAAACAATATAAATAAGGGTCGATTTCCCTTGGGCAATCCATCCGCTTTCTTCGCCATCGAAATCAAGTATTGTTCAGTTCATCAAAATGTCTGCTCCAACTACACACTGCAAATGTAACCCATGCGCTTGTGCCAAGTGCACTTGTACGTCGCTGTGCAAATGCGACAACTAAGATGAACAGTTAGCTGCTGATATTTGTTTCATTTGAATTAGGACCCAATGTCTGTTATTCGTGATTTTCATTTTTTATAGTGAATGTTATGGTTTTTAAGTGCTTTGTAGATCGCTTCTTTCAACTCTTTGCACTCTTCTTGTCGCATGGTGAACAGAGTACATTTAACGTCTCCTCGAGATGCTCCAAGGTTGAAGAATGAACAGAGAAGTCCATCATACACAAGATAATAGGTTTGGTATTTCCGTCCAGGTAAATCTATACTCGGTTGTTTAGCGAGCTCGAAAGTGTATTGCTGGCGCAAGAGGGCAACGTGGTCATCTCGAATTTTCCACACCAACGCTGAAGCGTTTTGATTGTGTGCCAATTCCTTTTTTTTTTTCCAGTCTGCATTCATTTGGCAAGTTTATTCACTAGCCCACTATTCACAACGGTAAATGGATGCATAATAACTGCTACTATCCCAATTGCTGTAATTGCCGAAGTGGCGAAAAAGATGCAAGTGATCAAAGTACCCATTGGGATGACCACACTGACACTCCATTGAGCCATTTTACAAAAGAGTAAATGATACTTTAGCAGCTCTCTATTGAGCGATGCTCGTATTCGGAACCTGACGGCAATAAGTGGAGAAAATTTAAATTGTGTGACAGATCAATCCCTCGATTTGAGTTTCATAGAAGAATCCTAATCCTCTGATCCCTGACCTTGATCATTACTGAACTCTAACTTGTCACTTCATCTTTTGGGAATCTAATGATCTTTTGGGAATCTAATGATCTCTTGGCACCCAACTGTACTATCAACACTAGCTCGTCTTTTGGTGATCAAAGTTTGAATGATTTTAGTGGAAAATTCCTCAGCATTAAAGATAAACCACCTACATTATTAAATATTATGATGCTACCGTCTACCCTTTGGAAGATCTTCGTTTTCCATCTATATGTTTTCAAGTATCATGCACTGCATACGTCACAGACAAGAAATAAATAGACTTTTGTTGATCATCGCAACTCCACCTCATTCACTCTATATGAAATGCAAGGATACCGAGAGATTCCTTTTACAGTGGCTGTAGCAGAGCATAATTGGTTCCATGAACCCAACAACTGAAAATCAACAAATGAAGAGACTGTGGAGTTGATCCCTTTTTCACATTTGAGTACGTATATACTTGTAACTTACGAAGAAAGTCCTTCTCACTGACCCTTCGCCTACAGTTCTAAGATCTTCTCCTTCCCCTAGCAAAAGCTACACCTTCAGGAAAACTACGGAAACTCGAAGAAATACTACTCCGAGCGGTATCCAGCTTTTCGACATGATTCAGACACAATCTGGACACGTTGCTTGTGGTCACACCTTTGCACCTTCTTTTTATTCGGGAATTCACCCCTTTTGCAACCATTCCTTTATGGGGACCCTTAAGCGCATGACAGAATGCTAAAGTGAGATTTACATCAAAACAAAAAAAAACTACTTCTAACTTCGTAATTTTGGCCTGCACACAGTAGGGGTTCCCAGGTGCTCCCGAATTCTGGAATTTTCCTCTGAAGATGACCATACTTTTCACCGCCAAATACATATATAAGAGTTGCCCCATTTTTTGATAGCATTCGTATTGACCAATTGCTTAGTTCCGATCAGTTTCCTCACGGATTTATCTTGCCTAATTCGTGTTTAACACCGGTCTTCTCACCTCCCAGTCACGTGCCTCACACCGACTATCTCGCTGTTACTCACACTTTGACTTACCCTCACATTTCCTTTGGACAACCGTATAGTGGACAAGTGCCTTTTCAAGCCCCTGGAGTTTCCTTAGGCGATTGCCTTAATCATCTAATCCCAATTCAACTTGCAACTTGTCACATTCGCCTCCCATCGCGTGAGCCTCCCCCTGACAGGTGTCTATTTAAATCAACCCTTTTCTTTCCTCCCGAAAGTTCCACCCCAAGCCACAGGCCTTGAACAAACTCGATCTCCAAATGACAACTACTGTTCCTTTAATATACTCTTTCGCCGGGTACGAAGGTGTGGCCGACGCTGTCGCCGACCACGTCATCACTGCGCAAAACATGACCTTATACAACACCTTAGATAAGGATCAGATTGCCAAACTAAAACAGGCTGCTCAGCGGCCTTCGTTGACAAGCGAGGCCTCTTCGGCGTCGATACTGGGGATGCCTTCTCCCAGACCTTCGTTCAGCCGCAACGGGCTGTCAGTGAATGCTGCCGCTGGGAACGGGAGCTCTGAGGAGAGATCGCTGCTGAGAAGGAAGAAAGAGATGAAGAAGAAAGCTGAGCAGCGGTTCAAGATCGCCATTTCCGGCGGCTCGCTCATTAAGATCATGCACCTTGGTTTGTTGCCGAGAGAAGACGAGATTGAGTGGGACAAGTGGGACATCTACTTTGCCGACGAGAGGTTGGTGCCATTTGACAGTCCCGATTCGAACTACGGCCTGGCCAAGAGAGAGATCTTCGATTTGATCAAAAGCGAGAAGAAGCCCAATGTGTACCACATTGACGAGCTGTTGATCTCTGATCCGCAGGAATGTGCTGATGCCTATGAAAAGTTACTCATCGATAACTTTGCCAAGAAGGACAGTGTCAAGTTGCCCATGTTTGATCTTTTGCTCCTTGGCTGCGCTCCTGACGGCCATATTGCCTCGTTGTTCCCCAATTTCGGTGAGCAGTTGAGAGAGAAGTTAGCATGGTGCTTACCTGTGGAGAAGGCGCCTCTGGGCCCCGAAAACAGAATCACATTGTCGATTCCAGTGATTTGTCATGCTCATAGAGTCACCTTCGTCGTTGAGGGGTTGACGAAGGCACCTATCATGCGAATCATCATGGAGAGGCCAGAGAAAGGATTGCCGAGCTCGATTGTGAACGAGGGAGCCGCCGGCAGGGTCACCTGGTTCGTCGACGATGATGCATTGAAGGATTGCTATGACATTACCAAGAAGAAGTACAAGTTTCTTAGTATCCCGGGGCCCAGCAGTTGAGTGGGCTGACAGAATAGCAGAAGGTGGGTAGTAATCGTAAGCATGGATATGAACATCATGAAGAGTTTCTGGATAAAGTAGACGGTAGGTGTAGTAGAAGCAACAATAATGAAGCCCCGTTAGTGAATGGTACTAGGAAGTTGCAGGTGACGCTTGTACATGCTGGGTGTAGAGTTCTAAATTCTAGTGATTCAACGGCATCAAAATAACTAAAGAAGTTATTTTAAGAACGGCGCAGTGACAAGAGCTACCGTGTTTGGCAATTCTCTTGAGGAGAACAAGCAAGTTTTGAGCCGCTTGGTTTCTTTGACGAGAATCGGCTAAACCTTCGATCTGGAGAAGCTTGGATCGGTGCATACTACGTTTTGGGCGCAAATGTGTAGCAGGTGGAGGGAATTGCCGAATGCGGTGAAGATGTCACACGACCTGAACAATGCACTAGACGAAGCCGAACCAATGGAGACAAAGTGAGAGCCAAGGGGGAGATTCTATTGTTTGATTTGGGAATTATAGACGAAAGCATTGTGGAAACGAGGGCACTGGGGGGAGAATTAGGTTAGGAGTATGACGGTTGAAGGCAGAAGACCACCGCAGGAATAGTAAATGTTTACCGTATTGGAACCGAAAAAAGGAAGCAATGAAGGAAGACAAGTGAAATTGGGCATTCGAGGCCGTTGGTCACAATCGCCCCGACATCATATCGTTTTGAAGTGTAATTATGCTACTGTTGAGAGCAAATCGATAAAAAAGCAGCAAAGCAAAGCAATTAAGGTACCCCTCGAGGTTCAGGATTTCTTGTGGGTCAGAAAAACTTGTGAACTGATCAGAAAATTAGAGGATCAATGTAAACTGGTGTCTGAATTCGCTACACTCGCTACACTGTCAACCTTGAACGTTGTCGGTCAGGTCCCCAACGACACCAGAGGGATGTGAGATTTTTCGCAGCCATTGCAGCTCTACTCCAGCCATCTTCATCCCCCAAATGCCCATGGCCACTACAGACATCTATATAAAAGATCGCCACCCACCCAAGTATATCTTGCCTTTTCAGGCCCCATCACAACCTTTTACAAATCCAATTCCCCCCACAACATATCCCAAGGCCTCCCCACAATCCCGATGTCTACATCCACCCCATGCACTAGAAAGCGTCCCACATTACGTACGCTGTGCTATCTGCTGAGATTGGTGAAAACCGTCTGCAGCTAGCCCACTTGTGTTCCCTGCAAAGATTTCCATAAAACACAAAAACAACCAAACGGTGCCATGCAACAGCCGGGGGTGCTAAAGACCCCTCTGCAAACGCCAGTGCCTCCAGGTCTGACGAGGGGAGCCCTACCTAGTTTTGTGGCACATGCCGAGGGAGAGGACCCACGGTAGCAGGGATCCGCAAGAGGCCGTAGAAACAGAATCAGGGAGCCGTTGCCTGGTGCTCTTTTTTGTTCTATTTCCATTTTACAATTTTTTTTAGATTTTCAAGTTCTTTACATTTGAATCTTTATTCTAGATTTACCTTGTTCCTGGGGATAGGCGGGCCTACATTTTCTTCTGAGGATTCAACGCCCAGTGCGAATCTACGCCCAGTGCGAGCCTTGCGCCAGGCTCTGGCTAGGCAGTGTCCACCCACAAAAGACGAAAAAAGACACTCGAAAAACTGAATATCCAAATTGTCAAGTTTTGTCACTTTTTGTACTTCTGCTTCTTCTGCTCCATTTTATTGTAGTCTGGCGCCCTCGTAATTCAGAATTCCAGGAGGTGTCGGGTGATGACCCTTAGCACTGGTGGAGCCACCTCGCCTCGGCGGCCAAAGTACACTTGCCGGCCGTTTGCACTGCCCGGCTTCCGGTGGACTCCCACATAAGCGACACCCGCGAGGGCCAGTTGCTTCAAATTCATGGCTTATTCGAGCCAGAGCACCCTGGGCCTGCCAGCATTTCTTTTGCGGTGGCCCCCTCAGAGCCAAATTCATGAGCACTTGGAGTGGTGCGGAGAAGAACGATTGCAAATCGAGCAGCTTGGGGCCGACCTGCACACAGTTGCGTGTACGGCAGACAGTCGGGGTCTGCGCTGCATGTAATACATGAATCTGCCTCCTCTGGCGCCCCTGTGCAGTCCGGTGTCTTCAAAACTGCCCCTTCGAGTATATACTGTGCAGCGGCGTGCGTCGCCTGCCCAAGAGACCTGTTTGGCCTGGTGCTTTATTAGGAAACCTTCTACTGGGAGCGGCCCATCCACATCCTCTGCGAAATGCACTCGAGGCTAACCTGCCCCATACAGAGATTTTCTCCCCCAATTTCTCCATTCTCCACTGCCTCATCGAGCCACCGTCTACAACCTTGGTGCATCCCCTTTATAAAATCCTGCCACCCCCCACACTCGCTTTTGGACATTTCTTTTGCCGGCCTCAATCTTTCTTTTCTATTTCCCTTGCGGATCTTAAGCTTGCACTTCTTTTATACCCATCTGTTCCGCTCCTACCGCTTCCCTAAAGATCATGTCCAACCACGACTACTACCGTGATTTGTATGGACCCAGATCGGACCGGAACCCTTACGAGGCGCCCCACAACGACAACTTTGTCGCTACCCCCTCGTACCACTACTACGTGCAACAGCAGCAGCGGCATCAGGGCAACCCGGCGGGAACAACCCATTTGCACCCAACCATATCTGACCACTCAGATACAACAACCACATATGTTGAGTACCAGCTGGATGACCTGTTGGCAGATGAGCCTTCGATGCAACAGCAGCAGCAGCGTCAGCATGAGAAGAAAAAGGCCAAGAAGAAGAAGGTTCCTAGAGTGCCGAGGTTTCGCAGAGACAAGAGAGCTGGCGCTGGCGCTGGCGCCGGTGCTGGCCTGGGCTCGGGACAGGGAGACCTTGAGAACGGAAAGGCCGAGTTGGTGAACGAAAAACGTCTCTTCAGCTTCTTGTTCAGCAAAAAAGTCGACCCGGTGCCTCTTCCCGATGAGAGAAAGCCTTACCCATGGAAACTCACTAACTGGGCGAACCGGGCAGTGTTCTACTGGATCTGGCCCATCTTGATCAGGGGCTACAAGAGAACGTTGCAGCCCGACGATCTCTGGTACTTGACAGACGAGTTGACCGTGGAGCACTTGCATCGCGAATACAGAAAGAACTTGAAGAAGATCTTGGACAAGCTGAAAAATAAGCACATTGAAAAAAAGGGCGGCGGCGAAGGCTCCGACGACGACTGGGAGTGGCCCTTCTATGCGGTGCCGTTGGCGCTTTTCAACACCTTCAGATTCCAGTACACCATGTCGTGCATCTTTTTGGCGCTTTCGTTTGTCTGCCAGGCGACGTCTCCCTTGATCACCAGAAGGTTGATTGACTTTGTGGAATATCGTTACTTTGGCATCGAAACCACCTACAACAAGGGTATCGGCTACACTATTGGTGCTGTCATTCTTATATTCGTCAATGGTTTGCTTTTAAACCATTTTTTCCATAATGCCATGGTTGCTGGTGCTGCCTGCAAGGCTATCTTGACCAAGGACGTCTTAATCAAATCTTTCAAATTGTCCGCTAAGGCCAAGCACCGTTTCACCACTGGCAGAATCACTTCCCTTATGAGTACTGATTTGCTGAGAATCGACTTGGCCATTGGTTTCCAGCCTTTAGTGGTGTGTTTCCCTATTCCTGTGGTTATTGCCGTTGTGCTTTTATTGACCAACATTGGTGTCACTTCCCTCGTGGGTATTGGCCTTTTCGTGGTTTCCCTTGTTGTCTGTGTTCTTCTTACATCCAAATTGTTTTTCACCAGAGAAACTGTTGTCAAGTACACTGATAAGAGAATCTCGTTGATGCGTGAGGTGCTCAACAACCTCAAGATAATTAAATTCTACGCCTGGGAGTTGGCCTACAAAGCCAACATCACCAAAGTGAGAAACCAGGAAATGAAGTACCTTTTCACCATCAAAGTCTTGAGAAACTTCATCACCGCCTATGCTGTTACTTTACCTACCCTCACATCGATGATCTCTTTTGTTACCATGTGGAAAACCGGCAACATGAGAGATGCTGGCCGTGTCTTCTCCTCACTTTCGCTTTTCTCGATTTTGGCTCAGGCCATTATGCTTTTACCAATTGCTCTTGCTACCGGCGCCGACGCCATGATCGGTTTCCGCAGATGCAAGGACTTCCTCAGTGCTACCGAATACGACAGTGACTTGGACAGGAAATTGAAGCAGGAAGAGGACGAGTACGTGATCGGCTCTGACGAGCTGGTCTCTGGATTCGAGTTCAAGGGCAACCACAAGGATAACGACTCTTTCAACAGCGACACTTACTACGGCACCGAACAGGAAAAAATCTCATCTCTTCCTCCGAACGTGGACATTCAAATTTCCCATGCTGACTTTGTGTGGGATCAGTACCAAGGCGAAGAGGACGACGACAGTGATTCTCTTTGGGAGCCTGTTTCCAAGAAGTCTGACGGCATTAATGAGAAGACTGCCAATGTGAAGATGTCTCTGGAGCTGCACTCCAAGGATGCGAAGAACTCTTCTTTCCCAGGTCTTCTTGACATTAACTTAACTATCAACAGTGGTGAGTTTGTGGTGATAACTGGTGTCATTGGTTCAGGTAAGACTTCCTTACTTAACGCCATTGCAGGATTTATGAAGATGACAAACCCTGGTGTTGGCTCTGTGACTATCAGCAAAGACTTGTTACTTTGTTCTCAGCCATGGATTCAGAACGCTACAGTTCGCCAAAATATTCTCTTTGGAAGCCCCATGGACAGAAACAGATACAAGGCTATTCTCAAGGCATGCTGCTTGGAAGACGACTTGAAAGAGTTGACTCACGGTGACCAAACTGAAATCGGTGAGAGAGGTATAACCCTCTCCGGTGGTCAAAAGGCCAGAATCAACTTAGCAAGAGCAGTTTACCGTGGTGGGGACACTATGCTTTTCGATGATGTCTTGTCTGCTGTGGATGCTAGAGTAGGTAAAAGAATCACTGACGAGTTGTTCTTTGGCTTCTTGAAAAACACTACCAGAGTGTTGGCCACTCACCAGCTTTCCTTGGTGGCTTCTGCTGACAAGATTGTTTTCTTAAACGGCGACGGTACCATTGACGTTGGCACCACTGAGGAGCTCAAAGCTAGAAACCCCGGTTTCGGAAAATTGATTGAGTTCTCCAAGGAAGATGCTCTGGGCGCTCCTAGAGAAGAGACAATCCAGTCCAATGACAATGTTTGTCTTTTGCCTAGCGGTGTTGGTGTTGAGAACGAAGAAGATGTCAAATTGGCTGTTACACTGTCAATTCTTCCCGAGAATGGTGCAGCTGGTGACATTGTTGGTCGTACGGTTGAGGATGAAGATAAAGCTGTAAATGCTATTTCCTGGACAGTCTACAAGAACTACATCAATTTGGGTGCTGGTATTTTCGGATACACGGCTGCTCCCGTTTTCCTTTTCCTTGTTGCCATTGCCACTTTCTGCCAATTGTTCACTAACACATGGCTTTCCTTCTGGATGGAGAAGAGATTCAAGCAGTTGTCTGATCATTTTTATGTTGGATTCTACGTCGCATTTGCATTTTTGACTGTCTTCTTTACTGGTATTCAGTTCACCATGTTGGCATACATGAACAACAGATCAGCTGAGCTTTTGAACGTGAAGGCTGTCGAAAAGATCTTGCACTGTCCTATGAGCTTCATGGACACCAATCCGTTGGGGAGAGTTCTCAACAGGTTTACCAAGGACACTGACTCCTTGGACAACGAGATTGGTGAACAATTGCGTTTGTTCATTTTCCCACTTGCTATGATCATTGGTATTATCATCTTGTGTATCTGTTATTTGCCATGGTTTGCTATTGCCGTTCCTTTCTTGGGATGCGCTTTCTTCTTTTTGGCTGACATCTACTCGGGCTCTTCTCGTGAAATCAAGAGATTAGAAGCCGTTCAAAGATCTGTCGTCTACAATAACTTCAACGAGATCTTGACCGGTATGCACACAATCAAGGCATACAAGGAGGAAGTCAACTTCATCAAGAAGAATGACTCTTTGCTTAATCGTATGAACGAAGCATATTACTTGTCCATCGCCAACCAGAGATGGTTATGTGTTCACTTAGACACCATTGCTGCACTTCTCGCTCTCATCATTTCCATGTTATGTATTACTGAGCAATTCAACATTTCTCCTCAGTCCACGGGTTTGTTGTTGAACTATGTGATTCAAATTGTCGGTTTGTTGTCGTTGACAGTTCGTGCCATGACTCAAGTTGAAAACGAGATGAACTCGGTTGAGAGATTGCATCAATACGCTTTCGACTTGCCACAGGAGGCTGCTTACGAAAAATCAGAGACCAAACCCCCACCACACTGGCCCCCATATGGCTACGTCCAGTTCAATAACGTCAACTTGCGTTACAGAGAGAACTTGCCATTGGTTTTGAAGGATTTGACTTTCGGTGCTTACCCTGATGAGAAGGTGGGTATTTGTGGCCGTACCGGTGCTGGCAAGTCTTCCATCATGACTGCTTTGTATCGTTTAAGTGAGCTCGAATCCGGTAGTATCACTATTGATAACTTGGACATCAGTCAGATGGGTTTGCGAGATTTGAGACTGAAGTTGTCAATCATCCCACAGGACCCTGTTCTTTTCCAAGGCACCGTTCGTCGTAATTTGGACCCCTTCGACCAATACACCGACGACGTTTTGTGGGACTCCTTACGCAGATCTGGTTTAATTTCCGAGGAGCAATTGGAAAGAGTCAAACAGACAGGGTTGGTGGACAACAACTACGACCAGCTTCACAAGTTCCATTTGGACCAAAACGTTGAAGATGACGGAGGCAACTTCTCCTTGGGTGAGAAGCAGCTTCTTGCATTGGCCCGTGCTTTGGTTCGTGGCTCGAAGATTTTAATTTTAGACGAGGCCACCTCCTCCGTTGATTACGAAACTGACGCCAAAATTCAAGAGACGATTATTCGTGAGTTCAAAAAGTGCACTATTTTGTGTATTGCCCACCGTTTGAAGACGATTTTGACATACGATCGTATCTTGGTGATGGACCAGGGCCGTATTGTTGAGAAAGGTACGCCTTGGACATTGTACAGAAAGAATGGTCTTTTCAGAAAGATGTGTGACAAAGCACGTATCGTTCCTGAGGACTTCCCTCCCCCTCCTAATGACTATTAGGTCAGCAATAAAAATATTGTTATGTATTTATATTAGACTAAAAGGATACCCCTTCGAAAAAAGCAACTTGTAGGATTCTCGGACCTGTAGTTGAAATATAATATATTGCTTACAATTTCATTTGATGAACGTGTATTCGTGATTCATTGAATTCCAATCTAGGGGAATGTACCTATGCTATGTATAATGTGCAATGTAGAATAGAAGATAGGCATTTGTTGCCTGAACTTCTTGATGAGAGGCATGGGAGACAGCACTGTCGTCAAATTTGAACCATTGCCCAATGCTATTTTTTATGAAAGCCACATAGTGGCCAGTATTGACGGAGCCAATGTGGGTCACCACAGCGAAAAGCTCAAATATTCTTCCTGAATCGATATCGTCAGGATCACCATCGAAATCCGAAACGTACCTTGTCATTTTGAGGTAGAGAGGCGTTTCCACTTTGACTTCGATTTTGGATGCGGTATCGTTGGCGTAGTTATGTTTGAATCTCTTGAGCTGGATGCTGAGCACGGGTGGCAGCTTTTTGATTCGGAGTGATCGAAATGACTTGGATTCAGTGCCACAAGATTGACACTTGGATTTTGCATCGAGAGCCTCATTATGGGTAAACTGATCTAGACAATCATAAAGAGTATTGCTCTTCAGGTTGAGGTCATTAACTTCGAGGGAAAGATCTACTAAAGGATCAATTGTTCTTCTAACAAACCCACAGCTGCCACATGACACCGAGCTTTCAAGTTCACCGGAGAACACACTGTGTGTGATACAAGAGCAATTCTCAGGCGAAGGAACATCTAGGTGGGCTCTTTGTAAAACCTTTTCGTGGTCAGCATGAAATTCGTTAAGGAGGAATTGCCAGAACTCGTGAGCATCCTGCTCTGAGAACCCCGCAAGCAGCTGGTTCTTGTACCAGGCAGTTTGGAGTAGAGTGGTGATGCCAAATCCCTCACTGGACGATGCACAATACACTTGCTTGAAGATAGCATCTACCAGGCAGGTGATGCACGCCCGAGAGCTGTCTATTTGGGCATCATCGAGGTAGTATTGCGACGAAGGGCAATTAAAGAAGTGTAGGTCGTTATTGAAGAAATGGTTTCTCACAAGCGGATTATGGAGAAGAGTCTGCAACACACAACTCATGAAACACGTAGCTCCCAAATTGACGATTCCCTTGAGCCCCTGAATAGCTACCTGAGGAGGTTTTTTGTAATTTTGGCTCACTGTCGCATTGTCGCTTTTAGGCTGTATTTCGTCGACTGAAGCCACCGCAAGACGAATCTCATTGAGGGCGGAATGGTTGATGTAGTCCCTACACGAAAAGCAAAATAGAAGCCCGTTCTGAGAGTCGATAGCAAACATATGATTCTGAGCCTCTGCATGTTCTCTTGCGTGAGTATCGTAGCAGCCAACATGAGGGCATTGCAAGCAGAAGAAGACCTGGTGGAAGTTGGCGAGATGGCAGTCCGAGCATCTGAGCACCTTATGTTTCAAATCGCTTAGCGTCTTCAGCTGAAGTGGCAGACCGTCCTTCTTCTTGAACGTGAGCCTCGGCTCTAGCAGCGGGTTCACCGCCACCAGGATAGCCACAGCCTGTTTGTAAGTCGCCATGACAGTATCATGAGCATTGGTCTCGAGCACTTTGGTGAGATGCGAGCACGGCTGGATATGTCTCCAGTTATCTGGCGGAGGAGTTCGCTGCTGGAGCTGAGACCCCAGCTGACTTATGTTTTGCGCCAATTTAGCGTCTTTCTGTGCTTCATCTAAGGCGCTCTTTCTGCCGTTGCTAGTGCCGTTTGCAACAGCAGCAGAAGCCGGGGAAGCGGGCATAGTGAAGGGTTCTGTAAGCACAGAAGGATTCAAAAGAACGATTTGGGCCCGTTTGAACTCGCGAAAACGTTCTTGGGCTGAAAGGGTACTTGTAGTAGGAAGAGATGGAGATCAGAGCGCTGCCTAAAACAGTCGCTTGATAGAGGTGCTATCAGCAGGAAAATTTCAGGAACGCCCCTGAGTTGAGGCTGCAAAAGAAGATGAGAATTGTTGTTTGAGAATTTGAACAAGCTTTTGACTCAGAAGCAGTAAAGCTGCAAATCCGCTGTTTTGTGGGCTCTGCTGAGCCGCTAGGCTGGGGATTTGGGTGGTTGCGAATCTCGGTTTAAGATTTCCAAGGATTGCGACAGAATCGTGGGTGAGTGGACAGGAGAAGAGATTTGCAAAAAAAAAAATAAAAAAAAAAAAAAAATAAGAGTATGTGGTATCTCTGAGACATCAATTTCAAAACGTATATGTGTATGTCTTGGGAGGCGGAATGATTGAGAGAAGATGAAATCGATGCCAAGTGGTTGCGAAATTCGGGCAAGTGAGAAAGCTCCGAATAGGAGTATGAGAAACCGAGAATGTGATAATACGAGGTTAGAGGTAAGAAAAAATTAGATGTATCTTTTCTGAGTCTTTTTGGTGAACAAAAAAAACGTAGATGTAAACATATATATATATATATATATATGTATATATATGTGAAATGTGGATATCATAAGGAGATTTTAGTCTTATCTTATCGAAGCACTTCATGTCTCCAACATTACATGCATCCGTGCCACTTAAAGCAAATTATTCAGATCAGGGTCAAGGAGGCTAATTATATGTTTTTATAGGCCCACAATCTGAGTTAAGATTTGCATCGTCAGTCTAGGTCCTCATGTTTAAGTGATGTATTTGACGACTTCCGCAAATGATCCTCACCAAAGTATCCGGCTTAACTCGAAGAAGATGGTAAACAAGGTTAACATTGAAGCCAACGAGGGCATTTTGTATCAATCAGTTTGTGGTGTAAGTCTTGATTGAGAGAATAAGAATCACTCTCATTCTTATTAGTAATGGTCACTTTTGAGATAAGTGAATGTCAGTGTTTAACTTAATTCCATATCTATCAAGCCATTATTTCATTACCGTTCTTCGCTTGAGAACGAGAGGATGTTGACTGCTAAACACAGTACAAGAAGCTTTACCCACTAGTAGAGAAACTAAATGAGGGGAGCTTTTAAATGTATTGAACATTTGTAATCAGTTGTACAGGTGACTTTTCATCGTTTTGACGTGATAGGGGCAATTAGGCCATTGATATTCACAGAAATCGGTCGAATATAGCGTAACGAGATGTGAGAAAGTTTGCAACCTAATGAGTAATTAGCGTGTAATGATACGCGTATTCATACGTGTGTAAATGGAATCTGATAAAATGTATAACTCAAGCGATGCAAGGTTTCGCCTCGTGCCAAAGATAGTCAAAGCTCCGTTGTGCTATTTAGTGAAAGGTATAGGCCACATCAGTTCCATTCTCCGTTATTCATTTTCACTTTCATGGGTTTCAAAGTCTGCGGTTTGAGCTGGAAACATACTTCATCAGCAGTCCGGGAATATCTTTTTTATCAACCTCTGTAGAAGGAAACTCTATAAGGATCTTGATATCTTGACGTCTTTTGCATGGAGAACCAGCAATAACTCCCGAATCCAATTCTATGGCATACTGTCGAACCTCATTTTTTACGTTTTCGTCCTCTTCTTGTACACTCAGGCACATCTAGCTTCACCTCGTATTTCCCTTATATATATACGCTCATGGCAGCCTAGTCGTAGAAATCATCGTCATCATCGTCGCCGTTATTGCTGATGCCAGGTCCCCTGACGCTCTTCTTCACAAATCTCGTTCTTCTCAGTTCCTCCAAATCCTCGTCATTCTGGTTTATTTCAAGACGCTCGTCTGCGTCTTTCACCGCTCCTACTTCCACAAGAACCTTTTCAATATCTCTCAGCTTACAGTCGCTGCCACCTAATTGCGTTAACGTGACAAACTGCTTCGCAATTTGTTGTTTGTGGTATATGATCAATGTGGGACAATTCAGCTCAGGATAGTTTTCAACACACCTGTTGGCGGGGATCTCGCAAAACTTGATCTCGGGAAATTTCCTGGCCAATTCCACAAAGATCAGTCCTAAAAGCCGCGACTGAACAGCCAGTTGAGCCAGCATATGGAGAAGCACAAAGCAATCTTCGGAAGCCTTTGTCACTTCGTCTGCGTATTCTGGCTTCGTAACATGCTGTACGGACCCAAACTTCAGTTTTCGCTGCAATTGTTGGAGCTCCTCAAATCTCTTTTGCTTGTAGATTTCCAAGAACTCTTCGTCTTCTTCGTCTTCGAGCTCTGCGAGCTCATTCAAGTTTTTGGTCTCGAGACGGTTTTCATGCTGAGCTTTCACTGCTTGTTCTAAAGCTTCTTCCAACTCCTCCGTTGGGTCTTTGGGTTTTTCTGGAATTATGCCCTTAGCACGAAGAATGTCGTTCCATTCTGTGTCTTCGTTAGGATCCACCTCTACAGGGACTTGTATATCATTCAAGCTCATGGTAGTGGTGGAGTGGAAATTCGGGTCCCTGGCGATCTGTTAAGTATGTGTACGCGTGATGCGTGATCACGTGCACGGTCTTCGATGGATTCTGCAACCCTTTTCCATCTACAACAACAAATGCAAGCGGGTAAAGTACCGACTTTCAATATTGTTCATGGACACGTCGCTTTGGGCTCCCTCTATATCATCATATGTTGAGGCTTGGTGGCATCAGAGAGTACACCCGTGCACCACAGCAGAGCAGCCCATCAAGGGTTCATCATCACACTATCTTCATCCCACAAACTACTAGTTCGAAATGGTCAAGTTTTACCTCAAAATGAAAGCTGAGCTTTCTGGTGTCACGGCTCTTGAACCCGTGGACACGCCAGAGTCTCACTTCGAGTACACGTTCCGCATCGAGTGCACGAAGTGTCGAGAAGTTCACGATAAGCCAGTAACGATCAACAGGTTCGAAAAGCATGACATCAGCGGATCTCGTGGAGAAGCAAGCTTCGTGTTTAGGTGCAAATCTTGTAAACACGAGCATCTGGCGCTGATTGAAAGAACAAAAGACAGTGTGGAGGCCGCAAATAGCAATAAGTGGACGAACTTGCTTGAGATCGATGCTCGAGGCATTGACTTTGTAGAGTTCATTCCCGAGGGCCAGTGGCACTGTGTGGGAGAGGAGCTGGGGACGAAGTTTGAGGAGGTCGATTTGGAAGACAAGGAATGGTATGACTATGACGATAAGCAAGGGGAAGAGGTGAGTGTAACGGATGTGGCCTTCGACATCCAGAGGGTATAAGACAGGTGACTACAAGGCTGAACAGAGCAGCTGGAGCTGCAACAGATACATCAAATGTTTGGTACGAACAGGCAAAATAACAAATGCAATTAATATATACAGATGAACGGAACAGATGGCTTGACGGAGTCCTCGTCATTGTAGCATAAAGCCCCCCCGCCAGCAGTGTCTAGAGACGGATGCAAGATTTTGGCGTTCAGGTATACTTAGTCCTTGCAGGCCTTGACCAAGTAGGTGATCAAGTCGTTTCTGTCCTTTGGCTTCTTCAAACCACCAAAGGCCATCTTGGTACCTGGAATGTACTTCTTTGGGTTTTCAAGGTAGTCAGACATGGTTTGTTCGGTCCAGACGACACCCTTCTTTTTGTTGGCGTCGGTGTAAGAGAAACCTTCAGCCTGACCCGACTGTCTGCCGAAAACACCATGCAAGTTAGGACCAACCTTGTTTGGGCCACCCTTCTCAACGGTGTGGCATTGCAAACATCTTGTCTTGAAAAGGTTAGCACCCTTCTTCTCAGAACCCTTTTCGAACTTAGCTGGCATTGTTTATAATAAATATGTTTTTATTGATGGAGATGAAGAAAAAAAAAAAGACGAGAAATGTGGAGCGACTCACCGGCACTATATATAGGGACAGTGCTTGGTTTTTTCTCTTTATTGCCGTGAGTTTTGCAGAGGCGCCAATAAGCAGGAAGCTGATTTTCCGCGGGCTGCCATTGGCCGGAAAAACTTTTGCCAGTGGCCTGAGGCACGTGACGTGAAGACGGTGATAACGGCGGACAAAACACGAGATCAACGTTCACAAAAAAAGAAAATGTAGACATATGAGCGGGAAGAGTGGTAAGCGATTCTTCCCGTGTAGATAATTCAAGAAACCCACTTCGTATAGCCTTCATCCAATCAGAGACGAGCATTTTTCACACCACCATAACGCCATCAAAAGTCTGTCTCTAGGGTGGATCCGGCACCGGGAAATCTCGGGAACCGCTGAAGGCACGGCTCAGCGGATGGTCACACGAAGGGAATAAAAAAAAATAAAAAGTCAAGCAACTTTGAAGGAGACGAATTTGGACACTCTTGTTTCGAGCATCCTTTATTGCCGACTTCTTCTTTGTATGTGCATCGTCTTCTTACGCTTACCCTCAGTGCGCTACTTTTCTTTGCATTAGCCGCGGGCGCATGTCTCACATTTGGTGTAAGGACGAAACCGTCAAATAACAGATGGAATTTGCAATGTCAGTAGTGCAAGTGTTTTTGTTCACTTCTTTGATTTTTTTTTTTTTTTTCATTTTTTTTTTTTATCAACCATGCTTGAGAAGCTACCTTTTGTAGGTACCTCTAACTGACTATCAAGCTTGCTGCAACTGAATGGCTGCGAATTGCTTGCTGCCGCTAATATCGAAGCTCCGAATAATCCGAGGTATGTAAGCGAAATTCGTTTAGGTGGAGATAGCTTTAGCTTTTTGTGACAGCGTTTTTGAATTAAGAGTTGCTGGCATCTTCATTCTTAAAATTCCGTTGCTGCAGTTTCCTGGCGCTGTTATGTTCGCTTCCTCTAGATGGTGAGCCCTGCGTTTTGTTCGCAGCAAACGGCAAGCGTGCTATTGTTTAAGAGAGATGAGAGTGTGATGAAAGAGATACGATGTCCATACTCTTCAAGCTTCTCAAGAGCAGGATCCTCTGCCAGCATTCATTCCACGTAGGCAACAGTTTAGTTCTTCAGTGTATTCTTGAGATTACCTCCACAATCAAACAAAATTTGCAACTTCTTATATGCCACCTCACCTATGCCTATCGCAGAGGACTTCTCGATCCCGATCTAGAGGGGGTCCTTGACGGCGACCTTGACGGCGACCTTGACGGCGACCTTGACGGCGACCTTGACGGTGACCTTGACGGTGACCGTGAGTACAGCTCAGATCTACTATATGATGCTGAGCTTGAGTATGAGCTTGCAGAGTTGCTTCTCAGGCGCCCACGGGCTTCAGGCAAATTCTTGAGAACCAGTCTCATTTCCTCCGTCAACACTCCTAATCCAATTGCAGTAAAGTAGTTTATCGAGAACATTATGTGGCCTGAGTCATTGCTGTCAATGTCTACAACAGGAAACATGCCTCGCAATGCCGGTTTGACTTCGGGATCCTGAATCATGCGCTTCACCTCGTTCACCCCCATCTCCTCCACGAGTTCCTGAAAAAGGAACTTGATGAACACTCGACTAGCACTATTTGTTGCTGCTTCTGTCAACTCTACGTACCCCAAGGTGTCTTGTGGCCGCAAGCTGTCTGAGGCTATCAAGTGGCCAAAAAACTTGCCCATGTTCCGTAGCTGGGATCCCTCGTATTGATAGCAGGTACCATATTTCTGTTGATATTGTTCTGTGAATGTCTTATTCCAAGAGTCACTCATACCGCTCATTTTCTCCCCGATGACCCCAAAATATTTGGAGTATGTCTTCTCCTGTGCACAGCACTTGATTATCATGTCCACCAACACTCCTTGCTCTAGCTTCTGTTTCTGTCTTACTCGAAGAAGCTTGTGGACGGCTTCATCTGCAGACATGCTAGACATAACAGTCAAGTATATCGTTTTTTGATGTTGCACGAGCGCTTGGTCTGTCATATCCTTTATGATTTGTGGTTGGTCATCTTTTTCTTGCGGCTCTTCTTTCGTCAGATCTTCTTCAAAAATCTGTCGCCTAAATTCAGCATAAGTTCCCTCTGTAACGTCAAATTCTGGGTCTTCAGCGAAATAATTAAGCTTAGTGGCTGTGTCTTGAAGGTCTACAAGGTCAATGTAGTGTGGGGTTTTCTCTGCTTCATCAATCAAGTCGAGTTCAGGCTCCACAACGTAGCGGTGACGTCTGCGGCGATATTCAAGCAAATACTGAATATCACTGCGTGGCTTATCTTTGAGATTGCCCTCCTGAAGCATTAGTCGGAGCTGATCATATAGTAAGTTAGCGGATGCTTTCGAATGTGTTTCTAAGTAGGGAGTCATGCTTTCTAGCGCATACGAGGCCAAGTGTATCGAATCGTCCGTGACAGACTCCTCGAGCAAAACCTGTAAGATTTGCAATACAACAACGTCCTCCATCACTCTCTGTTTGACCAATTCGCACAAGAAGAGCATCACTCTAAAGATCTTCGTGCTATCGTTCTTCATGTACAATTGCTTCCAAAGCGCCACTGTTCGAGCACCCACAACTTCTCCAATCTGAGGTAGCTTGGAATTGAGCACACACACCAACAGAGCGTACACAGCGTGCTTGTCAGGCTCATTGAGGACGTTGGCTAAGATCGCTCTTGCAAGAAGACCTCTACCACGTACACAGTTTAGCTGAAGAAGATTGACAGCTAAATGCTTTATATTACTCCTGTCGACACGGGCCACATGCTTTTCGATTTCTCTTCTGAGCTCTTGCCACAGCTGTCGTTGGTCCATGCTGAGGAAGTGGTAGTTGGCTGCGAGAGATGTTTTAGGCGTATGCAGTAGACTACAACAAGAGTAGTGGAGTGTAGCGTTATGTGAAGACGAAAATGTAATAGGCAGTATACGTTTTTTTTAATCAATGACTACAACGACTATGCTGACTGTATAAATACTCGAAATTCTCTATAGTTGCACTTTTCTCGCCCCTGCCCTCTCCATGATTACTGTTTTCGCAGCCACAAGGTATATAGATTCTGCAGGTGTTTCAAAGGAAGACGTCCCAGAGAAAACAAGACTACACTATTCTTTGCTACAATTGACTCTCTTTGTGGCTTAATTCATTGTAGTATCACTTAATTATCCAAGTACTTCTGAACTAAGCATGATCCTACGGGCATCTTTACAATTGTAAACTGCATACAGTGTGACAGCTAGCGAAGATCATCACCAAAGTAGCACTTTTCCACCTACTACTTCAGTACCACTACCATTACAGGTCTCAAATGCTACATATCCGACGCTGGGCGTCGATGCCCGCGAGGCGAAACACGTCGAATATTCGTGCAAAGCTTCAGCATTTCATCAACACAGGAGAGATCCAGGAAGTGACTCCCCAGCAGGCTGCGGCAAATCTTCAACGAAAGAACCGCCGTGTAGCTGCTGATGCCGCCAAAAATACGCTTAGTCCACAGAAAGCACTTCTTTTACTTCGAGCAAAGTATGACTCTGCCTTGTTGAAACGGCGTCTGTCTGCTCAGCCCATAGATTTGGAGAAGCTTCGACCTTCTGACTTGAATGTGGCTTCAGATAAGTCATTAGCCATTTTTGAGAGTCTTATGGAGATCAAGCGTATAAGCAAGAAAAAGATCCCTCCGAAGCTTATTCTTCATCTTCTTGGAATCACGCCGGAAGTACTCTTGGACCCATTTAAAATAACTGAGGAAACACTCAAATTGCTTGAGAGGGATCAGAACACTGTCAGAGCCATGGAACTCTGTCACTTGGGCCGGGGGAATGCAGTGGTGGCGCTGAACGCTGTGATCCAGTGGTGTATGGAACATGGAAAAGTCGATATGGCTCTGAAGGCTCTTCACGATAGAAAACGCTGGATGATTCCCTTGAATGAACAGACCCACGTTCTTTACTTTGATGGGTTGGCAAAGAACTATAGCTGGGATGGTGTTTCGCATTCTAAAGCCCAAGAGATTCTCCAAATATACAGCAGAGTGAAACGGCCACTGGTGCAAGTGTTCAATGCTTGCTTGCTGGTTCTTATGAAATGTTTTAGCAATGGCCAGCAGCTTGCATTGGATTTCTTTGAGACTGCAGAAGATTCAAAAACGGTGTGGCCAGATTGTCAAACGTTCACGATCTTTTTGAACGGAAGAAAGCACTACATCCAAAACGAAGTCACTCGCATCAAGTCTGCTCCGGACATTTCCGCTTCTGAGCGTACAAAACAGCTTTTTGCTGCTCAGGCAGAGCTTGTGGAGACCGCTGTGAATGTCTATGAGAAGGTTAGAGCTCTGGCCATGCCACCTGTACCACCTACAAAAGAAGAGGCCGAGGCTAATCCAGAGAAGTTAGAAAATTATAGAAAAGAAATCAGCGAAGTGTTGATGGATATAGATCCCGTCTTTGCCACAACTTTCTTGCTGTGCTTCATTAACAATTTTTCTGGTACCGCTGTCACTGCAAAATCTGGCTCCCATTATCAATACATGCTTCACGGGCTTGAATTCTTGAAAATGTGGTGCCCGGAGGTGGAGCTGATGTTGCATTTTGCATTGGAAAATCACGAAACCAAAATTATTGTACCTGCGAGTGATATTAAGAGACGCACCGATGAAAGAGTCGACGATGCTGAAGTTCCTGAAAAGGACCGCCCCCTGACTCATGTCAAGGAGTTGTCGAGAGATGAGGTGAACCCATTAGTAGTTTTTCCTCCTCCCCCTTTTTCAAATAACAAAACTAGAGCCATATTCTCAAATAAAAGGAAGCGGTTGGTGGACTTTTCGAGGCCAAAGTTTTCTGACGTACACAAGTTGCTCATGCACCAGACGTATGTCAACCTGGAGGGAAAGTTTGGAAAAAAGTTGCCGCTGCTGCAACATATTTCATTAGAAAAAGGCATTGGAGTGAACACTTTCTTGTTGGCACTTGCCTTTGAGTCGCTTTCAAAAATTGGGGCCGTAAAGGAGTTCTATCTAGCTATGTGGTATGCTTTGACCAAATGGGGAGGCATTTATATCAGTCGTACGGACTTGAAACGCTGTACAGCTGAGGGATTGACTTGTGGTGCCCTTCCTAAATCCCAGTACCCAGACTTGACAAGGGTACGGGATGAGAATGACAAGTTCGTCGTGAAAGAATGCCTATTGGGAGATGGGTCCGCCTCCGAAGATTCTGGAGAGTTCAACAAGCTTTCTTTCAACGAGAAAATGAGCTTGACTGGACGCCACGAATCATCTGTCGTGGATGTGATGTTGGTGGAAAATTTCATTTATAAAATCGATGAAAATTTCCCTAAGCGGAACGTGCCTGCCAGGTTCGTCACTGAGCTTTTGGCGGCCATAGTTTCTCCTGCTTCCAATTTATCGAAGTCTCTCAAGCCCCGTGAAAAGACTTTCGACTCAGTTTTTGCTGTTCTCAAGAGGGACCTCTATGCTTACAACGACAAAAACCTCCACAAAGGAACTGTCAGCAACCGCAGAAGGAAAGTGCCCAACAATACGCCGAAGTCATCGCTTACCACTGAGCAACTTCACGATGTGCTCGATTCCTTAACAACACTCATGAGATGTATAATGGTGGCGGAATCAAGAGAGTATGGTTTGCACAAGAATAGACAGTCGCTTATGCTGAACAAATTTGTTGAGTCTTACGACGGCCTCATTAAGCACATCAAGAGTGCCACATGGACTGACGCTCCAGACAACCACGAAAATGCATTAGAGGTACACAAGAAGATTCTTGGATCAGGAATCTTGTTCTATGTGCCCAAAGAACTTTATGACCCGCGCAAGAACATTGCCAATGCCACGGCCGTTGAAGATTCTGTCCGGTACGTTTATAGAAAGTTGAAGGACAGAGATCTAGATGAGAAGCTGAAGAAGTTGATGTTGGCGTTAAAGACATTCATTCAATTAGACCCTGAAGTCTCCGATGCAGCTGAGAAGCTCAAAGCACATCAATGGAGAATCTACAATGCCTGTAAATAGATATAATAATGAACATAGTTACGACTTCTGATGTCCCTGTAGCTTCTATTCGAAAGAACCTTTTCGCAGCCAAACTTGGGTTGGGCCATATAGTGCGAAATATAATGCTACCCAAAGTTCCCCAGATTATCAACGATGGGCTACTCCACCGTGCTAGTGATCGATGACCCAGCTACCAAAAACTACAGCGATTTCTTTCAAGCTGTGCTTAACCAATTGCCTCCATCGCTTCCCGGCATTGATGTCTTGGTAACGCAACGTGTGAAACAGACCAAAGAGCTCAACTATATCCTCTCCAGCGTTTACGGATCTCTCCGTAGTTGTGCCAACGAACAAATGTTTCCCTTCACATTTGGCATAAATGTGCTTGTGAATAGCTTGCGCCTGGATTGGGATTTTGCTTTTGTTCCGGCTTCTGAGTCTGGAAACGGTGTGGTTGCAGACAAAACTAGAGCTATAGAGACTGAGATAGATAATCGTCAGCCTCCTGACTTCCAGTCTTTCAGTGAGCATCAGTTCCCAGTGAGTGCTGTTGGCGGAACATTTGACCACCTTCATGACGGGCACAAGATCTTGTTGCTGGCTGCTGCGTTTGCTACTCTGAAGCACCTTATCGTAGGAATCACTGGGCAACAGATGCTACTGAAGAAGAAATTTGCGGAGGTGATGGAGCTGTTGGATCGAAGACTTGGTGCTGTGACAAAGTATTTGAAGGAGATTCTACCCGAATCGGTGACATTTTCCATTTACCAGATAGATGATGTATGTGGTCCTACGGGGTTCGTGCGAGATATTGATGCATTGGTGATTAGCGAAGAAACTCGCAAGGGTGCTACTTTTGTCAATGACTACAGGCGTAAACAAGGATTCTCTGAATTAGAGGTTTTGTCTGTGGACGTACTTGGCAGTGACGGAGGTGAGCAAGATAATTGGAAAGGGAAAATAAGCTCGACGGACATGAGAGAAGAAGAGCTCAAAAGACGCTCGAAGAAACAGAGAACAGTGTAATTCAACACATAGTCGTATATTCGAAACAACTTCTCACTGAAGATCCTTCATTACCTTATGGAAATACCTTTTCCAAAGGGATTTTGGCGACGTGGGTTTCTATCAGGATGGTCGAGTGCGAGGGATGTAGGGCTATCGAACTGAGTAATCTCTTTGAAGAGCTCCAAGTTTGGTTTGTCGCTGTCAAGGTACCGGCCCTTGTCATTGGCGTCTGTGAGAGCAATGCGAACTTTTTCAAATGCCTGAGCGCCAAGTCCAAGCTTCTTGCGTAATCTGAGTTTGGTTTCTTCGAAGGGTTCACCTGGAAAAGCTGCAAAGATAAAAGGCTTGCCGTGGCAGTACGCTGGGTTTTTATGGAAATGAAAAGCGGGAATGATGTTCAACTGCTTTGATAACTTCTGAGCCTTCTCAAACTCATCTCTAAGAAGTTCGTCTTCGATGTCGTCTTTTGCGATGTATTTTTCGTCAAAGCGTTTAAACATATCGTTGCTGACAAGAATTTCGACCTCAGCTGGGAAATAACCACAGTAGAGCTCGGTACCCTCAGGAAGATCACTGATTTCCCTGTCAAACTTCACTAAATCGCTGTATTTGCTATCTTGGCCCGCCCAAACAAGTAAGTTGCTCCAAAGCTTTGGTGGGACAGAAAGCTTGTGTATCAACTTTGTCACCAAATCTGCAACAGTACTTGTCTTAGGCACTAACAAATCAAACAATTGGAACTGTTGAATTGTATTCATCCAAAAGATTTTTACTGACTTCAAATTTTCATACTCCTTCAATGTGATGTTTAGGATCTCATATTCAAAATTAGTGATTGTCGAGACCGACACCTGCTTAGTAAAGACTTGCGAAAGTGAGTGGCTTGACAGCAATGGAAACCTTACCCCTTGGTTGTTCACCACGAATAAACGCAACTTGGCTGGGTCCACAGAGTCGCCAAGCTGTTCAGCAACCGCTTTAGCCAACTGTGGGTAGGAGTACTGAGTCAGCACCCATAAGTCTGCTGACTTACTCATTTCTTTAGCCAATTCGATATCGGCGACTTCGGCCTTAGAGGCTTGATCCTGATCATCCTTTCTCTCTTGACCACTAGCGTCATCCTCGGCAACAAAGTCGCTGTCCTCCTCCTCTTCGTTTGCTTTGAAGGGCTTGATATGTATGTGAAGCCTTGTATACAAAAACTCATAATAGTCCTTGGCATTTGCGAAACGTTTACCAAAAGTGGCACTCTCTGTATCAGCAAGCTGGACTGTCAAAACATCACCAGTTCCTAACTCATTCTTTTCGAAAGAGATGGTCTCAATGATAGGCTCGATGCTAGTGTGGGAGACCTCTTCGAAGTATGTTAAGGGTGTTTCAGGATCGAATTGAAGTACCTTGTTTATTATCGGAGTCAACAGATCAACCTTTGAATCTGATGCAACAACAGCATATGAAAGTCCGCGTGCTTCATCACTAACAGGATCAAAATATTTGATGAAGATTCGAATTAAGTTTGAAGAGCTATGGTCCAAAGTTTTGACGGACTTGTTCGTGAGAATTCGGTGCGCAGCTGATTCGAAGTCAAATTGTTCCGGTGAGATTAACTTAGTAGGTGCGTCGATACTTTGTAATTGCCTTGTAGGCTCATCCACAAAGAATACCATCTCCTCATAGCGACGCTTGAAACATTGTGTGTATACTTGGCTCACCGTGGCCTCAAAAAGCAGCTCAGGAACTGCTGCATCTGGTCTATTGGTTCTGTTGTTACGGTGGCTAACACAGAGGAGTTGGAAAGGCCAATTAGATGAAACATCGTCAACCGATACTGCAGCCTCGGCAGTTCTGCCAGATTTGGGTACATCGTATCCTAACTTTTCAGCCACAAGCGCATAGAGGTCAGAGAAAGGTGCATCCTTCTTGACTTTTATAGAGAGCGGATATGCATGTTCGTTGAAGACGTTCTCATCAAAGAGACGTGGGTCTGTGGGGTCAGGGTAAGTGTCGAAACCGTTATAGTAAACAAAATTTTTCACAGTAACGATCTTCACATGCATGTAAAACAATGCTTCACGATTAGCTGTCTCCGCCTTCTCAAACTCCTCTTGCTCCTTTCTTATCTGCTCAGCAACGTGCGTTGGTGTGGGTGCTAAAGAATTTTGAGGGGGCAAGATTTTATCCAACTCAGACTCACGGTAGTACACCAACATGTAAGCTGAAGTAGCTCGTCTAATTAAGTACTCGTTTTGCTCGTTGCGTGTGAGTTGTCTGAGGTGCGCTTGAGGCAATTCAGAGGCGCCGTAATTTTCTTGAAAGACTTGAGTTGGTGTTGCTTTCCAAACCTTGTCGTCGTCAAAGCGTAACCATAAGTCTTCGTGAGCTTCCGGTTTAATCAAACCGTAGTAATGACCATTTGAGATACTTCCTTGATGAACTAATACTCCATGGAGTTTGTATCTCCAGTTTTGATTCTTCACTTCATCGGGCAAGTCATCATCAAGAAAAGGTCTAAGGTCAACAACATCAGGAAATTCATAGTAGTCATCAATCTTGACAAGATCATCTACCATGAAGTCATACTCGAATCTTTTCAATTGAAGATGGAGGACAGGGGGAAAGGAACGGAACACAACACCCTTCTTGGCGTCCTGATATCCATACTGATCGCCTGCCTGATACTTGTTTTCACCATCCAACATTTCGATTTCGATATAATTCTTAAAGGATTCCTCAAGTGTTCTAAAGCCACGGACATTTAATTGAATATCCCAAAAGTCCTCCTCTCTCGAAGACTCGTAAGGGACATTGACGCATTTGATATAAGATTTCATTTTGCCAACAAAGACATCGTTGAGCTTGTTTTCAATTTTCGTGCCTTTCATTGCCATTTCGAGCTTGTCCATCAAAACACGATTGAGCTCTTGGATGTCATGTTGAGTGAATGCATCTGAGGAGTCCCAGCCAAAAGACTTTGTCAATTCCATAGTACCAACAGGCTCGCTCGACAGTTGCAAAAGGTAGAATATCTTTTGCAAGGCTAATGGAACTGCTTTGCTCTTAGTTTCACTTGTGGCTTCTGTGGGAATTTGATTCACCAAATCTCTGAAGATCTTGGTGGTGTAGTATGATTGAAGGAGAGAATTGAGATAACAAGTGGCTCCCTGGTTGTTGAGACCAACATAACCAGTTTCAGCTTTTGAGTCGTAATTTACCCAGTTATGCCACAAAACACCTGTTGAGGAATCATCTATCACACGGACGTATGCAGTAATGTTGAACAGATTCTTGTCCATCAAAGGATAAGCCCTTCCGTACTTGGCAGCATTCAAAAGATCTCTTCCTGAAATAAAAGATGAAAACCCCCAATCAGTTTCATTTTTGTTGAATCTGTGATGAGATCCCATCGCATGATGACACTCCGGGTGGTTGGGATTCCACAAGTCAAAGCCGAATTGGGCACACACATACCACTTTGGATCAACATTTCCCTCGGCATCTTTTGGTGGATGTGGCTCCATATACATCGATATCAAATCATTGTTGCCCCTGGGGAATAATAGAATATTCCATGTGAAGCCGCCGCATTCGAACTGGGGTCCGCGTATCTTATCCTCCTTCCTTATTGCGTTCCAGTCCTTGATTTCCCAAACATTGTACGTCTCATCCTTGACCGGATAGTCTGGAAGGGGCTTCATTATACTTGTCGCCAAATTGTCGAACTGTGTGGCTGGGATCAACAGGGGGTGACCTGGTCTTTTCGTAAGTTCGGGTTGTCTAAGAGTAGGAGGGGTGATTTCCTCGATATCGTCATCATCCATGCCCATATTGTCGTCATCCATGTCTCTAGGCTCAGTTTCCAGGGCATCAGACAAGTTATCAGCGTCGGAGCCGCCAATGGCTATGTTTGACTTCTCTAACATCTCATAGTCGCTGCTGTCAATTTCGACAACATCGTCGTTCAGTCCAGGCCCGGTGCCTGGTTGGGCATTAGGTTTGCTGGTCATTTCGTAGCCTTTTTTGTCTTCGTCAAGCTGTGGCAGACCAGGATCGGTGCCGATGATATGCTTTTTGGTTGTTGAAGTTCTCTTGTACGGCCGCACTTTGAGCTGGCGAATTAGGTCGATTCGTGGAAGAAACTGGTGTATAAGTAGTAGCGTCTTGCAATTGCGAGACTATTTTGTCAAAAAGTGCCTTATTCTTCGAGAAGTTGGTTGATAAGTATGTTAACACCAGTGTTGCAATGGCAGTTGTATACTCCGAAGCAAGGGATTAACAAAGAATGATCTATGTAAGATCACGTGAGCAGAGAGATCAGGAGAAACCGGATCGTGTATTTCAACGATTTGACACAGGAGAGGGGATTTTTATGGCGACACATGCATTCTTCTCAAGATTTACGGGCTTTAGCAAGTTTTGAGTCTCACATTATTCGTGCTTGTTCGGATGGACTGGCTACGTAGCAAATTGTGGTGCGACAGCAATCGAGTAGGCAGTTGCAAAAGAGATACATGAAAAGTTTCCAACATATCTGGGTGATAAAGAATAGATGCTGGTAAACTTCAGAAGAATGCGTTGTGAATTGAATCCCATTAATTTTTTAATCGATTATCGACGCCTCGATCTCATTCAATTGGCTCAGGAAAATGGCTGCAAATTAATTGTGTGGACATTAGCGCGCAAACAGTAGTGTCCTCAGGTCAATGATTATACCATAATAAATAGGAAGAGAGCTATCAAAAATTGGCAAACTTGTGTAAACATGTCAGATTGTTAATGAAGTCCATCCAATAGAGAATTAAGAGAACTTTCCCCCCTTGTTCCACGTTTACGACGTTTGTGTACAACTTTCACCAAAACACGATAGATGATATCAAAATATGATTATCGATAAGAGCTGTGAGGGTTCTAAATAGTGAGTGAAGAAAGAATAAAAAGATGTAATCCCCAGTTGAGAAAGTATGTGTGAGTTCCCATGGACCATTGTTGCCTATTAGGCTGAGTCTGTTGGGGCCCCTTAGGATGTTGCAGCAGATTTGGGTCCAGTTGACTAATCCAACTGTGTAAACGGCTTTAAATCACTGAATATAGTCTTCTCTATTGCATCTTGTGTTGTATAGAATTATTATCGAATTTTGATGGCGGTTTGAAATTTCGCAGCCATTTGGCTGAGACCACCAAAAACTAAAAACCGCAGAACGCTCCCGTAGTGTCAGAGAATAATCCCTGAATTGAATAACATAGGACGGTTACATCAAATGCTTTCAATCGAAGGCTTGGATTAGTTCCAAAGCTTCACGGTTTGGCTGTTGGGCATCCTGAGCACATCACCGCAGGCAAGTACAAAGATTCTCATGTAAACTGCTAGGGGAATAAATGAGCAAGAGTTCTTATTGCCAGTCCAACTTCTTCAAGCAACATGGAAACTGGGTGACCAGAGCTCGTTATGTAAGCAAGGAAGTCTCCCTGTGCTCTCAAGTGGGCCATCAACAGACTCGGGTCTAACGGTCAATTGTACAACGATTTGTCGAATCTCTGCTTACATCTTGATGATATTTCGGTTGCAGAGTCTCACAACAAAGTAAAGAGTAAAGCATTTGAGTAAGAGTAGACGCTTAAATGGGTATGTACGGTGGAATTGGGAGTCCTTCTTCTTTATGGAGGATTGTAGCTACATCCTACGCAAGTTCCAATTGGTTGCCTGAAAACAGACTCCCTGACTTCCTCGTACTTTCTCCAAGCAGCTTTACGAGGCCAAAAAGAGGGCAAAAAAAAAGGATTGGGCTCCCATAAGGTCCCCTTGCCAGAAACTACCGACATGACCGAGGCAACCAAAGCCAGAATTCTGACCCTGGCAGCGTGGGCCATTCACACCTTCCCAATCGGGCGTTCTTGATCCCAGGATGAGAAAGTTGAACCACCACTGAAATGGGACTGAAATGGGACACTGAAAAATTACCTACGTCTCCATATCGGTCCATTTTGAATATATGCAGAAACAACTCTTGTCCCATGAATCTTTTGCAGCCATTGAGGGATCAAGGCCTAGAGCCGAGGCCCACGCAACACCACCTATTGTGTTGCTCCACTCTACAACTCGACCATTTTCAGCCAGCAAAGGCACGTAAAAGGTATTGTCGTGAATCTGCACAGGACCGCCTGGAGAGAAAACGGGTACAAGTTGAGAGTTACTGCGATGCTGCTGTGAGGATTTCATCTCGCCGTGGGGGATTTATTTTTTTTTCACCATGGGCAATGGCTGCGAAATCTAGATTTTTCACCCGATTGACAATGGACAGAGGCAATTGGGGAAGGCAGCAAGATCTGTAGACCCATGATGATCGCTGTGATACGAATACGACGAGAATGTGAATTGGTTCACAATTTGACGTTCTGTAATAGGATTTTTTTTGAAGCCTAGCAATTGAAGTTCCCGGCAATTGGGGTGCCTCTTTGCATCTCCACAGTGCTTTTACCGTTTTTTTTTTACCTCATCATCAACTTTCACCTGTCCTAACGTTTTCCCTTCATCGATTTCGCCGCAGACCCTCCTCTATCTGCCGCTGCTTTGACCCAGATCTAGACCAACAGCTGCCTAAGGTGATTGGATGAAACAGTAATTGAAAAATTCACAGTGGATTTTGCACACAGCACTGCGGTTTTCACGCAAGTCATATCCCATAACAGGCTAGCGCCGCTTGAGGCACCCTCGGAATGGACACCCACAACAATACCCCTAGGCAAATCATCAACGTGGGATATTGTGCATGCTATTGTAGAAGCCACACTGGAGTACATTGACAAGGGCTTTGGAATGCACAGACGGGAAGAATCAAAGGTGGTAGACGAGGAAAAGGCCATTGTGTGGGAAGGGAGGCACATCACGTGATCCACAGCACGTGCACGAGACCAAAATCGTTGATACTGGGTGTGCGATGCCGCCACCATGCAGGCCAGAACCCCCGAAAGCTCGCTGCCGGAGGTGTAATACACATCTGATGAGGGACTCCATGAAAAAAAAAGGTCCGATCGGAAGTGGTAGGCAATTCAGCGAATGGGAACCGAACGGCAAAAGACAAGCTGGAGACACCAAAAAAAAAAAAAAAAAAGGTCAGAAGATCATCGCCAATTCTTTAAAACCTCACTTGTCCATCCCAAGCCTCGCTGTGACGTCAAATTCCCTTAGCCTGGCCGTGTGGGCTTTTTGGTGGATGTTTTGCATTCCTCAAAAATGAAGTGGCCCCAGAAGGGTTGTGTAATTACCCGCGGGCAGAGAGTGTCCAAACACACCCGAGGATGAAAACGGGGCAACAAGATTTGGCCATTTTTTTTTTCCATTGACTTCGTTTGATGGTTTTGATATTATTTTGTCTGTTCCTGTTTCTGTTTGCTTACCAGAGTGTGGGCCCGAATGAGGGTCAATTGTGTGGTGTGAGTCCAATGGCTGCGAAATGCGAGCCACCACTGAAGTCCAGGAAACACGAGTAATCACTACAATGCTCTTCGTTTTCATCAATAAAATGAAATACAATCATGGAAAGAATCCAAGAGTTGAATACGCCAACATAATTTTGTAGACTACCAGGGTATTCAACTAGAAAAAAAAAATATAAACGAATAGCCATTACACTGGCTGAGGCTATTTCGCAGCCCCCTACGTTGCGGACATAAACCTCCAATGGCTTGCGTTAAGAGTATTTTCTCCATTTTCACAATCTCCCTTCGAGATCCAAGTGGGAGTCCCAATTTGACGGTGTCATCTGGGGCAAAATTGGAATCTCTCTGGATTGTATTATAGGGGCCCACGAAAAGTTGCACCCATTCCACAAAACGCTCACTGTAGTAGAACTAAAACCCCCATACCCACAATCCTGATAAACAACCCACCAGCAATGTCCTTCTAGTCTAGCTTCTTCCAATCACATCCTCAAATTGACCAATCAATTCCGTCCAATGAAAAATTCACTCCATCCACCAACTCCCCTTCCGAGTCCCCCGTAGTCCCCCTTTTGCACCCGCACTCACCCTCTTGCAGGCACCACCCTGCTCACCTTTTCACCACAGGCACTCTCAAACACCCTCAGGCTCCCTCTGCACAGTGGTGCCCAGTGCCTGCTTGTTGCTTTTCCGAGTGTTTCAGAATTTCGTGTCAGGATTAAGTTCGTGGCAGGATTCAATTCGTGGCAGGATCAAATTCGTGGCAGGTGTATCAGCCCTGTTTCCTATAGTGAAGGTCTGCCCCTGCTTCCTTTGTTGAGGATCTGCCCATGTTTAGTTAGGTATACTAAGTAGCCACGGTCTAACATTGCTGAATGCTGGGAAAGGGGAAATCAATTGACTAGAACAGTAAGGTTGAATGGTCGTGCAGGGCCAGATCCCAGTGGCGTCCTTTGCTGGGGGGGGGACAATTTCTTTCACCTTCCTCTTCCTCTTTAGTCCCTTTCTCTAGTGTCTCCTGCCTGCCTCTTTCCTCGAGGTCTGGGCACCCTCGGAACTGGGCCAGTCGACGCATTGGCGCCTGTGGGTGCTCGCAACCGGTGCAGGAATGCCGCGTGCGGTCAATGGGAAACAAAAATTTTAACCAAAATACTGGGCCTGTTTTCGCTCGCCCCTATATAAATTCCCGCAGGCGCCCTCACACCGGCTTCTTTTTCTCTTTTTTCTCTTTCTTCAGTAAGGTTCAATTCTATAGTCACTCCTTCCATTCCTTCCCTAGAAAAAAACCTCACCCTAGCCACTCATTAACAAAATGTTGTTCAAGAGCTTCGTTTCCGCCGCCCTTGCTGCCACTGCTTTGGCCCAGCCTGTCCAGCACCAGCACCACCAGCACGACAAGAAAGCTGTGGTGGTCACCAACTGGAACACCGTAGTTGTCACCGCCACCGCCGGTGCTGCTCCTGCTGCTCAACCTACCCAAGATGCTGAGGCTAACGCTGCCGCTGCCGTGGGCACCACCCTCGCTACCAAGCCATCTCCAGTTGCTTCTTCTTCCTCCAGCTCTGGTTCTGGCTCCAGCCCTGCTTCGAGCTCTTCCGACTCTGTGTCCGTTCCTTCCTCCTCGGGCTCCTTCTCCGGCCCTGCTAAGGGTATCACATACTCTCCTTACTCCGACGATGGTGGATGCAAGTCTGCCTCTCAGATCAAGTCTGAGGTGTCCAAGTTGTCTGGTTACGAGGTGATCAGACTTTACGGTGTCGACTGTAACCAGGTCGAGGCTACCCTCTCTGGCTTGTCTTCTGGCCAGAAGATTTTCGCCGGTATCTTTGACGTTGACAACATCGAGAGCGGTGTTGAGACCTTGGCCAAGGCTGTCAAGAACCACGGTGGCTGGGACGTTGTCCACACCGTCTCCATCGGTAACGAGTTGGTCAACGCTGGCTCCGCTACCCCTGACCAGATTGGTAAGTACATTGAGTCTGGTAGATCTGCTTTGAAGGCCCAGGGCTACAACGGTCCTGTTGTCTCTGTCGACACCTTCATTGCTGTCATCAACAACCCTGACTTGTGTAAGCACTCCGACTACATGGCTGTCAACGCCCACGCTTTCTTTGACGGTTACGTTTCCGCCAAGGAGGCCGGCGACTGGGCCTTGTTGCAGCTCCAGAGAGTCTCTAACGCTTGTGGTGACTCCAAGAAGGTTTTCATCACTGAGACTGGCTGGCCAACGAAGGGTGACTCCAACAATGTTGCTGTTCCATCAAAGGAAAACCAGAAGGCTGCTCTTGACTCTATCTCTGCCAAGTGCGGTTCTGACGCTACTTTCTTCAATGCCTACAACGACATGTGGAAGCAGCCTGGCCCATACAACGCCGAGCAATACTGGGGTGTCTACTCTTCCTAAATTGGCTCATAGATCGCTGTATGTTTGAGCAGGTTGCGCCACAAAGACAATTAGTCTTGCTGCGCAAAACTGAATACCCTCGTTCTTACCTTCATTTGTCGAGTGTTTTGCTTCTTCCTAAAACATTCACTATGAGATCTTTTTAAATACCTTTATTGTGTTTACTTTGCTTTTTCAGCCTACCTGTAGTCTAGTGTTTACCATTTCCTAATTGGACGCGCGACTCGCCTACCAAGCCTACCACGAAGGAGTCAATCGCTCGGCTGCCTTTCGTGCACCCTCGGATATCACGTGCCACTAACGTGATCAATCATCCACCACCTCCATTTGCAGCCATTTTATGTTTCACTGTACGCAATTTAGCAAGTCAAAGCCATAAAAAATATTGTTGTAAATTGTTATCACATTTTAATCTCAGGCTCTTTCTACCTCCTAAAGAAGACTGTTATTCTTTTGACGATCGTAGAATTAAAAGTCCATTATAGACGTTCTCACTGCCCAGTATGCTCAAATATCGTTAAACTGGACAATTCCCATTAAAGTTAAGCTTTGCTCCAAGCATTTGAATGAGAACATGTTATGACAAATATACAATGGTAACTCAATGGTGTAGGGTCGGACAGATATGTCATGAGCTTACTGGGTGTCAATATCTGAACGAGTGATTCGAACTGTATTAGTTTCTTAATCGGTAATCTCCATCATGATTTAATAGAATATATCAATTTTCTCCGTTGATATTTGTGAAACCTCAACCTGAAACGTAATTTAAACACGAGGTGAGCTAGTGGGTCTATCTGACACAACTGAGGATGAGAATCCATCAAACAAAACAATGAGACAGGTCAAATCAGCTTCTCCAGTCGCTATGGGAGTGTTCACCTATTTCTTTATTACTCAGCTTAAGCAGAGTGCACAGCTCATGGAAGATGGATGATGTGCCGCTTGATAAGTTTGTTAAAGTGTGAATATTAAAAAGTAGCGTTGGCTGTGGTAAATAGGGATACGAGCGGTTTTTTTTTAGAGTGCCAGGGAGCTTGATATTACACAATTGAATTTGACGTGATCAACATTTGCACTTCAGCCAGACCCAGATGAGTGGTGTTTGGCGGGAATGCTTGATTGCCAATGATCAGTGGATTCAACCGCTGGCCACTTTTACAGACATTTATTTGTTATACTACAAACAAGTAGGGTTGCTAGTTTACAAAAATTAGCAGGTCATTAGCCTGACCTGATTAAAGGCCGAGGAATTGGCGACGAAGCTCGATGCTGTCCCCATCGTGGAACATCAACCGCTCCATGTGGCCCTCTTTCAACCAAAGATCGCTTTCAGGGGTCCACAAGCCGTTGTGGCCACGCGGGAACAAAACACTGCTCATATCCATGTCTCCATTATTGAGGGCGTCACGGAGCAAAAGTAAGTAGTCGTTGATGTAGCGCACACTGCTGCTGGTGACCTTGAGAATGTGTCCGACAAACGCCCTTGTGAAACCCAATTTTTCAAACTCGTCGAAGAGCACGCCGAAGGCATCCTCCCCCAACTTGGTCAACAAGCTTCTAGCGTCATCGATAGCGTGGGGCTCAGAAAGAAACTTGTCAGTGAACAAGGCCTTGGAATGTACGTCACGAGGCAAGTAGACCATGTAGCGAGCCCACGGGTCTTGGGAGTCAGCATCCACCTTTAACTCAAGCCCGTCAAAGTCGTGAATACCTAAAGCACGCACATCAGTGAGCTGGTCGTCGATCTGAACACGGTCCGAGTCTACTCCAACGTTATGAAGAGCATCATCGATATTGTCATTGGTATTTTTTCCTCCGATTTCCTCGTCCAAAGCTCTCTGGCCGACAGCCAAATTTGCAACAGCAGCCACGCCTGCAGAATCAAGCTGGTGTGAGAGATGGTGCTGGTGGTGGCCCAACTCGCTCGCCAAGAGCGCCTGGTCGTGAATGTCCATTCTTGGCGGAGCATACGCCTGAGCACGTAGCTTCTTTGCCGAGAGTTGCGCTTTCTTCTCGCTCTTGGACTCCCTTGAGGTCAAATTCTTCATTGGCTGAGGCTTTTCTCCTGCCTCAATCGCTCTTTGGTAATCGTCTCTGTACCTCTGGAGGCCGTAGACTCTGGCAAACTTCCTGTACCTATCCCTCCAACTCAGAGACGAGTGATTTGTGTTCGTGCGAGCAAACTCGTCAAAAAACGAAATCGACACTGAAAAATTCGCCTCGTTGAGCTGATCTTCAGGAAGCCTAGTCTTGTCGTCGGCCGTATGAAGAGTATCGTGGTCCTGGGTGTTCAACACGTGGTTGATAATGCTTACACATAAGTTGTAGTCGTCGTCAGCCGTGAACCTGTTTTTCATCGTCTTGGCCTCGCTCACCTCCAAAACTATCGGCTTTCCTTTGTCGTCATAGAGCAAGTTGTCGTTTTCGTCTGTCTTGTACACGTACAGCAACTTGTGTTCCAAATGAGCACGGTATCTCGACCGGACAGAATTGCCCGTGTGTCCCCTAAGCAAATCGTGCTTGGCCAATTGTTCAAAGAACTTGTGCGACGTTCTGTAGCGAGGCTTCAACCGCACCTGCTCCAAGATGTAATTGTCAGCTGCAGCAGTAAACTTTGTCGTAGACTTTGGCGGGCCCTTAGCCTTCTTGCTCATCGCCTGTGCCATGGCCTTGGCTGTTTCCACGTCTTGTTCATCCAAAGCCTCATCATGGCGTCTCTTGCCAGGAGGATACTTGTACGCCTCCAAATACACTGTCTGGCCCCTTGTCACATAGTCGTCAATGAATTGAAACAGAAACGTCTCTCTGTTGGGAACAGGATACGACAGAAGTTGGATGTACCCGGTTTTGAGGGCAATGGTCTCGCTGGGCTCAATGTATCCTCCGTTGTCGGTGATGATCTTGTGATACTTTTCTCTGTTTGGGTCCAGTGGACTGATGTAGAAGGCCATGGGCCTTCCTTCGTCGTCATGGAGCAATAAGCGTTCCGACATGGTTGGATCAAGTGCCAAGTTAGGAATGGCTGCAAAAAGGGTGTCTGGGTGTGAGGTGAGTAGTGAGGATATGGGTGTTTAGGTTTTGGAGGTGGTGATGTTTTGATGGTGTTGCGTGCGTGCGGTTACCAAAAGTACCAGCGGTGAGAGCCACTGCCTCTCGTGTAGTGTTATAAAACTCAACGGGAGAAAAAAAGATCTTTGAGCTCTTTATGCATCAAGACATTGATTTCGCCGTTACGTAATGGTCAATTTTAGCTTTTATATGATCTATTGAAGTTACTGTTTATACCTGTTGTTGCTCCATGGGACGAGAGCGACAATGTCGCGCTTACCTCAGCAAGAGTCGAAGCAACTTGCCAAGTGTAGCTGCTATTCACATTTTAGGAGCATCATCGGCATCTTTGAGATTCCAGAATCCGAATGGTAGTGTTTACATTCCCAAAAACTTACTGTGTTTGGAGAAAGCGCAAGTGATAAACAAGCGGAGTTGCCTACGTACGACATTTTTGCAGCCATAGAGCAAGCAGTTTAGCAGTCTTCGAAAAGAAATGCAGTGAACAAATCACTGGTGTGTATCCTGGACATCAAAGGCAATAAGCTTAGAAATCAGGCTTTCCGATGCTTGTGAGAGCTTAGTTGAAGCTTTACCCTGAAGTCAAACAGCCAACGTCTCTACACCTGTCTCAATTCTAGATGAACGTGTATTGCGCCAAAATTATCCGAAATCAAACTCTACTTCATAAGATCATGTCATGCTAGCGTATCAGCATTTCTGCTGCACAAGAGTCTCCTTATACATCACTTTGTCTGAGCCCTTCAATTTCTCCTGCCACATTACCAACGCACTCAACTTGCCGCCCTTGGTACACCCAGAATCGAGGCCCTTAGTGAACTTCTTCAATTTGAGTCCTCTACCAGCGTCGTGGCCGTAGTACACAACAAGAGAGCGGTCAAGCTTGCCGGCTTTCTGCTTCTGGTTCCAGATCTTCGACCACGAAACTGCGCCTTTGTCGCTGGGATCATCAGTGGTCTCGTTGTAGTAGGGACCAATGTAGGACCTCATCTCAAGACAGTCCTCAGGATCCTGTGCATTCAAGTCCTTAAGAAACTCCATCCTGAGACCTGCGTGCACAGCCACTCCTTCAGTATGACCATATTTGCCCTTGGTTTTCTTTGAGTGCAAGGGAACCTGACCAAGTTCCTTCATCACTGGACAGTTGTTGATATACTCCACATGCTTTGGTTTTAGTTTCTTAGCGAGAAGGAACTCAGGGTCGCTGTTGAACTTACCAGTTGTGCGGAAGCTAGGAGCCGTTCCATTCACGAAGGATGGTTGCGGAAGACCATGATATGTTGCGTAGTTCTGTAAAACATAGTACTCGTGATTACCCATGATACACGCGATATCGTTGTCAATAAGAAAGTCAAGAACTTTAAATGAGTGCGGACCTTTGGTAATAAAATCACCCAACACTAGAAGTTGGTCACGTTCTTTCTTGTACTTGACCTTTCTTAACAACTTCTTCAATTCTCTGTATTGGCCATGAACATCACCAACTAGAATGAGCCGCTCTTTCAGCTTCTTCATGCTATTGCTCTCGATATTAACTTCCTCATCGGAAGAAACTCGCAAGTCATGCTCATCTTCTTCGTCATCGTCATCGCTGAAATCATCATACTCTAGCGTAGTAAGTCCCCACAGATTTGCCTTTTCCAGCAGCACAGGTGTCAAGATGACATCCAATGGCTCTGCTTTGTGAATTCCAACCAACTCTTTGGTCTCAGGAATAAACATTTTGGGCAATAAGAAACAAAACATATATAAAAGACAGACGGCGACAAGAGTACCTAAAGTGATGAGCCACTTTTTGGTACGATTTGGGATCTCCCAAGGTTCTGCCTCGTGTATTATGTCCTCCTCATCCGTAGAGCTGTAACCTCTGTAGTTTCTGCTTTTCAGCAAACTTCCCATGTAGTTGTTGTTAGAGAGAATTAAAGTTCAAAATGTGGATAATGTATGAGAATGCATAGAAAAGATTGTCACACAGACCCATCTCAAAGTATACAGGTCACCACACACGTGCTCGCTTAGGTGAAATCTCGTCAGCGGGGCAAAAGCAGTACTACCATGGTCTGTTTTTCGCAGCCATTACCCGCCGCCCACACCCTCAGGTCTTTCACTTTCCTTTTGGATCACGAGATCACGACTAAGCAATTCACGTAGATCAGGGTTTACTCGCACCTCATAGAGCTCTCCACTGACGTTCAGTTGCTGGTTTTCTCTATCAATAAGAGCTATCATCCGCTTGAAGCGAAGGAATAATAACTCGGCACGAATTAATAGATCATTGAGATTCATCTTACCCGAGAGGTCATTCATGTACTTCAAAACTTCGTCAAACCGTTTCAAGTTCTGCATGATGATTCGTTTGTTGTCGGAAAGCACTGACAATGCGAAGAACAAGTGGAACTGACTGCTGTAGTAGTCGGTGAAGAGAACTTCCCACAAGGTCAACACATCATTCCACTCAAACTCCCGCTTGTACCAGACAAGAAGCATGCGGAAAAAGAAGAATAAGTCTGTCGACTCACATTTCTCTAAATGCTTAAAGAGGTCAGGAAGCATGAACTGCAAAAGCCCATTGAGTACATCCATCTGGCGCTTCATGCCACTCTGATCTCTGACAAAATTTCTCTCCATTCTCTCCATGAAACCAGTAAATGCCCAGAACGACAACACCTCATCCTGGAGAATCACATATATGGGCGAAAGTAAGTCTGTCATCCCTTGAACGTAGCCCAAGTTGACATTGTACTCATTGAAAGTCAAAAGAATCTCACGCATAGCAAACAAATGAGGGTTTTGAATATTAGCAAGGTCCCACTCGCTCTCCTCTTCGTCTTCATCAGGTGTCTCTGGCAGAGATTCTCTATCATTACGAGAGCTTTCAGCATCCGGCGCCTCAAAGGCTCCCGCGATCTCCTCAGATAAGTTTGGAGGAGAGGTTTTTTTGCTTTGAAAGAGTTCCAAGTGGCGATCACACCTATGAATATCTTTCTCGATACGACACTTCTGGTCTTTCCAAAAGGGATCTTGCCGCTTGTCTTCATCCTCAACCCAGCGCTTTTTGTAGTCATGATACCCGCTTTCAAGGCTCTCTCGAAGGGTCTTGCGCTCCTCTGAAGAAGAATCCCAAGGGTATACTCCAAGCAAGAACAACCAGGCCTCCGGTCTGACATCCTCCTCCAAACCACCGTGGAAGATCCTGAACTTCACTTCGTCAACGGTCAAAATGAGACGGCCGTTGTGGTCGAAAAAACCATCCCACTCGACTTTGCTGATTGGCTTCCTACGCGAAGCATTGCTAACTTCCTCGGGAGTCAAAATCTCCAGCCCCGTTCGAAGCTCCTTGTTGATTCTATCGTAGACGGTATCCTCGAGCATGAACTTACGCTGGGACTGCTCCGCTTCTTCTTTCACTTGCGCTGCCCATTTGGCTAAGTACACTCTGGCGCTGTCGAAATCGTTGCTAATCTTCTTCACTTCAGGTTTGCTCAATACCAGCCTCACCACCACCTCAGGGACATGCTCATCCACGATTTCAGCCACCTGGTTCTTCGTCTTCTGCCCAAAAGAAGCCACAGTCTCCAAAACTCTCCATTTAGCCGTCGCCAATAGCTTGTTGACGTTGGGCAACTTGAACTCAGCAGCAGGTTCCATTTTGCTGCTCTGGTCCTTGAGAGGGGCAAAGTTGGCCAAGTCTACACTCAGAGGATCCACCAAATACACTGAAGGCTCCACCGTCAGCTTTTCAACACTGATATACCTTCTGAGAGTCAGAATAAAGTCCTGCCCGCCCCAGTACATTTGGCCATCCTCGCCAAAAGGGTCAAACAGCTTGTTGAGAAGCTTTTGGCGTTGAATGGTCAGAGGAGACTCATCATCATGGAAAAAAACCACGGGCATCTTCTCCCCTGTTTTCGAGTGAAGCACAATGGACCCGTACCACCAGCCCAATGACGGGTTTCTGACGTGGATCAGGTACACAAGCAGCAAGGGCAATGAGAAGCAGTAGCCGGAGCCAGAGCTAGACGAGGGTCTCCTCACGCTGGGTTTATCACCAGGCTTCTTCTTCAAACCCGATGGTCCCGCTTCAAGCAGCAATTTGCCCATGCTGTCGACCAAGCACTCGGCCATGTCCACCTCATTGTAGAGCTTCAACTCCTCTGCAGAAAGCATGTTTTCTGGCGTGTAACTGAGCAAAATGTCCTTATTTGTAGAGGGCCCGTTGGGCCTTGAGAGCGTCAAAAACCCAGCCACATTGTCCTTGTTGGACGTTGAAGGGTGGAGGTACGCCTTGCTCTTAGCGTACAAGAGCTCTACCGTGTTGGAGCTCATCCGAACGAGATTGAGTTGTACTTGAGGATTGAATTGTGAACAACAATTCAAGTGACAATTGAAGATGTATAAGTGGCTCTTTACGCCTCAGGGTGTGCTGTTTTTCGTTCGCTGTTTCTTTTAAAAAGTAGTACTGATCAGGGATACTTATCCTCCTTTCGCACCTACCTATATAGTACCTGATCTGGGGTAGACATATACATGCGAATATTCGTGGGGCTATAAAAACAAAAAAAATAAAAAAAAAGAACATTGTGTAAATCTAAGTTATTGAGAGTTACGAAGGCAATCTATGTATGACTTCAAATTTTACTTGTTTTACTTCAAAGGTTGTTCATCGCTGGTACTTTGCCACTAGTGCAGTCACTGGGATTGGACTGATTCGCAGCCATTTACATGCGATGCCGTGAAGTAATGTGAGAGCTTCAAAAAGCGACAAGTGCTCAAAATTCGGAGGTGATTGGGGAGGATTAGGTGAATTTTCCTTAACAGGATAGTCATCTAATATGATTACCTGAAACGTAATATGGGTGAGACTCTGGCGGGGCCTCTTAATGGTCGTTTCAGGTGCTCTCTTTATATGTTTTGCCGACCGCTTACGGTGAATCACATTGAGTTTGACAGGAATTACATGTCCATTTTGAAGAAAATGACGAGCAGCGTCTGTCTTGAGTAGGTGAGCTCTCAAAAGAGCTCAAATCCTAGTGAATGGGCAATCTACGTTGGTGGTTTATTTTTTTCGCAGCCATTTTGACGTGAGTACATAGTAGGCTTGCTTCCACAACTTATGAAATTACCTACATTTTCATCTTATATTGCTTTTGCGCAGCCTCTACAACAGGACACTTTCTCTATGAATCATAATTATCTATATTACAAGTACAACGACGCAGCGGAAACAATGTCTCTGTGCACCATCTCCGTGGCCTTTTCCATCTTATCTTCCAACTCAATGTTACCTATCGTCTTGGCCGCCTGAATCATCTGTCTAATCATCTCTTCCAATCTCTTGAACGTTCTAATCAACGACCCTTCGTACACATCGGTCATCTTACAAATCTGTGCAAACTTGGCGCCTTTGCACCATGCATATGTCACTTCCATGAGCTCAGGGCGGAACAGCTCAACGTACTCCTTCTCGGTAATTTCTATCTTGCTTTCTCTGAACACCTTGGCAATCTTTGTTGCCATGTCTTGCATGGCTTTCAAGGGCTCTGCCAATTCAGGTTTCAATCTAGGCACTTCCTTGGCTCGTTCCTGGAACACGAAGCACGACAAAAGCGCCGCACACTGTTCTGGACTCAAATCATTGAACGTACCATTGAATATGAGCTCTGTCAATAGAAGCTCGTCACCCGTCGAAATCTCGCAAGCAACTCTTCCCTTGAGCTCGATGATCTCATCTGGGGTAGTGAATCCAAGCTTCCTCAAGACTCTCTTTCGGCGTTTCAAATCGTCGAGCTGAATCACCGCTTGCGCTTGTAATATCTTCTCCTTTGTTTGAGAGATTTGCTTCTCAATGTCGACCTTGTGGCTGTACTGGGCGTACAAATCCTTGATTCTGTCGGATTCATGTAATGGATTAGTAGCCAATTTACTTTCTAAGACGTCAATCTTACGCAACAACGTCTTGAACTCAGGCTCCTCGATCTTCATGCTCTCAACAGGATCCATTAGAGGGATACCGTCGGGCAACTTCTTGGGCAAGTCTCTCAATGTCCGCACCAAGTTTCTCTTGGCAGTGGAGCTCTTGAAATCGTCTGGCACCTTCAAACGAACGCTCGAGATTGCCTGAATGGAGTCCAATGTGATGGGGACATATTCTGCTCTCAGTTTTTCACCCTCCTTCGAAGGACGAATACCCTCAGGAAAATCCGGGTTGAACGGTTTAATCAAGTTGACAGGAGCATCTGCGAACATGGTGCAAACAAATACGCTCACCAAATACAGCTCATGATCCGTGTACGTTTGAGATGAATCTCTTTTGTTTGATCTTTTCGAGAACGATGCAACCATTCCCCAGCCGTAGTCATGCTCGCCAATCTTCACTTTTATAACTCTGCCAGCTTGCAAAAATGGAAGAATGTGACCTGGGTGGGTAACAACTTGACGAACGCTCTCCTGGTATCCTTCAAGTTGTTTCTTGAGATCATAGTATTCCTTGACATGATATTCGTCATCCACAGTCACATTATTGTACTCAATAGTCAACTGTTGAAGGTGCTGCTCGAGCTTGGGAACAGACGCAGCATTTTGGAACTGGTAGAAGGAGTTCAGCAACATGAATTGCGGAGAAATGCCTTCAACCCGCATTAAATTCAAGATCATATTGTATCCTAGGTGGAATGCAGAATCTAATCTGTCAGCTTGGCCCTTGACCATACCTTTGGCCACTTGAGGTTCCATTTTTTCATCAATCATCATGATCACGATACCTCTATCATCTAGACCACGACGACCAGCTCTACCGGACATCTGAATATACTCACCTCCAGACACCCAACGGAACCCTTGACCGTCCCACTTTCTGACAGATGTGAAAACCACAGTCTTAGCAGGCATATTAAGACCGATGGAGAACGTTTCTGTGGCGAAAAGTACCTTGAGCAAACCTTCCTGGAACAAAAGCTCGATTACCTCTTTCAAGATTGGCAACAAACCCGAGTGATGAATACCAATACCTCTTCTTAGAAGCGGGAGAATATTCTTGATCTGAGGCAACTCTCTATCTGACTCTAGCAAAACATCAATAGCGTTTTCAAACACTTTCGTCAATGCTTGACGCTCCTCATCTGTATTAAAGTCCAATTTGGACATTTTGAGAGCCAAAGACTCACAATCACGCTTTGAGAAAGAGAATACAATCACTGGATTGTATCTTTTCATGTAGATCATTTTGACAATCTTGTAAATGTCACTCTTTCCGTCCTTCACACCTCCCTTATATGTCTCTCCCTTCTTTTTACTTCTTGTTGCCTCGGCTGATGAGGGATCGTCGCCCATGTTGTTTGAGATTGAAGACATAGCTTTTTGGAAATTTTCCTCCCTGAAGGTACCTTTCTCGTCGACAACAAGATGAATTCCATCACCAGCCGCTGGAAATAAGTAATGCTGCAAAGGAGTTGGACGGAAGTCAGTGTAGACAACGTGACATGGTTGGTTGTGCGTTTTCACGATCCACTCAGCAAACTCCATGGCGTTTGGAATGGTTGCCGAAAGAAAAACATGGTGCACCTTGTCAGGAAGCAAGATGATCGTCTCTTCCCACACAACACCTCTGTTTTTGTCTCTCATGTAGTGCACCTCGTCGAAAATGACCCAAGCAACTTCTCTCATCACCTCCGAGCCTCTGTACAACATACTACGCAAAATTTCTGTCGTCATAACAAGACATCCTGCGTCCGGGTTGATTGTAACATCACCAGTCATGAGACCCACATCGCCAAACTCAGCCAAGAGCTCTCTATACTTCTGGTTACTCAAAGCCTTGATTGGAGACGTATAGATGACACGCTGCTTATCCCTCAAGGACTGAGCAATCGCATACTCAGCCACCACTGTCTTACCAGCAGAGGTATGCGCAGATACAAGAACAGACTCGTTTCTGTCGATACACGAGATAGCCGTATCCTGGAAAGGGTCCAAGGTAAAAGGGTAGGTTCTTGCCTCTTTCGTTCTCACGTGCTCTCCAATGGGAACGTAAGGGTAGTCTGGTGGAATGGCCACTTGGTGTCTGACCTGATGCTTCAATTTCAACTTTCTCGCATCTTCCTCCTTTTGATCAGACGGAAGAAGACCGGCAGAGGCCGCAACTTCTCTGGATGCTTCAATTTCCACGGCATCCTTGACAACAGGATTCGACTTCTTTTTCTCTCCATTGGCCGTGTCGTCCTGTTTTGCCTGTTTCTTGTTCTCTTTCTCATCAGCAGGAGCTGGTCTTTTCCTGTCGAGGTTGTTTTGCTCACTTTTCTGATTTTTTTGATGATCTCCATGACTTTTCTTCACTGGCAACTGCGCTGGAGTTTCCGAGAAAACCCCAAAAAGATCGTCGCCGTCCATTTGTGGAGAAAGGGTGAAGTTGTTTCTTCTGTTCTCAGCTTTGAGATGCTCATCTGGTATTGCCTCCGTACACCAGAATCACCACCTCCTCCTCTCTAGATACAACTTCGAAGAATTAAACAAGAAAAAAAAAAAGATGAAGGAGCAATGCTCAGCTATTTTAAAAGTACATTATGTCATAATAGTTTCTAAAACTTTGCTTTCTCTGCACGATGTTTCTTTGGTCTCTCTGTCTGGCTGGGGCTGCTGGAGTAGGCTGCGAAAATGGCTGCAAAATTCTTAAACCTTAAGTGTGCTTATAGATACCCAGTTCACCTTTACAAACCACATAAAGTTGTAATTAATTTGTCTAAATATATCAGTGTAGATTTATTGTACATTTTTTTGGAAGAACAACTTTGTAAATATCTCCTGTTTTAGCTCGGAAGCTCATCCTATGGGAATCTCTTAAGCTAAAACTACAACTCAGGTTTCATCGTCAGGAGCAAAACTATCAGATGAAACATTTTACCTTTGAACTGTTTGATTCGTGAATTTTTGTTTGAGAATTTATCTCCTGGGTTACAAGGTTAAGCTCAAAGCTTATTGTCAAAAGCCCCACTCTTCAAGTCACTTGGCTTCCACCGAGTCGAAAAGCAATACTAAAGGCAGACTTCAGGTGTTCATTCTTAGAAAATAGTCATTGAGTCTTATCACTTGACCAGAAGGACCTATAAAGCACGATTTTGATTGAAAACTCATGCTCAATTTCAATCATGCAAGTCAACAAAACTACGTGGACAACTGCAACAATACACTACAACAACACGGCTACAACTCAAGAAAATGCAACTTTCATCAATGCTAAGATTAGGCGCAAGTGACAATCAGTTCGAACGGCGCCACTAGTTGTTCATGCCATAACGATTCAAATGTGATTGTGTAAACGACGCTGTTCACATTTGCAGGGAGGGTATAATTACCAAATTAAATATCTATTGTGTTTTTTGTGCTGTATTCTCTGCATCAACCGTTTTCTCGCTCGTGGTCTCTTTCTTGGCCACGGCCTCCTCCAATTCCTTGAGTTTCCTCCACTTTTCCTTGTCGTACTCTCCAATGATTGCACTTGGCAAAGAGCTTACTCTCGACTGGTCCAGTGGAGTGTGATCGCTCGCCCACTCGTCAGAGGGGAGGCGAAACGGCTTGATCCCGCTGCTATGGCGAAAGAGGGGATCTGTGGGCATATTGAATAAAATCGGGATCGGAGGCGGTGGAGCAGGAACTGGTGGAGGATTATTAGGGGTATAAATGCTGCTTGAGGGCTTGTGCAGCCTGAGGAAGGAGCGAATGGCTCTCTTGGGCAGACCTCTATTCAGTGACTTGCCAGAAGCCGCTGAGTAGGGCTGGGAAGAGGCGGTAGCCACCGAGCCCAGGTGGTGATGCTGGTAATGCTGGACAGTGATGTCCTCCGAAGAACGGCGGCGGAAGATCCCCAACACTTTTTTTATAGGGGATGAGTTCGTCGACTGAACGATGGTAGGCGCCGGGATGGGGGTCACGCAAGGTGCCAATGTCAATCTATCAGAAACTGCTACCAGCTGGCGAGCGCTGCCCTCTGAATTCCTTCTGTAGGTGTGGAGAGAAGGAGCGCTAGACAGCACAAAACTGCCAAGGTCTGATTGCGGCAGAGGTTGGTGGACTGGGAGATTCTGCTGGAGCCAATGGCCCTTATTCTTCTCCCAGTCGTCTAGCGAGATCTGACGTAGGCCTCCCTTGCTCTTCGTCCACTGTGACGCTGCCATGGGGATTTCCTCGAGACCCTCCATTATTTTATCAGGACATGATACGTCGTCCTTGGAATCAGGATACGACTCCTTGTCGAAACTGAATCTCGACTTGGATTTCTGAATCGGCGACACTCCTTGCTTCAACACCGCAGGAAGAAGGTTTTCGTGGACGTTCTGTAAAAAAGCCTTTTCTTCGTCAATCAGACGTCTTTGTGAAGGCCGTTGTCTCGAGACATGGAGCTGGCCCACCAGCTTTGAGCGGTGAACATCGAGGCTCGAGAATTGGGCTTCCTGAAGCATTGGCACCAGCGGGAAGTGACTGAGCGCCGGGCTCATCCAGTTCAGCTGGCAGTACTCGTTGAGAGTCGCATGAGACGCCATCAGCGCTTTTGCTAGCATGACCTCGGGCTCAGAAACCATGCTCGAGCGTTTGGGCTGCTTGGAAGATTCAGCGCTCTTGTTGAGGTCCTGGGTCGACTTCTCGGGCACAAAGATTGTATAACTTTTGGGGCGATGTGTGGGCCCATAGGTGCTCTCAACTAGACTTTTCGATCTTCGTGGATCCTCTCCGTACCTATTGCTCTTTGTTTCGAATAGGTAGCTCGAATCTCTCTTTATGTGGCTCGCTCTGTCGCTCTGTAGCGTGCTTCCCGAGGCGTCTCTGACCAATGTTTTCTGAGAGGCTTTGTTCGTCACCTCTTGTTTCTCTTTAGCTGCTTTGTTGAGCGAAAGCTGGTCCGAGCAGGCGGTAGCAGTGCTTTCAATGTCACTAGCAATGTTCTTTTCCTGACCTCCAGTAAACATCAACACCGCAGAAGCACACAGAAGTATGCACCCAGCAATTGCTAGTATAAGGATCACCGTGAGATATCGTGTGTAGAGCTGATCTCTCACGACAATTAGGTCTATCGTGGTAGCCAAGTGGAACACATAGAATGGGAGCAGAGGCATTTGCAACCACCTCTTCTTGGCCATCCCCAAGGGCTGCACAATTGCAACGCAGAAACTCGAGACCACAAACACTAGCATCAGGATACTGGCAGAGTGGATGTATGAAAGAATTGCCAAAGTGCCCAGGGCGATACACACAAGCATTAGCACCAGGCGAATGCTGCGATGGAGCCACATAGTGGTAAGGTATTGAGTTAGGCGAGGGTGGGAAGCAAAGTTAGAATTTTTTTCTTGATGATATTGGATTTTGCGTTAAGGTCTCGGTTATTGCAGCTTTTCTTTGTGCTTTCGTCTACAAGCCATATGGGGAGAGGTTGTGTTTTGGGTTTGGCCCAATCGGGAAAAATGGTTGCAAAATGTGAGGGAGGGCTCGCTTTGTTTGTTGTGCTGCGCAGTCACCTATAAAAGCTACACAATGCGCAACAAGAGCAATTGTTAGTAAAAATCGATTTTAGACGACTCTAATTAGTCGGTTGGTAGCAAATGGGCTAGTACTTAGTTGTAGGTGTAGTCACCGCTGATCCATCTGTTGACCATCTCCAACGAGTGCTCGGGCTGGTCAAATGGAACCATGTGGCCTCCGCCATACACTCTCAAGTACGTGAAGTGCTCGTAGTTCTTCACCTCACCGGCTTCCTTCTTGCCAACCTTCCACTTGCGAATGGGCTGCGACTCAAACTTCTTATGACCAGACCATGGCAATCTGTCCGTCCAAGCATGGTTACCCAACCAGTTGCAGATGAAGTCCTTGTCTCCAGCATACACAAGCACTGGCAACTTCGACTCCAACAAGTCAATCACGTTCTTGTAGTATGGCTTCATCCAGTCACCAGCAAATAAGAAGTTTCTGTTGATGTCAAAGTTGCATCCCTGGTATTCCTCAACCTCAACACCCAACTTCTCCTTCACCTCAGGCAAGTTCAAGTAGTCGTCAATGTACTGCAACTCCTCGTAACACAAGTTGCCGCCCTTGCACTCTGTTCTGATGTCGTACACGTTCTTGCCAGTCTTCTGGTAAGGACCCATCTGAGCGTTGTTGCAGTAGATGGTGGCTGGCACACATGACCACACAGAATTGGACTCGTAGCACGACTCGATCAAAGACAAACAACGAGGAATCGAAGCGGCCATGTTGTCACACTCCTCTGGGTCTAAGACAGCGTCCTCGCCGCCCTTGCCGCAGGCCATTGGCTGGTAGTACTCGTACTGGGTCAATGGGTCGGTCAACCCGTTACCGATCAAGACCGAGGTCAAGTTGAAGTGACGATCGTCGTGGCTCAAGATCTCTGAAGCGAAGACAGGGATATAGTGACCGGCGTAAGACTCACCGGCAATGTGGAAGTCTCTCTCGGCGTACTCTGGGAACTGCTGGAAGAACAATTCCAAGAAAGCGTACACGTCCTGGCCAGCGGCAACGGTGTTGCTGACAGAGCCGGAGGAGTACGAGTAGCCAACATTGACAGGCTGATCCAAGAAGATCACAGTGGCGTTGTTGTTCCATGAGTAAGGGTTGTGCTTTGGCTTAACGTCCTCGCCGATGCTGGCAGGACCCAACTCGAAGAACAAACCAGTCAAAGAAGAGCAACCAGGGCCGCCGTTTAACCACAAAATCACAGGGTCCTTCTTAGGGTCGTTTCTCGACTCAAAAGCCCAGAAGAAGAAATGCTTATCCTCCTCGGCAACGTCCAAGTATCCCGAGTACTGCTTGACCTTGTCAATGCCCAAGTCCTCAGGGGTCGACTTGACACGCAACTTGTGGTTAGGCAACTTGGCGTTGGAAACGTGGAAATCGAAGTTACGAGTGATTTTCTTCACTCTCGATGCGGGGCTCTTGAACTTGAGCGACGTCACCAGCTCAGGGAACTTGAGCATCATTTCCAGCCACAAGGCTGCAGCGTCCTTGGGGATCGACTCCACGGGCTCCTTCACATACTGGGCAATTTTCAGCAAGACATCACCCTTTTTGGAGTCCAAGGCGTCCACAAGGTTCAGGTACTGGGAAGAAAGCGACAGCGCCTTATCGGTCAAGATTTGCTGGACATCGTGGAGCCTGTGCATGGGGATGGAAATGGCCAGTGCCGAGGAAGCAGCAAAGGCTGCGGTGAGTACAGTTGATAACTTCATACTCGAATTTAATTACTGAAACTATTGACTCTCCAAGCTAAGTGATTAAATTGGCGAGAAAGAATCAATTGGTGCGGTTGCAAAAAAGGTGGTGGACCAGCAGATACCATTTATATAGGATTTCTGGGGAGGCAACAGTTACTGGGTACCGAGCACTGTGTGCAGTTCTACCACTATCCTAAAGTGATATTTCTGGCATATTGAGGCCTGATAAGGAGCAAATCGGTCCCTTTTCGGCTTGGGCACGGAGGCACGGGTGTGCCACTCGGGTATGTGGTGGGTGAAGGTTGAATTGTTAACTGATTCGTTTGATGACAGTTGAGGTGTTAGGATACGTTTTTGTTTAGCCGGATGGCCATTACTAAGTTTTGGACTAAAAGTTGCAAACAATAGTCCGAAAAAGACGGAATTTGGTAAGCGATCACGTGATCGTGAATGAAAGTTACACAATTCGGTTATAATGGCCCCTAATAGCTCGGTGGGAACATTTTTGACTTTTTCGTGGTCACAAAATATACCCCTTGAAGAGTTTTTTCCAGTTAGTCGGGGCTTGAACCGTTTTGCATGTGAATGCTCTACAGAAAGTGAACCCTCGATGATGCTTCTCTCAAGTGATGTTCGAGTCAAAAATTTTAGTCAAATTTGTCCGGGTCAGACAAAAAAATAAAAAGGCATCCTTTTTACTTATTTCTGATCTCTCTGCTTACCATTTTCTTTGAACAAAGCCTCGGTAATAACTCCGCGCCTTTATTGACCCTCGGACTTATCGCTCATCGAGCAAACTTTCGTGAAAAAACATATCATCGATGTTCTTGCTCTTTTTTCTATTGTTCTAAGGCTAACCGACGATCTCTGACGCTTCAATACCCTCAAATAAGGGACCATCCTTCTTATCTACGTCCTGCATATAGTCGCCCATCTTTTGGTCCAAACTTAGAACCTTCCCCATCCACAATACCTTCAAAGCATGTTCTGGGTCTAGAGCTAGACCACTACCCATGTTTTTCAGAGACACTTTGATTCTGCTGTCTCTGATGGGGGTGTCTGGGTCTGTTGAGATCTGGAAAACCCCCAAGGGCGATAAGTATGCGGTTAAGATTTACCATGAGAAGGAGGCCCATGAGCTGAGAAAAGAGTACCAAAAGAGGGTCCTCTTCGAATATAGACTTCTAAAACAGCTTAAACATGAAGCGTTTTTCTTGCCTTCGAAATATACCATTTCATGGAGCGGCCTTACAGTGAGTATGTATATGGAAGCTGGGCTGAATGATTTGGCAGCACTTCTACGAAAGCAAGGCGCTCGTCAGTTCAATGTCGCTGAGAATATGTGCTATTGGAGGCAGCTTGTTTCTGGAATTGCGTACCTTCACGAACAAGGAATGAGCCATAGAGACATCAAACTAGAGAACATGTTGTTAGAACGAGCTACCGGGAGACTCAAGATCATAGACATGGCCACAGTGACCACAAAAAAGCCTGCTCTCGGCATAGTGGGCTCTCCAAGGTATATGGCGCCGGAAATGGCGTCTCAGATTAGGTATGATGGGCAAATAGCGGATGTGTGGTCTCTAGGAATAGTGTTGGTGTTTTTTGCAACCAGAAAGTTCTTATGGAAGACTGCTCATATAGACGATGAAAAGTTCGAGATGTGGTCCAAGGATCAAAAACTAGAAGATTTGGCCCTCCCAGCAAGTTTGAATAATCTTGTTGTTGCTCTATTGACAATTGATCCCGAACAGAGGATGTGCACCACAGATTTACTCCGGCACTCATTCTGCAAGAGCCTTCCCTGTTGTCAAGGCTCAAAGAGCTGTGGAGTGGAACATAGGTTATTGAAAGTTCTGGAGATATGACGTTCTCGATATTATTTATTCACCTGAATAGGAGTACTATGGTTTTGTTGAATATTCGCAAGAAGTAGCCAGATTTAAGTACATAATGCAATAAGTATCCTCAAACGTAATTGCAAAACAAACATCAAAAATCCAGCGTCGAAAATTTTAGGATGAGATAAAGTGCAGAAGATAACCTGACTTTATAAGAAGCGAAGAAGCCAAGATGTAAGCCTTCTACATGATATCGTAGACGGTATTTGTAGAGAACAAGGCTAGCCATCTTTAATTGAACATCATGGTCTCACATGAAGGTAAAAATCTCTTTAATTACAACCATAATAAGACTCCAACATAACTAGGACCTAGTATTAGTGATGCCAAAGCCTCTTGGTCACTTGTTATTAACTTGTTGGTGGCACTTTTCGCAACCACCAACTACACTTTCCTACCATACTTAATTTTGAAATGTCCACCTAAACCGAGAACTAAAACTCCAGAAGCAGCCAAAAAGCCATAAGAACAGATTTCATGAGCTTAACTCTCATATTTGATTGGGACTTATCTTCAGGATTTCTCTTCCTCAAAAACCTTTACGCAGCCCTCGATATCTGATACGCTCCCTTTTCCACAGTTGCCGGGAGTGATTTCATCTGCCCGGAACTCAGCAAACTCAAAGGTGAAGTCAAGGGGCCCAGCCACACGGAATTTGCAATCAGCTCTGCCTACACCGCCAAAAGAGTCAAAAATGCCTTTGTGTCCCACCTTGACTCTCTCGCACTTGACTCTGATACAGACCCCCCAGATTCTGTCGCTCGACTCGGTCCCCCGGAGTTGCCCCAGCCACCCTCGGCGGTACCCTCGGAGATGTTCTCTTCAGCGTGCAACATCCACGTGAATCTCACGCGCGCCATAGTGAGTCAAGGACTGAATTTTTTCCACTACCCCATTACTAAACTATAAGAACAACTCCGTTCCCACTCTTTCCCACACGTCAATTCACCTTCTCGGAATGCTTTCCCGCTCGCTCCGTGCTTTGCCACGCACCTCGCTTAGCGCCCGTACCTATGCCCTCTCAGCCAAGGCGCAGGCCCTCATCTCGAAACTGGTCCAGGAAGTCGACCCAGAGATGGCCTCCATCTTGCAACAAGAAAGAGACAGACAGAGAAATTCCATCACGTTGATTCCCTCCGAGAACTTCACCTCCAAGGCCGTGATGGACTTGTTAGGCTCAGAAATGCAAAACAAGTACTCAGAAGGTTACCCTGGCGAAAGATACTACGGTGGTAACGAAATCATCGACAAGGCCGAGTCCTTGTGTCGCCAGCGTGCTTTGGAGGCGTTCAACTTGGACCCTGAACAATGGGGTGTCAACGTTCAGCCTCTCTCCGGTGCTCCTGCTAACTTGTACGCATACAGTGCCATTTTGGAGGTGGGTGACAGAATCATGGGCTTGGACTTACCTCACGGTGGTCACTTGTCCCACGGCTACCAGACCCCAACCGCCAAGATTTCTTACATCTCCAAGTACTTCCAGACCATGCCTTACCGCTTGGACGAGGAGACTGGTCTCATTGACTACGACACCTTGGAGAAGAATGCCCTTTTGTTCAGACCTAAGGTCATTGTTGCTGGTGCTTCTGCTTATTCCAGAGTAATTGACTACAAGCGTATGCGTGAAATTGCCGACAAGGTGGGCGCCTACATCTTGTCTGACATGGCCCACATTTCTGGTTTGGTCCTGGCTGGTGTCACTCCCTCTCCTTTCCCATACTCCGACATTGTCACCACCACCACTCACAAGTCCTTGAGAGGTCCTCGTGGCGCCATGATCTTCTTCAGAAAGGGTATCAGAAAGGTCACCAAGAAGGGCAAGGAGGTCCCATACGATCTCGAGAGAAAGATTAACTTTTCTGTGTTCCCTGCCCACCAAGGTGGTCCCCACAACCATACTATCTCTGCCTTGGCTGTTGCATTGAAGCAATGCCAGTACCCTGAGTACAAGCAGTACCAACAAGAGGTCATTGATAACGCCAAGGCTTTTGCTTCTGCTTTGGAGAGCAAGGGCTTCGACTTGGTGTCTAAGGGTACCGACACCCACTTGATCCTTGTTGACTTGCGTTCTAAGAGCATCGACGGTGCACGTGTAGAGGCCGTTTTGGAGCGTGTCAATATCGCCGCCAACAAGAACACAGTTCCTGGTGATAAATCTGCATTGTTCCCTAGTGGGTTGAGAGTGGGTACACCAGCCATGACCACTAGAGGTTTTGGCCCAGAGGAGTTCGCCAAGGTTGCCGATTACTTCCAGAAGGCTGTTGAAATTGCCATCAAGTTGAAGGCTCAAGAGCAGGGTACCGTGGCCAAGGAGTTGATGGCCAGCTTCAAGAAGCTTGTCAGTGAGTCTGAGGAGGTCAAGGCTTTGGACGCCGAGGTTCAAGAGTGGGCTGCCAAATTCCCTGTACCTGGTGATTTGTAGGCGCCAAGTACATATCATGAAGAGAACGATACGAAGGACTATAACCTGTGGACGATGTAGTCACGTCGACAATGTACTGTCGTTGTTTACATTCATCTTACAATCTAAGGTAATGCGGCCCTATCTGATCATCACCAGATATGGATTTTGTGTCCAAATAATGCTATACTAAAATGGTTTTAATGTAGGCATCTGATTCATGGTACCGATAATTCTCGAATTCGTACATCACGCTATTCCTGAGATCTTCAGTAACTACCTACATAGGAATTGGGTCTTGATTACACCTCGAATCAATCGACAATTGAGTTTAGGCATATCACAGAAAGAATTAAGATAGATTCTGATATACTTTGAGGACCTTTTATGATTTTCCTGCTTATGTAGTCTGAGCTCTTCCTTATTGGTTACAACCAGTCTATCTCTTTGCAAAAGTGTTCACCCTTCCAAATGCTTCAAACACATATATCGTATTCATTGAAGTAAGAGCTTCTAGACACCAATATTTACATCAAGACAATAGAGAAAACTCATAACCACCAAACGTCAATTATTGCATTTACAAAGAACCATGGCTTATTCTAATGGCTGCGAAAAAGAGTTTATTGGCATATTCATGCACTAAACATGAACCCAGAACGGATATATAGATATACATGACAATAATTAAGCCACGAATAAAATTATATAAGCCCAAACTTTTGCACAATACAGATCATAATTGTGAATCTTTATCCTAATCAAAAGACTTTCAGGTCCTCTCTCACGTGATACTATCACCAAGAAGATACTACACGAGATCCTACTCAAGTCTAAGTCTACGCTCATCGTCCAAAACGCCCAGACTTTCACAGAATGCCGATACTGGAGCGAAACCCCCCGCTAACGAGAAGTGGGTATCTCAATGCCCTCTCTAAACGATCGTCAGCCATTTCCTGGTCCAAGTATGGCTTCATCACTTATGCACATCCTGATCCGAGCTCGGGTCACAATATGTGCCTCACATACCTCGAGAACACAAATGGGAAAGATTGGCAACTAGCGAAAGCCACGGAAATTGCATTGAAGCCGCTGGACGGCGGCTCGGTGGCTGAAATCGATAGGCTCAAGTGGAGTAACCTCCTGACAGACTTGGCTGTGTGGGATGTTCATGGGAATTTCTACATCTTGCTTGCTGGAGTCGGACTCATAAATGATAAGAAGGAAAAGGAGATGAATGGGCTGCATGGTCCGGCTAATGGTAGCGGCGCTTCTCCTCCACTAAAACGTGATAACGATGGTCCTTCCTACGAATTAACATCCTACAACCACATCGAGATGATATACAGAGACATTGTGCCACCGCAAGCACACACCAAATGTGTTGCTTTTGAGTGGTTGAATATTCAGAAACCACAAATTATCAATAAACCAGCTACTTTAACTAATGTGGACGAGTCGGGTTACGCTCACTATGCATACGGTGTACAGCAACATCATCCCCCCGGACCCAGCCATCCTATATCAACGAAGCAGGCTTGTTTGGCTGTTCGACAAAATGGTCTTTTAAATTTGTACTATCAGGGAGAGCACAAGGTAGAGTATCATAAGTTAGCCTATAACTTGGCACCCGATGGCAGAGAAGGCAGCTGCACTTTCACCAAGGCGGCTATTGGGTTTAACAGCGATAAAAAGCTTGTCATTTGTGCATACGACGCCCGTTCAGACCTAATATTGACTTATGTGGTGAGCATCGACTGGGGATATTTAGTAGACTCTGCCCAACGCCAAAGGTCTGATCCACACTACCATACCCCTAAGGATGGTCAGAATCAGCCGCTGCTCTCGTGCTCTTTGGTGCATGAAATGAGACCAGAGCCCACCGCATTTTGCGATAATGAAGATGACAAGCAATTTGGACGACCGGAAGTTGTTCAACAGACCTTGAAGCTGATTGAATTATTTTCTCCGTCTTTCCAGCAAGACTCCTGCTTGGAAATCCTCATCACATACGAGTGTATGGATCCTGTTGGGAGTCAGCCTTATACGCTGGCGTATAGATACAATTTAGAACCTGCAATGGATGCTGTGGGCGATCTTTTTGATTCTATGGCGGCAGAAAACAGCAATGAGTCTCGCGATGGTATATCGAGACTAGTTTTACAAGGCCGCATCAACCTTTCCAAGCAAGTACAGCAAATTGAGACCGCGATTTCAGAGAGTTTGTTGCTTTTCATATACAACGACGGCTCCATCGATTCTATAAATAGAGAGACCTGGGAAGTTATGCAGCCACCAGAGGTCAAGATCGAGGGCAAGGAAAGCTCTGACGCCTTTCCGTCTACCATCATGTCACTTCTAGATTGCGGTTTTCAATTTCCTACTTTGGAACCATCGCCAAATTTATTAGCCATCTCTCCAAACATGGCAGCATTTGTTCATTACACTGATGGAAGACTTCAGTACAAAGCTTTAGAGCAGTTCAACAGTGGTAGCAACACTCTGCTATGTGGCATAGGCTTTGCCTACATGCATGCGTGTGCTTGTTACTCAACAACATCTTCAGATGACTTACTAGTGATGCTCAGAAATGAGCTTCATAAAGTCGAGTCACTTGTGCCAGATCTGGCAGCTGAACTTATAGATTTAGTGATGACGGAATCCCACAAGGCTATTAACTTCCAGTTGAACTCATTTGGAAAAGAATCAGTGGATAAACTTCTTTCCAACCCTCCTTTACAAAGACTATTGTCACTACAGCTTGTCTTGGGAGAGCTTCATCCAACCAACAGAGCAATTAGAGATATGGCATGGATTGTTCTCAATCTAAGATCTACAAGTTTTGGAATAATGTTTTCCCTTTCCAGCATCTACAGACAAATGTCAAAAAAGAAGCCCGCCGAGGACCTTTTGCAAGACTCGGTGAGTCGAGCAGAGTGTATTATGCTGTTGGTAGGCAATGTGCGGTGGCTCATCGACTTAATCGTCTATTTTAATCAGGAGCTACTACAACTTTCATTTTCAAGAAGCAGGCCGGCGCAATCCAAGGTGACACTTGACAACTCTGTTGTTCTTCCAGTCATACTAGGTAAAGTGCCAAGATTATTCCTTATGTACTCGCTCTCGTCCATTGGCAAGACGCACGAGATATTAAAGAAGCTCTACAAAGAGCTCAATGAAAGCAACAAGCTCTTTACGCCCATGAAAGAGGCTCTCAACAGGTTCTTCACAGCATGTAACTCACTGCCTTTGAACTTAGGCCTTTTTGAAAGCTTTCTTCGAGAATGTGAACTCTATGTGAACAAGGAGCTCAACAATGTTGTTTCTAACGACAGAAACCAACTGCTTCGCCTAGAGCAACAGCTCTTCTGCCGCGGATTCATACCTGAAGAGGTCAAATATATGGCCAAGGTGTTGATTGACCGCCACGCAGCTACGATAAGCAGAGACTTGAAGCTATCCGACTTGTACTTTTACGAGAATGATTGGATAGACGTAGGAATCGCACGCAAGACACTTCCCGTGCCACTGGCCTTGTCAGATGATGGATATAATCCCACAATACCCCGCCTTCGTTATTCAGACCTGGAAGTTGTTGATGCTTTGCGCAAAATCATAATCAATGCAGCACCCACAATACCATCAGGTGGTGCCACAGCCTTGGGAAAAGGGTACTCGCTGAAGAACAAAATAAGGAAATGCACAAGGTGCAAGGCAGTCTCTCTAGTGGCGGATCCTACCATTTTTGATGGAGCTGGCGGTTTAGGTGTTTGGACAATGGTGTTTCAACGGACATGCATTTGTGGAAATGCATGGGTGAACTGCTCTTGACTTTAAGGGATTCTGAAAATAAAATTGCATTTCAAGATATTGGAGGCTCTTGTGACAATTAAATCTTTTTATTAAGGTGCCTTCGAATATGATGCAAACTAACTGAAGTTGGCATGATAGTTTACATAAGTCGTATAGGAACTTCTCTATATGAAAAAAAGAGAAAAACCTGTTTGAAAGGTCGACAAAACTGATGTCACCTTGAGTTCTGACGTGAATTATTCAAATGCTTTTAGCCGGAGACGATCCTCTACTTTAGACTTGTAATAAGAATGGGGCCAACTATGATTGTGAAAAGTCATGGATGGCGTCAAACGTTGCTTGATTACAGAGCTGAGTCCATGAGATCCACCTGGGGACCCCTTGTACCACCTCCGTACAAGGTATTGAGCAGCTCGAATAATCCGGCTTTCCAATGGCCAAGATCAAGATGATCATTCGTGAGTATATTTTCGAGAATTTCCTTGAATGTGTTTCTGATGAGTGGGTTCGTGACATCAGTGGGAGGTTCTACTAAGTACGCCTGAACAACGGAGGGCATTTCTGCAAGGAGATACTTTGCTGAATGATCGTGACAGGAAATAGCGCTGAGCAAGTCATAGGCGGCATCTTTGGATAGCTGATCAATTTCTCTTTTTGAAAACTTCTCATCTTTTGCAAGGTATTCGAAAAAAGTGCGGTCCTCCCACAGCACGTAGTATGATCGGAAACATGATCTTATCTATAGTAGATAATCGAAGCTGAGCGAGCTGATCATTATAGAACTTATGCTTGTCCTTGATAAGCTCTAACTTTATCTTTAGAAATAGCAGCTGATGTGAAGGTATGTTGAGGTCCAATTTGTTGATAAGAGGACCCAATGCCGTGTTTTCGGTTATCCACAGCAAAACATCATCGTTGCCGTACTCAGTAACTGCAGCCACAAGCTCCTCGAGCGGCTTGACTACAAGCGGGTCACCATCAGTGAGGGACTCTGACAAGACACGTATACCTTCTTCGACGTAGGGTGAGAGCAGATCAAACAAAGCAGGCAGCTCCTTTATATCGGGAACAAGGCTAGTGTAGAAGTTGAGGAGCACGTCGTATAGTAGCATGTCACGATCGTCATCAAAATTTGAGAAGAAACTTTTTGGGTCCACAACACCCACGATTTTATCACGCTGTTCCTTGGACAAGTCAGCATGTCTGTGGAAAACTATCTCAGCGATGCTGACGTAACGAACAGTCAAGTAGGAGTCAGACAACAACGATACGAGCTCCACAGCGTGCATGAGATCAGCAGCAACCACTTGAAGCATATCGTGAGGACACAGTTTCACCAACACGTCGACCGTCCAGCAACTATTGCGGATGGAGTGGTCCGATAAGCTTCTATTGACCGCTCTCGACACCAAATCGGAATTGTTTACAAAGTCCTGCGCAGCCTCGTCTCCCTGTTTAATTCCCCAGGCTACGAGATCCACTGTGGCCTTAAATAAGCTCACAGGGCTCGGATAGTTTACTGCTCGAAGCATTTCTTCCTTCGGAAAGAAGGCGAAGGCAGTTTGTAGTGGCACAAGCTGAAGAAGCTTGCTCAAGAAATCAGCATATTCCAGAGCAAAACTGCTTGCCTCCACAATCCGTCCAAGCAATGGCATCACTGCGGTCAAGATCGAATTCAGATGAGGGTCCGCAGATTGTAAGAGGTACTTGTGGGTGGCAATATGGTCATAGTATTCGTTGAGAGCAGACTCACTGCTCGGGCCGCCGTTGATGTAGGCATTGAGGTGGTCAACGAGCTTTAGTGTCTCTTTGTCGACATCGGGGACAAGCAGAATTGGCATCTTTTTGTAGGGAGGTGAGTTGGAGAACGAGATGGTTGATTAAAAAGATCGCGACTTCTGGGGTAGGTTTTGGTGAGGCTGAGATCCAGGGCAGAATGAGAGATCTTATTAACAAAAAATAAGAAGTCTCCAGATAGATCAAGTGAGTCTGCAATTTGATTGAATCGGTGTTGGAGTTGAATAAAGCCTATTGCAAGAAGTTCGTTTTAGGCAAGCTCATTTTTGTTTCTGCGGGCCAGTTTGCAGCCATTTTAGTCACCGAAGGCTACGATATAACTGTGAGAGAGAAGGTGGAATACCATCAGAACTCTGGATAAGATAGTGTTTAGGCAAAAGTGACTTCGTGGTAATTCTTAGGTCACTTGAAAGCCCAAGACACCAGTGGCATTTTGACATCAGCATCCAGCTAGGCCTGCGATGAAAGGGCTCTTCCTTGTAGCACCATCAAGCTGGGCAAGGAACCTACTGAAATGACTGTTTTGTGATCTTGCAAGCATCCCCACTCTGAACATCTGTGGTGTGGCTTTATATAGCCTCACCACCACTTGCAAGGCCTAGCTTCACAGGACATTCCCATCAAAAGCTGGCATCTTTGTGGATAATTCAGCAATAATCCCCCAGTAATACTAGGATGAGACAAGCAGGCAGCAAAGCCAATCCCGAATCATTTCCTATTTAGAAATTCGTATTCAATTACACAATGCGTCAATCTTCCACTACAGCTCCAGAAGAGGAGAACCCCCCTGAGAACAGGCAAATCGCCCGGCTACCGCCATTACTTTTCCCATTTCAAGGAGCATTCCACTGAACAATAGCTGGTGCGAGCCCCTACTGTGCATACTGGGACACTATTGGCGATAAAGCGAGCAATACTTCCAGAAAGGTTTTCAGATTTTTCGTCTAATAATTTTCAAATCCAGAAAGTCTGATTTCTCGTTCGACTGCAACGGTGAAAATTTTCCTCCAATTATCCTCTTTAGATGCACCGTCGCTTGTACACTTTGGGTGCAAAAAATCCCCAGGGGTCTGCTAGCCGCACTTTCCTAGACAGGCTTGCAACCATTCGCCCATGTAGAAGTCACGACTAGAGTTTCACAATTAGAGCAGCTTTTGCATTGAGTTTAGAAGACTTCGGGTTTCATCTCGCCGACCTTATTGCAGTTCGGGATTGCCACATCAATTTTTTGCAGGTTTCGATTTTTCACGCCCGTTTTCTATTTCTGTGATCTTACCTCTTTCCTTCTTCGCTAATTCGTTCCCGGTGTTTCGCCGCACTGGATGAAAAATTGCAAACTTTAGAGTTGGCGCTGGTACGATTCCACGAGAAGAAGCCCAACTTTCTGCAAATTCGCAAGAAACCTTAACGAAAGAGTCAAAGAACCTTTCAAATTCAGTTTTTTGAATCCATTTGGACCCTATTTCACCCAAAAACCCGTCCACACCCACGCTTTCCTCCACCGCGACGCACCTCCATCCTGTGCCGTCTAACACACTATCTCAAACCTCAACTTGGACAAAGCGCTACACTCCTTCTTTTTAGCTCTTCTCTTGCTCACACTCCTTTTTGTTCCCCTCTTCATGTCTCTTGAAAAAAGTGACTCTTCAGAAACACTCCACGGCACGGACAAATTCGACAAGGTGGGAAACAACCCGTCTTCGGGTCCCGTCAACAGTGAAGACGAACCGCTACAGGAATCTGAAACCACAAGGACAGAAAGCTCGACAGCGGAGCCCGAAGCTGCGAAGGAAGAACCAAAGACTCCAACCAAGAATGACGACAAAAAAGGACTCGAGCAGAAATCTGAAACTACCACAAAAACCGTGGACTCCACTCCTGACGCTGGTGCACAGAACGAGCTACTAGAAATCGCCAAAAAGCTCTTCAACGAGGAGTTTGTGCTGATCAAGCCGGAAGAATACACCCAGTTTTTGGCTGCTGACGATAAGGACTCGGCCGCCATCAGAGGGCTCTACATGGATATGTTTAAATGGAGCCCCAGCTTGATCAAGTCCACGAGGACCTTGTGCCTGAAGTTGTATCTCAAGGGGGAATCACAGGAAATTGACCGGATTCTCTCGGCCTTCACCATGCTGTGGATCCGCCAGAACCCAGTCAATGTGTTTTGCACGAGAGATTTCGAAAAAATTTACATCATCTTGTACAGCTTGATCTTGCTCAACACCGCGTTGCACAACACCGAAATCAACAAGAAATCCTCCATCTCCCAGTCAGACTACGTTAGAAACACCTTCACCACGTTTCTCCAACTGAACAAAAAGAGTTCCAGCAAGCTCTCAATAAGGCAGAAGATCCTGATCGAGCGCGAGTTGCACTTATACTACGACGACTTGGCTCGCTGTGAACTTTACTTGAAGCAAAATAGTGAACTACTGACTCCCCAATCTTCCTCCGCTCACGTGCGTCCAAATGCTGCCAATAGGCTCTCTGTGGCAGACACCATTCGTCTGTCTGTGTCTGGAACATCGGGAGACTACCCTTCGCTGCCTCATGCCAACATTGATGAGTCTAATTACCATGCTGATCTTTCCAGACAGATTACAAACGCCTCCGGCATGTCAAATGACTACGATGGCCGTAGAGCTTCTTTGGCGCTTCTGAAGGTGAGATCTGGGGGGTCAGTAGTGTCTCACATAACGGCGACTGCTACTAATGCTGGTTTTGGACCAAACTCTGGTGCGAGAGTAGGCTTCACCCGTGTTCTACATTCGAACTCCTCTCAAAGAGGAACCCTCAAGAATAGAACCTCTTTGGACCACTTGCGCCATTATGGACACACCACTTTGGGCCATAAAAGCTCGAGAGCTTCCATAATCAGCAGACTGTCCAACAATCAGGAAGACCAACTTTCAATCCTGACAACAGACCTACCAAACTTAGATACACTGTTTTCAGGTAAACAGGACTTAGGGGATTTTGATGTGGCTAATTTCCAGGACCGATATGATCTTTCTTTGGAATTACAAGGTGCGCCTTATTTGAAAGAGGGTCTTTTGAAGCTCCGCATCATCAACAATGATCAGCTGGATTCCATAGGGAACGGTGACGTGGACTCGACGTCGGCATCATCCGGAATTATGCTGAGCGCATCGTCCATTGTCTCTAGAAAACTGAGCTTCTTTTCTCTCTTCAGAAGTACACCAAAGGAGCCAGCCCCCGTGTCAACGACAGTTGGCACGAGTCATAATCACCATGTGTTCTCGACCAAGTTTAGCGAATACTTTGTTGTGGTTTCTAAAGGTGAACTTAGACTCTATTCTTTTGATCCTAAGCAGATAAAGAAGCAACAGCAAAAGCTTAAGAAGCTTAGAAAGCACAGTTTAGCGTTTGGAGTAGATATTGAAGATGAAGACGAAGACGTGGGAGATGGAAATTGGCTTAAGAATGCTGCGAATATGGGAAACTATAACTTGTGCTCCACTATAGCTCAACTAGAGAGGCTGTCACTAAATCAGCTGTCAGAAAAGATCCAGTGGACATTGACATTCCCAAAAGTCAGCAAGAAGGCCGCTAAACGGTTTGTGTTCGAGGCTGGTACAGTGGAAATCGCTACAGAGTTCGTCAACACATGTAACTTTTGGGCTTCCAAAATCACCGCCGTGCCACCTTTAGAAGAGAGTGTCACTTCAATTGAATATGGATGGACGAATTTAGAGAGCATATTGACGATGGGTGACGGTTTCAAGAAAGCTAAAAATATTGGTAAGTGGGAACAACTTCCCAGGGGAGTTTACATAAGCAGCTTGTCTACTGCTGGAGAGGGAGACCATGAGCACGAGGGGTTTCTGAAGCAGTTCTTGATGACACTCAAGTACTATAACAGCTTGAAGACTTACTACAACAGCTTCCGCTTACAGAGGACGACTTTCTTGCGAAACATGAGAAGGTTCCAAAGCACCTCAAACTACAAGTTGATTTCTCAAAATTTTGAAGGTCGTGCAAATGAGTACAAGGAGGAGCTCCATAGGTATAAGAGTTACGTCATTATGCTCGCCTATGGACTCAAGCTTAGGTTTGATGCTGTTGAAGATGATGTTTACGAGAGACTCAAGCAGGAAATTTTGAAGGATACCGAGCTTACAATTGATAAGGAGAGTAACGTAGAGGTTGGAGCAGAACTTGCAAAAAGGGTCACCAAACACAAGGAGGCCGAGCTGGATTACGTGAAAGCGGCTAAGAAAGAGCTCGAGAAGATCAGCGTTCTTACACCTGAACTTTATATGATGTTCCAGAGGAAGGACGCCTTGCCACAATCCAGAGATGAGAGAGAGCTCGACGAAACGCTTTTAGAAGACACTTCAGGGAACTTGGTGAAGCTGCCCAAAAATTTTAGTCTTGCTGACATCAAAGACCTGGAAGCCAGCCCAATCACGCAGTTGCTATCAGCAGATGCGAACAATGGTGATACTGGAGTCGGAGAATTGACTCAAGCGAAAAGAGAGCTCATCATGAGTTTCAGCACAAACACCATCAAGGAGGAGGACGAGGAAATTGAGAACATACTTTAGGCGCCTGGGGCGACGTTTATGAAAATCAGATGCTTCGGTTTAGTAATATGGATGATGCTGGTGTATATCACAAAAGAGTGTTCAAATATACATATGTATAGAGTAAGGACAAAAAACCACGTAAACGAGTAGAGCTCAATTTTGTAATGCTTCCGTGCCGATGACCATCAAGTCGTATTCAGAGAAATTCTAAACCTCTGTCTGCTGCAACTCCCAAATCGAAAACGTAGGGAAATCTTTGAATGTGGATGCTTGTTGTCACCTCTTTTTGACACATTAATTAATATTCTATACCAAAAAAGATACCCATAATTACAGCAAAGATGATAAAGGAGTTGTTTGAAATCAAGTGACGAGGTGACCATACTTGGACGCTTTTGCCATATTCTAAATCCAAATGAACCAAAGAAGATTGCAGCAATTCTTTGGTGTATTTTCACTAAAGTCCGCTGTATACTTACCACGTCCCAAACAGCTATTATTCTACAGTCTATCTCTTTTAAATAAAAAATACATTGTACAATCGAGCATATTCATTTTGCCTCTACTTACCTTTGGTTCTGCTGTATCAGGATTATTCGATAGAACGCGAAGCATAGGTGGGTCAACCCAGAAAAAAATCACACATTAACCTGCGCAAATGACACGATGAGAACTGAATTTAAGCGAATGAACATGAATAACATCAATTCAGTTCTTAGAATACCCATCTTCATAGACGACGGCTGTAACCAAAGCCTCCACAAATCTTGGTCACATGATCATGCACGTGACCAGATTCTTTCAGTGGCCATATCAATGAGTGGCGCTTGTAGCTTCACAAACCTCCAATACCATGTCTGATCCAAGCTCCATCAACGGTATGTAAACAGTTACGAAAAAAAGACATAGTTTCTCTTTTCTCACAAATTGCTAACTCCCAGGTGGCTCCGCCGTCGCCATGGTCGGCAAAGAGTGTATAGCCATTGCCTCCGACCTTAGACTTGGCAACCAGTCGTTAGGATTATCCAACAACTTCGAGAAAGTGTTCCAATTCGGCGACAAAACGTTCTTGGGGCTCACTGGTCTTGCTACTGACGTGCTCACGTTGAAGGAGGACTTCAGGCTTAAAAACAACTTGTACAAATTGAGAGAAGAAAGAGAGATCGAGCCCAGAACATTGGCCAACTTAGTGTCGTCGTCTCTATACGAGAAGAGATTTGGTCCATACTTTGTTGGCCCAATTGTTGCTGGCCTCGAACTGAAGACCAACAAGCCGTTCATCTGCGGGTTCGACTTGATTGGGTGCATTGACGCTGCTAAGGACTTCATTGTATCCGGCACCGCCAGTGAGCAGCTCTACGGTATGTGTGAATCACTCTACGAGCCTGACTTGGAGCCTGAGGACTTGTTTGAGACAATTTCTCAGGCTCTTTTGAATGCTGTTGACAGAGACGCTTTGTCTGGTTGGGGTGCTGTGGTGTACGTTGTTACCAAGGATAAAGTGATTAAGCGTGTGCTCAAGACTCGCCAGGATTAGAAAGGGCAATTTGCTTCTACAATCTGGCGTTGCAAAACATGGTTTCCTAGAAATGCGTGGAAGTTTTCTTCCACAGCTTCAAATCTATATACAAGTTAATGAACTAAACGGAATGACAGTGCCCCAATAGGGCTTAATAACGCAGAGCCTTTGACATAAGAGAGCACCATAGGCACACTAGCCTGATAGTTCTCTCAATTTTGGTCGATACCGCTCTACTTCCTCTATTGCCTCTTTTGAGCCTCCAACTCGATGACTTTCTTCAAGTAGCCGTTCTTTCCGTACAACTCCTCCTCTCTCTTCTTCTGCCTTTCCTGCATTGCCTTCTGCTTCTCCCTGCTTATTCTGATTCTAGCCTTGGCATCCTCTGTTCTCTGAGCATGGATACATTTGGTCAACTCATCTTTTTCAAAGTTGCACATGCCCATTGCCTTTTTGAGAAACTCGGCCTTGTGGCACTCTTCGAGAGCGTCCATGAGCGCTTCGCATGTGTCAAATCTATTTCTGTCCAACTGTGGGTGCATTTGTAAAGAGGACGGCAATCACTACTGGGGAGTTTGGGATCGGGGACATGGCCCGATGTAGAGGGTGGGGTCACGTGCAACCACTTCAACAAGTGCCTTTAGGGACAATTTCAAGCTTCAAACAAGAAAGGAAAAAGGATAATGAAGAATGTGAGGTTTGTGATCAATCGTGGATGCTACTATGGCATGAAAATCTATGCATTACTCTTGCGTAGCACATTTGAGGAAGGTTAGCAACTGCGACTGAGTAAGAGGTATTATGTGAACAGTGTGCTACGAAAACTGTTTTGTGAAACCTTCCATAAGGAATATAAAAGGTAAAGGTTTTTGTGAAGATACAGAAGCAATCATTTTGATGCTTCATAGAACCACGTAAACTCTCACTTGTTACCTCCTCTGATTGTTCCGCCTCGACTTTAGCCGGCGTTTCGCAGCCGTTTTTTACAACGGCCGTAGCACTGATGATTCCGTGGGATTTGTGAGATTCAAGCAGCTTCAACTCACTAGGCTGGTAGGTTAACGTCCAAACGGCCTGACCATAGTCGATGTCATCATTACCATCGTAGATTGGCAAGATTCAAAGCGACTCGTGACTGCTAGACAAACAGATTTGGAAAAAGAGATGAGGAACTGAAGAAGTGGAAATTCAGCATGGGAACAGAGGTGTCCTTCAAAAACCAATAAGGGTTTGCCCAAAGGCACACCTGCCATCGAAAGAATGAACAGATTTTGAAGTGACAATGGCTGCGAATATACTATGTGCTTGAAGTTGGTATGTGTCAGCTACCCAAGACTACTAAAAGGAGACAATGTGTAGTTATCTCTTCAATGGATGGTCTTTCTTCCTCGGGAATCAGAAGTTCACGTAAAATTGCACTGGTTGCTTACGGTAACCGCTAAAATACAGTAGTAGTGAAAGAGCCAGCTCGTGGGTGATTGGCAAAGACGGGCAATTAGAATAATTAACAAAATATGAAAATCTTTAGCAAAGCGTATTCATTCCCTTGAAACCTGAACTTGAGGCTTTAAGAATGAGGAACCCCTCTTAACTGGAATCTCCACACTCTATCCAAGGAACACGACACATCTCGATATGACATGGAAAGGTTAGAAAGAGCATTTTAAAAATCAACTTCATACAGTTTGTGATCAGCTTAATATTCTGTTGTGGCCATGATCGCTAGGGTATTGTTCCGGGTATGAGAGGAGCGAGAGAACCGTGGTTACTCAAATTGCAACTCATTATCTCTAATTCGTCACCAAAAATAAACGATCAAATAAAAAATATATGAAGAAATTCACTTGAAATAAAGATCGAGATTCCAGTTTTACTGGTTAAAGCTGAGTGTTTCTGTGACTGATGCTCTTCATGAAACTGACCCAAATAAGTCTATGGCTGCGAATATCCACCTACAGATTGTACGATGTGTCAGGCTACATTTCATGACAGACCCTAGACTTTTTCAGATTTCAACACACGTTGCAAAACTGATCATTTAACGTCCGATATTGTCAATTTCAATGTAAATCATTCTTCAATCGAAGTCAAAATTACTACCCATGCCACTTCAGCACTCCTTGTATATAGCGCTTTCCTCCAGCTCGGAGTATACCTCGCGAGGCTCGGAGTTCTACGGCACCGACGGTCACGTGATACAAAAGAGAAACCACATTTCTCCTACTACCATTGCTCCAAATGTCAGAACAAGATTTTGCAGAGATAACTAAGCTCAGTCTCAAGATTATGCCGGCAAACAACTCTTCAAAGCTGCCTCTGTGAGGAGCCACAACTGCGGTAGGTAGTGCCTCACGTGACCGGAAGAATACCTCCGTAGCGCGGAAAACACCTTCCCGTCAACCTCATCAAAATCTACAACTCCTCTGTTCCAGCAACCACCACTTCTTTTTTCTTGCTTCATAAACATGCTTAGAAGTGCAATTCGTACATCACGTGCTCCACTTGTGCACCGTGCTCCAGCCACTCGTTACTTGGCCTCCCAGGCCCTGGACCTTGTTCAGATTGAGCTTCCAGCATCCTCTTTCGAAGGCTACAAGCTCAGCGAGATGCCCGAATTGACCTTCGAAACCGAAAAGGAAACGCTTCTCCAGATGTACAAGGACATGATCATCATCAGAAGAATGGAAATGGCTGCTGACGCCTTGTACAAGGCTAAGAAGATTAGAGGGTTCTGTCACTTGTCTGTTGGTCAGGAGGCCATCGCCGTGGGTATTGAAAACGCTATTAATAACAAAGACACTGTCATCACTTCGTACAGATGTCACGGTTTTGCGTTCATGAGAGGTGCTTCCGTCAAGGAGGTTTTGGGTGAGTTGATGGGTAAGAGATCGGGTGTCTCTTACGGTAAAGGTGGCTCCATGCACATGTTTGCCCCAGGCTTCTACGGTGGTAACGGTATTGTCGGTGCTCAGGTGCCTCTTGGTGCCGGATTGGCCTTTGCCCACAAGTACAGAGGTGAGAAGAACGCCACTTTCACTTTGTACGGTGACGGTGCCGCCAACCAGGGTCAGGTGTTTGAGGCCTACAACATGGCCAAGCTTTGGGACTTGCCATGTATCTTTGCATGCGAGAACAACAAGTACGGAATGGGTACTTCTGCCTCGAGGTCTTCTGCGATGGTTGAGTACCACAAGAGAGGTCAGTACATTCCTGGTTTGAAGGTCAACGGTATGGATATCTTGGCATGCTACCAGGCCTCGAAATTCGCTAAAGACTGGTGTGCCAACGGTAACGGTCCTTTGGTCATGGAGTACGAGACCTACAGATACGGTGGTCACTCCATGTCTGACCCAGGTACCACTTACAGAACCAGAGAGGAGGTGCAGCACATGAGATCCAGAAACGACCCTATTGCTGGTTTGAAGGCTGTGCTTTTGGACTTGAACATCGCCGACGAGGCTGAAATCAAGTCTTACGACAAGGCTGCTAGAAAGTACGTCGATGAGCAGGTTGCCGCCGCTGAGGCCGACGCTCCTCCAGAGGCCAAGATGTCCATTTTGTTCGAGGACGTTTACGTGCGTGGCAGTGAGGTTCCTGAGTTGAGAGGCAGAATCTCCGACGACACCTGGAACTTCGAGAAGAACGACTTCACCAACCACGTTTACTAAGTAATGCAATGTGATAGAACGAGACGAACCCTGCCATTATAGAGATGAGCTCAATGTAGATTATACCACATAAGGACCGCGGCAACTTCAGTTGCCATTTAATCATAACTCCTTATTTGTCATAGAAATTCAGCCACCGAGGACCTAACTAAGTATTCATTGTGTTTTTTTCAGCGACCAATATCATCTCATCGGCCCTTTCGACTAGTTCGCAGACGATACTATAGTTAATCAGAGACGAGCGTATCTCATCAATACAATGACAAAAACGGTGTTTTAGAATAACACATCCCCAATATCAGCTTCATTCTTGTAATTTACATTTGCTTTTTATTTGCCTGACCTGTTGTTAGTGTATGAGTTGTAGTACAAAACCTGATTCACACAAGAATTGTACAGCACCAGTAACGAGTCAGCAGAAGAATATTAGCTACAAATAACCCCATCCAGTTTAAAGGGGATCTTCTATCAATGAAACCCCAAAAATTTTTCAATCTGTACGCTGGAATGGCTGCAAAATGCCATGGTCCTCTTCACCAACCATCTCATCACGTGCCCTCATCACCATATGAACCACCATAAACCACAATCTACTCTTCACGTATCTTCCCGAGCCATGTCCGATACGCAAAGAAACGGCGGCTACTCCCAAAAAGAGCTAGCTGGTGTTGCATTGGCCAACAATGCGGGGTCTCTGGGAGCCAATGAGCCAGACTCGGCACCTAAGTCTCTAGCAGGCCAAATCTCCATGAAGGATATGGGCTCTCGAGCCAGGGTTGAAGAGAGGGAGGCAAAAGCACCAAGTGCGGAACCAACTGAGCAGAAACACATTAGCACCCAGAGTGGAGCTCTATCCTTGCAGAGAGACCTTAATCTAGAAGATATAGCATACAAGCCCACTACGGAGTCCAATGCCGTGGCTTTCGAGGAATTTATCAGTGAGATACGACAGTACATTCCAGACGAGTCACATAGTGTGATTCTCTCTGCGGCAGATACCGTGCTTGAGGTGTTGAAGAACGGAGATTTGCCTGTTGAAGCAAAAAAGGCTGACATTGAAGAACTACTCTCGGTAAAGCTCAGTGACCAACAGCTAGGGGAGATGGTGAAAGCGTCACAAAAGATAACAGACTTCCACGACCAAAAGAAGGAAAATACGGTGACTAATGGAAGTCAGGCATTGGCCATAGAATTCGAAGATGAAAGTGATCAAGAAGCGCACCTGAACGTGGTAGTAGAGCCTGAGGGCGTTCAAGATGTCCAGGATGATTTCGAAATTGCAGAAACTGCTCCACAGGATATAGTGTCAGTTAAGTTGACAACGACACAGAGCCCTCAGACCAAAGTGTTGGCCTTGCAGGATATCAAGCGTGACTTCTTGTACAGCAGTGTGGCAGCTCTGAACCCTGAGTTGGAACAGGAGCAAATTCGTGACAAGTGCAAACAAATTTCTAAGCTTATGGCTGATAAAGAGCTTTCCCAAAACGACCTTGAAAACAAGCTTCTCGAGGTCACTGAGTACAAGCTACTAGATTTGGTGAAGCTTTGCATAGATTACAGGTGGAAGATAGTGTTCCAGTTACAAGTCCTCAGTGGCGATAAGAAAAAGGCATTTAAAGAGATGGAAGAAATGGGTCTTCATCTGCTATTAAGTGAATTTGGTGTTACCAATGAGCAACCCAAAAAGAGAAGGGCTCTGGATTCTGGTGAACCTCTGAAGAAAACAAAGCCAGAGATCCGAAAACCTAAGTTAGTGGATCTTGAAGGTCTTGTTTTCGAACAAGGCGGTAACCTTATGGCCACGTCGAAGGTGAGTCTCCCAAAGGGCTCATATCAACAAAACAAAAAACTTTATGATATCATTTCGGTTCCAGCTCTCGAGGGGCCTGCTGCATCTGATGAAGACCTTGTACCAATATCCGACCTTCCGGAATGGGCTCAGGCAGCCTTTCCTGCTGGTGAGACGCAGAGATTGAATCCAATTCAGTCCAAGATCTACCCTCAAGCGTTCAAAAGTGATGAAAATTTGCTACTTTGTGCTCCTACAGGTGCAGGTAAAACCAATGTTGCCATGCTTACATTTCTTCGGCTTCTATCTAACTACCGTGATGAGCATACTGGCCGAATTGCTTTGAGATCATTCAAGGCTGTGTATGTCGCCCCATTGAAAGCTTTGGTTGCAGAGCAGACAAGAGAATTTCAAAGAAGGCTCACCTCGCAGTTTGGAGTTGTGGTAAACGAATTCACTGGAGACTCAAGTCTCAGCCAAAAAGAAATTGCGGAGACTCAAATTTTGTTCACCACGCCAGAAAAATGGGATATAGTTACCCGAAAACTGACAGAGTCTCTGTACGCCCAGCAGGTCAAGCTCTTGATCATTGATGAAATCCACTTGCTTCACGACGATAGAGGACCTGTATTGGAAAGCATCATTGTAAGAGCAAAGCGTACGCCAGATATAAGAATAGTCGGTCTCTCAGCGACATTGCCCAATTATGAAGACGTTGCTCGATTCATTGATGTTGACCCAAAGAAGGGACTCTTTTATTTTGATGCTCTGTACCGTCCTTGTCCATTGGAGCAGCAGTATATTGGCATCAAGGAAAAGAAAGCTATTCGTAAAGTTGCAGCTATGAATGAGGCGTGTTACGATAAGATGAAAGAGTGTATCAAAAACAATCATCAGCTCATCATATTCGTGCACTCCAGAAAAGACACCTACAAGACAGCTAAGTGGCTCTCGGAAAAAGCTGCGGAAGATGAATTACTGGTCACAAGCTCTAGTGTTGGTGCACAGGAGATTTTGAAACAGGAGGCAGAAAACGCCCGCAACAAGAACTTGAGCCAGATTCTACCCTCCGGTTTTGGTATTCATCATGCTGGTCTTCAGAAAGAGGATAGAGGAACGGTTGAAGATCTTTTTGCTCAAGGTCATATTTCGGTGCTTGTCTCCACCGCAACATTGGCTTGGGGTGTGAACTTGCCAGCCCACACTGTCGTTATTAAAGGTACCGACACTTACAACCCCGAGAAGGGTTCCTGGGTTCAGCTTCTGCCTCAAGATATCTTACAAATGCTTGGTCGTGCTGGTAGACCTCGTTACGATAAGTCTGGTGTGGGTGTGATTATCACCGCACATGACCAGCTTCAGTATTACATGGCTGTTTTGAACCAACAGCTTCCAATTGAATCGCAACTTATGAGCAGATTGGCAGACAATTTGAACGCTGAATCCGTTTTAGGACAAATCAAGAACTTGGACAATGCCGTGGACTACCTCGGCCAGACATATTTATACATCCGAATGCTCAAATCTCCTAAATTGTACCAAGTTGGTGCCGAATATGAGAATGATAAAGCTCTTTACTGGAAGAGAGCAGATTTGGCGCATACAGCGTTCACAATTTTGCATAAACACAAGTTGATCACCTACGATGAAGACTCTGGAAAAGTGATTCCTACAGAGTTGGGGAAGATTGCTGCTTCATTCTACATCGGCCACTCAACTATTTTCATGTATCATAACAAGCTCAAACCGTGGATGTCTGAAATCGATGTGCTCCGTGTTTTTGCCTCTTCTGAAGAATTCAAATATGTTCCTGTCAGACAAGAAGAGAAGCTTGAAATTGCTAAGCTTGCAGAAAAGTGTCCCATTGCTATAAAGGAGCCACCCACTGAACCCTTGGCTAAGATCAACGTCTTGCTCCAGGCGTACATTGCACACTTGCTGCTAGAGGGCTTTGCACTCATGGCGGACATGATATACATCACGCAATCAGCTGGCCGTTTGCTTCGAGCGATCCACGAAATTTGCGTGAAAAAGCTTTGGGCTTCTGCTTCACTCATTACTTTGGAATTGTGCAAGATAGTCGAAAAGAGAACTTGGAACACGTCCTCACCTTTTAGACAATATGGTTCATTGGCTTCTCCTGAGATCATCAGGGCAACAGAAGCTTCCCACTTACCATTTATAAGTTACTTAAATTTAGATGCTGCAGAGCTCGCTGAGGCATTCAACTTGAAAGGACAGAGTCAAAATCTTTATGACTTGCTTCAGAATTTCCCCAAACTAGAGATCAGTTGCACTGCTCAACCCATCTCACGGGATACATTGCGAATTCTGGCAGATATCAATGCCAATTGGGTGTGGAACAGCATTCTCCACGGAAGCAAAGAGAATTTCCTCATTATGGTTGAGGATGTAAACGGCGAGCTTATCTTGTTCAGCGACATCTTGCAAATAACTCCAAGGAATGCTCAGCGGACCATTGCACTCGATATATTCGTGCCTATTTCTTCGCCGCTTCCGCCCAATCTTTTCTTCACAGCAGTCAGTGAAAAGTGGTTAAACTGCTTGTGGAGACGTCCCATAGAGATGTTTCATACACAGCTTCCGAAGAAACCGCTGTCTGCTACTGAGTTATTAGATGGCCAGAGCGTACCAACCGCTGCATTAAAAGATGAAAAATTCATTGAGTGCTTCGAGTTCTCTCATTTCAACAGATTTCAATCTCAGGCTTTCCATGCGCTTTGGCAAACAAATGATAACATATTCTTGGGAATAGCGAAAGGTGGTGGGAAGACCGTCTGTGCTGAACTTGCAATTCTCAATCACTGGAGACAGAACAAACAGCGTGCTATTTATCTTCAGCCTTCGCAAGACCTTATTGATGCTACCTTGAAAACCTGGGAGAAGAAGTTCGCCAACTTGACCGATCCTCCTAAGCAAATTGCCAAGCTAACTGGAGAACTTTCTGCAGATATAAAGATTCAGGCAACTTCTCATCTTGTGCTAGCCACTCCTGCTCAGTTTGATGCTCTCACGAGGCGCTGGCGCCTGAGAAAAGCTGTAACACAAATAGGTTTAGTGGTGGCCGATGATGTTCACTTAGTATCTGGTGGAGGTAGCGGAGGAACTGCTTATGAGACTGCTTTGTCTAGAGTTCGTCTCATGAGCGCTCATTTGAAATCAGAGCTTAGAATCGTTGCCTTATCTCATCCGCTCTTGTATGGAAGAGATCTTGGAGAGTGGTTGGGCTGCACTAAGCAGAATATTCTCAACTTCGAGGCTTTTGAGCGTTTCAAACCAATGACAGAAATCAAGCTTGAAGCCTACAGTGGGTCCCCGCCTGTGAAACAGCTTTTGCCCAAAGTGAACGCTTTCTTTAATGAAACTAAAGACTCGACCATTGTTTTCGTTTCCAGTAAGAGTGCAGCGTTGGAGATCCTTCCCGATATCGCCAAATTTCTGAAGTCTGACGATGTTGAAGCGTACGTGCTGAAATTATCTGTGGCTATACTACGGAAATTTGTTCAAAAAGGAGTGGGTTTCTTCCATTTAGGCATGCTGGGAAGAGATAGGATTGTCATGGAAAGGCTTTTTACGAACGGGGTACTCAGTGTCGCTATTGCAACAAAAGACTGTGGCATCTGTGTTCCCAAAGCCAGAAATGTGGTAATTCTAGGTTCACAAGTCCACGAAATATCACAACCCTCGGACTATTACTTAAACGATATTTTGGAGATGGTGGGAACATGTAGCGAGGGCCGGGTTTTGGGACTCGTCCATGCACCAAGGGTGACGTACTACTCCAAGTTCCTCAACGAGGGTATGCCGTTGGAGAGCTATTTATCCTTTGATTTGCACGATGCGTTCGTCCATGAGATTGCAGCTAGGACTTTCCGCTCCAGACAAGACTGTGTAGACTGGCTCACATACACATTCTTTTACCGTCGTTTGGTACAAAATCCCAGCTTCTATGGCCTTAAAAGCGTGGGCCATGTTGAAGTTTCCGAATTTTTGTCTGATCTTGTTGAAAGCACATTGAAAGATTTGGCTGATTCTGGCTTGATCGAGCTTCACGACGACGATGAAGATGAAGATGAAGATGAAGATCAGGAGGAGGAAGAAATGTTACCACTTAATGGTGCAATGATTGCTTCCCATTACAGCGTAAGTTTTCAAACCATGCAGCTTTTTGGGAAGCTCACTGCCAAGTCGAGACTCCGTGATATTTTGGAAACTGTTACATCTTCAACGCAATTCGAGCTGCTTATTTATAGGCCAGACGACGAGCATACTTTGGCGCAATTGGCTAGCGTCGTACCCTTCAAAGTTGGATCCGACGTTGTATTGGAAGCTTCCCTGACAAAGGCATTTTTGCTTGTACAGGCCCACTTGTCAAGGATCAAGTTACCAGCCGATCTTGCTGAGGATCTCAATATAATCTTGAAATCTATCTTGAATCTTGTTTATGCATGCGTTGATTCCCTTTCCTCCGAAGGTTACCTCAATGCACTTCAAGCAATGGATCTCTCGCAGATGCTCATTCAGGGGATGTGGAATAAAGAGTCGCCTCTCAAGCAGATTCCCCACGTCAACAGCGGAATGCTTGAGCGTTGCAAGAAGTACAACGTGGAGACGATTTATGATATCATGACTTTGGAGGATGAAGAAAGAGACGATGTTCTTCAACTCGAAGGCAAGGAGCTACAGGATGTGGCCGATTTGGTGAACAAGTACCCCAATATTGATGTCTCATACAAGCTTGACTTGAAAGATTCAGTTGTTGCTGGGGAGCCTAAGCTCATCACAGTCACGATCGAGAGAGATGAGGAAATGGAGGATCTTGACGTCGTTGCTCCGCGATTCCCTGGACAGAAGCGCGAAGGCTGGTGGGTTGTTGTTGGTGATGCAGATTCAAGACAACTTTACGGCATAAAGAAGACGACGGTTGCACACGAGACACAGGACATCAAAATGGAGTTCACGGTTCCTGTTGCAGGCCACCACAGGTTGAGTGTGTGGTGCATGTGTGACTCATACTTGGATGTTGATAAGGAGATGTCGTTTGAAATTGATGTCGAAGAGGGTGAGGAGGATGAGTACTGAGGAAGGATATAGAAGCTGGTGATATTTTCGAAAGGTTTTGAAGCATAAGCAAGTGTTTTTTTGAATAATTCAGACTCAAAGTGAACGCAAAGAAATGGCTGCGAAAAGCAGCTTTAATCACTCACTATATCGCACTGATAGATACATCGGTCACCCAATAAATTGTCAGTCCCACGCCGCAAAAGCTGTAAATGTCAGTCGTACAACACCTTCTAGCAATAATTGCAAGTGTCCATTCACATAAACACACAGCCCATAATACCCCGGCTTTCTCTGATTCACTGGACTTTCATCGCCGGCAGCATCACGTGCGTTTATCAACACTACCCTCATGAAAAATTAACTACAGTCGATCAACCTTCAACATTCTCTCATGTCCACCAAGAATGTGCTCACGCCATATATAAAGCTGCTATTTTTGGAGCCGCCAAACCTCACCCCAACAGATTTGAGCACCGTTCTCAAGTCGATGTTCCGCGGAATCCCCAGCGATATCCAGCTGGCTGCGTTCCTCACTGCTCTCAGAATGCGTGGGCTTGATCACGAACCAGAATTCATAGCTGCTGCTGTGCAGACGATTCTAGAGTTCTCCGACCATATCCCTCCGCAGCTCGTTGCCAAGGAGGGCTACGTTGACATTGTTGGCACTGGAGGAGATGGCCAGAACACATTCAATGTCCTGACCTCTGCGGCCATAGTGGCAGCTGGAATGGGGCTCAATGTGTGTAAACACGGGGGCAAGGCGCTGACGTCGACCTCCGGGTCCGGCGATCTTCTCAAGTGTTTGGGTGTGGATCTTAGCGTTGTCAACAAAGACACCACGCCGGCCATTGTTAAGAAAAGCAACTTTTGTTACTTGTTTGCACCTTCCTTCCATCCAGGGATGGGCAAAGTGGCGCACATCCGCTCGCAAATGGGCATTCCCACGATTTTCAACATCTTGGGTCCTCTCATGAACCCAATCCCACTTCGAGCCCGTATTCTTGGTGTGTACTCTGAGAAGCTCGGTGAGCTGTATGCTGTGGCGGCTGCTCAGCTTGCACAAAAGAGCCCGGCTCACGAAAGGACCATGGTCGTGTGGGGCGAAATTGGCCTCGACGAAATCAGCCCGACAGGTAACACCAAGTGCTGGCTCGTGGACGAGAAAGGTGAAATCACCAGAACAGTCATCTCACCCAAAAACTTCAAGCTTCCTGAGCACAGTCTAGCCTCTGTGCGCAGTGGAACGCCTGAGGAGAACGCAGAGACCTTGTTGCACATCTTGCGCCAGGATTCTCCCAGATACATGTTGAAAACTATCAATGATCCCTTGGTAGACTACATCTTGATGAACTCTGCTGCCGTAGCATATGTTGCTGGGTTGGCCAAAGACTGGGAAGAGGGCATGGCTCTTGCCGTGGATAGCATAAAGCTGGGTAAAGCAGCGAAGGCTTTGGAAGACTTCAAGAGTGCTCTTAGCGAGCACATAGCTGTCAACGAAGCAACTGTGGTCTGAGAAAAATATAAAAAAAAAAAGAAAACGAAAGTTTTTTTTTTTTTTATGGCCCATATAGACTGTAATAGAAATGACATGAATGAGGTAAATGAGAAAGTATCTGTTGTGCTGGTTTTTCGCAGCCATTTCTCAATCTGGAGCAATGAAAGGTGGACGCCCAAAGGATGCACTTGATTCCCGAAGATGTTTAAGGTACATAATGGTCAAAATTGCCTACATCATTTTAAAGCTTATTTTGCTTATAGGAGATTTCACGTTAGCAGAACTGTTACTCTCTGACAGCATTGTCACGTTATTTTCGCGTGACCAGTCACGTGAATTATACACCTACAACATCGCGATCGCGACTACCAAAACACAAACAAATCGATCTCATTCACATCTCCATTCCAGCTTGCCCATGTTTGCATCCTCGTTGGTGCCTCCAGAAAGGAGTACCAAGTGGGAATTCATACCCATAGGCAAGAGGCGCCCTCCACAGCAGTCGAGTCTGCCGGAGGTCCATCGAATGGCCATAAACAGCGACAAGATCTCCAACTCGCAGATAGATACGAGTTTTGAAAACACAGACAATACAGAGACTCAGAATCTGATGAAGCTGCAAATACAGGGTGTTTCTTCCCTCACATCGCTGAACAATGCGCGTCTGGGTGGCCTTTTTGATGGGTTCTTCAGACAAAGAGATAAGATAGTAGGTGATGGAGGCGGGCTGGTTCAGGAACTCACTTCGAAACTCGAGACGCTCCAGCAAGAAAACTACAACTTGAAGTTTGAAGTGGCCACGTTGACAAAGTATATGCGTAAAACACCCGAAGAACAGAGAAACATGGTGTATGAGAACATGGAGCTCAAGCAGAATTTGGCTCATGCTTTAGAGGAGCTTGACACGTTGAGAACCGGGTCCGAGACGGTAGAAGCCAGTGACAGCCCTCAGAGGGCCATGGACGCGATAAAGCTGCTGTATAAGGAGGCATTGGCAGAAAAGGACGATATAATCATGGAAATGAGAGCTCAGTTGGAGCAATTACGTACGGAGCTGAGCAAGAGCCATGTCTCCGATGAACTATACGAGCGATTAGAACGCTTGCAGAATGAAAACCAGCTGCTCCGGAGGAAACTCACCGATTCGGCTTCCCAGGTTGACCTCAACCAGACACACCTTCATGAGGAAAATAATGAATTAAGAGCGCGCGTGCACCAACTCGAGCTTCAGCAACTGAAAGTGCCACTGGACGCCAATGAACGTATTCTGGAGCTAGAGAGTGAGTGTCAAATACTCACGAGAAAACTTCGCGAGGCAGTAGAAGATCTAAAGCTGGTAGAGGGCGAAAAAGAGACCATTGAACTGAACGCAAAATCGTTGAAGTCGACAAGAGATGCATTGGAGCAAAGAATCGACTCTTTGAACCATGAGTTGAAAGTTCTTCAAGACGAAAGAGATTCTTTGGATGCCCTTGTCCGCCAAATACGGTCCAAGGATCCTGGCAAAGAGAAGCAAATTGATGACTTGCAAGCACAAATGAGCAAGCTTACCGCAAGCTCTAGCAGGCGTGAACAGCAGCTCAAGGAGGCCATTACGGAGGCTAGAGAACTTAGAGCACGGATACGTGCCCAAGAAGACGACCTCCTTGAGAAGCAGCATGAAGTCGATCGTCTCTCACGTAAAAATGCTCACTTAGAGAGTGAGTTGGCATCAAGCGGTTCTGTTGATAAAAATAGAGGAAGGGACAGCTCCGCAAAGTTCTACGAGGATCAAATTGAGGAGCTACGCTTGGATGCCCAGAAGATGAAGTCACAAAAACGTGACCTCGAAGATGTCATTGCTGATTTGGAGGATCAGTTGTCCAACAGACTTCATTTGAAGAATGATCAGCAGTATGAAATCGATGAATTGCATGAGAGGGTTGACTTCTATGAGAAAGAGTATAACAGTCTCGTTGAAGAAATGGAGAGGAGCACGATCAAGTATGAGTCTTTGAAGGAAGATCTTGACGCCAAGGAAACTCAGCTTGAAAAACTCAAAGCTGAGTTAAGAATTGCACAGAGGGAACTGCAACGCTCCGATCCAATGTACTATGAACTAGAGAAGAAGCGCGACGAAGACAAGATATATAGACTTGAACGCCAGGTTGAGTCCGTCACATCCACCAATAGACAACTCGAGCGGGAGATCGAGGAAGTCAGGAGGTTATCAGATGTTACCGTCAAGGACAAAGAACGTCTTCTCGCAGAGGTACACGAATTGGAATCAAAAATGAAGGACAGCAAGCTTGCGCAAAGTAAGCTCGAAACCAATGTGAGGGATAAAGAGGAAATCATCGATGCGCTTGAGTCACGCTTGAGGTCTTTGAGTCGTGACGTCAATGGTAAGAGGTACGAGGAATCATACGCAGCAAAGGCTGAAGTGAACTACGAAATGCAATCTCTACAACGTGAGAAAGAACGCCTGGAGCGTGAGTTAGAGAGACTTCAAAAGGAGCTCACTGAGCAGCAACGTTATTATGAAAACAAAATCGATCTTTTGAAGGAGCGTACGAGAATTGAGACGATGCCTGACGACTCTGCGATGGTCGCTCTTCTTGAGAGTCAGCTTGAAGAGTTGAAGCGTGATTACAAAGCTTTGCAAGCTAAACAGAATGACTCGAGAAAGACTGAAATCTCAGCTGCCTTGGATGATTATAGAGAGAGGATCGCTGAATTAGAAAGCAGACTTAGCGCTTCGCAAAAGGATAAGAATAAGCTCAAGGAGGTAATTGATAACTTGGAGACAGATATGAAAGTGTTGGCACTGGAGAAAACTCAATTCGAGATTCGAGCGAAAAACTTAGATCTGGAACTCACAAGGACCACTCGTCATTGCAACAGGCTTGCAAGGAAGATTAATGATATCGACATTGCTGAGTATAAGAACTCGAGTCGAAACTCTGAGGAGATTGTCCGAGTGAGGAAAGCCAACGCCCAACTACAGGCCCACATAGACTCTCTCAACGCCAAATTGGCCCAAGTTTCGACGCCCAATCCATTCATTGCACCCAGGCACGCGGGTAAGAGCTCCACCGAGCAAAGACTCCAACAAAACGAGCTTCTTTTTTACAAAGCCAAGCTTTACGACCTCCAGAACAAGGCAAACGACATAGCACTGGTGCATTCGATGGTAATGTCGTCACTTCGCAATGCAGATGCTGAATTCCGTAGCGAGCTTGCCAAAACAGCACTTTTGGGGATTCATCCCGACTTCGAACGCCAGCCACGCAAGAAGCCAACGTTTAAAGCAGTGGCCCAATTCGTGCTTGCCGCGGTAAGGATCAAGAATAGACACGAGCGTGCAGCCGCAAGAAGGAAGCAGCTCCTACAGCTTCGTGAAGAGATCGAAAAAGACCGCATCACTTTGTTGGCAGAATAAACCTTCATATACACATGTACTATTAATGCTTAATGCCCATTACCTAATATTTCACCGCACAATACGCCCAATGGGAGTTTGGTATCTCTCCAGAGACGCTTGACGGATCCGGCCCAATTGAGGGGTGTGTAAGTGTTGCATTTCACTAGATCTGTTGCCGCTTGTAGAGCGTAGTCTGTTAGAAAACGTGTGGTTGATAGGGTATTCCGATGTCACATTCAGCCAGCTGTCCGAGACATTATAGTTATCATTGGCCAACACAGATTGTTCATTGTTGTAGCCATTGGAGAGAAAGTTTGTGAGCGATTCTTCACCTACTGCGCTGTGGAGCGATTTGAGGATCGTCTCATCGGGAAGCCGTGTGGATTTGGCGTCCGCTCGAAGCTGTTCAGTTCCCAAATCAGTCCAAATAGGCTGCCGTAGAAGGTTCTTCAGCTTGTTTACTTTCGAGCTGAATGCAGCCAGATTGAGCGGAATGGCTCCGTCTTCTTCCTCCTCTAGCAAAAACTGAGGGAAGATGTTTACAGAAGCCTGGTTAAGCCGAGCGGTATCGATATCGTCGAAAGGCACATGGTAGTTTCGCCAGTCCTCCATGAACTCCACTTGCCTAGCATGGGAAAAGTGGACCCTTGAGTAGATTGAGTCTCTGGACATTTGAGTGAAGGTTTAGTAGAAGAAGGTTGATGTTGATTCAGTTGATAGTGGGCTCAAGTGTGCAGTCCTCCAGTGTTGGAGGATTACAAGTATGGCATTTACAGGTTTCTTTCTTCAAGACCCTTCACAGTAATTTCGAATGCTTTGACTAAGTTTCTTCATCTGGATAAAGCTATATGGTCTTTAAAAAAAATAGGAAGATGGGTATAGAAGAGGCGTATAATTGTCGTTACTGTGGTGCGTTTGCAATGTACAGAAATGGTTGCAAATTTTAGTTGAAATGTGATGTTCGAAAGACTGATGAAATCACAGACGACGAGATTAAAATTCGAGCCTTGACTTAATTCCAAAACTGATTGACGGAAAGCCTGAATATTTCAAGAACGCAATTAAATGTACTTTTGAACACTCGTAGAACACCGTTGATGACTACTGTGTGATGTCTATTCCGATTCCTTTATTTCCTATTAATATACATAGCTGACCTAAAACATCCTAGGCCACGCAAAGACTCTCGAAAAGAGTCTCCTTCGGCTTCATTTTGCTCTCGTCATAATTAGACGTCTTCACCATTTTGAATGCACCGGTTCCAATTCCCATGGTCTGGCCCAAAATGATACATTCGGAAACACCCTCGATCTTATCGTTCTTCATGAAGAAGGCAGCGTCAAACAAGTGATCCGTGGTCTTCTCGAACGAAGCAAGCTGCAACACAGAATCTCTCATTTTAGAAAGACCAAATCTGGTAATACCCAACACCTCACCCTTGTAGGTCATCACATCTCCCAAAAGCTGAATGTGTCTAGGATCCACGCTCATACCGTGCTTGGACATGGTGTAGTCTATTTCGCCAATGATGGAGGATCTTGCTGCTTCGATACCAAGGGTCTCGTACACCTCCAAGATGTGGTTAGTGGTAGTCTTGGTTCCCACCACACCGTCTGTGGCCATCACTTGTTTCAAGCCATAGCCCTCCACCAACAACTCCTTCTTGCCGTCGTCACGAATGTTGATTACAGCACGTGAGATGTTGGGAAGACCCTTGATGACAACGTCGGGAAGAGCTCTTTTGAGATGCTGCATTCTGAAGAAAAGCGTGGTGTTGGCCTCGGCCAATCTGTAGTCTGACAGCGCTGTCTTGGCCAAGCTCTCCAGCTTCAGCTCTCTGTGGGTCACCAAAACGTTGATCCTGTCTTTACCATAGATGGACACTTCGTTGTTGGCGATCTTAAGTTTAGGAGCGTTGGCGATAGCCTGGCGAATGTTGTCCAAAGTCAACTCCAACTGGAGCTTTTCGATAGTTTTGAGATCAATCTTGATCGACAAGAATGCCATGTCATTTTTGTAGACATCCTCAATGTAGAATGCAACATCTCGAAGCAAGGTTTTCTCTATTCTTCCTTTGACAACTCTCGCAGCAACCTCATCGTCGTCGTTGACCAATACAGAGTTGATAATCGGCGTGGAAATGACCTTTGCGGCGTTGATGATTTCTTTGATACGGGGCACACCCAACGTGACGTTCATGGACGCCACACCAGCAAAGTGGAATGTCTTCAACGTCATCTGAGTACCTGGCTCACCGATAGAGTGTGCACCAATCGCACCCACTGCGGTGCCTGGTTCAACCTTGGCCCTCTTGTACTTGTAGAAGCACTGGTTGAGGAACTCAATCACACATTTTTCCGATATCTTGAGCAATTGATTGACAGCATGGGTGTTGACCTCGTCTTCTACCTCGTCCACATCCATGTCAACATCATCATCGATCTTCGTCAAGTATGGTCTCAAGTGCTTATTCTCTCTGTACTGGGCAAGTTGAGTAGCCTTCTTATGCACATATTCACGAAGTGACTTGTAGAAAGATCTCTCGGCATCCTTCTGGTCGATCAACTCCACACGATCACCAATATCAACATCAACAACCCTTCCAAGGTTGTCGTACCTCACGAGCTTGTCCTCCAATGGCCTGAGGACGTTGTCTACAACATCCATAATTTCATATGGTCTCAAGCTTCTATCGCTGATGTCAAAAGTGACGTTAAACGCATGATCCCACTGTCTGTTAAAGTTTACTGGCTGAGCATCGCCCTCCATGTCCAAAGGATCCAAGCCATCACCACCATAAGTGAACTGAACGATACCATTCAGCGAGTTTCTCACCGTCTGATCATACAGAGCAGAAAGATCCTCAAGAGACTTCATAAGACGTCTAGACATATAACCTGTTTCGGCAGTCTTCACGGCAGTATCAACCAAACCTTCTCTACCCGAAATAGCGTGGAAAAGAAACTCTGGAGGACTCAAACCGCTGAAGAAAGAGTTCCGTACAAAACCCTTGGACTGGGGTGTCTTCGACATTTTCGTGAAGTGGGGCAAGGATCTGTCCTGGAAACCATCAGGCACTCTGTTACCCGAGATAATTTGCTGACCCACAACAGCGACCATCTGCGAAACATTTAACGTGGAACCTTTGGAACCACATGTAGCCATGATCAATGGAGAGTTGAGGGAATCAAGCTCTCTGATACAGACGTCACCGACTTCTTCACGAACTTTGGAAAGCAAACCACTGATTTTCGCTTCCAACGTCTGCTCTTCGTTACAGCCAGGTTGTGTTTCCAACTTACCCCTGTTGTAAAGATCAATGAGCTCATCACACTTGGCGTAGGCTTGCTCAACCATGTACTCTTTCTTCAGCTTAAGATCAGAACCTGGTGTGACATCATTAATACCAATGGAGAAACCGTGGTTTCCGAGAAAACGGGCACAAAGCTTGGCCATTCTATTCATGGCATTTGCTGCCTCATCAGGACCGTAGTCTCTGAGAATTGTATAAAACACAGAGTGCTTTTTACCATCACCCAATGTGGACTTATCCATGACACCGCTGAGAATTTGGGATCCCCTGATCACCACAAAACCATCGTTGGGCGACATTTCGTTCGGAAGACCTTTAGCGGGAGGATGGAAAGTCTTGTTCTTTGCATCCACATTGATGACAACTTTGGATTTTTTGTTGGGTCTGATCAAGAGGGAAAATACCTGCTTACCTGTCCAAAGAGCCACGGGCTTGAAGATAGCCGGTGGAGGAATGTCAAAATGCAAGTCTGCGTCTGACATCATCAGCAAGAGCTGAACCAAAGAAGCTCTATCGAAGAAAGAATCCTTGTGGGAGATAATATACGAGCCAGTGATGAAATCCTGAGTAGCAGCAATGATAGGCTCACCAGACTTTGGCGTCAAAAGGTTGTTTTTCACCCCCATTAAGTTGATGGCTTCAGCTCTGGCTTCCTCAGTTTGAGGAACATGCAAGTTCATCTCGTCACCATCAAAATCAGCGTTGTATGGCGTACAAACACACTCGTTGAGTCTGAAGGTTCTCCATGGTCTGACCTTGGCGTAGTGAGACAAGATGGAAAGTCTATGCAAAGAAGGCTGTCTGTTGAAAAGAACAACATCACCGTCTTCAATGTGACGCTCAACGACGTCGCCGATTCGGAGATTCTTGGCAAGCTTGACCCTGTCACCGAACTTCAAGTTGCGTTTGGCAACCTCATTCTGCTTCAAAATGTAGTTAGCACCCGGATGCACATTGGGGCCGTTGAGAATCAATTTCTGCAATTTTTGACGGTTGTATCGAGTACACTTTTCAGGGTAGGTCAACACTTTGGCCACTCGATCGGGAACGGCAACTTCATCAATTTTCAAATTTGGATCTGGCGAAATAACTGTACGACCTGAAAAGTCGACTCTCTTACCGGAAAGATTACCTCTGAAACGACCCTGCTTACCCTTTAATCTCTGACAGAAGCCTCTGATTGGTTTGGCACTTTTCAGGCCCAGGCCCATGTTCCCAGGTAGTAGCGCCGGGTTTGCTGCATCGGAGTTGATATACATGGCGACCGAAAGCTGCAAAAAGTCCCACTGTTCCATCATGTTATTAATAGAGATACCTTTCTCGATACCTGCCTTGATGAGGGAGGAGGTCCAGACGATCTCGGTCAATTTCACCGTCAAATCGTCCTCGTTGGACTGAGCGTCCATCATCACCGAAGGTCGTATACACACGGGAGGAGCAGGCAAGTAGCGCCAAATGTACGTTTCAGGTCTGCCGCCCTTGGAGGCGTCAATGCCGAAAAGCTCACAATCAAGAGGCGACACCTGCTTGAATAAATTCAAAACCTTGAGCGGATTCAAGTCCTCATACACTCTCTTTGCAAATTTCTCGAGCTCTGGATTCCTCATAAACACCTCGTCAAACTCCTTATCCCAGAACTCCTTTTCAGGAGTAGGCTTCTTGCCAATGAACCTGAAGGTGTCGTGAAAAATTTTCAAAGCAGCCGGTCCAGCGCCACTCGCAGCTTTCTTCACCACGCCGTTGACATGGTTACACTGCAAGCACCTTCTCTGTTTTTTGCACTGGTCCACCACTTTGTTCAAGATTTTCATTCTGCGCAAATTGTCAATATTGGGGCGTCTCAAGTCGGCCAAGAACTTGCGTTTCGTGTTCTGGTCCAACAACACCGCTCCACACAGCTTACAGATACACTGGAGCACTCTGATGATCTGCTTGAAGTAACCCACGTGAAACACAGGAAGTGCTAAGCGAACGTGGCCAAAATGACCGTGGCACAGAGCCAAGTTACCATGGCACGTAGCACACTCGACTGCGTTGGACGAGGTTCCCATTCGTGTGTCCAAAGCACCACTTTCCTTGACTTGTCTGCCCTTTTCCAAGTCGTAGAGGTCTCTAGTGGTGACCTCGGCCTCGGACTGCGCCACGATCTCTTTGGACGAGAGAGCGCTGAATTCAAGGCCCTTGATGCACTTGGGCGCCACGTCAACGACGACGTCTTTCATTGGAGGCGGTAGAGGGGAAGGTTTGGGGAAGGGAGTAGGTTGATCTGGAAATTTTGCGATGGAGCTTGGGCCGCAGGCAGTTGGTGGTGCACGTGATATGTCACGTGATACACAGACAAGGAGAGGTATAATAGCAGGAAGACCTGATGTGGACAAATTGACGGCATTGATGGGTTACTGAGTGTACTGAGATGGCAATGGTTTGTTGCATTTGCTGCAACAGTTTCATTTGTGCCGCTTGTGGAGACCCTCTTCGTTCCCGCAGTGCAAGTACCGTATATATGAGAAAACCTCAAGTGGTATGGCTGAGGAGGTTTCAAGGGCTCGTTGAGATCAAAGCAAGGATTGGTTGTCGAGTGAATGAAGTACTCTAAATTTGGAAATTTGAAGGGAAAGGAAGGTTCACTTCCCTCCACTGTGCGAGAATCAGAGGATAATGGTTTGAATGTGGTGGATTACAATCCAAACAAAATAAATTATTCACTTTTCTTTCTTTTTTGATGCTGCCACATCCAGTTTTCTATTATGTTTTGGGGAGAATTTGAATAAGTACTCACTTCACTCTATCTTTCTTATTCCAGGATTTTTCGCAGCCATTCTGAACCTTTCCAAAACTGATACTTCAACCCTTCATTCCCAGCCACGCAAATTACATACACACGTAGATTTCTTAAAAAATGCCACTACACTCATCTCGATCTTCTCATCTTCTGAACTAAAATTCCAATACTCTTCTCCACCCACCCACCCACCAAGGTCGTGCGCGCACCGCCTTGCCACTATATCAAAGCTCACTTCTCCAGATCTCTCCAAATCAACCACAATGTCCACAGAAGAAGGCAAAGTGATCAAGACGCTCGAGGAGGACGACGAGTTCGAGGATTTTCCCAAGGACTCGCAGTGGGACAACGATCCCAACCCACAGCTCACTGCTGCTAGTCTTTGGGAAGAAGATTGGGACGACGACGATGCCAAAGACGACTTTACTGAGAGGCTCAGAGAGGAGCTCAAGAAAGCGAAATAATGTGTGAAATGAAATAGGGAATACAGGTTAATTTCGATGGAAAAGGGAAGCCAACCTTTTGTAAGATGCATACATGGTTTCTACGTTTTTGCAGGCTCGTACCTACTTGTGTTTGACCATACACTTGATAATGGATTTCTATGAAGGTGTGGTTTGCAGGTGATGCTGCTGCAATTGAGTGGCAGTACCTTGTGTTGCAAATAAGTCGCCTATGTATAATTGTAGATGACAGGCGCTCAAGAGGCGCTAGGGAGCCACTCGGAAACCGCTAGGGAGCCCGTAGGGTACCTGAAACTGAAGGGCCGTCGCAGTAGCACACTAAGTCGACAGGCGCCTTGTGGAGCTGCAGCTGTGGTTTCTTATGCTAAGGCTGAAACCACTCCTTTTGTATTGTGTTCGGGTCAATTACGCGTAGAAGTTGACCGACTTGGACTTTCTCGCCTGGACCTCGCCAATAGCCTCCACAAAATCCTCGTGCTTAATCACGCTCTTACCATTACGCAATGCAATCATTCCCGCCTCGACAGTCACAGCTTTAAGCTGAGCACCGTTGAATTCATCGGTAGAACGCGCCAACTCTCTCCAGTTGATCAGGTTATGATCGCAGTTGAGCTTTCTGGCGTGGATTTTCAACACAGACTCACGAGCCTCCTCAGAAGGTAAAGGGAATTCGATTTTTCTATCCAAACGACCTGAACGCAAAAGGGCAGGGTCCAAAGTGTCGACTCTGTTTGTGGCGGCCAACACTTTCACTCTATCGTCCGACCCGAACCCATCCAACTGGTTCAAGAGCTCCAACATGGTACGCTGGACCTCTCTGTCACCGGACTTGTCCGAGTCGAATCTCTTGGTTCCAATGGCATCCAACTCGTCAATGAAAATGATCGTGGGGGCCTTTTCTTTCGCCAAGGCAAAGGCGTCTCTCACCAACTTGGCACCGTCACCAATGAACATCTGCACAAGCTGAGGAGCAGCCAACTTCAAGAACGTCGCCCCCGACTGGGCTGCACATGCTCTTGCAAGAAGCGTTTTACCTGTTCCGGGAGGCCCATACATAAGGGCGCCTTTAGGAGGCTTGACGCCTAGCGCCTTGAACTTCTCAGCCTGTTTCATGGGCAACACCACCGCCTCAATGAGCTCCTCGATCTGCTTATCCAAACCACCGATGTCAGAGTAGTCCTCTGTAGGCTTTTCATCGACTTCCATCGCCTTCACTCTCGAATCGTACTCTGAAGGTAAAAGGTCCAAGATAAGGTACAGGTCCTTGTTAACGCCAATCAAGTCGTTGGGCTTCAAATTTTCTGGATCCACCAACCCAATGAGCGGCAAGAATACCGTCTGTCGCGTGCTGGTCTTGATCACCGCCAGCTTGCCCAGTCTAGCAGCGTCCACGTCCAAGTTGCCTCCTTGTTCTAGCGCCTCCTTCTCGGCGTCCAAGTCCAAAAGCTCCACGACGTTGCCTACAAGGTACGGGAGCTGCTTGTTGTTGTTGATTTTCTCCTGGTTGTCTTTGATTCGCTCGCTCATGACGGCTTTTTCATGGCTGAGTCTCTGGCTCTCGCTGAACATCACCGAGATGTCGTTGTGGAGGAGCTTTGTGCGGTTGGCGATATCCTGGGTCGACGATGCGGCGATCTCCTGGTCGATGAGCTCGTCCTGCTCCAATTCTTCGAGGGTGGCCATGGTTAGAGTATAAGTTGAGAGGAAGTTGATGTTGGAGTAAGTAGTAGACGTAAGTGAGACTGGTGGTTGCCACTGGTGCGCGCACGACCGGGAATTGAAAGGACAAAAGGGGAGGTGAGTTGGGTGGTACGGCCCTGGTGAGAGGGGTATAGCGATTGATTTGGCAAGAACTTGGCCAAGATAGGGTGGGAATCTAGTTTTCTGGGAGAATTTGACAATGGGTGTGGAATACACTAGACCTCTGGCTCCTAGTATGTGTGGTTGCACAGGTAGTGGAATTTTCCTTGGAAAATATCTCTTTTGAATCAATTGTCTCAAAATGGAATATTTACTTCTGAAGTTTTCCAAAGAACAGAGCTAGTTGAGATTTGAGTGTGTGGATGATGAAGATGATGGAAGAACAGATGAATACGAGGTCTCATTTTCGCAGCCATTCTAGGATGCTACATTATGGTGGTTGGTAAAGACTTTCTGAGAGGTGATTGTGATTTCTTTTGCTAAAGGTTCTATTTAGTGATTTTCGTCACTGTCTTTTTATAATCTCGATTTGGGCATTTGAAATCGGATTGTACGTATGTATGATTTCAGATGAGTGCAGAAGAGCTCTGGCGGAATAGATGAGGCAAATACTTAACAATCTTGGGACAACAATAATGTGGAACTCAATTGAAAACAGACTTCCAGAGCAGGGTAGCGTCTTAGGTGTATCTGGAGTCAGAAGAGTCTGGTTATTCGGTCTTTGCAGCCATTTAGGAAACGGATGGGACAGATATAAAATAGAATTTGGGAAACGTAACTTTGGGACATGGCTCAGGCAACTGTGTATCTGAATTCTTTTGATCTTTTCTTCAAGTGGATACATTTCTTCATTTGACTTCTCCAGTGCAACTTTGAGATCGTTGAGCAGGCCGTGGAATGGTACCTGGGAAATAGTACTAATTTGACAGAAATAGGGCCTATTTCAAGGAAAATCTACCACCTAGGTTCTGTTTTCGGCAGTATACAGTGATGCTTCAAGACTCTGTGAGTGGTGTCTCATTTCTGTAGAACTAGTAGTCAACGAAACTGGGGTGGAAATGTCCCTCTACTAATCCACCTCCTAGCTAAGACAACCTCTACAAAAGGCAAATAATCGCTGAAACTACAAGCACCATCATGCAACAATCATCATCAAATAAAAAGAAAAAAAAAAAATTGCACCTTCCTATTTGCCTTTTGCTTCCCTGAAAAATTATCCCTCCTATTTTCCCTCTTTCTATGTGCTCCATGCATTTTGCAGCCATTTCCCATGTCCCACCTTTGCACTTCCACCATCATGGCCACTTCCACCCCAGATGACCTTGACCTTTTCATCGACAACTACACCGAGACAAAAAACCCCGAGGCTTTCCTCAAACGCAAGACCTTGCCAGGACTTTTACTTTTTCTACCTTTCACGATGCAATTCATCAATGTATCCTTGGCCATAACCTCCTGGTATTTGGCATCCTCCTTGCCCAGGGTTTTCCTCGTAACCAGAGTGTTCATTGTTCTTTCGGTATGTTTTCAGCCCCTATATTTTCCATTCTTTGATCCTCCACTAACACTAGTACTTGTTCAACGTAATCACTTATGCTTTCATGGGCCTGCCTACTATTCCCACGTACAGAGCGTTCTGGTGGGCTTTTTTGTTTATGGTGGTCACAATCGGCTTGCAAATCGGCAGCATTGTGGAAATACAGCAGGCGAAGGCATCGATTGACCCTGTCGATTTGCGGGTGCTGATGGGTTTTGATATCTTTTCTCTTGTGACACTTACATTTGCTCTATGCTTTCACGCCGGTCAGCTTTACCTTAGCAGACGGTACTTACAGTGGAAATTGAATAGGGCGGCGAGTTGCAAAAGGAAAAAACACAATATTGCCAATGCTCAAGGTGGATGTTTGAATTTGCAGAAATTGGAGAGGGCCTTCCTCAGGTAGGGTAAAGCCACGAAGGGAGAGATTCAATGAACATAGAGCTTTCTAATAAATATTGGTTTTTTCAGTATACCAGGCATTTCTTTGGTTGGAATAGCCCCATTCTCTGCTGTCTTTCTTGTAGGTACCAGGAATGGCTGCAAAATGAACATAGTGGCCAAAAAATAGGATCCACCTAGCCATTTCATGAAAATTCCTTCAATAAAACTCCAATGCTTGATGACAAAGTCTTCTATTTATGTTTCCTTCTCTCTCGCCCTTTTTTTCTTCCTTTTTTATACTCTTACTATGTGGTCCACGTTGCATACTAAAATCAGCAAAATGAGAGCCACTACAACCTCCTATATTTCACCTACAAGCACGAAAAAAGTGCCAGAAAACAACAAAACCCCAAAAAAGACTCTCCCAACTGGCCCAATTTACCCCTCAAAATTTTCAACTCATCCTGGTTCCCCAGGTTATCTCCACCCACCTGGACCCTTCCTCCAACTCCGTACAGTACCACACACTTTTTCAATTATCAACACTTTACTCCTACACCTTCTTTTTCCCCATGAACACGTTTTCGGCGCCAAATCCTGACCTGGGCACACGACCGCCGCTCGATACCATCCCGCTGGGAGCACCTGCAAATTTTGGCGGGATTTCGAAGCCAGAGAACAAAGATTCGTCCACTTCTTCCAGGCTGATGCTACGTGCTAACGCTTTCCAGAGCACGTTGCCCGTGTTGGCGGCATTCCCTGTGCTCATAATTACGCTGAAGCTCGCTGTGGGGTCTACAGATACTGAAAGTGCGTTTTCTGGGGTCCTTGTGCGGTGTTTGGTGCTGGTTCTCCAAGGTTTGTTCTTCCTGGGCGTCACTGGCGCTTTGGGCAGCCTGGACGCGTCGTCAGCGCATTCTGAGCGATCTGTGAAACCGCTTTGGTTGGGTTTGGCCAGCATGGTCACATTTTTCGCCGCTACAGCGTTGCTTCCAGCCACAAGGGTGGCCACATTATACTTGGCTCTATATTTCAATTTGTTCACGCCATACACTGCTGTGGCGTTTTTTTACGACATGTACAACGATTTTTGTGCTGAAATCGTGGCCGGTTATGTGTTTTTGGTCGGGTCTTTTTTGTTGCTTCGCAAATCGTTTCTTAAATACTACAACCCATTCTCCAGAAACTACGCTTTGCTTTTCGTGGGTGCCGGGGCCACCGCTTTGGTGCTTTTTGCCCTCTATGCCCACTGCGTCGACTACTTACTATTTATGATGAACTTGGCCGCTGGCGCTTTGCTACTTGTCCTGCTTCCTGAGTCCCAATTGCGTTCTCCAACGAATATGGCCGTTATTTCGGTCTTCACGTTTTCCTTGGAGACTTTTGTCCTCAAGACAATCCCATTCCATGCACTCAATGCTTTGGTGTCGATTGTGCTCCCGCTAGGCGTAAAGATCGACGTTCTGGACCAAATAGACGTGCTTTCTTCTTCAGAGGCACCTTCTCCAAACACGCCCCATCTTTTGTCTGAGATCCTCAATCATTCCGACACGCGTGCCATTTTCAACTTTCTTTTGCTCAACACGGCGTTTATGTTTGTGCAGCTCTTGTACTCGTTTCGGCTGAAATCCTTGGGTCTCTTAAGCGATTCTCTTCACATGGCCTTGGACTGTGCATCTTTGGCCCTTGGCCTCATTGCAGGGGTGTTGCTGAAGAACCCTGTGAATCCCAATGGGCTTTACCCGTTTGGTCTTCAAAATTTCGAGGTTCTCGCTGGTTTCACCAATGGAGTCTTGCTTGTGGGGATCAGCGGAAGTATCATTTTCGAGGCTGTAGGACGCTTGTTCAGCCCAGTAGCTCTTCAGCGAACCACAGAGCTCATCATAGTGTCGGTGTTGGGGCTTTTGGTCAATATATTCGGCATTTTTGCATTCAATCATGGCCATGGACACAGTCACGGACACAGTCATGGACACTCTCACTCACATTCCCATTCACATTCCCATTCACATAGCCACGGCGAGGACGACGACTGCGAGGTCAACGACAACATGAGAGGCATATTTCTTCACATTTTGGCAGACACATTGGGGTCTGTGGGAGTGGTAATTTCGACAATTCTCACGAAGTTGTTCAAGTGGCAGGGATTCGACCCAGTGGCATCGATCATCATTGCAATCTTGATTTTTTCCACGGCAGTGCCTCTTATAAAGTCCACTGGTTCGTCGCTCTTGCTCAAGTTGAATTCCAGCAGAGAGCAAACCGTCAGAGGCGCCTTGAATGAGATCACAGCAATTAAAGGCATCAAGCTGTTCACGTCGATTCGGTTCTGGCCAGCGCACTCGAGACAGCTACGTGGGTTTATTCATATTCAAGTCTACAGGGGAGAGAGCACCGCCCACCTCAAGAAACAGTGCAAGGAGGTGTTCAGGAGACACCACATTGACGCCAGCATTCAGATGGAGAACGACTACGACCCGTGCTGGTGCCGCAAGGAGCGGGAGTAGACAAAAAAGTGACAACACTGGAAATGACAGTAGAAAATTCGTTGAACCAACAGTGACATTTGATAGCATATTTTTGGCGTTTCGGGGTGTCATGCGCAACGGGACAACAGCTACAACTTTCTGGCCTATTCCAACCATCTCGAACCTGGCCTATTCAAACAATCTCGAACCTGGCCTATTCCAACCATCTCGAACCTTCATGTCACTTCTTATCATGCCCTAAAGAGAATGAGGGGTTGGTTGCATCCACAAGGTTCCACAACAAGGCATCGCTTTCAGCGACATGGATCGTCCTTTTTTCAATTCAAATTACATCTACATTCAGAATGAAGTCAAAATGAAGTCAAACTGATGTCAAAATGAACACAAAACGAACTCAAACTGACCTCTACATCGACTCTTTATCGATTTCCCTGCTTCACTCTCCACAATCAGTTCTACGTCATCCTACGGGCCATTACGTAAGCAGAAACATGCTTCTTTCTTCGCCTTCTCCGCCAGGAAAAAAAAACCTCAAGATCTCTCCATTTCCAAATTCTGCTTCTTAAGTGGGTTTATTCAGCAGTGGGAATTTCCAGTCTCTGGATGTAGTACTGCGCGATGCTCATCACTAAAGGTGAAATATCTCACATCAACTACTCCTCATTTGACCAATTCAAACCACCCCCTTTACTCCAAGCTAGCGAAGGCGAGACCTGCATTTCCTCATTGAAAAAGTCACAAACTCCCTGTTGCGTACTCGTTTAGCAGCTCGTCTGAATTGAAAACTGAGCGAGGCAAATCACCCTCAGATCATAAAAGAACTGAACCCATCAAAGCGTTCGCTATCCTCGAGACTCATCATCAAGTGAGCGACCAAGCAGTGAGTCTAGACCAGGAAATCGAAGGTTTCCCACAGCTCCACAGAGACTTGACTAAATAGTCGATTTTCATCACCTAATTTTCTTTAAACTTCGTTCAGACCGTCTGAACTTCACTCAAACTCGTTCAAACTCGCTCAAACTTCGTTCAGACCGTCTGAACTTCACTTAAACTAGTTCAAACTCGCTCAATTTCGTTCAGACTTCGTCTGAACTTCAATCAAACTCGTCCAAACTCGTTCAGACTTCGTCTGAACTTCGTTTGAACTTCACTCAAACTCGCTCAAACTCGTTCAGACTTCGTCTGAACTTCGTTTTCGCTCGTTATGTCCCGAATCGGCGTGCTTGCCCTCGGCCCCGCTGGCGCCGGCAAATCCACCTTCTGCAACTCCATCATCTACCACATGCAATCCATAGGCCGTCGAGCCCACATTGTCAATCTCGATCCGGCAGCGGAACCCACGGAATACGAGTTCACCGTGGACATCCGAGACCTCATTTCGTTGGAGGACGCCATGGAGGAAATGGAAATGGGCCCCAACGGCGCCTTGGTGTTTTGCTTCGAGTATCTTCTCAACAACCTAGATTGGCTCGATGAGGAAATAGGCGACTACAACGACGAGTACCTTATATTCGACTGTCCTGGCCAGATTGAGTTGTACACTCACGTTCCCGTGCTCCCCACGCTTGTCAAGCATTTACAAGGATCTTTGAACTTCACCTTGTGTGCTACTTATTTGTTGGAGGCGCCTTTTGTCATCGACAGACTGAAGTTCTTCAGCGGGGCCTTGAGCGCCATGTCGGCGATGATCTTGCTTGAGTTGCCCCACATCAACATTTTGCTGAAGGTGGACTTGATCAAGGACGAGGTGCTGAAGAAACAGCTCAAGCAGTTTTTGAATCCGGACCTGCTTTTATTGGAGAAGAGCCACGAGGACAAAACGTTGAATCCACGCTATCACAGGCTCAACAGGGCCATTGCTCAGTTGGTTGACGATTTCGGCATGGTGCAGTTTCTTCCCTTGAGCTGCTCGCAGGAAACCACATCTGTGGCGACGATTTTGAGTTATATCGACGATGTGACGCAGTGGAGCGAGAACCAGGAGCCCAAGGAGCCCAAGGATGAGTTTTTGCTTGAGGACGAGTGATGGAACGAATGTATGAAGTGGAGCTCTGACAGCGAATTTGCTGGAAGATAAGCAAGGCTTGAAAATTGGAGAAAATTGGCCAATTAGAATTGCATTCAGGGTCCTAGCTGGCGTTGAGATTATGCACTTTGATTAGGTTTTCAGAAAATCACGTCGACAGCGTACTTAAAGGAGATTTGAAGGATAGTACTGGAATCTTTGCTAGCGATGCTCACTCAAGCAAGAAAGTGAATGAAATTCTGTCGAGTTGCTTTTGAATTTCAATTGAGCTGACGGTGAAGCAGGAAGCACATTTGTGGATTTGAGACTTTCATGGAATCTGCTACTCGTTGACAATATCCACTTTCTGAGACTGCCAACAACAAGAGCATTGAGTTCAAAAATTGACTACTTTCAGGAGAATTCCCTGTAAAGATTACCGGGTCGCTCTTTGAGCGTGGAGAGACTTCACAGATTCTTTATTCTGAAAACGAATTTAATCACTTTTCTCGTTTTCACGTCTGTTGAAGAACCTTTCTTGAAAAGATAGAAGATAAACTGCCGTGGGAAAGAAATGAGGATTTTGGAGGAGGCAGAGGATCAGATGAAGGATGTCTTTTGAGGACTTCAATGTGAATTGAAGATCCAAAAAGGAAACAGAAGACGTGCTGGGACTTTGAGTTGGCACTTTGGAAAATCAGATAATCACAGGCAGGTTCTTAAATTGCAACTTTTGAAAACTGAGAATCACAGATTTTTGAAGAAATATGGGCGTTTTGTCGCCGGCTCGAATGGCTGCAAAAAGTGGCCCGAAATGTCCTGAAAATGGGATGTTGATTCGCTTGGAAAACGAGTTTCTGCGTATTTTGACAAATTGACTTTTCCCTCCCCATTTCCCCAGATTCATTTTTCTGGCAAGATTATTTGACCTCTTTCAGGTTTCTGCTCATTTTACAGCTTCTTCAGGTTTTTGCTCATTTTACAGCTTCTTCTGATTTTTGTTCATTTTGCAGCTTGAAATATCAAGTCTTCGGGCCGAATTTTTCACTTGTCGATTTCTTCAAAAACCATCAGATTTGAAACTCGACTTTTCTGAGACACCCGTGGTTTTCTACACTTTCCGAAAAGAACCGACGAGTGTAAGCGACGAGCAATGTGCATGAGGACGAGGAAGGGTGCGTTTTTTTGAATTTTTGGTGAAGTTTGGGAGAAAAATGCTGGGAAAAGGATGGCAGTTAGGGAACATTTTCGGCGTCACTGCCGCCACACTACAGCCTAATTTCGGCGCCATTTTCGGCGGCGCCTAGGATGTTTTTCCCCGGCAACATTCTCGGGGTCACTACAAGAAGCTTCCATGGGAACGTGCCATATCATCCCTTCCAAGGTGTCTCGGATGATTTTGGCTTTTGGCGAGAGGTTGATTGTGCCTTATGCACGAGCCAGGGCAAACAAGGCTGTGTGCATGGGGCTTCGCTCCAGGAAAGAAGCATGCACGGCCTGCACACAGGCGGCGGCGACCGTTCACGTCAACGATAGTGCGTTGGGTGCTTTGTGCTTCCTACGTTAGCCTCGCCGCATGTCGCGCAGCACGCATACGCTGGGTGTATTGTTCGCTGAAGCACATGCTTTGCAATCTCCGTGTCACGCGCTGGATTGGTCATTGTTTGATGTTGGGGCGTGGCAATAACAATGCCCGCTGTGTGCAAGACGGCCGTATAGAACCTTCGATTCAAAACCAAAAGAAACCCACTTTAGATCTCTTCAGAAATCAATTGAAAAAAAAAATGTGTAGTTCTCCTCTTTAATGCAAAACTCTTGATCAGACTTTGCGTAGCGCCAGCTGGCGGCAAAACGTGCCAAAAAAGCCGCTCGAAAAAGGTGTTTTTTTGGCCGCACAGGCCCCAAAACCGCATATCCAACAAGCAAAAAAAAACCAAACGCCCTCAAAACCCTCTTTAAAGCAAAAAAACACCCTCCGCGTGAACCTCCTTAAAAAATTAGCAACCCTTGCGTTTTTTTTTGCATTTTTTTCCTCCCATTTTTGCCATTTTACGACCCTCGCGCCGGAGTTCCGTATAAAAAGAAGGCAAGCGGCCCCAGAAAAAAAAAAAAAAAAAGGCCATTTTTGAAATTTTGCCATATTTGCATTTTTGGCGAATTTCAACGCCAGCGCTTTGCCAGTGACGTCCACGGACCGCATTTGCCCTTGGGATTGGGAAATGCTAGCAAAAGTAGCCGAGCAAGCACGGACGTGCAACGAAAGAAGCAACTAGGCCATGTAAAAAATCAACGAAAACGCCAACCCTACGAACTTTTTTCTGTTTTGGGCGTTTTCTCCGAGGCAGATTTGAAAAAATGAATTTTCAATGGAAAAGACGATTTTTCGAAAAGTTTAAGCGAAAATCGGTTCGAAAAAACCTAAAATTTCGCTGTTCTCTCTTTTTTTGTAGAAGCCGTGCATCCCCTGGCTTTTTTTTTTTTTTTTTAGAGGCCCCATTTGCCAGGAAACCCTCTTGTCCAATGCAAGGGCCCGTCGGTTTTAGTGGTTCGGTTTTGGCGGCTTGCTTTGGGTGACACAAAAAGCACCGTTAAGAGCCCAGAAAGTGGAAAAGTTGGAAGGAAGAGGAAGAGAAGGAAAACAAGGAAAGATTTTGTCAAAAGAAGGAAGAAGAAGAAAAATGGAGGAAGAAGAAGAATAAAGAAAATGAAGAATGGAGGAAACGAAGAGAAAGAATCCAAGGAACAAGAGAGAGAGATGAGAAAATGTAGAAGAAATGTAGAAATGTAAAACAAAAAAAGAAAAGAAGAAAAGAAATGTGGAGGTTTGTAGAAAAAAAAAAAGAAAGAAAACAAATGGGGAAGAATTGGGAAGAATTACGAAGAATTGTTAAAAAAATTAGAGAGAAATTTGGAAGAAATGTGGAAGTTATGTGGAAAATTTAAAGGCCAGAGATGTGGAATCCAACGGGAGACGAGCTCAGGGACCAAAAGGTGACGATTTGAAACGTTTTTTGAGCCTTAAAAAATCACCACGTCTCCTCGACCATTTCTCTTTGTTTGGCCACGGCGTCGGCTTTTTTGTAGATAACGCAAACTGCTGGCGGTAGGCGAAATGCGTGAACCAGGGCTTCTTTCGGGGCCCCACAAGCTCGCCTGGGGAGGTTTTTCATGAATTTCAAGGTGAACAATTCAAGGGAAACCGGCTGAACCTGGAGTTGTCGAATTAAGAAGGTTTTTCACAATTCTCTTTTGAATCGCTCTAGATCCGATAAACTGCTCGAAATTTCCCTCGAATTCCATCTTAAAATCCATCTCCTGACCGGTTTCGAGCACTAAAACGCTCCCGTGTGCCTTCTTTTCTCCTCTGGGTTGCGAGATTCTCATAACTTCTGCTTTCAAGGGGTCTGCTGCCGAAAATGGTATTTTTGTAAGGGGCTTCGAGCCGGTGGAGCAAACTGCACGGGCGTAAGCGGTTTTGTGGGGCTCAGACGTTTTTGTAGTGGACTAAAACTGTTCAATTGAGGGCCCTGGCGAGGTTTTGGGACGTTGGGGGGATGTCAAACGGATGCTTTTGTGGGTGATGTGGGAATTTTGTGGAATTGCACGATGTGATGGCCTGGAGAGCCCGAAAAAGGGCTTTTTGAAAGAAAAAGCGTCAGGAGACGTTTTGCTTTGGGAAATTTTTCAACCAGCTTTGCATTTGAGGTGATTTTCATGGAAATTGCTTGTTCAAAGGGAAGTCTGGGGTAGTTGCAGGCAAAACACCCGTACACCAGCTTACCCCAGTCAAAAAGGGTCCCATCAATTCCCACAATTCATCATAATTTCCAGTGATTTTGACCCGATATTCATAACAGTACTCCAAGGATACCATCCATGTCTTTGGTTTTTGATTTCACCGCTCGATAGTGTTTTTCTGTGCACATTGGCGTATTTGCAGCCAAACAACGCCAGAAAGAAGCTTAAGCAAGACTTGTAGCAAGTTCAGCCCAATGATGAAAGTGACTTGAGAGACTTTGATGGCTTGGGTGACCTGTGGCGGAAAAGTCTTCTCATTTTTTCGTTTTTTTGTGAGAAAGGAAACCCAAACGACTAGTAGATTCCAGCCAAGTTCCTTTCAAACCAAGCAATCTGCTCAAAATGACCGAAAAATGGCCTTCTTTTGCTACTGAGTGCACTGTTTCATCGTTCTCTTCATCTTCACTGCTTCAGCAGCCAATCACGTTCATGGATGGTCGCTGTATAAATTGTTCTTCTCATGTGTGAGTTCCCATTCGAGAAAAACTGGATTTTATTCTTATCTGGAGCGTTCAATTGCAATTTGAATCACTGAAATTGCCAATTTTTCGGTATAAATCCGACGCCACAGCTTGGTCAAAGAAATCCATAAATGTTGCCCTATTTTTCTGCCTTGCTTTTTTGATTTTGCTCTCACTCAAGAATTTGACGCTCCCAATAAGATTTAAAACGCAATTATAACCAGGATTTCAATTCCAGGATAGAATTTAGGGTCCTCCAATGGTTTTTTAAGTGCTCATTTGGTGTAATTTTGAAATTTTCCAAAAGGAACTCTTTTTGAACGTAGAACAGCAAAGGCCTTTTGAGGTTCTCGGGGCTGGCAATTGTAAGCTTGTGAGAACATTGGGATTTCGGAATATTCACCATTTTGTGGAAATTCCATTCAAATTTGAGCTCCTTGGATGCATTAGGAGTTTAAAGTTATTTTTTCGCATTTTGTGAGCTCACCGGATGCTTTCGGATTATACATTTCTAAATGCCTAACAAGACAGGAAAGCTCTTTTTAGAAATCAGAATTCAGAAAATCCAGAAATTCGATATTTTAAACAGATATGGAAATTGGGGGGTTGATAGGTATCGGTTTCCTGCATATACGCATACACCAAAGTCATTTGAGACACATGGAGTTCCATCTCAACAAGTCAAGGTCATACCAGATTCCATTGCTTACTTCTACATCCTTCAGTGTCTCACGAGCAGAAATTCTGGTTTGGGGGATGGTCGATCTTGTATAAGAAACATGGGAAACGGAATCACGTGACAGCGTTTCTAACCCCACGTTGACCACCCTTTCGGGGCTCTCTAATTAGCTCCTCCCACCAACAATGGTCTCATGCCACTACTGAGCACACCCCCTCTTGGGTGAACGTTCTGCTCACGAATGCAAACCAGGAAAATAATGTCAGTGATAGCTGGTGTACGGGTGTTTTCCACCCACCGATTCTCCCCACCCACAAAGCCCCTCCAGTCCCCAGAATCCACACATCGCCCCTTGAAGCTCCATAAAAATCATGTTTATGCTCAAATGTCCTCCAAAAGCTCCCTTTGGACACTTCGCCCAAACCCCAGTTCGCTCGAGTGTACGGTGGTGTACGGGTGTTTCCGCCCCGAATTCTCATCTTAAAAAAAATCGTAAACTCCCATAATAAACCTCTTCAAACATGGTACAAATCAACGACGTCAAAGAGTACTCCCTGGGCCAGGCACGCACAGCCACACACACACACATTAAAGGGCTCGGGCTCGATGAGCACGGGGTGGCCAAACCTGTGGACAGCGGGTTTGTGGGCCAAAAAGAGGCCAGAGAAGCGTGTGGAGTGATTGTTGACTTAATCAAAACGAAGAAAATGAGCGGCAAGGCGATTTTGCTTGCGGGAGCTCCCGGGCTGGGGAAAACGGCGCTTGCGTTGGCGGTTTCGCAAGAATTGGGGCCCAAGGTGCCGTTTTGTCCGATTGTCGGGTCGGAACTCTATAGTGCCGAGGTGAAAAAGACGGCTGCGTTGATGGAAAACTTCAGAAAAGCTATTGGGTTGAGAATCAAGGAGACCAAGGAGGTGTACGAGGGCGAAGTGACGGAATTGACGCCGGAGGAGGCGGAAAACCCCTTGGGGGGATATGGCAAGACCATCAGTCACGTGATTGTGGGCTTGAAGACAGCCAAGGGAACGAAAAACCTCCGTTTGGACCCAGCCATCTACGAAAGCATCCAGAAAGAACGCGTTGTTGTGGGTGACGTCATCTACGTCGAGGCCAACACGGGCGCCGTCAAGCGTGTGGGCCGTTCAGACGCGTATGCTACCGAATTCGACTTGGAAGCAGAGGAGTACGTTCCCTTGCCCAAGGGTGAAGTGCACAAAAAGAAAGAAATCGTTCAGGACGTGACTCTCCACGACTTGGATGTGGCCAACGCGCGTCCCCAGGGAGGCCAGGACGTGTTGTCGATGATGGGCCAGTTGTTGAAGCCTAAAAAGACGGAAATCACCGATAAGTTGAGGAGCGAAGTCAACAAGGTCGTGCAGAAGTACATTGACCAAGGCGTGGCCGAGTTGATTCCTGGTGTGTTGTTCATCGACGAGGTCAACATGTTGGATATTGAGATTTTCACCTACTTGAACAGAGCCTTGGAGAGTTCCATTGCGCCGGTGGTGATTTTGGCTTCCAACCGTGGCATGACCACCATAAGAGGCACCGGCGATGACGTCAAGTACCCCCACGGGTGTCCTCCAGACTTGATTGATCGTTTGTTGATAGTCAAGACGCTTCCTTACAACCAGGAGGAGATCAAGACGATTATTTCGAAAAGAGCACAGCTCGAGGGGCTTGTGCTTGCGCCTGAGGCGTTGGAAAAGTTGTCACAGCACGGTGTTTCGAGCTCGTTGAGGTATGCTTTGCAGTTGTTGGCGCCAGCGGGGATTTTGGCCAAAACAGCTAACAGAAGTGAGATCATCGTTGATGATGTGGAGGAGTGCGAGACGTTGTTTTTGGATGGCAGAAGGTCGATGGCTGTTTTGCAAGGTTCCAAAGGATTTCTCTAACTGAAACGTTGTGTGATTTTGAAGTGATTCAGAAATTCACCATCACCCACCAAGTTCAAAGAAACTACTTCTATGCTGAGTGTTTCATTCGTCTACAAAATGGGTTACGGCAATGAATACCGTTGCCAGTGCCTCAACTGCCGATGTTGATAGAAAATTATTTACCGATGGTTACTCAATGACTTCGGGAGGTGACTCCACGTATGCGAGCCTCAAAGTCAAGCCAAGCTTTCACCATAGACTCACCATGAACTAGAGCCCAACATTCCTTAAACGTTGACCCTCATTTGCTGCTGGCCTCTTGGTTGTCGATTTGTTGCGGCTATTCGGCCAATGGTCAGCCAAACCTCCACTATGTACAAAATACACGGTTTCGTGAACAATCTGTATTCCAAAAAGTTTCATCACATCACTCCAATCTTCCAAGCTCCAGTGCTTCGTTAATAAAATCTCTCGCCGTGACGATGTCGGTGGACCCGTAAATGATGTTTTTCTTCGTTCTATTAGGAACATTTGCCCATTCCAGCAAGTTTTGATACTCTAGGTAGTTGCCACCGCCAACCACAAACACAATGCCTTCTTCGTAGCTCTGTCTCTTTGGAGGCTTCGAATGGCCCCCTCGTGACTTAGGATCAAGGTATAGGTAGTCATCAGTGATGTGCATGGAGTTGTTAGATGCGTTAGCCGGATCCATGATTGCCTCGGCGATGTTGGTGATTGGCAAATTCTTTTTCTCCGGCAAGAGCTTTTTGAGACCGCTGGCAAGCGACGAAATTCCTCCTGAGAGCTTGCCCTCGGTAAACCCGTACAACTTCAGCGAGAGACCGTTGAACAAAGCCGAGTTGTTTGTCTCGCCCAAATTGTGTTTCAAGCTCGATTGTTCGTTTAAAGACGCATTTTGTGAAAGTTTGGTCATTTGCTTGAACTTACGAATGTATTTCAATGCGCCCATGTCGAGATCTGGGTACTTCTCTGTCAACGTGCGCTCACACTGTTGCGAGTACGACTCAGGGAGATCGGCCAAGATGCTCAAGATCAAAAACGTCCGAAGTTTATCCAAAGAGTTGTCTCTCTTTGAGTCTGACCTCAAAAGTTCAAGAAACTCGCTTTGAACTTTGGGGTCTGAGAAACTTTGTTCGATCTCGAAGAATTTGTCGAGAGTCTTCGCCTCCAACTCCTTCAAAAGCGATCCAAGCACGTCCATGTGCATGTCCAAGGTTGTCTTTCTTGCCGTGAGCTCTGGCAACGCCTCTACAGCCTGCTGAATCAACGAGGTGTCAGTGTTAGCGTCCGGGTTGATGTCGTTGATGCTGGAGATGCCTGTTCTGTTGGTCAAATCTTGTGCATCTTTCTTGTACAAGTTCAACTCGAAATCGGCGTTTTCAACCACATCAGGGAAAGGTAACTGGGAGTTTTTGTTCCAGAAAAAATCTTTGGGATCCACATCGTAGCTTTTGACATGCGACAGGCCGTTGTCGTCATACTTCACCAATTTGATTGTGTTTCTGCGTAAATCAAAAACGTCACTGACCATACACTGGTAGATCCACGAGTGAGAGAACATCGTGGCCAAATCGATATTTCTGTCCAAGAGAATCAAAACCGGCCGCTGTTGTAATGACGACGCCGTTCCTCTCGAATTTGTATTGTAATCTCGCAATTTCATGTCCAATTGAGTGGCTACGAGCTCGGCAGGCCCGTTCTTCGGGCACCTGATGATTGGAACGCACCCCATCGTCACAAGCGTGGCAAGCAAACCGTCAGCAATGACGTCAGCAAGCTTATGTATCGCGTCCTCGGAAGTTGTAGGCGAATTGAATTTGGTGAATGTTTTGGGCACGTCAAGCAGAAACAAGTTTGGCTCGGTGACAATGAAGTTGACAAACTGATCGTACACCTGCTTGATCTTGGCTCCCTTCCCACAGAGCGACACTTTCTTTGCAAACTCTTCCAAAAGCTCTCTGTTGATGGTGGATGTGAAATTTACATAAAAGGAGTCGTAGACGTCATTCTGCAAATCGTGGATGATTTGTGTCACATTTTCCACCGATGGCTCTACAAAATAGATAGCGGGAACGTCCGGCAACGGCGATCTGTTGGCGGAAATCAACGCGTGGACCGTGATTCCACATCGTAAAAGGTCATTGACACGTAAAACTGACGATATCACCGCCTGGGATTTTTTGTCCATAACGAGCACTTTCCACACAATTTCTTCCAGTTTAGATGCCAACGTCAAGTCAGCAGCGCCGTCTTTGTTCAAATGGAGCATCCGCTCAAGAGCAGCTTAAAATGTTAGTAAACTGAATGAATTTGGTTGAATTTTGGGTTGATTTGAGATGCTTCGGAATTGAGGACGAATCGGGAAGAATATGAACTTTTTAGAGCATTGCACTTGATTATACATACATATTTGCCGCTCTCGCAAGGTTATTTGCTCAGAAGACATGGATCTGGGCTTGGAATTTGTGGGGGTTTTGGGTTAAGTGGAATTGGATAATGGTGAATGCGGTGGGAACAAGTGTTGATGGTGCACGGGTGTTGGGTAGGTGGGTGGTTCGAAAATGGTCGTGCGGATACCGTATTTCTATTTTTCACCTAAGTCAGGGTGAACTGGTGAGGCTAAAGAGGTTGCAAGCGGTCGCCTTGATCGAGCTGGGTCGGTGAGTGTATTGTAAGACAATTCAGGGAGAAGTGAAGTGAGCTATTGGAAGGATTAAACACCCGTACACCAGGCTACCCCAGGGCAAAGTGCCCTCCTTCATTTCACCCCATCGCCAATATTTTGGGTGATTTCTGTGATTTCTTAGATCTCCGTGTAATTTGGAGTTGGACGGGGTACTTTTTGGCTACTTATGTGGGCTGTTTTGTGCGTTTGAGTCTCCATGTCTCAGCTGCTTACGTAAGCATTTCAAGGAAAGGTCTTAAAGCAGTTTTCAGCTTCTTCATGAATCAACTTAAGGTTCTCTTCTATAGATCTTTGATTAGAAAGAATGCATCGGCAAGAATATTTCTGTATACAATTGAACCAAAAAAATACCTTCTTTTGGACGTTGTATGTACTAAACTCATTCAAGAAGTACACAATGCTATAACAAGCGGACCTCGCTTTAAATGAGCCTGAAAGAGTTGAAACTCATTATATTGAGCTTGATTCTGGTAAAATTTCGAGGCGGGTTTCTTGGGTGCAAAAAGTTCGCCCAGGTGTGATCTACAAAAATCAATGCCTAGTGCCTTTAAATTGGAACGATTCTTGGTTCTTCGTGTTGCATCAAAAGTTGTCTTTTCACTCTGGATACTGAAGAAGTAAATTTAGGTGAAAGTGATTTTTTGATCTTTATTTTTTTTTCTTTTTCTTGATTTTTGTGGTCCCTTTTCTGACACCATTTTTCAAACTTTGAATTGGCATCTTTTCAATAACAAGCTTCTGCAACACAAGAGCCACATTATTTGAAAACATGGTGACCCAATAACCTAAATCAAATGCACAATAAGGTACTTTCCACGCTTTTTCGATTGAAGTCTACCCTTATCTTCCCAGATTTTCTACCGACTTCCAACTTCTCGCAACTTTCAGTCACAAAACAGCTTCAAACATCCAAATTGCATCTCTTTGCTTCAAAAGGCTTCGATTCCCATTGGGCAAGCAAAAAGCGCCTTTGTTCAAGTGACTGAATCGCATTGTTGACGAAAATCGTCCATTGTCCGGAGATCCTCAAAAGCTTCCGACAGCAATAACGCTTGAATAAGAGTTTGTGCTAGTTATTTTGGTTAGAATACTGAGAACTCTCAGATCACCTTCAGAAAGGCTATTTCAGCGTGGGGAAGTGCTAACTAGCGAAGTACATGAAGCAAGAACATAGCGTGAAGTGTGAGAGTAAAAGTGGGAATTCACAAAAGCACTGGAGGGTGTTGGAAAAATTCTATTTTAGGAAGAATGCCAGGAAGCTCCAAAGGTTCCTGGAAAGCTCGATACTTCTTGGATCCGCTTGAACATGAAAAGCGCTTGAAAATTGCCTGAACGGTGTATGCCCGCCTGAATTCCTAAAAGAGTGTTCCTTCTAGCGGCTAAAGGCCTCCAGGAACTCCAGGAACTCCAGGAATTCCAGGATTCCCCAGTTGCTGATTGTGTTCGGCTCCAATTCCCACCGATTCTGCCCAAAATCCACAAGAGCACGATTTTCTCCACAAAGCAAGCTGCAAACGCAAAAGTGCCACTTTCCTGGCAAAACATACTGCCATTGCAAGACCAAATGCACGCATAGCCGTCGATTTTTTTCCACTAAACCGCCCAGGCGAAGGTTAAGGAAAGTTTAATGGCCACAATGACATCACAGCTTGAACCTTAGCAATTTGCAGCAATTTGCAACAAAGCTAGCAAAGCTAGCAAAGCTAGCAACTCCAGAAAATTCCAGCCAAACAACACAGAGCAAGCTGTTTCCGTTTTTCCCCCACGCAACGTTTTTGTTTTTCTGCCTCCTTTTGTTGTGCAATTCTGCAAAGTGTGCCAGCAAAGGTGGTCAGATTTGTTGCAGCAGCCTAAACTCTGGAAAAGCACTACGTCCAGCGGCTAAACGCAACCGACAGCCAGCCGAGGGCTTGCAAGGTCCCGTCGCTTAAACCGCTGGGTGTGTTCGCCAACGCAAACGCTGACGACGTGTTTAGATAGCCGCCCAAGAATTTGACGAGAGAAGAAGAAGAGGAGGAAGAGGAAGAGGAAGAAGAAGAGGAAGAAATGGATAAATAAAATCATAATAATGAAAATAAAATTATAATAAGAAAATAAAAAAGAAAAAAAAATTAAATAAATAATACTGTCTTTTTCTCCAATTTTCTCTAGGTTTCTTCTTGTTTTCTCTCTCTCCCTCCTCCTCCGGGATTCCTTTAAGCAACCTTACATGTTTGCTGGAAGGTGACGCCTTGCGTTTGTGGGCAACCCTGAAACGTGCAAGGGGCTAAGTGGAGCCAGAAACTGCTGAAGCCAGAGCATGGCTTCCGGCTTGCCAGAGCCTGGCTTCTGGCTTGTTGAGAAAGTTGTATTTTGCTTTTGTCTGGGCACCTTCATGAATAATCCACAATACATGGGCCTTTTCAAAGAGAATCTCTCCCAGCGGCAGAATCTCGGAAAAGTGCCACTGTTTCCAGCAAACCTTGCTTGGAGCAACTGGCGTGGAGGTTTCCAAGGTGTCCAAGGTTGTGTGGTTTCGTCCTTCACCGATTTTTGCCTTTTTTTTTTTTCGATTTCCTAGGTCACCGATTTTCACTGACCACTTCTCCAGCATTCAATTTTTAAATCAACGATTCCTCCTTTGTATCTTTTGATCTCTGCAGATATACTAATCTTGGATAGGCCTCTGTGTGGGATTAGCTTTGCAACTGTTTCTTTGCAACTGTTTCTTTGCAACTGTTTCTTTGCAACTGTTTCTTTGCAACTGCTTCTTTGCAACTGCTTCTTTGCAACTGCTTCTTTGCAACAGCTTCCAACTTCTTCACTTCTAATTCTACCCTGACTGAACATCAATCTATGTATTCAAAACAACCTATTATACAAGATGGCAATCTACGTGTGCCAGAGGCAGTTCTAACTCCTGAGTGCTGAAGGGCTCCAGGCTCCAAAATACCAAGTCCCAAGAAGCTGAAAATATCAAATTCCTTTTTGGACTTTGTGAATGCAAAAACGTCTCTAAACAAGAGTCTTAGACCAAAGTCTTTAGACCAAAGTCGAATTTCAAGACGTCTGAAAACGTAAGGACGTCTAAAAACGTCAGGACGTATCCAAAAATGAATACGTAATCTAAAAGGTAGTGAAATCGAAATCCACAACGTCCCAAAACCTCCCAACGTCCCAAAACCTCTCAATGACTTCGGTACTCGACAATGCCCCGGAGAACCTTGATCTTCCCGTAAACATCGTGGTCAATGGTGTTTTCCTGGCTCTTGACCTCTTTGCTCTTGTTCTTATGCTCGGTGCCCGGTTTCGGCCAAACACAGTTCAACCGTAGCCTCGAGCACTCCGAGCACTTGGGACGTGTTTCACAGCACCGTTTCTTCCGCTGTCGGCACGTCAAACAGCCCATGCGGGATCTTTTGGTCACTCCAGCCGAGCGAGGTTTGGATTGGGTGTCTGAAGCGGATTTCAGCGACGACAGGGCGTCTGAGGAGCTTCGACGCGGCTTGCCCACGCCGTCTTTCTTGCTGGTGTCGACCAGCGAGTCCCAGTTTTCCAGAAAATCCGGGGCAAACGCTGAATTAGTGGAGTTGGGCCCGGGATACTGCATTATCTCGCCGTGGGGATATTTTGTAGGGTGGGGGGGCGTCGACTGGGGTTCGGGGTTTGCTAGCGGGTTGGGCAGGTACATGGGATGCTGGGAGGACGAGAGTCGTCAAAAGACGGTCTGGGGAACTTTGAAGGAACGCCATAGGTGTAGAGGGGATCTTGCAGGGAATTTAGCAGCTGGGAGGATAAATTGGGGTTTGTGGGGAGCAGATTCGGATGGAGGGAGTTGTTGGGTTGATTTTTGTAGGGCCAGTTCCAGCTCATCTGGGGTTAGTATGGGGATTTAAACGAAGTCAACGAAGTCAAGCGAGGCTACGAGCTTGACTGAGCTAGTCAGTTGAGGCGGAGGAAATCAGAAATCAATGGTTGTCAGAAATCAGCTGAAGCGTTCAGAAAGCAGTTGAAGCAGATTGGTCAATTGAGTCAATTTCCAGATTCAGCCAAAATCAGCAGATTCAGTCAACCTCAGCAGGTTCAGCGTCAGAAATTCAACTCAAGGTCGAATCTGCTGTTGAAGCAAATCCACATTTCAAAGTCAAATTGTGACGGTCTTCTGAAGCCGGAATCTGAAATTCACGTCACGCTGTGGCTTCAATGGACCAATTGAGTCATTTGACTCAACAGGACCATGTCAATCCACTGCTGAAAAAGGCACCAATGGAAATTGAGGAACGATGTCTTCAAAGTATGCCGCCAAAGCTCCAGAACAAGCAACATCTCGTTCAGAGTTTGCAAAGGCATTCAAAAATCGTCGTCAGAACCGAAATTCATTCAGAGATCTCGATTCTCCATTGACCGCCAAATTCATGACTTTCTCAGCAACTCCAGAACCTTCAGAATCCTCGCCAGATCGGCTTCGTCCAGATAAAACTGTAGCGTCTATCTGGATTTTTCACCAAAAATGCTGACTTCATGAATCTTTTGACTTCAATCTTTTGCTGGCTCTAGCGCCTCATTTTCAACTGCTGGTCTCGGAGAAACTGTAAGTCTCGTTTACAACTCCTCCATTGACCCAGAATCAGCTGATCTCTGACTTCTCAACTGACAAAGAATCATCCTCAGATTCTGTACCTTTGACGAATCAGAGTCAACTTCCTGACTTCTCTGCCTTCTGCCTCTCTCTTCAAGTCTCGATTTCTCGTCTTTTGTCAACTCAAGCTGACTTTTTCACATTTTCCACTCTTTGCTTCAACTCAACTTGACTCTGTCAAGTTTCGGAAATCAGAGTCAAAAATATGCACGAGGTTTTGACTTCTCTGGTGACTGCTTCGCCAGGCGACGAATTTCTCTGGAAAATCACGTACTTTTCGTTCGAATCTCTTCAGCGGGCCATCCACGGGGAGCGTGGGGACGGCAGGCTTGACGTTTTGATGGGGAAGTTCACGACAAAAGAAGGTACGGGTACGGGGTTGGAGGTACCGTTTCAAGCGATGAAAAAGCAACTTTGGCCAGGAGGACCATTGGGGTTCTATATATGTTTTTAGGCCACGGGATAGGCATAAAAGACAGGAATGGGTAAGAGATTCTGGTTTTTTTTTTTTTTTTTTTGTGTGTGTGTGGTTCTTTTTGGGGGGACGTGCGGCGCGTGCATACTGTGCATACGGCTGCGTCATGCATGGTGGCAAACAGAGGCGGCCGCATGACATGACGCATCTAACACCGGGAGAAGGGGGATCGTGACACCTGCTCACGTGACACACGCCGGAATAATCCGGTCACGTGGTGAGGGGTCACGTGCCGCCCTTCCTCCTCCCCGAACCTGACCTTATCGCGCGTGTCCCGACGCACGTTGCGGACGCGGCCCATGGACGCCGCCGCACGACGACGACGCTCCTCTGTCCGTCGGCGAAACAATGCTTACATAATATACGCAGCGAAGGAAATCACAATACCGTGCATGCTAAGCCTCGCAGTACTTACGGGTGGGCCAACCAATGGTGCTTTGAAATCAATATCGTGGAATATAGCCATGTCAACAACGCAACGTAACGCGTCGGCATCAATATTGCGGTTTTCGAGATACAGCACGGAGCTGCGGGAGGGGTTCTAAATTTAGCCCGAGGTGCTGCCCGAGATAGACGAAGGGGATGGTGAGGTGTGCATATAATCATGGTGTCCTGTGCGACATGCGTGGAGCAATGTCGTGCGCCATTGTGGCTAAATCGGTCGAGGCGCCGTGCAGATAAAGGTAACTTCGGTCCCGCGGCGGGTAGGTTTTTCCGCCGTGCATGATGCGCCTCTCACTAGTCAAATCTTACTAGTCATCCCGGATTTGTCCCAGCAAACGGATAAACCCTCCTCCGCTCCTCCCGTTTCTTTTTCGGCCATCCAGATATGCGCTTATGTGGCCATCGCCACGGCCATGTGCCCCCCACCCAGCCATCAACAGAATTACCTTTTCAAGAAAAATCCCCCTTCCTTATCATTCTAAATAATTCTCCACAACAAATCCCCGCCAACATTCCCCCAGCGTGGCCCCAGCGTGGATCCAAATCGGCGCCCCCTTCACCTCTGAAGATTCTCACCAAAAATCAACTATGTTGAATTTCTCCATATTTTCCATTTTCTGTAGTATATTGTTGAAACTGGCGTGAGTAGTGATAATTTACGAATTCTGCACTTGAAACTTGCAAATTGTTGTTCATGGGTTGTGATTTTGATTTTGATTGATTGTGATTTGTGCAATGAGAGTTGAAAACACAAAGCGGTAAGTCTGAAACGTCCTGGGTTCGTGAACGAGTAGGCACAAAAAAAAGATGGAAGAAGCGAAGAAAGCAGAGGAGGCGAACGAAAAGAGTAATGAAGAATGAAGAACAGTAAAAAGGCAAAATAAGCAGAAAATGAGGAATCAGAGAAAACATATCACGCAAGAAGCTTCAAGACAAAAATTCCAGAGTGTCAAGTGGATAATGATGTAGAGAACTTTTGAGAGTCCAGGTTGTAGAACCAAGTGGGAGAAACACAGCGGGTCTAAAAATTGTAGAATCAATCCTGATGCTGAAAGCTTTTACCGAATCAAATGGCACAACTAAGGATTGCAGAAACAGACACTGAAGGAATTGAAGAGATCGAAGAGAACGCCAATTTCCAAACAAGCTTCAAGATGCCTGTTTCTTCACAGGTTTGCCTGAGTCATTCTGGCCAAGTCTTGAAGTCACTATATAAAGCTCTTTCCAGGTAGCTGGTTCAAGACAGGCGCCAAGAACGGCGCCCTGGAATTGAGTTTCATGGGATTATTGCCATGGCAAACCTGGACCCGATTTACCGGCCCAGCTGATGAATGTCGAACAACGTCAACCAGTACAAGTGATAATAATGTAATAAAATATATGGATTGAACAAATTTTAAAAAAAAAAATGAGATATATATTTAGATGAACAAATAAAGAAATGAAACACTATTGTTAACCAGAACCATATCAAAGACGAGAATGGAAATGGTGATGAGCCAGTGGTACTTTTTCAGAGATAGCGCTGGGTTCGTAAATGCCCCAACACCACATTCTGGCCGGACCAAATCAGCCGTAGAATGGGATTTTCGATCGTAAGGGGCTTAAACATGTGGGCAAAAGACGCCAGGGTCCATTTCTGAGCTTTGGGGTTCTCTGGCCAGACCTCAGGGTCCATAGATATGGGCAAGCAAAAGTGTGGGGGGCAGAGTGGGGCCACAGTGGGGGCCGCGCGGGCACCATTACCGACTCCCAATTCTCTCACATAGTTTTTCACCAAATCCCACTCCATTTCCAACTCCAACTCCACCTCCACCTCCAACTGCAATCTCTGGGTCTACCCCTCTTTTCACCACACTCACCTTCTGCTTCACTTCTCCACCTCACCTCTGCCTACTTTCATCCATGGTTCCCCTCCCACTAATGGCTGCGAAAAAAAGCCTGAGACCCTTCTGCACCGAAGGTTTTGAAGATCTTGCTCCTCCTTTTTTTTTCTATTTTTTTTTTTTTTCCTTTTTCTTTCTATTTCTTTTCTTTCTATTTTTTTTTCGCCACCGCCTCGTTCTGCTTCCTCTTATCTTCTCCTCGCGATGTCCAGGCGCTGATGTCATTTGGTCCACAGAAAGTTCCTCCAATTCCACCAATAAGACAAAAGATCCATTTCATTAACGAGGCGGCCAAGTAGCCCAAGCAGCGTAGTGGATAGACTTGTCAGGTGGTGATGGTGTAGGAATGTGGACAACAAACGGATGACTTAGGTTTTGTGATGATTATGTCCATGTGTTGGATGTGGAAGTGTTGAACATCTTTGTTCACGGAAGTTGGACGGTAATAATTTTATTTTTCTTATGCTTTATGTTATCAGCAGATGATTTTCAATCTTTGCCTGACTTCTAGTTGCTTGACATTTGATGATATGTCCAAATAGGGTCGTAGACGAGTATTCTGTATACTTCGATTACAAGGTGGAAAATAGCACCTGTGATCGTCTTCAAAAGGATCCCGAAGTACCTTCTCTTCTGAACCTTAGAGCCCGGAAATTTCCCGGCTTTTCCTTCTGCCCTTTGACCAAACACAGGTACATTCTCAACTCTACTTGGGTGAATTAGTGGGATTTCACGAGATAGACACTGGAGCCAATAATTTACACGGATTCAACCGTTTATGATTTTCAGCCATCCAACTGCAAAAAGGTAGCATCCTCCAATATCTGAATTCACTCGTAGATCCCCTCGAATCTACACTTCCTTGGGCGCCCATCGCAGTCACTATAGGATCTGGGCATCCAGTGTATTAATCAAATCAACTCTGCGCCCTCTATATGTACATTTCGTTCGTCACTACATCATTCCTGGCATCCCCTGGGGCATTCCCTGAGGCATTCCCTGAGGCATTCCCTGGGGCATTCCCTGAGGCATACCATTTCCTCCTCCCTGGCCCTTCAACGACGACTTGCCCGCTTTCAAAAGCTCGTCACAGAGCAACAAGTTCGATGCAATGCCCGTGGCCGAGGAAACGGCGTTCCGCAAAACCCGGTACGAGTCCCACACTCCTTCAAGCGCCGGGTCCATGGGCTCGCCAGACGCAAGATCAACGCCCACCTGTCTGTTTTCGCCAATCTCGTCCTGGCACGCCGAAATCGCCTCCAACGAGTCCAACCCTGCGTTGGCGCTGAGCGTCTTGGGCACCACCAAAAGCGCCTCGGCAAATGCTTGGATGCCTGGCTTGTTGCGTCCTTTCAAGATGCCCGTCTGGCTCGAGAGAAGGTGCTGGTTGCTGCTCATGAAAAAAGCTCCTCCTCCCGGCACAATGGCCTCGTCCTTGATCACGTTGGCCACCGCCCGCAACCCGTCCCGAACAGCGTCCTTGGTCTGTTGCAACTCGTGCGCCGCCAGGCCCTTGATGAGAATCGTCGCCGACTTCAGCTCTGGGCACTCGGTGATATACGTGAATTTGTCCTCCCCGATGCTCTCCTCATACACTTTACCGGCCTGACCCAAGATCTCTGGCAGCAAGTCGTCCACAGAGTTTTGCGCCTCTCCGCCAACAATCAACTGCAAGCGCTCCATGTTTCTTCTCTTTGCTCTTCTCAATGCCAAAATGCCGTTTTTCGCCAAAACGTCCAACGACATGGGGTCGATGCCCTTCTGGTTGATGATGACAAAGCCACGGTCTCCGTCAAGTCCACACACCTCGTTCTTGAGGTCTACAATCTTCTTCAATTTGGCGTCCACAAACTTACGCTCCGACGCCACCAATTTCTCTCTCTGTTCTGCCGAAGAGTAGAAAAACCCACTGTTCACCTCTGTCTTCTCGTACTCGAGCGACACGTTCAAAATCAACACAAACGCGTTGTTTACCACACGTGGCATGTCTGGGTGGCGAGCGCCGTGGTCCAACACGAGCCCCTTGACAAATGTGGTATCCTTAGTGTGGCCATGCTGCATGGTCATGATCTCGATCATGTGAAGATCGAGGTTTTTCTTGCTGACGGTGTCCTCCTTGTCGTCGCCAGAGACCGCCAACACGGCGTCGGTGACAATTGGCGCCACCACGTCCGTCAAGTCTGCAGTCAATTTGGTGCCCACACACGAACGGGCCACTTGGAGCAAAAACTCCCGGTCAAACTGCTCAGGCTGCGTCTTGAACGCGTCCAAATACTGCAACGTGGCTTCTCTGGCCACGTCAAACCCGTCCACAATCACTCGCGGGTGGACTCCTTCAGATATGAAGCGTTCAGCCTGCTTCAACAATTCTCCGACTAACAAGACCACCGTGGACGTTCCGTCACCCGTGATCTCGTCCTGGGCACTGGCAGCACGTGCAATCATCACTGCGGTAGGATGTTGAATTTGCATTTCTGTAAGCAACACTTTCCCGTCTTTGGTGAGCTTGAGGTTACCTGATCCATCTACAAGCAACTTCAATGTTCCCTTTGGGCCGAGGTTCGAGGCCAAAACTTGTTGCAAGCCCTGTGCAGCGGCGATATTCACCTGAAGCGCCTGCTGGCGCCTTAACAGCTCTGCCTTAGGGTTGAGGAGCTGAATTGATGAAGACATGGTTGGTGATGTAGGATGGGATTTTTTGTGAAGATTTCACTTTGTAGTGAGCGCACGTGACTTAGGATCACGTGCATAAACCACCCGACAGATTTTTGAGAACAGCAATCCACTGCAGAGCTTATAAGTCCAGCCAGGCTGATAAGGGGTCCCAAGATCAGTCTCACTACCCGTGAAGTAAACACTTCACAGCTCCTAGGGGAAAAAATCTGTGTGGATAAACAGGTTGCCTTATATGCACTACACTTCCATGGAAGTCTTCACCACCAATCCCCAAAACCTCCTCAAACCCTAATTCTTTTTGATAGATAAATAACGCCACTCTTCTAAATCACCTCAGAATCGTGTTGCACTGCTTCCCTAAATATACTGTTCATTTCAAACTGGCGCCACCCATCTAAAAGTTAATTGAGATTCTTGCTAAACGAAGATCCTCATTAGACTGGTGAAGGACTCAAAAAACTGGTTCTCTTGAATATTAGTAGAAGCGACCTTCATTGCCAAAAGCTTCATTCTAGGAAAGGCACTTGAGCAACTCCAGACTTTCCGATCTCTCAAACTGTGTATCTCAAAACTTCCCCTCAAGATTTTGCAGCCATTTCTTGCAGACTCTACCCAAAGCTTTCATGTATTGCAACCATCTTGAGGCAATGTTAAAGGACTCAAAAACCCCTCTGCCAATCCATACTAAAGTTTTAAGCTCCTAGAGTGATTTCCAGCTCAAGTCTCGGATGCACATCAGCTGTGGGATTTTATGATGATTTCGGAGGTTCTACTAAATAGCAGGATATCAGAATGTTTCAGGTGGCGAATAAAGAAACCCTAGACAGGTTTTCTGACATCTGATGGACATCGCAAAAGGAAAGCGACAATGGAAGATAAGGTAGAAAACACTGTTCGTGAATAGATTCATAAGAACAGAGCAATTGGTTCAGCACCAGAGATGTCTTGAGAGTTCTTTTTTAATAAAATAAAATAAAAAAGACCCCAAGAGCTCTGATGACGGCTTGGAAGTAATCGGTTGCAAATGATTCAAGGACGTTGTTCTGAAAATGATGACAGAGTGAAGAGTGAGAAACAATTTCTGATCGAAACAACAATTAGGTTGAGAGATGGTGACTCCACATTGGCCACCTATGATGTTGAGATGTGTCAAGCCTGGCCCTTTTTTGAATAAATTAGAACTTTATTCGAAGAGTTCTCGTGCGTGCATTTGCAGGTCTGGGAAAAGCATAAGAAAAAAAAAATAATAAAGAGAGAAAATAAAAAAAAAAAAATAAAAAATAAAAAGGGAAAATGAAATATGTCTTCTTACCAAAAATTTAATTCAGGAGATGGACAAACGTTGTTGTTCAAAGGTGGTTCTGTTCAGTTGGTTAGCTCATCTAAATAACGCGCTCAACTCACACCAACTGCAACTGCAATCAAATGACATGCGGATGAGACACAAAAAAAAAGAAGAAAAGATCAAAGCAACTGCCTGAGAATGAACGATGCATAGAAATATGTGTGTTGTCACGATAGGAAAAAAGAAGTGGTCCCTAGCAGGATCGAACTGCTGATCTTGGCGTTATTAGCACCACGCCTTAACCAACTGGGCCAAGGGACCTCCGATGTCCAAAAACATTCAATGCCTAGTTATTAACAATTGATTAAAAAATATGACAAGACGGTTGAAATTTGTTAAATCAACCATATATTCATATTCTACATGTTATATCGGTCCCTTGAGGTAAATTCTGGTTCTCTGGAACTGTTTTGTGATTTTACAGAAACCATTTTACATTCTGCAAGTAGATGCAGCATTCTCGTTGCTTTTAAAAACTGTCGAACACACCGGGAAAGTTGACAATTTTTTTTTTCTTTTTTTTCTTCTGTAGATAGCAACTGATTATGATATCCACGAATAAAGATAATAAACAAGAAGCGGTCGGACTCATCTTATCAACTTGATACTTCACTGCTGTTTTTCCGATTAATCAGCATGAAACACTGTTCTAATGATATAGATCAACCATCAAAATAAATACTTTTCTATATCACATCATCACAACATAAAACATACATTATGTACGCTTGTTTAGCTCTTTCAGTAGATGATAAAAAATCTGGTTTCTTTCCAGAACTTCTTTGTAGGAAGATGACGTCGAACCTGAGATGAACACAAAGTAGCAGCAACAACCTTGCTTCAGCAATACTCAGATACTCTTCAGCTAAATCTTTTGCTACTGACTCCAAAAGTAAACCGTCGTGGGAAATGGGTGTGATTTCCAGGAATTGCCCTCTGGTATCTGAAAGTCCAGGATATATTGCTTCCTAAAAATCGCAATGTTCACACACTTCAGTAAGATGATGAAGAGGCTACAAAATGTGTACAATAGCCACTCAAGGGTTAATTACGCTGACCAGCTTAATGCAAAAAACTATTGGTTTCGAGACTTGTAGTGGGTTAATACACAATGAATATTACGTCAGCATTGCATCCATGAAAATAGTGAGTGGCTCCCCAAGAAATGTGACGTTTGAATGTTTTGACCAAGGCTGTGTAGGTCTATGAATGTGGATGCTTTTGCCTTTTGTACTTGTGAGTAAGCGTCGATATCAATTGCAATAACTGTGCGGAAGAAAACCAACGAGGACAGCGAAAATGAAGGATTTTGAGGCATTCAGGCAAAAGTAATAAGCTAACCTTGGACTTTGTCTTTGATATTATAGATTTACTCGAATTATCTGGCCCATTTGGTCTTTGCAGGAGGTACGACGGAAGAATTTGCAGCCATCCAGAGGGTACAACACCGGAAATCACTAGTAAGTTGAGGTATTGGCCTCAAATTTTGCTTTTATATTCCGAACACTACAATTAATATACTACAATTAGTAAAATATATCAACTAACCATGAAATTGTGGAAGAGTGTAAGAGGTTTTTTATACACATGATTTGGTTATTGTGCACGCCCTTTCACAGTATAGAGAGGGGCGTGTGGCGTAGTTGGTAGCGCGTTCGCTTAGCATGCGAAAGGTCTCCGGTTCGAATCCGGACTCGTCCATTTTTTTATATTTTTTGCAGCCAGTGAATCACCTACTACCTTTTTGGCATTGTTGAATCTTTCATTCACACTACAATTATACAAATATGTGCTCAATTCACCTCATCATTACTCCCATACCTATTTAACCTATATCCGCTTAACAGGACCCCCAGGAGAGTCCTCGAGTCTAGCAGTCAACACCTCCACGCCATCTTCTGTCACCAACATCATGTGCTCAAACTGAGCCAGCAATTTGCCGTCTAAGGTCACAGCCGTCCATCCGTCCGGCCATGTTGTATCCTTGTATGTGCCAAGGTTAAGCATGGGCTCAATGGTGAACACCATGCCGGGTTTGGCCACACCAATGGCCTTATTTTTGGCGTAGTGGGGGATGTTGGGCTGGCAATGGAAAAGAGTATTTGTTCCGTGGCCACAGAACGATCTCACCACCGAACAACCGTTTTTCGTAGCGTGCTCCTCGATCACAGCACCCAACTCTCTGAAAATCAATCCCGGCTTCACCTGTGCAATTGCCAAGTCCAATGCCTCCCTAGTAGTTTCCACCAAATTCACTATTTCTGGGTTGCACTTGGCCTTGTCTCCCACGTAGTATGTCTCGTTGAGGTCCGAGTGGAACCCATGCAAGTATATCGATACATCCAAGTTGATGATGTCACCATCTTCAAGCGGCCTTTGATCTGGAATGCCATGACAGATCACCTCATTCACAGACGTGCAGAACGACTTGGGAAAGTTGTAGTAGTTGAGCGGAGAAGGGTATGCGCCTCTGGCCATACATTCTTTGTGCAAGATGGCGTCTAGTTCATCTGTAGTAACGCCTGGCTTGATGTGCGATGCAACCTTGTCAAGAATGATTCTCAGCACTTTGCCCACTTTACGAATCTTCTTAATTTCATGTTCTTGAAGAATAGTAATCTTTCCTGTTCTGTCGTTCTTCCTTTCGCTCACTGGAAACCCATCCTTGGCGTAGTCTGGCTTCTTGATATCTTTGTTCACGGGTCTGCATGGCGACAAAGGGTATGAGGCTCTCAAGTAGCCTGTGTAAGTGTAGTTTGGGAACGGATCAAAGGGTTTGCCGTCTTCGGCAGGATGCTGTGCTTTGTGGACCCCCCAGCCGGATCTGAAGCATTTCTGGTTGCAGAAAATCGACTCGATGTTGTCTTTGAGACACACGGGGCATTTGAGATTTGATTCTGTTTCCGCTCCGCATGTAGGGGCTGCACAGACGGCCATAATGTGGAGTTTTGTGGGAGAGTCGGATATGTTTGAAAAAACTCATCTCCATACTGTTGATGGTGCACGGGTGTGTTTGTCCCAGTTTGCAGCCGTTCAGAGCCAAACAGAATTGCAATGATGGGAGATCGAGACTTCAACAAGTTAGACTGAACGAGTCACAGTGAGAAGGCCAATATTTGTCTTCCGGTCTCGCAAACTAGATTTTGACAGAGAATACGGCTCAAGCTTGAACAAATGCCGACTTCTAAGGTAACAGAAGTCTCGACGTTCCGACCTAACTGATATAGCACTTGCACAAGCAATTGACACTAAATCAGGGATTTTGGAGCTCACAGCATATGGAAATCGTCTGAATCTGTAGCTGATTAAAATTGGCCCAGTGCAATAAAGGTCACACGACAGATTGCTCGATGGAAGAAGAAATCATTGCGGCCCCATTGAGGCTAAAAAAGTTTGGCACACTTAATTCTATTTGTTAACTGTAAAAGACAACAACCTGCCATAAAATCGTGAGTTTTTCTCCAGCTAGTGATGGAAAAGCAAAACACCTCCTTGACATCTGCAGTCCACTGGCCATCCAACCTAGTTAACAAAATCAACGAGCAAGCCACACGGTTCTCTTCTATTGAGCTTCTAGTGGCCCCTTAATAACCCCTCAATGAAGATGCTCGGGGCCAAAGCTTAAGGGAAGAAGTTCTTCAAGCGTGTGACACACCATTTTGTCTGATTGACCTGAAAACATCAAAACAGGCACCTTGGGAGCAAACTCTCGAATAAACTGCCGGCATATTCCACACGGACTCACACAATCGGCCATATCGCTCAGAATGGCAATGGCCTGTAACTCTTTTTGTCCTTCCATCACACACCGAGTGATGGCAGTTCTCTCTGCACAAATCCCGGCGCCGTAAGAGGCGTTTTCAACGTTGGCGCCTGTGACGATTGACCCAGCTTTCGTGAGAATAGCACACCCAACGCTGTGGTTAGTAAAATGATGTGAATTACGTTGAAGTGAATGGAGGACTTACCGAAACTTGGAGTAGGGAGCGTAGGCGTATTCACGGGCTGATGTTAGTGGATATTGGTGATTCGAGGGGCATACACATAACATACCAGCAAGGCATTGGTCACGAAGGGCTTGAACTTGCTCTGTTGTTAAATTGTGATTGTTCATTGTGGAGGAAGAATGTATGGGAGAAGTGATAAAGATGTTTCCTGATTTGGTCTGCAGTCACGTGATATTAGCGGGAAACGGGGGATTGTGAACGTATCAAAGCTAACAGAGCCCTCAAGATGGATAAGACCATAATGATTGAGCTATAAATACAGAAATGTGTCCCAAGAGTGAGCAAAAAAGTATCATATCATGGTGAAATCAACATCCAGAACACTCTCACGTGACTATCACGTGAACACACCGTCTACTTTCCAACGACAACAGTATCAAACAAGCAATCCAATCACCCCAAAAGCACCGAGCCTCAACTTCAGCCCTTCAGCGAGAGCACAGCGCTAACAGCTCGTCCCCGCTCTGTTGTCAACCCCTATATACTCCAGCCCTTCATAACCTCCACTAACATCTGCACCAGCACCAATGTCAGTACCCCACAAAGAACATCGAACAACAGGCACGCCTCCTTATTTAGCCGAGTTGCTATGAATGCTTCAACATGATTGGCCCAAATGTCAATTCACAATGTGTAGGCCGGCTTTAGTTGCCTTTCTCGCGCAATCAGATGTCATGGGTGCAAATGTCCGAGATTGGGGAATTATATGGGGGTCCTCAAAATCCGTGAAAAAACAGTCAAAGCAACAAAAACACCTTTTTTCCAGAACCAGAAGCAGCAAAGTAGAACTTTCTTGAGAAACTGTCCCCACATTAAGGGCTTTTTTCAACTTTAAACGAGTGGGCTTGTATTGTGAGCCACTGACGCTCAATGACGCGCAAATGTGGGAAAAAACTCCACGAATTTGGAACTTTTGGAACTCAAGAATATGTTGCAAATTTTTGTGTGAGCCTAAATCAGCGAGCTTATTAGGAGTTTATTCCTATTTTTTTTTTTATCGTTTTTTTCTGTTCATAAAGCTGTGACTCGCCATCTGTTGAAGTTTACATCAACAACTGCATACAGAACATTCGCTGAGTTGCAACACCTTGCCTCTACAATACTCCCTCATCGAAGACCATACAGGATATGTTTATCCGAGGAAGAAGGGAAAGTGCTGGCTTGGATGTTTGTGTTGGTGGCTTTCGGGGTCGTGCACGTCCCAAAAACGTCCCATGATGACCAGGGTCACTGATCCTGGTAGAGTGGCCTGTTTGTAGAGATCAGGTGATGTGGAATGATTGATTCGATGAAGCTAATTAGTAAAAAAAGAAGGTGCCTTAGAGGCGGGCACTGTGTGCAGGAGAGGGGAGAAACTACCGAGGGGGCCGATGGGAGAAAAACCCGTGAAAATCGGCGGAAAATCTTCCCGAAAGAGAGCCCGGTGACATGATTCTTCTAATATTCATGAATTGAGATATCAAGAGTGCCCAAAACCGCTTGTTTTTGCTATTGGCGTGATATGTTGCACATTCTGGTTGCAGGCAGAAAAGCGCATATTTGACGTATTCAGGGAAACGGCTGCACATGAAAAACGGCACGTATGGAGGAACAAAACCGGGCCGTTGTTTGTGCAAAATGTCGCAGCGAGAGTTTCTCAAGGAACTCTTTGAATGGCCATGAAAATCCGTTTTCAACCAGCTGATCATTTTATTTGAAACATTCTGAGGCTACCCATGTTTTTAAAATTTCTTCACGACCTCCAGTCGTGGAATTGCATTGAGAAACGGTTCGCGACATTTTGCCAGCCAAAAATGTCGTCGCTTGGTCGGCCTTCAAGACCCAGATGATTTTGGGGCAAAATAGTTGAAATGGCTAGAGAATAGGTACTGCAGTACTAATTGAGCGATGCTGAACATAACCATGTGGTCAGATTTTTTGTTACGTGTCTATGGCGAGAGATACTTCGGGAAGACCAAATTGCGCTGGAAATTCACCCACAGATGCTCTTTCCGTGCCCTGAGATCCATCAATGACAGAATTTTTACTTTGTAGACAAAATAAACAGGTCAGGCTTAGCCTGGCAGCTCTCCCCGCTAAGTGGTTTGCTTCTACAGCGGCCGTGGGGCTCGGGATCTTTGTTTGGGGGCCCCAGCGGATCACGTGACACAACCACCACTCCCATGACATCACGACCGATTTCATCAAACCTTCTTCTCGTCAAACACCCATGGAGCTCGTGTTTCTTCGCCACGCTACGCGGGCAGACCACGCCTCCCCCAATAACCCGCCCCTCTACCACGACTACAAATCGTACGACCCCTCCGTTAGCGTCAGCGCCGTGGGAGAGGCCTCCAAAGTCGCCAGGGACATCGCGGATGTGTGCAACTTCGAGGGCGAGAAACGCAACGTGTTCGTCCATTTTCTGCCGTATTTGCGGTGCTGCCAGACCGCAGACTTACTTGTGCTGGCCCTCATGAAAGAAGTTCCCCAAACCAAGCTCAAGATCCTGATGCTCTGTGACTTTGCCCTACTGGAGTGGCTCCATGATGGAATGAAAAACACACCGCCGTTTGTCGATTCGAACGAGGCCTACCACATGTACACGCCGAACGTAAAGGTGCTAGAGAATAAACGGTGTGTGCTGAACTTCCGCCCCACAACCACATTGGGCCCGTGGAACGAGCCTGGGCTCAGTTATAGAGATTACGCCGACCGGTGCAAGACGTATTTCAAGAAGCTCGTGGCCACCTACGACAAGCCTCTGCACGTGCAAAACAACGACTTGGTGATTGTGGTGGGCCACGGCTACGCCATCAACCATTTCATGACTTTCTTCATCAACCACCCAATCTTCGAGGAGATCCCTGAGTGCGCCATGAACTACGCCAGAAGAGAGGACGACGTGTGGACGCTCAAGCGGGACTGTCTCCAGCTCTTGCACTGTGAGGACATCGACTCGACATTGAACCTCGAAAACGACATCGTCGTGTACAAAAGTAATTTTGTCAAGAAGGACGAGCTTGACGAGAACAAGCAGTACCCTGCCATTGGGTTTGGCGGGCTCAAGTTGCCTAATCAGGGAGGGGGAGACTCTCCGTCCAATGGTCCACGACCCTCTTTCAGAGTTGAACAGTCTGCTAAGGATATTCCTGACAGACCCAATTTGGCGAAAAACTTCCTTTGTCCTACGGCACGTAATTGGAACCCGCTGGATCTGAATAAGTTCAGCGTGAAGTCGGAATTCAAACTTAAAGTGATGAATGACGATGCTTTTAAAAAGGCGTTCGACCTCTCGAACCCTCCTACTCACCCAATTTCTCCCGAGGTGTCGCCAAACTCGGAACCAACCCGCACAAACTCTGTGATCGACCTCGTAAAGCTCAATTCTAATGATGAGATCCAGCGCCCGTTCAAGCTTCGCTACTCGCTGGCTTCAGACATCCCCGTTCACTACTTAAACTCCAAGGTCAATTCTCATGTGAACCTTGCCCAGTTCCAGCGCAACGCATACTCAAACAACAACTCGCTGTCGGAACAAGGCTTGGGCCACTCGGTTCTCTCTGGCGGGTCTCTTTCGCCAAGAGACTATCTGGACATGGAGGCTGCCGAAACGGCCTCACAGAATTCTCACAGCAACATGAGTGAGGTGATCAGTCGACTTTCTCGAATCAGGTCATTGCAACGTAAAAGAGCGCAGACTCCAAGTTTCGGCAAGATCAAGGAGAACCTGTCGGACGAGCTGCTGGATTCCGAATCAAACAAGTTTTCGCTCTCTTTCAACAAGGAGAAGGAGAAGGAGAAAGAGAAAGAAAGGGAAAAAAGAGAAAATGCAATTAAACGCACCGTTTCTGGCTCTCCACTGGTCCCCAACCGCGCCAGAGGGAACTCCATCAAGCTTATTCCCTCGGTGCTCAACCAGCGCCCACGGGCAGCCACTACCAGTATGGTAAACGGCAACTCAAGTGCAAATGACAGCTCCAATGACAGCTCCATTGGCAGCGCACATAATGTCAAGAGCACCAAAGAATTAGGGAAAACCTCCACATCACAATCAAGTGGCCCTGGGCGCTTGGCCCGGCCAATTGGTCTCAAAAAGACGCCTTCGATGTTCTACAACCTCGACCTGGACTCTGCAGACGGGTCTTCCGAAGGCGAAGATGACGAGGAGTCGAGCCTGCCGCCCAAGGAGCAGCACTACACATGGTTTGGCCAGAACGCCAAGGGTTACGTATAAGGATTGCATTCAGGTATTTGTATTTAGCATGGGCCCATATAGAGTAAAGGATGGGAATGGGATAGACAAGGAATTGTAGAGTTTATGGGGGAATTCAGGTCGAGTAAGTGGAACTCAGCTTTTCTCTGCGAATGGGTGCAAAATGATTTAGCACACCTTCCAATCCCAACACTAGTGAAAGTAGCCAATTGGAAATAATTCACTCAATTTGATTCAAAGAGAAGCAATTTTAGGTAAATCATCCCTAAATTTACCAAAACACACTTCCTCCTCCCTGTCGTCTGGCCACCTCTAACCTGCAGTATTATCACATATCTACCCTCTTATCACCACCACCTATTTCCCCAGATGGCATCTCATGGCGGCACACAGGCCCCAGTGGGCAGCAGCTCCGAATTTAGCGAGCTCCTGTCAACAAATACCGCCACGTTCGGTCTTTCGAAGCACCTCCTGATTCCCATTTTCGTGAAAATACGATCTCTTGAATCGTCACACCCGTTCAAACCAGCCACTAGCTCAGCCAAGTACAAAAACCCAGATCTCTTCAAGGTGCTTTCACAGATTCTGCCGTGCTCGGACTTGTTTGTTAAAGTCGAAGTTCTCGATGGCAACAATAACATCCTCGTGCCTCCAATGCAGACGCCGTACAAGCAGTTCACAGGGAACAAGAGGGTGTGGGATGCGGTGTTGAAGCTACCTATTAATTACAATCAAGCCAGCTTCGAGACGTACGTGAAGTTCACACTCTACGAGATTGTAGAGACAAAACCTGCTTTCTTTGCCGAGGGAACCTTATCACTATTCAATCACGAAAACGGATCTCTTCGCAAGGGCACGTACAAGGTGCCCATTTTCCGTGAGGAACAGGAATTTGTCAATTACAAGGACCATAAGTGCACCACAGAGCTAGAAAGAAAACTCATTGACTACGAAAACGGCGTTGTGACGAAAGAGGCATGGCTAGACCTGCTTCTGTTGCCCATTGTGGAGAGGCTCAAGCATGAAGAAAAGAAACCAGACCTTGATGCTCCATATCATCTTTTTGTCGAGCTTCCAAACTTCTCTTTGCCCATTGTGTTTCTGGACGTTACATATGAGCTTCCCAACCCAGCAGTGAACTTGCTCCCCAATGATTATGTAGACAAACCGCAGCAGACTAATAACGAGACTGCGGGTGCCATGGTACTCACGTCGGTTGAATTGACTCCTAAAAAGCTTTATGACCCTGACTTCGATCTCATCACCCTCCACACCTTCAACACTGAGGAAGGCTCTGTGCCAGGAGGTGCTGGCGTGCTTGGCCAGACGAGCTCAGGAGTTCGCCCGGCTCCAATGGACCCGATTGAGAAAAAATTTAGCATTCTATCCACCAGCATCAACAATAACTCCTTGCTAGATAAAGAGGTGAAGCCATCGCCGCAAGACCGTGACGAGCTAGGGAAGATCTTGAGAAAGCCGCTGAGTGCACCCTTGGCCGACCACGAAAAAAGGATGTTGTGGAAGTACAGATACTTTTTTTCGAAAAACTATGGCCAGGAAGACGCCCAAACCGCTGCTGTTCCACTGCAAAGTCAAAGGCAGTTTCTCACAAAATTCTTAAAATGCTTTAATTGGGAAAATGAACAAGAGCTTGATCACGCCATGAAGGAGATCTTGCCGTACTGGAGTGTGGAAAAAATCGATATGGGCGATGCACTTGAACTTCTCAGTAATCAATTCAACCCATACAACCTTACTGCTGCTCTACGTCGTCGTCTTGTGGACACCAAAGGAGCATCTGGACGTGAGATCAACACCTCTGAGGAGCAAAAGATAGAGAAGATCTTCAACTACGCCATGAGACTACGCGAGTTTGCTGTGGACCGTCTCAAAATTGCCTCTGCCGACGAGCTTCTACTTTACCTTTTGCAGCTTGTTCAGGCACTAAAGTACGAGACCTTGGAAGACGGTGATGCGCCCTTGGCAAAAGCTCCTCTTGCGAAGTTTTTGATTCTTCGGTCTGTGGAGTCTGGAATGTTGGGCAATTTCTTTTATTGGTATGTCAAAGTGGAAAACGAGGACCAACTCAATGCATCCGATACAGCCGCCCACTCTAAAGTAGTCAACGGAGCTATCTACGGCGTGGTCTTGAACAAGTATATTGAGAAGCTCAGAACCCACTGTCTGAAAAGAAAGCTACCTCACTACAAGTATCTCAAGCGTCAAATTGCATTTATCAAGAAGCTTACGGGGCTTGTCGAAAAGATACGCACCACATTCAAAAGAAATGAAGCCACAGCCAAGAAAGTACAATATCTTCGTGAGTATTTGGCGGATCCGCTGAATGAGATGCTCAGTTTTCCAGATCCATTCCCTCTCCCACTTGATCCTTCGGTGATTATCTGCGGCTGCTACCCCGAAGAATCATCAGTATTCAAGTCATCGTTGGCCCCGCTCAAAATCACATTCAAAACTATCACCAACTACAAAGACAGGCTGTTGTCGTCGCATTCGTCGCAGATTTTTGGTGGTGCTAAGAAGCACAAATATGGAAAATATCCCCTCATGTTTAAGATCGGCGACGATTTGAGACAGGATCAGTTGGTGATTCAAATCATCAATTTGATGGACCAGCTTTTGAAGAATGAGAACTTGGACTTGAAACTCACGCCATACAAGATCTTGGCCACTAGCCCCATTGCCGGGCTCATTCAATTTGTCGAAAATGAAACTTTGGATGCCGTATTGACTGCCACTTATGATTCAACGGGAACAAACACCAATCTGCAAACAAACACACCTGCAAATGGCATTCTCAGATACCTACAGCTACACAGCAGAAAGCTTCACCATGAGGAGCCGGAGTCACAGAGTGTCCTTGGAAAGAAGAAAAATAGCATTCCGCTGCAAGAACAAGAGCACGCTATTTCTAGCGATTTGGGGGTTTCTCCCGTTGTCATGGACAACTACGTCAAGTCATGTGCTGGATACTGTGTCATTACTTACTTGCTTGGGGTAGGTGATCGTCATCTTGATAATTTGCTTCTTTCTCCAAACGGTAAATTCTGGCATGCAGACTTCGGTTATATTTTAGGAAGAGATCCCAAGCCATTTCCTCCGTTGATGAAACTCCCAATTCAGGTTGTTGATGGCATGGGTGGCATGACCCATGAAAACTTCAACATCTTTAAGAATTATTGCTTCATCACGTACACCACGCTTAGAAGGAACAGCAACTTGATCCTCAATCTTTTCCAATTGATGTTGAATGCGAATATCCCAGACATTCAAATAGATCCCAAGAGGGCAGTGGAGAAAGTCCAGGAGAAGTTTGCACTAGAGATGACGGAAGAAATGGCAATTCTTCATTTCCAAAACCTCATCATCGACAGCGTCAACGCATTTTTGCCGGTAGTTATCGATGCACTTCACAGTTTAGCGCAATACTGGAGGGCTTGATGAACCCAATACACACCAAAGAGTTTAAATGTTCTTTTTTGGTGGTGTGGCACCCTTAAAATAGTCTCTAGCTGCACGGAAGGCGACAGTAAAGATTGCAGAGGCGAAGCCAACAGGTGGGAATAGATCGATATAGTGCCAAAACCAGTTTGGCGAAAGCTGTGCAACCACAGACTTCACGTTTTCCTTGAGCTGTGCAACAGTCCCATTGTTGTCAAGAACAATGTCCGCTCTATAGTTTCTTATATCGTTCGAAAGCTGGCTCTCGATTCGCTTGGCGGCATCGTCCTCTGAGAGCTCTGGATTTCTCTCTAAAAGACGCTTCAATTGAGTGTTCTTTTCTGTGTAAACAGTAATTGTAGCGCCACAGATGGAGTGAATTCCTGACTCAAACAATAAAGGCACGTCCAAAACCACCATCTTGTTGCCAGTCACATACGCCTTGAAAATCAGCCATGCAATTTCCTTTTTCACTGCCTGATGAACAATCTTGTTCAAAATTTTCAACTTTTCAGGCTTTCCAAAAACAGCTTTACCCAAAGCAGGCCTATTAAGAGACGAGTCGTTTGGATTGACCAATCCTGCCACATCTTCTCTAAACGCCGCCACAACTTGATCATACGCTTTTCTTCCTGGCTCTACCACCTGTCTAGCAATGACGTCAGCATCAATGACGGGAATTCCGCTTTCGGCAATTTCCTTCGACACGGTAGACTTTCCGCTGGCGATGCCGCCCGTGAGACCCACAATGAGCATTTCAAACTGAAGTGTAGTCGTGGAGATACGACAATCTCAAGGCGGAGGAAGACGAAGTGGAGTCACGTGATGAGATTTCGGGTGGCAGCAACTTTTAAGGCAGGCGTAACGTCAAGCAAAAGGGATCAGGGATGGACAGAGTAGGCTATCGAGAGCAGCTTGTTCACTTTCATAATTCTGTTTTAACTTCTTGATAAATCGTTTAGTCCACTTGGAAGCATCATATCTCACGGGGAAGAGTACTCATATGCAGACCCGCATCAATGGAATCATCAGAAACCACTTCTTCAGCAATACATTTCCCACCAAATGTCGGTCAAGGTCCTCGGTGCAGGGGCCATGGGGTCCCTTGTGGCACATGAGCTTGCTAAAATCGGAAAAGTCGCTCCGACTTTGCTCTTCAAGTCGAAGCAGCGCCTCGATCTGTACCTTCAAGAAGGGTCTAAAATCACAGTAGTGAGACCTGACTCTGGCACTATGGACACTTCTGTCGCCAAAATCGATGGTGCGCTTGCGCCAAACCTAGAACGAAATCATGAGCGGATTGAAAATCTCGTTGTTTCAACGAAAACTTATGCAACGGTTCATGCCCTCAGCCCATACGTTCCCTATCTAGATGAAAATTCAAATCTCCTCATACTTCAGAATGGCATGGGTATGGTAGACACATTGAAACGCAAATTCTGGCAGGATTCACAAAATATGCCCGCCTTTTACGAGGCCATCTCCTCTCACGGGGCGTTCAAACTGACACCAAATGTCGTGAACCACGTTGGATATGGCAAATTGACAATTGCACCAGCCTTCGGCAACAAAACAGCGCTCCAAGAACCACCGCTAATGGTGCATGCTCTCCTTGATTGCGACAAGCTCAATGTAAGTTATGTTTCACAGGATGAGATGCTCCTCACCCAAATGGAGAAATTAGTGGTGAACGCTTGCATCAACCCACTATCGGCGTTGCTAGATTGTTTCAATGGTGACTTGATGTTGGGAGTCCAAGTGGTGCCGATAATGAAAAGAGTGATCCAGGAGGCTGTAGGATGCTTTCGTGCTGAATTTGACACCCAATTAAGTGCGATCAGCGGTTCTTCAACGGTACTAGATCCTGACCACCTTCTAAATACCGTCTTGGAGGTTTGCAAGGCTACTTCACAAAACAGCTCCTCGATGAGAGAGGATGTCAGAAGGATGCAGACGACCGAAATTGACTCTATCAACGGGTACCTTGTGGGGCTCGGAAAAAAGCACAGCATTCCTACCGCCACGAACAAAATGTTGGTATCCATGATACACAACAAGATCTCAATCGAGCGTGGCATTGAGAAGTCTGCTTTGCAGAATCTATCGGTTTAATTTTGATGCAATCATTGCAACCCCTTCAATGTCTTTTCGGCAATCATTTTGGTGTCTTTATAAAGGGTTGCGAGAGCTCTGCCTTCAGGACTCAGAAACTCCGACGCAAGCTTCTTATCACTGTCGCCGATGAGTTTTTTCATTATCTGGCCTAGGAGACGCCAGCTTTTGCTCTGATAGACCAAGCCGTCAATCACCCCGTCTACAAAAGCTTTAAGCTTCCTTGATGCGGACGGCTCATTCTCCTGTAACGTCGCTAGGGCGACTTCCGTTCTGAATGAGGCTCCCTGTTCGTTCACAGTGTAATCGCCATAATAGCCCGACTCCTTCAAAAAAGCCACCTGTTGGGGTCGAAGCAAAGGCATAATCAAGTCTGAGATATCTACATAATTCCACTTGTTGTACGCAAGGGTGAAACCGTACTCACACAAGAGAAACTCGTTAGAGTGCGGTCCATAACTGAAGTACAACTCGCTATCCGGTTTGTAAGGTGTGGAGGTGAGCACATGGAAGCCATGGGCATCGATTTTAATGCCACACTCATCATTGCCCAGGTGATTTAGAAAATCCACATAGGGGGCCAACGTGAAGTTATCGCTAGCATCAGATTTTTGAGGCATCTCCATGTATAGACAACGAGAATTGATACACATCCACGCCCATAGGAAGTCTTCTTTGGAGATGTGGGTTGCAGAGCCGAGAAAATCTGACACTCTATTATAGTCGTTTTCGAACCTGCTCACCACATCATTGGTGTGTTTTCGAGTGGATCTCGGCAACATTCTAGTCAAGTGCTCTGCCTCTGAATGCTTCAATATGGTCCACACAATGGGAGCCAGAGAGAGCTCATCAAGCTCAGGCAACATATCCAAGAACGGCTTCCAAAACGAATTCTCGCCTCGTCTCTTTTCCAAAACCAAGTATAAGCCCAATAATTGGAAAGACAGAAGTCTAAGCAATGTATCTAGCGAGAAAGTCTTATATATCTCTGTCACTGGATCTATAGGAGTGGACGGCACATTCACCTTGCCATAGTAGGGCTCCTGCAAAGAAAATGGTGCAAATTTCGATATATGCGCCATAACCGTCGTGTAATTGAGCAAAAGGGAGTGTGGGATCGTGACGATTTTCTCCAGAGCTCTGATGTGATCCACAGCATAGAGCCCTCTACCAGAGTCGGGGGAATTTTTCACTGTGATCCTCGAAGACACAAAAGGAGCAGACCCCGCTGTAGGGACACACTCATTGATCCACGTGAGGAGCTTGTTCAATCTGGCCTCGAAATCCCTCATAAATCTGATTCATACAAGAAAGCAGTAGTCTGTAGTTGTGGCATCTCCAAGTAGCAGAACTCTACCTGCAGTATGTTGATATCAACCCTACCACTTCTTCTCCACGAGCAGCCTTGCCCAATCCACAAGAATGAGGGTGCTCTGCGTGGCAGAAAAGAACTCAATTGCCAAAGAAGTCGCTAACATTCTCTCTGGTGGTCGTGCTCGTCCCCGAAACAGTCTCTACAAATACGTCAAGAACTACGACTTCCAGTATACTTTTCAAGGTTTAGGGCCATGTGACGTGACCATGACAGCAGTGGCGGGCCACGTGATGACTACAGACTTTGGCCCGGAATACGCTTGGGGAAAATGCCCTCCAGGGCGTCTCTTTGACGCGCCCTTCTTAACCAAACCGCCTCCAGATAGAGACCAGCGAGCTGGAATCCTGAAGAACATCATCAGAGAGGCGCGAAACGCAGATCGCCTCATGATATGGACAGATTGCGATCGGGAGGGTGAATATATTGGATGGGAGATTATGTCAGTTGCACAGGGGGCTAATCCACGTCTTAATTTACAGACAACATGGAGAGCACAATTTTCCCACTTGGAGCCCTCGCACATTGTGGCTGCTGCAAACAACCCTAAAGCGTTGGATATGAAGCTTGTGGCGGCAGTGGAGTGCCGTACCGAGTTCGACCTCCGTGTAGGGACGCTGTTCACGAGGTTTCTCACCAATATATATAAGAGTAAGCGCCTTGTGGGAGAGAAAGAGGTGGTTTCGTATGGAACATGCCAGTTTCCAACACTAAGCTTTGTTGTGGATCGTTACGTCCGCGTAAGGAATTTCAGGCCCGAACCATTCTGGAGTATAGATCTAGCGGTAACGAAAAACGGACAGAAGGTGAATTTCTCGTGGTCTCGCAATCACTTGTTCGACAGGATGTTTGTGTACGTGATCTACGCCCAGCTCCTTGAAGGGCCTCAGAAGCCTCGCATAGTCGGTGTTTCCACGAAACCTACCTCTCATTACAAGCCTCTACCGTTGACCACCGTCGACCTTCAAAAATGCTGCTCGAGATACTTCAAAATGCTGGCTAAGGCAGCCCTCGACGCTGCAGAGCTGCTCTATACTGCTGGGTATATTTCGTATCCTCGTACAGAAACAGACCAATTTCCCGCCAAGTTAGATCTCAAGGGCTACATTACCAAGCAAACTCTGAGCCTGGATTGGGGGACACATGCCACAAGGCTTCTTCAAGGAAGTTTCCGTCCTCCTAGAGGCGGTAAGCATGATGATAAAGCACATCCGCCGATATACCCGGTCAAGTCTGCCTCTCTCGACACTCTTCGGCCAGATCAGAGGAAGGTGTATGAGTTTGTCGTGAGACGCTTTCTAGCGTGCTGCTCTGACGATGCACGAGGACTACAAACCAAAGTCGACCTTCAATGGCGCTCAGAACGCTTTACAGCGCTGGGACTTCAGGTCACGGAGCGTAATTTCTTGGACGTATACCCTTATTCTGACTGGAAGTCGCTGGCCCAACTACCCGAATTCGCCGAAGGCGAGGAGGTGACGCCGTCAAGCTGTAAGGTCAAAGAGGGCAAGACAAGCCCGCCAAACTATATGACAGAAGCAGAGCTAATTGCGTTGATGGACGCCAATGGAATTGGCACAGATGCTACTATTGCAGATCATGTCGAAAAGATAGCGCAGAGAAATTATGTGACAAGAAGAAAAATTGGCAAAAGTGAAGTTTTCATCCCCACCTCTCTTGGAATCTCCCTAATCGTTGCTTTTGACGCCATCCTTATCGATAGAATCTCGTTGCTGAAGCCCTTTTTGCGAAGAGCCATGGAAGGGTTCCTCCAAAAGATCTCCAGAGGCGAAATCACCAAACAAGATGTGATCTCCCAGCTTCTTCCACTTTATAAGGAGGCCTTCATGGAGAGTAACCAGAAGGGACATGTCATTACTGATACATTTATACAGACAAGCCGAGGGTTGTCCTAGATTTGCAGCTATTGCAACTTGAGAGAAGAGGGAAAAATTTAACCTATTTTTGCATTCGCCATATCAGGGAGTTCATCGATTCTTCATAAAGGACGTAAGAATCATACATCTTGCAACCACGATTCAGTGTTATGAAGAAAGAAGACCTTCTCGTCGTTGGAAACGACCTGCATGTATGGCAACACATATCGATATACCTTTTACTACAGTCCCAGTTTGAAAGTCCGAAGCACCATGCCCCCAAAGCAAGTTTGCAAATACTACCAGCAAGGTAATTGTCGATATGGCAACTCGTGCAAGTTTTTACATTCAGAGCCCGTCAACGCTGGGCTAAAAGCTTTTCAGGAAAGAAACCCGGCAGATGTGGCCAAAATCATCCAAGCAGACCTTAAAGAACTAAAGGATTTCCAAATACGACCCGCTCTAACTACATACGGTGTCAATGAGTACACTGCTAACAGTTTGATTGAAGGAAGAGATATGTCGTTTGAAGAGCTCCGACTCAAGTACATGGAGGCAGCCGCAACGAATACGCTAGATGCATACAATAAGGACCTTGAGTTGAGGCAAAAAGATATGGAATACTGTATTAACGAAATCAAGAGTAAGGACTCTCTTGCGGCTCGGTACCAGCAAGTGGGAATGACCAGGAAGGATCAATTGAAGCCATTCATACCCAAGACACTTGAGCAGAGCATGAATGATTTAAGAAACAGTCATAGTGGTTTTGGTGCGTCGTCTGGATTTGGATCAGCCAATAGCAACTCTGGATTTGGATCTACTAATAGCAACTCTGGATTTGGATCATCGGGTTTTGGATCATCGGGTTTTGGAAACTCGGGTGCCTTTGGTTCTCAGACAACATCGCCGTTTGGGCAACAAAATACTCAGTCATCAGCATTTGGCAACCAGAACTCGGTAGGAGCCTTTGGAAATCAATCCACAGGAGGAGCCTTTGGAAATCAATCTACGGGAGGAGCCTTTGGGAATCAATCTACAGGAGGAGCCTTCGGAAGCCAGAAAACAGGTGGAGCCTTTGGGAACCAGAATACAGGCAGTGCTTTTGGCAGCCAGAATACAGGCGGTGTTTTCGGAAATCAAAATTCAAAATCGGCGTTTGGCCTGTCGTCGAATGGGACATCAGGAGGAGCGTTTGGCTCCTCAGGCTTCGGTTCCTCTGGTTTTGGTTCAACAACTAGCAACAATGCTTCGGGTAGTGCTTTTGGCACACTGGGCTTTTCAAACAACACAAGCGGGAACCCTAGTGGTTTTGGTGGTGCCTTTGGCTCCCAGAATACAAAAGGAGCTTTCGGCTCCCAAATAACCCTGACGGATACCAAGCCGTTTGGGTCAAGTAGTGCTGGTGAGAACAAGTCTGCACAGCAGTCAACGCAACAAGGAACGGGCTTTGGCTCCAGCGGCTTTGGCCAGTCAGGGTTTGGCCAATCTGGTTTTGGTCAGTCAGGGTTCGGACAATCAGGATTCGGACAATCAGGATTCGGACAATCAGGATTCGGACAATCAGGGTTCGGCCAATCAGGATTTGGTCAGTCTGGATTCGGAAAACCCGCTTTTGGCAGTTCTTCTGGCCAGTCAGCATTTGGGTCAGCTAATCAGTCTACCACGACATCAGGTTTCGGACAGAGTGGTTTTGGTACATCAGCTGAAAATAAACCCTCACCCTTTGGCCAAGCAACAGAATCAAAGGGATCTCCTTTCGGACAAAGATCAGAAACGAAGGCCTCGCCGTTTGGCCAAACCACAGAAACAAAAGCATCTTCATTTGGCCAAAGTGCTCCATCGACAGCGTCTTCCTTTGGCCAGTTTGGTCAGGCAAAAGCTAGCACTGCATCAACTCTGTCGCTGTCTACATTTGGGCAATCAGCTTTGGGAAATACCACTTCAGAGCAAACAACCTCAAGTCCTTTTGGCCAGTCTTCTTCCAAGCCTGTGCAGACATCTACGCAGAACCCATTTGCAGCTACGAAACAGCCAGGTTCCACAAGTTCATCAAATCCCTCTAGTCAAAGTACCCAAGCCGGACTCGGAGCTTTTGGAGGATTTTCCAGCACCTCAGCTAGCGAAGATACTCTGTCGCCATTTAAGAGAGATTCACAAACTCCAGAAGCATTAGCAAGCTCATCAAATAAAGCAAGTGATCTTGTACCCCCAGCATTTCATGACCCGATGTTTGAGCTCGGCATGATCCCCGAGTGTCCACCGCCAAAAAGCGTATGTTAATAATCCACTAAAATCAAAAATTTCAGATCGCATCATAACAGGCAACAAAAAATGTATTATTAGTCGCATAATTATTTATTTATATCTATTATACATATTATTCATACATTAACCTTTAGGTCACCGTATCCTTTTGCAACCATGGAGTACACCCGTGCACCTCATGATGTACATGAGGAGGTTGTTCGAAACCTCTCCAGTATAGAACCTCGAGAACCATGGCATGATTTGTGTGGAATGTACAAACCCAGACATCAAGCAGCTCTTCACAGAGTTCAAAAGCAAGTACATTCAAATGACAGTCTGTCCTAAATGTGGAAAGTTGGCTGACAAGTATATCGAGTTCGATTATGTCATTTTGTTCTTGGATGTGCTTCTTTTGAAACCTCAGGCATACCGACACTTGGCATTCAACGTTGTGGAGGAGTCACTTTTCTTCATCACAGACGACATTCCTTTCTTTGAAAGGTATAAGAAACTTTTGCGGTATGCTACTCTCACAATCCTCTTTGAAGTGTACCTCAATTGGGCATACGAAGAAAGAAATGATATCCACAGCGTGATAGTGGCACAAATTTTGCAGAAACCAATACCACTTCAGTACATGTTTTTCATTTTCCAGCAATTGGCAGAGAGAATTGTTCTCTGTGTTCTTATAGACAAATTGCTCAGAACATTTGCGGGGTGGGGGAGAAACCCGAACAGGAACCTTCCTGAGAAATTTCACAGAGGATATTTTGTATCAGTACTTTTACTGACAGTATTCATGTCACTTTCCATTAAATGCATCCCCATAATCATGTTGATATGGCCGTACGATAATCCGCAGGTGGCATCCGTGGTGGTGGACATTCTTGGTTTGGCCAACACCATAGAAGCCCTACGGTTGATCGTGGGATCCTCATACATTCTGATATCAACTATTGTCATAGTTGCAACGTTGGTGCTGAATTTGTTTCGTAAATTGGCTGTCAGCCTCTTATTGACTGCTTTCACAGAGCATCGTTTTAGCTACCTATTCGCGAGCGAGCTCTGGCCATGGTTAAAGCTAGTGCGCTTCTGAGTAACTAAATGTCAGGAATAGGCTTTTTAACTGTCTGCCCATCGTCGCCAATCATGAGAACCTGGTCGTTTTCTAATGCAATTATAGGACCATCAAGGTCATTGACCAAATGAGGATAGTCGTACGTCTGCAGAAGTTCTCGACGCTCATCAAGAGTTTGCTCTCTTTCCAGATCTTCCTCCTCACCAAGCCCCTCTTCTTCGTCGCCATGAAATGGTAATTGATTGTTTTCGATCGCCCTAAGAGCTATGAATGAGGATAAGGGGATATAATGTTTATGGAAGTTCCAAAGCACTGCAATGGTGAACACAGGCAACGGGATCAAAAATGTGGCACACACAAATGCCTGCTGTGAAGCAAGGGTACCAAACATCGTCATGTGAAATATAAGAAGTCCCATGATTACTCTCCTCACCACTAACGGCCAAACTTTTCCCGTGTTGTGTGGAGGATGAACACAAGCATAAAGTAATTGGTATTTAAAAACAAAGTACCCAATAATGAAATAAATTAGACCTGCGGTGACAATTTTGGTCGAGATCACGGAATACGTGATGGTTATAATTAAGACAAGGATAGGTTGAGGCAACTGCAACCCAAAATTAAAAACAGGCGGCTTGTAAAGATTTAAATAGTCACGGGGCGTCTTGCACCAAAATATGTTTCCAATTGGATACTTTAGTAAATTCCCTAGCAAAAGCAATTTGTAAGGGAAAATACCGATACCCTGAAGGATGATTAAATCAACGTAAAACAAACTCAACTTTTGAAGCGAGTACGCCAACTGATAAGCAAGCTGGGCAGTATCGCTAATTATCGCCGTTCCAAAGAGCGTGAAAACAAGGAATAAGTTGACAAAAATGTAGAAGAAGTTCTTGGAAACGATCGACAACTCCTCATCCCCATGAGAAGTATAACCCTGCCTTTTTGTGACCCAGATATAGAAATAAGGCATAACGATATTAAAGATGGTAAAGACATAAGGTGGAAGGATACCTGTGATTAGGTACTCAGCCCACGTATGGTCTTTCAAAAAAGCGCCTAATCTGGGTGAAATTTTCGAAATAGTTTTGACATTCAAAAAGTTGGACAAGAATTTGACTGGATACACCAAAAGAACCGAAATTAGACCAATAAACACCATGACAAAGAAAATTCTTGAGTTGCGCTCTTTACGTGTTAAGCAAAGATTCTCCCAAATGATATCATGGGGAGCGGGAGCCAAGCTCGTGATCAAGTGGTTCACCTTGGGATCAAGTACTGCCTGTGCAAGCATCTGGGCTTGAGCAACAGAACGCATGGTAATGAATGCGGTGGAGCTTGGAGGGAATTCCCGAAGTCTGTGACGTTTAATCTCCTTATCAATGATTTCGAGTTGATTAGTATAGTACGTGATACAGTCGACTTCAGGCCCAAAAATACCAAGCCATCCCTTTCTCATTTTTGGTCTTTCTGCTGCAACATCATTCATTAATGGTAATTGACTTGCACTGCCCTCTAAGGCATTGTGGTCCTCGATGTGCTCAGTAATCTGGTCAATAATTGAGGGGGACGAAGTCACCGAGGCAGCAGAGCTCTCTACACCGCCATTGGTGCTTGAGCTGTCTGGAATTTCATCTGCAAACGCTGAGCCCAGCGACTGGTGAAGGTTGAACAGATCTCCAATCAGAGGTCTAATCCTGGAAGCCATGACGTCCGTGGTGTTCTTGAGACCATTATCACCGAAATATTTGACCCATGCCTCCTCGAGATTATTGAGCACCTTTTTACGCATTTTAAACAAGGAGTTGAGAGCATTCCACTCCTTCACAACAACCACAGACTCGACCTCACCAACACCTAGCAGATTTATGTGACGCTTGAGCGCCTCTTCCTCCCGTAACAGAGGCAGAATTCCCAGGACTTTAATCGTGCGATCGGTTATGGATTTCTGTTTCCCCAAATAGCTTTGTCTCATTTCAATAATCTTCAATGTCTGCTTGTGGAGCAAATAGATAAGTAGACCCGTGAAGATATACGTGAACGCAGTATACATCCACACGATGGGCTCGTGATCAGGATCCTTGTTTTTGAACAACTTTTCTAAAAGGAGAAATCCAAGCTTGCGGGTCGCCACTTTTGGCACGGTAGAGTTGTTGTAGCCGTTATCATCATCGTCATCATCCGGGTCCGGGAGATCCACACGTCCAGTATACTTGTACCGTATGGGTGATATTATAGCAACGGCAAATATCACACAGATTGCTAAAGCTGTGATACACATTTTGAAGAACCCAAGAAACACCACAGCATCTAGACCAGCGTGCTCAAGCACCTGGCTTTCACTAATCTTGAACACTACTGGGACCCAGCCGAAAAGCGATTTTTGCGAAAGCGGCGGCAAGTTGCGCCGCAGATGGCTATGGAGGTAGTTTCTGTTGATGTTGTTGAAGTTGGCCACATATATTCTCGGGTACCTCTTGCGGAGCACACAGAAGATAAGAAACGCAGAGAGCCCTAAGAAAAGGGCAATAAGAACCTGGACACGTGCTATTCTCGTGCCTGATCTGTAACCCGCGCCGTCTCTTATGGGGTCGTAGATGGGCCTGGAGACGTTGCTCGCTAGAAAATATCCATCAAGCATAGCATATGATAAGAAGATGCAGAATCTTGTGGTTATCTACGGCTCAGTATGGGATGGTGATGGCGCGTGATTCAGATCATGTGACAGTCACGTAACGACGATAAAAGCTAGGGTACTTGTCACAAAACTTCGCCATATCCTTTAACTGAATACTTTTGGTTAGGCCTTCAAGCCTTATCATCATCATAACTGAATAAGTCACCTCCATACGTAGCCTACGGCACCTTCACTTTGAGTTCCTGTATGCACTCCACTGTATACTAAGCTCACCATCTCAATCCATGTTTTGATAATTTGCAACCATTATGAGCTATCTAGAAATCAAGCGTATAGTCGAGAAAGAAATCGAAAAAGTCACCAAACCACTTTTCATTGACGACGAAGTTCGTCGTGTGATGGCGAAACACCATATTCCGGAAGAAACCGTCCAGCAGGCCCTCAACAAGACAAACGCACATTTGAAAAGAGTCGTTAGGCACAAGCTCAGCAAACAAGTTGTTCATCAGCTTGTGCAACAAATAGTTAAAAATGAGCTGCAAAAACTCATGAAAGTGAACGAACAGCTACAGAGGGTGTCGCAGTTGGTGCAGCCGATAATCGTGCCGGAGTGGAAAGGAGGGTTATCAGCACAGGAGAAGGTCACTCAATTGCAGGAGCTTGTGGAGGTTCTTCCAGAGCCCGAATATCTCTTTGCGTTTGATAGAGGAAATGAAGACAAAGAAGAAGAAGAAGAACAAGATGCAAGAAAGTATGAAGAGCGTAAGGAAGATAAGCTAGGCGATGGCAACGATGAGGAGAATTTGGGGAACCGCCTTATCGTAGACAACGAGGCACGTGTGGAGCTGATTCTGAAGAGACAGCTCGAGGAGGAATACGCTAAGGCAGTGAGCGAAGAGATCAAGGAGGACGTGGCGCTACGGAAGGCGTCGAACGAGGAACTTCGCCAGAAGTACGCTGAACTAAGAACTCAGCTTATCGAAGTCAGCGGGAAGCTCATTTACGAGCGGCAGAAGATAGAGTACCTCACGAAGCTCGAAGAGAAAACAAGAGTGATCAAGAACATCCCTAGGAAGGACGAAGGGCGTACGGATCTCGATGCCCAAATCACCCGTTTCCGCATCCTTGTGGAGAAGCTTGAGTATGCCACTAGCTAAACCGAAAAAAAAAAATACACTCTACATATGTCGATGTGCTGCATGTCTATTAAACATTATTAACGGCGAGTTATCGTGAACGGCAAACCGCTTAGTCGAACAAACCGAAGCCCATGTCGTCGTCAGACTCCTCCTTGGCCTCTTCTTCCTTCTCCTCAGCAGCAGCCTCCTCAGCACCACCAGCGGCGGCACCAGCAGAGGCACCGCCAGCAGCAGCAGCACCGCCAGTTGGCACAGAAGCCAACTTGGTGTTGCCCTCGGCAATCAACTCCTCAACGGACTTGCCCTCCAACTCAGACAACAAGGTGGAGATTCTCGACTCGTCAACCTCAGCACCAACGGTCTCCAAGAGAGCGGAGATGTCAGAAGCGGAGGGGGCGGTGTTGCCACCCTGGACCAACAACAAGTAAGCAGCCAAGTACTTCATTTTAGAATAATCAGTTTAAGCGGGAAAAAGTGCAGACTATCCTTTGGATGAGAAAGAGTTTGAACTAAGTGGAAAAGTTTTTTTCAAACTGGGTATGCGATACTGGAGGGTTTATGCAGGAGAAGACTACTACCATCAATTGAGCAAGAACAGAAGCACCTTGAGAGTGACAGGAGGGGGATATGAGCGATGATGATTTTGAATTGCTTTTAATGGGCTGCTATTGACGACGTTCCCGTTGGTTTGGCCTGTATTGCAAGTCATGGGTTCACGTGACCATTAATGACAATTCGCTCGCCCTTCTCTTCACTTCGTTCAACGAGTCCATTTCCTAAATTGAAGGTAGAAGTCATGGGTGAGGCCACAGAAACGTAATGGGACGATTCACGAAAACATTGGGGCTTTTTGCTCATCTCTATGGCGTGAGTTGCCTATGTCTGCTCATCTTGGTGGCTGCAAAAGACAGTCACGACATCACGTGATAAAACCTCCGGGCGAGCCCCAAGTCTTAATGTATACTACATGGGGCGCGCTTGGTTCTAACAGTGGCAGGTAAACTTCGCACTCACTTAGGTAGGTCACATGACCAGCACCAGGCTCTCACCTTCCCTGCGAAAATGCCCTCGATACACTCCTCTACCAACTAAAAATTTTCATTCCATAATCTTAGATTTTTCTTCCAGTTACAACCACAACTACCATGGCTGAGACTAGTATGTACATCGAAGTACTGAAGTTGTTGCAAGTGTGAAGCTGTCGAAGATATTGAATCGATCCCCAGTGAAATAAATTGATCCCTTATTAAAATTCATGATTATTGTCCATAACCTGTCCGTGTTTAAGTGTTCCCCCTGAGAAGATCAACAGCTGCAGCAACAACCATGAAATCTACATCACTTTCCAACATTCAAATACTAACCGTCAGACAACAGGAAGAGAACTTTCAAGTCCTTCTCATTCAAGGGCGTTGACCTTGAACAGCTTTTGAAGCTTGACACCGAGGAGTTCACCAAGTTGTGCGGTGCCAGAGTCAGAAGAAGATTCTCCAGAGGCTTGGGCTCCAAGCCAATGGGTTTCATTGCCAAGTTGAGAGCCGCCAAGTTGGCCGCTCCAGCCAACGAGAAGCCAGCTGTCGTCAAGACCCATTTGAGAAACATGATTGTTGTTCCAGAGATGATCGGCTCCTTGGTTGGTGTTTACAACGGTAAGGTGTTCAACACCGTCGAGATCAAGCCAGAGATGGTTGGCCACTACTTGGGTGAGTTCTCCATCACTTACACTCCTGTCAGACACGGTAAGGCCGGTAACGCTTCTTCCAGATTCTTCCCATTGAGATAGGCTGTCATATAGTAATACTAGTATAAAGAGACAAGGTTGTAGAGTGTCTTAGACCGTAAATATAACTGATTAAGAAATTTAAAGCTCAAACCGGCGTAATTGACTCAAATCTCGATTTTTCAGACGCACTTTGTTATCTCATTCTGCTCACTCTTATCAAAATTCACACAAAGTTATGAAAACTACTTCCTCACCCTCCAATCCATGGTAAACCCGGCAAAGGAAATCACCTTCGGGGCAGCAGCAGGATGTGTGGGCAAGATCATCGAATTTCCCTTTGATACCATAAAAGTTCGCCTCCAACTGGCACACGCCCACCTGTCGACGCTCAATGTCACCTCTTCAACATTCCGCAACGAAGGTTTCTTCAATGGCTTCTACAAGGGCATACGGGCACCGATGATCGGCGCATGCATGGAGAATGCTGTTTTGTTTTCGGCTTTTCAGTATGGCCAGGAAATGGTTCGAAAGTTCACGACCTTGCACCCATCGAGTCTCCTTGGGGTATGTGCCTCTGGAGCGTTTTCTGGTTTTGCTGCTTCTTTCGTGTTGACGCCAGTAGAGCTTGTGAAGTGCAAACTACAAGTGTCCAATCTTCACAGCCACTCGAAAAGCGAGTCCTACGGGTCGGTGGTGCAAAAGATCATCAAAAGAGAAGGTTTACCTGGACTATGGCATGGGCTCAGCTCTACGTTGCTAAGAGAAATGGCAGGCACCGCCGTGTGGTTTGCTACGTACGAGGAGACGCTAGCTTTTCTACGAAAGAATAATGGTGGATCAGAAAACACCAACCTTTTGGCCTCGGGTGCTGCAGCTGGATTCATGTTCAACTTGTCGATTTTTCCAGTGGATACCATCAAATCGGTGATTCAGACGCACGATATCACCCTGAGGACTCACGGGAAGCTTTCATTTGCCGAAGCGTTTGCAAAGTTGGCTGCTAGAAAGGGCGGGATTTTGAATTTGTACAACGGACTTTCGATCACCTTGTTGAGATCAATCCCTGCCAACGCCGTCATCTTTTACGTTTATGAGTACTTGAAGACAAACTTTTAACGGTATATTATTATTAGGCCAGCATTTCAATGGACCGTTTATTTATTAAATAGAAATTAAAAGAGCGTCGCTGCGGCCTTGAGGTCGTCAGCGTTGATTAAATCACACCCAAGGCTCCAGAGCGTCTTCCAGTGCGAGTCTCTCACGTAAATGGGCCAGTCGACGCCGCCCCATATTCTTGTTTTGATATTGTGTTCATGAGCTTTGTCAAAGTACAGTTTGAGTTTGTTTTGGTGTGCCTCTTTCAAATCTCCACGAACTGCCAGTTTGTAGAGATCTTCTCCGAGCAATTGCTGTAGCGATGCACTTGCGAGTTTGCACGAACGCTCGTACCGCTTCCAGTCCTCGTCGGAAGTGTCGTCAGAAAAGTTCTGCAAGGGACAGTCGGCGTAGACGTAGCGTGTCTGACCCGATTGCAGTTCCTGGTCAATCATGTCCCAAGGAACGTCTCCTGTCAAAGTGAGCACGATGGGACCGTCAAGGTGCTTGTTATTAGCGCTATCATATCTTGCCAAGTAGTTCTTCTTGATGAATCTATCAAGGTACGGCTTCAACTTGTCGTAGAGCTCATGGCCCTCTGTCTTCAAGTCTAGCCAGAAGAACAACGGAACTTCCGGGGCGTCATAAAACACAGAGAACTTCGAGTCGAACTTCTCAAGGATGGGAACAGAGAACTCCTTATTCGCCCCTCCAAGAAAATAATAAAGCGGATCGAGGTATAGCAGGTTGAGAGTGTTTTGAGGAGCCAAATACACCTGGTTGTGGCCCACGTAGATTTCACTGTTTTTGAATTCCTGAGTGGTCTCCGTAACTGTATCACTCACAGTGTAAGTTTCATTAAAGTGCCAAATGTCTCCTTCAACACTTACAACACCCCACAGCAAGGCATCCAAGAGTGGTCTCTTTCTCCAGTAGTCGTTGTGAGAGTGGATTGCTTTGATGTGGACATCCCTCGTAAGAGATTCGGAGGTCTCGAAGCGATATGCCGGGATGCTCGAGGTAGGGTCCGCAAACAGGGGTCTGAACACGTTTATCATGGTGGATACACAAAGAATCCAAAGAAAAAGTTGTTGGTCCAAAGTTATGAAGCTGAATAAATTCGCAGCCAATTGAATTCCCCTTGCGGCTACCACGTGAAACCCCAGATTTCGCGGATGAATTATGGCTGCGAAATTTCGCCCTGCGAAACAAGTGCCTGGTTGATGGCATCTTTGGCTTGATGTACTATTTTAGTCAATTCGGGCATGGCACAAGGCAACGTGCTTCGAAAACCAGCAAACTCGTCAAGTGTTCGAAATTGCTTGTGTAATCTGTCACTATGAAGCTTTTCTCGGAGCTCCACTTGAATATCTTCTGTATTTGCGTCTTTAACGAGACTAATAATCTTGGGTACAATACTGATGGCATGAAAGACTGACAAGACAATGGCATCGCCAGCTTTGGCCCACGCTTCGCTGCCCAGAGACACAAAGTCAGACGAGGTTTTCCAGTCGCCGCCATCCATGGACGTGACTCCGTAGGCGACTAGCTTGTGCTCACATTGGCCTCGTCCTCTGACAGTCTCTATAACGTTACATATCTCTTGCATTTCATCGGTGATTGCACCTAACGACGTCCAATGTGACGACGTGAGGCGTTCAGGCGGGTCGTCTAGATTTATGGACCGCAATTTGTTTATGATCTGTGCTTGACTGTAGATACACTTGGCCAGAGCCATGTGGGAATTGATGCAGACTCTGCCCTCAGTAATGTCAAAGTAGTCCTCCAAATAGTAACATAGCTTGGACTCTCTCTGCACGGCTTGACCATCACGAGCGTCTTGCAAATCCAGCAATGCTTTAATGTACAGAGTGTAGTCCTTGTAAATCCCCTTTTCGATCTCATTCCACGTAAACCTGGCGGCAACAGGGCCCTTGCGATAAGACTCGTTGGGAACAGGCAAGGGGAAGATATGTTTTAGTCTGTCAGAATATTCGTTGTTCTCATTAACCAAGTTGGAATCTGCCCAGAAGCCCCAAATGGCCCGCACCTTGATCCCGTTGTCAATGGTCTTTCTTTTGTTCATCAGCTCCTCTTTCGTCAAGATCTGAATATAGTTGTTATTCTTGATCACCTCTAGAAACTTGCTGACGACCTCTTTGTGTCTGATCGGATCGTCTCGTATGAAAGGTGTCTTTCGCAATATTGCGTAGCACACAAGCATCCCGTGGTCGTCAAGCATATCCATATATTTGTACGTTCGATTCACCCACTCTCGTTCATGCGCCTCTATCGGCCATTTCTTCACACAACACACTCTGGAGATGATAGCGTGAAGCAATGCAGCGTCATGACGTAAAAAAAGCAGTTGAATAAAAGCAGCCTTGTTACTGAAAAGCTGGTCATTAGGATGACAGAAGACGAAGTAGTAGCTCAAAATCTCATTAAGAACTGACCATGGCGGGAGCTCGTGCAGCTGGAGCTCAGCACGTGTGAAGGGCTCGGGATCAGCGGATTCAGTAGTGCCCTTTTTGCTCATTGGCGAAGAAGTTGACGTCAGCGTAGTTTCCTCAGAGCACAGACGGAAATCGTACAGAGCACGAGGCAGAAATGCAAACGGTGGAGGAGGAAGGTGTGGAGGAGGCGGTAAAGGCGGTGGGGGCGGGCCAGGGAAATGGTGGTAGAAGCCGTTTCTACCATGCTCCTCATAGTTTTGAGCAGGGCTAGCAGGAGGCGGCGGATGAGGCAGATGTGGAGGAGGCGGGGCACCAGGAGGGTAGCTGAATGCAAAAGGTGGCGGCGTTAAGGAGGAGCCCCATGGGCCGTGAGGAGGAGGCGGTGGTGGAGAGCCATGAGAATGATGATGATGATAAAACGGAGGCGGCGGCGGAGGCTGTGGTGGCCAGTGGTGGCCATGCTTCTTATGGCGGTGGTGGGCAGGAGGACCAAAGGGCCCAAATGGCCCAAAAGGGCCATGACTGTGGAATGGGAAAGGACCGTGGCCATGTCCATGATGGTGCCCGTTGTGATGATGCCTTCGACTCTTATATTTGTTTCTTCCCGGCAGCTTCATTTCTGACTGTAGCAGAAAGTCAGATATCGTGGACGGTGTGCCTGGCTCCGTATAAGCCTTCAGTGACCTAGGCAGAAGATGTAGCAGCGGCTGCCCTTCCACCACACCGCCATTGACACTTCCTTTAGCCACATCAACATACAGCCTCTTTCTTCGGCTTCCGCCTCGCATGCTCTGAACAAACACACACTTGATCCCCAACATTTTGCAATTGGTGCACGTCGAACTTTCACCCTCCAGCGAGGCGCCCATGGCTTCGCCGTCACATTTGATCTTTTTCTCCCGGCAGCTGAGACAAGCTCTTCGAGCCACTAGCCTTGTGTTTGTAGTAAATTTTGGCGATGGTGCTTGAGAGGGCGTTTCCAGCATGGGCTCCGGCGAAGCTTTCTTGTGTGGGAGGTCCAAAGGTGAAGACATGCTGTAGATTCATGAACAAGCGAATGAAGTGAAATATTGAAGGGATGAAAAAAAAGAAGTAAACAAAACTTGAAACAATAATTTGAAATGCAGCGAAGGAAGGAAAGGATGTAAGAAGCAGCTTCCACGCGTAGATAATGGATGGTGATATCGGAAAACTGTATGGATAGATGCGAGGTCGTATTTTGCAACCACAGGTGGCAGCAGAGATGGAGGGCTGAAGCTGAATGAATTAATTGTGAATTTTTGGAATAAATGCTGAGAATACTCAGGCTACGGTCATTGAAATCGAAAATTTCGGCTTCGATAGTCTCCTTTCAAGGTTGTATTTAAGGGCTTGGGTATGGGCGGAAGAAGGGCCTTTGGCCCCCGATGCAGCACGGGTAAAAGAAAGGAAAAGTGAAGTAAGAAAAGAGATAAAAAAAACAAAAGGAGGTTAACTGTGAACAGATGGAGAGTGAGCAGGCTTGCATTTGACTGGATGTATGATTGACGACTATTTTGGGTTTGTCATAAGAGGTTGCAAACACCCTAGGTATAGAGATCTGCCTCGCTTCTGCTGAGTACTGAAGTAGCGTTGGATGGATGCCACTTTGGGGTGCAGTAGATTGAAGAATATCCAGAAGACGCTGTATGGTTTAATACATTCAGAAGAACTTGCTTTTGTCACTTAATTTTCATAGAATACATATCCTTCATCAAACGTGAGCTATTTGAACAAAATGGCTGCCAAAATGGCTGCCAAAATGGCTGCTAAAGGTGTCACACCCGTACACCAGCTTACCCCAGGGCAGATAGCCCGTCATCAACCAGTGCCTGACCTGCTGATTTTTGATATATAGTCATATGGTATACTTTAGTATGCAATAAGATGTTCACAGGGAACTTCATTATGTCGATTTGAGCTTATGGCGCAGACATTACACATCTTATAGTCAACGGTGTACAAGGCAGAATAATGTTCAACAAGTCGGTCAAAGACGCAATTTGAAGCTGAGTAAGTGTAATTGATGGACCAATTCCAAGTACCTTCTCCAATTATGAGTATCAATAGCGAAGGTATTTCCCCATTTTATGACATACATTCAGCAACCACTATTTAAAGCATTCATTGTAGAAGACGTGAACTACAAGCAAAGAAAACTTCGAATAGGCATGATCACAAACGTTGATATCTTATCTTTCGTATTAGACTCCCAATGCCTTGTTCTGAAATATGTAATGCAGTATTGACTTTATCTGTCGCCCTCATAGTAGCTGTGCGAATGGCTGCAAAATGTGGCCCATGTCAATAAATGAGATGCATTGAGACCTCCTACTTTCCGATTTGCACTCTTTTTCTTCAGATATCCTCTTTTGCTCAAAATGACCCAGGATATGAACCTGGAAGTCACCGAGGCCTCAGCTGGTTTCAATCATCTTAATACGGCTTCTTTTGTCTTCAATTTGGAGAAAGTGTATGGCCTAAATCCCCTTCACCTTAACGATCTTGTCAAGCTGTTACTGCTTCTCTGTTCACCTCATAGCGACATCCCTCACGACAAAGTACAACAAATCCTCAACAAGGCTCTGCTTGGCTTGCTGACGGCAAAATCACTAGATGAGGCGAAGGCTGCAATTGATGTATTCTTCAGGATCGAGAAATGCAACGCAATCCACAACGAGGGTTTGCTGAAGGCATTGGAAACATTCAAACAAGTGTTGAACAGTTTTGGTGAACAGTCGGAGATGATGGAGATGCACAACGAAATGGCCGAAAAGAGACTTCATGCTGCGTTTATGAGTTTGGGCGCTAGGGAAAACGAGCTTCGCAGGTTTCTCGATGCACTTGCTTATCAATGCATTGCTTTTCCCCATAATAAGCGGCTTACAGAGGCGAAAGAGGCTCTTGTGAAGCGTCTTCGGCAGCCTGACGTCAACAAGCTCGGTTGTGTTCGAGACTTTCTCTTCTTCTTCAACGAGATGGCCGAAATGGAATACCATCATATCAACGGCCTTTTCTGTGCCGTAATCTGCCTGCTCATCGAGTGAGTCAGTAGGTGAATTCCCTTCTGCCTCCAATATGATCTCTTGGAATCGTAGAGTTTGTTGAATGTCTAATTCGTCTACATATATACACTAACGAAGGCTCTTTCTCACCTGGGTGCCACGGAGAATCAGCACTAGCTTGACTGATCCAGACAACAACTCCTCCTTGAAGTAGAACAAGAACGCCGCCGTGGTGATCGACTGGAACAACTTAATGCCCAAGCCACGGTACAATCCCTCCAACCCTTCATCCGTCACGATCTTGCGGATTTCCTGGTACATGGAAAGCTTGACCTCTTCCTCGCCGGACTTCTCAGACAATTGCTTCTTCTTCACGTGCATTCTCGACTTCAACGTGATGTAAGGGTAAGTCAACGTAGTGGCGACGAGCTTGCCAAAGGCGCCAATGAAGAATGCCTTGCCACCAGTGAACGCTTTAACGCCGTTGGCGGCAATGATGATATTCTTGATCTGCTCAAAGATGGTGTACTGAATAATTGGATTGATCACCAACACCAACGCAGGAAAGACACCGGCAAAAAGGGTTCCCAAACCGTCCTGTTCAACAATCTCCAAAATAGCCTTGACAGTAGACCCACTCAGAGCGCCGTGTTCCTTCGCCTTGGTCATCATTCTGGTGTTAGCGACCCAGAAAGGGTTGGTGCCCACTACGGTGATGGCACCGGCAATTGCACCCGTGATGATCGACTGGAAAGTCGAAAGACCGCTTCTTTTAAGCTTGGCCGCCTTGTTCGCTTTCAAAAACACGTTCAGCGTGAACTCGTAGAAATAGTAGTAGATGAACTGCGAAAGGGTGATACCGTACAAAGCCAGCTCAAGTCCCGAATAGAGACCCAAGATGCCCTTTTCCTTCAATATTTGCTTCGTGGCTTCTACCGAAGACGTCTTTTTGGAATCCTCTTCCTTCGTCTTCTTGGTTGTCTGGGCCAATGTCGATAATGTCACCAACGGGTAAGTAACGATCATAGAAAGAGCGCCTCCGCCGGCACCAGCAATAGCGTGTGCGATCTCGTCGTTGTCAGACATTATTCAGTGTAGCCAATAAATAAGGTGATTGTAGTAAATTCTAAAGCGTGTAAAAAGAAGCAAAATCTGGGGTATGGGGTAGATATATATATGATTCGCGAATGTTGATGCCAATAAACGGGTGCGAAAAGAGAAAAAGAATGTAGACAGGTTGGACTAGTATACACGAGCCGAGGATTCTGGTGGTGATCTAGGCTTAAGTGAATAATATCATGAAAGTGGGTTATACACATTAAGCTAGACAAGCTGTTTATTGGAAACTCTCTTTTATTTTTTCTCTTCTTCTCTCCATAAAAGCACCTGCTCAGTATGGGACCCACGGGTACCGTGGATAGAGCGTGTTACAAGGTTTTCACATGCACCCCCGCAAGAGGCCAGAAAGGTGGACAGTTGAATTTTGATCGTGTTGATCTTTGATAAACTTGACGATCCTGAAGGTGTTTGTCGATGATGTAGAAAATTTTTAGGTTTGTGATGATGTTATTTAAGCTGCTTTTAATGGACAACCTAGAAGGTGCACAGACCTCAAATGGGTCAAGGAGACAAATAGAACTGAGGATTGAGGAGTTATGGCAAAGGAAGTTCAAGATTCCGGAAGACTTAGCTGCTCAGTTTGTTTGGTTTCTTGTTGGCGTAGTTCATTGTGTTTTGTGCTGCTTTGGATAGTTTTGCAACCATTTAGAGAGAGTAGATAGCATGGACACAGACTGAAAGTGTGCAATCGCTTTCTACTTTTATGCTCATTGATTGAGCTTTTGTACTGCTCGGCAGCCTCTGTTCTTGAGATTAGGGTCTTAGATGAAAAGCTGGTACATGCAATGGAGATATTTGCGGTAAGACTGAACCTTTCCATGAATTTCGTAGGAGAATACGATGTAAGTGTCCACAGTTTGGTTTCTGTCAGCTTAATCAATTATTTTAATTGGTTTTGTAGAGGAATAAGACACATCTTGTCAGGTTTATCTCCAGCTTCTTGTTTCTGGTTTCTCATTAGGTTACACCGATGTACATTCAACATTTAATTAATAGGATCCAACAAAAACGTTCAAGGCTAGAGTTCTGGAAGTTGAAAACCCTTGCTGAATGCTACAGCCTTAAAGAGACCATGGAATGCAGCTTCTCTACTATCTTGCCCATTCAATTTCGAGCTCATTTTAATTGAGGTGAATAGCATTTCCAATGGACCTAACTTAGCTGAGTGATGCAAAAGACCACTACGTGTACCGTAATGCTCTCATTCCATGTCTTTAAGATCGATAATACTCAATTTAAAGACCCTTGTGCACCAAGTAAAACTTTAATGCCTACGAATCCTCATCTAGTTCTCCTCCATTTCTGTCCATACTTGGACACTATCTATTTACACGCTGTATCAACTCGTACTCTCCTCGATCAATTGTGCTGTCACCGCCTCAAGCAGATTCTCGCCCTTCAAGAGCTTCTCCCTGATAAACTCCTCTGCCAGTCTCTTCCCATGAACGTACGCCACGGCTCCTACAAGGGCATACATCATGTGTGCACTGACTTTCATCTCTCCGCTCTGCTCAAACGTCAAGGAGTGATTGTGCAGTTTCCAGAACATGTTCTTGTTGAGGTTATGCTGCTTGGCGAAAAGCCCCAAGCTCGTTTTCCCGCCTAGTTCTTTGGCAATGGGCGTACCCAACACATCCAAATTTTTGCCGTTTATAGCATTCTTGTTCGTAGTTTCCTGCTCAATGACGTGCTTCGCCAAGAAGAGACTCATCACCTTCAGGCCCATTACCACTAGTTTTTCGTTGTATGCTTTTATACCATTTCCAAACGACTTATGCGTGATTACTTGACAAGCCATTTCTTCTGGAATACTGTAATTGGCCAAAAAACTCTTCACTGCACTAGTCGCTTCACTGGAACCGTATTCGAGCCCCAGGTGTGTCTTGAACGCTTCTTTGGGGTCTCGACGGAGCCCAGCTACTCGAGGGCCCGTATGCAAATATATCGACCGGCATGCCGGCTTCAGTAAGGTTTTCGATGCTGCTCGTAAGCAAGCTTTATCCACCAACATGGGAGATTGTTGGTATATGGCAGGTATCACTATAGATCTGAGTCTCAGTAAATTTTTTTAGTAGTCAAACTATGTTGGAAAGTAGCGTTGCTTGTATGCACTACGCTCACCGTTACTACTCACAAGAGATGGGCATCTCACTCAATCTACAAGATACTGTTTTGCAGAATAGATGGATATTTTTAGAATCTTAAGTCGGGGCGCTGCTCTCAAGACGAGTAAATCTGCCACGGCAGATTTTTCGGGAAACTCTCATAAGGAAAAAACTGAGAAAGATCCTAGCTCCATTCAGGCTGATGTTGATAGAGAAACCGATTTCTTTAGGACAAAAACCCATAAGAAAAAGCCAGAAGAAACAAATCAACCCGAAAAAAAGACCGAAGCTGAGGAGCCTCCAAAAGCTGTCATCACAAACTCAGAAGAAGCAGCAAAGTTTCGTAAATCTGCAGGTTCTAAAGTGTCGGGCCACGATGTACCTTTACCCATTGGCTCATTCGAAGACCTTGTGTCTCGTTTCCAAATAAACAAAAGACTACTACACAACCTTCTAGACGCTGAGTTTGTTGAGCCCACGCCGATCCAGTGTGAGGGGATCCCTGCAGCATTAAATGATAGAGATCTTATTGGGTGTGCACCTACAGGTTCCGGTAAGACGTTGGCATTTTTGATCCCGATGATCCAGACTCTTTTACAGACTGCTCCACAGAAAAACAAGAAAATCAGAGGTCTTATTATTGCTCCCACAAATGAGTTGGCATCGCAGATATTTCAACAACTACAAGTTCTCACAAAGGGATACAAAAACTTGCCTAGTGCTATTCTTTCGCGACAAATGGCCACAAGGCTTCAGGATGGAATTGTGTCTTCTACAAAATATGCCATTATAGTCTCCACGCCCTTGCGTCTTCTTGACATTGTCAAAAACGGTCACGCAGACTTAACCACTGTGGAACAACTAGTCATTGATGAGGCCGATAGGCTTTTTGACAAGGGCTTTGTGGAGCAGACAGATGCTCTTTTGGCCAACATGACAAACCCCAAGTTGCGGAAATCTATATTCTCGGCCACAATCCCATCCGGTGTGGAGGAACTTGCAAATTCGATCATGAGAGACCCAGTCCGAATCATTGTGGGCCACAAAGAGGCAGCTTCCCTGAATATTGACCAGAAATTGGTGTTCACGGGAAGTGAAGACGGCAAGCTCGTGGCCATCCGTGAAATGCTACAGAAGGGCGAGTTCAAGCCTCCTGTAATTATATTCTTACAGAGCATTACTCGTGCGAAGGCGTTATTCCACGAATTGCTCTATGACAAGTTGAATGTGGACGTTATCCACGCAGAAAGGACGCCAAAACAAAGAGACGAGGTGATTAAGAGGTTCAAGAACGGTGACATCTGGGTTCTCATCACTACTGACGTTTTAGCTAGAGGTGTGGACTTTCGAGGCGTGAATCTCGTTATCAACTACGACGTTCCACAAACTGCACAAGCATACGTTCACAGAATCGGTAGAACAGGCCGTGGTACTAACAAGGGCAAAGCGGTGACGTTTTTCACGAAGGAGGACACTCAGGCCGTGAAACCGATCGTGAACGTGATGAAGCAGTCAGGATGCTCCGATGGCTACAGTGATTGGATGGAGAACATGGGCAAATTGTCTTATTTTGACAAGAGGAAAGTCAAGACACAGCAGATTGAGAGAGCAGGTATCAGTACAGTGCCGAAGATTGTAAAGCAAAAGAGGAAACAGCGGCAAGAGATGATTGAAGCGTCCAAGAGGAGAAAACAGCAGAGCAAAAAAGGGGGAGATGACAATTGAGCATGAGAAGAAATTATATACTTAAGTTTTTGAGCAAAAGGCTCACATAATGCATTATTCACACTGACTGGACATATGAAAGTAGAGGAAGATCAATGAAACGAGACCTTTTTCACCTCTTTCCCTTCCTTTCAGTATTCTTGCACCACTTCGACTACGACTACAAATGTATTTGTTCTGAATATATTTACCGTCTAGGAAAACCCAATTATACAAAGCTAGATGCAGAAATGTACAGATACACCGTTGAGCAGCGTCTTATCTAAGAGACGCCATTTAGTGGTGGTCACCGTGTGGAACAGGGTAGCCAAACAACGATCTTCTGCCAATAATCTCGCCCACAGAGAAGAAGGCCAAGATGTGGACAGAGTAGATACCCAATTGGGTCAAGTTCTGCTTGTTTGGCTGGAATTTCGAAACAGCCTCCAAAGCAGCCTTCTGCTCAGCAGGGGACTTCAAGAAGTTGAAGAATTGATTGTACACCTGCTTAAACTGAGCCTGGGATGGAGGAGCAAGGCCTTCTTGCTTGTAGACGATCTTGCCGACCTCGGCGCCGACTTTAGTCCAGTAAACGGCGCAGTTAGCGAGCTGAGTAGATTTGGTCACGGCAGAGTTGAAGAGACCTGTGGCTTTGGATACGATAGCAGACATGACTGTGTGGGTAGAAGCTGATGGGGGACTGTTTTGTAGAGTGCAGTTGATTCCTCGAACCGCTTTTTTTCATTTTCTGGGCCAATGGTGAGGGCTCGTTTGACTGCATGCAGGCGAAGAATGGATACTTGAAAGCAGAATGGGAAAGTGGAACAACCTCTCGGTGTGATTACTCAAAATTGATGGAGGAAGTTGTTCGAGCTCTCAAGTCAATTGGGCTTGGGTTGCTAGCATTCTCGAGTTGAGTGAGGCGAAAATGGTGTGAAATTTGTAGTTTACATATTGGCTGCGAAAACCAGTCTGTACCCATATATGGAAGGCATGGGTGGTGGTCGTATCAAATCCCAGTTACCCACAGAATAATAGTGGAAAAGATTTTGAAAGGTACGACGTTTCATTATTACCTATGCCAGAAGAATACTCTGTTGATTGTAGTTGTATGCCAAAATTCGCAATTCCATATCGCAAAATTTGGACTATTGTGTCACTTCAGCTATCCCAATTGCATGGTTGGTTTGTATAGTGTTCCCTGGTTGCCTACACGTTCATACCCATACCATTCATTAAAGCAAACCTTATATCAGCACCGTATTGAAACGATCAGGCCATATCATCGGAGCCACAAGACTCCATCCGTAGAGCACGTAGCAGAACCATGAACTGATGATCTTGATCCAGCTTGAAAAATACGTTCTGCCGACGGGCACAAAGTCACCCACATCGTCCTGCTTGACATTGACAGTGAGCAACGTGGCCACATACTGTGTGGCCAAAAAGAATATGATGTGGAAAATCGTATAGTTATATTTCACCAGGTGTTTCTCGTCATCGGAGCCGTTTCCTCGACTATCTTCCTCGTACAAGTCCACTTGCTGTAAGGCACTTTCTGGCAACGAGCCTTCGTTGACCGCCTGGCGAATGGCCTCGTACCTCATCTGGCTTCGTTCCGAGGGTTGTGTCGACACATGCTCTACGGCTGCAGCGCCCTCAGTGTCGAAGAACGAAGAGTTAGCGGCTCTCGTGGTGGTGTACGCCAAAGCGACAAAAGTGAAGAGTGCACCCAAAACAACACTTAACGTCCTTGTGCCTCTGGACCTCACCAAGGGGTTGCACATCTTGTCGTCAGGTTCCGAAACGACAGCACTGAGAACCAAGTAAGTGCAGTAAAATACCACCATAGAGGCTTGAGCTAAACCAGCGTTGGGGTTCAGCTCCTGAATGCTTTGGTTCACTGACATGCCTGAAATGATCAATGAAAGTATCAAATTAATCGTGATGGCCGCCTGGTTCATGCTGCAGCCCTTCATGGCAAAAAATACGTACATGACGATGGTCAACACAAGACTGACAATGTACATGCCCAAGGTGCCGCCAATAAGAAGCTTCTTCCACAATCCAGCGTTGTATTCATCCTCACCGGTAAGTTCTTCTAGTTCGATTTTTTCTAAGCATTTTTCCGCCCATGCATGAGCGAAATCAACAAGCAACACCAAGCCAATTCCCAAGAAAATCGTGGAGAAAATGATGGCGATGTGGTTACCGTAAAACACGAAAAACGAGTCCGGAATAAGCACGAAATTAATGAAAATGAAAGCTATCCACGTGAAAACTTTGATCTTCCAGCACCCATTCTGAATCACCGCCCTTGGGTTCTGTGTGGACCGCACATTGACAAGCAAGCCGGCCAAAATAAGGTGCAACGTGCCCAAGGCCAAATTGATCCGATACACGGAAGTGAAACTGATACACTGTTTCCCGTCAGGCCCGCAGCGATTGTTTATAAACCCAAAAGTTGCTTTCTCGAGCCGATGCACTATAAACGGCGAAAGCGCAATCCACGATACAATCGAGTTGACCACGAGCAACAAGCCGTAGGTGATTCTCGTCATAATAGCCGAGTTGAATGTTCCGCCAATCAGAGAGCAGAACGCCAGGCATGCTGCAGCACCACAGCAGGATGCCAACGTCAGCGCCCCCGCCAAAGGGAGAGAGACCAAAGCGCCCATATCGTAGAAACTGAGTAACTTGTTTGGAGTGGAGATAAGATATTGTGGAGTTGATGATGCCAGTGCGAAAGTGGTCTAGGAAGGAAGGATGTGAGGAAGACAAGCTGGTGTAGGCTCGGGAGAGAACAATAGAAGAGAAGATGTTGATAGGGATGTGGTTTTACTCGTTATGTTTGCTTTGTGTTTCTGGGTAGAATGTGGATCTTTTTCTCTAATTCATGTTTCATATTGAACAGAACTAGGTTTGTTTGCCTGCGAAACCAACATAAATCTAAGAGAGAACAGGTCAATCCAATGGTATTGAAAACAGTATTTTCCTGAAGTATGAGCTTGTTTTGATCTGATGAAAACCAATGATCAGAAAGAACTATTTAATAAGGCCATAAGTTTTGATGGTGTGAGGTCTGCCTAGCAAATGGCTGCGAAAAGCATAGCTTGGTGACATTCAGTAGCCTCCACGCAACGACAACACCAAAAGGGCCAGCAATTGGAGCCTGTTTTAACTAAAATTTTCAATAAACCTGAATCTCCATACTTATCATGTTTTGTGGATCCTCTATGCCTCTGTCTACAAGGTGACACCTACACCCGTGCACCGCATACATTGAAGGCTCATCAGGCTCATCTCCAGAGAGATACCATCAGATAGGCTCCTTTAAAATGTCGTTTCGTAAAAGAGCAGAACCGCTTGCTCCTGGCAGAACTCCCATGGGAGCTTCTCCATTGGTTTCTGGGAGAGCTCCTTTGGGTGGGCGGGTCCCCATCACTGGTGGATTGAACAGAGCACCTCCAACGTTAGCTCAGGCAAAGAAACCAGAGTCTCTGGACATAGTTTCGGCAAACCCAGGGGTTCGTCCCTCATCTTCAACCTCAGACCCTACAATCTCAACGGGATGTGCTGACTTGGACAGAATCCTAGCCCATCAAGGGCTCCCGTTGGGCCACTCACTTCTAGTGGAGGAATCTGGATCGACAGACTTTGCGTCGGTGTTGCTACGGGCATTCGCTGCGCAGGGGATTTTCCATGATCGTTTAGAGAAGGACAAGAGTTTCTGTCATGTGGTTGTTGTTGGTGCTCCAGAAGCGTGGATCAATGATCTCCCAGGCGAGTACAAAGGCGGCAGTAAGGAACAAAAAAGAGCGAAAATTGCTGCTGACTCTTCGAAGGTCAGTGTGCTGAATATGGCAGACAAAGACTTGAAGATTGCTTGGAGATACGGCTTGCAGAAAAAGGGCAATGGTGCTGCAGAGGAAGAGAAGCCCAATGATACGGTGTATGAGCATTATACTACACAGTTTGATATCACTCAGCGTCTTGTTCCTGGCGCCAGCTCTCAAGAGGTTTCCTTTGTACCTCTTCTGGCGAATTATCAGAGTATCGTATCGCACATAAGGAAGATTGTGCAGAAGCAGATCGAAAACCTGCCTGCCAAGGTTGTTCGTATAGTGGTGCCTGGTTTTCTCAACCCGTCGATTTACCCACCATCAGCATCGGCATCGACGTTCATTGTTCCATTATTTCATTCATTGCAGTCGCTCTTGAGAACGTTCTCCAAGAACGCTGCTCTCATAGCGTCTATCCCATTAGACTTGTACCCTAGAGAATCTGTGTTAACACTGTTGTTTGAGCAGTTTGCAGACGGGGTTGTCTATCTTCAACCTTTCAATCAGGAGATGGAAGCTCTACTCGAGAGAGCTTATAAGAACGAGCCGAGCAAAATCCAGCAGGGTCTCGTCAACGTCATAAAGGTGCCTATTCTATCGGCCAAAGGTATGATGATGATCAGGGACGGAGAATATGCCTTCAGAAATGGACGCAAAAGGTTCGCAATCGAGGAATGGGGCATTCCAGTGGACGATACCGAGGAAGAGGAGCCTCAAACAAAGCAAAACATTGATTTTTGAGAAAGTCACCGCTAGCTCTTCCGGTCCCTCTCTAGCAAAAGGTGAACATCTTTCTGGAGTTTTTGCACAACCTGTCGAAGCTGGGCTACCTCGTCTAGTGTCCGTTGTTGTGTCTCTTTTGAGTCCTTGAGCTGAGCTGCTGTCGTTGAGAAGGTCGTCGCTACTTTATCCAAAGCGCTTGCCATTTGCGCTAGTATTTCTTGAGTCAGCGGGCCGTCATCTGTCCCTGTCGCTGTTGTATCTGTCGTTGCCGAAGTCGAAAGCCGGGGCATATCTGAAAACGTGACTGTCTTGGATGGACTTGATTGGGGCTCGTTGGGCTTTTGTCTCTTTTCTCTAAAACCTTGTTCCAACTGTGCAATCTGTCTCCTCCTATCTGGGGAGCCGCTTCTCCGTATGGGAGAAACCGATTTCAGAAGCTGTGGGGAAGAAAACTGTTTTCTTGGGGAGCTCATTTTACAGCTTTCTGCGGTTGTTCTTCTTTTTGTTAACTCTCACAGTTATCTTGTTTTTTGCTGCATTGTGATACCTGTGCGTAAGCGAAACGCGCTTTAGAGATGCACAACAACGCTTTGCAGCAGTGATGGGAGAAAACGGGAGTCTGAAGAAATAATTTATTGAGAGATCGAACTTTTCAATTGCTTCGATTTTTTTTTTTTTTTTTTTTATAAGGGCTTCAACAGTTTGGGGCAACACGTGTAGATCAATCTCATCTACATCGTTGGCTATATTCCCAGATTTTTCGCAGCCATTTATTCAGCCAGCCTGATTAGTGTGATCGATTCCCAACGCAGAATGGACCTATATCAAGCGAGCCTGTTGGTGTGTATTATCAATCATGAGTTGGAGCACTAATGGGGAAAAAAGTCGTTGTCCACCGTACGTATTCCTGTGCCAGAATGAATAATACAGTGGCGGGGCCATAGTTCAGTCGAACACGGGATGACCAATATGCTTTTTACAAATGAGCTCCTTCTTCGAAGGAATCGTTCTCTCATTCATGAGAAAGGATCCAGGCGTGAGATACTTATATACTTTCTGTTCAATGCACCATCAGCATCTCCCTCAGACTCAATGGATCCCAAATGCAACGCTAATTTATTCTTCTTACTTGTCTGTCCAATACTAGAAACCACCTCCTTTATTGCGGGAATATGGCTGCGAAAAGTCTGTCAACATCAGCACTCCTTGCAAATTCTCACCACCACTCTCTAACAACAAGTTGTGGGATTTCAATCATTCTAATCAACGCTTTAGACAATCCCAAATGTATCGTTCATTGTTCGTTATTCTACTTCCATTGACCGGATCGGTATCTCAACGCAGACACCCGTGCCTCTCTCATATCAAGTGTACCCGGGAGTCTGACAAACTTTTAAAACGGCCACTTGCAACTAGCACATAAAATGAACTGGTTTGTTTCATTTCTACTAGCTGTATTGTATGCGTCGTTTTCCTATGCGTTCGACTGCTCGCTGAAAGAGCTCCAGGGATACGATTTGCAAGGTTTGAAAGGTGTATACTCCGCGTCGAACTCGAGAAACACTCCTCCTTCTAAGACTACCATCGACTGGCTGATTGCTGTTTGTGAAGACCTTTCGCTGGTTTCAGATTGCGATAAAGACGCTGACATCTGTGGCAAAAAAACCATTGTCAATGGCGACAAGAGCTTGTTAGCTGAAGTCTACAACTTCAAATACAACCCGCTGACTGCTATAAGAAAGTTGGGTAACAATGGCGACGAAGGTTTCGCCATAGATTACGATCTCGTTTGGGGCGACGATAACAACCTTCGTGCCAGCATGGTGTTCATGTGTGTGCCGGAGAAAGAGGCTACCAAAGAGTTTGAGTCTCGTTGGGATAACAGGTGGCTCACGACGACAATCAAATCGGATAAGGCTTGTCTCAAGGCCAACAGAAAGCCAAACCCGGGCAGTGGCAACGATAATGGCGAGTCGTGGGGGTGGTTTACGTGGATCTTCATTTTCATGGTACTTTTCCTCAGTATCTACATCATCGGCGGTGCATGGTTCCAGTACAATAAGGGCAACGCCATCGACTTCCTGCTGGCGTTGAAGGAAGTGTTGGAGAATTTTGTTGATCTTTTAAGAGGATTGCCTGTATTCATTAAAGAGATCATTGAGAAGTTCACCAGAAACGGTAATCGTGGCGAGTACTCTGCCGTCTAAGAAGGTGTTCTTAAGGTACGCAGCGAGCGCACTCGGGGTCGGCTCAATAGTTAAGCACAGCTTCGTTAATAAACTTATTTTATTGAGATGCTTGTTGGAAGCAAGGCAAGCACCTGCAAGAGGCTGTAGGCACCAGAATAGCGTCAAACGCAGGATTCCACATCAATGATCCTCCAATTGGTGAAAGACTTAAGTTTTCACTGTCTGTGACATGGCTTGGTTTGGTAATACTAGTCAGAAACACTTATTTGAGTCCACGAATATACATTGTATAGATAACAGAAATGGCTGCGAAAAGTATGTACGCCTGGCCGCTCTGGAGAATGATCAAGATGGGTAATTGCAAGCACCTTGCTTAAAAGACCATAATAGCTTGATAAACAACTCCGGCCACTTATCAGAACTGTGGAATTTTATTAAGTCATATCGACCTTCCTGGTGATAACTTGAAGACCAGTTTCACCCACTATTGTATGTACCCATTTGGTCAATCCGATAATGGCCTACAAAAATGAAAATTTCTCAAGCGTCTTGCAGCGTCACTTCCACATAAATATCGCCTCAATTCCCTCCTCATCCTACTATTCGTCTCGATCCCTCTGTACTTATCCCCAGCGCCCTTTCCGAGTCACCTGCACTGACGACTCTGAATCGCAGCCATCAAAATCGCTCTCATTACACACATCTACACTTACTTATTCCACCCCCAACTTCTTCGTAATGTCCACGGTGACGTCCAAAATAAGAAGCTTGGCCCCTGGCGAGCGGTTCTGCTCGTTCGAGTTCTTCCCGCCGAAAACAGACGCCGGCTTCCGCAACTTGCTAGCGAGATTATCCAGGATGATGGCCCTAAACCCGCTTTTCCTCACAGTGACGTGGGGTGCTGGCGGTTCCACGGCAGAAAAATCGCTTGATTTGGCTGCAACGTGCCAGAAGGAATTGGGAGTCACCACTGTCCTCCATTTAACTTGCACAAACACCAATAAGGAGATCATCGAGGATGCGCTCCAGAGAGCTAGAGCAGCTGGCATCAAGAACATTCTTGCCTTGAGAGGAGACCCTCCTAGGACAGAGGAGTACTGGACACCCAATTGCGATTTTTCCAGTGCTGTGGATTTGGTGCGATTCATTCGTCAAAATCATGGAGACTATTTCTGTATTGGTGTTGCTGGGTACCCAGAGGGCCATGTGGAGGGAGCAGATGCCTCGCAGCAGGACCCACGGAAGGACTTGCCGTACTTGGTGGAGAAGATCGAGGCTGGCGCCGACTATGTGGTGACACAGCTTTTCTTTGATGTTGATAAATTTGTGGCTTACGAAAAGTTGCTCAGGGAAACCCCCCAGTTGAAGAACGTCATCCTAATACCTGGACTCATGCCCATCACCACATATAGAGTGTTTGTAAGGGCCACGAGGTTGTCGCATGCAAATGTTCCCAGGGACATTCTCAGTAAGTTGGATGCTTTCGCTAATGATGACGATACTGTCAAGACCATTGGTCTTGATGTGTTGACCAAGATGATTTCAGAGATCGACCAGCGCACAGAAGGTCGTATTCGTGGCTACCATTTCTACACGCTCAATTTGGAAAAGGCCGTAGCCTCCATCATCAATAGGCTGCCTGTTTTGCAGAACATGATTTCTCATAATAAGCTGGTGGAGCACGATGACGCCGTGGCGTCGGATTCCGACGAGGAATTTGCTCCACCTATGAAGAACGGCAGAAGAAAATCATCTGTCAACGAAAACCAAGTCGCCGTTCCCGACGACGCAAAGAGAGCTTTGGTGTCGAAGGCGCTCTCCAAAGACCCAAAATCAATTGTAGATATCTCAACAGGAAAAGGTGCCTTGGGTAAGGACGCTACATGGGATGAGTTCACCAACGGTCGTTTCGGTGACTCCAATTCTCCTGCTTACGGTGAAATCGACGGCTACGGTCCAAACTTGAAGCTTCACACGAACAAAGAGGTCGAAGAGACATGGGGTAATCCAGAGTCTACCGCCGATATCACAAGAATTATCGTTGACTATTTATCTAACAAAATCAACGTCCTCCCATGGGCTGACAGTGAGCTTTCGCCTGAAACAGGTTTGATTCAGGAGGAGCTCTTTGAGCTTAATGAGCGAGGTTGGTTCACGTTGGCATCTCAGCCAGCTGTAAATAACTGCAAATCAAGCGATAAGATATTGGGCTGGGGTCCTCCTAACGGACACATTTTCCAAAAGCTGTTTGTGGAGTTTTTCATTCCCAAGAAGCAGTGGAAAGATGAGTTGTTGCCTCGCATATCCAAGCAAGTTGAAGAAAAAACCATCACATACTATTGCGGCGATGCTAGTGGCCACATCTCGCTGAACTTGCCTATTGGCAAAGGCAAAGATAGCAATACTAAGTCTGCAGTCACCTGGGGCGTGTTCCCACTGAAGGAGGTGTTGCAGCCCACCATCATCGACTACGAGTCGTTTAAAGCATGGAATGAAGAGGCATTTTTGTTGTGGCTCGAGTGGGCTCGCTGTTACAGGAAAGATTCCAAGTCGTACCAGTTGTTGAACGACATATACAACAACTACTACTTGGTCAGCTTGGTGCACCACGACTTCACCGACGAGTTTGTCTTGTGGACCACATTGCTCAGCGACTGACTACCCACTGCACATTACAAGCTCTAACGTCTAAGTGTTGAGCTGCCTCTCCATTACATCGATGTACTTCTCCACGACGCCGGCATTGAGCTGCTTTGCAAGAGACAGATTCTCGTCGTGGCCCAAGTACTCGCAAGAACTAGCCGTGAGACAGACTACCCCGTTGTACACTTTAGTGCCTGACTTTAGAACGAGCTTTCCGCCCAATGGGACTGGAAGTGGCGTACCTGTGTTGGAGGCCTGTGAGTGAAGAAATGGTAATTTGTCGATTTCAATTGCGTAGAAGTAGTTTTCACTCTCATCTCGGAGCGTAAGCTTGTACGTCGCCGATGCTGACATCTTCTTGGCCGCTTTATCCTCGGGTGACTCATCCAAGTCGATGCCGTAAATCACTGGCCGGTTGACGTGTTCCATTCTTTCAAACGGCGCCCTGTTGGGATTATGATAGTACTTCCATTCTTCCAACCGCTTTTCCTTTGACTCAGACACGTCCTCCACAAAGACCACGAAGCAAGTCAATGCCAGCGTAAGAGTTACTTCTCCTTTTTTCGCATACTCTTCGGGCCGAAAGGTCATAGATTGAGTTCGCGTACCCAGGACTAGTAGTAGTAGTAGTAGGTTGGCGATAATGCGGAGGCTCGATGCTGCCATACAAATCGGTGCAGGTATCACCAACCTACAACCTTATTCAGGGCAAGCGGTGTTTCTGTATTTTAACTCCATAAAGCTAGAAGGGCCATAATGTCCTCGTTGTTTGTGCCTGAGGATGAAGAATATGACGACAAGCTGGAGTCTCTTTTTGTTCCTGACGTTGATGATGGCAACAATGTCAACGCCGCTGATATTGTTGCTGCTAGAGAAGCTGCAACTAATGACAATGAGAATTCTGAACCCACAGATAACGGAAACAAAAGACTGGAAGAGGAATATGTGGAGCCGGAAAATCAGCCAGAGATATCAATTGAACGAACAAAGGCGTTGTATGAACGGACTATGAGAGAGGCAGAGGAAGGATCCATTCCCGTGGTGAGAGAGGAGAAGGAAGAGAACTTGGCGATATACGAGTCCAGAGAGGTCTGTTGCATGTTACCGTTGCGTTTTTATCAGGAAATCGTAGAGACGATGTTGTCGAAAGACGGGCTCCTAATATTAGGTAGGGGCCTCGGCTGCGAAATCGTTACTGCCAACTTGCTCTTTGCGCTAAGTCTGCCGTCGGTGACGTTGGAGACTGGCAAAACAGTCACGAAAAAAAGGTCATTGGTGATTTTATTGGGTGCTGGTGAGGAAGAGATTGTTAAATTGAACGACCTTTTAGTGGAACTACGTTGGATGAACGCAGTGGCTGGGAACGAAACGAATACAGAAAGTGAGTGGGAACCGGCATTGCGTGCTGTCAGGGGCTCTGATTTGGCCAACACAACGAAAAGAAGAGAAATGTACATGAAGGGCGGTGTGCTTAGCATCAGTCTGCGAATCTTAGTGGTGGACATTTTGTCTGGAGTGTTGAAGCCTCAGGATATTACGGGCATTTATTTGCTTCATGCTGAAAAGGTCAGAGAAACCCTGAACGATTCGTTTATTGTCAATTTGTATCGAGATCAGAACGACTGGGGCTTTGTTAAAGCTGTCTCAGACGAGCCGGAGTCGTTCACTGGCTTCACTCCCTTGGCAAGCAAGTTGAAATATCTTCGACTTACCAATGTCTTTCTATGGCCACGTTTCCACGTGGAAGTGTCATCTCTGTTGATGCTAAGGTCACATAGCCTGCAAGAGAAAAGAGGAACCGTCACGGAAGTCAATGTAAAGCTTTCAGCGAAAATGGCAAAGATACAAAGTGCTATTCTCTCATGTCTTACAGCTTGTCTTCAGGAACTCAAAAGGCACAATCCTACTCTCGACACCGATTATTGGGATGTGGAGAATCTTCACGATAGTGATTTTGTTACTCGTGTTCGGCTTTCACTCGAGTCACAATGGCATAGAATCTCGTGGACTTCCAAGCAGCTTGTTTACGACTTGGCTACTCTAAAGGAGCTTCTTCTGAGTCTTTTACGAGATGATTCGTTAACGTTCTACCAGCGTGTTCAGGGTATCGTAGACACCAATATTCGCTCCTCTGGAGCTGGTACGATGAATGCCACATCGATGAGTCCTTGGCTCATGATGGACGAAGGTACCACAATCACCTCATATGCAAAAGAGAGGGCCCTCGGTAGAGTCACTGTGGCAACTGGCAATGTCGAAGATGACATCGAGAAAGCAAGCAATGTTCAAGGCAAAGTTGAAGTCTACAATCTCGAGGAACTTCCAAAATGGGAGCAGCTTGTGATTCTTGTGGATGACATAATACATGAAAGGTCGATGTCTAATACAAAAACAGAAGGGCCGATACTTATTATGTGCTCCTCAGGTAGAACGGCACAGCAGTTGTCGTCCATTTTGGCGAAGGCCAAAAAGAAGGTGCACGAGCAAACCGGGCGTAAATGGTTTTCTTGCAAGAGCTACATGGCAGGGAGATTGCGTGAGTATCTACAATGGAAAGAGCTCATATCTTTAACCAAAAAACTCACAACCGAGCTATCAAAAGACGATGAGGACAGCAAGGAAAATGCCTCCGAATCTGGAGGCGAGCTCAATACAAGTAAGACTTTTACAAGAGGCAACAATGTTCCTCGAAGCAAGCGTCGCAGAACTAGAGGAGCAGCTGCTGTTGCGAATGTGGCTCGTTTGTACTCTGGTAGTGATTATGAGAAGACGTCGGGCCCTGTCGACTTAGAGCAGGATATTGTTGATCGTTTGGAGCAGGACATCAAACAGGAAATCGATAGCAACGATGAGCTCGAGGAAAGCGAGGTGATGGAGGTCGACAGAGAGCACGAAGAAGCGGACGACAGGTTCATGGCAAACCCGTTTGAAAACATCCAGCCTCCACACGTAAGAAGATTGGAAGTCGACTTGGAGCATGTGGAGAAGTATAATCAGGTGATCATCGAAACGTACAACGAAACAACCAACGAGATGTTACTACAAGAGCTATGTCCTCTGTACATCATCATGTATGAGCCTGATCTTGCTTTTATCAGAAGAGTCGAGGTATACCACGCCACTAATACTGCTGTTGAGCCAAAAACCTACTTCATGTATTATGGTACCTCGGTTGAAGAACAGACGCACTTGATGAGAATCAGGAAAGAAAAGCTGGCTTTTACTAGTCTCATCAGAGAGAAAGCAAACTTGGGTAAGCGGTTCGCTACGGAACAAGATAACTGGAAATTTCATCTCCGAAAAGCCCAGGTCGTGAACACAAGAATAGCTGGTGGTGCAAAGTTCCGTACTGAGGAAGATGAGATGAGGGTGATTGTCGACTCCCGTGAGTTTCGTTCGTCGTTACCGAATCTTCTCTATAGAGTTGGTATCCAGGTGATACCTTGTATGCTTACCGTTGGTGATTATGTCATCTCGCCCAAAATTTGCATCGAGAGGAAGTCCATTCCGGATTTGATTGGGTCATTCAAGAGCGGACGATTGTATCAGCAATGTGAGCAAATGTTTAGACATTACGATATTCCCACTTTGCTTATCGAGTTCGATGAAAGCAAGTCATTTTCATTCGAGCCGTTTGCAGAAATACGCCCGCCAGGACACAAAGCGACTAATCCGATTGCAAGTAAAATTTCAAAGAAAGAGATTCAGCTGAAAATAACCGAGCTTCTCGTCTCTTTCCCGAAGCTAAAGGTGATCTGGTCGTCTTCACCATACGAAACAGCACAAATCTTTCTAGAGCTCAAGGCCAGTCAGCAAGAACCTGATGTGGAAGAAGCCTTGGCCAAAGGAGTGAACCCAGCGATTTCCACCAGCGAGGGTCCACCTATGTACAATGATGATGCCATTGACCTTTTACAAAGTATTCCTGGTGTCACTAATGTGAATTATACTACCATTATCCTGAGGATCAAGAACATGAAGGATTTTGTCAATCTCAGCAGACAAGAGCTAAAAGATATGTTGGGCGACGAGAACGGCAACAAAGCTTACAACTTTATCAACCGGGTGGTGAGATGATCATGTCAAAGTAACGTCTAAATTCTTTTTTTAGCACTATCGTCTCGCAGCAAGCTTCGGAGTCCCCGCGATTGATCGATATTTACCTTTTGTCAAAATGGGTGCGAAAAGTTGATGCGCCTCACTACCTGTAGCGAGACATCTTTACCAAAGAAGTGAATCAAGTTAGTGAGTTTAAAAAACCTAATGTCCAAAGGCAGGGTCCCCATGGGCCACAGAATGACCAGTTTGGCTTCCGACAAAGGTAACAGAACAAAATACCGCTATCTTGAGTTCAAGTACCTCTACTTCCAGATCCAGAAGCTCATCAATAAGAAAGTGATGCTCAGTTTGAAGTATGAGCAATTGAAAACGCCCGAGATCAGAACGGCCCTTATTAAGCCACTCGTTACCAAACTAGTGGACATGAGCAGACTATCCTCGTTGCACGCTGTGTTCAACTCACAGGTCTCCTCTGGCCAGTATGATATGTACGACACCCCACACTTCACTGCCGTCAACTACGGTTCAGTGTTGCTAGACAAAGGAGCTCAACAGAGCGCTGACTCCTTATCCACAAACCTCATTTACGTGCTTTTGCTACTACGTTATGAATTTATGATACAGATGGAGAGCAACTTCGTCATGTACGATTTGCTCGCCACCAAAGCCAACGTTTGCGAGTTGCTAGCTATCAGAATGCTTCGAGAGTACCGCTCTGCTAGCCGCATCAATATGTTGTTTGTGGACCCCTTGAAGCTTCGACATGGTCACGAGGAGAGCCGAATTTTGAGAGACACCAAGCATTTGGACAGCTTCAATACATTGGAGCTTTCCATTCTCACCAAAGCAAAGAAATTCTTGTCGCAGCCTGTCATTGTGCATATTTTAGAGAATATCTATAACGGTGAGGTTCTTGTTATGGATCAGGCTAGCGGCCACGATGGCAATTGGCTCGATATTTTGGGTGGATCTAATCCCAAGAGGAACAGGGATTACGAGACTCTCTCAAACTCTGACCCCTCCGACACAGAAAAAAATGTCGTGGACTACAAGTACAATCAAGTGACTATCAAGAAAGTGATCTTTAGGTCGCATGTCGTACCAAAGTACCAATCCATCGTCATCAATCTCAAGTATGCATTTCTCACGTTCCTATTCTTTGTGCTTATACTACGTCACAAACACAACTTGAAGGTGGACATGGGCGAATCCATATACAGCAAGGTCTTTTCTCTTGTGTTCTGGACGGTGGCCTTGAGTTTCAACTTCGATAATCTCCAGAAATTTCTTCACATCGAATACAAATTTCTCAAAAAGATTATTTGGACATACTTCGATCTTTTGGTAGTGGGACTTATTGACGTCTCCTTCGTATTGAGAGTGCTCCTTGGCCTGGGAAGGCTCAACCCTGTGGTATATTATGACTTTTTCAGTTTGATTCCTATCCTTCTATTTCCGAGGTTGCTTTCCGTTTTCAACAACTACGAGTTTTTCAACATGATGATTTTGTCGTTTAAAAAGATGTCGCTCTATATGATAGCCATGTTTTCCTTATTTGTTTCTTTGATCTTCGGGTTCTTCTTATGTTTTATCAGTCTCACAATTGACTTGACAGTGTATGAGGTTGCCTTCAGCATGTTGAAATTATTTTTCGGCTTCACTCCAGCAGTATGGGACAATTGGAGTAGATACAACAACTTGGGTCGAGTGGTACAACTTGCGTATTTATTCTTGGTGCAATTTATTGTCGCCACCATTTTAGCCATCGTCCTCAGTAACGTTTTCACCAAGGTGACTCTCACAAATAAGGAAGAATTCGAGTACATGAAAACGACGAACCTTATCATCTATCTAAAGTGGGGGAGACTCAATTACTCAAAGCATCACCAAAAGTCACCTATGTTGATGGCTTTCAACGGTGTCGTGAGTATTTTCAAGCTACCTATAATTGCGACGATATATTTATACGAGATACTTGTGAAGGACGAGAAGTCGTTTTTGCAGAAGCAGCAGCACGACTTGAAGTACTTCACCTTCTTGAGTAAGGAACACGATTTCTACGAGGATAACGATATGATATTGGCAGCGCAGGCGCAAGATGATGATCTGGACGTCAGCACGCTCATGAATTCAAGAAGAGGGTCACATTTTGCAATGCCGTCCAACAACAACATGGCTGGAAGGGCAATCTCGCATGCCTCCAACGCAGTTATCTTCAGTGCCAACGACAATGATACTGCAAGAGATGCGGCTCCTAGGTCAATTCCCAAGCATCTTATTCCTAAACAGTCCATCAATACTCTCGGAGGTCTTCGATACGCTTCTGAGGACCTGGTGTTCCTTGAAGATTACTTGGGAAAGCGATACGGTAAGTTTGGGAAAAAGAGCATGAAGATCAGAGATCGGGAAGTCAGTGGAGAAAGCCTGGGTCAGAGGAAACTGCGTAAGCATGATTTGGCCGCCGTCATGAAGAGACTTGACGAGCTCGAGGCGATAATACAAGAGAAAGGCGGCCCCGGGAGAATCATCAGCAACGATTACATGAGAAGCGCAGGCAATGCCATGTACGATTTGACAGAGGCACTGGTGAACGAGAGACTGGACACGGAGGTGGAGAGCGACGAAGATTCCGACTACTCAAAAGAGCTGTTTGGCACGGTCTGAGACATAGTATAGTACACATTAGCATAGAGTAAAAGTGCCAGCTTGAAAACTTTGTGATTTCCATAACAAAGAGACCGCTACTGGTCATAGGCAACAACTCCACAGCCATTCATTACCCAGAATTAATGAGTTGCTACGAGAGTTTCTTTGAAAAAGAAAAAGGGAAAGGAACATCATTGCAGTGTGTCTCGGTCAGTGTACTGTAGTCAGCATTCCAGCACGGCTCTGAATGGCTGCGAAAAAAACTGTTGCACATGGGTCATGGGTGGATCAAATTCACAAGGGAATCCAACTTACGCGGAGAACCCATGAGACAATGTTATCTCCGGAAAAAAAAAAAGAGAAGAGTCAGAGAAGAAAGAGATCAATGACACCGTAATAATACCTTGGAACATCAGAAATATCAAAAATCGTGTTTCCTCAAACACATCGCCAGTTTCCGGGTGCATCGGGGTGGCCCGGTCTGGCTGGGGTGCGCTCAAATGGCCCCAGTGCTGAATCAGCTGAGCCCGCTGGGTAATCGTACACCGTCCATACTAGGCAGGTCGTACTCGTTCCGACACGGACTCGCACCGGGTCGGAAGAATTGGGCCAAGGAACAAAGATATTGAAATTCCAAAGCTACCACTGAAATGGTCGCATTCGTAAGAACATGTTGGTGTTTTCAAAAATCTCGTAGCCAATCTGGAAGATGAGCTACGGTGGCCCTAGTGGAGGTTGCAAAAAGAAAGTTCCTCGTCCGACCTGCACGCAGCCCCCTCCCCATATGAATAATCCTCGCCCGCTCAGTGGCCCGTTGGGCCAAGCAAGACAGCGCGAACCACTCACGATAATGCGAAACGGGCCGTTCTTTACCTCTTTTCTGGCTCGCTTTTGGAGCCTGTGGTAGGCGATAAAAAGTGCGCACCGTTTCCGCCAGGGGCCCATTTAAACTCGAGGTTTCCCCCAGAGCGCATTTCCGGCAACCCACCAGCCAAGGCTGTTTTTCATACTTGGATTGAAATTTTTTTAAAAAGAGAAAAAAATATCATCAGTTGTGTTGTGAAAGTGTTCCCGTTCCAACACATCTTCTTCCCTTGAGTTACTCCCCTCGCCTATCTCCTCCTGCTGTGCATCTCGACAGGAATTTTTCTCCCTCATCCAATTGACGTTTTCCATTTACAAGTTTTTCTCCATGCCTCACAACACATCTTCTTCTGAAAACATGCCCCAGCTCTCCGTGCCCAACAACCATATCCAGATCGGCGGCAGAAAATCAAAGTTGGCGGTTATCCAGCTGGAAATCGTCAAGGAGCAGATCGAGCACTACCACCGCAACTTGACCTGCTCGGTGTTGGCGCTTCTGACGTTGGGGGACAAGATCCAGAACAGACCGCTCTACTCGTTTGGTGGCAAGTCTCTTTGGACGAAAGAACTCGAGATTTTGTTGTTGGAAGCCGTGGATGAGTACCCCAAGTTGGACTTGATTGTCCACTCGTTGAAGGACATGCCCACAAACTTGCCTGACGAGTTCGAGTTGGGGTGTATTTTGGAGCGTGAAGACCCCCGCGACGCTTTGATTATGAAGCTGGGGCTGTCGTACAAGCTGCTTGACGACTTGCCCCACGGCGCCGTGGTGGGCACTTCTTCCATCAGGAGATCGGCCCAGCTACTCAAAAACTACCCTCACTTGCGCTTTCAGGACGTTAGAGGTAACATATATACCCGTCTTTCCAAACTCGACGACCCAGAGTCTCCTTATGAATGTCTTATATTGGCTGCCGCCGGTTTGATCCGTCTTGGCTTGGAGAACCGTATCACCGCCTGCTTAGACGCTCCTCAGATGTACCATGCGGTTGGGCAAGGTGCTTTGGGTGTCGAGATCAGAAGAGACGATTTGGTGATGCAGCAGGTGTTGAGCAAATTGGAGCACAAGGCTTCTTCCCTCCGGTGCACTGCTGAAAGATCGCTAATGCGTGTTTTGGAAGGCGGCTGCTCGGTTCCCTTGGGCGTGAGCACCAACTACAACGAAGAGACGCAAGAGCTCGATTTCAAAGGCATCATTGTGAGCCCGAACGGCGAGCAGTATGTTGAAGGCGAAATCAAGGGTACTGTGAGAAACAAGGCCGAGGCTGAGCAGATTGGCGAGAAGCTCGCCGAGATCTTGGTGGCCAAAGGCGGCAGAGACATCTTGAAGAGCATCAACTACGAAAAAATCAACCAAAGACCACTGAACGGCGGCAACGGCACTCCGGACGTGAGCACTATTTAAGCTGAGACAGAATCAAGCATACTTCCAGAAATTTTCCTTCTTTTATCGATGGCTTTCAGCCATCAACATCATAATTGCATTAACTTTGCACGATGGCCCACTCGTGGGTTCTACGGGCACGTTGCAGCGACATTTGTACATAGAGCTGCGACGCCTACTTGCATTTGGTTTACAAACATTTATTTGGGTTTTTCCTAGGACGCTTTTGTACTAATGACTATCATGAAATAATATGACATACGGAAGCACAATAACAGATGAAATAGCATGCGTAGAAGGCGGTCAGTAAACCTAAGGAGCCGATATTCAGAATAGGTGGTAGACAAGAAACGCATTTGGCGTTCTTGAGCTGCTAAACGGCTTAACGTTTACAATTCGACATTCCTCGACATTCTTAATGTGAAGATTATGGATACTATGTAGCATCAAATATATGGGCGCCGTGAAAGTTCTCTCATTTGCAACAGTTTTCGGGGAGAGCCATAAACGTGCAGAAACGACTTATCAAAGCAAAAATACAAATAACACCCAAACAGAGAAGAAGGGCATAGAGGCTGTAGGGCACACCAAAAACAATGAAATAAACAGATTTTGGTCAAATAATTTAATGTACCTGCGTCCATGTACCATGAGAGTTTCCCACCATTGAATTGAGGCTCTATATAGGCAGACTCGGAGATCTCTGCCCAGCTGCGAAGCAAGAGAACTACAACACAAATATGGTCAAAAGGTTTAGAGACCACAATCCTGAAATTTCATTTGTAAAGCTTGATACTCTAACTCTTTGTTGATTCCCCTTCATCGATGGTCTTCCCCAAGCGACAATGTCGTGGCTAACTCAGCTAGGGTCAAGTACGTTCGAAGAGAACAGGCCAAGTCGGGCTCTAAACGGCACAAATCTTTCGTTTGTTTATAATGGCAAGCTAGCATCACCGATAAGCTTAGAAAGTTTATGTGTATTGAATTGGTCGTGGGGTATTTGTGCTCAGGGTATCTGATCAAGCAACGACATTTTTGCAACCGTTCTCATTTGGAGATGGGAGATGGTTAAAAAGCGATGGGATTCCGAAGCTCGTGCAGGGCGAATGAAAAGGGACAAAACGAGATTACTGATCTACTCCTCGTGAAGTCTGTTTGAAGTACAAAATTGTTTGCCTCCCTTGTGTGACTTATACAGAACCTACACTTGCTAGCACGTTTTGTGTCTTTCACTAGTGAGCTCGTTTACACGGGCTGCAGGTTATAGATTTGTAAGCTGTCATATTATTCAGAGATGATTGGATGATTGTTTTATGTGAGATTCGTTTAGCATGGTGGTTCCACTTGGTGACTCGTATACAATAGTATGGGCTTAGAGATGGCCTCACTAAGCGAGGCAGACTAGAAGCGTAGTGAGCTGATACAGCATGGTCGGCTGTCACATCACATGACTTTTATCACGTGAACTATTTTTCTCCAGCTTCGTTGTTGACTTAATCTACCATAAGTGCACGGATTAGACAGTTTACCGGCATTCCAGAGCATTAAAACTATTCATAGTTCCAGTATTGACCCCACATTGGCTGTGTATTCCCCCGAAACAATGTTCCCCTTACCGGCATACAAACAAAGAAACCGAGTCGGACGATGCTCGTTTAGAGCTCGTTTTCAGTATACGAGGAAAAAAAAGCATCGTGCCGTAAATACCCGCCTGGAGCCTCCTCTACGTGAACGTTTATAAAAGCCCACCTCCTTCCTTATTACAGAAGCCAAAGTACTAACTGCAATTCACCATGGATATTGTGTTGGAAATCGCAGATTCCTTTCTTCTTGATAAGCTTTACGCCAAAGCGTTGCCCAAGGATGGAGCAGTGGCTCAATATATCGCTAACAACTTTGGCAGCAAAAACGCTACCGCTCCGGCCCAGGGGCTCCACATGCCTGCGCCAGTGACTTATTTGGCCTCGTTGGCTGGCAAACTCCAGAGAAAAGACGAAGTTTACGGCCACTTCCCCCAGTTTTTCGATTTCGATGAATACACCAACGCGTCGCTTCTCTCAAGAAGCAATCTCATCAGAGAGTTTGTTTCCATCTTCTTTATCACTGCTATTTTTGGGTGGATTCTTTACTTTTCCGTGGCGTCCTTCTCGTATTTCTTTGTGTTTGACAAGAAGATTTTCAACCACCCAAGGTACTTGAAGAACCAAGTGTCATTGGAAATCTGGCGTGCTACTACTGCCATCCCAGTGATGGTGCTTCTCACAGTGCCTTTCTTCATGGCAGAACTCAACGGATTCTCCAAGCTTTACTTTAACGTGGACGAGTCCACCGGCGGTTGGAAAGCCGTATTGTTACAGTTCCCCTTCTTCATTTTGTTCACCGACTGCGGCATCTACTTCATCCACCGCTGGCTACACTGGCCTTCCGTGTACAAGAAGCTCCACAAGCCCCACCACAAGTGGATTGTTTGCACCCCATTCGCTTCGCACGCTTTCCACCCAGTTGACGGATGGTTCCAGTCGTTACCTTACCACCTCTACCCCATGGTGTTCCCGTTGCACAAGGTTTCCTACTTGCTTTTGTTCACTTTCGTTAACTTCTGGACCGTCATGATCCACGACGGCCAGTACATGTCGAATGACCCCGTGGTCAATGGCACAGCGTGCCACACTGTGCACCACTTGTACTTCAACTACAACTATGGCCAATTCACCACGTTGTGGGACAGATTGGGCCGCTCGTACAGAAGGCCCGACGACTCTTTGTTCGCTAAGAACACTAATCAGGACACCGAGAAGAAGGTATGGAACGAGCAGACCCGCAAGATGGAGGCCATCAGAGGCGAGCTCGAGGGCAAGGATGATGACAGGGAGTACGGGAACTAAAGGAGTTAGTGGTGTTGACAATAACAATCAAATTTTGGTAATGACATAGACAATGAACATGAAAGTATTATACTTGTCATAGCCGTAGACAATATTCGTTGCAGTGTCCTTGGAGTAGCAGTGCGATTTCGCAGCCAAATTCAATGGTACTTGTCTGCAGCGCTATCGTAGTGATCCACCACCTCTGAGAATCTGAACCATCTGTCGAAAGCCAATACCAGCCCCCTAAAAGCATATATAAAAGCATCACCACATGTATCCACACGGTGTGTCCCGGTTGAACAACAGACCCGGGTCAGCACAAGCGGGTAACTACTCTCAACCATACTCTCACACATACAACTCGCAGAACACCGCTCACCAAGGCACCAGCCAACCAGCAGCTCCCTCGATGCAACTACCGCAGCCGACGATGATGGCGCTGAGCTCAATCTTGACGTTGGGTCCATACAAACACAGGAAAGATCTTTCGAGGCACCTGGTGCTTCTGAACTATACGGTGATTGGGTACATCGCCGCAGGAACATACGGAAAAGTGTATAAGGCGAAGCTGAAGGGAGGAACCGCAACCAATGGCAGCACCGAGGATGTGAATGAGATGGCCAGGCAAGTGGCCAGCGAAAATCGACAAACAGAAGACGACGACCAGAAGCTTTTTGCTATCAAGAAGTTCAAGTCAGATAACCATCTGAGCATGGCCCATGCGTTGGGAGCCAACCACGAAGGTGGAGCGTACACGGGGATCTCGCAGTCGGCAATTCGAGAGATGTCGTTGTGTCGAGAGCTAAATCATAAGAATATCACAAAACTCATGGAGATCATGCTTGAGGGCAAGTCCATCTACATGGTGTTCGAGTTTTTCGAGCACGACTTGCTCCAGATCATCCACTATCATCTGCATCCGGACGTGAAGCCCATTCCTGAACAGACAGTAAAATCGCTCATATGGCAGGTGTTGAACGGAGTGACGTTTTTGCACAAAAATTGGGTATTTCACCGAGACTTGAAACCTGCCAACATCATGGTCTCTAGTGATGGCGTGGTGAAAATTGGTGACTTGGGGCTTGCTCGTAAGTTCAACAATCCTCTACAGAGTTTATATACGGGTGACAAAGTGGTGGTGACTATCTGGTATAGAGCTCCAGAGCTTCTCTTGGGCACCCGTCACTACACGCCTGCAATCGATCTTTGGGCTGTGGGTTGTATATTGGCGGAGTTGCTATCTCTCCGACCTATTTTTAAGGGTGAGGAGGCGAAGTTCGACATGAACAACAAAAAGCTGATCCCGTTTCAAAAGAATCAGCTTCAGAAAATCTTTGAAATTCTTGGTACCCCAACCGTGGAGCAGTGGCCCAGTCTCCCCAAATATCCAGACTATTACGCATTTCAACAGCATTTCGGGCTGAAAGGCACGTTATATCAGCCCAATCTTGGTAACTGGTACAAAATGATAGGCGGCAAGAGCAAAGGGTGCCTAGCTTTGCTTCGTGATTTGCTCCATTACGATCCCGTTACTAGAATATCCGCTGATGATGCCCTTCTACATCCATACTTCCTTGAGGCTCCAGCTGTCAAGGAGAACGCCTTCGAGGGCTTGAACGTGAAATACCCAAAGAGAAGAATCTTCACTGACGATATCGACATTACAGCTCAGCACCCCAACTTCAGTAACAAGAGACACTATGACGATGGCTCGTCCAGAAAGAGACAGAGAAACTAATTGACGACTGAAAAGATTACGACTTAGCATTAGGAATAGAACAAGGCATGATGGAAGACTCAATTTGTAGGATTTAAGAGCACCTCGAATGGGTGCAAAAATGCGGAAGAAACATTTGGATTCAAGGTAAGAAGTAGAAGCACTATACATGGTCTTGGATACAAGTGAAGAAATATGTAGAATTACACTTTTGAGTGTGATACAAGAACCTTTCGGTCGCTCATCTCTACTCTGTACATTTGGTGGTACACCTTTTTGAGCGCGACATCAAGGACTAGTTTCACTTCACCCTACCCCAGACTCCACTCAATTGTACAACATCAAATGGTGTACAAACGCCTCGAGCAGTTATACTGCGGCCCGGTATGTGATGTCTACAAAGGAGTACTGTCTGACGGAGTGGTGGTGGCCTTAAAAGTTGCAGATAAAGACTTTATGAAGGAACCCCACAATTTCCGTCGAGAAATTGAGATTCTTCGGAGCCTAAGCGAAGATCAACATCGCAACATAGTGCCTTTTTTAGACTACTACTATATGAAGGCGACGGACGAAAATGTGTTGGTGATGCCGTTTTATGAGATGGACCTCTGTCTGTTGATGAAGCAGAACATGAAGAGAAAGATGCGATTTCGTCTTGAGGACCCTGCTAAAAACAAGGTAGAGGAAAGAAATAACTTGGATTTGGAGGCGGCAAAGGAGATAACGTTTGGTTTGGCGGCAGCGGTCAAGTATTTGCACGGAAAACATTTCATTCATAGAGACATCAAGCCAGCCAACGTATTCTTCAAGTCGTCTTCGGAAAGGCCATTCGTGCCCGTATTGGGCGATTTTGGTATCTCGTACCCGGTGGACTATCCGCCGTCCCTGGAACCTGCAGACCAAAAGGTGGGCGACATTGCAACTGGGTACTATAAGGCACCTGAGCTTTGCTTTGGAGTCACTGACTACTCGTACGAGGTAGATCTTTGGCTGCTTGGGATCTTGATACTGTATTTGTACTCGAATGATGGGCATCCGGTAAACAGAGAAGTTGAAGAAGACGAGCACGAGGAGATGCCTCAGTTGAATGACTTCGTGCTTCTTCGAGGGCTCTTCAAAAACTTCGGTACGCCCACCATCACAGACCCAGATAGCGAGCTCTATTGGGGGAAAATGGCTAGTGAAAATTTTCATTTTGTCAAATTCAACTACACACAGCATCCGAGGAAGCCAGTGGAAGAGCTCTTGCCAAGATGCAACGACGAAACTGTGAAGCAATTGTTCAGCGGTTTGACTCGGTACGATAACAGAGTACTCAATCTCGACCATATTTAGTAAAGTGAGCATTTTGAGATAGACACCGTCTTGTCTACTTTCACCAGGTTCCTTAGCATACACTCATTTTGCATAATTCACTACATATTACGTGTGAAAGACATCACAAAGCATATATTCATAGCATCTAAAAGATTTTAAAAACGACCTTCTCCCAAGCGTTCTTTGGTATTGGATTGACGTAATTGCGTTCCTCTTCTTCAACAGCCTCCAACTTACTGAAGTCGAACTCCTCGTATGGGTTGAGCCACCTCTTGCGGCCCACCCAGAAATACGAGTAGATGCGGTGGCCAACGTAAAGGCCAAAAACTATGGGCAAGGTGATATACGCAGCAAGGAAGTCACCAATGTGGAAGTCGAAGAACACGGCGTATCCATTGGTGAGGGTAATCAAAGAGACAAAGCCAATGACAAAATACGCTCCATAAGGCTGAAACCTCGTCTTGTATGGGACTCTATCCTCGAGGCCCTGGAAGGCAATGGCTTTTCTCCACCTGGTGTAGGCAAAGGCGGCGGTAATCCAGGAAATGTAGCCAGAAATAGTGGTGATGTTGGAAAACCACTGGAACACCTGGGAAGAGGAGCTAGAGACATTGAGGTAAGCCAAGCATCCGACTGCAAAGACGACAAAAACGCAGTAGATAGGAACTCCAAACCTGTTTACTCTGGTGAAGAGCCTAGGGGCCAAGCCTCTCTTTGCAAGTGAATAGAGAGTTCTGGAGCCAGCGTAGAAAAAGGAGTTTCCAGCAGAAGCAGCTGAAGTCAAGATGACTGCGTTGATGATGTGGTTCAAGACAGGAATGCCAGCATTCTGGATACCCACGACAAAAGGGGAAGCTGAAGCATTCTTCTCTCCCATCAACCTTGTACTTCTTGAGTCAGCGATAATACCAATCACCAACGAACCAATGATGTAGAAGAATGCCAAACGGTAAATGAACTGATTAGCACATCTTGGGATAATACGGCGGGGCCTAACAACTTCTCCTGAGCAAGCCACGATCAATTCAGGACTCATAATGAAAGAGTATCCTGCCCTGACGATAGCAGTCCAAGTTGCCAAAAAGCGGCCTGTGCTTCCAGGAACCAAGTGCTGATGAAAGGCATTTCCTCCTGTCCAATGACGAAAGCCAAGTCTATCTCCTGTTGGCCCTCCGCCAAACATCAACACGATACCCAAAATGATCAAACCGGTGATTGCAAATATCTTGATACTGGCAAAGAAGAATTCTGCCTCACCGTAAAATTGCACGGGCAACAAGTTCAATATAAGCATCATGGCCAACAATATCGAGATCCACACAGCAATGTGGACGTCTGTTGTCCAATACTGAATCAACATCGCTGCTGCCACAATCTCGGTCGCCACAAGAATGGAGAACCCATACCAGTAGTTGTAGCCGAGAGCAAAGCCCAAGGAAGGGTCGGTGAAGTCATTGATAAATTGCTGGGAGCCCGTTCCCGGCACCGGCAAAAAAGCAGCCATTTCCGCCAACATATTCATCACAAACCACACCACCACCGACATCACCAAATAAGAGATCCACAACGGCGCTGGACCCGTCTGGTACAACACCTGGCCCGAGCCCAAGAACAAGCCTGTGCCAATAGCACCGCCCAAGGCGATCAACTGAACGTGTCTGTTTTTTAGACCCTTTTTCAACTCATGCTCCTTGAATGGAGACTCTTGAGAACTAAGTTCTCCATAACCTTCTTCAAGGAATTCCACCGATTGCGTGGGCTTCTCCTTGTAGTCTGACGGGCTTCTGAGAATAGAGGAAGATGGTGAACGTTGCATCTTTTGATGTATAAGCATTTACTAGCGATCATGGTGGTCATTATATAGATTTACGGAAGTAAGAGACTTTGCTGGGCTGCACGGCGTTCGAGATGAATTGTGGGGCAGAGATAGACTCAAGCACAAGAAATATTCGGAGTGGAACAATGGCAGATTTGGGGTTGATGGGTGCGAAGCGTCTTCATAGTCAGACGAGTAAATGGTTGCAAAATATTTGAGATCGCCATATTTTGAACGACACATCAGAAGGGAGGTTGTAGGAGGGTGGAAATATCGAAAAATATCTTTAATTTTGACTTCCACAGAACTTTAACTGGGATTTTTCGAGGCTGGAGCAGGCATCACGTCCTGAATATCATTCGGGCTTGGGTCTTGGCTACTCCACCATCACAAGAACAAAGGCTCATGAAGTGGCAGATCCATCGAATTTATAGGTTTTTTTTTTTTTCTATGATATTTTATAAGAAGCATCTCTCCTGATGGCATATTGCTATTCTTCCTTCATTAGTTGTGTTTAAATTGATATCCACTGAGAGTTACAACTTCTCATGCAAAATAGTGCTGGGCTTGGCAGAGGCACAAAAGAAGGTGGAGCTGATGTACGATGATTCTCGCTGAAAACTTCCGCTTGGAAAAGTTGCAAACTGGCTGTTTTCTGCAGATTGAGCAATCATACGCCTCGGACTTCTTATCGTGGCCATTGTGGGTTCAAGGCGTTTACTGTTTTGTCTGGCGTGATAATGCACGGTCTAATAAACCCCAGAGATCGCAAACGACACCCAGATGATTACAAAAACCTTCACAATACTTAATAGATAGCAGACTTCGAGGAAGGCTCAACAGAGAAATTAGAACTTTTGATGGTTAACACCAGGATTTCTCATATGAGCTACGTGAGATTTCCCAGCTACCTCAAATGGGTAATAGCACAACATAGACTTGACTTTACCTCAGTATGAATTCTTTCAGCATGCTTTCAGTCAGCAGTGAAGTCTGTTCAGTAGTATTCAGCCACTGGCTTCCACAAATATAGTGTGAAGACCACATCTGCTTTCACTAGGCAGACATCGTCGTATCGCATTCCTTGTTGAACCTTGACAACCCAAGATTCTTTTAAATAGCTACTACTTTCGATACAACCATGACGTCTACTTGGATGCAGCTAGAAAAAATGGCAAAAAGATTGCAGCACCACAATTTCACACATGGTCTCCCACTGTGTCCCTGAATGGCTTGACTATTGTTGATCGGACGGGTAACAGTATGTCCCACTTGGCCTGACAGCAATCAATAAGCAGTGATTTTATTTACTATATGAGCACTTTAATGAATTATAGACTTTATGGCAAAATTTTGATAATGGGTCAAAATTATAGTATTTTAAGCAAAAAAATCATTCAAGGAAGCTGAATACCCGCAGAGTCCCGCTTTATGGCCAAAAAAAGGAGTTTGTTACCAATTTGAAAATTGTAAGAGAAGAATAGTCAGAATGTGATAAACTAGCCGTCAAAAAAGACGGGCGGATCAACTTATTTAAAGCAGAAGAGGCACCATGTGGATTGGAGGGAGCCGTTTCCGTGGGTGGTTGTTGAGCACTAGATGTTATCATGTCGTTCCGTTACACTATTAGGATCTAGGAACCGTCAGTAAACCTAAATAAACAGAAATGAAAGCGGAAAATAGTCAACCATTTTGAAACCTTCTTTTCGGCAAAACCTTCGAAAAGATCCGCAAAGACACCGTTATCGACGGTTTCAGGTGGAGATTGCGCTTTCGGAACCGTGTATCGGAAGCTGCTCCCAATGAGGCTTCCTTCACTGAAAATGTGTCAACAACCGTAAAAAAAGGTCTCTCCTTATCTAGAGAATCATGACGTAATTCCGTTCAGACGCAAAATCTCTTCGACCTAAACTCACTGCTTGTAGTGAGTGTTCCACTACGCAAAGCCCAGATGAGCCCTTCTACCAGAACAGGCCCTCCACAACACATCCTGCCATATTTGACAAGCACAGAAATCCAGCTCAGTTCCCCAGACAGTTTCCTAGCCACCAAACGCCGACTAGACGTTCACGGCCAATGAAGTTGGGGAATGGAGGCTTGCCCTGCTAAAGCACCCGTCACCCGAAGCGCAAGATGCCTGAAGGATGACTTTAAACGAGACACACTCTGACCAGGCTTAGGTTGTACAGATTCACGAATCATGACGTTGATGAGAGTTTTCTTCTTCTTTGCGGGATCGGAAGTCCTCCTGAAGAAGAGCGCAACCTGCTGCAACCAGAGCTAAAAGCCCAAGGCTGTGGAAAACATGAATGACGAGTGGCAAGGGAAATGAGCAATACAGAATGAAAACCTGCCACAACCCCTTCAAGGTGAAGAACCCAAAGGTATGAAGCGAGTGGGGCCATACAAAATCGCAAACCTTCATCATCCCTTCCACAGGTTTATTTTTTTCAGGTTGCTCTCACCATCTGGCCTTTTTGCAACCATACAACAGCGCACGGCCAAACCAAGGGCTTCAAATGCAACCAGTATAAAACACACACACACCTGCGAAGGGTCACCAGGAAACCAAACCACCAGCGAGTTTGCACACTTGCTTAGAGAATGTACTAGCACACAAAAGCATCTTAACTGGCTGGATCAAAATTGGCCTCCAAAGCGCTTGGAAGTCATCTGTGCCTTTTGAGTTACACCCTGCAACAGGAAGAAAAAAAAATAAGTGAAAAAAAAAGCCCATTTGGCTACTTGCCTCATTTAGGCTTTTGCCCCGGTTCAGAAATATCACCACCTCCAGGCCAATAGCCTTCTATACGAGAAGATGAGCAACATCCAAATACAGTGAAGTTCCATATGAGATCATTGATAGGACTTTCTCGAATTTGTGTGTCTCATACCTCCCACACACGAGATCCTCCACCTTGGGTAAGGTCCACTCTTCCCACGCAGATACCGCACAGGGTGCAAAACACGCCCAAAATCCCCCACAGGTAAATAGAACACAGAGTATGGAGAGAGGGAGGTACGAAAAAAAAGAGAATGAACAAAAACTTATAGTCGGGGCATATGACCTGAGTAGGCTGAAGATTCTGATAATAGTCACTTCTTTTGAAAAAAGGTATTTTTTTCTGTAGTTTCCCGTTTGCACCCAATAATCTACCATTCCTGCGCTCCCCACCTTCTGTGCGTTTTGCTGCCTGCCAGAAAGCGTAAACCTCCATATATATAGGAGCTGGCAGCCCCGCCTTTAAAGACTTCCAAACAACTTCCCTCATCCACACTCACTTTTATTTAACTATTTGCTATGACGACTTTGCTTAAGGGACTCGGCAAGCTCCAAGTGCTGAGTAACCCAGTCAGCGATTCTCCCACAGACGAGGACTTCATCAGATTCTTGGACTACGAAGAGCTAGAGCGCAAGTTTGGCTGCCACAAGTACTACCCAAAGTTTTTGAACAACTATGACTATTCGACGCCCGAGATCAAGGAGATGATTGGCAACAAACCCGTGTATTCGAAAGCCAACAAGCATTTGAAGAACTTCAAGAACCCTGGCACGAAAAAGACTTTTGTCACTGAGATTGATGTGGAGACTGGGGAGTTGACGGTGAAGGAAAAAATCGAAAAGGAAGATAAAAAGGACAGAAAACAGCGAAAGGAGGAAAGAAAAGCCCGCAGAGAAGGACGCAAAGAGGATCGCAAGGAGCGTAAGGAGCTTCGTAGGGAACAGCGGGACGAGAGGAAAGAGCTACGTCTCGAGCAGTTGCGCAAGCGGAGGGAACAGGCGAACAGGAACCGCAAGGATGAAGGTAAAAGTGACCAGGGAGAAGTCGGGGCCCAGGTAAACGGCCACGTCCAGCTTGAATCCTCTATTCAGCCTGCTCCACAAGGCGATGCTGCTCCTCCTCCATACCAAGAAAGGCGTAGCTCGGTGGCCACAGGGCATCTGGGCAGTACACAAAACCTGGGTCCTTTTGGAGCGCCTTTAAAGGCAGCAGACAACCCGACACAGAATAAAGGACCGGGTGTTGAGGACAATGACTTCCTGTTCAACAACCCCTTTGGCGAGCAGAGCACGCTTGTTCCAGAAAAGATCCCAGAAAACAAACCCACCCACATCTCTAGACACGACTCAGTGGCGTCGAAGTACAGCGGGATCCGTGTCAGGCAAGGTTCTGTCCACAGTGGGGTGAAACCCAGGCAGAATTCGGTGCAAACGCTTGAAAAACCACGCAAATTCACCCTTTCGCTGAGACTAAGGGATATGCTTATGCCCCATAAGCACACTGCGTGTGAAAACAACACGGAATTACAGAGAACACAATCGTTTGACCAGACCCGGTCGACGATGACGCTGAACAGAGGCGCCAAAACAGGAAAGCTAAAGATATCTATAAACGATTCAAAAGCTCGCAGGATGAGCGAACAAATTGGTACGTATAATTTGATTTTGAAAGAAGAGAATGAGAAAGCGAGAATGTTGACGATTTTGATGATGGCAGAGTTAAACCGAGAAGCTGGAGCATGGAGTAGACGTGGAGAAAGACATGCGACAGAATAACCGAGTAGAGCACTGAGACAGAAACAGACTAGAAGACAATGATGTTAAGACTGGAGGAACACGACAAAAGTATTAAAAATGGTGGCCAACGCCAGGTGGCTAATGACGGCAGCTTGATTGGGAAGAGCGCATGGGGTACAGCGTACCAAGGTACAAGCGAGGCACAAGCGAACGCCTGACCAATGCTTTGGTTGCGTTGTTTGTGCATTCAATGAGTATTGTCAGGGAAAGCACTCGGAACTCCCGGCAAGGAGACATCGAGACTCATTTTGTTTTTTTTGCAGCCATAATAGAGTTTCAAGTGAAGGAGTTGAAGAGTGGGGAATTTTTCATTTTACTTTTACAAGGACTTAAGGTCGTCTCAAAGCGGCCAATAAAGCAAGAAGTGAAATTTCCAGCCCAAATCAGTATAAAACCACTCCCCCAAATCTTAAAGAACTAGAAAGACCCCTGGCCAGGAGAACGAATTTGCAATGCGGGGAAGCCATCGAGGATGGCCCTCTGCGTGCAGTACCTCGATGAAGGGCGCTTTTTCAGCACAGCGTCATCCTGCAGCCCTCAATTGGAACCTCCGCAATACACATCAAGGGTCATAAGAAATGAAGTGAAATCGGGGTAACTTGAGAAAAAGGGTACGGTGGAAGTGAACACGTGGGAGAGAATAAGATATACACGTGACGCCCAGTCACGATCCTTTCTCCTAAATGGCACTACCTTTAAACTTTTCCTGTGCCCTTTGTCCCCACACTTCCGCCGTGCGGCCAATCCCCACCCAGATTCAGAAATCTCACTCAGAGCAGATTTTGTCCTGAGAGTCGCCATAGTGGACTTTTTTTAGTGGGTCCCATTTTCCCGTCGTGCGCGCCCAAATTTGCTGCGTGACCTATACCATTTGGTTTTCGCAACACCCGCGAGACACTGAACGGCTTGTTTTTTCTGGGGTTTTCCCTTTGTGATTTAGATCTATAAGTGAGAGAGTGTCCGTTGGAAAGACAGACAAGGAATCGAAATCCAAGAAAAAAACAGGTTTAAAGGTTGTCAATTGAGCGTCTCTCGGTCTGATTTTGTTGTCAGTGGAGTGAGTTGTTGCAAAAGTTTCGAAAACACCCATAGCTTCATTTCGTCGGCCACACCTTGATTCCTCGCATACTTGATCAGGTGGCATTATAGCGTTTTCAGCTGCTGTTTCAGTTTCCTTCTAGCTTCAGTTCAAGCTCCAGCGTTTCATATAGCTCGGTTTCGTTGTTGTTTCCACTGACTTAGTGTCGCTTGTCAGTGTCTTACTCATTACATTGTTCAAAGTGATCTCGTTCATCTTTCATTCCTTCTATCACAACTCTGACCTTTACTAACATGTCCAAAATAGAAGTCATAACGGAGAATGTCAATAACGGCCTGACGGGGAAGCTCGAGTCGATCCAGTACACTAAGTCACAAATGGTTGGCCACGGCTCGTTTGGTGTGGTGTTTCAAACTCAGCTTTTACCGTCTAATGAGATTGCTGCCATCAAGCAGGTCTTGCAGGATAAGCGTTTCAAGAACAGAGAGTTGCAAATCATGAAGTTGGTGCACCACCGCAACGTAGTGGACTTAAGGTACTACTTTTACACCAACAATGATAAAAACGAGTTGTTCTTGAATCTCATCTTGGAGTTCGTCCCCGAGACGTTGTACAAAGCATCGCATTACTATGTTTCCAAAAGACTTAGCATGCCCTCGTTGGAAGTGAAGTTGTACACTTACCAAATGTTTAGGGCCTTGAACTACATACACTCCCAAGGCATTTGTCATAGAGACATCAAACCACAGAACTTGTTGATTGATCCAGAAACGGGAGTGCTCAAGTTGTGTGATTTTGGCTCAGCAAAAATCCTCAATCCTCTGGAGCCCAATGTCTCCTACATATGCTCCAGATACTATAGGGCACCAGAATTGATCTTTGGTGCCACAAACTACACAACGAAAATCGATGTCTGGTCAGCTGGATGTGTCATGGCTGAATTAATTTTTGGCCAACCTTTGTTCCCTGGAGAGTCTGGGGTGGACCAGTTGGTGGAGATTATAAAGATTTTGGGTACCCCCACAAGGGAACAGATAAAGAATATGAACCCAAACTACACAGAGTATAAGTTCCCTCTGATAAAACCGGTGCCATTGTCGAAGATATTTAGAAAGAACTCTGCCGACTGTGTGCAATTCATCATGAAGATTTTGGAGTACTCTCCAATCGACAGAATATCGTGCATTGAAGCATTGGCCGACCCGTACTTTGACGAGTTGAGAGAGGAGAGCACAAAGTTGCCTAATTACAGGAAATTGTTCAGCCAACAGATCTACAGCAACTCGACGCATTACCCACATCAGAACAACGCCACGTACCAATTGTACTCTAATCAACCTGATGTGCGGGAGTTGCCCGAGTTGTTTGACTTTGATGACCGTGAATTATCGGTGGAGCCATCGTTGAACCTGGTGTTGGTTCCAAAGCATGCATTAAATAGATTGAGAATTACTCGTGGCAACAGCTTGGACTCCTTCGTGCCCATGACGCCGGAGGAGATGGAGGTCACTTTAGAGTGATTGACCGACGTTGAGCTGTCGCTGCATGGTACTACCTGATGTCTAATCTCGCTTATGTTGTCACGATAAATGTCAAAATGTCGTCAATCGTAGAGTGTTTAGAGTCTTGGTTTGTCCACTTTCTTTACTTCGTGAGTTGCGGTTGGAGTAGGAGGCACCAGCTTCTGCTGCTCAACAGGAACAGTCTTGGCAGCCTTCCTTCTGGAGAACATCCGTGTGAAGGGCAACACAAACCATTTTGCAAACCACGGCATGCCTAGTAGACTAAAAGCAAGTCTTACAGGAAAGAGCGCCTTAACTATCACGTAGGCATAGGCACCCTCCATGATGATCTGCACTTTCTCGTTCAACGAGTAGTTTCCCCAATCAAAAGAGACCATGGCCAGATCAATGATCTTTGTGCCCTTTTCGATGGCCCACGATGGTAAGTCCAAAGACGACACCATGAGCAAGTCGTGATAACTATGGAGCAAGTACCATATGCCAACTAAAGGAAGGATGGCAGTGAGCTCATGAAGTATCAAAAAGGCAGTCACATGCGAAACTGGAGCATGGATGAATTGAGTTGTCCACGGTCTCAAGATCCGAGGGACTTTACTCAAGATCGGGTGTTTGTCAAACGCCTGGTGGTCCACTTGGTTTTGATTTTTCGGTTGGGTTTGCGCAGCTTTCTTTCCAAAAAGGCCCAAAGCCGGTGTATTGTGAATCCAAGCGTGGGAAAGGCGAAGATGAGGTTTTGGCTGGACCAAAAGGCGTCTTGTCGGAACGAGAAGCATGGAGGAGATGAAGATGAAGTGGTGGAGATGCGGCAGAAGTGGTTTCTGGTGAAGTCACGTGGACAAGGTACGAGAAGACACTGGCTGTTAAGTCGTTCAAGCGATGCTTAAAATATATATATATATATACCTTTTGAACTCTGCAGATCTCATTATTTACAGGCCTCTTCAAATGTTCTTCTTTTTCTGGAAGGTGGATAAAGGATAGTACTAGTGAAGGCTTCAATGGCTGCGAAATTTGTCAAGTTAAACTAGATACTAAAAGGTGGTAGATTCCACAATCATGGGTTAAATATAGGTTTCAGTCTAAAGTTCCTTGATTCCAAGATACCTCGGCGAATGTCTTTGAGATAGTGATGAATTGGCAGAATGATGGTGATGCACCAAATGTGGAATTCAATAGGTTATCTGACCCTAATCCATCTCTGCCAATCCGAGTAGACAGCTGATTGAGGTCAATTTTTCAAGCAACACCAAAAAAGGTTTAAGCCTCCATTATAAGTCTTATTTCCACCACACTTTTCCCAATTTACTAGAAGACTCCTTCGAATAGTGCGTTGCTTATTCAACCGAGGAACAACGCAGGGCGGATGGAGGTAACCCCCCCAAAAAGGCAGTCGGTGAGATTCCACAAAAGAGACCTCTCTGTTCTAACCAGCAGTGCCCTGACATTCTAAGAAAACTTTCACTGTTAAAATGTATTTTATTTTGTATTATCTCTTCATTGCAAGGGCCCTGGTGACGATTTCGTTTCACTGGCTGGCAGAATTTCTCAGCAATCGAGTCGATTCCACTTGTCATCTTTTATCACCAAAATTCTGGCAGTTACCGACTTCCACTGTTAGAGCTTCGTCGAGAGATATTCCTCAAAGGTCGAATACGTCCTTCTTTTAAGCCAGATTGATCAAACGTTCATATGGGCCCTGGGCACCTCGTGATAGCCACATTGAGTAACCCACAGACATGTTGAGCCCCTTCCCCTATTTCTTGTAGATAGTTACACCATCTAAATCCACATTGTATTCAGCTGAAGCCTTCAAAATCTCAAAGATGCAAATGCCCCTGTAACCCACCTCGTTTCTCGTTTACAACCCTCATCCACCCTGGTACTCTCGTATACTTCGCGAATCGCGTATATAAGAGTCCTTTTCCACCTTCTCACAACCTCTCCCCCAACCAACTTCATACGAACTTCAACATGTCTGTTTACATTGTTGCTGCTGCCAGAACCCCGATCGGCTCGTTCCAGGGCTCCTTGAGCTCGCTCACGTACCCTGAGTTGGGTGCTCACGCCGTCAAAGCCGCTTTGGAGAAAGTTCCTCAAATCAAGCCAGACCAGGTGGAAGAAATCATCTTTGGTGGTGTTTTACAGGCCAACGTCGGCCAGGCGCCCGCTAGACAAGTGGCGTTGAAAGCTGGTCTTTCGGAGGCCGTGGTGGCGTCGACAATCAACAAGGTGTGTGCCTCAGGAATGAAGGCCGTCATCTTGGGCGCCCAGACGATTTTGACTGGTACTGCCGACATCGTTGTTGCTGGAGGCGCCGAGTCCATGTCCAACACCCCTTACTACCTTCCACTGGCCCGTGGCGGTGCCAGATACGGCGATGCCACCTTGGTAGACGGTGTGCAGAAGGACGGCTTGTTGGATGTCTACGACCAGAAGTTGATGGGTGTGGCTGCTGAAAAATGCGCCAAGGACTACGGCATCACCAGAGAGGACCAGGACAACTTCGCCTTGAATTCGTACAAGAGAGCCCAGGCGGCCGTGGAGAAGGGCAAGTTCAAGAACGAGGTCGCCCCTGTCACCATCAAGGGCACCAGAGGTAAGCCTGACAGAGTGGTTGCCAACGACGAAGAGCCTGCCAACTTGAACGAGGACCGTTTGAAGAGCGCAAGAACCGTGTTCCAGAAAGAGAACGGTACTGTCACCGCTCCTAACGCCTCCAAGTTGAACGATGGTGGTGCCGCTTTGGTGTTGGTTTCCGAGGCCAAGTTGAAGGAGTTGGGCTTGACCCCCTTGGCCAAGATCCGTGGCTGGGGTGAGGCTGCCAGAACCCCAATCGACTTCACCGTGGCTCCATCCTTGGCTGTTCCAAAGGCTTTGAAACACGCGTCTGTGTCCCAGGACGAGGTAGACTTCTTCGAGGTCAACGAGGCCTTCTCTGTGGTTGGTTTGGCCAACGCCAAGCTCTGCAACCTTCCTCTCAGCAAGGTGAATGTGTACGGTGGTGCTGTCGCGTTGGGCCACCCATTGGGCTGCTCTGGTGCCAGAATCATTGTCACTTTGCTCTCTGTCTTGTCTCAGGAAGGCGGTAAGATCGGCGTTGCTGGTGTGTGCAACGGTGGCGGTGGTGCTTCTGCCATTGTCATTGAGCGTGTTGACCACACATCTAAGTTGTAGTGGTGCCACCACAAAGTATATATTCTGTACATCGTGCAAATAAGTTAGAAATATATTCTCTTAACAAATACAAGAAAAAAGAAAAATTAACGTCATATATTATGCTAGATCACCAAGTAGCCTCAGGTAATGCCGTTGCTAAATGCAGTGTTAAGAAAATGTCTCTCGGCAGTGTAGAATAAAGTGACTGCTGAAGGCGTGAAAAAAATGCTCTTTTGTAGCAGTAAAAAGATTCTCATCAAATTCACCCCAACGTCACCATAAATGGTCCTCAGAGAGCCCATGGCCAGGGCAGCCGATAATCTTATTTGAGGATTGTCGGGGAACCAAACACTCATGTGCTGTTTTCTGTAAATACATCAGGACAGTCAGTGTCCTATAGTCAGACCAGCACCCTATTGTCCTGAGCGTTAGTTAGCATGTTGAAACACAAAATCGCCCTCTCCGGCTATGGTCTCCCCAGGAGATCAATGTGCCGCTTGCCCAACTGGTGGATTGTCCATATCCACGATCGTGCAGCGTAATCCATATTCAGCGCCACGCTCGAAGACGAGACTTTCTTGCCGTCAACGCCCACAATGGCTCCGCTGTGCTCTGCAAGCGTTAGCAGCGAGTCTAACGCACTCACCACCAAAGCGTTTGCACCTTCCTCCACGGTGACACCAAAAAAGTAGCCAAAAATTTGAAACAAGCACCAAAACAAAATGCCAATGATGGGCAAACGAGTCCAGTAGCTGAAATAATTTGTGTTCATGATGAACCCTGGCTGCACCGACAAGCAAAGGATTCTCGGGTTCCTGAGCGCCAACATCTTCATGAAATGCACCCCTGCCGTTTTCGCCATGGCATATCGAAACCACGTAAACACAGCGTTTGGGTGGTAGTCGAACGTCAGCCCCAAGTTGAAGTACCTGAACGCAAGCCTGTGGCCCGCAGAGCCCAAGTATAGCACTCTGGGAGGGTCCCCATCCGGGTACAAGTCGGCCGTTCGCTCTAGCAAGGGCAAAAGCTTTGTTGTGAGCAAAAACTGCAGCACGTAGTTAGTCTGAAGCTGCAACTCAAACGCATCGTGAGTGGACGTTATCGGCAAACCCATCACGCCAGCGTTATTGATCAAAACGTCCAAGTTCCGTTCGGTCAGCCTGATGTGAGCAGCAGCAGCGAGCACCAGGTCCAACGAGGCCAAATCCAATTCTAGAAATCGGAGCTCGCCGAGGCTGCCGTTGCTCCTGCTGCTGCTGCTGCTGCTGCTGCTGCTGCCTCCACCACCACCGTTCAGCTTCTCCTCGCGTATTCGTAGCGCCTCCTGCTCCAACTCCTTGATCAGCTTCATACACCTCATCTTGGACCGGCCAGCCAAGTACACCACATATCCGTGCAAGTACAACTGGAGCAGTGTGTGCCACCCGACGCCCGAGTTAGCTGCGGTGATGAGAGCCACGCGTCTGCGAGCTTTAGGGTCCATAGGGTTGTTGGAGGTGTAGTAGTAGGGTAGAGGGATGGTGGGAGGCTGAAAGTTGAAGAGGGAAGGTGGTGTGTGTTGCTGCCCGCGCAGACCGAGGAAGAGACTTCGTAGTGAGGAACAGCGTGGAAGAGAAATGGGGGGATTTGTAGAAGCTGGTGAATGAGGTTTACGAGGTTGGGTTGATGTGGTGGTATTGTGGAGGTTTGTTGTGTTGAGTGTCTTTTTTCGTGGGGAAGTCTAAGTGGGACAGTTGGTGGGTGGGTAGGTAGGCTTAGCGCATGGGAGATAAGGTGATCCATGTAAGGTTGACTCAAAGCTGAGATGGAGCTGTGATCAGATGGGAAGGTGGCAAGATGATAAGGTAGTAAGACTAGGAAGGAGAAGGTGTGATAATCGCTGGCTGGAGCTCGACATTGTTCTAGTCAGGGCCTTTCTGTGTGGGGCCATTTTGTGATTTTGCAGCCATTTCTCGTTTCCAAGGAAACCACTATTGCCTCAGAGAGGCGTACAATTAACATGGAATTTGTAAAATGGGTTTTTGGATTCACAGCTTTGATCAATTGATGGTTGCACTTTGCACTATGGCCTCGTTTGCGTGAGTAAGCTTCATGTGTGGACAGCTCTCATATTGAGACACGCTCTGCGTGGGACTCTGGACATTTTCATGAATCATCCACGTTTTTGTGGAATTGAGGAGTTGTATGGTTGCAAATGCCTAAATATATCCACTTTTGATACCTGAAAAAGCAAAAATGCTTGAACCAGCCAAAGTGTTGGATGTACATATGCGGGTGGGATAGAAAGCTTTATAAGCCAGTCAGAGGAACGGGAGCTGACAGACAGGGAACTAGGAAGACAGTGAGTAGTTTGACCAATGAGAAATGATGTCTGGAAGAACCATAGTTCACCAATTGTGCCTCTCCTAAGAATGCTATTAGTGTGAGTCAATTTGGAGAGGTCCTGAGAGATCATGAAGGAAGAGAATCGTGATTCACAATCACTTCCAAAGGCTCCCCTCAAGACTTAGCTCTGCTTTAACTTCGGAGTCATTCTTGAAAAGGTATTATGAGCATCTCAAATGATCAAGACATCAGGGCTTTATCCTTTTCGCAGCCATTCCTTTATGTGGAACAGAGAGTAGTAATCGCTTCAAAAGTGTAGATTAGAAAACTAACTCATTGATTTAAACACATGCAACAGCTTTTGGAGCCTGCAAAGAGAAACGGTTAGAAAAGTTTTCATCCATTTATTGAGTAAAGTTTCTCTGCTAGAGCAGATAAGCTTTCTAGGTTTCAGATTTCAGACCAGGAGCTCTCTAGATGGTCATAGAATGAAGAGTCCAGGGTCTACGAGAAATCGAACCATATCTTTGCTTCGAGACATCATGTAGAAGAGAACACTCTTCACCTACTGGATCACTTGACCTCTAAACTCATTCATCGTCTATTTACATGTCTAGATGCCAATGTCTGCCACCACGCCGTCGCAGATTTCCTCAGGCGTCTTACCCGATGTGTTCACGTCCAAGGCGTTACCTCCATTGGCCACAAGCTCATCTCCCTCTGGAATTTCCATAATGTCATACTGCGACTTCACCATATCCAGCTTCATAAAATGGCCCTGTCTGGCGCCAACTCTCTGAAGCAACTCCTCATAAGGTGTGTGGAGAAACACAAACTTGAAATGGATCGAAGCATCCACCTGGTGCCCCCTCTTGATGATGTGATCTCTGTACACTTTTTTCAACATCGAACACAGGGCGATGCAAATTTTCTGTGGAGCCTCGAGGGCCTTCTTGGAGGCAGTTTCACTCAAGTTCTCAAGCCAGCCCCATCTGTCATCGTCGGTAAGTGGCTGTCCCGCAGACATCTTTTTAATGTTGGCTTCTGGGTGCAAGGCATCTCCCTCGACAAAGGGGCAGTTATTGTAGTGCTTTGCGAGGATTTCTGCAACGGTAGTTTTGCCAGTGCCAGCTGGGCCGCCCACGATAATGACAGTGCTCATGGGAATTTACAGAGAGCTAAGGGGAAGCTGGGACGGGGAAACTCTGAGCCTTTATATCATCTTGGAAGTTGTTGGGAAGTCGGCCGTGGGGGTCCCGTGGGGAAGCATGCAGGACATCACAAAGCAAGAAACTGAGACACCATGAAAAGTCGCTCATAAGGGCTACGAGAATTTTGAAACATTGCACGGGAGTTTTAGAAAACAAGTAGGGAATGACCACAGCTTTGGATGTGTTGCACCTCAGCTTTGCAAGCTTGCTCTGGTGACCAGTTTTTTGCCCTTTGTTCCCCGGCCGCCCCACTCAGGTTTTTCCGATCGCGGGGTTCCTCGCCGATTATGCTTTTCTTCGTTTGGGGGACCGCGAACCCACTTTTTGCAGCCAATTTTTGCTTGACCTCCTGCTCTGAGATACTTTCCGTAAACAGAGCAATTCCTCACTGATACGCTTCTCCACCATTGTCTTGATCTCATGGGCGCTTTCTTTATCAACGAAAACAGTGGGCCATCTTTGGCTAAGCCACATGTAACATAACACCAACTTGTGGTCGTTCTCTAGCGCACTAAGGTAGTCCAAAATCTGTTCTGGAGAGCCAGCGACAGAGGGACGTTGTTGGAGCACGTGTAGATGCAAAAACTCGAAATCAAATACGGTTTTGGGCTCAGCCTTCAGGATGGCTTCAAAAAACTTGACACACGTTTCAATCACCTCTGGCCCCACGCCTCTGAAGTTCACCGGTGCAAGCATGAGCGTGATTTGGTCTTCAATTGTGAGACTCGTGTGCAAGTTGCTGGCCACTATCGCTTCGAGCAACTCGACCTGACGGCCAAACTCCATGTAGAAGTAGTCCTTCAACCTGTACTTTGATGCTTGGCTATCGAACTTCTTGATGGCATCCGCAAGCAGAATTGGGTTTCTGAACAGCGCTAAGTAGTAGGTCCAGAACTCTCTAGGCGGCCAGATACAGGCTTTGGGTAAGAATTCCGTGGTCTGCTTCATCTGATGCTTGAGTGTACGCATATCCCTTGAGTCCAATGCCGTGACGAATCCCTCCAGCTCTCCAGCAGTAGCGCTGTAGCGCCCAGCACGCCCTGCAATTTGTTTTGTAGCAGAGACGCTAAGCGGGACCATTTCATTGCCGTCGAATTTCATCATAGACCCAAACACTATACGTTTGATCCGAAGATTGAGACCCATCCCCACGGCGTCTGAGGCTACGAGCACGTCGTATTTGCCAGAGTTGAAGTTACTAGCCTCTTTCGATCTGATTTCTGGAGGAAGGGCGCCGTAAATAACACCCACTTTGAGATCAGTCTTGTTTTCAATTTCACACTTGAGCTCGAGGATTTTCCTCTTGGAGAACACAATGACGCAGTCCCCTTTCCTGAGATGCTTCAAGTCTCTCACTGCTCTTTGTTCCACGGTAAGCTTCCCCAATCTTTGGTATTCCTTGATATGAAGCTCATCACCTGTGTTCTTCACAAGCTCTTTAATGAGGTTCACGGCACTGGGCTCACCGCAGAGATGAAGTTCTTTAGCTTGTACACCCAAGACGGCATTTGTCCACGCAGAGCCTCTCAAAGGGTCTGCAATCATCTGGATTTCATCGATGATACAAATGTCCATACTTTTGTTCAACGGGATCATCTCGATCGTACCTGAGGAAATCTCGGTGACATTGTCAAAGTCATCCAACGAAGGGATCACTTCCTCACCTGTGATCAAGTTGCAACTGATGCCTTGTTCCTGAAATCTCTCGTAAATTTCTCTCGCTAGAAGACGCAAAGGACCAGCATAATATCCCAGTTTAGCCTTTGCAAGCGCTTGGAGAGAGTTGTATGTCTTTCCCGAGTTCGTGGGTCCCACATGCATCACAATCTTTCTTTTCATTCGCCTGGCTTTTGGGAACCACTCAGCAGGAGCCAGCAAGTCCCAAAGTTGAGACGAGTCAGCTGCTTCCGATACAAGGGAGGCCTCCGTGTGATGCTGCCAGAGCATCTTGAGAAGAATATCGGTGATGATTTCCAGCTTCTTAGAGTAGTTGTTGAATTTGGCAAGTTCATTGGGGTACATGTTCAAATGGATAGAATACACAATTGCGCCGATCTTATCAAATCTAGGTTTGAAGTAGTCTGCCATCGAAACTTTGGCGATCTCTTGTAACTTTTGCGGATCGTCTAGAAACTCTTCGTATGCCTTGTATAGATCTTGCTCGAACAACGATACCTTACGGTCGATGCGCTGCTGGCTCCAGTGATTTAGCTCCTCGAAGGGAAACTTGAGCTCACGTTTAAAAAGCTTCTCCCTCACGGAAAACAACGAATATTGTGTAATCTGGCGAAGCTGCTCGAGCGGGTCTTGTCCCTTATATAGCTTCGGTAGTGGAGGCTCTTGAACAGTGGAAGTAGCGCCAGTGGCAAAATACCGAGCCTGCCATACTTTGGGGCCGCCCCTTAGCGATAGCAAGTAGCGAGAACACGGCAATACGCGTGTACGAGTCGCTGTTATTAGCATGAGTTGAAAGAGCTACTTGGTGGAGATGAGCATCGAGCTGTATGAAGGTAGGAGGAGGTGAAGGCTAGCGATTTAAGAGGTGAAGCAGAAAGGAGTTGAAGGTGGCGAATAAAGAGACAAAGAAGGTTTGCAGGATTGAAGTTCTCCGTTCGCTAGAAGCTTTTTTTGTAAATTGTAGGAATTGGCATTGTAGATTTGGTTACAGCGTTTCTCACTGTACTATTATTCACAGTAATGGTTGCAAAATGAGTATAAAGTACCATACACAAGAGGGACACAAATTACTTAATTAGTCGAACATAATATAGTGGTTTAGGCCCGTGGGCTCGAGAAGTTTCAAGGTTTCCGAAGTTTAAGACTTCTAGGAACTTCATGACTTATTTGTTTGTAGGGAGTAGGTAAGTGGTTAAGTGGAGCTCCACAGACCTTGGAGGAGAGGATAATTTAGAAGTTTTTTAGGAGCTATGTCTGTATTCAGTAGAGAAATTATGTTGAACGCCATAATTTATTCACACTGTCGAGGCTCATTCCAATTTTCCGTTTTGCAATCCTACTGTGTAACGTAATACTCTATACACTAGTAATATAGATGATTAGGCATTCCTCACGTCACCAACCCTGCTCCTACACTTTTCATCCAAAGCTAAGCCAGAAACATTTTTTTTTATTTTTTCTTTTAGTAAATTGTGCCTCTTTACCCATTGGAAACCTCATACGACTTTTGAGCCTGAAGGTCCTCAGGCGCTGGCTGCGAAATGCCTGTGAGGAGCTCCCCCCTAGTGCTCAGAAACGACCACACTAAACACCCAAATTCAACACAAAGTGTCATCCCTTGAAAACTATATATAGCCGATCTCTGTATCTACATACTGTCCTCTTCTTAACAAATTATCCCCTGCCACCAACCCCCCTTTCATTTCTAATTATACAATGGCTCGGCACCTTCTGCAGGAAAGTACCATCACGAACTCAACCTACTACTTCTTGGTCAACTCCCGAAAGAACTCAGTTCACTAGATAAGCTCCGGCCGTCGCTGTCATGTCCACAGTTCCCTCACGTGCATATGAGAACAACAGCACCGCCCAGTTGGCTGCGCAATTCAACGAGTTCTACCTCGCCATAACCTCCCCAGTGGTGTCGCAGATAGGGAACTACAAGATCGTGGAGGAGATCGGCGAAGGTGCTTTTGGCAAAGTGTACTTGGCCCAGCACGTTTTGTTGAACGCGAAGGTGGTGCTCAAATGCGGCCTCATTGACGACCCTAATATCGTGAGAGAGATATACTACCATCAGCAGTTGAAGCACAAGAATATCGTCAAGTTGTATGAGGTGATCAAGACTGAACAGCACATATGGATGGCTCTTGAGTACTGCGAAGGCGGTGAGCTTTTTTACTATATCTATGAACAGCGTCGCCTCGACATAGGCGTTTGTAGGCTGTTGTTCTACCAGATCGTTCAGGGCATCAAGTATGTGCATTCGCTCAACTTGTCTCACAGAGACCTCAAGCTTGAAAACATCTTGTTGGCGGATAAAAAGAGGCTGATTATCAAGTTGACGGACTTTGGCTTTGTTCGAGAATTCAACCCGTATAAGAGACTGCTCTTGTCTACGGTATGTGGAACAACGGCGTATATGGCTCCCGAGATGCTAAAGACGGAAAAATACTCCGGCTTTGCCGTGGATACATGGTCAATGGGTGTGATATTGTACGCTATGGTATATGGTGTCCTCCCGTTTGATGACGATGACGACATGAAGATGAAGATCAAAATCATGCACGAAGACCCTGTGCTACGAACAGATAATGTTGATCCCGAGGTTGTCGAGCTTATACGCAAAATGCTTCTGAAAGATCCTGCTCTACGCCCGAACATCCTGGAGATACTCAATTCGCCGTTTCTCATTGATCTCACCAACGAGTATCTGGAAAGGAGGAATTCCTCCATCAACGACACGGAGTCCATCATATCTATTAATCAGCATTATAAGGAGAACAAGGTACCTTTTCAAACAAGAATCGAGCGAGATCTACTAAAAAAGCTCGAAAAGCTCAATATAGACACTGACGCACTACAAGCACTGGTCATACAAGGCCACACAAATACACTCACTGCATTTTACGAATTGGGACTCACTCGAGAATTCAAAAAGAAAAAGTACAAGCACAAAAGAAGAAGATATTACGAGGCTAAAAGGCAAATCAAGAGATCCCGTAAAAGGGTCCGGAGCGCCCTATCGCTTGCCGATCAGAACTCTGGTACTCAGCCCCTCGAGAAGATCATTTCTTCGTTGAGTATAACCTCCAAACAGCCCTCAGAGAACCAACCTGCAACTTCTCGGAAATCAGCTGAAGAATACCGAAAACTGAGCACCAGAGCATCTTTTAACAAGCGGTTGTCAGGTTTACAACTGGACTCTCTGGGCACACAGCCCCCTCAAACACCCGTTCTGCCAGGTGCAGAGTTCAGTCATAATTCAGAAAGCTCAACTAATTTTGGGAGACAAGTCTCATTCATTCCCGATGACAGGTCGACTTTCAGCTATCAGCCCACAATCGATCAACAGACTGGTAAAGGAAAGAAGATTCTTGGTAAGCTACAATTTTGGAAGAAAGCCAGAAAAGACCAAGGTAAAGTTGACGAAGCCACAAGTCGTAACGAATATAGTGATGGTGAAAACGGGGTTTCTGAAATCCATTTGGGCAGTAAGCAGGATAACGCAGCTGAAAGAATTCTGGCAGCGTCCAAGAAGTCTGCAAGTCCTCTTAGGAGTGTTGAAAACAACCCTGCTCCACTGGTAGTCAATGGTGGGGTGAGAATTTCTGGTCCAGAAGAACTCCCAAACCCTCCCGAAATCAGGGATGCCAAGGAATTGGGCCATCATCGTGAATCATCGAATCAGACTGCTAACACTAATAACACCGGCTCTTCCCACATGAGCGATCACTTGGATAGGACTAATAACTCGATTGTTCATGAGAGTCTTTTGAGTTCGGGAAGAAGACAACGACCCGAATCTGTGGTGTCTCAAATTAGTCAGTTCTCACAACTAAGTCAAACGTACCCAATGTCTGAGTCTGAGTTAGAAATGCTCGACGGAACAGACATGGATGAAGATTTCTATGATGATGACGCCATATATGAGCTGTCAATTAATATATCCCAGCAAGACTTGTTGCATAATAAGCACTCATCCACGAGCATGGCTCAGTCAAATTCTAATGCGCTGAGGAAGAAACGACCATCTACAAGTAGGATGGCATCCGATACCCTGATACTCACCACGAGTACACAGGCAACGGGCCAACAGTCTCGAAACAAAAAACATTCGCTTTCACAAGTTTCCAGCAACTCATCAGAGGATAGCGAGTCCAGGTCAAAAATTCATGATTATGGAGCCAATGCTGATCAGCGACCTGTTTCACCTCGGCAAAAGATTGGATTTCCTCGCAATGGCACCCATCCCTCACTCAGAGGACCAAGACAACCTAACTATGGAAAGGCTGCACCTTCACCCAATGTCCAAACCCCTACGCCTGTGCAGCCCATTCCCGGCAATGGTATGAACCGGTCGCCGTCACCGCCAATTTTCAAGAAATTTAATACAATGAGTGGGGTTGTGAAGCCGGTCAAAAACGTCTTTGACCCGAAGAAAAATGATTCAGGAAATCAGAAGTGGACTATGAATGGAGATATGAGTGACTCTCGCTGGAGGCATGATAGTGCAACTCCCTCGAGAATTTATGAGAGGCAAGCGATCATCACCGAGGAGGAAGAGGAAGATGAGTAAGAATAATCTCAGTGCAAGCTATTCTGCTCTGTTACACCGCTACCACTGAGCCTCTTTCGTTTTTTAGCATTGCCTTGATTAGTCAATATCTTGACAAATGAAACCAAGACCTCCATTCTCTCCCCAAAACTGAATAGATTTTATTTGTATTAAATTCATTTTTCTTTTTTCAAGTACCTTGAAGAAGTCCTTAGTATCGGCCTCGCACGGCTGCAAAACCCATCAAAACCAATAAACGCCGACGAATTCACAGACACATCAATTTCGCAAGAATGATAGAACCATTCCAGTAAAGTTACAATCCATAAATACCTCTACATACATACAGAAAGCAGACCCGAAGACAGAGTGATACCTTTCTCTGTCTACTCTGATGGTCCATCTCTGGCGGTGAGCGCACGACTACACACAGAAAAAAAGTGTTGAAAAAAAAGCCATTACATATAGTTAAGATTCGATCAGAACCCTAGCCACGTCAATACCTCCACACCCCTCATGGCCTCGGTTATTGTCGTCGAGAACGAGATCAAAGACTCTGTTGAGGAGTTCTCGCTGATTGTGAACACGGTGCAACAGAATACCGACTTCTCTGACTCCATCAAACCCTACTTTGATGAGAAGACCGGTCAAATCGCCAACAAGGTCGAATTGGCCAAGCAGATCTCCAGCGTGGCAACGCCTGAGTTGTTAACGAAATTGTCTGACAGAGAGTTCGAGCCTATTTTTTATTTGCTCGCGTACCTCAGATCCGAGTTGGAGCAGAAGTCGTTCGAGACGCTTTTACAGAAAGATGGTGCATTGATCAACCTTTTGATCGCCTCCACGCCCAAGCAAATGCCTTCTTTAAGAGACAGGAGGTCGCTCAAACCCACCACGGTGTTGTCGGTGTTGAACACCTTTTTCAACTTTTTGCCTGCCTCTTCCCCTACTAGAGTGTTTTTTATTGAGTTGATCTTGAAGATCGTCACCGACACAGACATCGACTTTGCATTGATACAGTCCGCCATCGGGAGCCACATAGTGCAGTGGTTAGTCGCTGCGGGTGCCTCGGAGGATCAGATTAAGGGTCTCTTCTGGCAATTCATCGCTTTAGACAAGCAGTACACATTAAAGTCCTTGCACTTGATAAAACAATTTACCTCGCAGTTTTCCCTTACCTTACAGGAATTGCAAACAATGATTGGGTTTGCTTTGGCGTCTCCAGAGGTGGATGTCACTTTCTTGGTCAACAACAACGTTGCTCAGGCCATGCAACAAAATGCTTCTGATGAACTCGTGAGTGTGTTTGATAAGTACACCAAGGGAGAGTTTATCACCTCTGTCCCTCAGTCTGTCTCCAAAAACGTCATAAACAAGTCGAAGGTGTTGGCTTTAACGAGGTTCTTCGTTGAGAGTGATAATTCTGGCAAGAACACCTTCAAGTACACCGACATCCCAAGTGAATTGGCATCATCTCAAGAGGAGTTCGAGAAATTGTTAATCGACTCGATCAAGGCGGGCGTAATCGAAGGTAAAATGAACCAGGTTGAGCAGACGTTCAACTTGGTGAGAGCTAATAGAATCGTGTTGGCAGGCAACAAGGAACAGCTTGCAAAGGATTTGGACACCGTGAAGAAGGCATTGCTTGAGTGGAGACACTCGTTAGATAACATCAATGAGATTGTGAGGGATGCAAAGGACAGGATTGTGAACAACAACTCTGGAAACTAATTGTCTACGAATATAAAACGAAAGAATCATGGATGGGTTGCTACATTCTTTTCTCTGTACTTATAGCTATCATATACTAACAGGATAAAGAAATTACAAATTACAGTATTATTCAAATTGTCTCGCCTACATAACACATTTTAGTCTCTTTCTCCTTCTAGCACCGCAAGGAACCCTCCAACTAAATGCAACGATCCACAAACAAATGTGTCAACATGATGGTCATCGTTAGTCAAACTCTTGATGAAGTTGAGACTTGTTTCGATATCAGGGAAAATATGCTTTCGTGATGTTTGTCCCTTAGCCTGATCCAAAGAGCTCCATTTCTCAGCCAACTCCTTCTGGATAACGAGCTTATCAACTTGTTCTTTAGAATTATTAAGCGAGACCAAGTCGCTGTTATAGCTTCCATCGGACCAGGTGATGTTGGTGGTGAAGATGACATGGTCAAATTTGACACCCGCTGCTGAAACAGTGTCATGAAGTTTCTGCAATAAATCCAGAGCGTTCTCTCTAGCTTGCTGATTAAATAAAAGGATATTAGGAGCACCTGGGCGTTGTCTCTGTTTGACCACACTCGAGCTAAACCACTCAGATGCGACTCGTATAGACTCTAGTGTATGAGCACCGTCAATGTACCAAGTGACATTTTCAAAGCCTTCTTGGCCGGTTAGTCTCTGACACCTTCCGTCCCATTTCGTGTTCGCAAGACCCACAATGAATTTTTCAGGCAAAGTGGGCGTGCCGTCGTTCCATGTGGGCAAATCAGAGTCTGGGACACCAAGTTTTCGAAGATGAATGTCTGCTAACTTCACGGCCAAAGCAGCATTCTGACGCTGAAAGGAGCCTGCAAGACCCAATTTCACGTCAGGAGGAATTATCGAGGAACCCACTACTTCAAACAGGGACACCCCCACTTCGTCGGCAACCTTCTTCACGATTTCAATCAGCTCAGGGAACTCCGACTGCTCTGACACAACAGCAGGACAGCCCAGCTTAAAAATACCCGCCTTATTCCATGCAATTGAGTCGATAGTGTTGCCCAACATAAACGTATGGTCAATTCCCAAGGAACTTACACCTGCAACAGTGGGGTGCTGGACGATATTGGTAGAATCGTACTTCCCTCCTACGCCCACCTCATAAATAGCAGTGTCCACCCCCTCAGACATGAAAACGTGGAATGAGAGCACCGTGAGGTACTTGAAATACATTGGTTTCACGACATCACAAGGTTGCAACGAAGGGAACTCTTCAGGCAGCGACGTCGTCAGCGAAAGCTTATCCCACACTTCGTAGAAGTATTTCGTGAATTTCTGCTCCGTAATTGGCTGGCCGTCTATTCTGATCCGCTCTCTGACAGACTTGAGGTGAGGACTGGTGAAGAGCCCCACTTTGCCTATGCCGCTACCTCGGTACTGTCGAAGCACCGAATCCACAAACGCACAAGTCGAGCCTTTCCCCTTTGTGCCTGTAACGTGAACGACATTCAACCTATCAAATTCCTTTGGCTTATATCCCAAACGCCTGATAAACTCATATACCTCGGCGATGGAGAGCTCCGATCTTTGTTTCGGCAGAAAGTCTTTTTGCAGCTTGAGCGCCTCGATCGAGGCATAATTCGACTGGAGGCTGTTCAAGGCGGCAATTGCGTCTTTATATGATCGGTTGACGTTGGACATGGAGGGCAATCGCATCGGCTCGGCCATGGAAGTAAGGAAGATAGTGGTTGATTTCGCGATAGCATCTGAGATCGATGTGAGGTGACCCACAACAAAACCAGACAAAAAAATGAAATAGAAAAAGAAATGTCAACAAATTGGAGGGTAGAAGGAAGGTTGAAAGCTTGTATGTATCTGTAAATATCGTATTTTCGTTTACAAGATGATTTTTAAGAGAAGCTGCTTACTTTGAGTTGTGCCTCACTTTGGGCCCGCAATAGCCCACCCTCTCCCCAAGAAAAAAAGGATACTTTAGGCAAAGAAGATAATTTATGTAAAGTGAAATTTTACATAGAGTTCTGAGTTAGGATTTTTTGAGGTTTTCTTCGTTTCTATCACTCTCTATCTGAATATGTCAATATTTTAATTGCAAAAACAGATGAAGTACGTAAGGGCATTTTGGCTAGATCACCGAGGTACGAACAATGCTCAGCTACCGCCAGCGGACAAGGGCACTTAACAAGTGATTCATTATTGCATAGAGCCTTCGAACAAGAATTGTTATAAGCTGTTCTACCTAATGAATTAAGACTTGTATGCTATTTAGGCTTCATAGTTCTGATATTTCTTTCCCTCAGCTTACTACTGAGTACTCTTGATGAGCATGTGTGTTTCTAGATTAGTAGCGGAAAAAGTTTAGCTTTCATTAATATAAAGCATATCTTCCAATTTTGGTTGTGAGTTTCTCTAAAATAAGTATAGTATTTGCGCAGCTGTAGAAAATTAATCATCGATTGCCAAATACAATCACTAATTCGGCTACTCTCTACTCACTCTCGTAAGTGTTTCAGATCATCCGAGTCAGGGTGTAAACGGACATTGAAGAGTACAAACGGCAACGATGCAAATGAAGATTGCTGACGAACATGAAGAAGCAGTGACGCTTCGCTCAATGAACGAGTGGCATTACTCTCGAACAAAAGTTATTCTGACATGAATTTTGGAGTACCAAAAATTCCATCATATGCGAAACCATAGCTTAAGAAATTCATGTTTACCTAATTACATCTACAAACGGTGTCTCTGCTGAATCATTATACGACTTGTGTGCCAAATTAAGACTTTTGCAGCGATAAGTGAATCCCATAGTAACACGTGTAACACCGAAACATCGCCGTTGAGCGTTGATTAGAACGAGACTCAGGCGATCCCCTGATTGTGTATAATTTCTGAAAATGGCCAATGAACTTGACTGGAAACTACACATTTTCCAGACCACTCCATTTGCTCTTCCAAATCCTATGATGTTCCCAATCTCGTAAGAGTATAAACGGCACAAAATCACCCTTTCACAGAAGTGACTTCATTACGTTGTTACAGATCGCAAATTCCTTACAGCTAAACCTTTGAATTCTGACTTTCAGATGTGACACTTTTTTGCACCCACTCCGGAAAAGACCGGATTAGGTGTGCGATGTGAGTCAATCCGAACCACGGGATGCTTTAAACACCAACGAGCACAGAAGCTCCAGAGAAGAAGAGCTCAATAAAAATGCCCCTTGGGAGCCTAAACAAGAGAATCATGAAACCCTCAAATACAACTTCCAATTTCTTAAGCTACCTTGTGTTCCGTGCAATGTGGCGGCTGCATCACGTGAGCAGCATCCCACTGACTCATCCGAGAGCGCGATTCTACCTAGCCAACCTTCTCCCCTAAAAACTCATCTGAAGAGTAACCTCTAAGATAGCCGGTCATCTTCAGAAACCCACTCATTGCGTTAGCCAACCAACTCACAGTTTCAGACGAATACTTGAACATCTTTAATCTTTCCCAACTCCAAATCACACCTTCGATTATCCACTATGCATTATTAGACTAGCAGCCCAGCTCCCCAGTCTAACGTTTTTCAACAAAAGCAAGATAGTTTCATCCATTGTTTGTTAAGACTTGCTCCGCGTGTGTTTCAACCTCATACCTGTGTTTACTGACTTACGGCTAATCGTTTGATTTTTCTCTCATTACTCATTTGTTACGTTTCAAACAATCCACTGTGGCCTATATTCATTGAACGAATCTGTGCCACACCTATAAACCGCTCATTTTGCTTGCTTTCGTAAATGTTCCCTATGGTCACCATCTCGGACAATACATTTTCGAAAGTGCCGCCTCATCATCCTCGATTGCACCGGAAATCCGGCCTGGGCCATGGGCCCTTTGACGCCTCTGAAGGCGCTGCCAACGGCATTGCCTCAGGCTCTTTCACAGAAGCGTTTTTAAAAGCTTCAAACAGACCCCAATTTCACCATTTGCCCACTCCTGCTCCTTCTGCTACCACGTCCGTTGTGGAGCAGAAGCACGACGAATCCAACGAGAAGCAGGAGCAAGAAATTCGTCTCATGGACTTTATTGATGTGCCCTCATTGGTCTCCGACAACGAAGAAGAGGAATCGGATGCCGAGAGCTCGCATTCGTCGAAGGGCGCTTCTCTGGTGTTTTCTAGACCTGCAGTGAAACTGCCCCCAGCACTGGCTGCTGCTGAGCAGGTGAAGCGGTCTCTCAAGGAGGAGAATCAGTCTATGGAATCCATAGAAAAGTCACGCGATGAACCTCTTCGATCTGTGGAAACCGAACTTGCTCCTCAAGCAGAGGAACTCCCATCTGCGACAGAAGCCACTCAAGCAACCTCTACGATTTCTGACGCTCAGTTCAAACTAGAACGTTCTCAGCTTATGAAGATTGCTGTGAAGTACGTTGCGATGAAAATTCACAACTCGTTTCCTCCAGAGTCTGCTCGTACTATTGACCCGGAGGAGATGCCGTTGGACCAATTCCTCTTGATCTTGACAAGCCGCTTGCAGTTGACTTTGCCTCTTTTTATGAAAGGTATCATTTACTTGTTTCGCTATATGGACATTATTTACCTTTTGCGCTATTTGAATCAGTCAAACAACTTTCTCAACTATACCGAGATGGGTTTCAATTTGAAGAAACTAATTGTTGGATGTTTTAAACTCACATTGGCGAGAGAGCGCATCAGTAAAGATTGGAGCGGCGTCACTGGATTGGCTAATGCCGAGATCAATACTATAGTGAAGACGGTGGTGAAGCGTTTGAATGGCAAGTTGGCCATCAAAAACATCGAGCTTCTCAGATTGAAGCTGGAGATTTACCGATTTGTGAAGATGGTGGTCAAAGAAGTGAAGTGAGTTCACTACATTTTACTATCTTCATGGGTTTCGCTACTACAAGACCGATATCTCGGCCCGCCAGGGACTCTTCGCAGCTTGTGTAAACGATATCGTGAGACGAATTGGTACTCATAAATTAAGGTGGCGGAATTTTGATGAATCATCATCAATTGGGACTATGCTTCAGAATACTGTTGCAACATATATATGTACATTACGTAAGCCAAGTATGGCAGTTGTTTTCATTTTTGGCTAGTCCTCCTTTGTAGTGTAGCATCGGTACGGCTACTTTGATCTTCTGAGTCACCGGAGCGGCCCATATTAGCGGGCCGATGCGAAGGGCGCTTAGAACCAATAATTGCTTGCTGGTAGTCAGCGCAAGTCACGTGAGCAGAAGTTGACAGCAGCAAAACGCAAGATCCCCCCATATAGAGGCAAAATAGTTCACCTAGGCACCCAAAATCAACTTCTAAACTTAGAATACATCTTGAAACTTGTTGAATTTTCTTAGTCTTGCGCTTTTGTCTGCCACCAGAAAAGTGCAGCATCAGTGAGTCGTGTGCTTACCGTTTTACTCGCAAGAAAGCGGGCGCGCGGAACCTGGTTACCTGGGCTATCGCTCAGTGACTCATCTTCTCGAGGAACTGCGTAACATGCCAACACAGGAAATTCGAACTGTAGAAAATTTTAATTTTAGAATATGACAGTCTTAATTTAAGGCGTTTTGGCCTTTCTTCAGAACCTGTACCTTTTTTTGCAAAAATACCTGAACCTCGTCTGAGTCATAATTGGCTGCAACGGCACTATCGCCATGGCGTAGCCAGGGCGACGTGCACACAAGCCAGGAAATCGCATAATCAGTCACTGAGTTTCCCCATAGTTAAGCGGCGGCGTCTAATCAGTGAGGAAGGCCCATGCACAGAACAAAAAAAAAGTGGAAAATGTCGTACAAATTTTTCACTCTATATAAGGCACGAAATTTCTAAATTCTTTTTTTCCTTTCTTTTTCACGCATCTTTCAAACAAGCACTTTTCTTCATTCTCCCACCATGTCCATGCCCAATCCTTACGGCCCAAACCCGCATGATTACCTCTCCAACGTCAACAAGTTCGAAGTCATTGAGTCGACGTTGCGTGAAGGTGAGCAGTTTGCCAACGCCTTCTTCACCACCGAAAAGAAGATCGAGATCGCCAAGGCCCTCGACGACTTTGGTGTCGACTACATCGAATTGACGTCTCCTGTTGCCTCCGAGCAGTCGAGAAGAGACTGTGAGGCGATTTGCAAGTTGGGGTTGAAGGCGAAGATCTTGACCCACATTCGTTGTCACATGGACGATGCTCGTGTTGCCGTTGAAACCGGTGTAGACGGTGTCGATGTGGTGATTGGCACGTCGCAGTTCTTGAGAAAGTACTCGCACGGCAAGGACATGAACTACATTGCTCAGAGCGCCATTGAGGTGATTGAGTTTGTCAAGTCCAAGGGCATTGAGATCCGTTTCTCGTCTGAGGACTCCTTCAGATCCGACATTGTGGATCTTTTGAACATCTACAAGACTGTCGACAAGATCGGCGTCAACAGAGTTGGTATTGCTGATACTGTTGGCTGTGCCAATCCCAGACAGGTGTATGAGCTTGTCAAGACGTTGAAGTCGGTTGTGTCTTGCGACATTGAGTGTCACTTCCACAACGACACGGGTTGTGCCATTGCCAACGCCTACACTGCTTTGGAGGCCGGTGCCAAGTTGATTGACGTTTCCGTTTTGGGCATTGGCGAGAGAAACGGTATCACTCCTCTTGGTGCTCTCATGGCTCGTATGATCACCGCCGACAGAGACTATGTGCTCGGCAAGTACAAGTTGCACAAGCTCAGAGACTTGGAGAATTTGGTTGCTGACGCTGTGCAGGTGAATATCCCATTCAACAACCCTATCACTGGTTTCTGTGCTTTCACCCATAAGGCTGGTATCCACGCCAAGGCCATTTTGGCTAACCCTTCCACGTACGAGATTTTGAACCCTTCGGATTTCGGTCTCACCAGATACATCCACTTTGCCAACAGATTGACGGGATGGAACGCCATTAAGCTGAGAGTCGATCAGTTGAACTTGCACTTGACCGACGACCAGTGCAAGGAAGTCACCCACAAGATCAAATTGTTGGGTGACGTGAGACAGTTGAACATCGACGATGTGGACTCCATTATCAAGGACTTCCACGCTGAATTGGGCACGCCGCAGTTGAAGCCTTCTACCAACGGCCAGGCGGTTCCCGATGTGGAAGCTGACGGTGCTGCTGCTGCCGATGCTGCCGATGCTGCCGAGCAGCCAGCTGCAAAGAAACAGAAATCGGAGTAAAAAAGTTACACATTGGCTCTTTATTTTCCGATTCCCTGTTCGCTTAACGAAGATCACGACAATAACAACATATATTCAAAAGTTTGGGAAGACTAGCTCTTGTCGCCGTTGTACTATAGCGTTTTTGGGACTTTGCATGAAGAATGCATGATAAACGAAAAAATCAAAAAGTTAAAATATGAAAACGTCAAGATGAGGTATCGTCTTGGTAATGGAGTTTCCGCTATTTATTTAGTTCTTCAAGAGCCTATGTTAGAAAAACATTGTAGTATGAGGCACACATAAATGCAATGATGATATCATTAACTATGAGAGAAATTCATCTTCCATGGTTGTAATTTGACCCTGGGTGTTCCTTAAGCTTTATAGTGATAGCTCCATAGAATGGCTGCGATAATGGGCGCCTCAAAATCTTTGAGGATTACCCCAGATGAACCCAAGCTTTCAAAAGTAAATTACCCAGAAACAATAGAACCCTCACACTCACTACTTTCAGGACCTTTTTCTTCAACCATCTTCGAATGCTGGCACAGTTGCAAGCTTCTTCCTCAGATCTCCGAGCCGGAGGCTCACGTGAGTGCACGACCGTTAGTTGATCAATCAGGATCCTTTGGCCACTCTTGTCACTTCCCATCAGGAACTCAAATTGTCTTGACAATGGCTAAGAAAGGAGGCGAAAACTCAAAGAAGGCCGCAGGAAACGCCAGAAAGGCCGAAAACGCCAACAAAAAAAAACAGGCCGCCATGGAGGCCGCTGAGGCAGAGGAGGCTGCACAATGGGAGGATGGAGCCAAGAAGGGCAACAAGAAGAAAGAAGAAGAGAGATTGAAAAAAGAAGAAGCCGCCAGAAAGAAAGCCGAGCGTGATGCTCTTCTAGCCGCAGAGGAGTCGGTGTTGCCCACCAAGGGCCAGAAGGATAAGCAAAGAGGTGCTGCCAAGGTTGCCGCTAGAAGAACAGGCAAGATCGACGATTTCCTCGACTTCAACAGCGACAAGCCCGAGTTGAGCGCCTCTGGTATCGACAATGCGTTGGAGGCGTTGTCATTGACAGGGAAAGACGGCGGTGTTGCCGCCAAGGATATCGAGAGACACCCAGAGAGAAGAGTGAAGGCTGCATACGCAGCGTACGAGGAAAGAAGGTTGCCTGAGATCAAGAAGGAAAACCCTGGGTTGCGTCAGCAGCAGATGAAGCAGATCATTTTCAAGGAGTTCCAGAAGTCGCCTGAGAACCCTATGAACCAGGCCAGCAATGTTCTGTACAATGCCACGGTTGATGATGTGGCGGCGAAGAAGAAGGAGTTGCGGAGCCAGAAGGAAAAGAAGTTTACTTAGGGAGGTCGAGGGTGCTTTTGCCAGCTTGTTACGGGGGTGCTTCGGCCAGCCTAGTACGGAGTTTTGGCCACAGCATTTTTAAATAGTCAATTGACAAGATGTGCGTGCTAACTGAGGCGTAGAGGCTGGTAAATCGTATATTGAAATCCTGTTACACAGTCTGAATGACTCAGGTCATTGGGGAGTAGCGGTACATAGTGCACTTCGCTGAGAAGAGGTAGCGCATTGGAATTTTGCAGCCACGCTTAAACGCTAAAGACCTTCTTTATCCTCAGGCATAATTAGATACCTGGTAATGAATGAACTGGTCTGAGTTCATTTCCTTCATCGCAAAATTCTTGACTGCAAATGGAGAATTTTTGTCAATCAATTCCGACTGCTCCCTCTGCTGGATCAAGCTTGCATCGACTAAAAGGAATACCTCTGGCCTGCAGATTCTGAGAGGTCTCTTAAACTGGAGACCAACACAGAGTGATGAATGAAGTGAAGATAAAGAGATTAAAAGGAGGGAAAAAAAGAAAATAAATAGTAACAAAATAAATGTCCATATTTTATCACTCAGTGCCACAGCAGCAATTGAAACTGCTCGATCAGTTTATTCATTTGTCTTCCAGTCACGATCTTTCTCCTCTGTTCTTCACTTTGCTCTTTCTCTGCGTACTGTGCACTAGCAAAGGGTCAATTTGGGCGGATAGTTAGATCTACGTGACTTACAATAAACTAAACGGTATGAAAGAGACTGAAGCCAAAAGGTATAAATACAGAAGCTTTCCTCCCAAGAAATCCTCTTCATTTTTACAGTTTTTCTTGAAACTCTTACCCTTCCTTCCCTCGCACTGCTTCGCGCGCCAGGCCATTAGAGCCATCTCGCTAGCACACCGCGCGCAGGCAACATGTATAAAAGGGCTGCTGCCGCCAGCGAAAAATGAATCGAATCCACTGACTCGAGCCTTGGTTTAACAAGTGAGAAGTCTGCCTTCTACCACCAAAACACACCCGTGCACCCGTACACCACCACCATAATTGGCAGCCACTTGTACAAAGACAATCCGGTGAACGGTACAATTATAGCGATCTCTGCAAAAGCATAAAGTATCGAGATGTCCCGTTTGGACCGCCTTGTGGTGCTTTTGGAAACGGGGTCAACGCCGTACATTCGCAACACCGCGGCGGACCAGCTTTCCGACTTGGCCAAAGGCCATCCCGAAGAGATCATCAACTTGTTGGGCAGAGTGTACCCTTTCTTGAAAGCAGAAAAATGGGAGACGAGAATTGCAGCAGCAAAAGCGTTTGGCGGCATTGTGAGCCACGCACCGTTGTGGGATCCCAACTCAGAGGAGGCCATCGAGAAGGAGAAGCAGTTGCAACACATTGAAGAGGCCAATACGGCCACGCGAGGTCCTGAGCCCAAAGTGAAGCTAGAAGAGGAAGTGAAGCTAGAACAGGACGAAGAATTGAAGAAATTGGACGAGAACTTGCTGACCCTAGTAAAGTTCGAGTCGTGGAACTTGCATGAGCTTCTCAAATCAGGTAAGAAGCTTCTAGCGTCGGGAGGAGCAGAGTTCGAACCTAAGAAGCCCAGCGTATGCGAGAAAAACGAAGATTCACTACTAGGCAAACTCAAGCAGCATAAGTCCTTGATTAAAGAGGAGGATATAGACGGGCCAAGAAAGCCACAAGTGGTTTCTGCTCCAAGCATCAAAACTGAGGTGAAAGAAGAGCAGCCTCCTTCACAGCCGCTGTCCCCCCCTCCATCTGATAGCGGCAAATCCGCAGCTGCCAGTGCCCGTTTGAAAGCCATGCAGAAGCGCCGAGCTAAGGCGAACGCTAAATCCAGCGCTAATAAGATCGCGCCGGTCGACCTCTCGCAATCCTCAATTTCAAGAAAACTAGTTGAGGATGGTGAAACTGACGGCAAAGTGAAGTCGGAAGACTCTCCGCTGTTCGACATAACGTCCCAGCAAGGAGGCTCCAAATTGGTCATGGAGAGCAAAGCACCAGAGTTGTCGCCGCTCCTATCGCAACACGCCAAGGTTGCTGGTTTAGTCTGGCAATTTCAAGGCGTTTACGAGCTTTTATTGCACGATCTCTTCGATGAGAAATGGGAAGTCAGACATGGATCAGCGCTAGGACTCCGTGAACTCATCAGAGTACACGGTAAAGGTGCAGGTAGGGTAATGAGAAAAAGCCGTGCTGAAAATGACGCCAACAATGCTGCAACCCTAGAGGATCTTTCTGTCAGGCTCTGTACTCTTTTCGCTCTCGATCGCTTCGCTGATTTTGTGAACGATACTGTGGTTGCGCCTGTCAGAGAGTCTGGTGCTCAAACATTAGCTGCCCTACTACTCCACTTAGATGAGAGGTCAATATTAGAGACATTCAAGTGTCTAAATTCTTTGGTTTTACAAGACCTTCCAGGTGGTTTAGAAACACGGAAATGCTGGGAAGCAAAGCATGGCGGTATGTTAGGTGTGAGATACTTTGTGAGTGTCAGAACTGACGTGCTTCTTGTGCATCCTGAACTTCTAGACTCAGTGGTTTCCATGGTTTTACATTGCCTAAAGGAGAGCGAGGATGATGTTCAATCGGTTGCTGCATTGACTTTGGCTCCAATTGCCACAGAGTTTGTGAAGCAAGGCACAGACGTTATCAAATCACTTCTTGACGTTGTTTGGGATTGTCTCATGAACTTCGAGGACGACCTCTCTGCTTCCATTGGCTCCGTGATGGATCTTTTATCAAAATTATGCACCCACCGTCAAGTTATTGAAATAATGCAAGCGGAGGCAGCCAAGGAGTCTGAGAACTCCTTCGAGAATTTGATTCCCAAACTTTTCCCTTTTTTAAGACATTCAATTACAAACGTGAGAAAAGCAACTCTCACAACTATGCTAGAATTCTTGTCCATCGAAGACGATACCACTAAGCTATGGATTACGCCGAGAGCAATGCGTTTGATCCTTCAGAACCTTTTAGTGGAGCAAAATCCTGAGGTTTTGAAGCTATCCCAGTCGGTATATGATAGAATGCTCAGAAACATTGCAGAGAATTCACATCTCAAGAAAGTTGATCACTACATCGCCCCCCACATGAAGGCCATCTTGACGCTACTCATGACGCCCATTGGTATTGCTAGACATAATTATCATCTCAATACCAGCCTCATAATCAAACCAAATGGCACCACGTTCGAGAGCAATCCCAGGCAAGACTCGCCCTCTGAATCGGACGTTTTTGAGCCCGCCAATGGCGATGCTCCACAGCCACCCAAAAGGGGTAGAAAGAGAAAATCAGATGACAAAGCGAAAACCCTCAATCCTACCGCTGATGAGCTCAAAATCAATATTGATGCACCTGTGCACAATGGTGATGTTATGTTTGTTGGGTTTGATATCTTCATCGCTACAAGAACTGCATTGGCTAAGGCGATCGGCTTAACCCTCTCATTTATGGAAGACAAAGAGCTTCTCAATAGTGCCTTCGAGAGCTTTATGCTCTATATCAATTCACCTCATGTCACACCTCGTTTATTTACAGCTATTGTCATTGAAGAGTACGCCAATACTCTGAAGTTGCTTGAGAGACCAATTTCAAGTGACGCCACGGAGAAATTTTCGGCCGTGTTCTTGGAGACTCTCACTACTCCTGAAAAGCTCCCCTTTTTCCGTGAACTTGTTCCTAAGCTCAAAAGTGTGAGGACCTCTTGTCTTCAGCTTTTTGACGTCTTTGTTACTCACGGCAAGCTATCATCAAGCAAACTCCCGCAACTTCCTGTCATTGTTCAAGGTGAAAGCGACGCTGGCCCTGGCGCTTTCAGCATCGAGAGTGCCGAGAAGCTTTTGAGCGACACTTACCCCAAGCTCACTAAGAGTTTGTCATCGTCCTATAGAATTCTGGCCAATCTGGCTTTAGAAGATTCCAAGCATCGTATTCAACTAGCTTTGAATGAGGCAAAACTTGCTTTGACACAAAGAACAACCAGTGTTTTAGCCGCCTATGCTGCGGCTGTCCTTGCCTTGACAGGTGTGCCGAAGAAACTTAATCCAATAATAAGATCACTTATGGACAGCGCTAAGCAAGAAGAAACCGAATTATTGCAGAAGCGATCTGCTAAATCAATCGCAGCTTTGATTGATCAACTCAAACATGCTAATAAAGTTGGTGCAGCAGATAAGATTTTGAAAAATCTCTGTTCATTCCTATGTGTGGATACATCCGAAGTTCCAGAATTCATACATAATTCGAACTTCAGAGACATTATTCTTTCGCTCAGAAAGGAAGAGGCAAAAACAGATCCTGCTGACATTGCTGCGCACGAGAAGGCCGTACAAGAGGCAAGAGTTAAAAGGAACGGCGCTTTGCTTGCGATGGATGAAGTCATCAGCCTCTACAACAAAGATATATTCACAGAACTCCCCAAACTCAAGGAGATTCTTTTCGGCTCGTTGGACTCGATGGAGTCCGTTACCACAGATGATATGACTAAGGATAATGTTTTGGGTCAAAGTATTGTCGATGCTCTAGGTGTATTACGAGCTTTGCTTCCCAAATTGAGCCCTAATCTCTACCCAGAAGTGACCGAGCACCTTCCTAGATTGCTCGCGGGTCTTAAGTCTGAACTTAGTGTTTTCCGGTACTCATCCGCTAAATGCTTTGCTACAATTTGTTCGGTGATGCCTGCCAAGGCATTTCCATTTTTGGTCCGCAACATCATCCCTATGCTCAGTAATGCTGGTAAGTTTCGTGAGCGTCAAGGTGCCACAGAAGCCATTTACCATGTATCTAATGCCATGGGTGCGGAAATTCTTCCATACATTGTGTTTCTTATTGTACCGGTTCTTGGTAGAATGAGTGACGCTGATCATGACGTTAGAATCCTCGCAAGCACTACATTTGCTTCGATTATAAAGCTCGTGCCATTAGAAGCTGGTATACCTGATCCTCCAGACATGCCTCAAGATCTTTTGGAAGGAAGAGATAGAGAAAGAGAGTTCATCCAGCAAATGATGGACCCCACAAAGATCAAACCATTCGAGCTTCCAGTGGCTATTAAGGCGACCTTGCGTAAATACCAGCAAGAAGGTGTCAATTGGTTGGCTTTCTTGAACAAATATCACTTGCATGGCATCTTGTGTGATGATATGGGATTGGGAAAGACATTGCAAGCTATATGTATAATTGCTTCCGATCATCACATGAGAGCCGAAAAATTCAAGGAGACGGGTGCTGATGAATTTAGAAGATTACCGTCATTAGTTGTTTGTCCTCCTTCATTGACTGGTCATTGGGAGCAAGAATTCAACCAGTATGCTGAGTTCATGAAAATAGTCGTCTATGCCGGCGGTCCATCGACAAGAGCTAATCTCCGTCCACAAATACCAACAGCCGATGTTGTTGTTACATCGTACGATGTGTGCCGTAACAATATTGACGTTTTATCCTCTCATTCCTACAACTACTGTGTGCTAGATGAAGGTCATATAATCAAGAACTCGTCATCTAAGTTGACGAAGTCGGTGAAAAGAATCAAGGCTGAGCATAGACTTATTTTGTCTGGTACTCCTATTCAGAATAACGTTTTGGAATTGTGGTCATTGTTTGACTTTTTGATGCCTGGTTTCTTAGGCGTCGAAAAGATATTTATTGAAAAGTTTGCAAAACCGATAGCTGCGAGCCGAAACAGTAAAACATCATCCAAAGAACAAGAAGCGGGTGCCTTGGCCTTAGAATCTCTTCACAGACAAGTGCTCCCGTTCATGCTTAGACGTTTGAAGGAAGAGGTCTTGTCAGACCTTCCTCCAAAAATTATTCAAGATTATTACTGCGAGCTCTCAGACTTACAGAAAAAGCTTTATAAAGAATTTGCGAAGAAACAGAAGTCCGTTGTCAAGGACGAAGTCACCAAGGAGGATGAACCCATGGAATCCTCTAATGAATCACCCAAGACGCACATTTTCCAAGCTTTGCAGTATATGAGGAAATTGTGCAACCACCCAGCTTTGGTGATCACTCCAAATCACCCACAAGCAGCTGAAGTTGCATGTTATCTCGCGAGCAAGAAGTCTGATCTTAGAAGCATAGAGCATGCGCCGAAATTGAAGTCTTTGAAGAACCTTTTACTCGAGTGTGGTATTGGAGTGGGAGACAGTGAATATGCGAACTCAAAGGGAAAGAGCAAACTGAAACAGCAACAACAACTTGTCTCCTCTGAGGGTGTGATCTCCGAACATAGGGCACTCATATTCTGTCAGCTCAAAGACATGGTAGATATTGTTGAAGAAGAGCTCCTCAAGAAGAATATGCCTTCAGTCACATACATGAGACTTGACGGTAGAACCGACCCTCGAGACAGACAGGCAATTGTGAGGAAGTTCAATGAGGATCCCTCCATTGATGTATTGTTACTCACCACCAAAGTTGGTGGACTTGGTCTTAACTTGACTGGTGCTGATACCGTCATTTTCGTTGAGCATGACTGGAACCCTATGAACGATCTTCAGGCCATGGACAGAGCACACCGCCTTGGTCAAAAGAAAGTTGTCAATGTATACAGATTGATTACAAAGGCAACGCTCGAGGAGAAAATTATGGGCTTGCAAAAGTTCAAAATGAACATTGCGTCTACAATTGTCAACCAGCAAAATGCTGGATTGGCCCTGATGGACACTAATCAGTTGCTTGATTTGTTCGATGTCGATGAGCAGAGCACCAAGATTGAGAACGGCAACGACGACAAGAAAGAAAAGAAGGTACCGGACGAATTGATTGGAGGCGGGATTCCTACAGAAGCAGTCGGTGAACTCGGCCAACTTTGGGACGAATCCCAGTACGAGGATGAGTACAATCTCGACAACTTCATCAAGACACTTAAGTAAGGTGCTGCTTATGTCTGCGACTCTGTAAATGGTCAGATGCCATCACAGCCTGTCGAGAGCACGTACACCATATGCTTGTGGAGTGAGACGCCCAAAACAACAAAAAATATCTGCTAGGTTCAAGGTAGAATCCAAATAAAATATTAACTTCCCATCGATGTAGTGGGGAGTTGGCGGGGCACACTAGCGATGGCGATGGCGATGGCTAGAAGTGTAAGGATATTCTGCAGGACAGTCTAATGTAATGTCTAGAAGAGCCCCACTGGATGCTCTAAAGATAACATTCCACATCGTCTAGCAATCTTTTCCGAAGGGCTTGAGCATGAATGAGAAGGAAGAACGAGCCATAAGAAAGCTCGAAGATGATGCTCAAACGTCATTCGGGTACCTCGTTTCCGATGAGAAGTCAAGCACTACAAGAGCACCCGAGGCTATGGATGTCAAGGCTGCCAATGCTGTCGATGTGACAAAGAATACGCCGAAATGGGTTCATTTCATTGCTGGTGGTATTGGTGGCATGGTAGGCGCAATTGCTACGTGCCCTCTCGACGTGGTGAAAACTAGACTTCAATCGGATGTGTTTAACCAGACGTATAATAAGGCTCCAAAATCAAGCAATCCTTTGATCAAAGGTGTTCAGCATTTTGCGGAAACATGTGGTGTCATTGGTCAGATTTATAGAAACGAAGGACCCCGGGCTCTTTTCAGGGGTTTGGGGCCTAATTTGGTGGGTGTGATCCCAGCAAGATCAATCAACTTCTTCACATACGGCGCAACAAAGGATATTGTCTCTAAGCGATTTAATAATGGCGAGGAAGCCACATGGATTCATCTTGTTTCTGGTATCAATGCCGGGTTCGTCACTTCAACGGCAACAAATCCGATTTGGATGATCAAGACAAGACTACAACTTGACAAGACGAAAGGGAAGCATTATAAGAACTCATGGGACTGTCTTCGCTATATATTGAAGACTGAGGGCTTCCGCAGCTTGTACAAGGGATTGAGTGCATCCTATTTAGGTGGCATTGAGTCCACCATTCAGTGGGTCTTGTACGAACAAATGAAACTGTTTTTAAACAGAAAGTCCTTAGAGAGGCATGGAATCAACCAGTCGGGTAAAACCACAAGTGATCACATTTACGAATGGTGTGCTCGTTCCGGAGCTGCTGGCGCTGCCAAATTCGTTGCATCTCTCATCACATATCCACACGAGGTGGTGAGGACCAGATTGAGACAGGCTCCTCTAGAGTCTACCGGTAAGCCAAAGTATACTGGACTTATACAATGCTTCCGTTTAGTGATAAAAGAGGAAGGCTTTGTGAGTATGTATGGAGGCTTGACCCCACACTTGCTTAGAACGGTTCCTAATTCGATTATTATGTTTGGTACCTGGGAATTAGTGGTTCGTCTCTTATCCAAAGCTTAACATTAGCATTTTCACTCAGTTGTTTGGTTTACACGGTCTGGGTTGGGTATCGGTTTTATGAAGACACTCGCACACATTCTGGCTTGTATATATTTTAGTGCACTGTTTAAGTCTTCATTCCATTCGTAGTTTCTTCGTTGGGAGCTCATCCTCTGATGAAAATCCCTCGCCATTTTCACTGTCCGTATCTAAAGCCGTGTGGCGGGGTATATCAGCTTTAGGTTTTGATCCCTTCTTCTCTTCCGTATTCGATTCATTGGGCTTCTTATCTATGGTGATATTCTGTGGCTTCTTATAAAATTGCGGTGGCTCTCCTTCTGGCAATGTCACGCCAAGCTGTTCTATAAGAGGATCGGAGGGAAATTTTGTTTTCTTTTTCAAGGGGATTGTCAAATTGGAAAAGGGTTTCCCTTGTGAATCTCTCGGTACTTTTCCCAAGGGGTTCAATTCAGGATTAAAGTATATACTCTGCTTTCCCCAAAGCTTATTCTGAGCTCTTTCTCTTTTCTCCTTCTTTTGCTTTTGCTGTTCAAGAAACTCCGAGAGCTTTTTCTCATGGAGTTTGTGCTTTCTTATGAACTTCCAGTCTTCTTGTAGCAGCTTAAGACGTTTCTCATCGCTCTTGTCCCCTTCAAGCTTTTCTATCTGGAAGTAAAGTCGGATTGGGTCGATTTTGGTGAGTTTATCTAGCATATGCTGGTGTTTCTGCCGCTGCTGTATCTTCTGCTTCTGCTTCAGCTCATGCTGACGAACTTCCTTCGCCAAGCTCCAATTAGATCGTATCATTACGAAACGAGCCTAATCTACAAAATGAGCAAGGATGTCTTGGGTCTTTCACAAAAGCGCAGTCTGTGTTGAAGGATTCCTCAAGTCCAAGTTGAAGTCAGTTGCGCGGTGAGATTTGGGTGTAAAATGTGTAGGCTAATGATGATACAAGAGAAAGCTCGTACATACATAGAAACAATACAAAACCCATAAAGTACAACAAAATGGACTCCAGTCTAGAACGAGAAGCAATTATTGATAACAAAAGTAGTCACATCCGTCACCTTTAGTGTGTCACTTTGTATGTTGAGAAGACTGAGTACATTCGGACTGACCTGCGCGCCTTACACTTAGCTAGTTGCCAAATCACTGTTGCAACCTTCCACTATATAGTGTTCACCATGAGCAGACTACAACGACAGCTGCCCCCTGAACAAAAACAGCAACCTTCTCAACCACAAGTCAGTACACAAATTCCTGCAGAGGCACTAGAACCCATCAGAAACCGACTCAGTCAGGTGCACCAGTCGCTCAGGAAACTAGCTGACCAGATCAACTTACATAACAGAAACCCGGCGAAGGTGAAACTTCCGTCGTACCTGAACCTTCAATCGCAATTTCAAGTGCTTATTACACAGCTTCAAACGATCGCTGCTAGGTTGGACACAAATGATGAGATACTAAAATCGACGAATGTGTATCCAGTACCTTCATTTCCTACTACACAGCATGAGGGCCTTGTGACAACTCTATTGCGGAAAAAGCCTCTTCCCGAAGTGGACGAGTGGATTGACGCTGCAATTGCAGAGAGTGAGCTGTTCAAGTTGCCCATTCACGCAGATGACGAGTTCGCTGAGTGGTGCTATGCTAAAGTAAAGGAGTTGGAGGATGAGTTCACGTTTGAAGGGTTTCACACAGAAGAAGAGTTACAGTTGATGGAAACAGAGGAGGGCCAGAAAAACGAAGAAGAAAAGACAGCAGCCGAGACGGAGAACAAGAAGACGATTGATGAGATTAGTGGTGGGAAGAAGCCAATGTCTCCAAATACGGTGTTGCGCTTCATGACCCGTGGTGTGTTATAGACCAGTTACGCTCAGGAATAGGGCATCGTCAACTAGCATGTGAGGGGTACGTCTCTAGCCTACATGATACTACAACTCTTGTCGTGCGTGCTTCATTACCTATCTGCGCCAACCACAGTCCTCATTATCACGTCTATGTATAACACAGCGGATAACCGCTGATAATAAAACAACCATGCTTGACCTATCCGATCCTTGGAACCTTGCCTGCCTACTCGGCAGTTTCACTGTATGTGTAGAAATCGTAGAAGTACATGATGGAGAACACGAAGAAGGCCACAGCGCCACCCAACGTAACTGTCCTCATTGATATTCTTGTGGCCAAAAGCTGGCCGCCAATACAGGCAGCCGCTGTGCACAAGGCATGGCCCACAACAGCACCTAAAATCACGAACCAATAATCCAGGCCTGCTGCCATTGCAATGGTTGCAATCTGCGAACGATCACCCCATTCTCCAAGGAATGTCATGACGAAAACCTGTATCCACACGGGAGAGAGAACAAATGACGCAAGGTTTTCTAGCTGATGGCCAATATCGGAATACCAGGTTTTGCTCTGCAAGTGTGCGCTTCTCACTGGGGAGATGGACTCTTGAGCGGCACCACCGCTTTCCAAATTCTCCAAATGGTGGTTCATCTGAGACGAAGCCAACTCTTCCTCGACTTCAGCCAACTCTTCATCTACGCCTGCCTCTTTCGACATCGAGAGACCTTCACGCAACAATTTGATCCCGAACACCACGAATAGCACCGAGGCAAGGAATTGGGTTACTCTCCTCGAGATCAACGAGGGCAATGCGTGGCCCACGATGCCCAGCAACACTGTCATGACCGCCAACGACGAAAACGCCGACGAAAACACCACAAGCTTCGAGTTTTTCATTGCCATAAGCGCAGCAATGAGAAAGGTCTTATCGCCAATCTCACTTACGGTAATCATCGACACCGCCATGTAGAACGAGGCGGCATTGTCTGTGTGGGTATCATCAAGCCCCAGCTCATCTGAAGAAGAACCTCCAACAATTGGCGCCTTGTTTGTTGTGTCGTGTGGATCGACCCCTATGTGGCCAGCCTTGTATGGAGATGACACCTCGTTCTTCTGTAGGGCAAGATCGGCAGACGGTGTAGCCGAACCAGGGTGTGCCAAAGCAAGCGCAGCAAACGCCGCAGCAAAGAGGTTAGTGCACTTCATGGAAACCTCTAAAGAAATGGGTAAGTTTAAGATTGGGACCTCACTAAGGGTGGTGAAGACGGTATTCGGAGTTGAAAATTTGTTAGCGGCGCGCTGCCGCATCCGCTATGCGTAAGGGGAGGCAGAGTTAGGGTTGAAGAGGTCTAAATAGCGAGATCTTGCTGTAGACGGCGGTCTCAAGACAGTTTGAAGCTATGGAGAAATCAAGCAAAATCCTGATGATGTTTTCTTCCTTCTGCAGCTGTTCAGATCACAATCTCGCTTACACGTTTGTGACTTTGCAACCGAATAATAGCGCGAGAAAGTATGATAACGCCAGGAGTTGTGGGCGGAGCCATGCAGGCGAGACTTTGCTAGGCGGAGGATTAATTAATGAAAAAAGTTCAACTTTGATGAGACTTTATTGAGATATGTTTTGCTTTTTTAGGCTTCGATGGAAAACCCAAGCTTCTTCTTTCGCTTATCTGGTTTGTTAAGGGGTCTAAAGGTAGTACTGTGTTTGAATTCTCCGTGGCTGCGAAAAATCCTCAAAAGGTAGGCCACAACTATTGATAAGTTTTGGAAATGGACCCTTTTCTTTACGTGCCTTTTCTGAAGATGTACGAGCCATGCGTTTCTTGAAGCCCTACACTTGAACATGTATGCCGAATGATATTACACTCTGTCGATGTTACAGGTCTACTAGTACATCTTGAACGCAACCGGAACATCCGTATTTTAAATATTATAGGCTGGTCATAAGAAGTATGTGTTTCAATACTAGATGTCTTATCCTTTGAGATATTTCATCTTGCGTACACTTTTGCGGATTTTCTTTCAAGACTTCAAGAGACGTTGAATTGCGAAGTTCCCATTAAAATTCTAGGTAAATTTCATACATTTAATATCATCAGCTCTATCGCGTTGCTGACGTTAGGCTGTGCAGCGCAACATGCCTTTGAAAAGGAAGATCGTACGTTCTAGTTATAGTCGAGGCGATTGTGTGTTTGAATTTATGGAAGCTTGGACCTTACATTTGGTATCCCAACATTCTATTTTGGCTAAAATGAGCCTGACAAACAGAAGAACTTGCAGGTGGTTGCTTTACGTCGAACGTTTATGAGAGAAAAGCAATTGGAAATGACAATCAAAAACACGTGGACTGGATCTGATGCCTAAATGCAATAAGCATTACATACCATGTAGTTTATTCGTATGTTGTGATTGTGAGATACTGTTGCTTCAAACAAATTCGACGAATTTACTGCATATGCGCACCTCCCATTACGGCTTATCGGGTCCCAGATCTTACCCTCAGATCTGTTGCCACCATGGCTTCCAGGATACTACGGCTCTATAGATATAAATCAGATACTTCAGCACTTGCTGAGAGATTTCAGCAGATTCTTGACGAGAAAGTCCCGTCGACTCCAACCTCCTTAATGGATAAGGAGCCACGACTTCGAGAAATGTATGCTCAATACACTAAGGAAAGTTCAGACAAAGAGTTCCAGCACAAATACCAAAAAGAATTAGCATACGTGAAAAGTGAAAATCTTTTGAGGACTAAAGAGGCAAGAGACCTTGCTGACACAATCACGAACCCACCGTGGAGAGGTACTGAAAGGGTAGAGGACACGGCTCTTCGAATGCTCGTGGATTCTGCTCCCAAGGCCAAAGCAATGCCGAGACAGAAAACTATCATATCGCCACAGGTTCCTACTAAAGAGCGTATTGCCAATGCTAGAGAGTCCAGTTTGGATTATAAGGTATCGAAGACCAAGACGCCTGAGGAGGCTGAGAAGGACAACTTCAGAGAAATGTACAAGGAGAGGTTGATGGGTCCATCGATGTTTATAGATGCAACGTCGCCAAGAACCACGCTTGGAATGGTAACATCGCTAGCGGATGCCAGAATCAACGCAAAGATCGATCAAAAAAGTGGGAAGTTCAACAGTCCAGAGATGGATGCCGTCAGGGGAAAGCCGCTTGATCGCCAAAGATTGGCTAATAGCACAGACACCAATTTTTTTGTGAATGAGATTCTCAACTCACAAGAATGCTTACCGCCTTGGATCGAAAGCCAGCAAGGCGTGGAAAAGGAGAAACAAGTGTTTCGTCTAGATTTGCAGAAAAAGTGGTTCAATATCATCATTACTCATCTACTGAACAACCATGGCCAATCAAAATCCGAGATTCTTGCTAAGGTAGCCCCTGATAGTTCATACTTACAGAAGGAATTGTATATGCCAGAGTTTCGTCGTCTATACTATCCCTATATCTCCGCTAAGGTCGACGATCTCAACAAGGGCATTCGCAATTATAACTTACAGTGTCCATCCTCGAGCTTGCACAAGTGGAAGATGACTCCTGAGAATGAGATAAGTATGCTGTACGACGCAGTGATAAAGAATTTGACCGCACTCGTCGATGAGTGGGTTGAAAGGCAAAATCAAAGACGACAGATAACCCCTCAAAAACTTAATGCTGGAAGGTCAATGCTCGGTCTTTTCGAGCTGGCTAAAGGCTCCTATGGCTCGGGTAGTCACTATCAAATAATAGAGAGGCCAACAGAAAAAATGGAATTCTGGAAGCTGGTGAAGTCAATCTTCAAACCTGTTTGATACCGTTTCGTTGACGATCAATTGAAGGATATCTTATAGACGATCGCTATAAATGCAATGATCAGTGATGCAAACCACAATTTCCAAAGCGCCAAGAAAGAATAGATGGCTCCCTTCTTGTTGTGGCTTTTGGATGCGTCTAGAAGCCCCTGGTAGAATGCCTCGCTCATTCTTTCTCTGCTAAAAACAGACGTAGCACGCTTATAGCCATTTTCTCCCAACCTCTCTTTAAGGTTGCTATCACTAGGGAATGCAAATTCGGTCAAGACTGACGCCCATTCATTGATATCATCATTACGGTTATACCCTGTAGCTTCGTGTATGTTAGTTCCATCATAGCTGATAATCGACTCTAAAGGTCCTCCATGGTTTATAGCTAGAACTGGCAATTTGTTTAACATTGCTTCGACTGGCACAATGCCAAAGTGCTCAAAGGTTGGAGTATAGAGAAGCAACTCGGCGTTGCGAAGCATGGCATTCTTTAGGGATGTCTTTATGGAAGGCATGAAAAGCACCTCGACGTTCAGAGGCATGATCACAAGCTTACCTCTGAAAGTGTTATGTTTAAGTCCCAACTTTTCACACAATGTTTCAAGCTCCCGAAGATGCTGAACGTTCTCGGCCACTCTAGCGTCGAAGCCGCCTGCAACCACAAGTTTTGGTAGTCTTTCGTTTGGATGCTGTTTCTTGAGCGCAGCGTATGCCTCAATTGCCAATGGTAAGTTCTTTAGTCTTTCGAAACGATTAATTGAAAGAAAAAACTTGTTATCCTTCATGAATTCCTGAAGCTCCTGCTCGGTAGCTTTGTCCACCGAGGCATCCTTATCAATACAGGGATATATGACCTTAGGATCTATGTGTCCCAAGTGAGTGAAAGTCTTGTGAAAAATACTCTTGGTAAAAGAGGAGTTCACCACTATCTGATCGCTGACACCTGTGGTCCACTCCTCTATGGTATCAAAGGGCATTCGGTAAAGCTTCTTGATCAAGCCCCCTTTCCTGACAAGCAACTGATCAGGAAAATGACAGTAGAATAATACTTTGCTTGACTTATTTGAAAAGATCGACAAGAATGGCACAGCGAAGGAGAGCTGGTCCACGATGAAGTAGTCGTACTTTTTGATCTCGCCGCTCAAAATTAGCGAGATCACCAACACCAACTGTCGAAGAATGGCGAATACAATGTGAAATCTTTGTAGGATCTGTGTAGGCAAGAAGTCTCCATGGACCACAACCTTAAGCTGTCCTGAGGACACCTCTTCGAAGCAGTGTGTCTTGTCACAATGGGAGGTAAAGATGGTGATGTCGTGGCCTTTGTCCTGGAGCCCAACAGCTGCATCAACGACAAGTCTTTCGGCGCCGCCAATGCCCAAGTCTGGGTGAAGGAATGCAATTCGAGACATGCAGTTGTAGTTGATCTTTGAGATTTCAGAATGGACGCGAACCGCACTTATAGGTAGAAGGTAAGTAGAAAAATGATGGGCGCTTGCGGGCGTAGGCAATTGACGTCAAATACAACCTGATTGAGCCCAAGTGAGTCAAGAATATGTTTTGGAAACTCTATTCCGTAAGCATGAAATGCTGTAGATGGTGAGAAGCTGGCTACTTCTGTCGTTAATGGCTGCGAAAAGTGAGGCGATCGAGCATCAGACTACTTAGTAAATACCCTCCGACTTGCTCAAACGGTACAAAACTACTGTAGTATAGTCAATTGGCTGATCGCATATCTCCACGATCTCTTCTCTAGCTCGATTTTCTCAATGCATTCGTGTCGTTACTCATTAATAAATACTTATGATACAAAAAGCTCTCTTGTGTGTTCAGAGAACTCGCTCGAGGCTTTGATGGACTCAGATTTCTTTGCTTGCAATGCCTTGGCCGCTGCCTCATCTCTCGCCTGTTTCTTTTTGAGTTTCTCTGCCTTCCTGTCATACCTGGTATCTGCTGGGTTAAAGCCTCCTTCTTCGGCGCCCCAAATAGCCCAGTCAGGCGTTTTCTGAATGTAATCCAAATCGCAGAAGTCAGCTCCGCTCTCCAAAAGTTCAAAAAACTTGGGGTAGTCAATATGTGTGTGCCATACGTTGTTAATTTTGAACTTTGTGTGAGCAATCAAGATGCAACAAGAGTGGGAGTGCTCAGCCGCAAGTTCATACTGAAGGCCCCTTCTCTGCAACTCAGCGGTGATCTGACGACAAAAGTCACGGCATTCCTCCAAGAATGGGATATTTTGCATAGTCAATGGGTTACCATTGCCGGTAGAGCTACCACAAAACGTAGCACCCTTGACTTCGATTTGAGATGGCATGGCTCTTTCGACCATGTCAGCATAGCTCTCTACCTCAGTCATATTGAATCCCTTGACCAATGTCAATCTAAAGACAGTACGCTGATGACTCTGTGTTGTTCTGAGAATATCCAAGCATGCCATAAGTCTCTCCCAGAAATCCGAGTTGAGAGGTCTGTCGACCTTCTTCAAATCATTCTTTGTTGGTGCATCAATACTCACATACAATTGAGTGACCTTGGCAAGGTTTGCCAATGGTTCAGGATGCTGGGCATTACAGACCAAGAACGAAGAAATGTGGCGACTGTGAAGCATTCCGACGAATTCGTTGATATGTGGATAAAAGATTGGCTCGCCGACTAATGAAAGGGCACAGTGCCTCACTCTAAAAGCTTCCTGGAATCTGTCAATTTGGATGCCCGGAACACCTCTCATTTGCTTAATTTTCTTGTAATGACCATCAAGTGCTCCTTCGAGGACCTTCTCTGGAGGGTCCACTTCCCATCTCCAGTTCAGTTTGGCCACGGGATTTGTACCGTGGCGCCAGCAAAACACACACTTGTTGGAACACGCTAAAGAGGGAGTGGTTTCCATACACAAGTGTGACTTGATACCGTAGAATGCAAATTTGTAACAAGAGCCACGCCCACGCATAGCACTTTTTGTCCACCGGCAGATCTTTACACCTGAATGTGATCCAACAATGGTGTAGCCTTGCTTTGTAAGAGACTTGTATGTTGGAGAGTCTTGAGCGACCATCTGCTTAGGCTCGGCAACGGCGGCATCCTTGTTCTTAGAAGCTCTGATTATAGCACCCATATCTTCAACATCCACGACATTTTCATCCTCAGCTTGAGCCTCCTCTTCGTCGGATCCCGCGTCGCTATCAAATGCAGCGGGATCATCTTCAAAAAAGAAAGGCTGATCGTCAACCATGAGCTCCAGGAAACCATTGATCCAGTCCTGTGACTTTGGCTCACCTTCGTGCTTCATGCAAACTTCACCAACAGGGAAAAGTCTACGAGCACCAAGCTTTCCAAGCCACTTGTCGGCAGATTTGGCCTGGTAGCAAAACTGGGATCCTGGCCACGATTCGGAGTCACCGAGGCCAAGAACCGCAAAACCAGCTAACGTGCGTAATGGGTATTTGTCGACCCTAAAGTCCTGGTAGGTGTCTGTGAGGTGTTCGAGGAAATAGTCTATGGGAGAGTCTGTTTCATATGACGGAAGAACCAAAAGGTACACTGGAGGGTTCTCAGACTTTGGGGTTCTGAGGAAGTACTCCTCCAAGTCGTCTACATCGTCATCCAAAGAAAGCAACCTTGGAGGAACCTCGATCCCGTCAATGTTCGCCATCTTCTGATGAAGTGCTTTAGCCACTCGAAGCGACAGGCCCGTTAGTGTTGTGTAGAAAATGTATATCGGGCATTTCTTCAACTGCACCAGGTTGGTAGTAAGGTGCGAAACACCTTTGGAAGGTTTCCCCAGTTTAGCCGCAGCCTTGAAAATTTTGGCTTCTCTGGTTCTTCTTGTTTTCTTTTTCAACGGCACAGCCTTGGTAAACTCCGTTTTGGAGTCCGGCGTGAAACTGTTGGTGAAATCTACCTCCATGATGCGAGATGACTTAACTGGTTTGGTGATTGGAGGAGCACTAGAAGCGGCACTGAAGGGTTGCAACTTTCCCTTGTGAAACCACAAAGCACACCAGGCAGCGGCCACAAAAGTGATTCTGCCTCCCGTGAGCCAGTAGATCAACGAGCAGATCGCTAGAATTGGGGTCCCGGAAGTCATGGCGGAAAAAAGACTTAAGTGCTAGTTTGTGATTTTATATTTTTTTTTTTTTTTTTTTTTTTGGAGACTACTCACGATGAAGGGAAGAGTTCGTGCAGGCAATAGCATGGATTTCGCAGCCAAAGATGAAATGGGGAGAGACGGAAGAACGGGAGAGGTAGTACTGAATCATGAGGAAGGTCATAAAATGAAGAGGAGATAACACGTTCAATCTGAGAGTAGAGACCGGTACCAGCTCAAACCTTTGAGAATTTTTACTTGCGACAGTTCGAGAGAACGAGCGCTTCGTACGATTATCTACTACAGAAATGCTGGTAGCTTTTTGCAGGTATAATGTAGAATTGCCCACACAATGAAAAATTACTTCCAATGGTAATATGTGGTCATCTATTGTAAAATCACTTCCAATGGTGATATGTGGTCATCTATTGTAAAATTGGCCTTTTGTGATTAATGGGTTCCAGTTTCACTATGGACTGTGGTTACAGACTTTTTACCTTGGATTGTGTGGGCTAGGGGATGGCTCCTTCTGGCCCTGTGCCTTAGTGTGTATTGAACAAAGTTTCGTTCATCAATGTGACTGCAATTTCAAATATTCTTTAATTTAATTTAGTTGACATTTATAAAATCCGAATGCCGGATTTGGGCCCACTCTGTGCAGCTGCCTCACTGAAGTCGGTCGGTTCATTCGATTCTTGCAACCATATCGATCTGATGTACGGGTGTAAAAGTGTAACATTTTGGAAACAGTGTCTCTAAAAGATTACCTCAAGAAGTCCTTTTGGCAATAACGACATGTCAGAATTTCAATAGGACTCCGGCGTATTGAAAATAAAGATACAAATGTCACATTTTAATATTGGGAACATGCTTGACCATAAAACGCCGCCATATAGTAGGAGGCTACTCGTGTGAAGAAGGAAGTAATACAGCCCTTTAACAATGATTGTTATTTCAACAAAAACAAAAGAAGCAACCTTTTACCCAAAATAGAAGATTTCACAGGTGGATGTGCCATCTTCACCTGAAATTGAGCATGAAAGATGGTCGTAAATTGCCTTGAGAGGTTTAGCGAACAATAATGCACACACATCAAGACAACTGATCTTCTCAAAACTACAATAAAAAGACCTATGGTCGTGTCGCATTATCTATAGATTCATTAATCTTGCGTTATCAGCTTGATATTTTCGTACAACTCTGTAAGCTGCTCGTCTGATCCGCTGAGTATATTACTTCCCATTAATTTGATGTTGAGAAGTGTGAGTCTTTTCGACAAACTTGTCATCTTGTTTCTATACTGGTCGGGTGTTTGAGTGCCATTAAGCAAATACTTGAGCAAGTTGACGATGAGTTGGAGATTTCCGTTGAAATCGCTCACACGGAGACTGATGTCACTTCTCGATAGGTCCTTGTTGTTAAGCGTTCTCAAAAGAGATTTCATATTGTAGTCAATCACTTTAAAGAATTTCAGGTACCAGAAGTACATGTGAAGTGAAAATCCAGGAACGAATTTATCACCTCCCAGCTCATTAAGCAACATGCTGAAGGAGGTCAGAAGGAATTGAAGTGTGAATTGGAACGATTCGGTCGACGAAAGCTGATCAATCTCGATAAGCAAGTAATAGTAGTCCAAGTGTACCATACCAATGACTCTTGAAAGCAAGGGCAGCTCAGCATATTCACTGTGAATGGCCAGAGAAATAGTCACTCTCCATGACTCTAAATCGACTGAAAGCTGTCGGAGCGCTTCCTCGTTGTTATCTTGAAGTCCAAGCTTCAGTGACAATACACGATCCTGGAGCTTGTGCATGTCAACCGCCTTGGCCATGAGAGCCGCCAAACATTTGTTTTCCTCGACGTCGGAGAAGTCAGCGCTCTGTTTGATGAGCGGTGCTGGAACAAATTGACTAGGTTTGTCAAGCACCAAGCTGAGCTCCCTGTCTAAATTGTGCACAGCCCAAAAGACATTCTTAGAAAGGCCATTTTCAGACAAGGCAAGAAAATCAGTTTTGTAGATGATTGTTCTATTCAAGAACCCTAGTACGCTCCATGCCAAGTCTTTGGAGCTGACGTTGATTGCGTAGATGCATAAAAGGACCAAGAGGGTAGCACATTGGGTGTCAATCTCTGGGTCATAGGTGATGATGTCAACGATGGACTCGATCATTTTGTCACTGAAGATGGATGCATAGTGTTTGGTATTATTTCCAGAATCAAAGATGATGCAACCGACAGCCAACACGAGATAGACCTCTAGAGTGACCAATGTCTCTGTGGTGAAAGACATAGCGTTGAATGCTTTGTAAAAGGCACGCTTGTCTACCACGGGGTATTTCCAGCCGTAGCTGGCAAAGAAAGCGCTGGCAAAGGCCAGCGGTAGCAGTTCGTCTGCGATAGGCTTCACCACCAAGAATTCATCCAGCAAATTTGGTGGGCCACTGTTAGAATGCTTTGCGATGGACCTGCCGTTGAATTTCTTTGCAATGGCACTTTTGGACGCCAGCTGTTCCGTGGGCGGTAGTTCGATGTTTTCAAATGAATGCTCTTTCTCTTCTGAGTGGACCAAAGAGGCTATAGACACTGCTTTGGAGTGGTGATGGTGAACCGCCGGTGTAGCCTTCACCAGGTCCTCGGCAGGTTTGTCCTGCTCCAAGCACGGCCTTTTGGGTTTTCTATCGACATACTCACACTCTGAGCCGACTCTCGTGCAATACGAGCACTTGGGGTAAGTTCTGGAGCACTTCTTCTTGAGCTTGTAGCATCTCACGCAGTTGGACGGGTGATGAGTGGCGCCGTTTTCCAACGAGGGCACTCTCGGCACGGTCTGAGCCCGGAACTTGACCTCTGACCCCGTGTTGATGCGGAACTTGGACGTGACGGTGTCGTTGCCCATCAGCCTCCTATAGTAGTAATCCATCGGAGGCGGGCACAGACGATGGGGATGTAGAAAGAAATATCAAGCAAAAATGGTTGGGCCCAAGCTCCTAAACTTTTTATTCTCTGGTTTGTGGTAGTGCTAGTTGGCAGTTTTTTTAATTTGGCAAATTCACAAATGAATGGAAATGGTCTGACTAAGTAAGGTGGTAAATTTTCCTCTTGCTGTGGATGTGTGCCGGTTATATAACGGCTTCTCAGACAATTGGGCAACAAACCCGCCGGGCCCGAACTCACGGTAGCGGGTGTGACCTGAACAGGCAACTTCTGGAGAGGGCCGAAAAAAAAAAAAAAAAAAAGGCAGGCCCGCCCTGATCTCAGTTAGGCGCGCAAACTGTGGCAGACAGAGGCAACAAGTGTGAGTTAGTAGATAGAAAAAAGTGTAATAGGCTATCGATCTTGGTGGTGAATATGTCTAGCCGTGGTAAACAAAAACTTATTAATTTTTTATTTTTTTTTTTTTTGTAGATTTTGCACATTGTGTACTTTGTGTTTGGCATACACTGTGAGCGCCACAATGAGCCACCGCAGAAGAGGATTTTCGCAACCACTCTTCTGTGGCTACTATGTATCGTCAAATATGTGGACGAAGAGCCAAATGTGGCATTGTCCTGTGGCACCTTCCCATAAAAGTAGGAGGCGGCCACAAGTGACACAAAACACCAAAGGGGTTCTGTTTTCGGCTGTAGAGGCGGCGCCTCAGAGTTCAAGCAGGGTTTTCAATATTGATGATGGGGTAGGATATGTCCATGAGAGCTTGAGACCAGGAGTTGATGAGACATGACGTGGTTTTTTTTTTTTTTTTTTCTTTTAGTAATGACTTCCACTTAGGATCTCATAAAAAGCAGAATCTCTTTATTTTCCAGTAAATAGTGCTACCGCTTTCATATGCTTCTCTCCTCAAGGTGTTTCAATCTGTCAATACTTCCATCAGTTGCATTTTGAAGTCACCTTGAATTACCTTGTTCGGCTGATCAATTTTGATTGGACTTCTGCTTCTTCTCATCATGCCGAGAATCTCTTAAGTCGATTTTCTTCGGTAAACTACTATGAGACCGCTGATAATAGTTACAGCAAGCCCTCATTTTAATCACTTGTAGAACATTTGCTACGCTTTTCTCCCTCAACAAAAAATGAGAGAGAGTTTGTAGCTACATTAGTACACCCTAATGTATCGTTTGGTATGTTATTTACAAGTATTCTATGCTACAGCCTCTTCGTTCACTTCAGAGGAGGCTTCCTCCACACCGCTGGACTCCTCGGTGGCCTCTCTGATCTCCTTCACGAAATCAAGCCCTCTCAATCTCATCTCATCGAGCACAACGCTCTGAAACTTGCCTGTGAAAGGAGGTAACGAGTCGTGCTCAATGAGGTCTAGTCTCCAGTGGCTGTCGTCGCCTTTTCTCCAAGTGTTTTCCCAAAAAATCTTTGTGTTTTCCAATTCAAACTCGTCAATCACATGTGCCAAGTCGGCGATGGCTTCTTGTGAATGCGAGGGCCTATACTGACCATAGTACCAAGTGTTTCCTTCGTCGTTTTTCCTCCTCATCGACTTGGCCTCCTTAGCCTTGTGAATATCTCTTACTTGCCTCAACTTCATCAAGCCGTCATAAGCAGCAATCGCGTAGTCGTAGTTGGCAAAATTCACTACGCACATGACTCTCCAGAGATCGTTTCTTCTGGCGGGTCTTCTGTTTTCCCAATTAGGACGTGGAAACAGCGCATCGATCTGGTCCTGATGATACGCTGGCACTTGTGAGTATAAAACTTGGCCAGAGAAAAGGTTCTTGAACATGATCACTTGTGGAGCCATATTCAACCTCTGCAAGTCCTCTTTGGTCTTGTACCCTTGGGCAACTCTGGCACCGAGGATCTTCCGGGCCTTAAGTTGCTCGAGGAGATGTTTTCTCATCCTCTTTTCGGCACTCAAGCGCATTTGAGGCATTTTGGCAGGTGTTTTTGTGCGGTTTTGGGGGAAGGTGGATTAGAGGTGGATTGATAATAGCTTTTTTTCCAATTTTCATTGATGTGGTGAGGTGCAGGACACCTTGGTCTGAAGGCTACACAGACAGTAAAGACAGTAGATAAGAGGCAAGTTCTCTGATTTGAAGGTTGGTGGATTTGGAAATGCAAAGAGATTTTGTTTTTAATCTGCTTAGTTTGCCCTATTTTTAAGTTGGACAGAACTTTAATATGAACACAGGTAACGAGTACGCCATATAGTTTTGCAACCATTCGTGACTGCCGACTTCACATTAATCTTGACATTCACGCCGATACATTTGATTTCCAAGGGCTTCAAAAGAGAAAGTTGAATATCATACGTTCAACTTTAGGTTATTGTGAAAGAAAATTACTCTGTATAATTCTGGGGCCATATAGTGTCTTTTTGGTGACCACAGACGACAATAATATTAAGTGAATCGGGATAAATTTGAAATCTTACACAAATTTGAAAAAAGTAGCCATTTTTCAATAGGTATTCCCTTGACGTTACAGGCAATGTTCCTTTTGGACCACCGTTTCCCCCTGGCCTATCTGCACTCCCATATCATTACATATTGAGGTCTCACGCAGACAAGTTGCAACCAGCACATCATTCTATGGCCAGCATCCTCTCCATCTTTGAGCTTGCTCCTTTTGGAATTGCTCTCCCTGCGATTGCAGCATGGATATATAAGTTCATCTTCAACCACGAACTAATACGAAATTCCCATTTTAACCAGTACAAGCGAAAGACCAAGATCAACGAAATCATTGATCGCACGAACAAAAAATATAGATGTCACTTGATTCACGTTGATGTTGCAGACGAATCTGACGAGATTCAAACCAGCAAAGGTGACTCTTACACCAGACAGAAGTACATCCACAGAGCCGCTGGTGCTCTCTTCTCCATCGTGATTGGAATATCGCTAGAACTCACATTTGCACTTATGGTGCAAATGACAGACTTTATTGATCTAGATCCAGCCCTTTTTCAATATTCAATCAGGTTGCTCGTGGTGCTTGTGGCAGTGGTGCAACCACTTCTCATCATTAGTCTATATGTGACTCAGGACCTTTCACCACCATTGGATGCAAGCAGACCAGGGGCTCTAATGAAGTGGCTCTTTACAGCAGTCCTATGCATTGTTTGGTTCATGATCTTGGGGCGTGTGGGATCTTTGGCACATGCGCTTGAGGAGCCCGGATACAAGGACTCGAGATCTTTCTTGCAGCATATTACGAGCGATATCGTGCTTGCCGGCGTTACTTTCACTGCCATCCTTTCGGGCGTAGGTTGCACGCTGACTCCGTATAGGTGGTTTTGGGATCGTGCTAGAGCGAAGAGAACTGAACGGAGGATTGTCAATGAGGTGTCGGTCAATGATCTTATTCAATCTTACAACAATACCAAGATGCTTCTTCGAAAGAGACAACAGGAACTCGAAAACGTCCTTGCAAAGAATAGTGGAGCAACGATCAACAACACCGATCTGGGAATAAGACTGTTGAAAGGTCTCAAAGGTTCAGGAAAACAACTCTTTAGTAAAGTGCTGAGCTTTGCGAACTTGTCGGTATTTTCGAGGCAGAAGCCAGAGGATGAAGAATTGACTTTTGAGATTGACTCTCTTAAGCTGCTCAAAGAGCTGATCTACGATGAAGTTGCAAAAAACGTGGAGAAGTTTGTGAGAACCCAAGGCCGTGCACCACTACAAACGACTTTAGAGAAGTTCAGCAGCGCGTTTCAAATTGCATTCTCTTTCTACTGTGTCTATAGAGTCCTCAGTGTACTTCTCATCAAGATCCCGTCTCAGTATTTCTGGCAACTGGAAAGTATGGGAACCAAGGACGCTTTGGCCATCACTATTGCGAAACTCATACAAACGACATTCACTTTGCCCATCTCAAACCTGCAACTTGTGAACCAGGTGAGCTTTATCTTGTCTGGGTCCCTATTCGCTTGTCTGTTTCAGAACGTCTTGGTTACGGTGAAGACCCTCACTAAAGTATTGCCTTCTGCCAGCACTACATTGACGGCGCAAACAAAAACCTGGCTCAAGCATCTTCTTGTGAGCGAATTCCTTGCCATCTACATTATCGCCACTGCACAAATGATCCGATCAAACCTCCCACCTGAACTCAGTGGACAAATGCAAAAGCTCCTCTCTCTTACACCGCTGGGCGAAGCAGACACGGAGACGGAGTTTTTAGATGCATGGTTCGATCGAATGTTTGGTATGACATGTATCGTAACGCTTGTGATTTTGGCTGCGAAGAACTTTGTGGAGGCAGAAGAGGATACTGATTTTTACGACGAGGAGCTGATGATTGAAGACCCGATGAAATTGAAGTGAGTGACCCGTTCGGAAAAAGCAATGTGGGAAAGGAATACCGAGGAATGGGCTTTTACACTGCTATCCTAATTCAAGTTGCACTTGGATACCGCTCACCGGAGATACTAGCGCTCCGGACATATTATCAACAGAAATGTGCGAGCCCCCAAACTACTCTTTGGGGTGCATTTGCACACAAGGTGGGCTCAGGAGCCCCTCTTTTCCATCCCCCAGCACTCTTTCCTGCACTTGGTTACCAAGTACCGTGGGATCGAATTCAAGGCTGGCTCGTTAGAGCACAGGAAGCTGTGCGCACGAGATAAAGGTTTCATGTGCAATCGGAAAACATACAGAAAGGAAAAAAAAACCTCTATTTAATGAGACTTTCGCTCTCTTCCAATCCTCATCAATTCAACAATGTCCATCTTGCACAACCCCAGACATAGCCACGAGGACCCTAACCTTTACAGGGCAAAGTATGAAGACACCATCGAGGTGTTGGGTCCAAACGTTGAGTTCTACCAGGACACAACGAAACCCGTGGAACACACGTCTTCGAAGGTTGGTATTATTGGTGCTGGCTTTGGAGGCATTACAGCGTCGTTGATGTGTAAGAGAAAGTGGAAGACCGAAGACTTCATGATTTTCGATAAACACCAGGAGTTTGGTGGTACCTGGTGGGCCAATACGTACCCCGGATGCGCGTCAGATATCCCAGCGTTATGGTACTCAATTTTCTGTGAGCTCAATGACAACTGGTCCACTTTGAGACCGCCTCAGTATGAGATGGAGGAGTACATCTTGAACGTTGTCAAAAAATACGATCTTCGTAGCCATGCCAGGTTGGGCGTGGTGGTGCACGAGGCCATCTGGAACGAGGAGTCTGGCACTTGGTTGCTCAAAGGTTCTCACATCAAGACGGGACAGATGTTTGAACACACTTGTCAAATTTTGCTCAGTTGCAGTGGTGGGTTGGTGTACCCCAATCAGCTCAAGGCTCCAGGTTTGGAGAACTTCAAGGGCAAATACATGCACTCTGCACTTTGGGACCATTCGGTTCCTATCAAAGGCAAAAGAATCGTGGTTGTGGGAAACGGTTCCTCAGCTGCGCAGGTTGTTCCAGCTTTAGTTGATGACTGTGATGCTGCACATGTCACTCAGGTTTTCAGGTCAAAGCACTGGATCTCACCACCTCCTCCATATTTCGTGCACCTTTTATACCACTATCTTCGTCGTACAAGAATTGGCTTGATCTTTGTGCGTTGGTTCATTGCTCTCGCAGCAGAAATGAGATATCCTTTATTCCAAGGTGATGGCTTATTTGCCAAATTATTTCGATCCTTGAATCAGTGGCAGTGCAAGAAGTACGTGCGCAAATATGCTCCAGAGTATTACGACAAAATCATCCCTGACTTCAAACTCGGATGTAAGAGACTTATTTTCGATTACAAATACATTCCTTCCCTCAGGAACCCTAAGATCGAACTTAATGACTCAGGCATTGACCATATCACCGCTGACACTGTGTACTTCAAGGATGGCACGAAAACAAAAGCTGATGTGATTGTGGCCTGTACTGGATACTCCGTTCCCAAGGCTTTCTTCAATGGTGTCAAGTTGATTGGCAGAAAGGGCATCAACATCCAGGAGATGTGGAAGCACGAGGGTGTCTCCGCATACAAAACTCACATGGTGAGAGATGCACCTAACTTCTTCTTCTTCGCTGGTCCAAACTCGGCAACGGGACACTCGTCTGTTGTCTCAGCCATCGAAAATGCCGCCGCTTGGGTAGGTAAGGTTGCCAGACCCATTGTCGAGGGTAAGTCCAAGGCCGTGAGCGTTAGTCGCAGTGCATACTATAAGTGGTACGAAATCACTCAGAACCAGTTATCTAAAGCCGTGTTTGGTACACCATTTGGTGGGTGCCACTCTTGGTACACCACTGATGACTACAACCCTACTACGTACCCCTTCTCGCAAGTCCACTATTTCATCAAGTCGAGAATCTTTGGCACAAAGGACTTGACATATGAGCCAGTTGATGACAAAAAAAATGTTTAGCCGGTAGATAGTACTATTGACAATAGATCTGGAAAAATAAAGAAACACATTTCTTCGAAGACTCGAAATTGCTCTTCAAAAGACTCCGAACGTAAGATCCTGCGAGGTTAGAAGCATTTGTAAGCTTAGTCCATTGTTAGAATGCTCCACCATTGTCTCTAAACTCCGGAAATCTTACCCGAATTTCCGTTACGCCGACATGAGATCTTCACATACATGAACAGTGCGGTGCGATATTGGACCTGTTTCGAATTGCAGGATGTGTAATAATTTGGCGAACTGTTCAATAACAGATGAAAGAATTTCGCACCTTTTTCTCAAGTCTGTTTCATATCGACCAAACTTGCAGTTTACCCCAGAATTCAACCCACCATGCAGATACGGACGAGTAGATATCTGAGGAGGTGACGTCACTTTGTGATTATATGAGCGGCAGAATTAGAAAATAAAAAAAAAAAATGCACCACGATCTCTGCTTCTACACCTTCGTTGACTACAAGTGTTTGAAAGGCCTGCAAAACCGAGAAAGTTCAAGACGAAGCATTGACTCTTGAATGAATTTCTTCAATTGGCTGGTGTCAATCTTACACGTAAAGGCACCCCTGTACCTACGTACAATTGGTATGGTAAACCCAGTTTGCATTTATTATCGAATTCCAAAACTCAGCTTCTACATTAGCATCTCAGCTTATACATATCACCAGCTTGCTGATCTGCCGATTAGACATTACCACGAGGCAGTCATCTCTCATACGAGATCCTCAAAATACGACAGTAGAACCTCGATACCTTGTGATAACTTGTCTTTATTTTCCCATTAGCTCGTTTAGTTGCTTGATCATTCTCTGACTCAAAATTATCTCAATGTTCTCTTCGATATCTATTTCATAGTCATCATCATCACGATCGTTGTCGCTGGGCACCTTGGGCTCTGCGTCCTACTCGAAAGAGTTCTCCCTCTAGTTTGCCTCTTGGTTCAACAAGATGAGCTTGCCCAAGCTTTCTTAGCTTCTGTATTGGCGGGAGAAGTGGAGGGCGGTCAACCGGTATCCCGGTCATGATTCGTTGTGTTTTTAAACATCCTTTCTTATGTGGTGTATAGCGCATCCTTTCTTATATGGTTATATAGCGCTTGGAATAATCCCCAAGTCACGATGAATTCATCTGCCACCAAGTGAGTTACGGGATGGGTAAGTTTTAGTTGATCAAATTGTTAGTGATAAAGGGCACAATTAAACATGTTTGATATGCTGTCGTCGTGCTGGTGGCTGGTCAGCGAAAATGAGATAGCTAGAATCTGAGGTACCATCAAGACATCTGTGACACGAGTTAGTGAAGTAGTCATAGAACATCATATCACGCAATGAATATTCGATAAAAATAATCCACTGAGATGGCTTATCTAACCTATTATTAAGAGTGATTCTACGGTAGTGTTACCTACGTCATTTCATACAAGTGAGTATAGATACTTGATTGTACATTTTACTTTCATTGGATTTAGTAAGCAATGTTTATGCTGTTTATTTTTTACCAGTGGTGGCCAGCTGTCAAACCAATAAAAGCTTCAATCTAGTTTCAATGGCCACCATCGTTCGTGAAATTGTTCTTACTCATGAGTGTATTCTTCGTCATCATTCCCTAGATCTTAGTCACTCAGCTAGCTATTATTGGACGATCCGTACTCTCACGGAGACCCTGAGAAATCGTCGCTTGTTACGTCCATTGGCTCCTCCTCACTGTCACTGTCCACCTCATTAGATGAAAAGACGTCGTTCATCTCCTCATCGGACAGCTCAACAAGTGAGCTGACCTTCGCACTCTTGACCTTGTTAGAGACCCGGAAGTTCCAATTTCTTTCGTCGTTTCCAAGGTCATCGGCCGATGCACCTACGTAGTCTCCTCTATTGGAACTATATACTAGTCAAATGACTCATCAAAGAGGATAAGCGATTCGCCACTCAGTGGGTCACCGCAAAGCCATATCATAGACGAACGTGATAAAGATTTTTCAAGTTTATTATTAGATCTGATCCTTCACGTTGACATGTCTTAGATGATTCATTTGGTGTGGAGAGAATGGGTGCAAAAATCAAGCCTCCCTGCGGAAGAAGACATTTCCGTGGTCACAAATTTTAAAGACTCTGAATCAATTAATAGTGGTTAAATCTATAGCCCGAATTACCTAAGATAAATTCTACATAGTCATGCCACTTTACGTGTCTCTTCTCAAATGAGCCACATCAGGTCTTCGTACTCACAGACGCATAGAACAACGCGAGTATCGACAAAATATAGTACGATTCCCCCACCTGTGAGTCATCCAGAGTAAGCTTGGGATGACTTAAGAAGCCACTTTTTTTCTCTTCACAGTTGACTCAAATGTGACTCTAATAGTGGTGCCTTCCATTTCTGTCGTTCTCCAGAAGTACTCCGAGTCCACGGACTGTATTTAAACCCCAGAAGACCTCCACCAGGTCAGAAGCTGAAGTGGAAAAAAATCGGTGCGAAACCTTACCAACCTTTCTACTCAATCTGTTACGCTTCATACAAAAAGCAGCTATGTCTACAAAAGCGGCTGTCCCATTTTCTAGGGAAGCCTTGGAGCAAGTCTTGAAAAGACGTTTCTTTTTTGCCCCTGCGTTCGAGATTTACGGCGGTGTCTCTGGTTTGTACGACTATGGTCCTCCAGGATGTGCCTTCCAGGCCAATATCGTCGACACTTGGAGAAAACACTTTATTTTGGAAGAAGACATGCTTGAGGTTGACTGTACGATGTTGACTCCCTACGAGGTGTTGAAGACCTCCGGCCATGTGGACAAGTTCTCCGACTGGATGTGTAGAGACTTGAAGACTGGTGAGATTTTCAGAGCAGACCATTTGGTCGAGGAGGTTTTGGAGGCTCGTTTGAAAGGCGACAAGGCCGCGCGTGGTGAAAAGGTCGCCGACGAGGACGACGACGACAAGAAAAAGAGAAAGAAGAAGGTCAAGGAGATCAAGAACGTCAAGTTGGACGATGAGGTCGTCGCAGAGTATCAGTCTGTTTTGAATCAGATCGACGGGTACTCTGGAGAACAATTGGGTGAGTTGATCAAGAAATACAACATCACCAATCCTTCTACCGGTGGTGCTTTGGAGCCTCCTGTGGAATTCAACTTGATGTTTGAAACCGCCATTGGTCCTTCCGGTCAGCTCAAGGGTTACTTGAGACCGGAGACCGCTCAGGGTCAATTCTTGAACTTTGCCAAATTGTTGGAGTTCAACAACGAAAAGATGCCTTTTGCTTCTGCTTCCATCGGTAAGTCTTTCCGTAACGAGATTTCCCCTCGTGCTGGTTTGTTGAGAGTGAGAGAATTCTTGATGGCTGAAATCGAGCACTTTGTCGACCCAGAGGACAAGAGCCACCCACGCTTCGCGGAGGTCAAGGACCTCAAGTTGAAGTTCTTGCCCAAGGGTGTCCAGGAATCTGGTTCCAATGAGTTGGTGGAGAAGACCATCGGTGAGGCAGTTGCCCTGAAGATGGTCGACAACGAGACCTTGGGTTACTTCATGGCTAGAATCTACCAGTTTTTGGTGAAGATTGGTGTCGACCCTAGCAGATGCAGATTCAGACAGCACTTGCTGAATGAGATGGCTCATTACGCTTCCGATTGTTGGGATGCTGAATTGGAGACCTCCTATGGTTGGATCGAATGTGTTGGATGTGCTGACAGATCTGCTTACGACTTGTCTGTGCACGCAGCTAGAACCAACGAGAAGCTTGTCGTCAGAAAGGCCCTCGCTGAGCCAAGAAAAGTCAACAACTTTGAAGTTGACATCGATAAGAAGAAGTTCGGTCCTAAATTTAGAAAGGATGCTGGCGCTGTCACCAAATTCTTGACTGACAGAACTCAATGTGAGTTGGAGGACTTGGCCAAGGAATTGGCAGACAACGGTAAGATCGTTGCTAAGGTTCCAGGTGTTGAAGGTGAGGTTGAGATTCCAGCCGAGCTTGTCAAGATCGAGAGAGTGGAGAGAGTTGAGCACGTTCGTGAATTCACACCTAATGTCATCGAGCCATCGTTTGGTCTCGGCCGTATCATCTATTCCATTTTCGAGCACACGTTTTGGGCCAGACCAGAAGACAAGGACAGATCCGTTTTGTCGTTACCTGCCTTAGTGGCCCCAACTAAGGTTTTAGTTGTGCCTTTGTCATCTCACTCCGACTTGAGTCCCCTTGTCTCCAAGATCACTTCTGCATTGAGAAGAGCTCAGGTGCCATTTAAGGTAGATGACTCTTCCGCTTCTATCGGTAAGAGATATGCTAGAAACGATGAATTGGGTACACCTTTCGGCATCACCATCGACTTTGACACTGTCAAGGATGGCTCCGTTACCTTGAGAGAAAGAGATTCTACGAAGCAGGTAAGAGGCGCACTTGACGATATTGTCAAGGCTGTCAAGGCCATCACCTACGACGGTGTCTCCTGGTCTGAGGGTACTGCTCACCTTACGCCTTTCGAGACAGTTACTGAGGAGAAATAATTGTGTCCCACTAGACTTTCACGCAATGAAACGATAATACAATCAAATAAAATCTAGCTCTGTTCATATGCTATTTTTGTGCTAAACTGTAGTTCTTCTTAAGCCTCACCTAGAATCTCTTTCATGAAAGCCTCTGAGTTAGGCTCTCTTCCGAGCAATTCCTTCAAGATGTCTAGCACTTCCTTAGAACCACCATTCTTAAGGATGGTATCTCTGTACTGTAAGCCCTTCTCCACGTTCATTGGATCGGCTTTGAAATGAGTGTAGTAGATATCGGTTGCGAAAACTTGCGAATACAAGTATCCGTAGTAACCACTCTCGTAGCCTCCTGCGATGTGACCAAAGGTAGCGTAACCTCTACTTGTGATGCCTCCGTTGCTAATGAAGGTCAATTCCTCTCTTAACTCGTTCCACAACTTGTCGAGATCCACTGCGTCGAGATCTTTCTCGTCGGCAATGGTGTGGAGCTTCATATCGAAGAGGGCAAAGTGCATTTGACGTAAATTGGCTAAACCTGTGTTTACGTGCTTTGACTTGATCAATTTGTCAAGCAAGTCATCGGCGAGAGGCTCCCCAGTCTCGTAGTGCGAGGATAAGACCTTGAGCTCATTAGGAGACCACGTCCAGAATTCAAGCATTTGCGAAGGACATTCAACAAAGTCTCTTGGAACGTGAGTTCCGTGGAATCTAGTGTGCTTGGTCCTCGACAACAAACTGTGAACGCCGTGTCCCAATTCGTGGAAAAATGTAGTAACCTCGTCATGTTTTAACAAAGAAGGCTTGTCTTTCTTTGGTTTTGTGAAGTTGCACACCAAAGCCGCAAACGGGGTTTCCCTGGTCCCATCTGGCTTCTCGTAACCAGCTCGGAGCCCGAATTGAGCAGCGTGGGTATACTTACCTTCCCTGGGATGGAGATCGAAGAAAATCCAGCCTCTGAACTCATTTTTGGGCTCACCATACTTTATATTGGAGAACAATGCAAACTTATGAACATCTGGGTGCCAAACTGTGTCTGACTTAGAGTTGTCCACCTTGACAAACTTGACATCAAACAAAGATTCGTAGAAGCCAAGCATGTTGGAGATTGTCTTGTCCAAGGGGAAGTACTCCGAGATTTTTTGGTGATCAACTTGATGCTCCTGCTCCAAGAGTAAATTGTTGTAGAAGCTGTGATCCCAAGCGTAATACTCATCTTGGTCTGGCAACCCGTTGGCCTTCAAGTATTCCTTTTTGAAAGCCTTCATCTTCTGTAATTCCTGCTCTCCCAAAGGACTCAACCTTTCCTTCAAATCAGCTAAGAAGTCCAACACATTCTGCTGATTTTTTGCCATTCTCTCTTCAAGAACAAACTCAGAGTAGGTGTCGTATCCAAGAAGCTTGGCGAGGTGGTATCTGAGCTCGATGATCTCCTTCAAAATTGCAGCATTTTCTGGCACTTTGTTCTGGTTCTCGATGTAAGCTAATTTTCTAGTAGATTCCTTCTTCGCGTACTTCAACACTGGCAAGATATCTGGGTACTTGAAGGTGACTTTATACTTCTCCTGGCCATCAACGGTTGCCTTTTCAAACTGTTCGATGATACTGGCAGGTACACCTTCCAATTCGTCCAACGTGAACTCCAAGTGGCCGTTTTCCTCATTGGTGTTCTTGGCAAACTTTGTCTGCAACTCCGCCCTTCTCAATTTGAGTTTCTTCACCTCCTCCCGCTTGTCCTCAGGCAAGTTCAAACCGTTTCTCTTGTAGAATTTCACGGTCTTCTCCAAAAATTTCATGGTCTCGGGGTCGGTGGCATCTGTGCCATTGATCTTCTCCCACAACTTGTTGTACACTTTAAAAACGTCGACTCTGGAGTTTTGCTCGATCGAGGCCTGGTCCAACAAGTTCTCTGCTTCTGTCGAAGCGTCTCTCACCGCCTTGTCTGGAGATACGTACTGATAGAACGTGAGCTTGTTCACTGGGAAGTACTGAGCGTTCTCATACTCGGTGGATGGAATCAAGACATTTTCGACCGTGGGCTCTTCAATGGCGGCGATCTTGTCGTAGAAGGCCTTATCCTTTGCGATCAACTCCTTGGCTTCAGCCAAAATCTCTTGTGGCGTCTGCGTCCATTGAGGCAAAGGCAAGTTGGAAGCGATAGTCTCGAGGTCTGTCTGCGACATTTTTGAAAAGAGTGGATAGGTATGTAAAAATTCCGATACTTTGCCAAATCCGGGGAACTCGTTGTACTTATACTTGTCGCACCTGATGATGCAGCCGTGGTTGAACCAGAATTGAGCCACGAGCACGCCAATGGCCACAAGAACAATGAATACGTTGAGGAATCTAAACACTTTGACAGCAATCACGGTAGTTTCGTCAACAGTGGACTTGTTTGACGAAAAAGAGGGCTTTTTGGTGTCTTCCACCCCAAAAAACGTACTGTATTTAGCGTTCGTCGTCCACCGTCTCTGTGGGCCCCAAGCCATACGCATACACGGCTCCACCCACGGCTCCGAGATAAATTTTTAGTGCCACGTACACGAGATGTTTGGGTAACAAAAAAATGAAATTGAGATACGAAGCTTGGATTTGTTTAGCCGCAGAATAAGCAAGACCATTGTTGTAGGAATTAGCTTTGGTGCTTTTTGTGTAGAGAGTTGTTTGAGGTGGTTTTCGCAGCCATTAAAAAGCTGTTCTCTGGAAGGAAGGTAGGAAGTTGGGGCTGCAATCAGTTCAATTGTAGCTTGCTGGTTATGATAGGCTCACTTAAAAACCAAAGAGTGCAAGAGGGTTATGATATTTTATTTGTTTAAAGATTATAAGGAATGTGTTTTAGTCTTGGGTGGCACTTTGCATTGTTAGAGAATTGCCACGAGAGTAATACAGAAGAGGCTGCGAGAAAAATGAAGAGACAAGAATATCTTGGACCCAGATGTTTTTTCCCTTTTCTTTTCAGACTTTAATGGAGATAGCATCTCGCTTGGTTTTTTGAATTGCCAACTCCACTCACATTTTGCACAAGTAATACATAATCAAGAAATCACACACAACAGACAAGATACGTTTTTGACACGACTTTATTGAAATAAGCACAACCTATATTTCTAACGAAGAGGAATTTTTGAGCAGATGACTAAGGTGTAGATCATTGCACAAAAACATACATACAATCATCATACTTTGAAACTGATTTAGCAGCGAGCTATCCGGCCCTTGAATTTTGTAGCTACTGCTGATTCTCTTTCCGAGCTTACTTGGCTTTTGGATTGTCCTTCAGTCTCCTATGCTCTTGCCGATGTCAGAAAACAAATGCTTAGATTTAAGAAGAGGCTTTTGACAAAAGAACAGCGAAGAAAGATTTCTTTAACAATGCAGCAAAAGATCAATAAAAATTTTAGAGCTCAATTTGGAAGCGCTCTCCCTTTAAGAATCTGTCTCAGTTGATAATTCCCCACGTTTTTGTCAAGTTTGAGTATAGATTTGTAGCAAAGTAATGCCATCCTTTCGGCCATTGGGATGTATCATAAAGCTCCAAATCAGCATATATGACATATGCAAGTGTCAATTTGAGGAATTCGAGTCGCCCAACGTACGGAAATGACTCAACAACATTGATCATTGAGAGGACTTGGTTTAAATGAATTTTTCGTTTATAGACTTCATAAATGGCGGCCGTTAACGACATTCTTTTAGGTAGAACAGTGAGGCATTTTGGACGGTGATTAAGCGTCCTGCCAACACTGACTTTTGATAATCTTTGTAAGCGGTGTCTTGGACAGGCAAAGTGTCTGACAACCGCATATTCTGTGTAAATTTGTGAAGCCATAGGCGTTGTGCCAAATGGCGTTCATCAGGTTATGAGCTTTGAGATGGAGCAACCCAGATCCACTGACTGCTGTAACCTGGTACAACGATCACAGGTATATATTCATAAATTTTTTTTTATAGACTTCATGTATTAGAGGAGCGTTAGGATTTCAGTGTTGCCACTTCCATTCTAACTCGAAAACTATATCATTATAGAAAACAAAACCCCTAATATCCTCAACTAGTGTCAATCCATTACCGTGCGGTGCGAATGGTCCCCTCTGAACTTCAGCCGTGACTATTCTATGAATTTCCACTCGTCATTAAGTGTGCGTTTATTGACCCATTGGAGTAACTCGTCGCATCGCCGACCTCAAAGCTCGACTCAGGAGCTCTGGGAGGGTCACTCCCTCGTTGCCCAGCTGCCGTCGCCCTTTGTAGGTGATTCTGACGATTTTAACGAACCAATTAAGTTTCCTCAAGTTGTCAAACGAGGTATCCTCAGGAGCTAACATCTCCCTAAGATTCATCGCTCGCGGAAACCATAGGTGGTTCCACCAATATTGCGATATCGCACATTCATGATTTGTGCTCTAAAACCACTGAAATCAAAAACCTAACGTAATTTTGTATGAAAATGTCATATTATTGACTTTACATGCTTTTGTTCTTTAAAACAATGACAAGAATTTATTTTTTAGGGTACATAATTTGACAGAAATCGGGCGTGTGGTCTAGTGGTATGATTCTCGCTTTGGGCGACGATCTGGTACACCAGATTGACATACAAACATGCGAGAGGCCCTGGGTTCAATTCCCAGCTCGCCCCTTCTTTTTCTTCACTTCATTACTTTCAATTTGAAATCAAGTCTAATCCTTCCTCAATTCCTACTCACTACACGTAGCTGCTTTCTTCTTTTCTTTATTTATATGACGAAGACCTCCATGAGCTTACCAAAATCAATACCATCACCACTGGCTATATCGAAGATTTTGAGTCCTTGAAGATTAAATACCCCCTTCGAGATGCCAATGATGTCTACTTCAGACTCGTAAACTGCATTGGGTTCAATAGGGCCAAGTCTCACATCATTGGTCAACATTATGACACCGCATGTCTCGAGTTTGCTTTGTTGATATTGATGGAATAGCTGCTGGCGGCTATGGACGAGTACCTTTTGCAGGTTGCTATCCTTACCACTTATGACGTTGGAAGATGAGGCGCTGCTGGTTGCAACGTTATTGCTCGAATACACGGGGCCAAACTTCGTTGGATTTTTCACAATCAAAGAAAGATGTAGCGTTCTCAGCGATAGGTTGATAGCCTGTATCCGAAGTGTTGCCACCTTCCCGAGCTCAACGTCAAGTCTTCCAAGAAATGTGAGTCGCAAACCAGAAAGAGCGGTGTTATTTGTCGTTGTGAGATTAATCGTCACTGCCGACGGTGACATAGAGAGCGCATGTGATAGAAGTGATTTGTAATTTCTTTTGATGGGTTTGTTTCCTAGGTTATGGTTTTGTCCACCTTGAGAAAGAGCATTCATCAGCTGCGTCCTGCCAGGCGCTGGATTCGGTGACTTCACACGCTGCGGTATCCCGTATGATGACTTCGAGGAAGGCGTTCCAGGAAAGTTGATGTGAGGAACACTGGGCAGAGTCGCAAATGTCGGGGTGCTCAGGAAATCCTTGCGCTGGAGATTTTGGGAGGAGCGCAGCTTTTGGGGTATTTGAAACTGCTGCTGCAATTGTGAATGTGACATGTTCGTAGATGACTTGAGTGAGTTGCTTATAGGCGGAGCCATGAGGCTGAAGTCTAGAAGTGGAGTCCATTGACTGATGATATCAGACCCAACCTGCTGTCGCTCCTTGCCTTCTATAAAATCGATTCGGGAACTGAGCGTGATGTGCAAAGGCTGTGAATTTTCGGGCATTTGGTCTCCATTATTGACAAGGCGATACGTAGTCGAGATGATATCATGGACGCCAAACAGCGATGGTATCTCTAGCGACGAGAGACTGGTGATCTTCCCCGTAGGGAATTTAACCGAGAGGTCTAGAATTGTGAATAGTAGATTCTCATATTTTCCCTCTTTGGAAAACTTTAGTAAGTCCTCTGAAGCTTCTATACTGAGGGAGCTTAGAAGAATGTCGTTGCGACCACCTGGTTTTGTCGATTTGAGCTTCATCATGAGTGGGAGGTAAACTGGAAACGTCTCTGTGACAACTAGTGTGGCAGGTTCATCTTCTTTGCTACCTACAGGCTGAATGTTGCCAATTTTAGTACTTTCTGGCCCTGACTGCGGACTTTCCGCATTGCTGGTTGTCTCTGACAACGAAGGTGAAGACACCTTTGGATCCTCATTCGATTTGTGTTGACCATTGAGATCAGAATGCTCTGCATCGATCATAGACGCTTCTAGCGTGACCAGTTTTCCTAGCTTCAGCTTTGGACTCACTATGTGAGCCGAGAACTTCCAGATAGCCAAGTTCTCAGTGGTGTCACCCATATCTGAAATTCCTTGGGCAACCAACTCTGCGTCCACTTCTGTGACGTCTTCAGGATCATTCCGCACCGCTTTGGCGAGCTGCTCGCATTCACTAAGGAAGAAACGAACCTGAATGTTTTCTGGTGCTGGGTCCACCACAGAGCTGTAGATCACATAACCTTCGACGGTTTCTCCAGAGAATATTGCATTCCTCCTGGCACACTGGGTGAGCTGAATGTAGAGGGAGTCAAGATCCTGCTCTTCAAGAGTTTGTGAGTCAGGCACGATTATCGAGAGCAACATCGAAAAGCGTGCAATTGGGACTCTTAGGTGTGCTCTGGCCCTATTGGAAATCGAGACTCAAATGTATACGTAGTGGAAGGGCTGGTGTATACAGGCTACGCTGGGACAAGTCCATGGTGCTCAAGTTAAGCCCACTGATTATATGATAAGAGATTTAACAATGATGAAGTTATAGATGGAGCGATCATGAGTAAGGATTTGAAAGCATAAAATAGCTTCTTAGAGCTTGGGGAAAGGCGAACTAACTGTAGGTGTCTCACTCAGCGCAATTAAGAAGCAGACGCCTTCAACCGGCTCGAGTACCCGTATAACGGTAGAATGCATAAATTAGAAAAAAAATTTTCAGATTTAAGTAAAAAACTATGTGCGTGGAGTGAAGTCATGTCATGAAGGTGCAAGAAACACTCATTAGCTTTACCTATACACCCATTTCGCAGCCACTACTCTACCTATAGGCATTAAGACAGCCACGATACAAGTGGCTCAGCAATTGAATATAACATGGCCAAATGGATAGGTACAACAACTAAGCTGCTTCTAGAAAGTAACCTTACACACATTCGTGTGAAGACATCTCTGGCAACCATATGTGGAGCCTTCATCATCTTTTCACTGGTAGCTCGATGAGTGCGATTACGCTTGCGAGAGGTGATGAAAGAGGGAGCTGAAATAGAAACCAGCACACTTTGTGAAGAGTTGTCTGCCACCTCAGCCTTCACATTCTTGGTTATCATAGACAATGTGCTGAAAGCATTGCGTCCCAGATTCCCCTTTTGCGGCAATGGCTTCTCTGGTACCTTTGGAGTGGGTCGAGCGCTTCTCAAGGCCACCTTCCACTCTCTATTTGGATGAATTGCCATAGGGCGCATAGATGGGCCTGAAAGGCGTTTATAATGAGGATGACTCAAGTCGATGTTTGAATTGGGGGCTTTCATCCTCGGTGTTGCCGTTTTCATTTTCCATGTCGAAGGAGCCTTCGGATTTGCAGCCATTTTTTTTGAAACCAAGTCGACTTCTCTGGGCACTGTTGGTATGGAACTACTCTTTTGTAAGCTCTTGTATCTTACTGAAATTCTTTTCCAGTCATCAAGGCGCTCTCGAACGGTCTCAGTGGGAGTCTCTACAGCACCGTGCTCGGGGTTCTCTCTGCCCTCGAACGTCAAGGAGTCCTCATCAATCCCATCGAAAATGTTGGAGTCGTGGCTACCAATTATTCCTCCAAATAACTCTGCAAGCTCTTTTCCGGTCTCAGGTGTTGTGAAATGAATGCCTAGGGCATCGAATATGTGAGTTCTTTCGTATGAAGCCTCAAGAAATGGTTTACCATGGGAGATAAACGGCGAACCTAGGTCTAGAGGAAGCGAAGCAGCATTATCTGGGTAAGATGTTTTCTTAGTCTTGGAAATCATGTTTATTTCGTATTGTCGCTTCGTATGGAAAGTGGTAGTGGAATAGTCGGTAGGTGGGTCTACAAGAATGGCTGCGAATTTTGCCGCTTCCGCATTATAGTGGTGAGAGAAACTGGATCGTCACCATAGACTACAACGCAGGAAAGCGGGCAATGTTATAGTATTAGGTGTGAATATATGCGGTAGAATTTGGATGCCTTCGCCTATGGCGGCATACTGGATCGTTATACAACTTTATAAAATTTTGGTGGCACACATGTACATCTTGATGTAGTTTTGGTGGCTGTCACACAGACTCCTTGCATTCGGCTTTGGGCCTTAAGGAGGACGAGATCATCTGAATACCACGAACCAGCACTCCGAAGAGGCAACCGATAGTGATGCAGAGGAGAGTAACCGAATATATCGCCAGCATATAGCGAAAGGCGCTGAAGCCGTGATACATGCGCCAGAGCTCAACATTGGCTTGGGCCATCGTTCCAAGAGGGAAAGTCATTGACCAGAAGCCTCTATTAAAGCGGAGGGCGCCCTCAAAGTAGCGTACGGCTGGGGAAGTACTGCTTGTATAAACGCAAGCAAGGTTTGGTTTCTTGGCGAAGGGTTTCGATTTAGAAAGGACGGAAGCCACTGCAAAAAAAGTGGTCAAGTATCCAAATGCAATTAGGAACAAGGCGACAGCAGTGCTGCTCACCATGATGGAAACTGCCAACATTGTGGCCACGCTGCCTACGTCAGCACCCACCTTTGCAGCTCCATTATGGATAAAATTAGTATATTGCGATGAGAGAACTTTGTCATGGTTATCCATGAGCATGGAAACGCAGTTCTTTCCGAAGATTAGGATAGCAAAAGCACCTTGGCCCAAGAAACCAATTGGCAAAAACATGGTGAAGACTGCACCCGAGGCTGGAATCTTATGGGTGAAAAGACGCCAGTAGACGATGGAGGTGATGATGGATGCAAAAAATACAGCGATGGCCCACATCAAATAGGATACCACAACGGTGATCACCTTGACGTTGATGTTGGGCAAATCCTCAGCCACGTTACCGCCAAAAGACGCAGCGACCGTAAGTGTGACCACAGGCAACAAGTAAGTGAAAGAAATATCGTGAAAATGCACCTGAGACTTCTTGTTCCGATGTTTACCAAGCAGAGACAAAAACACAATGATCGACGCCAGGTACACCGACAAGGCCGAGGTGATCCACCAGAGCACCCAGAGGGCCCACACCCACGATTCTCTAGTAATAGCATGCAAAAACATCATGAGCGACTGGAACCCCATGACAAAACAGCCCATGAAGGGGGCAATTTTGGGGTCTTTATGGATTTTCTGCCACAAGCCATTCCTCTGAGCAAGTGCCAACAAGAACAGGATATTAACGCCAATGAAAATCGTCAAGCATATAACGCCCATGATGTAGGCACATATTTCAAGCCATCTGGCGGGAAACGCAAATGAGTACAAGATGTTCGAAGAAATGCCTGTGCCCATGACAGGAGCGTAAAAAATAGGATGAAATCCGTCGACGAGAAATGTCTTGACATTGTTTCGAAGCCTGACCCAAAAGGAGCCCTCGCTATCACCGTTGAGCGAGTTTGGTGTATCGGTATAAGTGTTCTCTGAGCTTGACTCAACCATTGATGAGGTGAAGCTAAAAAACTAATAAAGGAATGATCAATGAATATGCAAAAATAAGACAAGAATTGTAAAAGATTCTGTGTATGCTAGGTATAATTAGTCTATGGCGTTTTAAACATCCGGAAAATTATGCTCTTAAGTATTCCTTTGCCTGGAGTTGGAGTCAGAACGAAGGGTATACCACATGAGGCGTGACGCCACAGGACCGGCGAGACCGCTCGCACACCTACCGAGTTAGGCAGGTGCCGTAGGGAGAGCCGTAGGGAGATGCTCGCTAGCGCCAGAAAAAGCGGTTTCGCAGATTCAAGTTTGCAAGGAGCCCTCGTTCAAAAGAGTCAAAATTCTGGAATTCAGTGCAGTTGTTTGTACTTTTGAAATTCTCACAGTGAGAGGTGCTCAAAGGTACTTTTGGAATTTTTTTAGCGTGTCTGGAGCGTAGGTTAGCATTCCCTTCACCTTTTGCACTAGCTACCTTGATGAGGAAGAGAGAACGAGTGCGGGTGAGCCTGTATGACAATTTAACCGCGGTTTTTGACTTCAGGCAGTCCTAAAGATACTATGTTGTTTATACACCTAATAAAACATTTTGACTCCGCCGTGATACATGAAGAGCTGAAGCCACCAATCCATCTATGACTTCGTATTTGTGAATGAAGGCGGATGCGAAAAAGCGTCCCCCTCTGAGGATGGGCCGACTTACTGGATGTCGGCGCATACTACTTTCGGAAGGTGCCGCCGGGACCGGTCACAACTCGTCTAATTTGCTCGTGAGCGGGGCCGCCCATTCCCGCTTGTCTGCAGGATACCTACTGCTTTAGGCAAGTGCAGCGGGCGCTGGCCTTTCAGAGGGCAGTATCTGGCTATACCTGTCTTATGCACATGGACGCATTATGGTGCCTGGTTTTGTGTTCGTGTCATTTTTATTGGGTCTATGAATATAAATACGGGACGAAATCTAGGTATTCTTATCACTTCCTTCTCACTCTCTAGTCATTTTTCTCTTTTGTGTATTTCATCCACAATCCACAGTTGAAAAAAGATGCTTTCAATTAACCCTTCGCTGAATGTGCCCTCGCTGAACCAGCACATGCTCCAAAAGCCTGTGCCAACTTTTGGTAACACTGAGGATGAATCCGATGACAACTTGCTTCTAGAAAATGAATTTGGCGATCTCATAGCTGAGCTCAAGGCCCTCTTGGGCAAGACTAAAGGCCTCGCGCTGAAGGATATCGATGTCAAGAAGGTCCAGGATATCATGGCCAAGTACGAGTCAAAGGAGGCTCACTGGGGCAAATTTGCATTGAGCGATGCTACAAAGGGATACACAAGAAACGGCATCGTGAATATCAACGGGAACGCCAATTTGCTCATATTGGTGTGGCTGCCAGGCAAGGGTTCTGCCATTCACGACCATGCCAACGCTCACTGCTGTATGAAGATTCTCAAAGGTGAGCTCACTGAGCTGCTCTATGATGTGCCTGAGCACGAGGGCCACCCAATGGTGCCCAGACAAGTGTCTACGTTGAAGAGGAATGAGGTTGGCTACATCCTGGATGACATTGGGCTTCACAAGATCAGCAACGAGACAAGCGACTTTGCGGTGTCGTTGCACCTCTACACGCCTCCATATGCTAGCTTGTACGGCTGCTCAATGTACGAGCTGGGCACGGCGAGAAAGCACCATGTCGACATGAGCAGATACTACAGCTGGCAGGGCCAGTTGGTGAATGCCAAGGGAGCCCTGGAGTGTTGAGCACTGGCTTGTTTTCAAAAGGGCTAGGCGCTCCTCATTCTATTGCCCTATTTTTTTTTGCATCGAGTCTCCAAGGAAACTGTTGCATTCTTCAGCTCCTTGTTGGCCCTTTTCACTTCCAAGAAGTGCTTTCGTCACTCGAAAGCTTTATATGTCAGGTACGAAACTTATAATATCATTATAACAGTGACAGTGTAGGCATTTTATCCCGTGACAGCGGCACCAGTTTAGTACTTCCCTACTTCCTTTTGCAGCCTTTGAATAGCAAACATTATCGTTATCGGAAAACAAAGCACCAGCTACGTCACATCAGATTCAAGCACTTTAAGATGATGTCGGTGATGCCCGTATCTCGCCTTGGGCGGCTACATCCTTGGGCGATGAAATTATTACCAGACACGATCAGAAGAGTCAATTTGACCAAAAACCAGCTCTTGTATTCGGTTGTACTAGAGTACTTTGTTAGCTTCCCTGTCGGTTTAAATTGGCCCTCAGACTTTGCCTGGCTTGAACCTTGTGGGTCGGGAGTGATCACCAGAGTCCTCGACTTCAGCAGACTCTCTTTTTAAAAGGTTCTCATCCACGTCTCTGTAAAACACCCCACCTTTGCTTCCAATGGATGCCTCATCCAAATATATGCCATCTTTTTCATTTCTCTTCTCCTCTGCCCTCCTCATATCTCTTTCCTTTCGTAGCCTCTCTCTCTCCTTCCAGGCCTCAAACTCTGCCTGCGGATCAATGTCGTCTGTGTCGTCCACGCCATCGAAATCTAACGTTTTTACCTCCTTCAGCTCGAGATTCTGTTGAAACTCTGCTTTTGCTAGAACCGTGTCTGTTTTCACAGAGGTAGCAGAATCAGACCCCTGCGATGCCTTTTTCGTCTTTTTCACAAAAACCGGTCTCTGAAGAACACCTAACTCATTATCTGACCCTGAACTGCTCTCTGACTCTGATCCTGAGGAATAGCTGCTAGAGTCCTGTTCACTTCCAGAGGACATAGAGGAGTAACTAGTTGATAGGAGCACAGGTACTTCATACAAGGCTAAGAGGTGGACCAACCGGTGAAGAAGACATCAAGCATTGTGAGGGTGAAGTTAAAATCGAAAAGGGAGAATCTCTAGACTCAATGCCTTTCCTAGATGGGCTCCTGAATCATGCACGGAATCGGGGTCTGTATCGTTTTTCTTGCTCCCATCGTATAGTCTCGGCAAAGCAAGACAACACGATTGGTACACTTCTGATCTCGAGAATTGACAGAGCAAAAAGATTCTCCAGTTCATTGGAAATAATGGAAAAGCTTTGATGAATGAAGTCATTTTTTCATTCCTCACAGTGCTATGTTCCACTACATAACATCAGTCTATGTGAGTAGGGCAATTTCGCAGCCATTTCCGAGAACCACTATCTGCCACTGGCACATCTTCACCCCACCACCTAATTTTATATAGAGAACCTCAAATTGATCGGGATTGTGGCCATCCATACCACTTTGCTTCACATCGTCCCTCAAAAAGTCAGTACATTTTCTTTGACCACCTCCTTCCCCAGCTTATCTTCCTGCACACACCTGCCACACATCTCACACTAGGAAATCTACGATCCTCTTCGGTGTCTTCACCTTCAATACTCCATCCTCGGCTCTTTCATGTCGCTTGTCTACTATGGCCCGCGGCCTCTCCAGCCGCTCAACACAAAAATGCGCCATGGGTTTGACGAGGATTACAACTCCGAGCAGTTTCTTCTGTCTCTTGCCAACACATTCTATATATACTTCGACGATAAGCGGCATAACACCAATGGCAACCCAGTCACGGAAGAAATGAAGCGGCTGCCGGAATTCTCAAAGAACTATCAGGCTATTCGTGATTGGAAAGTCATGAAGGAGCGGCAGAAGACCATTAGTGCTGTTTTGGTTCTATGTCTCAACTTGGGCGTTGACCCTCCAGATATCATGAAAACGTACCCTTGTGCAAAGCTAGAGGCGTGGTGTGACCCTTCAGCGTTTCCCGATACAAAGAAAGCAATCGAGGCCATCGGCAAGAACTTGCAATCGCAGTATGAGACGCTTTCGCTTCGAACTCGTTATAAGCAGTCCTTAGACCCATGCGTAGAGGATGTCAAGAGGTTTTGCAACACACTAAGACGAAACGCTAAGGAGGAACGTATATTGTTCCATTATAATGGTCATGGTGTACCTCAGCCAACTGCCAGCGGAGAGATATGGGTGTTCAACAGGGGCTACACTCAGTACATCCCAATTTCCTTGTATGATCTCCAAACGTGGCTTGGGGCACCAGTAATTTTTGTTTACGACTGTAATTCTGCTGGCAACATTGTGCATAATTTCAAAAAGTTTGTTCAAAAGCGTATTGATGATGATAACGAAGGGAATCACGACTTGAGCGCTCCCTCACCAACATCAGCATACCTTGACTCGATTCAGTTAGCGGCATGCAAGTCAAATGAGACACTCCCCATGAGTCCAGAACTACCGGCTGACATGTTTACGAGTTGTTTAACATGCCCAATTGACATTTCCATAAAATGGTTCATTATGCAGCTGCCTCTCAAGGACTCATACTACCTGATGCTACCAAGGAACAGCAATGGTAATGTCATCATACCAGGAAAGCTAACGGATCGGCGAACGCCTTTGGGTGAGTTGAACTGGATTTTCACAGCTATTACAGATACTATTGCATGGACCTCGCTTCTGAGGCCAATCTTCAAAAAACTCTTTCGACAAGACCTTATGGTTGCGGCGCTTTTCCGTAACTTCCTATTGGCAAAACGTGTGATGCCTCACTTTAATTGCAATCCTGTGAGTGATCCGCCATTACCCGAATCAGTCAGGTTCCATTCTATGTGGAACTCATGGGATTTGGCCATAGATCAGGTGTTCGCACAGTTGATTAAAAACAATAATCCTGATCCATACTCATGCACTGTTCCAGCTCCAGCACCTTCGCATACGCCTCTCAACTTGCATGAAGTAAATGGCTCCTCATCGGCCAATGGAAGCAGAGCAAGCGTTTCTCTCTCCCAACAGCAAAGTCAACAACAACCACTCCCGGGACAACACCCGATGCTTTCTAATTATCAACACTCTACATTTTTCGAGCAACAACTCACTGCTTTTGATATCTGGCTAAAGTACGAGGGACCATCCACAAAAAATCCTCCCGAACAGCTTCCTATCGTCTTGCAGGTCCTTCTCTCGCAGGTTCATCGGTTGCGTGCTCTCATATTACTCTCCAAGTTTTTAGACTTAGGGCCCTGGGCAGTTTACTTATCACTATCCATTGGCATTTTCCCATATGTTCTCAAGTTGCTTCAGAGCCCAGCACAAGAACTCAAGCCGGTATTGATTTTCATTTGGACGAGAATCATGGCTATTGACTACAAGAACACGCAGCAAGAGCTTTGCAAGGACAAAGGCTACAACTACTTCTATCTCATTCTCAACTCATCCCCACAAAACTCGATCGGGGCACCGGGAGCTCCAGGAGGTAATATGAATAGCTCAAATGGAGGAAGTGCATCCGTCATGGTGAATGATGATCACAAAGCGATGAGTGCGTTTATCTTGACACTATTTATAAAGGACTTTAAAAATGGGCAGCGTTTGTGCTTTTCCATAGAGCTTGTCAGCAACTGTCTCAAGTTTTTGCAGCTGAGTGAGAACCCATTGCTTAGACAATGGTGCTGTTTGCTTCTATCACAGCTTTGGTATAAGTACAAAGACGGAAGATGGATAATCTACAAGGATGGCTATTTGGCCAGGCTCCTCACATTGATCAATGACCCAATCCCTGAAGTGAGAACCTCGATTATAGTTGCGTTGACAACTTTCCTAACAGATCCGGATGAGCTGGTAAGCAGTTCGCCAAATAAAATGGGTGGCAATCTGGGAAATGGTATGAACTCTGACTTGAGACAAGACGAATTGAGGCAGCAGGATCTTAAACTTGCAAACGTCATCTTGAGACTCATGGGTGACGGTTCAACTATTGTGAGAAAAGAGATTGTGTTCTTCATCAACAGGTTTGTCAAAATCTACAGCAAATTTTTCATGGTGGTGGCGTTCAATCAACTCGAAGAAGAAATTGTTTTGATCGACAATCCTAATAACCTTCAAGAGTTCCGCAAAAAGTCACCTGCCTATGGTTCTATCTTCAGCTCCATATGGAAGGCGCTCTTAATTCTTTCTGAAGACCCACACCTTGAGGTCAAGCAGCTTGCTGAAACTCTTATCGATTCAGTAATGATGAAACTCAATGAAAGTGAGTTGAGTGACCTCGTCGAGGAAATGCAAGATTATCTATTGAGTAAGTCCACCATCAGCATCTCAGAGAATCTCAAACCAGTGAAGCCTATCATGAACCGGCAGCCAATGATGATGCAGAATTCAGCTGGCATGAAGAGACAAGCATCTAGTGGATCAGTTCTCAACAGAAAGAATGCTTTGACCATTGATGGGACGTCCCTTAAAACCAGAGCGGTATCTCATGGCAACATGAACAACCGCACTGTCGATCATGACAATGCCCTGGAAACCTCATCAATTTCCTCCAAACTTAAACGCTTGAGTCTTTCAAAACTTTTCAAGAGTTTCCAGATAAATGATGATGCGGAGCTCAACAACTTCACCCGTATGTTGAAGTCTGGGCCAGTGGCAAGTCATTATGGCTCAGAATACAAGCCAAAGACGCCAAGATATGTTCCAAGAAATTTCAAAAAGGAACCTGAGCTACCAGAAGAATCTGGCTTTTTTGAATATAGTTGTGAATACTTCCAGGAGCCCCAAATGTCAAAGACAGAGATAGATGAACCAGGCTCTAAAGAATACATGAAGAGGCTTTGGAGAAGAAACAGAAACGAAAGCACCATTCAAGAAACCCAGCCACAGAAGAAGATGGCGATCAGGGGTGACTGGAATAGAGATTTGTCTATTCTCAACAACAAGTCGCAACCCAAACTCATAAAGTTCATGCAATTTGAAAAGTTACTAGTCGCATCAGACGAGAAGGACAATGTTTCCGTATGGAACTGGGAAGGCAAAGAGGTCGTTAAGAAGTTTTCAAATGGCAATCCGTTTGGAACAAAGATCACGGATATCAAATTCATAAATGAAGACGATGTGCCTTTGGTTATGACGGGCTCATCGGATGGTGTAATAAAAATTTATAAGAATTTCCACTTTGACGAGGATGAAAAGGATGTTGAGTTAGTCACCGCTTGGAGAGCGTTGACTGATTTACTCCTTACTTCTAAGAGTTCTGGACTCATCAGTGAATGGCAGCAATCCAGAGGCTCACTTTTGGTCAGTGGTGACGTCAAGATCATCCGTGTTTGGGATGCCCCCCGAGAGCTTTGCACAATCGATATACCCGCTCGTTCGTCATCGTCCATCACCTGCCTTACCTCAGATCAAGTTGCAGGCAACATCTTTGTGGCAGGATTTGATGATGGAAGTTTACGAGTCTACGATAGAAGGCTTGATGCGAGAGAGTCAATGGTAAAAGTATGGCAGAATGGACGAGGCAATATCAAGGATATGGGTACCGGTTCAATCCGCAACGTGCACTTACAACGTGGTGGTTTTAGAGAACTTGCCAGTGGATCTTCCGATGGGTACGTGAATCTTTTCGATATCCGTTCCACCGAACCAGTGCTCACTTTCAGAAGCGACGAACGCAACATTCGTTGCATGGATGTTCACGAACACGCGCCAATCATCACTACAGCTTCCAAGCTGGTGGATATATGGACTACATCAGGAGATATGATTCACACTCTCCGAAACCCTCATGATCATTACTTGACCAACAGAACACTGAATTACTTATCTGGGGTAGCATTCCATCCACATAGGATGATGATTGCCACGAACTACAACCAGGACGGCCATATCAACGTATATCTGTGCAGTGATATCGTTGAAGAATTTTAGTGACGCAAAGCTATCGTCTATTGCAACCGCTCTAGTCCGATTCGCACTAAGTGATCAGGATTGCCAGATTATTGGGCCGGAAACCTTTCCGGGCTTCAAAGCGTCGATGCAAACTCTACAGATGAATAAAGGAGGAAACTCTTTGAGAAATTACCGTTCGACACTTTCTTATCCACGACCATTTGATCATACATACCACAAGCACGTTGCGCTAAGTCAATCATTGCTTTGGCTAAAGACAATGGACAATGTGCAGTACCACTACACTATGAAAAAGTAAGCCTGCTTGTCAGATAGAGCTGCAAGTTTTACTCATCTATCGATTTCACCCTATCCATGTCTTTGTCATCGGAACTAGCGGCTGCCATTGAAGATGAAGACTTACAACTTCGGCGGCCGAGGAAACTTCCGACGCAAACTCAACAGCTGGAAAAGTCAAAAGAGATAACCGCCATCCAAAGAATGGTATCAGCATGCTCTGGCTCTTTCATCACCTCTCTCGTGGTTACGCCGTTCGACGTTGTCAGAATCAGAGTCCAACAACAGGAGGTGATGCTGAATTTTGAGTGCTGTGCTCAGGCAGCGTCCTCGTTATCGTCGTCAGCATCTACATCTTCCAAGTTCGCCACTTCAGCATCCACAGCACCAGCGACCGCTTCTACTCTACAAAGCTCTCCGCCTGGAGTGTTTTGGCTCGATCATCATTACTGTGAGTCTGCAGAACGCTGCCCTCGGATCACGTCCACATTTCAAGGCATGTCTGTGATTAGCAGGAACGAGGGGCTCACTACGCTCTGGCGAGGTCTTAGTTTGACATTGTTTATGGCCGTCCCATCCAACATCATCTACTTCACTGGTTATGAGTACATCAGGGACAGGTCTCCTATCAAGGGAGAAATGTTGAATCCACTTTTGTGCGGTTCCTTTGCACGTACAATGGCAGCTACTGTGGTTGCGCCAGTGGAGTTACTAAAAACGAGACTACAATCTATCCTATCAGAAGTGCGTCATGATCAGCCTAAATCACAAATTTTAAAGAATTTGCTCAGGGACTTGGGCCTGTCTGTACAAAGCCGAGGTATTGGCTCAATGTTCACTGGATTGAAGATCACCTTGTGGAGAGATGTTCCGTTCTCCGGTATCTACTGGCTGTGTTACGAGCTCTTCAAGGACCGGTTTGGAAGTGCATTGAAGGTAGATTTTTCTGCCTCTAACCAGGACGACTGGAAAGTGTTTACTGCCAGTTTTTTTTCTGGATCTATGGCAGGTATTATTGCTGCGTTTTTCACTAATCCGTTCGACGTTGGCAAAACACGTCTTCAGATAGCCACTGAAGAAAAGCCTCACACAAAAAAGCTGATGTTCTCGTTCCTTCGACAGATCTATCGGAATGAGGGAATCGGGGCCTTATACAGTGGTTTCGGCCCCCGAGTCATGAAGATCGCCCCACTGTGTGCTATAATGATATCATCATACGAGATTGGGAAGAAGATCTTCAAGGACAAGATGTAGAAGGAACTTTGCATGTATTATAGAAACTAGAATTCAGGGTACCACCACATCGTGTAGACATATTTCATTCAGCGTGGTTTTTAAGTCCAACTAGGCATATGGTTTGCGAAAAAATTGCTCCTTGAGCCTCCTCCATTGTATCCTCTGATCTTTTCTTCTATGAAGTTATCTTCGTCATCATTGCGTGCATTGGCCCATTCATTTTGCAACTCGGCTTTACTAAGCTTATCTGCGTCCTCAGCACTCATCTTGGGCCTGTTGGCATATTTCGAGACATTAGCATCATCTCTTCCCCAGGGGAGGCGATATTGGCCAACCTCTGGAGAGTTTTCTGTCGAAGCGCACCTGCTAGGCCGTTCGCTGCTAGAGGAATCCTTCTTTGTTGTTCCAGAAAGGCCCACCGCAGATGAAGACTTCTTCAGAGCATCAGCGCTTCTCTCACCTATTTCTTTTTTCTTGGGACCAAGTATAGTCAGAGCAGCTTTTTCAAATATAGTAGGCACTCGATCTCTTTTCAGTGGCCCACGAGGTCCTGACCCATAGTCAGGACCTTGGGCACCAGCAGCTGTCTTCCCGTAATTGTCCACTGGTTGGTTACTCTCGTACTTCTCCATCACCAATTTCTTCAAACCATAAGATGCTTTATCAAGCTGCTGCCCTCGAAACACTGGAGTCGTCTGCAAACTGCTAGGAGCCTTCATGGCAAATATCTCAGAGTCTGGGCGGATCCCATGCTTGTTGCCTTGCATTCTGGTAGATGCCATTTGCACATAGATACACTTCTGAGTAAGCCAGTGATTATACTCGTCCAAGGCGTTTTGCAAATGGGTGTTCAATGCTTTCGACACCTGCTCCCTGAGAATCTCGATTCTACCTAGGTTATCCTCTATTTCGTCGTCCACCTGCTGCACCTGGTTGCACTTGAGGCCGTACTTGGAGATGAGCCAATTCTTACGTTTGAGGAGCTTGTCATTCTTGTCAAAGAGTTCACCTACTTTTGCCTCCTTGCTGCTGACGTTCACCATCTGTGCATGGACAGTAGCGTTTGGAGCCTCGTCTCTGAACATCAGGTTCAAACTCTCAAGCACCTCGGCGTAGTGGAAAATCATGTTCCTATTGTTGACATCGGTGAGTTTTATTCCCCAGAGACGGAGGGCCTCGATGAGTCTTCCTTGGTATTTTCCCATCTGCTTGTTCTTCTTGTTCGTTTTATTCATGAGCTTCAAGATATCTGCCGAGGAGAAGTCCTTGGGCTTTCTGTTGAACACGTTGAAAATTTTACCCACGGCAGTGCCTTGAGAAGCAACGGTTCCATGATCGGAATATGGGATTTGGCCGTCCATGACGGCGGATTACTTGATCTAGTGAGTTCTGTTGAATGGTTGCAAATGGTTGCAAAAAGTGCGTAACTATGAGTATTCACGAGAAAGGAACTTACACAATTTAGCTAGAGTGCAAAATAAAAAGTTTCAAGATATCTATTGATGTTTGGTAATATTCTACCATGCTGACTACATTTAACAAGGTAAACTTCGTTTTGTATTGTGAGCACCGGCCCTCTATCTACGTTGTCTCTGATTCACCTACTCTAGTCGCCGCATCATTTCTTGGTGACCTCCTCGTCGAGATTCAACCCACTTGCCGAAGCAAGCTTCCTTTTTGCAGACTCGAGCCCCAGACTGACCCTGTGCTGGCCTTCCACGGCCGAGCTCTCGACTTTCTTTGCCCATTCATGAGCAGTGTTGTATGCGGAAACTTGCTGCTGTGCTACTTCTGGCAACGTCCTTTGCTCTACTTTCCAAAGAAGACCCACAGTGTTGCTGAATGTGTGGGGCAAGAAGTATTTGAATGCACCCAAGCCTAGTATTGTGGGCACAAAAAACCTTGCAATAGGTCCACGGTTTCTGGCAAAAATGTTACCTGACAATCCTGCCACGGCGATATATATGGAGTTAGGAAGAAGATCTTCTCTTTTTTCGTGCAAGCTGCTCAACGTGTCACTAACAGACCGCTCAGATTCAATGTACTTGGCCTTGCCGTTGTTGAGCCAGTTTTCAGCGCACCTGAATGCTCCAACCACAGATTCTCTGGCACTTTTTATGGCATTCTGTACTGAGTTCGTGGTTCTCACGGTAACGCCTTCTAGCACGTATTGCTGGCCAAGCTTCTCTGAAGCAGCAGCGTCCAATGGGGTCGTAGTTCCGGGGAACACGTTGACGGCTTCTTCGTCTTCGTAGAAGGCTCTTCTTTTGCCAGTATCATTTTTGACTGCAACATTTGTAGCACAAGCAGCTGCAAGACCAACAGCTACACCAATGGCTCGTTGCAGCATTTTTGTGTGAGTTAGTAGGAGCTTGTTGAAGGTGATTCTCATTTGCTGAAACCAGGTGCAGGGAAAAGCGAAGGAGGAGGTGGCCATGGCAATGGAAGATACGGTTGTACAACTCTACGTATAAAAAGTTGGAGTTTGCATTAATGACACTGGTATTTTGAGTTTGATGGCTTCTTTATTATTGCATGAGTTGGTCAGTTTATGTGTGTATCTCTAACTCCTTGTACAGATAAATGGTTGCGAAATCGGAAAGGGTAGTATTACATCCACCACGAGTACTATCGCCCGATGATTATGATTCCTCCAACCAATTCTGCTCCAATTGCTCAAAACACTTGTCATATCCTTCAAAGAAAATTCCTTGTGTCTTCTTATTACCATGGGAACGCCTATGATAGGCCATATTGCTAGAGCATCGTCACCTGATAAGTATCACGTGAACACATCTCCATCTCTCTGGAGATTCCCAACGTCAAAAGAAACACCATCAACCGCTTATATCCACTTATATCATGCTCCTACGTAGAGCTTTGATTTCCTTCAGACCGCATATTGCTCGCTTGAAGCACACAGGTGTTGCTTTACCGAAAGACGACGACTACGATCTCCTTTCTCAGGTCTCATCTCAAGGAGACTCCATCCTTCCCTTTAACAGAAAACGCCATAGTGAGAGTTTTGGTCAGCTTGTTCGTTCTGATGCTCGAACACAGAGCGGGGATGTCAATGATGAACACCGCAAGTACATAAGGCGACCCGAAGATCCGGCAGTGTCAGACTACAAGGACCCAGACGGTTCTTACATCCAAGGAAAGAACTCAGAGGAAGCTAGACTCCACCCTTTAACACTACAAGGAAAAGCAGATCATTCTGTGGTGAAGCTTCCATCAGCTATTTCTAAGACCATCAACAACAATATACTCAGCGCCAGAGTGCCTAATGTTGTGAGAGAACGAGCACAGACGATATATCAAAGTTTGGACAAGGACCAGATCCAGGAAGCTCCAGTGTCTGCCCTAGATAGCGATGCACACATTGCGGCATTGTTTTTACAAGACTTTGCTAACGTCAAGAAAGTCTTGGGAGAACTTCAAAAGAGAGTAGGTGTGGATAAGTTTAACCCTAAATCTGTGCTCGATATTGGGTATGGGCCTGCTACAGGCATGGTTGCACTTAATGAGATCATGGGAGCCGACTTTAAGCCAGAAGTCAAAGATGCATACATCGTGGGAAGGCTTAATAATGAAATGAAAAGAAGAGCCAAACTCATCTTGTCTCGTCAGCCTTGTGAGGTCGACGACAGGGATACTCTGAAAATAGTGGGAAAGGACGATTATGTGGGTCATATCGATACTCGCAAGCTCAGAATCAGAACCAACGTCAGAGACTCACTTGCGTCTTCCAAGAAATACGAGTTGATAATTGTCAATCAAGCTCTCCTTACGCGCAAACACAGCTTTCCTCGTGATGTTGATCTCAACTTGGAAATGGTGTTGGCAGCACTCAAGCCTGGTGGTCATTTGGTGCTTTTGGAAAGAGGTAATCCTCTTGGATTTGAAATCATAGCCAGAGCGAGACAAGTAATGCTCCGCCCGGAAAATTTCACACATGAAAGTGGCAAGATTCCTCGTCCATACATTCGTGGATCAAAGCCAAAACCACTGAAGCTTCGAAAGGAGGACCAAATGGTGACAGAGGAGCAGGTGAAGCACGAAGAAAAGATGTTGATGAAGGCTATTGAGGAAGACGGCTTGAATGTGGATGACGTTGACTTGGAGAAGCATTTGAACGAGAAATATGGCGAGCTTTCTGATGAAGATCTCAGGTTTGAGTTTGAGGATGAATTAGAGAAAGTAAGCTCTCTGGCGCAATCCGAAATGCCGGACTATGCCGGTGTTGACTATCATCTCAGTGTTGTGGCACCTTGTCCTCATCATGGTAAGTGCCCACTCCAGCTAGGAGATCCAGTATTGTACAAGGTAAGTCACCACAAACACAGGTTTGACTTTTGCGCCTTCGATAATGTCTCTGAAAGACCAAAATATACTATGGAGCTCAAAAAAGGCAAGCGATTGGCTACACCTTGGGAGAAAGCAGACAAGTTGACCAAAAGTGAACGCAAAGCACTCGAAGGCGGTGGAAGACCTGGTAGCAACAACACAGAGCTGGGAACTTACTCTTATCTTATCATGCATCGTTCTCTCAACGACAAGGAAACGATCAAAAAGATTGAAGCAGACCGTGAACATGCCTCAGAGAGCAATGTTGGGGAGAGTATGGCCACCTGGCCCCGTCTTATCGGATTCCCAGCGAAAGTCAAGAAGAACGTCAAGTTTAATGTTTGTGCACCTCTGGGAAATATTGAAACGTGGCAAGTTCCTAAGAGTTTGGGTAAACAAGTATATCACGATGCTCGGAAAGCACGCCAGGGCGACTTGTGGCCATTGGGCAGAAAGACCTTTCAGGTAAGAAATAAGTTCTCTGAAGAGGGCATGGCCAGGTTAAAGTCATTGGCCAAAGCACAGCGTAAAGTTGTGTTGAAGGAGAAGAGGAAGAAAGAATGGAAGAAGAGAGAGGCAAGGGATCCTGCTCTTCTTGAAGAAGAGAGCGACTCAGACCCTTATGCTTTGAACGAACTATACGCCTCTCAGTTCGAGTCAACAAAGAAATACCGTCAACAGACGAAGAAAATGGGGTTTGACACCTAGATTTCAAAAATCTCATGTAAATAGCACGGAAAACAGGCAATAAACACACAAGGCTTAGGAACTCTACACCTCCAGTCAAATAATTCAAACGTACGTTACTATAAATCGAATGAAAACTTCCAAGCTACATAAGTAGCTCCATATGACCTTCGCAGACAATGGCGACAAGAAATAAACTTTACAAGAAAGCCAGGGATAGCCATCACTGGCGTAACTATGGTACAATGCTAACCCACAAGATATCAGACCTCGCTTACTTTCTTCTGAAAGAGCAGCCCTCTGTCAACTTGGCCTTACCACCAGTAGGAGTACACAAGACAGACGAGCAGCCATCACAGGTGACAGCGGTCTGAGCGTGGGAGAACACTGTGGTGATGTTTAAGCATCCAGGGCACTTGACATCCATGAAGAAAGATCTAGGCGACTGGACGAGAGTTTTCTTCTTGTGCTTCTGAGACTCGGTAACTGGGTCTGGGTGCAATAAATCCTGAACTAAAACCATATTTTTTGTGTTGAACTAAATGTGTAGACTTGTGAAAGGCTTTTATAGATTTCACTTTCACCAGTTCCTTGATCCTTGCCACTCGCACGACCTCGGTCTCACGGACTTCCATTTCTGCAAGAAAGTAGCTGTGGCTATACAGCTCATATGACTATCCTTTTAGTAATTTTGCATTCTTAAAATTCTTTGTGTAATCATCTTGGTAAGTTACGCTTACTGATTGGCTTATAGATTGTGTTCTCGAACAAGGAAGTGTCTTGAGTTAAAAGACCTTTCCGAAACACGCACAGGATGAAAACATGTAGAACATTGAAATAAAAATTCTGAAAACCAAATGAGGCGAAGATACCCATCTGACTCGATCAGAGCACTTTATAAATAAGATTTACCATGTAAAAGATATGAACTCACTCTGATAGGCTGAGCATCGGCAACTGTATCTTAAGACTCTTGTGACTCTAATGGTAGCGGTCTGTCCACCTACACTGAAGAAAGCGGAACATATGAGTACAATTCAGCCTCGCCGAACTAAAACATTAATTCTATTCTGAGTCCATTTTCTACCTTCACTCTCTGTTCGTAGCCATTACCCACACTGGCAAAACACCGATTTTGGCCCTTTGTAAGAATCGCATGCAAGTGGTAAAATTGCGATTCAACGACATCATCAATAAGCTACTTGACTTGCAACTGTAGACCTGGAAGATTGTGCACAATGTGGGATTGAGGTTCATATAACAGAGGCATCGATCAGAATGCTACAACTCTATATCGTTACAGTATACTGACAATCGACAGTTGATCTCCTCAAGCAACAAGAAGTCTGTTTCTTCATTCTTCCAGATAGACTATAGACTTTTTCAATACAAAACAACTTTCTCAACCCACAACAAAGTTTTTCTTTTTTAGGCATGAAATTTTGCACCCATTGTGAAGAAGCCACACCAGCGCAAAAAAGCATACAATTTTCATCCACCTCCAACCCACAGCTCGGTCAACGTGGAATCTTCACCACCCAGACCTTCAAATTGACAGAAGCAAAGCACTGCCTGAAGAGTTCCCGGGCACAAAACTACCGTCTAGACCGGCCAGATGCTTTTGTCCGGGTGTTTACCTGGGTCGAATTTTCCACTCTGGGCGGCGCCAAAACACGCTTCCAGCATCTCGCGCGGGCAAGTGCCAGGCAGCAGGAAGCCGAGGTGCAACAATGGGGGAAAAACGATGAAAGTGAAAAATAAACAGGTCAAAAGAACAAAATCAAAAGAACAAAATCAAGAAAAGGAAGAAAAAAAAAATCGACTGCTCTAGCTTCCCTTTTGAATTTTCTACCTAACCTCAATGCTTCGTGGTGATAACTATCTGCTGAGATTGAAGCCAATGTAATGCGCACCCGGCAGCGTTTGGCTGCAAAAGAATGAAACTGGCTCTGTGCATCTACTGCTGCTCACTCAGAGGATGAGCCCTAAACGAAAGGGATGCAACCAAACAGAGCAACTTCATTGGCCCCCTGTGATGCACCCAGTCCTTAATTCTTTTTCTTTTTTTCCTTTCTTCTGCTAGTTGTCTTTATCTCTTCAATGGACAATGGCCCTTGCTTCTGGCTCCTGGGGGGAAGGGCGACAATAGCCACCGTGCAGTGAGTCTGTGGTCTGGTCTGGGGCAGATAACACACGAGGCAGAGATGATGTTTTTCTTTTTTGTTGATAGCAGAATTGGTTGTTTTTGTAAATTCTATGGGTTAAGAAGAAAATGGCATTCTCTTTTCTTTCTTTTCTTTAGGTTTTGTTGTTCTGCTGCTGATGGTCGTTGTGCTTCAGCTGGTGTCCTCGTATTCTACTTTAGCCTCCTGTGATGCGCACAAAGGTGTTTGTGTACTGGGCAAAAAAAACCTTTTATTTTTTTCGGGCCCCTGGAACGACGTCCCAGGACATACATAGCCAGTGCTATTTCACGCAATTCTTGTCGAATGCAGGAATAATTTACATTGCCACACTCAGCGGCGCGCGGCGAGCACGCTGCTTTTGCCAGATTTGGAGCATTCCCGTTTTTTCGTCCCGTTGGCTGCGGCCATACCCGCCCTCGCTTCTGCAGAGACTGCCATGCACGGCCTGCGCCAGATCAAATCCCTTCAAATGCGGCCTGGGGCATGCCCCATGGTCTGCCAGCCGCAGATTTAAAGTGCCCTTTTCCCCCAGAATAGCAAAGGCACGTCTATGGGCTGGGCAAAGCAAAGGTGAGGCCTGGCTGGAAAATAAAAAAAAAAAAGTACACCTCCTTCTTTTTGTGTCAAGTCCACAAATCCCTTATAATATTTAATTTCATTTCGATCTACTTTCACTAATTCCTACTTCCTACTTCCATCTACTTTCCCTTATTTCACTTCAAGACCTTTAACTGGAGATGCCCCCCTCAACAGTGGCAGATTGTGGCTCCGAAGAGCTGTTTATGGATATGCTTCTGCAAAACTTCCCCCGATCAACCACTTCGTATGACGCCATCACCATGGTGATGATCCTTGCTCCCTCGTTTGTGGCGGTTGTGTGTGAGGAAAAGGTGCATCCACCCACGGTGATTTCAAATTTGGTCACTTTGGTGCTTGTAGCATGGGTGGTCCGCTTCTTGTCAATGTGGCCCTTGAAGTGGGTATCGCACTTGAAGCTGGTGAGAACAAGCCTCCTCAACTTTGTCAATTCAGTCAAGATCGAGATTGGCCAGGCCTTCTACTTGCCTGAGATGGCTCTCAACAGAAGAGTGTTTGTGAGTAATCTAGTGGTTGCTCAGAGACTCTTGTACTTGGAGAAAATGGCGTGGCTAGGTGGGATTATAGCGACTTTCGTGGGTGCCTTGTTGATGCTTCTCACAAGGAGGTACCTCATTGCCTCTGCAACCTACAACTCGGAGGTTTTTGGTAATGCCTCTCTTATTTTGTTTGTGGTGTGGAACTTGTTCAAGTTAGCTCTGCAATACTTGGATTCGCTCAAGGATTCCATCACGTTTGCAAAAACGGCTACAGTGGAAAACAGCGTCAACGAAAACAACTTACTGTACTACATCGAAATGTTTTGTCTGGAGTCACCTGTGGAGCTCCCTACAATGAGCCCCAAGAAGCCGAAGGATTTGGCAAAACCGAAAGTGGAACCACCCAAGTCTCCAGCTTTCAGCCCAAAGAAGCTTAATGTGAGGAGGCCAAAAAAACTATCCGGGGTCAACTTGAAAAAGGCAGGCAAGCCACCTGCACAGGTCAGATTTGAACCGTTGGAGAAGCAAGAGGGTAATGAGAAGAGAAAAGAGGGGACAGAGTCTCAAAAAAAGGAGTCCTTTGAACCTAAAGACTCGGTATCAATAACTCCGTTCCCGTTGAATGCTTCATTAACCAGCTTTAGAAGGCGCCTTTCTGGAGTCACAAACACCACTGCAATCGCTTACGCCTTCTCCTACACTGCCTTTGCTGCCACTCAGAGTGTATAAACCAGATGAGAGTTCTGACGACGTCATTGGTCGCATGAAGAAGTTCACTGATCTCCACAGCCAGAAAGTGCAAGATGACTGGAACGAGGTTCGAGGAAGACTCACCGACTTCAAGGAGAGCTGCTACCAGCTGGCTTGGGACTGTGCTGAGAAGCTTGGCCAAATCGACTTGTCTGTCGTTTCGATGTTTTGGTTTATTGTCAATGTTTGCTTTTTCGTGCCGATTCGTATGGCATTTTCATTGACCATGTTGTTTTTCAGGCTTCCTTTCATGATCGCCCGACTCTACATTTCTGCCATGCTATTCATTCCCTTGATTATTTTCAAAGCGTCGATCTTAGCGCCCGCAAGGCTTATCATCAACTTCGTTCGGGACGAGAACAGAGAGCTAGGCTTTCAAGAGTATCGCATGACCCACTCACTCCCTCTTCTCAAGGACCGTGTGACAATGAAACTTTTGAGGAAGTTTCTCCGGTTGATGAAAGTTGAGGTCGACGACACTCAACGTACCACCACCCCTACCCCAGTGGAGCTTCGCTTAATGGGCGAGTGATCCAAGGGACTATATTTCGATTGGTTGAGTGCTTTATTTCATTTCTGTTAATGCTCCTTTCCATTATCTTTTTCGCCCAATGCATTGTGTAGAAAGTGCACTACTTAACCTCCCCATGCATTATGTAGAAAGTGCACTACTTACCTCTTCCTGTGCATTATCACTCCATCGGTACCCTCCCGAGACTGAGAGTGATACACCCCCACATCTCCCGAACTAGCAAAACATCCTTTTTTTTATAACAATTTCAGTTCCCATCATTATTACTCTTCAATCATATCCTGCATAATCCCCATCTAATCGCCTCCTCTCTTCTCCATCGACGCTATGGCCAACAAGAGAAGAGCTAAGAAGATTCGCCCTCCTTACCGAAAGTACGTCTACAGGTCGAGTTTCGTGGAGGGCAAGGCGGAGTCCGAGCTGGACGAAGAAAACGATGAGAAAAGTGTTGTTCCCAGTGGGTTTTCAAGCCCACAGGATTTCTCTATGAAGACTAATGGCAATATTCGCTCGGTGTACGTTTTGACGGAGAAGCAAGCAGATCTGGGGAAAGTTTGGCCAATGCTGCAGTTTGAGAAGGTTGATGTGTTGTTTTGGTGCCTTTATAGCACTTCTGAAGAGTATAAGCACAAGATGGAGTTGCTAGAAGAACAAAAGCGGATGCAGTTGCAGCAGCTCCAGAATCACAATCTAACGCTCCCAGTTGAGATAATCGTCCACATTCTTGAAATTCTACTATATCAGAACCGACTTAAGCCGAAGTTTCTACGGCTTCTGAAGTTGTTTTATGCGATTACCTTGCCCTTGATCTACCGCAGACCGAATCTCAACGGCAACAATTTTTTTCAGTTTGTCGAGACAATACTGGGTAAAAATAATATAGGCAACTACATCAGGGACTTGGATTTGTCGTCCGTCAATCAGCTGGGCAAGAACGCCTTTGTCGCTAAACTTCTCAAACGGTCTCGGCCCTTTCTTGAGGCCTTCACAGCACCACAGACCAGTTTCGGGCTCGGGCCCCTCATAGCGCTCAGAGGCTGCGAGCATTTGAAGATTTTGGATCTTCGCTTGGTTTCTGAGACGCTTAATTTGGAAGAGCTTTTTTACTCCATAAGAGACTTGAAGCAGCTCACTCACCTTCTGTTCCCACGGTCATCCTTGGAGATTGAAAACTATAACGCGATCAAATGGCCTCCCAAGCTAGAGTTTCTTCGAGTGTCCGGTGGCATCTCTGACGACTTCCTCATCCATTCCGATTTCCCCACATCAATCAGACACATGGAGTTTGCACACTGCCCCAAAGTTGCTCACTCGGGTTTCCAGCACTTACTTTCCAAAGTGGGCACCAACCTCAAATCATTACGCATCCAATTCCCCATGCCTGGACTTCAGGCAAATTCACTCGACTCTGTATTTATAAACTGTCCCAACTTGATGACCCTCGAGGTCACGGTGGACTACTTGTCACGGTCGTTTTTTGATGACGACTTATTGCCCACGCTTCCCTACAAAAGGCCTCTTCGCAAGCTTTTCATCAGCAGTAGCGGCATGCTTGGCACCAACGATAAAGTTGATCCAGTTGATTTGGCATTAGCGCTTTCTGAAGAGAGATTGCCCATGCTACGGTTTGTGCGGTGCACTGCAAAGCTAGGGTGGGACTCCAACTCAGAATACGTTTCATTCATAGCCCTGGAACTCGAAGAGCGTGAGGGCGGGCTTTACATAGGATATTAATCAAATAAAAAAAATCTGCATTAAAAGAAAAGAAGAAGAAAATCGGTGCACTGTTAATCTAAATTTGTCACAACCTTCCTTCCCTCCTTATGTGTGTTGATATTCCTGCACTGCCCCAGTTCACTAACGCACCCTTCTACCGCTCTCTTTCTTTCTGATCCCCCAACTATCTCAGTATTCTGATCTTTAACGATGCAGGAGAAGCTTCCACCAGGCTACAAGCGAGGAAAGCTTAGGGCATTCTATTCCTCAGCAGTTCCGCAGCCTGTGCTTGCCCTCGTCAAGTTCACCAAAATTGACCACCTATACCTATTTCTCGTTGCTGCTATAGCATTTTCCGTGCGCTTCTTCAAACTTCCGAGCCCTTCAAAAGTCGTGTTCGATGAGGTTCATTTTGGAGGGTTCGCCAGGAATTACTTCAATGGAGAATTCTTTGTGGACGTGCATCCTCCACTCGGAAAGCTCACGTTCTATTTAATAGCATTACTCTTCAATTGGGATGGAGACTTTGACTTTGAGCATATTGGTGATCCTTACGACAAAAATGTGCCTTTTGTCGCCATGAGAGCTGTTTCTGCTGCTTGTGGGATGTTGACAGTGGTTTTGACATACTGCACTCTTCGATCCACATGCTGTCGCCCGCTAGTGTCTCTCTTTGGCGCCTTCTTGGTACTTGTGGAAAACTCTCTAGCCACGCAGTCTCGTTTTATTATGCTCGATAGCCAGCTCATTGCGTATGTTGCTGCTACAGTATACTGCTACAAACTGTTTGAGACGTCTGTCGCTTTCACTAAACAATGGTACAGGTACCTATTCTTGACAGGTATAAGTCTTGGTCTTGCTACATCCGTCAAGCTCACTGGACTTTTCACTGTTGTGTGGGTTTTAGCTTTATCTGTTTACCAAATATACCTCATCGCTGGTGATTTGGATGTGCTGATCAAGCAATGTGTAAAGCACGTTGTGAGCAGGTTCATTGCTTTCTTGCTCATTCCTTTGACAGTATACTGCGGTATTTTTGCTGTGCATTTCATCTTGTTGCCAAAAAATGGCCCTGGCTCCGGCTTCGTTTCTCCTACTTTTAAGTCACAATTCATTGATTCTAGCGATCTCAAGGAAACCGCTGTGGATGTATCCTATGGTAGCACCATCACATTGAGGCATCACCGTCTAAATTCTTACTTACACTCTCATAAGTTTCCTTATAAAACTGGCACCCATGAACAACAAGTTACGATGTATGAGCATGAGGGCGATGGAAACAACGAATGGGTCATCGAGACTACAGGAACAAATTATGACGGTAAGTTTGACGGAAGGTTCAGAGCGATCAAGGATGGAGACTATGTGAAGCTCTACCATAAATTCACCCAGAAATACTTGCGTGCAAATGATATGAGACCTCCCAATTCCGAGCATGACTACTCCAACGAAGTTTCATGTAACGGGAATAGAACAGACACTCAGGACAGTAACTACGAATGGAAGGTCAAGATTGTTGGCCGCAAACCCCATGCTGAAAATCAGTTGCCCAACATAAAGGTGAGGGCCACCGAATCAGTATTCCAACTTGTCCACAGAGGAACAAACTGCGTCCTTATGGGTCACGATACCAGACTTCCCGACTGGGCGTTCCATCAATACCAAGTGCTCTGTGTGAACGAACCCACCATGCCAAACACTCTTTGGTATGTCGAGAGTAACAACCATCCTGTCATTGACAAGGATGTGGATAAGTATCCCCGTGTAAAGCTCCCCAGAATGCTGCTTTACGATAAGCTCGTTGAGTACCATCAGGCTATGTGGAGAGCAAACAAGGGATTTGTGAAGCCACACAAGTACGCAAGCCTTCCATTTGAGTGGCCATTTGTCACGAGAGGAATTGCTTACTTCACCACAGGCAACACAGACGGCATCTTGACAGATGAAAATCCGGGTCAAGTCTATCTTTTGGGCAATGTTGCCATCTACTACGTGGGCATATTTTTGATCGCATCGTTCTCCTTCAAACTTAGTCTCTATATCTTAAAGCACTTGAATCCCTTCAACTTACCGCAAGAGCCACTATTACAGACAGTTTATTACCACGCGAATGCAAGTTTCCTTATGGGGTGGATCTTGAATTATTTCCCATACTTACATATGACGCGGCAGTTGTTCAGTCACCACTACCTCACGAGTGTACTCTTCATGATTATGGCCATCAGTCAATACATGGAGTATCAAATGGTGAAGAACCGCTTAGTGGGAATCGCAGCCATGACAGTTGTATTATTGGCGGCCACCTATTGTTTTGTCACGTTTTTGCCCTTGATATATAGCACAGACTGGACGAAATCAAAGTGCCAGAATGCCAGGTGGTTCTCAAGCTGGGACTTTGACTGTTCAATTTATACCGACTAGAGTGTCTTGCTTAGGTTCGGGTCTTAAATATACCGTGCGAGACGTCGACTATGAGGTCTTCACACCACTTGAGTAATTCGTCCTTTTCTTTAATTTTGGCTTCACGCTGTTTCTCCACTTCATCTAACTCCTCAATGAGATCTCCAATCATCTTGAGTTGAGTCTCTGGAAGTGTACCAATACCCGGTAGAGAGTCGATGATCATACTTATTTGACGTGACTTGAGGATGATGTCAGTAGACAACTCGTTGATTACACTATCAAAAGAAGGCTTTGGTCTGGAAGATGCGCCACTGGCCTCTGAGTTTCCCCCTTGACTCTGTTGCTCAGCGTTTTCTTTTTTTGTTCCCGGTAGAGGAGCGTTTGCTGCCATGTTGATTACCGAGGTCTTGTCCTCATCTAGAGGCGCTAGTTCACCCTGTGTATTGACATAATTGATGGTAGCATTGAATTGAGCAACAAGTTGATCTAGGCAGATCTGCAACTGCGTCAATCGATCAGACATTGCTAGGTAAGTTGAACTGGCTTTACGTTTTCTCGATGTGGGTGTTATATACGCCTGCAGGATCCAACCAATTGGTTGCAAATTCATTTCATAGACATAAAAAAGTCGAATGTTGTTTTCTAAAATCTAAATTGAGCTTCTTTGTCAAACTGTCTATCTGCCTATCATCCAATTCTTCGTTAGTTAGTGAGCTCTCAGTTCAATCACGCACTAGCTAAAACAAAAAGCAGAAACCTTATACCAAACTTTCCATAGGAATTCTTGCTTCTTGGGTATGAGAGACAACCTCAAGGCTTCTGCTTCCTCTTCATCGTCGATGTCAGCTTTGTCGCTGGTGATGTCAGCCTCTTCTGCAGAGCGCCAATGGGTCTTCTTCCATATTTTCCAGAATCCAAACAAGCACATGAAGAATACAGGAGCAAAGTATGATGTGAACAAGTTTGCAACAGAAAATTGACCAGGAAAGAAGATCCAAAACCCATTGAAGAAAAGAACAAGTGCGTTGAGAAACGCTGCCCAGTACGTCACCCAGGGGTATAAAAACCCACTGAGCTTATAGAATTTGGGGTCCTCATGATCACAAGGTTGAGCCCGCGTCGCTTTCTTGAACTTGAAGTAGCACATCCACATCACAGCGTACGTGCATAGCAAACCTGTTGTGGCCAAATTGATAAACCAGTTGAGGACCACAGCAGAAGCCTTAGAGGTAGTCATGTATGACAAGCATCCAATCGACATGGCAAACACAACAGCAACAATTGGGCAGCCGCTTTTTAAGCAGTAGGAGAAGCTCTTGGGAATATAACCTGCCAAGGCTGCTGAGTATGCGCTTCTTGCAGCGCCGTAGGTAAACCCGTTTCCACAGGACCACGCTGATGTCAATACCACAGCATTGACAACGGAGTCGAGGCCATTGACTCCCACTGACTTAATTCCAATGACCCACGGAGAAGCAGCAGCTCCACCTTTACCCGAAGCACTTGCAGCGAGAAGATCTGGGTTATTCGATGCACAAAGAGAGTTGACGAAAAAGATTCCGCCAACGTAAAATAAAAAGATTCGAATGTATGTTCTCTTGGCTGCAGTGGCGATGTTTTTGCGTGGCTGGGAGATTTCCCCAGAAACCATACCCAACATATCTGGGCCACCACAGGAGAAAGCAGCAAAGATCAACACATTCCAGAACCCAAGGAACTTTCCTGTGTTTCCCTCTACAAGGTAAGGCTTGACCAAACCGCCTTCCTTCCAATTGCGAAACCCATAGGCGTCGCCCTTTGGGTTGCCTCCACACATAGTGATGAGTCCAAAGAACATCAACCCAACTATGAGTAGCACTTTTAATATAGACAGACAGAACTCAATCTCTCCATACCAGTTCACGCCGAACACATTGAAAAATAAAACCGAAGCGAGAAAAATCGTCACAAATACGGCAGGTGACAAGTCTGTCCAGTAGCCTGCTACCGAAGCAAAAGCAACTGCCTCAACACAGATGAACATGAGTGTTGTGTATAAATACATCATGGTGACGGCAAAACCCAAGGCTGGATCTAGCCACCTAGCAGCAAAGTGCAAAAATGTCCCACGAACAGGTAGGTATGAGCACATTTCTCCTGTTGCAAGCATCAAGGGCCATATCATTGAGGCAGCCCACAAGAAGAAGCCTAGAAATAGGGAAAGCGAGCCTGAGTTCATAAGCGGTGTTTTTATCCCGACAAAAAGACCAGTGCCGATAGACTGGCCGATAATCATCAACAGGACATGGCGGTTTGTGAGTTTTCTTTTGGTCAGACCAAATTTTTCCACGTCCAAGTGAGCACCGAAATCTTTTGCATCCAGCACTAGGTAGTGACGATCTGAGGAAACCAGACCAGCTTCCACAGAGACTGACAGCTTCATCAGGCTTTTTTTCTCGGTGAAAATCATGTGGAAGAGTGACGGTAAAAGAACGATGGGCTTTATCTATTAATTTATGACTGTGTTACCGCTGTGCTTTGATAATCGAGATACCCTGTGCTTTATATACTGGTACGGGACGAGATTGTTCAGGCAAAGAGGGTAAGGACGAGGAAAAAAGCGAGGAATCAAAATTACCTGGCTTGGCCACGGAATCAGTTCGGAACTCGGGTCAATGTATTCATGTTTAGTGCGATCACATAGTTAGCCTGCTTATCTAGAGCTGTTATCGCCTGCTATTGTCCGCTATAAAACACGAGCGGTAGACAAGGAATACACGAGGTAGCACCGTTCTGATCAAATTCCTTCTTTTTTTTTACCTTAATATTGTTTTGCTAGATTAATTCGAAGTGAGTAAGTCTTCCTCTCAACCTCAGCTGAAATGTGTTCTTTACAGTGCAATAACCATTTGCATTTCTCATGCTTCCTGTCAAAGTGGCTGCGAAAGATAGTGATAACTGTCATTGATTTTCATTAAATGTCTCCGTCAGATATACACGATTTCACGACGAAACAAAAAAGTGGTAAATTCTTACAAACCACATAAACAGTTTTAAAAAAGCAAGCAATTGGAGCCACTCGCAAATACACATTCCGCTGTCCTTACCGCTTTCAATTTGTTATCGATGACAGGATTCCGCCCTGCTCCCTTTTGCCTTACACACAGGCACACATTTACTCCAGGTCGCTAGACCCTCGAAACGTCGCACTTTCACTTTCCCAATCCACCACAGTGCGCCGCACGTGATACAGGTCATCTGATCACTTGCCGTCTACAACACCCCGGGAAATCCCTAGACCCTCCAACAACGACTTTTTCCAGCCATGTCTGTAAACACATGGCAGCCTGACGGCGACGTCACCTCGTGCGTGCTCTGCGACACGAGTTTCACTCTTTTCAACAGGCGTCACCACTGCAGAAAGTGTGGAAGGGTGGTGTGTGGCTCGTGCTCGAGCCAGTCAGTCAAGTGGTTCCAAGGCTCTAGAGTTCTCTCGCCCAATGGCCGTCTGCGGCGAGCAGAGGAGGGAGAGACGTATAGAACGTGCGATGAGTGCGTTGAGGAAATCCAGATGATTCGAAGAGCGCTTTTTGAGTCACCTCCAGAGACGGCTCCTCAGGCTAACGATGAGGTGCAGCCGGTGGAATCAGGTGCCACTCAAAACGTTTCGGTGGCAAGCTCCCGCCAAGAACATACACTGTTAGGGGACCTTGTGGGGTCTGAGAATAACGATGAGAACTTGTGTCCAGTTTGCGGCACCAACCTTTTAAGGGCATATGTGAAGAAGACTCGCCATGAGCATAAGGAGACGTCTCATGCGGAGTACGAACAGTATAAGGAATTTCACATTAGCGACTGCCTAGTGCGCTTTGACTTCAGCGGAGACCACCAGCGGCTTCTGTCGCCCCCTAACGTTCTGCTGTCGTTGGCTAGAAACAGAATGCTAGTGTACCACATCCCCCTCTTCCCCAGCCAGCATATGAGATCATCAACGACAACAGTAGCAGCAGAGATGAAGACACAGGCAAGAGTACAAGTGAAGCCCCTGTAGGCTCGGTCACGTCAGGGACAGAGCTAACAGAAAAGGACGAGGGAGATCCCGAGTGTGTGATCTGCCTCGAGGAACTCCGGTCGGGCGACAAGGTTGGCCGCCTCGAGTGTCTTTGCGTGTTTCATTACAAATGTATCAAAGACTGGTTTAACAAGAAAGGCTATGGCGAGTGCCCTGTTCATTTTCTGCATCACTGACTGATTATGCTTCATGGCATGACGATGATAATAATGGCACACGACGGATAATTTAATATGGCGACACTTTAACTTCACTTCTTTTGGCGCTACATGGCCACGACGGTTTATTGGGTAGCTTTCTATCATGACTTCATTTCTCGGATATATACTATCAATTTAAAGGATCACAGATCATCTCTCCTCTCTATCAGCATCGTCTCTAGACTTCTTTCTTCCCTTCTTATCGTGGAAATCCTTGGTTTGTCTGATTGCTTCGGCTGTAGCTCTGTCAACATGCACATGCAAAGCGTCTAACACATCTCTGGGAGGAGCTGGGTCTTTTGGAAGCTTCTTCTCTAACACAGCTTCAATTCTTAGGTACATTTCCAAGTCGTACTGAGTGACTAAGGAGATCGATTTACCTGAACATCCAGCACGAGCAGTTCTTCCCACTCTGTGAATATAGGCTTTGGAGTCTGTAGGAATGTCGTAATTGATCACAACGTCAACAGCCGGTATATCCAACCCTCTAGCAGCAACATCAGTAGCGACCAAAATATTTGCCTTCTTACCCTTGAACTTATTCAAAGCACCCAATCTTTGAGCTTGTGTGAGTTGACCATGTAAGGGAACGGCAGAGAAGCCCAAGATACGTGCTAGTAGAGCAGTTCTCTGAGAGTGAGCACACGTCCTTGTAAAGATGATTATCAGCTTTCCCATGAACTCATTGAGCAAATGGATTAGATAGGTGTTCTTGTAGCCATCACTTACAAGCATCATCAGCTGAACCAAGTTGTCTGCGGTTTGGTATTTGGATGAAACAGCAATTCTTACTGGATTTCTGAGGGAAGCTCTTTGCAACTTTTCAATCTTCCCCGTCATGGTGGCCGAAAACAAGTAGGTGTTCCTTTCTCTGGGTATCACTCTTAATATCTTGTCGAGTTCAGGCCCAAAATCAAGGTCCAATAATCTATCGGCCTCATCCATGACCAAGTATCGGAGTTTTCTCAACGAGAAGCCCTTAGTATTCTCCAAATGATCAACAATTCTACCAGGCGTTGCAACAATGATATGAGGCTTTCTCATCAAATCACGAGCCTGATCCATCATATCCATGCCTCCGACAACACAGCATGTTCGAACACCCATGGCGGCTCCAAGCTGATCAAATGTATCTTTGATCTGGTATGCCAACTCTCTTGTAGGAGCCAATACAAGACCATAATAAGGCATTTGATCGTGCCAAAGCGCCTGCAAAATGGGGATAGCAAAAGCAGCCGTTTTTCCTGAACCAGTCACTGCGAGACCAATGATATCCTTTCCTTCTAAAGCGTGAGGAATGGCTTCGGCTTGAATTGGCGTCGGTTTGGTAAATTTCATATTCTGAATAGACTCAAGAAGCTCTGGAATAAGCTTGAGCTCGCTAAATGTCTCGAACTTCTTGCTGCCATCGGATACAGACACCTCTGTTGCCTCGGGCTTGATGGAAGAATCTGTGTCGGCACTGGCTTGTTTCTTTTGTAGTAGTTTCTGCTTCAAAGCGTTTTCTTTGATTTTCTCTGCCAAAGCCAACGCATCCTTTGTTCTCGAAGGAAACTTTTCCTTCTTTCTGTTGGGGTTTGCCTTAATCGCCATTTGTGTGTCTGTAGTCGTTGTTGCACCTTTTTTAGAAGAAGAGCATCGCTACTTTTCCCATGAGTGGACTGCACCCAGCACCCCATACATACAAAGTTAGGACCCCATCGCGATGGGTAAAGTGATTTTCACCACTACTGCCATCGACAGACATTAATTTATCATGGCCAAAAGAAGATCAAAGAGAAGAACTCACCAGCCGCCTTCTCCGGAGGAGTTGGCCAAGATCCCCAAATCAATGGTGCTTTCTCTCGGCACATCCCTAAAAAATCATGCTCTCACACAGCTTGTAAAGGACTTCAGATTTGTCATGCAACCACACACAGCCATCAGCTTACGAGAAAGAAAGGCCAACAAACTCAAGGATTTCATGGTAATTTCTGGGCCTTTGGGTGTATCTGATCTTTTTGTTTTCAAGCAGTCTGAGTCCTCGGGAAATGTTTCCTTGAGGCTTGGGAAGATGCCCAAGGGCCCTTGTCTTCAGTTCAAAGTGAACTCGTATGCATTAATGAAAGATGTAAAGAGAATATTGAAGCGCCCGAAATCTGTGGGAAGAGACTCTGCTGCTTTCCGTGAACCTCCATTGCTTGTTATGAATGGATTCAAGAAGGTCGCCGATGCAGAGAACCACGAGAAGTTGATGATCACGATCTTTCAGAACCTCTTTCCACCAATTCAACCACAGACCACAAAGGTCAACACCATCAAGAGAGTGCTTCTCATCAGTAAAAAAGAGGATGGCGAGATCGAATTGAGACACTATGCCATCGACACAAAGCTAGTAGAAGAGAGCAGGAATATCAAGAAGCTTATCGATTCGCATCAGACACATAAGAAACTTCCGATCATGACAAAAGCACAAGACATTTCTGACTTAGTGTTGGACCCTTACTCTGTTGGCGGTCAAACGTCTGACAGTGAGATCGAGGACGACGCTGTGGTGGAAGTAAAGAACGAACAGAGTAACATAATCCGCAAAAAGGCTGGAATTTCAGCTAATGCAGACCCTTCGGAGGGTGTCACCAGAAAGAGGGCCATAAAACTCACAGAATTGGGACCAAGACTCAGCATGAATCTTGTAAAGATCGAAGATGCCATGATCGGCGGCAAGACAATATATCACTCAAGAATCACCAAGAGTAAGAGTGAAATCGCAGAGATGGAGAAGAGACATCAGAAGAGGAAACAGGAGAAAGCAGAGCGCAGGAAAGAGCAAATGGCCAATGTCGAAGCCAAAAAGGCTAAAAAGGAAGCTAAGAAGGCAAGGAAGTTGGCAAGGAAGAATGGAGAAACTGACGGTGGTGAAGCCAGTGACGAAGGTGAAGAAAGTGCCTCCGAAAATGAGCCAGAAATCAACCCTAGCGATTACGAAAATGACAGTGATTTATTCAGTGAATAAAACCGTGAAATCAATAAATGCATGCAAAGGTACTATTTAAGCGGCAACCGTCCAACTAGGACGATAGGGATTCAATCCTACTGATCAATTCCAGCATTTCACGCCGTAGATTGACCATCTCCACAATATTTTCAAGAGACTTTTCGAACGAGTCTTGCGCCGTAGATAAGGATCGAGGCACAATGACGCCAAATTGAAGAATAGGGTCTCGCAACAAGGGCACGCTCGTTTCCTTTGTTTCCCTCTTATCCTTCTCCAGCACCTCCGTCTTCTTTCCGTTGTTCTCAATGCTATTCTTTTTTCTGTTCAGAAGTTGAATATCTGGATCCTCACTTGAACTTTCGCCATTGCCAGGGTGCTTCTCCGTTTTCTTCCTTTGCTTCTCTTCCAATAGCCTATCTCGAAGGCTCAATTTATCCTTAGCGAAGATGACCTCTTTACATGCGACGTAGGGCCGTTTGTCGAGGTTGTCAACGTTATACCTCTTAGAACCATGGCAGTAGTTGGCTCTGGCAAAATCAAGCATACCCGCTTCAAAATTAGGACTTAACTTGTCATTGACAAGTTTCTCGTACTGATCAAGAAGCTCGAGAAGCCTCTCAACGGCCTCGTCACCTTCAGAAGCCGTCATGGTGAAGATACTCAGTAGTAGCTTTCAGTATACAGATGCGCACTGTAAGTTGTCGGATGGAAGGCAAAGAGAGATAGATACAGAGAGGAGGAAAAGATATAAAGACTTTTGAATTCTTCAGTGAGAGTAGTCTGCTTGGAGAGCTTCGTTGGCATTTTTTAGTCTCGCTGCTGAATTCGTTTTGTTTTGGGAGAATGTGTAGCGGTTTCTACGGTTTGCAACCACTCAAACGTCGTATAGTCATAACTAACTAACCCATGATCTGCGTCAAGCTTACTATAGATGGCATAGGCACAAATCTAATTTCTAACAGGTACAAGCAAACGTAGGTTGCATCGGGCGGAAGAACCACTACCAACACCTGGTGCATCCCTCTTACATTTTGTACAACCTCTTCAAATGAAGGAACTCTTGCCGTGGGATGACCCAGCCAAAAGAGGCTTTGTCGGTTGGCGTCGAGTTGATCCAAGCATTTTCCCGCTTCGACCTTTGTTTGCCCTGAAGCTCACCGTGCTTCCAGAGACTGTGGATGAGCTCTTCTTCGCCGAGTTGCCTTCCTTCAACAGAGTGGCCCAAGTACACCACTTCCGCAAGATCATGAAGAATGTTTGCTGTAAGTCCCCACACATCGTAGATCTTCACTTGCAGCTCCTCGTCAACCCTAGACCCGAGAGCACCCCACTTAGATAAGTTCTTTTTCTTCTTCACGTATCGTCTCGTGGGCGACAGCGGCGGCGTTTGAGCTCTCTTTGCCTCATCATCTGCCGATTCCTCCTCCGATGCAGAAATGTCTTTGAACTCTTGTAGCCACGAAGCTTCGCCCAGCTTTGTTTGAGGAAATGTGTAAGACCTCAAGTGCCATGGGATACCAGCCCATTTCACCAAGTAGTGGGTTCTTTCGAGCGCCTCCTGGGCTGCTTCCTCCACAGCTGGGTATAAAAAGTCTCGAAGAGGGCAGCTAAAGATCGAGGAGCTCTCTCCCGGGTTCACCTTGAGCTTTAGGTTTTCCAAGAGCTCCTCTTTGTCGCTGCCATTATTCTTAAATTTCATGAACCCAATGCACGGTTTAACAGAAGACATGGTCCTCAGCAAGTAGCAAGGCAACTCATTCACATGTTCGATAGTGAAGCCGTAGTTTTTCGCAAGATACTCATTATCCTCACTGAGCCCAATCTCTTCACTCATTTCTCTTCTCGATACCTGCCATGGCAGCTCCAACCCTGTATCCGCTTTGCCTCCGGGTAGCGATATATGCCCTGGAAACGTTCTGAGCCTTGAAGATCGCTTGGTTAGCACCACCCGAAGCTCGCCCAAATGTCCAACGAAAAGAAGGATGAATACCAGCGCTCTTCGTGCAATTGGGAGCTTGTGCCACACGGACACCTGGCCCAGTAGGTAGTTCTGTGTCTTGTACGACCTTAGGTTGGCTAATAAGTCTTGGTCGGCCATGAAGTGTAGAAGAAGTGGAGGGTGTTTTGGCTGAAGTATATGCATGTGGAGGATGAGTCCACGTGAAACTCACATGGTGAAGATTGCGTCATGTTATTCGTCAACAGCGTTGGCTTGAATTTTGCACTGCAGTGTTTAATTTTGTAGATGGCACTCTTGCAGTGATCTCAGGAAAGGCATCTTCCACCAAGTATCCAATAATGTTGAGTATTGTAGCAAGGATACATGGTTGTATTGCAGGACTTATCTGCACATACTCCTTTGGCCATAAATACTGCATAAGTATCGTAGTAGTATCCGACCAGCTATCAACGCTTCAAGCCAGGGTCGCAGGGATCAGTAGAATTACGAAGTTTATAAACGCTTACGATTAAGCTCAGTAATCTGGAATTGGCCCGAATTCGAAGTCTGAAGGGTTTTCGGCTCAAAATTTTCTCTTGAACATGACCATGAGAAGCTCAGGTGTCACCCCATTGTGAAGCCTCGGAAGCGACTTTTTAAAACCGTTGAATCATACCTCCAAGATAGGAAACCTTCGCAGTTCTCTTCGTACTTTCAATGTAGAAGGACTGCTCCTAATGAGACTACTGCTCCTTTAGGTGCCCTTGACGATGTTGCTTAATAGTCTAAAATTCATCAATCTACAATTATAGTTCTCTATAAATATACTCTTTAAACTCTAATGTACAAATTGCAGATGCAAACTAGAAAAGACTACTTAACAGTCCTGCTCCAAAAGCACTGGCCATTCGTTGATGTCAGCGTTCTCGTAGATAACGTTGTAAGTAGCCTCAAACAATGGGAACTCGGCCTGCAAGTCGTAGTTGACCAACAACTCATGCACCTCCTTGGCAGTGATGATACCCTGGGAGGACTGGCCATTGAGCAACTTCTTCTCGGCTTCCCATGCGTCAACCTTGTTCTCAATCATGTAACGAGCGACCTTGACATTTCTACCACCAGAGCATGTGGTGATCAAGTCAGCAACACCAGCAGACTCTTGAGTGAATGTGCTTGGGTTTGGTGGAGACAAGCCCTTGATGTGAAACTTCTCCCAATAGGAAGAGAAACGAATGGTTTCCGAAAGACCAATTCTCATGATGGCAGACTTGGCGTTGTCACCCCAACCGGCACCTTCGACGAAACCAGCAGCGCAGGCAACGACGTTCTTCAAAGCTCCAGCAATAGAGGCACCAATAACGTCCTTGATCACTCTCACGTGGAAGTATGTTCTGTGGAAAGCCTCCTTCAAGACAAACTCGTCAATGTCCTTACCTTCACCACGGAAGTCGTCTGGGACATTATAAGCGATTGAGGTCTCAGACCATCTGCCTCTAGCAACCTCGTTGGCAATGTTAGCACCAGAGAGGACACCACAGTAGATGCCCAAGGTGTCGGTGATGGACTGCGACAACAATTTGCAGCCATTAGCGTCAACCTCCAAGCCCTTGAGACAAGAAATGGCTCTGGCGGTTGGCTTCACCTTACCAATCAACTGTTTGCAAGTCTTTGGAAGGAACTGGTGAGGAATGTTGAACACCAAGAGGTCGGCGTCCTCGACAGTGGCCACAACGTCAGGGTTGGCCACGAGGTTCTCGGGCAACTTGACGCCAGGCAAGTACTTGACGTTCTCGTGCTCGGTGTTGATGATTTCCGTCAACTTCTTACCCTCGATTTCTTCCTCAAACACCCACATGTTCACCTGTTTTTCAAAAATTTCAGGCTTTTCAGCAGTGTTCTCGGCGACAAGCTTGGCGACAGCTGTGCCCCAGTTGCCGGAGCCGATAATGCAAACTCTAAATGGTTGTGGGATAGGGTATGGGAGAGTCATGGTAGTATTGATTGAGATAATTTTTTGAAATACTTGGTAGGATAAGTTCCCTCTTTTATATCTCTGGCAGGGAGGAAAAAAAGAAACGGGGAGGACGGATAAACCCAGCGAGGTATTCTGCAGGACCCAAGGTGCCGATGGCTTGAGCAATGTGCCATTACATCACGAGAAGATGGACATGAAGTAACCAGTCAAGAGGCGATTAGCCTAGTGCGCGCGGGCCTAGCCCGAAACCCCCGCTATCAAATCTAAGCAACATAGTGGTGTCCGCAAGTTGGGTAAAAGGAGGTCATTTTCGGACTTTTGGGCCGGTCGAGAAAGTCCGAAAAAATATCCGTTGATCCGATAGAGGCTGACATTTAACGCCGAATGATAGCGACAAAAAACGAAAACTTCATTTCCAAAAGTGCAACTGTGCTCTGGCCGTGGCCCCTGTAGTGGCCAGCACGATTACGTTGACGTTGACGACGGTAGGGCGAGGTCGACCAGTCAGAGGTTGGAAAAAGAAAAGGACGGCCTGCATGTACTGCGGACAGCTCTATTTTTTTTTCAGGCTTTCCTTTTTTCATTGCGTAGTACGAGCAAATCTCTCTCTTTAGTCCATGCAGGGAGGACCCATGAAACAGTAACACCGAAATCACCACTGATTGCCTATGAAATCAAGAAAAGGAAAGTTAGCTTAGGCCCCAAAAGGAGTCTCGGAATTAGGCCCCGTTTTCCCGGTGTTTAGGGCGTTTTTCTGTGGAATTCCCCCCACTGGCTTAACCCTCCTTGATCGGACCGTTGGCAGCCGTGTATGTAGGAAAGGCTATCAGCGTTCCTTTTGGCACCTCGTTCCAGATGAGGTATTTTGGGTAGACCTTCATTTGGCAACGAGCATTCCTGTGAATTTGCCTAGAAGCATGTAAAACAGTGGAATTGGCCAACATTTCACACGTTATTGTGTCAGGTTGACAGACAGTGAGATCGTCTGGTGGTGGACCATGCATATTGCATCAACGAAAAAAAATCAAGAAGCCATGTGACTCCAAAAAACACAGGAGGTGTCTTTTGTACGATGCTAGACACATAGCTATTTTTTTTTTTTTATCTCTTCCTTTTGCCTTGCTAATTTTGCTTGCAATTATTGCCTTCCAAGATTCGCTGGGCCCTAGGCTTGGTATTTGCGCATTCAAGCACATACTCTATACCGCAGGAAAGGCTGTAATGCGAATTTTGCCAGGCCCGGTTTAGGAGTTGGCGACACAGAGTCAATGGAGGCTTTGCCCGAGATTAGAGAATATGAAGAGAAGTCTTCAATTTTACTCTGAATACCCATCAAACGTGAATCCTATGCTTTTAGCGCACAAGTGCTCCGCCAAGGGAAAAGCATCGTACGAGCACGTCGACGCCCGTTTGAGGCGATGAGATGTATCATTCTCCTCACAGTGGGCTGCTGATATCGACAGACCAAAGTGCGCTCTGTCGCCCAGCCATGAACAGACTCACCACATCCTATAAACTCTAAGTTGGTGAACATAAGCAACCTTGATTCAAAAGTAGACTTCTGTCAGCTTCAACCATCTAGTAAAAATCTTCAATGGTAATCATCATCATGGCGATAGTCATCGTAGACTTCCTGCCAGTGGGGCTCCAATATGCTGTTCCCGCTGCTGCTGCCGCCTTGGGAGAGTGGTGTCTGGTTCTGAAGCCTGCTGGGGTCCGTTAGCCACGACTCGTCCTCCATCCACTGGTTTCCCGTAACTTGCCCACCGCTTATGATTCTCGCCGCTTGTAAAGCCGTCAAGTTGTCAGGGAGCTGGCCATCCTTTATGTGGGCCAATGGGTCAGGTAAATGGCTGCGAACACTTTCTGACTCCTTGGTGATTTGTGGTGGAGGAACGCTCATATTTTGAGCGTTCAAATTTGCTGGTGCTGGGATTGTCTCGTGGGGCCTTTCGTGGTAGTCGGGGTCTTTCTCGTACTTTAGCGGGTCGCTTAGGTTGTTCCTGATATCCTGTCCCGTTTCTGTTTCAACAAGCTTGTCGCCCTCTTTCGAGAGCTCGACCTTTCTATCGGAGATTGAGTTCATGAGCTTTAGGAAATTCAGCTGCTCAAACTTAGACGTTGTTTCTTCTGACTTCATGTTGTTCTCGTTCCTCATGGAGTGCCTCACTGCCTTGGCAGCCTCGACAAATTGCTCCTTGTCGATCTCACTAATCAGTGCTTCTTCAGACTGCTGCTCTTCCATCGCCAACTCCTTCTCGAGCTGCTCAAAGTGAGAGTCGAGAATTTCACTGTTTTCAAGCAAATCCGCCTCCACTTGGGCCTTCTCTGTCTGAGGTTGGTTCAGCGTCTGAAAACTTTGGCCCATCTGGCCCATTTGGCCCATGTACCCCATCTGTGGCCTAAATGCTGTGTTGGCCATATTGTGTTGAAGCTGTGGTTGTTGCTGCTGCATACTTTGCCTATTCATCAGGTTCATGAACTGCTGGTGCCAGTCGGACTTTCCCTGCTGGGCATGAGCAGCAGCAGCAGCAGCAGCAGGCAGCTGGTGTCGATTTTCCAAGGACAAACCATTAAAGTCCTGAATCCACTGGTTTTGCTGGTGTTGATGTTGTTGAGGGCGGTGTTGAGCATGAGGGTTGATGGGTCCTGCCCCGGCAAACTGATCTTGGAAAGTTGCCCCTGGTCCAGCTCGGCCACTGAAGTTCTGAAATTCCTGGTTGAGTGAGGCATCGAATCCAGGCTGGTTTTTGAAACTTGGCCTACTTTGTTGGGGAAAACTTTTGTTCACGGTCCCGTGCTGAAGAGAGGTGTCTCTCTGAGCATGCTTAGAAAGCTGGGAAAGCGCACTCGAGGGTCCACAGCTAGCGTCCATAATAAATATGTTAATAGATTTTTGTTGAAGATAAGTAGTATTTTGTGTGTTATTTGTTGAAAAGCGGTTGCTTGAGTTTGGAAAAGATGGATGAACATGATCCGAGGAAGTGTACAGTTAAAGATTGTGGGGGATCCTGGAGTATGTGCAGGAAATCAGTAATCATATGGAAAGCCAATCTGGGGAAGGGGATTTGCCCAAATTACGTGCACTTGAATAGATCTTGTTTATGAGGCCTCATCATAGGTACTCATACTCTATTACAGAATTTATTTGGTACTGCCATTTTCGGCCTTTTGGTGAGAAAAAATGGAATTCGGATTTTGCGGATATTGAAATGGGTGCAAAAAATAAGCAGCAGAGATGAGTGGCTAGGTGAACACTGTGGCACGTAATCAACGTGCTCTATAAAATCATACGTGAGTAATATTGGAGAGTAACTTGATTTACCGTGTAAATCTCTCCTCATCAAATCAAGTCCGCCGTCCTCGGCTTACGAACAATTGCTCATACCCAAACCCTATCCAAACAATTCTTCAAACGCCTCTCCGAGAAACTCGTGCACGTTCAGTGTCTGCATAGCTCTCTTGTACTTGCCAAATGCCTTTCCACTGGCTACTCTCACCACAGAGCAGGCAGCAAAGCACGCTAGCAATAGGGCTTCATCCTCGTCGATCTTCCCTGAACCTTCCCAGAACCCGCTGTTGTAGTGTTCAGCCCATGTAAGAAGCGTGGCCAATGCCCCTGTCAAGGTATCGCCTTGGCCACCCACACGCCTCAAGGAGCCCGGCAATTCGTTGATAACATGGCTTCCCTTCCTCACAATCACCTCATGAGCACCTTTTTTGATAATGGTCACGTTTCCCAACGCCTTCAGCACCCTCATGGCGCATTCAACGTCGTCGGTGTTGTCAATGGCAAGAGCCAGGCAGATTCGACCAAACTCAACCACATTTGGTGTAAGCACCGCCTTGGGGTAGCCCTTGATGAGCTCTGGACGCACCGACACCAAGTAAAGCGAGTCTGCATCCAAAATAACGGGCTTGTTGACGACTTTTATCTCTTCTATCACCCTCACAAGCGTTTTGAGCATGAGGGCGTCTCTTCCAAACCCAGGTCCCACGACAAACATGTCTACTCTCTCCATGAGCCCCAGAATCTTGGGCAAGACGTGATTCTCGATGATTTTATCGAGATCGTCCTTCTGATTCAAAATCTCATCGAGAGGCACCTTCTTTAGCTTCGCTAGCTCTTCCGGAGACGCCCACTGTCTGAGATCTGCATTTTCCAAATCATATAAGTACGGATGGATCATCAAATCTGGCAGATATCCTTTGATCACCGGAGCAGCCTGCTTTTCACACACAACGTGACTCAAGTCAGCGCCCACCAAAGCAGCCGAATGGGCCAGAAAGAACGGGGCCCCCGTATAATCCTCACATCCACCGAACACAGCGATCTTCCCAGCCTGGCCCTTGTGGTAGGATGGTTTCAACGGCTGGATGAGCGTTTTGGCTACCTGAAGCAATTCCCGTTGGCTTTTTCCTTTAAACATCGCAATTGAGGTACAAAAGGTGTGGGGCCACAGTTTAACCCTTTTGCTACTCACCTGAGTGCCAGTGGTGTACCGGAACCGCAGGGAACAGTTGCTAAGGGTACAAAAGAGAGAGAGAGACAAAAAAGAAAGGAGAAATGGGGAAGGATGAGAAACACTAGTCAGCGTTTACGTAATTGAAATCTGCATTACTAAAAAGCTCCTTTCAATGTATTGGACAACCTGTCCGACGGAATTCACCTCCACCCTAATGATTCCGTACATTAAGCATGGTAAGTAAGCGTATACTAATAGCGAGTCTCGGCGGGCTGTGCAGTACCGCGCTAGTACCGCTCTCAACGAATAAATCCTGCTCGTTCTCACTTGCTAAATTGCCTCCTACATACATTAATTGTACTTCTCACTTTCCCCCAAGTATATATATATATACCAGTGCGCCCACAATTTTGCCCCATACTACTCAATTCCTTACTCCAAAAATGTTTGCTAGATTGAGCGCAAGATCCATGTGGCCCGTTCTCGGCGCAGCCGGCGCCGTCGGTGCCATTGGATTGGCCTACAGAATGTCCAACCCCATCATGAACGATACCGGTAAAACCTTCACCGGAGGCGACGAGTGGATCGACTTGAAGTTGAAGCTGGCTACACAGGTGTCGCCAGACTCGAAGCACTATGTGTTTGAGTTGAAGGACCCAGACCACGTTTCCGGCTTGATCACCGCCTCGTGCTTGATGGCGAAGTACGTCACCGAGAAAGGTAACAATGTCATTAGACCATACACGCCAACTTCGCCTACCGACCAGAAGGGCACCATTGACTTCGTCATCAAGACCTACGAGACTGGTAAGTTCTCCAAGCACTTCTGGGAGTTGAAGCCTAGCGACACCGTGGCGTTCAAGGGCCCCATTGTCAAGTGGAAGTGGGACCCCAACCAGTTTGAGAAAATCTCCTTGATTGGCGGCGGTTCCGGTATTACCCCATTGTACCAGTTGCTCAATGAGATCACCAGAAACCCTAACGACAACACCAAGGTGGACTTGTTCTACGCCTCCACCTCTGTCAAGGACATCTTGTTGAAGAAGGAGATTGACGAGATTGTCGAGAAGCACAAGGACCAGGTCAACGTGTACTACTTTGTCGACAAGCCAGACGACGACTGGAAGGGTCACACAGGCTACATTGGCAAGGACTTCTTGAAGGACCACTTGCCTCCACCATCTAAGGAGTCCAAGATCTTTATCTGTGGTCCTCCTCCCATGTACAAGGCGCTCTCGGGCATGAAGGTGTCTCCTACCGACCAGGGCGAAGTTACTGGTGCTTTGAGCGAATTGGGCTACACAAAGGACCACGTGTACAAGTTTTAGAAACCCAGTATGTAGATCAGCGTAAGCTATATATAAATCGATACGTTAACTAACAATGAAGCAGTGAAGCTCGAGTGATCTGGTTCATGCTTAACATATAGATAGCTACTCAGTGCGCACTATGTTAGAACTGCTGCAAACATCACCACCTAGAGGTTGAATACTCGACCCCAAGAGCCTTGGACCTTATATTTTATGGTCACTGTTGCTGTTGAAGGTTGCTGTCATGGCGCCCTCAATACCATATACGAAAGCTTGAAGCCAGATGTGGAGCTACTACTTATATGTGGAGATTTCCAGGCTATAAGGAACACAACAGATTTGCAAACCCTCAACGTTCCTGCCAAGTACAGACAACCAGGTGACTTTCCTGACTATTATTCGGGCGTCAAAAAAGCCCCCGTGCTCACGATCTTTATTGGCGGCAACCACGAGTGCTCCTCATACATGAGAGAGCTTCAGTATGGAGGGTGGGTGGCTCCCAATATCTATTACTTGGGCGAGTTCGGCAGTGTGTGGTACAAAGGAATCAAGATTAGTGGAACCCTGGGGATTTGGAACGCAAGAAGTTTTTATACAAAACAGCGCTTGGACTACCTGCTTCCGTACGATGCCAGTTCTCTAAGACTGGTGTACCATCTCAAGCCAAAGAACTTGTTGAAGCTTCTCCTAAGTGGTCGTAGCGATGTGTGCATGAGTCACGATTGGCCACAAGGAATCTGGAAGTTTGGCAACGAAAGAGAGCTACTACAAAAGAAGAAATTTTTCAAAGAGGATATGCAAAGTGGTAAGTTAGGCTCACCAGGAGCACGAGCTGCTTTGGAAAGGCTAGCGCCGAGATACTGGTTTTCTCTGCATTTGCACGTAAAGTTTACGGCAACGTTTGAAAAAAACGTGGAAGTAGAGGTGAAGCCCGAAACGACAGATGAGATAGCTTTGGACATGGACGCAGAGAGTGCCGATAACGACGAAGGCATTTCGGGCATTGACGATAACATGTCGGAAGAAAAGTGCAAAAGAAGAAAGATCATCAAGAAAACGTCGTTTTTGGCGCTCGATAAGTGTCTCAAGGGACGCTCATTCATGGATACATTGAAGATAGAGCCAGACGAGGAGCACCCATCGGCAAAGTCAGGGAGTTTGCACTACGATGCTCGTGGATTGGCAGTCCAGATGGTTGTCGAACGTTTTATCAAAAACAATTCTGATCAGTGGCGTGCTTTGGACCCCCAAGTCATCCTCAACCTGGCACTGCTGAGAGTAGCACTTATCGAAGAGCTCGAGAAGGCTGTTGAGGAAGAGACGACCAGACTAGAGAGAGAGAGTCCCGACCTAGTGGTGCCAAACAACTTCGAAATTACTGCCCCAACCATGAACACTACGCCGCTGCCGCCACTTCAGTACTGGCCCAATCCCCAGACACAGCACCTTTGTCTGAAGTTCAAGCTACTTCTTCCAAGTCATGAGGCATGAGAGTCTGAACACGAGTTGATTTAGATACCGTCTTCTTGTGTAATAAATGGATCATCATATATAGGTGCAGTTCAGGTGTGGAGTTGCTTCAAGCTCACATTCAATCTTTAGTAAGGTCCTTTCGCAGACATTTCGCAGCCACTATAGTGAAGACATCTGTAGACAAGTAGCGTACTCATCACCAGCCGTCCAACGACTTGTACAAGGCTTCAATATCTACTCACTTGAACTTATTCCCAAATTAGAGTATCTGACAGCATCTACATACATTGTTGACACCACCCCCCCCCACATTACAATTGGCAGATAACCTCTTCCAACCTACAATGTCTGTTCACCTGTTTGTGGCCCATTTCTTGAAAAAGGAGGGATACGTGGAGACCCTTAAGGCTTTTGAAAACGAGCATGGCAGGACTATTTCAACAGACTTGCCTCAAGGTGAGGATCTTGGAGAGATCATCGCTGATCGGCTCAAGTACTTGACCATCGACGAGAAGCCACAAAGTCTGCACGAGGTCTTGCTTGACGAAAGCTTGAAACTGCTTAAGAGAGACCAATTCAAGGAGTGGTCTGCCCCATACCCAAGGAACGCTGTCGAGTTGTCGTCGATTGACGAGTTGGTTGTGGCATGTGCTTTATTTGAGAGAGGAGGCGATGAGTACGCCATCTTCGCTACTGCCAAGCTGGAGCTAGTTGTGGTCGACTTGAAGAGTCGCAAAAGGGTATTCCGTGGTTCTCGAATCATTGGACTGGTGGTCATCCGCAAAATACAAGTTGTGGGTCCCTTATTGCTTTTATGTGGAATGAATGGGAAACTATATATTTGCACGTTCGGTGACGGTCTCCTGGAGCTCCAGATTATTAGAGAGAAGCAGCTTCATGATAGATTGGTCTCAGACTTGAAGGTGGTGCGTTGGAAAGAGAAGAATTACTTGGTGTCGTTGGGATGGGACTTCTTGGTGAAGGTGCACGAAATCACAGATAACTCAATCCAGGAGGTGTTTCTGCCTTACAAGCTCTCTACCAGGGGAATTTGCATGGACGCGTGTGTTTATAACGATCAATTGGTCATCTTGGTGGGCAAATCAGAAATAACCCTTATGGACGTGCTCACAGTCAAGAACAACGCTGTGACCTTGTCGTACAGAATAGCACTCAATGACGCTGAGTTCACAGCAGCAGGCTTCTCCCCGCATGCTATACAGATTTACAGTGGAGGTAAGGTACCCTTGGTCGCTGTGGGCACCTCCCATGAACCCTTTATGCGTTTGGTGGTCGTTTCGCTCAAAGGCTTCGGTGATGAAGGTGAAAGTATCCGAAGAAACCAGATTGTTACGAATATCAATTCTTTGTCTCCACAGGATAAGTACAGTCTGGCACTACTCAGCTGGAGACCCGATGGCAGTGGAGTGTGGGTATATGGAGAAGATGGCGTCATCCGAGGTATAGATTTGCTCAAAGAAGATGTGGTTGTGACCTTGAATAAAAGTCAAGACCGAATTAAGAGTTTTGCGGTCTCTGGAGACCTGTTGCTTGTCTGTGGCACAGATAAGAGGGTGTTCTTGTGGACCAGGTGAGAATACAAAGACACTTGGTGAGAATTGAGATATGAAATCTCGGTGACTAGTAGTCTGAATACTGACGAAATCGTCGGCTAAAAATATGAACTTCTTACTCGATCTAATGAAGTAAGAGACGTCATAGTTTATCATTTTTTTGACCCTGCATTCCAAGGCCTCCTCTATTATATCCTACAGACCAGTGTCTACGCAAGGCGTTCTTCAGCTTCTGCAGTGTTCTGTTATTGTGCATGTTTGATATTCCGCTGACTCGGTGACTTCTTGCTTGAGTCACGACAAAAGCCAAAATTACTTCTATGCATTGATTATCTCCAAGGGATACCTTTGCCTGAGAGGTTTCCATTTTGCAGCCGTGAGTCTTGCGCACAAGCAACCCAAAATAAGTGCGGAAAAATCATATGTCTTTGACAGACAGTACCATGAGAAAAGAAATGAGATGGGACCAAAAGAATAAAAACACGGAGAAAAATAAAGAGGGAAAAATATCATAATCTAAAGATCGCCAAGCGCCTTCCAATTGTTGTGCGTGCCCTGATCAAACTCAAAATCGGATTTATTGTTTACCCGCTAAAGCGATAGTGAGCATGTCCCATTGGTTCCTTTCAAGCGAAAACTGGGGTTTCGCAGGCACAAGCGACTAATACCCAAACAAGAGGCTGCGAAAGTTTGTAGATGGAGCGGGGCAAATCGGCAAAGGTTTCTTTGCGTTAGGAGATGTATTTGTATGGAATTTTCCACAAATGAGGGCAAAGCGTTAACTGCTTGGGCGCCTTCAAGGCACAAGCTCACAGTTTATCGGTTTTGCAACCATTGTGAAGACGCAAATGTGCATGCTATCGAGTGCGGTTAAGAGAATAGGGTGTGATCACGTGACCGGCGGCCAAATAAAACACACCGATAATTTAAAGATTTAGAGCGTCCAATTGGAAAAAAAATTACATTGCCGTGATCACAGTCGTCGACTTCATTTATCTACAAAATTTGATTCAAGTCTATCAACAAATGGCTCTTTGTGTTGCCCATCCGGGAGGGGACCTCGGAAGAAGACGCCATGTGGGGAATGCGATATCCTCGGCAGGAAAGGGAAAAAAGAAACCGGCCTCTTGTGGATGCTCCATATAACCTCCTCAAAATCATCAAATCGCAGAAAAACCGTTGTATACTTCTCATTACTTACAAAACAATACTACAGCAAAGCCTGGACTTTCTAAGAGCAAACCAAGCCTGGCCTATTTATTTATTCACTTCGTCGCCCCCATTTGCAGCCGACATTTACACTTTTTTACTAAAGTTCATCTTAGACAAGTTACTGAATGTCCCTTTCACCTCTTGAAAAAGCCGCCTCAGGCGCCATGGCCTCGGTGATAGCCAACACTTTGGTGTATCCATTGGATTTGAGCAAAACAATCATTCAAACTCAGGTGAAGAAGCACGAAAAGAAGAACCCCGGAGATGAGTCTGATACCGGATTTAGCAGCTCCACCTCGGTCAATGGAGAGGACTCGGTGTACAAGCAGAAGGCCAGCAAAGGCCAGCTCAAGTACAAAAACACTGCGGACGTGTTGAAGAAAATTTATGAGAAGAAGGGCATTTTGGGCTGGTACCACGGCCTCTTGTCGTCAATTTTGGGTACTGCAGCACAGAACTTCTCCTACTTTTACTGGTACTCGATTGTCAAGCGTGTGTACGCTCAATTGACCAAGAGACCCACCAATGCCAAGCACTCTACCCCTACAGAGTTGTTTTTGGGTGCGTTGGCAGCAGCCATTTCGCAGCTCTTTACGATGCCAATTGGTGTCATCACCACCCAACAGCAGACCGATAAGCAACATAGAAGCTTGCTTCAGTTGGCCAAGGAGATCTATGTGCACGATGGCATTTGTGGCTACTGGAAAGGCTTGAGCGTTTCGTTGGTGTTGTGCATCAACCCAAGTATCACTTACGGTTCCTATGAGAGATTGAAGCAGGTGTTGTTCAACAACAAGCAGTTCTTGGGCCCTTTGGAGTCTTTCAGTTTGGGAATGTTGGCCAAATCGTTGGCTACCCTTGCCACGCAGCCTCTCATTGTGTCTAAGGCCATGCTCCAGAAGAAGCTGCAGACCCCACAAGGCGGCAAAGCCGGCAAGCTTCCTAATGGCAAGATCGTGGTGCAGAGCCACCCAGACGATGAAGAAGACATCAAATTTGACAGTTTCATCCATGCATTGACCCACTTGTGGACAACCGAGAGGCTTAGAGGATTGTACAAAGGTGTGGCCCCTCAATTGCTCAAGGGTGTGATTGTGCAAGGGTTGTTGTTCATGTTCAAGGACCAACTTGACATGCTTTTCTTATTTATCTTGAAGGCGCTCAAGTCAAGAAAAGCAAAGCTTTTGGCCAAGGCCGCTCTTAAGTGAGGGGACCCTGTATTATGGCATTCATCCACTGTGACAATATAGAAGAGACGCTGGGTCGTCCATATTTGAGCGATCGAAGCGTTGCCTGGGTTTCTAGCGTTTGGCTTCGAGCTAAGTAGTTCAAACCTATTATAGATCTATTTTGATGTAGAATTTTCTGAAACTGCTTCGGAGGAATGATGTAGTAGAGGTTACTTAGCAGAGGCTGTTGAATTTGCAAGGGAGGTTGCATTTGCAGCAAACAAATGCCAGCTTCTTGATATGAATTTCTTAATGATCCGAATTTTTGAAAATCTCTACATATGCATGATTCAACAAAGGCGGACTACGAAGAGTTGTCCCTCCCTTGAACGAAAGAATAAATAAAATGAAGCTTGTTTATGTATTGTCCTCAGTTCCTTGATAATGACCATCAAGAGCACCTCTTCACATTCTCTTGCCCCTTGTGATCTGCTATGGATCTACCATTTTCCCATATATCGCCTATATGAGTATCTCTCAACTTCAGCAACCGGTTGTCTGTTCCCCAAGGACTTCTACAAATAAGACTTCAACTTCATGAGAGTTCGAAATGAACCTTCCTTGTCGCCGCCCACAGAGAGTTGTTCATATTATTCAAGAGTGTCTAGTTGGTTGGCAATTGCAATCGACAGATTGATATTCTCATTTGTTGAAGTGTGTCTCTAGATCTTGATTTGTGGATGAATCTCCTTAACGTTTTACGTATTATTCTGAATTCTAGTAGAGCTACTGAACCTCAAAACTGGTGTAGATAATAAGTTGTTTTAAACAGTGCATCCTCGGACCAGAACATAAAAGAAAGGAAAAGATTTATCGTGAATCTCAATGAGAATTCATTCTTGTCCTCATCTTTGACACGTTTTCGTCTCTTCGTTTTCTCCAAACTATTCTTGCCCTTTTGTGGTACTAGGCACTCGCATTTGCAGCCATTAAATGAACAGGTGAAACTAAGCGTTTTCACAAATATGTCACCGTTCTCATATAATACGTAATCGAAGTCAAGCCGATCTCCACTTCTCTGTCATATTCTTCAACATTAGCTTGTAACTATGACTCCTCCTAAGTTTGCCTTACAATTCAGGGCAGAAGCCCTCACTTTCACATATTTCCACGTGACATAAACCTAAGCATAGGCTCCATCGCACACCTCCCTTTGTGGGTCACATGACCCAGAGTGCGAGGAAAAATCAACCAAAAATCTTCACCCTCTTCATCCAGATATTCCCCTTCTCATACAACTTCTTCAATCATGGGTAACGGTAAACCAAGAGGTCTTAACTCGGCTAGAAAGTTGAGGGTTCACAGACGTAACAACAGATGGGCTGACCAGGCTTACAAGTCGAGATTGTTGGGTACCGCCTTCAAGTCTTCTCCATTCGGTGGCTCTTCTCACGCCAAGGGTATTGTGTTGGAAAAGATTGGTGTTGAGTCCAAGCAGCCAAACTCCGCTATCAGAAAGTGTGTCAGAGTTCAATTGATCAAGAACGGTAAGAAGGTCACCGCTTTCGTGCCAAATGACGGTTGTTTGAACTTCGTCGATGAGAACGACGAGGTCTTGTTGGCCGGTTTCGGTAGAAGAGGTAAGGCTAAGGGTGATATTCCCGGTGTCAGATTCAAGGTTGTCAAGGTTTCCGGTGTCTCCTTGTTGGCCTTGTGGAAGGAGAAGAAGGAGAAGCCAAGATCGTAAGTGGCCCTGCTCCTGTACCCTTCCTGTGTCATATATAAAACAAATACAATAATCACGTTACGAGACTGGTGTAGGCGCCTTGGTGTGAATCTACAGAATACTTTCTGTGAATTTTTTTCATTAGATCTTGACGTATTTAAACATGTCATCATGCTATCTCACATAATCGCTCCAGCCTTACATGGAGAGGTTCTTTCCTTCGATGGAAGGCCCGCTCTTCTTGACAACCTTCTTTCTCGAGTTGGTCATCTTACGGCTAATTCTCGTGAATCTCTCGTCATGGCCCCCTTTACTTTGTCTCATCAATAAGCTGGGATCAACCCGAGGTGCAATCTTGTACGCTGTGGTTCTGGCACTAGGAATAGCAGCTCTGTTTCTGCGCTCAGCCTGCTGCTCGTATAGCGTCTTTGGCTCGATCTGTTTGTTTCTTCTCTTCGACAGCAACTGGTTTGAAAAGCGTGATTTGTTGTAGTCGTGAAATTTGATGGTTCTGTCCTTGTATGAGTCGGACTTGTTGAGAATGGGTCTGGTCCAGTCGCCAATCAATCTGTCGACAATTTTCTTTAGACTTGGTTCTGTGCGTTTACTGCGCTGGTAAAAAACCAAAACTTTTCCAATACCTGAAGCTACCAAATGGTCAGTTTTGATAGGCAATGTCGTCAAGGCGTGAATCAACTCCTTCTGTATCTGATACGCAGGCATCGATGCATCAGGTAGAGGTTCGAGCCACAATCTGACGGCTTCAAGGAGATTGTTGTCCAAAATAGAGATGGCCAAATCAGCCTTTGACATCGTCTCCATCACTTCCTTCAAAAGCTTGAGCTTCTCGGTGGCTATCTGGCCATTCGAGTTCTTCTCCACATCCAAGTTTGCGGCCTCAATCATTTTCCCCTTCAAGAAATCAATCTTGTCGTCTTGCATACGTTCCAAGTCGTCCTCGTCAGCTTTCTTACGTCTTACTGTCTTCGACTTCACCGCCATGTCCATCTTCTCCTCCAACAACCGGCGTCTTCTAGTCTGCGGGTCCTCGTTCGAGTAATCTATTCCGTTATCGCCGTATTCTTTATCTTCCGTGTAAGTAGCAGGGAATTGTGCTTCTGCTGGTGCTGGAGTCGCCAGGTCGTCTCTGGCGGTCTTTCTGATCTTTTTCTTTTTGGTCTGCTCACCCAGAGCATTCTTCTGTGTCTTCATGCTGTAGATATCTTCATCATCGTAATCCTGTTCATTAGCAGCCGCCTCATTCTGCTCTTCTTCACCTGGAAGCTCCGGATCGTACTGTGGCTCTGGCCTTATATCGCCTTCAACATCTTCAACAGGCATCTTGTCGTCCTCTATGTTATCCTCGCCAATGGTGTCTGGGAGCTCCTTGTCATCTTCTTGTTGCAAAAAGTTTTCTTCCTGAAGCTGCTCAGCAGTCTCTTCAGCCGAGGGTCCCCTAATAGCCTCGTCAGATTCCGTGGACATATCTTCCTGGTTGATATCCGATGTAGTTGTTAGTGATATTTGATGGTGGCCTATAGTGGGAGCGTGTGCAGGCCAGCCATAATTTGTATACTGCTCTCGCATAGAGCTATAGCAAAAGCTCCAACACTCTTGCCCCCTCCCCCCACTCTTTGGCTCATTGCAAATGTCCCAGTACATCGGCAAGACTATCTCATTGATCTCCAACAAGGGACTTCGCTATGTGGGTATTTTGGACAACATTAGTGCCGAGGACGCAACTGTGTCGTTGAAGTCGGTGCGTCCATTTGGCACTGAAGGTAGAATGGCTGCTCAGGGGCTTGCCCACATGGAGGTGATGCCTGGGTCTGATGTTTACGACTATGTTGTTTTCCGTGGTACGGATGTTCGGGACTTGTCGGTTTTGGACGAGCCTATTGACGAAGTCAAGCCTCAGCCTTGGACTGGTGCCACCTACCCTTCAGTTCCTGCAGCTCCTCAGGCTTCTGCCACTGCTCCAACTGCAACTCCAACTCAAGGCTCTGCTCAAGGACCCACGACTGCCGCTCCAGCTCCAGGTGTTGCTGCTGGAGGTGTGGCTCCAGTTCCAGCTATCACGTCAAGTGCTCCACAGGCTCAGCAAGCACAGCCCGCAAACGCAGCAAACGCTGCTCAAGAGACAGGTGTGTCATCAAGTGCTCCTATAGCTACCAAATCGCTGAAACTTTCACCAAGTGCAACCACAAAGGAGCCTCAGCCAGCGCCAGAAGGCAGAACGCAGCCCTCAGACTCGGACTCCGCCAACGAGAACGGAGAATTCGATTTTGAAAAGGCCAATGCTCGTTTCGAGAAGAAGACCATTGCCGATTCGAAGCCAAAGTACGACAAGAAGTCCTCTTTCTTTGACAGCATCTCCTCCTCCAACACTGAGAGAGGTCAGATGAGGTGGAGCGAAGAGAAAACCCTTAACATGGACACCTTTGGGCAAGAATCATCTCGTGGCAGAGGCCACTGGAGAGGTCGTGGCAGAGGTGGAAGAGGCGGAAGAGGCGGTAGAGGTAGAGGTAGAGGCAGAGGCAAGCCTGAGCCAACCCCAGAGTGGGCATAAAGTTGTCCGTGACGGGCATTGGGTCTAGGAGGCATAATCACAGCAGGCTCCTCGCTGAGTAATGGAGTCCTTGAACAAGAAAAAAAAAAGAAGCTAAATAGTAATTATAAGAGTATCTGTATCATCATTCGTAAGTGTCAAAGTATCGATCCTAGCCTTAGCGCGAACGTTACAATATCAAAGAAACTCCTCAGATCAGCCAACTCTCTATGGCGCCTGGTCCCCTGAACTGGCTCCGGTTTTTCTGGACAACTTCGTCGTGGGCTCTTCGTACGGCTTGTGCTGTTCATGTGATCAAGGCAGATATCTACGACTGCAACGAAACAAGAGGTGAGCTGATGCTCACCACCCTTCAGGCGTACGGGGACTATGTTCATGAGTTGAAAAAATACAAGTTAGGAAGAGGCGTGGAGATGGGCGATTTGGTGGTAATGTCAAAACCAACAGACCCAGATTCTCGTGTTTGCAAGAGAATCACGGGGATGCCCGGAGATATGATTCTTGTGGATCCTTCAAGCTCGTCTGAGTTGACGTATTCACCACGGGATAGAGAAACAAACGAAGGCTTCAACAGATTTGTAGAGGTGCCCAAGGGTCATGTGTGGGTGACAGGTGATAATTTGTGCTTGTCAATGGACTCCAGAAGCTTCCAGGCGGTGCCCATGGGTCTCATCAAGGGGAAGATCGTTGCTGCAAATTCTCCAATGAAAGGATTTTTCAATGAAGATGGGAAGTTCTCATTCTTGAACTTCAAGTGGTTAGAAAATAACTTTACAGATGACAGTTGAGCGGTAGAGGTTGTGTTTCTATACAGTGGATGGTTACGTGGAGGCCTCAATCACTGTGCGTTGCTTAGTTAGGGCCTTCAAGGCCTTGGAGCCAAACACGAGAGCAGGGCCAGCAAGAATGGCAGTGTAAAAGATCGTGGTGAAGATTGTGGCACCCAAGTAATATTTCACAAAGGTGAACTCAATCAAGGCTATGGTGGTAAGGAAACCGCCTTTGAATGGGATACCCTCGTTGGCCACAAACAAGGACTTGCCAACTAGCGTGAACCAGCTTCCAATCAAAACGAAGAAAAGCGCAACAGCAATGGCACTGAAAATGAGAGGGACAATCGGTTTGACGGTCTGAGGGTCCTCGTTGAACTGGTGGTGGATCTCTGGCAATGCACCCAATCTCAATGGTTTTTTGTAGTTGACGGACGCTCTCAACGATTCACTTGGAACAAGCTCCGCAAGCAAAGTGTATAAGTTCTGTCCCTTCTTTTGGCTGGCGTCAGCTGCAATAATATAAACGAACACTCTTTCCTGAGAAAGCAACGCTGGTGGGATCTTGTTGACGAGAATCAGAGAGGTGGCAGTCTTCTTGGTCGTGTCAAACAGAGGGTACGTGGCATAGTCCAAACCGTTGTTGTCTGTAAACACAAAATTCAATTGATGAGGTTTTTCAGCCACGTTGCCCTTGAGCACCACGCTAAGAGCCACCTTTTCTCTCACTGACTCGAGAACGACTCTATGGACATCCTCCGAGTCCGGAACGATATCAAACGCCTTGTTGCCATTCACTGATACCAGACCTGACTCAATGGAGTAGGCCACGGCACTGACTATGAAAACTAGCCACAGGAAAGCAGCAGTGAAGGAAAGTTGCATTGGTAGGTGTCAATTTCGAAGTGACAGAGGTGGCAGCATTTTGATATATGCGCGCGAAAATCCACACAGGAGGTAGAGGCAGAGAGAGAGAGGACCCATAAGGGAACAGAAGATTACAAAAAAGTGAAAAAGAAGAAAAAGAGAAACTTCCTAGCTCAGACTGAACTCAATCTTCGTCCTTGATGAACCCTCTGGGATGCACCGTTGGCGCCTTGGATACGGCTTCTCGGAGACTAACACCGGGACCTACCCCAGAGGTGTCGCACACTTCGTACCCTCTGCCAGTGGGGACTGAAAACTTACTCTGAGGGTTTCTGTTTAGAGCTTCGGCACTCAGACGCTTTTTGTCCTCTACATTCTCACTCAAAACGGCGATGCGTTTTTTGGTTTCCTTGAACAACATCACAGGCGCAAAGAGACAGAGGAGAATCACAAGGAAAGGAGAGGCGAAAATCACTGAGGTTAGCCAGAGCACAGGATTTGGTAAAAAGCACGGTCGAACGTACCGAAAGTGAGGATGGAAAGAAAAACGAGGCCAATTGAGAAGAATGTGACGAGATTGGCGATGCCTATCATGAAGCGCTTGGGTCGAAGAAATAATGGTTGCAAAACTGCGAGCACTCTAGCAGACAGGAAGAGGCACAACACTGTGAGAGACAAGTAGACTGAGTCTCATTGAAGAAGCCGTGAAATGTGACACTGCAGTGAATCCATGATAAATAAAGGAAGCATTTTCATTAGCGTATAATCTCGTGTTGGCTGTGATGTTATTTCATCTATTTTTTTTTTTTTTTTAATCTGTGATTTTAGACGAAAAATTTTAGACTACCCTCTTCAAAAGTACTGTGTACATATTTCGCAGCCAGTTGTCTGTGGTGAGCAATTCTTGCAATTGTCGTTGACCAGAGGAACGAATATGAAAAGAAATGAAGGATATTATGCTACTCTATTCAACTTTCTCGTGGTACATTCAAATGCTTTGAAGAAATTTTATCCTATATTTTAGTGGCCCTGGTAAGACTTTGGAGGCTTGCAACGCTGTGTGGATGGGGGTTCTCGCTGCCAGTCGCGACATCGCCATCTCAGGCCTCACAGCTATTGCCCTCCTACTCACCTACTTCTTCCACCATGCAATTCTTGACCGCCAATATTATTTTATACGCCCGCATAGCGTTGATGCTATGGGTCTCATTCATGCTTGTGAAGAACCCTTTGACGCTTACAAATGCCAATTTTTCGCTTCTCTTGGGCCAGGCAATGCGCTTACCAACTGTTCAGGTGACCGCCTCCAATCCACTTTTCGGTCTTCTCGCCGTCTTCATCTCCACAAATGCTTTGAGCGATTTGATTCCCATTTTGTCTGAAAACACCGCATACTTCGAGACATACGTGCCTGTCAGATTGATGTTCAACTTCATCTTGGGCGCATTTTGCATCTTTTCCAACTTCGGCTTGATCGCCAACAACCTCGTCTTTACCTATGCATTCTTGGAGATCTGGCTTAACTTTTTGATCTACAACAACTTGAAGGATGAAAAATATAAACGCGTCAAGACCTATCTTGAGGAGCACGGCGAGGAGCTCAGAAGAACCGCAGATGCACAGGTAGTGCCTCTTTAAACATGACGAACTAACTTTGCGTGAAGTTATGCACTGTCCAGTTCAAGCTCTCCTCCACTTCAAATATATCTGTGAATGTCAATTGGAGAACGTTGGCTCCTTGCTGGTTCTGCTCAAGGTCCTCCTTGCTAGCGTATTTAGAAACGGTCAATTCGACGATTAAGTTGACAAAAATATCACCGGAAGTGACGTCAACCTCAACCAATAAATGCTCCTTGCTCAGGAGCTTCTGTAGTATAACTTTAAATTTCGAAAGCGGTTTCTCGACTGCTTTTAGAAATGGATTCTTAACTGGTTCACTCTTTTTGAGATTGCTGTATTTGTCCTCGATAATCTCATACGAAAACTTTTGCTCGTCGAGCTTTTTGTATATCTTGTGGATGATGGTTTGCATGTTTCTAACGTTGATTTCATGTCTGATATGTCCTATAAGGGGTCGAAGAATCAACGGATGCGAATTGTTTTGTTTCCATTTCGTAAACGACGTTGGGATTTTCTGTTTTAATTCAAGATTGTATTTGTAGTAACAGCACAACATGAGTTTGAGGAAAATCAATATTGCTTGTGCTTTTTCATTGTTTCTCGATGATTCCTTGTTGATGTTCTGATAAGCGTTCTCAAGCTCCTCCTCGTTGTTCTCATCAAAAATGACTGACTCAATCTCAATAACCATGTCGTGAATCTCAATAACAATCTTGTTCGCGATGATGGACACGTTGTAGTTGATGAGGTACTTTGCCTCCCTTATGAGATGATATAGTAGATCATCTTCAAAAAGGAAATATCGAGCCTTCTCTATCTCGTTTATAATTCTGTGCGGACTCTTGTCTTCCAAGGCACTTTTGTCGAAAACGGACTGGCCAGTCAACATGTAATCATCGTCAAACTTACTAAGAATCTTCACTCGCGTGAACTTATTCGACTTGATGCTAAGCTTGTGATTGCCTGTCATGATAGGACTGAAGCTGAGTTCTCCCGTTTGCTCGTCCTTGCGGAGTACAGCAAGTCCCTGGTCAAAATAGCTCGAGCCAGAGTCTCCATAACCGTATTTTACTCCAATGGCACGAGTCCCTGTGAGAGGATCTCTTACTCTAAAGAGCACTTCGTCATGACTCAACACCTCGTTGATCATATTCCAGTATGTGCGCTCGATATCCACTTGTTGTCTTAACAGGTCACCAGCGGACTCAAACAACGATTTAATGTGGTTCAAGGACTGGTATTTCCAGCCAAGACCGATGCTCTCGGCTTTTGATCTACTGGAAACTTTCGCATCCAGCTGCTGCTGATCATCGGCGTCCTGAACAAGTCTATCAGAGTTCAACGAGCCCAATGGAGCAATTTTGCTTAGATGGGGGGAGATGGTAGATTTTGTGATGGTTGGTTTCACAGCGGACATGAGCAAAGACACGAAGTCTAGCGAAAGAGATGTTTCGTTCATGGCGAAGTTGATGTGACTTAGAAGTTCGTATTTTTGTTTCAGGAAAAGCTGTGAAGCTGATGTTGACGTCTCCTGGGCGTCAGCTGTAACGGCCTCTTCTTCATTTGGCTCTGAATTGTTATTCTTTTCTGCAATTTCTAACTCCAACTGCTCCTCAGTGAGATTGAGGAAAGACTCTCTTTCCATCAAGATCCTTGGAATGAGATCTGCAATTGGAATTTTGTCTTCATCCTGAAGAAAAGGATCTTCAGCTGTTCCATAGACACTCGAGTCAAACCGGAGCCTCACGTTGTCTGGCTCTGACATTGATGATTACCTTGAGAGTTCTTAGATCTAATGTTTGGGTGCGAAATACCCAGTCCTCTGTATATATGCCATCAATACCACTACACTGACGTCTTGTAATTATGTTAATTAGATGATCTATTTTGTTTACTCCATGAAGTCGTCCAAGTCTCCATCCTCAATGGCTTGTAATAGTCCCATCTCGTCATCTCTCGACTCCAAGTTGTTCTTAGCCAACTCGGTCTTGCTATCGTCAGATGGGTATCTCATTGCCTTCACCGAATCGTTATGCAAGGACAAGCAGAAGCGAATTCTCTGATCAAAATCCTCCTGGGGCAATTTCGTTGAGTAGACATCCAACAACTCTTTGGACTTCATGTAGCTCTGCTCATGATTGAGGCTGGCTTCAATGACACCATCTCTGATTGCCTTGGAAACTATGTACTCTGTGGCCTCTTCAGAGTCTAGGTGCAATTTGATACAAATATCCTTCAAGGAGATCTTCGAGTAAGAAAGAGAAATGATTCTGATGCCTGTTTTGATGACATTCTGACGTAACCTGGACACCAAAGTGAAGTTGTCGTCCTTGACAAACACGGCTTCATACTTGTTCAACACTTCCTCGAAAAGCTTTAAATCTCCGAGACGTACCGCCTTGGTCACCTGCAAGTATGGTTCAAGGTTCCCACTAGTAGATTTGAATACTTTCAATTCTGGAATGTCACCCATCAACAACTCTATGATGATGTTCAATCTTGTGGCCGCTTGAAGGAAGCCAGCAGCCAATTGCGTTTGTGGGGCCTTTCTTATGGCAGCAACAACACATTCATGCGCCTGCGAGTAATCCAACTGGATGGTGTTGATTCTTGACAAATAGTAATAATATCTAGCCGCAAGTGCATTGGAAGCGTTACTTGGGAACACCACCTTCTCACACAAGTTGGAGGCCTGGTTAATTTCGTGCGTGAGCAAGTAGTTTCGTAATAATAAGTTGATCACCATGGCGGTGGTCTCATCATCGTGTCTCAATGTGGCTGTTCGTAAAGCCGCCAAAAGAGCCGGGCGCACCGAGTACAAGTCGCCACGTAACTCGTGTGTTCTGGCAATGTAAAACCACACCTTTGCCAGAGCAAAGTCCAAAGTTCTTCTATTGTAAGAGGCCAATAAGACAATCACCAGCTTGTTGAAGTTGTCCAACCTATCCAAGTCGTGCGTATCAAGAAGGAAAAGCTGTACAAGCAAATGGAAAAACACATTTATCTCTGGAAGCACATCTGTAGATGCTGCTGGGGGTTCGGCTTGATCCAGTGGCAGAGGCAACTGGTCCAAGAGGTTTTTTCTGGAAGGGAACTCCACAGGAAGCAGTTTGGCAATGACTTGGGCCAACGACGCTGGATCTTTGGCGACTTTACGTCTGATCCCACCCAAATCACGGTGCACTTTTGACACGTAACGATTGTCAAAATTGGCCGCAGCTTTTTGTAAGGATCCAAGTGCCAGTTCGATCTCTTCCACCAATGTCAAAGGTGTGGATTCTTCTTCGTCCTTCTGCGGGTTCTGGACCTTGGAGGCCACAACTGTGGAGGCCTCAGCCATTTCAACGTCAACAGTCATTACAAGGGGGGGGGTAAATAAGGGTTATGTGTTGGGGTTTTGGTGTGAGTAGATGGCGCTTACTATGCTAGTATATTGGTGCTTGTCGGTACGATATTGCCACTACCTTGCAAGTGCGCGAACCAGACATAGGAAGTATAGAGGTACAAGGTGAGTGAAGGTGGAGCGAAGACAGTAGGATCAATGGGTTTTACTGGTGTTATGTACGAAGGAAGCTTTCATGTTGAAAGTAAGGAAGCCTTCATATTTGAATTGCGTAGGAGACTTTCAGCTATATTTCTGGCTTGTGTGTGTTTCAGTAGGCGGATGAGCCTAACTAGAATGAAGCAGAATAGAGATTTCGCAGCCATTGCTAGTGATTGATGGCCATACTTAAAGACTAGCGTCTATTTATGACTTTTCGTATTTTGGAGCAAAAGCTTCAATTCTTCATATGTAACAGGATCTAAATGTCAGACTATCTACATAAGAACCGCCTCTTTTTTGATTACTTGATATTTTGCAGCCATTTGTAGAGGTCATGGAGAACGAAGGTCAGCACCAAAGTAAACCTTAGATTCTTTCTTATGATTTTCAGATCAGATATCAGTTGACACATAGTCATCAATTTACTCGTAACATTTACTCGAGTATATGTGACAATTAGAGATGTTGAATATGCCCCTGAAAAGTTACACCCTCAGAGAACGACATCAGTTGCTTTCTTCCACAATCCACTCTTCGACCTATGATGCTCACTTCAGTTTCCTTAAAAAGACAATTTCCTTGCTTACCTTCCTGGCAAAAACAATCCTTTCTTCTTTTCCTTATGGCACTGGCCACAACCACATGTGGCTGCGAAGTCCTCTAGCAGCCATCCCCAACACAACATGGCGACATCTAAATGCTGTTTAGTTATGGACCAAACACTCTTCAATTGACTCTTAGAATACCTTCGATCTATCAGTTTACAGTTTTTGTCCATCTGCTAATACTACCTCATTGTCTCACCCCAGCCCTGTATTGTTGGGTCTCCTGATATGCATCTGTTTAAGTGCATTATCAGTGGGCCGCGTTAGTAAGCGGAATTGGTACTACTTGACTTTTCCTCAATTGTTGTTCAATTGCCACTTCTACTTCAAATGGACTCTTCTGTGACTCCCTCTGTGCCCAAAACTCCAGAGTTAGAACCTGTTTTCCTCATCAATTTGAAGTTAAAGCCTCCAGCTCCGGTGTTCACCAACAAGACCAGAAACAAGGCATTGACCTTGGCCACTGTCGTGGACGGCTACATTTCGACCGTCAAAAACAAGTATGGCTTTGAGCTCGAAGCCAAGGAAATCACTGGTTTCGATGATATCACCACAAACATTGCCGACAACTATAATGAGTTGGACTGTAAGTTGTACGGGAAGACCCCGGAGGGTGCAGGCATCTACATCACTTACTACGGATTGATCAAGTTGTCGGAGGCTGTTTTGGCTGTGCTTGGAGGCAACTCAAACGCCTCTTCCTTTGAGGACGATTATGTCACCAGCAACCCTAGAATTCACTTCGATGGCGATGTCCCTGATAAGTACAAGTGGGCCATCCAGGAGAACTTGTTGGGCAAGGGCCGCTTCGTAAAGGACCCTTCAGGCACCTTGTATGTGCAATACTACGTCTACGTTGTTCGCTAGGTTTACAAATGACGACAAGTCTTGTTAGGTAGGATAAAGTTATTAAGTAAAGCATACACGCTGAACACTCGAGCCTCCCGCCGTGTCAATTTCCCAACTCTTGTAGCACCACCGCTCAGACAGGGCACGGCATGATGTAGGTAAGAAGGAGCAAACGAAGCAGCTAAGAGGCAGAAGATCACCCTTAGCAGCACAGGTTCGACTGGTTGTTAGTCAACGACTGGCCCCTCAAGTTGACGTTAGATTTATTGTTGTTGGCAGCGTTGTTGCCAGCGCCAGCATTGCTTGTCATCTGAGCCTTGATCTGTCTGGCCATGGTATAAAATGCTTGCTCAACGTTAGACGACGACAACGCCGACGTCTCCAAGAAAGGAATGTCCAAAGCCTCGGCAAACTCCTTGGCAGCGGTGTACTCCACCACCTTCTTGTCGCTCATGTCAGCCTTGTTACCAACCAACAACTTCATGACACCGCCCGTGGCGTAACGGTCAATCTCCTGCAACCACTGCTTCACGTTATTGAAGGATTCCTGGTCAGTGACATCGTACACAATGATGATGCCGTGAGCGCCACGGTAGTATGACGAGGTGATAGTTCTAAAGCGCTCCTGGCCAGCTGTGTCCCAGATCTGCAACTTGATAGTCTTGCCGTCGAGCTCAATGGTTCTGATCTTGAAGTCCACGCCAATGGTGGAGATATAGTCTTGCGTGTAGGTGTTGTCAGCAAAACGCAATAACAAACACGATTTTCCGACACCGGAGTCGCCAATCAACAACAACTTGAATAGATAATCGTACTCGTTATTCATTGTTTTGGATGTTGCACGAAGGTATGTGAACTAGATGGGAATTAAAATCTAAGGATATTATTCACACGTGATGCGAAGAAGAAAGCTGATGAGATGGAGTGGGGGCTATAAACAATTCTAAATGTGTGAGCTTGCCCCTGAAAACAGATGATGGTGATTGAGGTTGAGTAACGTGGAGGAGAGTTATCTTAGGAGTGAGGCGGTGCATGCACGACCCTTCCAGGCCGTGTACACTCGTTACACCACAAATGTAAAGAGTTGCTTGTTTAGGTGACAAAAAAAAATGTCTATTTCTTTAAACTTGAAAGGAGATTGAAGCACAAAATTGGAACTCGAGAAATTTGGTCGTATTTAATGTGGATGTGGCGGTGTCTATCGGTGGTTGCATAGAATCGCATTTTTATAGTGATGGTTGCAAACAGTGTATTGGAGTAACCAGAACGTACGAATTCGAGAAAACTAAAAGATCAGAGGAGTCTTTACTTGTACTGAAGTCAAATGGTGCACATTGTGCTTCCACATTTAATATTTTCGCTTATCGAGGCATTTAGTAGAAATCTCTCAGCTATGAGCTGACTTAAGTCAGTTAAGTGCCTTTGGCAGGCACACTTAATCTGCACAAATCATTCTTCAATAGTCTACATATCCTTATTGAGCTGGAGTGTCTGAGATGATCTCTCGTATAAATAGGATGTATGTCCACGTTTACCGTCTATGCATTAGCCGCATCACTCAACTCACCTTCTACACCCATCAAATGAAAACATTTCCATCCTTGCAAGTAAGAGCGATGCGACGTTATACCCTGGAACGAAGATACTTTATTTGTAGCTTTCAGCAGTGTCTGATTGGTCCAATTTGCGTTTTCTCTTGAATCCGGCTGATCTTGCGTTCTATCGTGATCAACAATGCGCCCCGGATATAGCGATTCTCACCATTTAAAATGCCCCGTCGACGGCACAACAACAAAAAAAAAAATTTGGAATTCGTCTTTCACAATGGCAACGTCCAAGAGGTTCATTCTGAGTGAGGGCCACCTGCGAGTACCTTTGTCGCCTCAGTGTCTTTGCTGGTTATCTACTCGTATTTGGCCGCTTCTTTCGCAACAGGTCTGGTCTTGGAACCCTTGGCCTTCTTCTTTGCAATTGCCACCATCTTCATGAACCAATACACATTCAAAACGTCCAAGGAGAAATTGAGAATGAGAATTGTGGCGGGCCAAAACATAGATGCCATATGTGCCACACGGTACATGTCGTAAGCTACAAGACCCACAGCGTAGAACCCCCACGCAATTCTCACCAGGAAAAACGTGATAAGCAAGAGAATACCGTTGATGAGGATGACCTTATCTGGGACCATCCCCGCGGGAAGGCGAGAGGAGAACCAGTTGATGTTGACAAATGGAGTGCTCAACTCGAAAAGCAAGAAAGCTGGCATCCACGGCATGCAATATGGCTTGACCAAGGCCACGGTAAACACATACAAGGCAGCGAACGCGTGCAACAAGAACCCCACGCCAAACAAGCGGATATACATCAAGCACACGATCAAGTCCCAAATAAAGTAGCCTATGGTGATGGCAGTGACAAAACCAGAGTAGGCGTTATAGCCAAAGATGGAACCGTAAGGGTCCGAGGCCCGGTTCTGGAAATGTTCATGGCCCCAAGCTGGAATGAGCGCTACAATTGATATGATGCACTGGACCATCGATACCACGTGAATGTCGAAGTTGAGCTTTGTCTTGTGGTTCAACCCGGTGTACGCTTTTCCAATTAGCGCAGTGGATATCGTGGGAGATAAGGCCTGGATAACACAGTAGAAAAGAAATGAGCCCACCACCTCGTGCCAGTGGGCAAGAAACAGCGACGAAGGGTTTGCCGGAAATGGTCTAGTCCAGGCTAGCGGGTCCTCGTATGCAACGAACATGACAAACTGTGAAGGTGTTGAGGATTGCAGTAGTTGATAAGTTGTTGGGTATCGACTCAGTTGAGGTCCCGAGTTCGCATCTGCAGAACCAGCATGTGGAGGAAGTGGGAAGATAGTAGAGATGGATGAATAGCAGAAAGGGCTGGGATTTTGGGAGTTGAAAGGGTACTTTGATTAAGAGAGTGATATCTTTGTAGAGATTCATGGGTTTCAATGAGTTAGAAATGGGTTTTGTGGTTTTAGGAAACAGATAAGCCTATTTCGCAGCCAAAATAACTCCAGTGATTCGAGATATGGGGACAGAAAGAGCTGTTTCAATGTTTTCGGAAATTCCATGCCTCTTTGAGTGGAAAAAGAGCCCGCCTCCTCTTTGAGCTGGTAACATAGTTTGCGATGGCTGTCGATTCATCAGCAGGCTCCAATTATCACTCAACATTGGATCATGGCCGATTTCGCAGCCATTCCAACACAAAACACTGATTCCCCAATAACATACAAAATCTATTTACATCAGGCCCAATCAATTAAGATTTTAAGTTGTTGTTAACAATCCCTGTAATGTTCCCTTGTGCCCCTGATTCGATGGCTGGGGGTAAAGGTCAGATTCCTTCCAACTTCTCCTCAGAGAAGTACTAGTCAGAATTGATACGTATGTTTGCTCGAAATGCAAGATCTCATGATTAGAGCCTTATCAGAGATTGCTGCTTTTTAAGAAATAAAAAAAAAAATAAATAAATAAACCACTTGCTGTGTTCTTGAATTATCCGACTCACTAAGCGCATACTCTTCCGCGGCTACGCTGACTGCGAACTTATCCCATACTCCACTATAATGTTGCTCAAGTTTTGCAGCACGGGCTTTGTTTGTGTTCCTTTTTGGCAAGGTCCTGAATACTGCTTTGTCTAGATAGTCTTTGTCTAGCTACTCAATGATTGGTGATACTTTTGATCACCAAAGCGCCTTGACTTGTGCAGATAGGCAGGTACTACACGTTCTATACGAGCAAAACACGCACACCACTTCACAATAACACCACATAGAATGCAACCAGAGTTTAAGCATTCACTTACCCTTTCATTCGAAAAAACCACAAAAGTCTCCCTCAATCGTATAGATACGGTAGGTTGCTGATTTGCCTGACCGTCGCTAAATGGCTGCAAACGACAGCCTGCATCTGGCCATGGGCCGGCCTTGGGGTGATCCCTGAACCCCAACCCCACAAATGACGTGTATTGGCTTTTCAAAATTCTTCTTTTTGGTAGCTTAAATCTTCCATAAAAAAATTATTCGATCGCCTACAACCCATGCTTAGAGCACTTCGCCTGGTGGGTTCTCTGCACAGGCGCTTCCACCACGGTGCTCAATTACGCACTCGATTTTTTCTCCAACTGTACTACTTTCAGCACAAATTCTACCACACCATCATGTCCTATCCATTGGTTTGTTTGGGTAACCCCTTGTTGGACTTGCAAGTCGACGTTGACGCTGAGTACTTGGCCAAGTACGATCTCAAGGCTGACGATGCCATCTTGGCTGAAGAAAAACACATGCCCATCTACGGCGAGGCTCTTGCCAACAAGTCGTTGAAGTTGGTTGCCGGTGGTGCTGCTCAAAACGCCGCCAGAGGCGCTCAGTACATCTTGCCTCCCAAGTCCGTTGTCTACTTTGGCGCTGTGGGCAACGACGTGTACCAGAAACAGTTGAACGAGGCCAACGAGAAGTACGGCTTGAGAACAGAGTACCAGGTTCATGAGGACCACGCTACCGGTAAGTGTGCTGCTTTGATCACGGGCCACCACCGTTCCTTGGTCACTGACTTGGCTGCCGCCAACCACTTCAAGGCTGCTCACTTGCAGAAGCCTGAGAACTGGGCCCTTGTGGAGAATGCTAAGTACTTCTACATCGGTGGATTCCACTTGACCGTGTCGCCCGAGGCCATTGAGTTGCTTGGTAAGCACGCTGCTGAGAACAACAAGGTGTTTTCTTTGAACTTCTCTGCTCCTTTCATTCCTCAGTTCTTCAAGGAGCCTTTGGACAACTCTCTCCCATATGTGGACTACGTCATTGCCAATGAGTCCGAGGCTGCTTCTTACGCTGAGTCTCACGGTTTGGCTGACATCAAGGACGACCTCGTGGCCATTGCCAAGGAGGTGGCCAAGTTGCCTAAGGTCAACACCAAGAGACTGAGGACCGTCGTTTTCACTCATGGTACCCAGCCTACCATTACTGTCACCTACAACGCTGACAACGACTCTTTTGACGTCAACGAATACACCGTGAGAAGCTTGGCAGAGGGTGCCATCGTCGACACTAACGGTGCTGGAGATGCTTTCGCTGCAGGCTTCTTGGCCTCTTTAGTCGAAGAGAAGCCTCTTGAGGAGGCCATCAAGGTTGGCCAATGGGCTGCCTCGTTGTCCATCCAGCAGGTTGGACCTACATTCCCATTCCCCAAGCAGACTTACAGCGCTTAAAGCGTGCTGAGGTTGGTTTCTACATCTACAGAGATGCATTCAACATGGCACTTTGGAATGGTTTAGTTTGTTAGAAAAAATAGATTGGGAGTTACGGTTTCATTTCAGAGGTCCCAAAGAACTATTTGCTTCTTTTGGCCTCATTGTATATACGCATTAATTCAACATTGTTGCCAGTATCGATTGTATCCATACATTAGAGCATCTCATCGCGACTCAGTCGAAAAAATGTAAGTAGACACCTCTTAGCCGTGTCAACACTTAGACTACTGAAATTCAAAAAGCATTTTTCGGGATGTCGGTGCTGAGAGACCATTACTACAGCTTAAGCTCCGACTTGCCCGAAGTAAGAATCAAGGCAGCCACGGCGCTATTGTCGGAGCTTCAGGCTGCAAACAAGAAGGAAGAATGGGACTACTCCTTGAACAGATTGGTAAAAGGTCTCACCACGTCAAGACAGGTGGCTAGATTCGGCTTTTCGATGGCCTTGACGGAATTGGTCCGTGAGCTTGTGTTGAAAGAAGACTACGATCTCTCGATTGAGTCGTTTCTCGATAAGTTAGTGCAAGTGAGCCAGACACTGAACTCGATGAAAGGGTCTGAGCTTAGAGCAGTTTTGTTTGGACGACTCTTTGGCTTCCAGGCTCTTTTGAATTCAAAGTTGCTATTTGACCAAAATGTGTCGTCCCAGGAGGCCATTGGCAAGTATGTGAAGTGCTTGGTGGAGTTGTCTGGCTTCAAACCGTGGTTGAGAGAAAGCGTAATGTTCACTTTGTGCCAGTTTGTTGCTTCGTACTTGCAATCGGAATTTTTCGATAAGAACGGGCTTGTTCATGTGTTGCAATGTGTGCACAATGAACTGTTAACGTTCACTGTGGAAGGTGTAGCAGTGTACCTCACGATCCCACAGCCCCTCAGATCCAAGACTGCCGCTAAGTTGACGAATGCTGATTCTGGTTGGAAGAATGGTGATCCCCTCAGCAAGGGCAATTTGCGTACCTTGGCTTTGGTCTTAAAAGACGCCGAGCCAGTGCTCGAGCAGACAGAAAGCAATAGGGACGATTCCAAGAGTAAGAAAGCGCAAAAGGCGAAGAGCACATGGAACCCACAGATTCCTTTTGTTTGGGAACTTCTCATGAAACACTTTACGTCGCAAGAAGATTGTTCTGATGATGAGGAATCCAGTAATGGTAAAAAGAGGAGGAAGCACTCCTCTCTGAAGCAAAAGAAGAAGGCTAAGGTCGAAGAGAGCAACTTGATACAGTTCAAAGAATTTTGGAACGCGGCTGTAGACGAGACTTTATTCGCCGAAAAAGCCTCTCCTGAGAGAAAGTACTGGGGTTTTGAAATCTTTATATTGTTTTACAAAAACATGCCCAGTGACCGTATAGATGATTTGTTCACACCAAATCTTATGAAATGCCTCAAAAACCACGCATCTCAGAGCAACCGATTCCTTAACAAGCTTACCACCAAGGTTCTCAATACCATTATAGAAGAGACTCAATCGGATATCACGAAGGTGATCCCCACTTTGAGGTGCATCATCAGCGAAAAACATGGAGGGGCATGGAATTTTGACCACATCACAAAGTCGAAAGTTACAGATTCTACCATCGGTGTGTTGAGCTACATTGAACATGTTGAATCCATTCCAACGAGTCGAGCAGAGTCTCTTGCGATGGAAATAAAAGACGTCCTCTTTGACCTTTTCAACGAGACTCTTAAGAAGCAAACTGCTGCAGAGCCTAGGGAAGGGGAGCAAGAAGGGGATATTCCAATGAAGAATTCGCATGACAGCGTTCTTAGGTGGATTTCAGACAAGCTTCTAGTGTTACAACGCAGTACAAAAAGATTTCAATTTTCCGATGTTAAATTTGTCGAAAGTTGCTTTGAGTTCCTTGTTGAGCATTGTTACTTCAAGTCGACAAAGAGAAAGAATGTTTCAACTAATATTAACAAGCTTTTGCAGGATAGACTTAACTCATTTCTTTCGCTTGTGATAAATGAGAAAAGGAAAGGCCACTGTTGGCCTTTATTCTGCGTCAAGTACATAAAAAAGCTCGAGAAAGATGAGCTGTTGAAGCCACTCCTTGAGCTCAATGATGAGTTATCTTTGGTGAGAACTCAAGCAATGGACCTTCTTGATGCCATCAAGGACCACGTGAAAAGTTCGGATACCACAAACAGTCCTCACCTTTGCTTCGAGCTTCTTTTCTCCATGGTGATTCTTCAATTGCTTTCAGGAGATGCCGAAGCAGTAAACGTCTTGCAAGAATTGCAGTCGTGCTACGAAGATTTCCTTTTGAAGCAAGAGGAAAATGAGTTCAAAACTCTGATAATTTTGACAGAAATCATCTTATCCTTTGTCACCAAGAAATCGCAATTGATGAAGAAACTCGCATTATTTGTGTGGGAGTCTCTTCTTTGTGCCAAAGGTCCCAATGGAACTATTCTTGTTGACGAGGAATGTCTCGAGCTTCTATTTGACGTGTTGAAGACGAAGGAAAACGAAGAGGGACTGCGGGAGTTGTTCGAAGGCGAGGATGAATTTGAAGCAGAGGATGATTCAGAGAGCGCCGAAAGTGAGGAGAGTGACAAGGAAGATTCTGATGAAGGGTCTGCAGGCGATGTCAGTGATGATTACGAGGCAAGCGACGATGATGAGAGCGATGTTCTTGATCTGACTTCTAAAGTCGAAAAGGAGACGACGATCAAGTTGGCTAAAGCTTTGGGCATACCGACTGCAGAGTCTGGAGAGGTCAAGTTCGATGAGATCGACTCGTTTGGCGATGACGACGAAGAAGAAGACTCAGACCTGATGGACGACGAGCAGATGATGGCGATGGATGACCAGCTAGCCAAGATTTTCAAAGAAAGGCGAGAGCTTCTTTCGGCCAACAGCACCAACAAGAAGAAGGCACAAGCAGCGTCTGCCAAGCAGTCAATTATCCTTTTCAAGAGCAGAGTGCTCGATCTTTTGGAAACCTTCTCCAAGGTCCAGCCACACTCACCTTACAATCTTTATTTGCTCCGTCCTTTGGTCCTCTTCATGAACACTACAAAGGACAAAGAAATGGGAGTTAAGGCCAACAAGATTCTCAAGACTCGAGTTAGCAAAGCCAAGGTCACCAGAGAGGAGTTCGAATTACACATCCCTACACTGAAGAAACGGGAAGCTTACTTAGAGAAGTTTCTTCAAGAGATTCAATGGCTACAAACACAAGCAGGTCGCTACTCTTCCCATCACGATCATGGCCAGGCATGTGGGCAGTCAAGTATCACCATCGCCAAAAGTCTTGTGGGCTTAGACGAGAAATATCTTGAAAAAGTTATTCGAGTGTATTCTCAATCACTTCTTGAATGGGCCACTGACCCAAAAAACAGGATTCAAACGTCCCACTTCTCCAACTTTCTCAGTTGGGTGAGTACTATTAGAGATCGCAAAGCGAGCGTCCAAGTCTAAGAGCTAGTGAATTTGACCGTGCGCGTAATTGTCATCACCAATAGAAATCGCTTCCCGCCAGTGCGCACCGAGAACCGAAAATTAAAGCTACACCTTCTAACACTTTTAAAACCAGATATTTAACCAGAAGTCGTCATGTCTGCCTACAAGCAAGCTGGTATTTCCTTGAACAGAGCCATGGCTATTGCCGCCAGAATGGTGAGAAACGCGTTGAAGAGCGACTTGAGGGTTGCTGCCGAGAAGAGAGGCAACTCTGACGTCAAGGTGACCAAGTTCGAAAACGGTGTTGCTGGTGAAGCCAAATCTTTGCACGAGAACAAATAGAGGCATTGGCTTTTTTCAGCACTCTCTGGTGTCGATTTCATGAACTTAACGAGGCTCACGGATATAGTCATGTCCAATTGCAATGGAGGACTTCAATAAAACTACTCGAAGACATTCCTACATGCCCATAACGTGGTGTTACCTGTAGTACCGTGTAATAAATATTCTATGTACAGCGAATCTTAGGACATATCCTGGCCATGACGCAATGCAGTTTCTGTGGCAAGTGTATTCTTCTCGTCCTCAAGCTCCTTGGAGAACTGTCCGATGAGCTCTGCTCGGATCTCGTAGGGCAAATCGTCGATCAACGATCGGATTATGTCCACTTCTGACCCTTCTTTCTGTCTTTTTTCTAGTTTTTCTGACTCGTGGTCAAGTTTCTCCTGCTCTTCGACTTCGTCTTCTGTCATGTGGTCCTCGTACTCTTTGGTACTCGACTCGTCCAATAACTTTGACAATTCCGATCCAGGATTGCTGAAAAGCTCCACAAAGCGGCCATGTTCAACAACCTTGCCATGTTTGCCGAGAACAATGACGTTCTCGGATTTGGAAATCGTCGATAACCTGTGTGCAATGGAGATGATGGTCATCTTCCCTTGAGAAGTCAAGTCTCTGAGCGTCTCATTGATGAGGCTCTCCGACTTGGAGTCTAACGCTGAGGTGGCTTCATCGAGGATAAGAATGGATGGCTTTTTTATAAGAGCACGAGCAATGGCAATTCTTTGTTTCTGTCCCCCTGAGAGTGAAGCACCACGGGAGCCGATCATTGTGTCATAGCCATCAGGGAACAATGTGATAAAATCGTGGCAGTTTGCCTGCTTGCAGACCTCTTCGACGTCATCCATCGTCAACTTGCTGATTTGGTGTGGTGTGAGACCATAAACAATATTTTCGAGGATTGTGCCCGAGAGAAGTATTGGCTCTTGCTGAACAATACCAATAACCTCACGCCTCAATTCTCTCACTTGAAACTCCTTGATGTTTCTTCCTCCAATAAAAATCTCTCCACTATTGAGATTGTAGGAACGGAGAAGAAGTGTTGCCACGGTCGATTTACCACAGCCTGAAGGCGCTACGAAGCATGTACTCGAGGACGCTGGAACAGTGAACGAACATCCGTCAAAAATGAGGTCCTTTGGTCGAGTTGGGTAGCTGAAAACAACATCCCTGAACTCGATACTATTGCCCAAGTTTGCTGGAAGCTTGTCACCCTTGACAGCAGGAACATCATTTTCGTGATCAATCAACTCAAAAAGCTTTTTTCCAGCTCCCGATCCCTTCATGAGCTCCATGTACGTAGTGGTTAAGCTGTAAAGCGCCAGGTTGAAGAGCTCAGAATACATGGTGAAAGCAACAACGTCACCGGTGGTCATCTGACCATTGATGATCAAATAAACACCCAACGCAATACATGACAAATAGCCACTGTGGTATAAGGAATAGATAGACACTGCGTAGTTTGACTGGGCCAAAGCCTCTCTTCTTGCAACGTTGACGACGTTACGAAGCTGCTCAGAGTACTTTGTGAGCTCTTTCTGCTCACCAGTGAAGGCTTGCACCAATTTCACCGAGTTGAGCGTCTCCTCGCTAGCCTTTGTGAGACCCGCTGTAGCGTTTTGGAGCCTAGTGGACAACGACCTGATCTTCTCACCATACCACACGGATCCAAAGGTGATAGGAGGAGAGATCAATAACATCACACCAAATAAAAGCGGATTAATGGAAAACATCATATATGAGCTGATAACTCCAAAAAGGAGATTCTTCAACCCGTCAGGAAGGTTACTAGTGATCGACCTGGAGACGACGTAGGCATCACTGGATAGTCTCGATATCAAATCACCCGCCTTGTGCTTATCGTTATCAAAGAAAGCTGAATCGTGTCTCAACAAATGCTTCATCACACGAAGCCTAAGTCTTGCCACTAGCCTTTCCCCAAGCACTTTCAACACCCAGATACGAGCCCAAAAGCACGCAGCACTAACACACATAAACGGAACCATCACCAGAAACACCGTGGAGTACTTATAGCCCCAAATGACCAAATCGCCATCGGCATCCTTGTCACCCGAGTTGAAAGCGTCGATGGCGGCACCAACCAATTTCACCGACGTTGTTGGGTACAAGACAGCGAAAAGAATGAACCCCAAAGCATATAAGAACAACTTCAAGTCTGGTCTGCCTAATCGCAAGATTCTGGCTATTGTCTTCATATTTTTCTTGAAATCGATTTTGGTATTCTTCAACTGCTCCTTCTCTTCGGCTCGTATCTGTTTCTTCCGAAGGTGTGCTATTTTCAAGTGCAGCTTCACCGACGGGCTATGTTCCAATTTCTGGACCAACTCCTCGGTTTGCTTACCTTTCTGCTCGGCCGAGAGCCATCTTCGTTGATAGAATTGTAGTCGAAGCACGCTCTGTGATTTGGCTACATCACATGGACGAAACGGTTCACGCCGAACAAGAGGCTGTTGCAAGATCCTTCGATTTGGCCCGGCAAAATGGAAATGCCTATAGCTCGGTAAACGGAAACTATTTTTCACAAGTAGGGGCCGCAACCCTAGTCCAATCATTTGGAGGGTCTTGGTGGCACTGGGGAAATGAATATATCAAAGTATCGGGTACTCTAACTTCTACTTTTTCAACGTGCGTAAAATCGGCCCGTTACTCCTACTGCGCATTAGAGGAGATAGATGCGAATTAGCATCGACTGCTTGAGGCCAAATGAACGGATATCAGCTTTTGAGCTTCATGTCTTTCTAAGTAAACTTATTCTTTACTGTTTTACTGGCTAAACTGCTCTGTCTACGAAACTCTGGATCATTCCGACCTCGGACTCCTCGTACTCGCGCACCTCAATGTTACCCTGCCCATCGAGGAATGTGTTAGCCTGGATAAGCTGTTTGCGAGGCAATTTTTTCTCAAGAACGACATCTCTGAACTTGGCGTATTCCTCTGTAACGCCAGTGATATTGCTGTAGAAGGCTACGCCCTCTTTGACGTTGGCTGAACACTTGTAGACGTGCAACTTGTGCAAGAAATCTCCCAAGGCCTTCACCGCCTCGTTATCCAACTTAGACTCATCTACAACAAGCTCGAGGTCGCTAAACTTCTCCTTGTCTTCATACTTGAGCGACACGACGCCTGCCTTGTGTAAGCTCTTAAAGATTCCAAAACGGGCTTGCATGTGTGGCTGTCCCCATTTCTTGGAAGCTGGGTCCCAGAACTCAAGACCGATCAAACCAGCACGAGCCATCAAAAGCGTAGCAATGAGCTTGACATCCTTTTGATCCTGCACCTCCTTGATACCAAAGATAGGCAACACCTCGACAGGTTTGTACAAAATGAGATACAATGCAACCAATTCAGCACGACACTCCTCGAAGGAGCCCGCAGTAGTTCCGAATAAGGAGCCCCATGTCTCACTTGGCTTGTAGTATGTAGACAATTCTGGATGAGCGCTCTTGTCAAAGTTGAACTCGCCGGGAGAAGTCTCTTGTAATAACTTACCTGTGCCGTGGCCCAACAACTCATGTAAACCAACCTGGACTTCAAATGAGTCGTCTCTCCACTTACGAAACTTTTCCTGTAACGAGGCGGAGACAAAACTGATCACCTCTTCTTTCTTTGGGTTTTTAGGGTTGGCGCTCAAAACATTCCCCAACGAAACGTTCTTGAAGCCGACGTTCAATCTAACATCGTCGTAGTTTGGGATGTTGATACCTGCTGGAACGCCTGAACCAGCAAAAGTCAAAACTTCCAAGGATGTGAAGTCTGGTGGGGTGAAGGTATCCTTCTCGTAGAATTTGTCCCAAGGCAAGTATGGAATCAAAGTCGAGGCATTGTTGACTAACGTAGCGAATTTGGCAGTTCTGTCTTGGTTCACCATGGCAACCAAACCTTCCCATTCTCCACGAACACCTGAAGGATCCCTGTAAGTTTCAATGAAACCAATGTTGGATTCGACTTGTGGACCCAAGTCCTTGACCCACTGGATCTGAGACTCTTTGTGTGCCTTCATCGAACCAGTCTCAAACGATTGAGCGTAGAATTCAATCATCTTCTTCTGGGTTTCATTAGCAGCGTGCTTGCCTGCCTCTTGGATGTTCTTGGTAATCTCAATGAATTCCTTGGAGTGATCGCCAAACTGGATGGTCACGAGAGCTCCTGACTTCAAATAAATAGCATCCTTAGGGTAGTAGTCGACGGTATTTTCCTTCAAAGCGCTCGCCACAAGCACCACGAACTCCGAGTCGGACTTTTTGATCACTCTAGTGTTCTCGGGCATGATTGAACGGTCAGCCAAGGCAGCATTGATGGCTTCAATTTCTTCCTTCTTGATCACAGAGGCACATTCAGGGTAGTAGTTCGATAACTGACCCTTCTCTGGCCAGCCCAACAATGCGGGGGAAGTGGCGAATAAGGGCTCCTTGACGATGTCATACAATTGAGCCAATTCAGGCTTGTTGGCTGCTTTCACGATTGCTGCAAAATCCTCCTGTGCCACTCTAGGCACAAACTTGCTATCACCAAATGACTTGTAATTTCCCAAGTTGCCCAAGAACTGAGAGGCGTACTCCAAGTACTGGGTAACAGCTTCAGCAGACACCACATCCTTCAAGATGCTCTGGTACTCTTCATTGGACTTTGGCAGACCCAAAGCTTTGTGAACACCCAAAATCAAGTCGAAGATCGCCTCACTCTCTGGCGATACTGACCTCAAAACTGCTCTGGAGCCCCAGTGAGCGGCTCTCGAGAGGTAGTGGGCATAGAGCTTAGCTTCCGTAGTGGGCAATTCCTCGAAGTGCTTCTTGGCAGATAACGAGATGATGGGCGCCTCCTGGTCGGCTAATAAGGTGGACATGCTGATAATTGCAGAATTGGAAAAAGAAAGGCGGGATCTGGTGATCTCGTTATGGTCCACTCCAGCTGTACCCAGTAGGCCTGTGCAGGTGTAGAGCCTCAGGCTAGTGCCACAGGAGTAAGTGGCACTAGGATGGAGTCAGTTGGAGAGGTGGGTGATAAAAATTGGGTGTTTCAAAGATTTCGCTGATGATGGTTGGTTTCAGATGGGCATTGCCAAAGAGCGAGAGTTTTGAACGTAATTGTCAATTGCTGCAAATCGGTAGGAGTGAGTAAGCAGCTAGGTGTGGCAACACACATTAACGAGGCGAATATGTAAGGAGAGAAGAATTGAGTTGATGAGCTGAAAGTAACGTCTCTTTGGCTCATTTATATGGAGGGATTTGGTTGGAAAAGAGGATGCTGGGACTGCAGTATACGAGTTCTGGAAGAGGGAACTAGTTCTGGGAAAACATAAAAGGCTAATGTACTGAAGATTTGACCGAGAAGGGTATAAATTGGATTAATGTGTAAAGTAGTCGTAATGAAGTAGCCTTTTGTATTTCCCCAGTTGAGGTACCTTATTTTTCTACTGCTCCCAAAAATTTGCAACATTGTGGTGTATGAGTAATGGCTGCGAAAAAGTCTTTGTTGTAACCTGATATTAGCACAAGTAATACAATATCAATAATCAAAGTTAGTAGAATATGTATTAGATCAATAATTCTCCCAGTCTCCAGTGCTTTCTGCGATACATAAAAAGAAAAGAAAGAAAAGAAAAAACTAAGTCTGTTATCGATGATATTGAAACTTTAGTATTTCACAGAATGCATGTCTTAGAAGGTGTCTTGTAACTAGACTACAGGCAGTAAAGCAAAGAACTATAATATGGACTGCTCCATACTTAAGCCAGCCCATGCAATCATAAAGCACTGAATATATTGTAAGGATCTGTGGCATGTCTCAAAAAGGCTGCGAAAACACTTGAAGGAATTTGTAACGTCATTATATCATTCTAATCCAACTCTCATTAGATAAGCTTCGAAGTCTCGAACTGAATATAAGAAAATATTTCCTAAGAATTTTTGTTTTGTTCGATATATCCTTAATATTCAAAACGTATATGCACTGGCCCACTGTCCATAGCCGTAGTGCTGAGCATACTCGCAAGCTGCAGTACACAGACATCAATACTACCTATCCTTCTAACCATGGCTCGTGCAAGTGCTAAGAAGGAGGACAAAAAGCCAGATCCGGAGCCAATCAAAGAATTAAACAAATCAGTGAACAAAGCTGATGATGAAGATGATGATGAGTACGATGAGGATGAGGACGAAGATTACGATCCAACCAAGAAGGCGCCAGAGGAGGAACAGGTGAGTGACGTTTCAGACAACGAGCCCGAGCCAGACTATTCAGCAATAAATACCGGGGTAAGTCAAGTGAGGACTCGAACACAAAGGTATGAGGAAGAACTTAATGGTGGGCCAAGGAAACGGAAGCTTGATACAAGTGGTCTACTAGTGGACGAACTGAGTGTTGATGTAAACGCAGTCTTTGAGGCACTCAAAAGCGGCAAAGTCGAGGACGACTGGTCGGATCTTGTAAAAAACGGTCCAAACGAGGAGAAACCCAAGCTGACCATGGAAGATATACATGAGACCCCCATGATCACCATCGAGACTTCTTATACTTTTGCAGGCAAATTAGTCAAGGAGCTGAAACAGGTTAAAGCAGACCTGGCGGAAGCAAAGGCCTACTTGAACTCTACGAGCGGGATTACGCTCACAGGGGAGAATGACGGGCAGAAAAAGCTGTTTGTCACTGTGGTGAGGAAAGTACAGGGTACGGAGGAGCAAGTGCCGCTAATGATCAAGCTCAAAAGGCCATCTCTCATAGACAAGTTTCTTCAAGGAGACAAAAAAAGCAAACTTACAACGCTCGAAAAGTCACGTTTGGATTGGGCCAGTTACGTGGACGAGAAGAAAATCAAGGACGAGTTGGCCCTCCACAACAAGGCAGGCTATTTGGACAAGCAGGATTTCTTGGGAAGGATGGACGCGAAACGAGACGTTCAATATCAGCGGGCAAAAGAGCTCGAGAGACAGCGTCAGTGGCAACTCCAGCAAAAGAACGGGTAAGTATTGTAAAAACACTGATAAGACAAGATTCCATTCGCTGGATTTCTTGTATTTTTCAGAGTGTCGCGAACGATTGAACCAATTTATATCAGTTCATGAAGGTGAGCTCTTTTGGTGAAATTTGTGGAGAGTCACTCGCAATTTAATACGGGGAAGGCGGAAACCCTCCAGTCAAGATATTCAGAGGCGTGACGAAAACTGAAAGTATTGGCTAAACAATTCCAAGAATGGGTGTTAAAGTGGAACATTTGAAAGCATCGGATTCAGAGCACGAGTGGAAGATGCAACGACCAGTATACTCAAAAGCAGATCCTCATGCGGCCATTGCTGAATAACTTCAGCAGCAGATATATCACAGCTTCAAAGGCACAATCAACTCGATACAAATTCCAACAGCAAGATCTCCGAGATGCACAAGCTTGCACAAGCTTCTTTTTTTTTATCTCTTCAAAACTATTCCTTAGCACCTCTGGAACTGCCAGCCCTGTAGATCACCTCTAACTCGCTCAACATGCGAAAGTACAACAACAAAGATTTGGTCACGACATCAAGCTGATCACACGACTTAACTACAAGCGCCAAATACAATTTACTATTCTTTCCAATTTTTTCATTATTCTTGCCTGTCTTGTCGACCTGACCCTGGCGTCAGGAGCACTGTCCACGTGATCAGACCTCGTAGGATGCGACAGTATGAAAAAAAAACGAGGGAAGTGCCAACCAGAAGCACTTCCAACTTTCTCTTCAGGCGACTAATAATTCTTCCTCTTGTCCCAATCCTCATTCCCCCAATTCTAAGTTCTTCTCTAATTAAAGGATGTCAAACGTGCTCAAAAGAAAGAATGACGAAGTGGAGCCCCTGTCGGCGGAAAGTGACCAGCTCAACAAGAGAGTGGCGCTCGACAGCGAACAACTAGAGGAGCATGAAAAGAAAGAAGAATCGTCCCAAATGGCTCCTACTCTCAGTGACAATGCAAACACCTCTGATAAAGACACTTCTCCTTCCTCTGAAGATGTGACCAGTAAAAAGGAGGACGTACCTTCTGCCGCTGCCTGGCCCGACCTTGGACAGGTTTCCTCTGAGTCCACCACTGAAAGCGACCCTGCTGCTGCCTACAATTCGGTATCCAAGCCTGTCTACCGGGAGAAGGAGGACAGCACCACCGTGTCCCTCCGCATGTACTGCCCTGTTAAAGAGGCCGGAGTGATTGTGGGCAAGAAGGGCGAAACCATCACTCACCTCCGTGAAAAGGCCAACGTGAGAATCAATGTGAGTGAAAACTTGAAGAATGTGCCTGAACGTATTGTTTCTGTTAAGGGCTCTGCGGAGAACGTGGCTCGTGCTTTTGGTCTCATCACAAGAGTCATTTTGGAGGAACCCGAGGATGAACCCGCCTCTATTACGAGTAAACTGTACAACTTGAGACTTTTGATCCCCCATCCGTTGGTGGGTTACATTATTGGCAAGCTGGGGTCCAAATTCAGAGAAATTGAGGAGAACTCAGCTGCCAAGCTCAAGGCTGCCGAACAGCCCTTACCTTACTCTACTGACCGTGTGTTGTCTGTCAACGGTGTGGGTGATGCTATTCACATCGCAGTCTACTACATCTCTCAAGTGCTCTTGGAGCACAAAGATGTCTTGAAAAAGCAGAAAGTTGTGCTCTACAATCCGGCCAATTACCGTCACCAGATGCCTTCGGCCAATCCTCTTCAGAACATGGCCATTGCTCCTCAACAGCCGCCCCAATTGCCATTCATGGCAGGTGGTCATCCTCAAACGAACTTGTCACCTCTTCAGGGCTTGGCTGGAATTCCAGGCGTTTCTGATCCAAAGAATGCGTATCAACAGCAGGCTAAACCGTACAATTTTCAAATGATGTTCCAGCCTTCTGTGAGACCAGAATACCCTCCTCAGCCTCCTGCTCATATGGTTCAGCAGCCTCTAGGTGGTCCCAGCCTTCCTCCACAAAACTCTTTTACCGATGAACATGGAAACACTATTGTTGGTGATGTCATTACCCAGATGCCTACCCAAATAAGTCTGAACCCAGACAAGTACAACGAGGACGTCTACGTCGCCAATGCTAGCATTGGTTCCGTCATCGGAAAGGGAGGTAACAATATCAAGCAGATCAGAGAAGCCAGTGGCTGTACGTATGTGAAGATTGAGCCAGACCAAAACCAAACGCTCCTTCTAGGTGGAGGCAAAGGTCTCACAAACGTCCGGAAGTTGACCTTAACCGGCTCATATCAAGCTATTCAAACTGCAATCTTTCTCATCAACCAGAGAATAAGTGCAGACAAGGAGCGAAACGGCATCCAGTAAATCATTCTTACGAAATGAGGAACGAAACAAAGACCATCATGACTTTATATAGAATGACTTTGCTCTGATTATATCTATTAATCACCTAATCACCTTTGAGCACCATCTCGTCATAGATGAGGAACTTTCAAACTAGTCATTAGCATTGTAAACCCACTAAATAGACCTTCACCGAGGACCAATCCACTGCTTACAATCACCATTTTCACCTTCTCGTCCTTCCTTTTCCCAGCATATTTTAACCATACAAATGCAATCAACCCACCAAGAAACCTGGCCAAGGTGAAGTTAGGAGTGTTGTAAATGCCAATACCAACTGCCACACCGTTGGGTAAATACTTCAAGTACTTGTGATGTCTTGAGTGAGAAGGTAGAATATTTTTCACAGCCGAGATCAAGCCGAACACGGCACCAAAAAGAATGCAAAACTCGAATGCGTGTGGAGGAAGACCCTCACCTGTCACGAGACGGGAACAGTCTATCCAAACCACAGCCGTGGGTATTCTGAATGTTTGACTGGGAATTTCGTAAACGGAGTTGTAAACCTTGTACATGATGCTGCTAACAAACACTGAATAGACCGTGCCGATCATTTGAGCTGCAAATTGAGCTTTGGGAGAAGCTCCAAGTAAATGGCCAGTTTTGAGGTCTTGCATCAAGTCACCAGCTTGTTGAGCTCCTGCTTCAGCGATGCCACCAGCAACCAAGTTGACAAGGATTCGAGACGGGTGATTGCGTGGAATGAAAGCGGCAAATATTAGCTGGGATAACTTCCCTATTCCACTTACCGGGTTCAAATCTGTCTCTCCTAACGCACGAACACCCAATATGGAAAAAAAGAGGGCCAACACTACTGCAATGAACGTAGCATAATGCGGAATGAGATCCCCAAATACCGCTTTCATGGCCCACATACAAACGATCGAAGACAAAACAACTCCCGCTATAGTAATCTTATTACTGATCAAATGCACCTTCAGAAGGTCAGCAAACGAGCTTGTCTCGGAAAGTACTTCAATCTGGCTTTCAACTGCATCGTAGCTCACAGTGCCGCCAAGAAGTCTCTGATGCACCTCAGAAGAAGAACGAGTCACCATTGACGTGATACCTTCATGTAACGACTTGTAGGTGACCACAACGAATGACACTATGGAGTCGGCGATCATCACGCTTAAACTTAGCCAAAGAATCCAGCCTTGGCCACCAGTGACCCAGTCGTCGATAGGTCCTGGGGCCCAGCCCAAGTACTTTGACAACGGCGCCAATACACCCCATCCGAGAAGAGCACCGAATAACATGTACGAGACTGACGGAAGACCCATGATAATTCCCTGGCCTATGTATGCTGGGGAGGGCTGGAAATTCCACTGATAGACTCTCGAGAGCTTGTGGCCAAAGATCGGTAGAATCTTGAGTATGGGGATGAAGTATGCTATAAGGGTGTAGAGGGCTGACACCACGAAGGTCACAGTGAGGAACCGAATGTTAGTACGATAAGCCTCCTTCTTTTGAGCCAACTTGATCTCCCGAGACTCCGAAGGCAGAATCACCCCACCGTGTATATACTCAATGGAAGAGCCCGAGTCTGTAGCATGTTCATGTGAATCTCCACCACGCGGATGATCTTTCTTCTCATCGTACAACTCTGTACCATGCAAAACAGAGATGAGCGTAGCGGTGGCGCTTCCAGAAGGAAACGGTAGCTTCTCCTTGATGATCACTTGCTTCCTTAGCGGAATTGCAAAAAACACCCCGAATAAAGATAATCCGAGAGACCACACGATTAACTGGGAAAGCGAGAGAACTATCTTGGAGCCGGTGCCACTTTCATCCTCGGTAAGAAACTTCTCAATGGCCGGCACTATTCCCACAAGCCCATACGCCAATGGTCCCGTTCCGACAGCAACGGAAACACTTTGGATATAAACATTCTCCACGTCGGTGAACAGCTTTGACCACGGCGAAAGTTTAAAAATAGTAAACCCTAGCAATGCCGACGGAAGTGACATCATCGACACCCACCCCGTTTGTAGACCAAATTGAAAATTCGATATGAGCACCACAGTTCCGATCATCAAGCCAACAATGGTTGACTTGATTGTTGCCTGGGGAAGTTCCGCTTTTTCCTCCCATTGGAGATGTTGTTGCAAGCCAGAGACACCCTCCTGTGTCTCGAATTCGGTTTGGTCCCGAATCAGAGGCAGCAGGCTCTTGCTGTTCGGGCTCTCCATTAGCTGCTAAATAGCGGAATGAGATGAGTAATTGTGGATGCGAATGATGCCTGAGGTTGAACCGATTTTCTTTTGGAAAGAAGTACTATTTGAATCTGTCAAGGAAAAAAAAAGTGAATGTTGCTTATAGATGCTTAGTAAGACATAGGCTATTAGATTTTCAGTGCCTCTATCGCGTTATATTGCGATTGCGGAATCTATATCAATTATGAGTCGAGGGCGCGGAGCCACCTATCGGACTTACATCCCTAAAAGGGCAAAGCTTTTCTAAGAGAGAAGCCAACCACCGTGATCTCAGGACCAAAACTGTCGCAAGTACTGGATCTGTTTTGCGTGAGAAGAAATCGATCTTATTATACCACCATGTCTCTAGTCCTCTCCAAAAAGTAAGTAGTTCAAGATATCGCTCAACGTTATCACACTCACCAACTTTCCCTCATCGTCCACCACGAACAACCTATGAAGTCTCGACTTTCTGATTGTGTCCATAATCGTGCTGAGTCTGTCGTTCTGCGTGCATGTGTGAACACCTTCGAAGTCTTCAGGTCTCCTAAGTAACGCCTCTCCAACGCTCAAGTCCAAATCAGTGTACATACCTGCCTTCACCAACGCCAACACATCAACGGCTTCGTAGACGTTGACTAATTTGCCTTGTTCGTCCACAATAGGAATGGAAGAAACGGACTTGTGCGATAAGAGGTGAATCACCTCAATCACCGGCGTGCTCATGGTACAAGTACTGATATCCTTTGGCCGATTCAATCCGGAAATATCACGAATAGGCTTCAACAACATCTTCGTCTCCTTGCAGTTCAACGCCACAAACTTTAAGATTCTATATTGCGTCAAAACGGATACAACAATTTCACGGTGGGTCTTCTCGTCCTCGTCAATCAAGGGGATTCTCCTGGCCTTCGACTCCAACATTTTCACACAAGCCTCGTACAAGGATTTAAATGGGTGAATGTACACTGTTTCGATGGGTGCTACCCCGATATCCTTTTCAATGTCCCTCAACCCATCAAGGGTCAACTGGTCGACGAGCTCAAACTTTTCAGGAAACTGGAAGTAGTACTGAATAACGTTGATAAAATCACTTGAGGTCAACAAACCAGCAAAACGAGACGTTTTGTTACTCCACAAGGGAGCACTGACAATATTGTTTTGTAGCAAGATGTTCAACGACTTCTTAACCAACAACGACGTGTCCAACACGATCAAGCGGTATGATACTGGCAAGACATCGTACGATGTTTTGCTTTGCAAGAACAAGCGGATGGCCTTGATTCCGATTCTCTGGTCGTGTTCGATCTGTTCGGCAGACAAGCTTTCGATATAGTCATTTGGGGTGTAATTAGCCGATTTCGTGGAGAGTTCGGCCATATTGCGTTGTTGGAAAGAATTATCTATTGTTGATTGAGATGTTTCAACAATTATATGTGTTTGTGTTGAGGTATGGGCTAGGGTTCAGGGTGTTGGTTCCGTCGTTAGAAGTATTGAGATTGGCAAGTGGTGCTGTGTGCAGGCCACCATACTGGGAAGCACCAGGAGTGGTGTTAATATCCTTCTTTTCTCTTGATTTTTTGAGTTTTGTGAATGATTCATTGATTAGGAAACTCAAAAAGAGGCCGCATCATGTCCCCTTTTTCAATGATGGTGTTCATTCCAGCTCTGACAAGTAGTATATTGGATTTTTCGCTCCCTAAAAATGCATTGAGTTGTCAACCTATGATGCCTCGTAATTAATAGAAACTCTGGTCATATTTACTTATTTAAAGACCAAGTATATCAATCCTAAATGCTTGTGATGCGATTTCTGGTCAATACTTATTGCTTAGTCATATTCAGTTAAATGAAGAAGGCTCTTTTGAATTAAAAACTATCTATGGATGATGACACAATGTTTATGGGAATAGTTGGTTAGTAAACAAGTAGAGATGATTCAACCCCTCAAAAAAAAAAAAAAAAAAATCACTATTTATCCCCCTAACATTGTACCATTTGAGAGTGTGGGTGAGCTCGATGGCTGCGGAAAGTATTAGGGTAGACGATGAGACTCTTCACTGAATCTGTAAAGATGCTTACATAATATGTCCCATTGGTAGTAAACAGGGAAAACTTTCAGTTGCCGCAAGTTCCAAGACTCGTGTTCGTTCTCATTTCTCTGGTTCAAAGTTGGCCATTACGACAAAGTCGTAATATACGGGCTGGTCGGGCTGACGAATGAAGGAATCACTACGACTGCAATATAGTTATTGTCTTATAGATGCATACTTTGATAATCATTCGACCTTAGTAGCTCTTAATCTTCACACGCAAAGGTCTCTATTGTATAACAGGAAGCTTGTGTTTGGTCCTATTCTCATTGCGCTCTTTCTGCCTTGTTATATGTTCAAAACCTTGCAGTAATCCACGATTATTTAATCATTTTGTGCTTTATACTAGTGTGACCAAACTGTGCCCTACGTTGGGAACATCAATGCTACAAATCACATATATTGAAACGCCTACTTCATCGATAAAGATAATTAGTTTATTGCAAATCGCTTAGTAAGCCAAACTAGTAGTCCATTTTGAAACAAATCGAGTTATGGATGGCTATCTATGGTATCGTCACGATCCTGCTGCTTCTACTAGATGGCGTAGAGATTAGATGCCATTTCATCATCCACTAAAACAATCAACATATGAACGTAGTTTAATACGTATTGGCATTAATCTATTAGCGCAAAGAAGTAAATATTAATCACGAAGAAATCCTTAGGCCCATCTACCCAACAACGCCATCAAACCGGCACCAACGCACATGATGACGTAGGCGACAACCATACGCTTGAAACCGGCGTCACCCTTGAAGTCATCAGTGAACAAAAACTCGTGGGCCATCAACTCAACGAGACCGGTGTAAAGCAAAATACCGGCAGAGACAGAGTCGAAAACTCCGTTCACAATCAAAGCAGTGTGCGAGTCCTCGGAGTAAGACTTTCTCACACCTAGACCAATGGCAATGGCGATTGGAGTACACAAACCGTAGGCAATGGCCAAGAGCCATGGGGTCCATCTCTTTGTCTTTGGCCATGGGGTGGCGGCAATTCTAGTGCCCAAACCCAAACCTTCGAAAAGCTGGTGGAAAACAATCACTGGGTACAAGGTCTTGAACTCGTCGCCGGCAGTTGCGAGAGACAAACCAACGAAAACAGAGTGGAAGATGATACCGAACTCCAAGACAAAGATGGCCAACAATTTACCGTAAAAGCCCTCAATGTCCTCCTGGTCGGACTCTGGAGCAGTGGTGTCATCATCCTTGTGCTCGTAGGCGTGAGAGAAGTGCTTGGGGTATGGGTTCTCACCGACCTCGTTGGCGCTAAGTTTAGCTTCCTCGTCACTCTCAGTGGTGTTCTTGACGTAGTTGCTAGTGTCACCAAAGTGCGAGTGAGAGTGGCCGCCCTTGTTACCGTCAATCTTTTTGTCGACGTATCTGAAAGCCAACAATTCACAGAAAAAAATAATGAAAAGAGTCACAAGACAAATAGCGTAGGCGTATGGGTAGACGCCCCATGCATCGCCCAAGCACTCATTACCCAAAGCATCGGCAGCAGGCTCCAACAAGTGGATGAAGGCAGTAGCGATAATGACACCGGAACCAAAGAACTTGGCAATGAAGAAACACCAACCAGGCAACCTGATGAAGGAGTATCTGGAGGATAGGATGGGGAAGACGGCACCAAAGGAGGAAGCCACCAACACCACGAACACGGAGGAGATACGAGCGCCCAACATACCGTTGTACTCGTTCTCACCGCACTCTTCTCTCTTGACGAGAGATTGCACAACCTGACCAACAGTAGAGTCCATGGTGACTGATATGAGGGAGATGGAAGCTTTGTAAAATCAAAAAAAAAAAATGAAAAATGTTATGCCCTGGAGGATGCCACCTTTATATTACGATGCAGCAGGATAAAGAGGAGAGGAAAGTAGTGCCAATCGAACGACTGCACGAACGCCGAAAGCCAATCATTGACGCAGTGCTTTAATGAGATGCGCCCTGGATAATCTGGTACAAAAAGAATGGACGCACCTTGTACCACAACCACCACGGTACCTCTTCCATCACCAGGTAGTGTCAATGCACAATCGCATAAAGTGGAAGATAGTTGTCATACTTCCATGACCAAGAAAAGGTGTTCGAGCTAATGCAAAAAGCTGTCAAACTGCGGTTGCAGGCTGTCAAAGCTGTCAATTATTGTAAGCGAGAGCCAAGACTCATGAGAAGGTTCTTGGCAGAAATTCTCGTCAGAGGCGAGAGTTGAAATCGACCGGAACCAGGCAGGAAATTTGGCTTCAGGCGGCAATTGTCTGGCGCGGCTGCTTGCATTGTTCAGACACACTGCGTAACTGAATTAAGACGCTTTGATTGGCGCACATCTTACCCTGGTGGTAGTGTTGTAAAACCGCAATGGATGTCACTGGACGTTGTCGGACCACCGATGAAGTAGTCAGAGACAGGATGTTGGTGTAGACAAGGACAGCCTTAGCAGGCCCTGCACGACTAAGTTTTTTTTTTTGTTTCTTTTTTTTTTTGTGGAACACCTGCATCACCAAACATCTTCTTCTGCTCTTGCTGCCTTTGATGCTGTTATTCTGTTTGTGCCCTTATTCTGTTATGCTGCCTTACTCTGCCTTAACTCTGCCATCTCGCTTCCACGCAGGCAGCTCGCAATAAATGTGTCCATTGAGGAGCTTCTCATATGAATATCTGGAAAAAAGTGCAACATGCGGCTTGTTTATGACATTGGAGTTTCTGTTTTAGAATGTTTGTCAAGTACCACTCCTCGCATCCTTTGCTTCGCTAGACCCTAGTACGTCTTAGGCGCCTAAGATGGCGATTCCTCTGAAAAGTGACGAGAAAGCGTCGCTAGCGAGCCGCAGCCACGCCGATGAGCGACTAGCGAGATGGCTTGAAACTGTCGATGCAGCCTGGCTAATTCTGGTCACGAACAGTTGCGATGGCTGCACTTAGAGTTTAAGACACTCTTCATTCGGTGTGATTTTCTCCTGATACTAGATTTTTTTGAGCACGCAAAACACATCGAGCAGAGTTAGTCTGCTCAGGGGAAAGGTCAAAGATAATGAGGGCTATAGAGAGCGCTTCCCTGTGTCTCCTTCCACCCTACCACCATTCATCCTTCATCGTCAAACTTGCAATGCAGCTTAGCTCTTGACGCAGCACGCTTAACCAACTCTTCGAATTCCCTGCTTCATGTCCCTATTCTCGCTACCTTCTTTTTGCAACCATTGTGGTCGCCATCACCCATTGTTCTAATTCACTCTCTTCGAGGCAACCTCATACAATAAACCCTCTCATCCTTTGCTGAATCGCAATTCACATAAATTCAATTCGAAAGTCAAATTTATGCAAAAACAGGAACAACTCGCCAACTTCTGTATGACCTTCTCTGAGACCAATTTTTTGAAAGGCTTTGTGGCTGAACTTCGTAGGAGGCACATCTCGACAACCTCGTATATTCCCGTTAAAACATACCCTTGAGGTTGCCGGTTTGCGCTTTCCCGGGGCTCCTAAAGATACCTTCCTTATCGCTTCAAGTCTTCCCAGATTACGTTTATCCAGCTCCTACGGTAAAGTTCATTGCGTAGACGACACCGCCGGGTATCTGCCGTCCATCCAGCCAGAATATCAGTTCTATGCTTTTGCGAGTTCAAGTAACCAAAAGTTATCAATATCTCGTGGGTTACGCTCAGCCTTCCTAACCCTACTTTCGAACATTGAATTTAATATGTGATATGGGGTACTTCTGTTCGTGTGACTACACATTTTAAGGTGCGCGCACGTCCACCTGAAAGTACAAGGTGTTGGAGTCCTTTGCACCCACACTATTATCAAGTTCAACCAATTGCACTCGAAAAGCTATGTCAAGCACCGCTCCAGAATCCTCTTTGTCAAGAGATGAAAGGCTTGCACTTGCACGGAAAAAATTCGAAGAGGCCAGAAAAAAGTTACCCAAACTACCCGGCTCAGAGACAACAAGTGAACAGCTTCATAAGACAATCGAAGAGCAAGCAGCCACGATAGAAAAATTGAGAAATGAAAATAACGACCTAAAAACTGTCAATCTGGACTTGAAGGAACGGATCAAGGCTCTTGAGCAGAAATTGGGCACCCAGGCCAACACAGAACAGCCCGTGGAGGATTCCCTGAAGTTGAGCAAAATCGACGATCTCCTTGATGATGACTTGCTTGACGACGAGTACTCGCATTTCCCTCATAATGGACTTGAAACTAGTGGATTGCATGATTTGGGGGCACCCAGACCTGCCTCAAGCCGATCAGAGGTTCTTCGTACATTTTCCAACCACCTGGAAGCCGACGAAAAGGCGTTCGAGGATTTCGATAAGCAAATTGATGCAGGCCTTCTGGACATTGTTCTGTCGATTGTAGGCCGTGTAAGCACAGAACAGCCTGAGCTCGCACCCTCTGAGACACCTAGTGTGGAACCCAGCCAAGCTGAGTCTGTTAATGTCTCCGATGCCGAGAAGGCAGGTGGTGGTAAGACGGAGATTGCTGTTGATCACTCAATTGAGAAGCAGGCCTCAAAGACTGATGATGTTGGACCTGATCCAAATGACTTGACAAAGATCACCGATTCCTCAGTGGACGAGACCAAAGAGCCTAAAGAGAAGTTGGTCGAAGCTAGTGCTCTCGAAGGTAACGATGGTCATCAATTTGCTCCTAGCAAGCCTAATCTTGATGAGTTGGATCTCGGTCCCATTGATGATCTCGATGACAATGAAGAGGGTGCAGCTGCTCATGTTCCTGACAATGCACCAATGGAAGAGAACAAGAACAGCAATGAGGAAAATGAGGGACAAAACGACGTGCAAAGTAAGCTCGACAAGCTTGACTTAGGTCCAATTGATGATGAACACGTTGGTATCACTAATGAAGCATCCGAGAATCCACTTTCTAAAGAGATCGAGTCAAACATTACAGAGAACTTGGGCACTCTCGACAAGAACAACGAGACTGCTCCACATGAGGAGCCTGTGAAAGATAGAGAGGCTGAAGAAGTCAAAAACGAAGCGGACGAAAAGGATAGGCTTGAGGCTGAGCAAGTTCAAAGAATAGAGCAGGAAAGAGGCGAGCGTGAAAGAGTTGAAGCTGAAAAGTCTGAGGAAGAGAGACGCAAAGCTGAAAAAGCCGAACAGGAGAGACTTGTGGAGGAAAAGGCTGAACAGGAAAGACAAGAACAGGCTGAGCAAGAGAGACTCGAGCAAGAAAGACTTGAGCAAGAAATACTTGAGAAAGAAAAACTTGAGCAGGAGAGACTTGAGCAGGAGAGATTTGAGCAGGAGAGACTTGAGCAGGAGAGACTTGAGCAGGAGAGACTTGAGCAGGAGAGACTCGAACAGCAAAAACTTGAGCAGGAAAGACTTGAGAGAGAAAGACTCGAGATAGAAAGATTCGAGAAAGAAAAACTTGAGAAACAAAAGCTAGCGCAAGAAAGGCTAGAACAAGAAAGGCTTGAGCAAGGAAGGCTTGAGAATGAAAGACTCGAGCAGGAGAGAGTCCAGCAGGACCAAGAAAGACTTGAGAAGGAAATAGCTGAAAAAGAGACACTTGCCAGTGAGAGAGCAGAGCAGGAGGGAATCGGTAAAGAAAGACTCGAGGAAGAAAGACTTGATGGGCTTCCAAAGAATGAAGCCGACAAAGGAATAGCTGAAGGTGAAAACCTCACGTATGAGAAGGACGAGCTCGACAAAGTTGAGGAGTTGCTTGCGCGGGAGGAGACTCAAAATCTAAAACAAAAAGAAGACGGATTAGAGGAAATTGCGATTGAGGATGATCTCCTCGGTGATCAGGACTTGGATATCAAGGGTATCGGCCAAGAAGATGCCAAAGCTGAAGAGACCCAACCAGTTACGAAACTTGACGATCTCGACTTAAATGAGGACGTTGACTCAGGTGATTTTATGGATAGGGTCAAGGGACGGGAAGCTCCAGTCATCGAGAAAGATCAGACTGACTCAAATGTCGAACACAGCACCACTAAGTCATCAGAGAAGGCAAATCCTGACGAGGAAGCGTTTGCCAAGGGCCTTGAAAGCTTTCTTGGCGATGTCTCGCTCTCGCAACACAGTGATGCTCAAAAAGGAGCTGAAACCATCGATATTGATTCCCTGCTTAGTGAAAAGCCTGACATTAAGGATATTGACTTGAATGAATTTGATAAAGAATTGGAGGAGTTCACGAGGAACGCCCCAGTAAGTCAAGAAACTGGTAAAGGCGTTTCCGACGTGGCTGAATGCCCTAACGAGTTTGCTACAGAAGAACAACGAGTGCTTGCAATGTTTTCCAGCGATTCGGCTGATTTCAAGGAGCGTCTTATGATTTGGAAGGGATGGCAGGTGGATATGACCTCATGGACCTCTCAAGGATTCCCGCCCAAAGTTGCACTCTGATGACTTACAAAGAAGAAAAAAACTAAAAAATTTCTAATGCACATTTCTCCGTTTCTATTTACAGTAAAATTATTTGTCTATTTCACTCTGCACAAGGCCAACCCATGCAAATCCCTCTTAGCAGCCTCTTGAATTTCAACCACTTCGTTGTCTGGGGTCTTTAAAAATATACATTCAGCAGGTTGAAGAGGCTTGATAAATCTTACAGGGAATCCCGAAGCCAAAGCCTTCACTTCCGTCAAACTCAAATTGACCTTTCTTCCTGGTTTAGACACCAATTGGAGATCTCTGATCACAGGGCGATTATCTCTGTATTTCAAGCCGAGCCACAAACGGCGAGTGGCAATATTGTCGGGCGTAACGTCCACGGGCTTCTTATCTGGCCCAACGGTGGATCCCTTTTGTACAGAGGATATGAATCCTTCTTTATATAAGTTCATGGCGACTTGTAGGTGTAATCTTGACAAGGGCACCGACGTGAGGCCAATGTTGACATTGGTGCAGTTCTTCAAATGAGCACAAAAGTTAGCTAGACTAACCAAGGACATGGCCTATAGGTAGATGTTGAATTATGAGGTTTTTATGGATGTGTGAGATAGAAGAAACCTTCACGGTAAGTGGAAATAGTGAAAAAATGCGATACAGCGTTAGTTTGTGCAGGATTCTTTCAATTGTATGGGGAGGAACCCCAAAGCCTGGTTTCAACTAATTAGCGAAAGTTGGCTCTGTGATGGCCATTGATGAGTAAAATGGTTGATCAGGATGTCGAGGTGGCCGACCTTGCCAAAACAATGTAACAAGGCTTTGTGGGTGTGTCATCACGTGCCTCGAGCCTCTTTATCTTAACGAGCGGGAACATGGTGCGACTTCAACTTTCACCAGAGACTTGCTACCACTCTCAATGTTCAGACATTTGACTTTCAGAGCTCGGGCCCCTGCTTTTGGTCAAAATTGCCTATCATGGCGCCGGTATTCTTCCGTTCCCAAGAGAAATGTTCGTAGTCCTGATCAGGGCCCAAAGTTGAGGTACCTTTTCGTGGTTGTGCTTGCGTCTTATGGGTTGTTGCATTTGGTCACCCAAAGAATGGACAAGAAGAAAGCTCCGCAAACGTCTTTTTCTGAAAGAGAGTTCCAGGAGTACGAGAAAAGAACAGGCTTGAGAAGACGTGTCAAGTTGATTCCTCCAGAAAAGAGAGATCAATACCACTTCTATGCTGTTCCATTCACCCTGTCAAAAAGCACTCTTGTCGAGTCGTTGGATAAGCTTGGTCAACAAGGAAGGGAGATTAAGGTGATTGACACCGAAGAGCTCATGGACAAGGAAGTCGAGCAGGAGGGTAAGTACTCATTCTTGATCGAGGACATCAGATCATCAGGAAGGTCTGTTCCAAAGGGATTGCTCACAGCTTTGGTAAAGAATGAAGTTCATCTTTACATGAACACTACCAAGGGTCAATATGACACCGATATTGTGTTGGTCAATTACCCACAAACGACTGATGAGGCTATCAAATTTGAAAACGACATATCTGATATCCACGCATGCTTGGTACCAGACAACGAAGATGTGTTGCAAAATAGCCTAGACCATGAAAAGCTCAGAAATGTCAACAACGTCGTCGGTTACTTCGATATGGTGCATAAAGTGCAGAAGTTCAAGCAAGACAAATAGGTGAACGTCACCACATCCTTGTAAATAAAATTGTACAGTCACTTGTCAATAGATGCATACAATCACTTGTCGTAGAATTCCTCGGGCGTGTAAAAGGGCAACCCAATAGCTTCAGCAAACTTCTTATCCGAATCCAGAAAATCTTGGTCTCTTCCAGCGGCGTCCCCCACATAAAAGGATTCCAATTTGTCTATAGTGACCACATCACCAAAAACATCCTCAAAGTACTCACAAACAGTCTCAAACATTCCAGTTGCAGGCTTGCGCATCCTCTCATGATCTGCCTCTGAGCTTATCACCTTCTGTTTACCCTTTGGCCGCTTTGGCGCTGCTACTACCAATGGATAGGGCACTTCCTTCCCGAGAGATGTCACCACTTGATTTACTCTCTCTTTGAAGTTGAGGTACGATTTCGAAGACTTATCGTCTTCGGATGCGATAACACCTCCCTGGTTAGTGAAAATTACTAGAATGAACTTCTTCTCAATAATTTCCTGAATCACCTTGCTCTTAGTGACCTCACTGAACCAGCGCCAGTCGCCAGGACCACGAGCAAACGAGCCGCCAGTTTTGGTTTGCGTTAGCGTACCATCTAGGTCAAAGGTAGCTAGCCTCAATTTCTTAGTGTCCTGCCCCAATTGCTGTACAACGTAGTCCTTGAAAGCGTCCGTCCTGGGGAAGTTGGTGATACAGTGGGACCCATAGACCTTCCATCGTGCTGAGAACGATTGAGTGGCCAGTGGAGCTAAGTTCTCCAATTTCTTTTTTTCGATTTTCTTTTTGACCACCCTTGATCCTCCCAACATCGATGCAATGTCCTTACTCATTCTGTGCTAGTAGATCTCTAGTAGTAGGTCGCACTTCGCGATGTATGGTCTAAGTTTGCAACTCCTCTTTGATATGAGCGATAAGACCTCCAAAGACCAGTATGGTCGAAAAACGTGGAATGTGGAAGCATATGAGGCAGAAGCGAAGAGACAAAAGAGAAACGAGGCTTCTGAACTGGCAAAAGCTGCTGCGCTTAGACTCGGACAGGATCATCTACAACATCGAGCAGAGCTTCTAAGTGAGCTGATAGCACAAGTCAAGAAGAGAACTTTGATAGCAGATCCCGAAACCAATTTTGGAAGAAGGCGTTTTGGGTTCACTTGTCCTGTTTGCGATTTATCCTTTCGTGATACCCTAGCGCTTGTGGACCATATCAACTCGCCTCAGCATGCGAGAAAGGCTCGGGAGCTAGCTAAGTTATCTGGGTCTGGCGAGGGAGACGAGATTGTGAATGGAATACGACATGCTACTCCGGAAGAGGTTTCACAGACAATTGAAGCTCTTGTGGCTAAGAAGCTCCGAGATAGAGCTGCTTCGAGTGCAGTCGATTCTATACAAGAAAGGGTACGAAAACGAGCAGAATTCATGAAGAAACGGGCTACCAAAAGGAGGGAGAAGAGACTTAAAAAAAAGGAAGGGCAAAATGGACGAGAAGGGGAGGAGAACTCAGAGATGGCCAGGGCCATGGGATTTGAGCAATTTGGATCCACGAAGGTTGATTAAAATGAGGTGGTTCAGAAGAACGAAAGTAATGAGGTAATGAAATTCATTGGATATGTTACAGTACAGCTCTAATCTTTCTGTCAAGGGCTTCTATAAGTGGGAAAAGAGCTCCTGAAGTCAGGGATTACATGGAACAGTCATAAAGATGAAACTGTCACCGACAGTTTGCTACGAATATGAGAAGTGAAAGGTCCAAGGGCTTCTATCACCCAGATGTTTGGTAATTTAAGGACTCAGCTCTTAATCACTGTATTTCTGTTCGTCAGGTGTGTGAGTAGGTTGCAGTTTGTATCTCGCACCTTTCTTATTCGGAATACTACCCCAGTGATTTTTGCTTCCCCAGCAATTTTCATTGCCAATTGTAATATTAATGTGATATTGAGAGTGTCAAGAAAATGACTTTAGGGATATCACACATAAAATCGTTGTAAAATTGCAATTTTTCATTTACCTGAGAATCCGGATAAGAGAGGTGTCATCATCCTGGAGCGAGTGAGAATAGACAGCACTTAAATTGGAACTTCGTGCTATAAGCAGTATAGTAGAGTAGACCTTCGTATCCATTCTATTCAATTTTCACTCCACTTCAGCCCGAAATCTGAGGAGTTTAGCTCTTCGTTTCTAAGTACGGGCACCTTGAGGAAACCAATCTCTTACCTGCAGTACGCGCAAAGATTTTTGTATGGAACAAACGGTCCAATAAAAATTATAGAAAAGCGCTTTATATCAACGAGCTAACGTGTGGTGATCAAAGACATAAAAGGCAGAACTCATCCATACATGGTCAAATTCAACTTCAGCGTGCCCTTCGGCAGCTTGTTCAAGTACAAGCCCCAAAAATTTAACTATGCTTTGGAGCAGGAAATCAGGTCCAAGTTGGACTCGTTACCTTCAGTAACCAAGATATACAGTAACCCAGATGGATCGCCTAGAGTGCCTAGTGACAGTGAGTTTAAGACGATCGCTGATTTGCAGAATTTGTACTACCAGCGGAATTACTCTGAGTGGAATTTCATTCTCCCTAGAATCCCCAAGGAACAGTTAGAGTTGTTCAAGGACAATACACAAGACTTGAAGAACTTCCAATTTGTCACTAAAGATGCTGGTAAAATTATTGACAAGATCCCATACAAGGATGAAACTACTGGTGAGCTAAAATGGAGAGTTGTCAGAGAGACGGAAAAGGCTGAGGGGTGGGAAGTGCCTTACTTCTACATTGTGTTACCTGCCTTCATCTACCTCTTATACTCTAAGTACACGGCTCAGATGAAGAAGAGACAATCGGAGGGTCCTGAGTGGGCTGAGAAGGAGTTGAGATTGAGAGCCATGGAGGAGTACTTCCATGGCGACACAGAGAAGGCGAAGGAGTTTTTGTCGAACGAGGGCAAGTCCGAGAGGGAAGTTAGAGACAGAGACGACTTGGTTGTAGCAAGGATCTTGGCTGGTGACTACGACAAGTTGTCTGAGTTGAAGAAGAAATTGCCCAAGGATTTGATTCCAAAGGTGGAGAAGGATGAGAAGGTGACAATCTAAGGAGCCCCTTTGCAGCTTCAAAAGAATCAGGCTTGCTCATGGAAAGAAAAAAAGCTCCACCAATTACCACAGACGTGAAATACGACATCTCTAGCCGGGTTTCACTTAATTGTACATCTACACCTCATCATCACGTCCTTTTACATTACAAATGCATACAGTAAAAAGATCATTAGACCTTAGCTTATCCGTAGCCTACTCTTTTACCTCGCCAGATTCTTCAATGACAATGGCGGATCTGGTCTGGCCGCTTCCGGAGCCTTCGGCCTCAATAGCCTTGACAACGTCCATTCCCTCAATTACTTCACCAAAAACAACGTGGGCACCGTCCAACCAAGGGCACGGAACAGTAGTAATGAAGAACTGAGACCCATTGGTGTTAGGACCAGCGTTGGCCATTGACAACAAGCCTGGCTTCGTGTGCTTCTTCTCAAAGTTCTCATCGGGGAACTTGGCGCCGTAGATGGACTTACCACCGTAGCCTTTGCCGGTTTCAAAGTCTCCACCCTGTAACATAAAGTTTGGAATCACTCTGTGGAAAATCGATCCGGCGTAACCAAATCCTTTTTCACCAGTGCACAAGGCTCTGAAGTTCTCAGCGGTCTTGGGCACAACTTCATCGTACAACTCGAATTTGATTGGGTTTTGTTTGACGCCGCCAATGGAGGGTGTGATGAAAACCTTGGTGCCCCAGGCTCTGGCGGAATTGGAGAAGTTTCTGATGGATGATCTGAACATGCTCTAAAAATTGAAGTAGTTATTAAGTAGGAGAAATTTCAAATTGGCTGCGAACTATACAGGGAGCAGGAAGAATGGGAGATTCAGGCAGGGCATGAATATAATAAGATTTTAGCACAAGAATAGGCTGTGTGGTACAAACAAACTTATAAAACCTCCGTGATACATATCTTGAATTCAGAAGCTCAACAAGTCGATTTCGCCGCTGTTGCCGTTGTTGGCGTTGGCGTTGGCGTTGGCGTTGGCGTTGGCGGGTTTGGAAGCTTGTGTAGAGGACGAGCCAGAAAAGTCATTGAGCCCGCTTGAATTAGGCTGGGCAGATACTGACTTTGGCGTAGATACAGAGGAAGATGGTTTCTGGGATGTTTTCGTCTTTGCAGTGGTGAAAAGCGACGAAAAAGCGTCATTCGAGGCAGCAGGCTTGGCTGGGCCAGTCAGAACGCTACCACCAAATGAACTGGTGCTAGCAGGAGTAAAGGCTGGCTGCTGTTGCAGCTGGGTATACGTCTGCGAGGGTAGCCTCAGGGCGGCTGATGGCTGGGAAATGTAGAGACTGGCCAAGTTGCTGGAAAGGTTGGAGGCACCGCCAGTATTGTTCAGAGATGGAGCCGCCTGAAAGTCGTCAAAGTCGTCGTCATCATCATCTGCGGCAGCATTAGTAGCACCTGCAGAGGAAGTACCCTGGGTTTGGGGTGGGTCATCGAGCAAGTCGCCCAAAAGATCTGGCTCTGGCGCAGGCGCTGCGGGTTTCAGAGATCTAGACGAAGTGGCGTTGACCTTAGAGGAGCCCGTGGTGCTCTTGGAGTGGCCTGGAGTGGCAGATGAAGAAGCACCGGCAGAAGCATCCACATCGTACTCCTCATAGTTGTCGTTGCCTGAGTGGCCGTTTCTATATTCGTCCGCAGGATCATCGTACCTTGCACCAAACACACCGCCATCTCCGTACACTCTGTTAGTGAAGTCGTCGTCATCTGCACCAAAACCTGGAGTGATTGACGATGCACCACCAAATGCAGCCGAGGAAACGCCACCAAATTTCTTCTGGTTTGCTCTGGCCTTCTTTCTTTCAGCACGAATCAACGCATCGTCGTTCAAAAAAGCCACAAGATTCTTCGATCTGTTTCTCACATTGATACCTTGATCTCTGCCCTTCGAATCGATGTAATGGAACGATTTCAACATTTGGATCAACGACAAGTTGGCCCTTACATCGTCAACAATCCTCTCGGACCCGTTCTTGATCAAGTAGTCCAACAACTGCAACGCCTTATATATCTGTCTCCACTCGTTGGCTGCTTTTTCCGTGAACCTCCTGAAGATGAAACTGAGGATCTCCTCTCGTTCTCGGTAATTGTAGGTGCCTGCGGCGATTTGTGCCATCAACGTGGTCGAAGCACCCCAGGGCTCGTTGTTAGTAGCCTCACGCACCTTTGCTTCCATTTCTGATAAGTTCATGGCAACTGCGGTTAGTAAAAGTCTTTGGAGGTATGCTTTATTTTCTCAATGTTCAGGTTGTGGTTGCTACGTACCATTTTGTGCTTTACGAACGTACGCCTTAGCGTCGTAAAGCGAGAAGTTCTTTGCAGCGTCCTTGAGATAGTCCATGACCCGGAAATTTGATTTCCTATAGTGTGTGTATCAAAGACACGTCGGTTGGGTGGGTGTTTCGGGTATGCTAGGAGCCGATATTTGTTCACTTTCTCAATTTCTACGCCTGTGAAGTCCCCTAGTATTGAGCTCTTGCCCAGTGTGCAGGCCACGAGCCATGGTTGCAAAATACATACACAAATTTCTATATACATGGTTGGAGATTATCACTTCGCCTTCTTGTACTTTGCCCGGATGGATGCCGTGAGCTCCTTGAGCTCGTTCACTTTCTTTGGAAGAGAGCTCTTTGAAACACTGGAGCGCGGCGATCCAAATGGGGTGCTCTCCTCAAGCACACTCACATTGTTCCCATATGGGCCGAGAACGGAAAAGTCTTTAGGCCGGTGCGTTGTGTCGTGGTTTAAAATTGAGTGGTTGAGGTTGAGTAAAGTGTAAGATCTGTTTCCCATGACTGAAGTGTCAAGCCCTCTAGTACTGTTTGCAGCAGTGCGGAAGGAAGCATTGCTCATATCAATCGAGTTGTTGATGTGCTTGTTGAGATAATTCAAACGTTTTGTCTCCTCCATTCTCTTGAGAGCTTCTTGTTCTTTTATCCGGAGCGCCATCTCGGCTTCCTCTGTGCTGCGTGCTTTCATAGACTGCTCCTCGTTTACTTTCTTCTTCTGTATCTCCAACTCTAGTTGCGCTCTTTTCTTTACTCCGCGGTCGGTGAGTTTACCTCTAAATCTCTCACACATTCTTTGCAAACCTTTTTGGAGTGTTTCAGACACATTCTCTTCAGCAGAAGACATGTCACACATTATCAAATCTTGTACAACGTTGTAGGTAAGGTCTTTCAAGCGCATTACGTTCTTGACCTCGCCAGGGCTGATACCGCTGTTCTGAACATCCCAGAGAACCAATAGGATCTGAACTTTATAAAGACAATAGCGGTTGCACAACTGTACTATTTTGTGGAGAATTTTTCCGTCCCTTTCGAGCTTGGCCCGCAAGCTTCCAAAGGTTTCAACCTGATTGTTATCTAATAATCCACACTCGAACACCACAAACGCACTCAGTCTAAACAGACTCTCTTGTAGACTATTCCCGCTGGGCAAACTCTCAAAGTCTATCAGAAGCGTCGAACTCTTTGCTGTATTCTTGTATAATTGTCCGTTGTTGGTAACTTGCAAGCCGAATTTTGTATTAAGCCATTTCGAATTTGGCGAACTCCAGTCTTCAACAATGAGCAAGCACTTCAAATCTGTCTTCTCTGGGACTCTGACTCGGGATGCGCATGCTTCAACGAAAGTATCGAGATCAAGAGGTTTCCAGAGTTCTCTGATGGCCTGCTGCTTCTCATTCATTTGAAGGAAGCTATCGTTCATTGGGGAATGATTCATGCGTTTTCTCATCAGCCCATCAGTGGTAAAGCTCGTTGACAGAGAGACTCTTTTAAGCGACGGCTTCTTGAACGCAATGGACTGGAGCTCTTGCAACTTTTGTTTCCTTTCATCATTCTTTATTCTTCTTCTCTCGTAATTGCATCTCAACATACTTAAGGTCTTCTTGACTATTCTCTTCTTCAGTAGATTATCTGCCAACGCTTCGAGGGCAGAGTTATATGTAATTTCATCCACGAAAGCCTTGAAAAGCTGATCTGCCAAACCATTTATCAACGTTTGCCTTTCAGTGGCTCTATTTGCGTACTTTATTATTCTTGGTAGCATTTTTTGAAGAGACTCGTCGATGACTTGACCAATGAGATCGTCGAGTACTGTTTTGACAGCTTCGGGGAAACTCTTGGCGTCAATGAGTTTCTTGCGGGGGGGAGGTATTGATGGCTTTGGGGGGGTTGTTTGAAACTCTGGCATGGGTTCCTTTGGTTTGAATAATGGAATCGATGTGGATGATGGTAGTTGTAATGATGCGCTTTTCTCACTGTGGAAATGATTCTTGTCAGGTAGTTCCTTCAGCCCATCAATGAGAGATGGTTTTTCGTCCTTTAGCTCAATGACCTGTGGCGTATACACTGAGTCTGTGTTTGGCTGTGACTGAGAGTCAAACGGAATACTTACTGCGTTACCAAACGAAACCTCCTTGGGTGTACTTCTCGAACCAGTCTCTGAAACATCGTGTTTCGATAAAACACTCTTCTGCGCTTCCTTTTCTTTGACAGGTTCACTGGCTTTACCAAATGAGAACGATGGAGTCTTCTGTGCTTTCGCGTCTTGTGAGATTGTCATTGATGTTTGTAATCCACCGTTTTGCGCCTTTAAAAAATCCTCTAGATTCAACGAACCGACATTCAGGGTAGTCTGTGCCTGGCCAAACGAGCCAAAACCACCAAAGGAAGCTGCACTCGATGGTGGTGGTTGACTTTGACCAAACTGGAAGGTGGGAGTTTTGAGTGTACCTTGATCAATTGTGGGACTGGAAGTAGTATTATTGGACGAGAAGGAAGCTAAAGTTTTGCTGTTATCTTGTGCTATATTGGATCCAATAAATGAAGTAATTGAGTCCGCTTTGTCAGAGGCCAGGGCTGCCTTTATAGGTTTTCGTATGACCAGGTTGATTACTGGCTGGGCATCTCTCTTGAGCTGCAAATCGGCGTTTGAATGCCCTGAATTGACAAAGTCGCGTGATGTATAGCCTCTGGCTTTCTCGTCAATTTGCAGCGAATACGCCTGAGACAACTTTGGCTTCTCGCTGTACGTATTCAACTTATACTTCTTCTCTAATTTCTCCTTGTTGAAGAGATCAATGAGGAGAGTGCCATCTTCTTCAAAAGTATCGACTTCATAGTATTGAACGAATGCAGCCAACTTTTCGATTGAGTCAAATCCAAGCATTCTCTGTAATGATTCGGCCAAGAAGGCACGTCCTTTAGTATGGTAAGCCCTTGTCATAGTCTTCAATGCATAAAAACGGTACTCATTGAAATGTGTCTCCAATAAACAGGCTAGTAAGTAGGGCGTTTCTGGACTATAGACAAGCCTGAAGAATTCCACAAAAAGATTAAGCGCTCCAACAGAATTAACTGTTCCTCTTTCGACAACATTATTCTGCGTCATGAGAGTCCTAAAGCGAAGCGCTAGCTTCACTTCCTTCGACTGTAATACATCGTCAGGAAGTGTCTGAATCTCTCTTTCGAGCTCAGGATCTCTGAAATGACTTATGAGGTGGTAAGCTCGAAATTCAGCTTCGTTCGGACAGCGCCCGCCGTTGTTTCTTACATCCTGGTAAATTTCCGTTAGTGTCTGTAGCGCTTTGTTGAGCTGCTCGAGCTCTTGTTGTTGAGAATATTCCACATCGCTACCAGCCATGATATGGAGGGATACCAAGTGGATTCGGACGATTCTCTCATTGCAATCAATGGCTTCAGGGCCAAAAAAATTTTGATAAATGAAATCCTGACGAATGGATCTAGTTCGATCCCAAATGAATGAGTGGGCATCAGGAAGATGCTGTAGTATGTTATCAGTGATGTAGTCTAGGGTCTTCACTAAGACATGTGGCGGCCTCACATCTGAGGGCATCAGAGGAGGTTGCCCAGCAGCTGGACGGGAAAATGCCTTGACGGCCCTTTCTCTGGAAATTTTGTTGGTTACCGGGTCCTTTTCGAGGCTCTTCACGTTGTTCTCAAGGGCCCTTCGAACTCGTTCGAACACAGGACACATATCTAGACAGGTTCCCTGAAATGTAATCGCTTCATTTAGGTCCTTGGTGGTGTTTTCTGCGTCAACGAGACCTAACTCCTCCATTTTCTTTCTTTCCACTTCTCTCATTTTTTGGAATTCCTCATATATGCCTTGGTAGTCCCCTCCCACGTTGGCCTGCTCCATCTGAAGCATTTTCTCTTGATTTTGTCTGTCCCAGTCGTCTTGTTTAAACGGAGGGGTAATTAGTACTCGAGGCTGTGAAAGCATGAATCTAGGAGTTGGTCTCTTGGGTACTTGCCTGGGTTGAGCCAGGAAACCAAGGCTCACAGGATCATCGAAAACTCCACCTAGCAGAGATGTGTCTCCGTAATGAACTGTATCACTTTTTTGGCAGCCATCGGCATATATTCCTGAATTGCCTTTACGATTCTCGGAGCGTTGGCGTCTCGGTAGAAGGCTCCCATTCTTGGAGTTGTTACTGCCAGTACGACTCAGGCTCTGACTTTGACCTTGTTTCGTCGCCTGACCATCTTTAGACCTTCTATAAACATTATTCTTGTTCTGGGCTCCTTTGGACTTTGGCCGCGTGTACACATTGGGATTCCCTGGCTGTTTTGTTCCTCTTCTTGTGTTGCCAGACTGCTGGTTGTTGCTAGGCCCGTTTGCAGGAGTTCGCCGCCCCCGCTTGAGATCGAGTGACGCCAGGCTCTGCTGTGACCCCGATGGTCTAGATGCAGCCTGAGTCCCGCCTTGTGGAGCGGACATGGAGGTGAATTGGTAGAGAAGCCAGCGAAGTGACTAAGTATGTGAGTTGAGGTCTGCGCTATGATAGTACTAAGTGGGTATGGGGTCACGTGACGGGACCTTGCCAACTATTGAGTTTACCTTTACAAACAAGTCATTTTTCACTTTAAAATATAATATACTCCAAAACCTTTGATGAGATCCTCAGAAAGTAGCTCATCTTTTATCGTGAACAACTTCATCTTTTGTGTGGCCACCTCCTCTACAAACTTGGCAGTAATAGCCTCGTCTCGCAACTGCACAACTACCAAGGCTCCAGTATGGGGACCCATCATGGTCGACAACACTTGCACGAAAAATGGCACGAGATACTCATTGTAGACGGTGTCTGTGGCAATGATGAAATCAGGAAAGTCTTGGCCCATTAAGTCTCTACACCTGTCAATCCCATGATGTGGAGCTTCCCAGTCGCACTCCACGATATCTACCTTAGACCAGTCACTGGTGTCCTCAATTTGCAGCCATTCAATTGTGGAGCTAGAGAACTTCGACAGGGCCACGTTGTCAACAAAGTTCTTCTTCATGAGCTTAAGTATGTGTTTTTGGTCAGTGGCCACGTAATGCCTGCTCCTGGGCCCTAGTAAGGTTGCCAACACCGCGCTCACGCCTGTTCCTAGCTCTAGCACATTCAACTTTGGCTCACCTTTGAAGTATTTGTAAAATGGACACCGCTGGTCCCCCAAGATCCAGTCGGCTAAAAAGCTTACTGACTGCCAACACACAAAACCTGTACTCAGGGCTTCCTGGCCAGAAAGTGACGATCGTGACTGGGTGATGGTTAGCTCATCTCCACTGGTGGGAAGAGAGAGATGTAGTTTGTCGGTGGACTTGTCAACGTAGCCTAGGTGCTGGTATTCTCTCGGCTTGTGGTCTACGTGAATGTCGTATACATGTTCGTATATCTCTTCAAGATTGACCTCAGAGATGCTCAGAGAGATGTCCATAGAATAGGGAGCAGGTCGTTGAAGATGAAATGCGATTATGTAGAGGCCACCATATTGGGGCGTCCGTCGCTGAGGAAAAATACTCTATGTTGAAAACTCCAAGAATTCTGACTTTTTCGTGTATAGTGTCGAGGTTGAAGGGTATTACCGTCTTTGTTCTTATGTACACTAGGCCTAGATAATGCTCTTCGCCTTCAAGATCTCGGCAATCAAGATCCCGGCGCCGGCTGCGCCAATGATGGTGTTGTGGGACAAGACAACCATCTTGAAGTCCAACACGGGGTCTTCTCTAACTCTGCCCACAGAAACACCGTAACCAGAGTCCCTGTCCCTGTCCAATCTTGGCTGAGGTCTATCCTGCTCCTCCAAAACGTGGATGGTCTGTTTGGGCGCAGATGGGCATCCCAACTTCGAGGCGTCACAAACGTACTCCTTCATAGTCTGCTTGACCTCTTCCACAGAAGGTGGTGGTCTGTTGGCAAATCTGAAGGAAATGCATTCGGTGTGACCATCGCTGACGGCCACACGGTTGCACTGAGCGCTAACTCTCATCTTGTCCTCGTCGACAAGCTCAAAACCAGTGCCATCAGCATTTGGCTTACCCAAGATCTTCCTTGTTTCCCATTCCATCTTTTCTTCTTCGCCTCCAATGTAAGGTACAATGTTGTCCAACACGTCTATACCAGAAACACCAGGGGAAAACCCTGCACCAGAAATAGCCTGCAATGTCGTGGTGGTCAAGGCGTCGATGGGGCCAAACTTATCGACCAAAGGTTTCAATGGAGCCACCAAGCCTGCGGTAGAGCAGTTGGAAATACACACAATGAAACCCGGTTTCTCCTTGCCTGCCTTTCTGGCGTCGGCCGTCTTCTTCTCTATAACACTCAAGTGATCTGGGTTGACGATTGGCACAACCAAAGGCACCCCCGGGTCTCTTCTGTAGTTCTTAGCGTTGGAAATCACCGCCTTGCCAGCCTCGCAAAATGCCTTCTCGATCTCACCGGCAAAGTCGGCGTCTAGCCCTGAAAAGACGACATCACATTCAGCAAATCTTCCTTCAGGCTTGCACTCCTCGACAATCATGTTTCTGGCCACTTCAGGCAACAATGCTGTCTGTTTCCAGGTAACTGCGTCATTGTACGGCTTACCAGCAGAACGGGCGGAAGCGCCCAAGGCGTGGATTTCGAACTCTGGATGTTCAGCCAATAACAAGATGAAACGCTGGCCTACGGACCCGGTGGCACCTAAAACGCCTGCTTTGACCATGGTAAATTATGGGTGTAGAAGGATTAAAGGTAGTATGTGGTGGGTGAAATTTTCCGCATACCAGAAGTATATGTAGTCACATTGAGTCATGGAACCCGGTAACGGCGAAAAAAGGACATAGACGATGAAGGCGATAGAAATCTGACTTTTGACATTGTTGAAGAGAAGGGAAGAACTCAGAAAGAATGGAATGTTCTGGTGCATTCACCTTAGCAAATTTTTGTGATATATTTGTGCTATGATACGATTTCATTCGCAGCCATAACGTATTACAAAGGAGATCAAATACCCTTGCGAGTGTCGAACACTTTTCAAAACACAAAAATTTCCACAAAGACTAAGTCACCTTGATGAAATTCGAGAAGTGACGAAGACGAGTATATAACGAAAGGTGCTATGTGATGAGATTCTTGCCGTTAGCAGCAGTACAAAATTGGCTGCGAAACTATGTATGATGGATGAGTACAAGCGTCAATTTGCCATGATTGACGCTTCTAGCATAATACAGGAGTTATTCAAAGGCATCTCAGGTACCTTGTTTTCTTTTTTACTCATTTTCAACTGGTGTTACAAAACCACCTTCGTACCTTGGCTCAAGGACGATTCAAAGCCAATGTGCCTCATTGACTACTTGCAACACTCGTCTGGAAGTTGAAAAGGATATTTATAAGATAAAAGGCAACCAAATTCTTCTGGTGTCAGTTCTAGAGGGTTTAGACTTACGAATTTAATCATATTCTTCTTTTTTTCCCTTCCTTCGCTTCACTATTTAGCTCCACCTTCTCTGGCTTTCCTACACAGAAATGTACGCGTTTAAAACTCATGGCAAATCTGTCTTCAACACTCTACCAACTAAACCATGGCCAACACGGATTTCGAGAAGATCTACCTTAATCAGTCGAGGTTGACGGGCCGCATGCGTATTGCTGACTCCGGTTTGGGATGGAAAGCGGCGCAGAGCTCGACAGATGCAAGCAACAATAAACCGTTTCTTTTACCTTCTGAAGAGATCCTCGCTGCCCACTGGTCTCGTGGCTCTCGTGGCTACGAGTTGAGAGTGCAGACGAGGAATCAAGGAGTGGTGCTGCTTGATGGGTTTGACCAGGAAGATTTTACGAAGATGAAGCAGGAACTACAGAGAAATTTTCACGTTGCCTTGGAGCACAAGGAGCATTCGTTGAGAGGATGGAACTGGGGCCAGACGGATTTGGCAAGAAATGAGTTGGTTTTCCAAGTGAACAACAAGCCCAGCTTTGAACTTCCCTACTCAGACATCTCCAATTCAAACTTGACGGGTAAGAACGAAGTGGCTGTAGAATTCAATTTGGGCAACGACAATAAGGCTGGTGACGAGTTGGTGGAGATGAGATTCTACATTCCTGGCGTGGTTGAGAACGAAACAACAAAAACGGTGGAAGACGAGAATGGTGAGAAGAAACAAGAAGAGGAGACCGAAGAAGTCAGTGCAGCCTCTGTCTTCTACGACCAGCTCAAGGACAAGGCAGACATTGGCCAGGTTGCCGGTGAAGCTATTGTATCTTTCAGCGACGTGTTGTTCTTGACACCAAGAGGCCGTTACGATATTGACATGTACGCGACTTCCTTGAGATTGCGTGGTAAGACCTACGACTACAAAATTCAGTACAAGCAGATTGAAAGAATCTTTTCATTGCCAAAGCCAGATGACGTGCACCACTTAATCGTGTTGCAGATTGATCCTCCTTTGAGGCAAGGTCAAACTAAGTATCCCTTCTTGGTGTTGCAATTCTCTAGAGAAGAAGAGACTGAGCTCGAGTTAAACTTGGCTGACGACGAATACGAAGCCAAGTACAAGGAAAGATTGAAGAAGAAATACGACACGCAAACATACTTGGTGATGGCCCACTGTTTGAAAGGGTTGATGGAGCGTCGCTTGATCGTGCCAGGTTCGTTCCGGTCTCGTTTCATGCAAGCAGGTGTGGCGTGTTCGTTGAAGGCGTCCGAAGGATACTTATACCCGTTGGACAGATGTTTCTTGTTTGTCACCAAGCCCACAGTGTACATACCTTACTCTGAGGTGAGCAATGTGACCATGTCCAGAACCGGAGGCGGTGTTTCAGCGTCACGTACGTTTGACCTTGAAGTGAACTTGCGTGGATCGAACCAGTCTCATGTATTTGCCAACATCGACAAGGAAGAACAAGAAGCAGTTGAGAGATTCTGTCTGGAGAAAGGGTTGAGAGTGAAGAACGAGGAGAAGATGGCCAAGGCCATGAACGAGGAGGATGACGACGATGACGATGCCGATGTGGACATGGGCAGCGCCGGAGACGACGAGAGCGACGAAGATGGTGATTTTGGGTCCGGCTCCGAATCCGACGTTGCGGAGGAGTTTGACCTGAATGCGTCCGCGTCCGATTCAGACCAACTGATGGACGAGGCCGAGGACGACGACAGGCCACCTAAGAAGAAGACGAAAAACTAATTGTACCATAGAATAAGACGAACAAGCCTTGAAAAAAAAAAAATCTGTAACCTGAAGTACTATTGTGGTAATTTTGCAACCAGACAAGGATCGAAGGGACGCGACGCGCTTTACAAAGTTCCCGATCCTGGCAAAGACATTTGGACCTTGCGCGGAGACAGATCAACTAGGGGGTGGGTAGCCACCCCATCACTTCCCCAGTTGCTCCAAAGCCTCGTTTACCCAACCGGAAATAGCACAAAAAATCTAATTTCAATTGATCAAATTTAGAGTCGTAGCGAAACTCAACTGAGCACATCTCACGCACCTAAAATCTTATTTGGTCACCTCCTTATTTTCCTTCTTAGTATTGTCTTTGTCTCACATTCGCACCTAGGGCGCTCCAGGGGAGTGTGAGACTTGACACAATTTGCCCAAGATGGTAATGTAAGTGAGCACATACCGCAGCGAACTACAAGTGCAGGGCGCAACTTTTTCGCAGCCAGCACCCACCAGCCATATAACCAGCCAGCCCCCAGCACTTTATTCTGGCGCCGTATAATTTTTTCGAGATTCGCTCCTCTAGCTTTGTTTTGGACTGAGTCCAACCTCTTTTTATGACAACTCTTGACGACTACGAGCACTATCTCATGTTTCTAGAAACGGTGCCCGAGGATATGTCTGTGCCTGAGCGCTCTGCTGCAAGACCCAGGGGGATGGTGATAGACAAGCTCTACAACACAAACGACAAAAAAAACGCTGACAATCTGCAAACCTTCAATGAGGTCGATGAGTGTCCCGATGTTTCTGAGACGCTGCTGGTGGAGTTCACCTTCAATGTGAGGGACGATTCAAGCGACGAGCATGAGGTCGGGTCCCCGAAGGAGTCCATTTTCTCCGAGTGCCAGTCGCCCAAGGTACCTGCCCTACATTTGAACGAGGATGAGGATCGTGATGATCTTGACTTGTTTTTGGGTGAGCTTGACGACGTGGAGATCCAGGAGATCACCAACGTCTTGACGTTTGCCAAGGGCCAGGGCCAGGTCAGAATCAACTAGGTTGACTAGGTCGATTTCGTCAGTTAGGCCAGTTGGGTCAGCTTGGTCAGTTAGGTTAATGGGATCAACTAGAATCTTTGGCTGGCGTTGCTCAGATGGCTTTCATAATTCTGTCATTCTCAAATTATCATATTCACAACACCACATCTATGGTCTGCGAGTCGAGCTCTTTGAGCTAGGCTGATACGTTACACATCCAGGCCACGAGGAGCTTCACACGATTCTTTTGTCTGCTTCTTTTATCACGACTCACGGTACTTTTACTTTCTTCCGTTTTATACGTCCTTTATTATTCATACCCAGCGCCCCGACTTTCGAGCGCATTTTCGTCTGCCCATTTCTCCATATAGGCTAGACTATGCTAATGAACATGACCAATGCTCAAGTGTAGAAAATGTATTAAAAAAAATAACTCCAAACAGCTTTGCAGATATTGTTTTTTGGTCTGAGAATACTTTCAATAGTTTGTCTTTTCTTTTTCGGCGTTGTCTTAAATGTTGGCCAGGATCCCCCACGCTTCCGACTTGGAATTTCCGCGGACGAAGTGTTCCCAAATCCGAAAGTTGCAAATGGACCTTCAATATTTCTTCTTTGCAGATACTAAGAACTTTTTACCATATAGAGGAGAATTATCCCTAAACTGGATGATCTACAAAGAGATTTTTTGAAAACCTTTTCACTACCTGTCAACAACTGTTTTTTCTTCGTGACATACGGCGCTCTGATGCTCTGCACTGCACTCAGATGAGGCTCCATGCATAGATATTTAGAGAAGTAACCACTTTTCTTTTCCCTATAGACGTTATAGATTAACATAAGCAAGGGTAGATTTAACCCTTGATTACTCAACTATAAATAAGGCAAGGCCTTCTCCCGTCCTACTCCAGCATATGTGTACATCATGGGAGCCCCACTTGGCATGATCATCTACGCTTCAGTGAAGCCCATCTTCAAGATATATTTCATTATAGGCATAGGTTTTTACTTGGCCCGAAGAAATATCCTTACAGTGACAACTTGCCGAGACATTTCAGATGCCATCGTCACGGCGATCATGCCGTGCTTGATTTTCAACAATGTCGTGACTAACCTCAAGAGCTCAGACATCAAGAACATTGGCATTATCTTCTTTGAAGGCACTATCTTGTTTGCAGTGGGCGCTTTGTGTTCGCTTGTGACGTACTACGTGTGCAGATCCCCCAAACGCTGGTTTGGCGGGTTGATCTCGGTGGGTTTGTTTCCCAACATTTCGGATCTACCCATTGCATATTTGCAAACGCTCTCAAAAACAGGATCCCTTTTCTCTGCTGAGGAAGGCGACAAGGGTGTGGCTTATGTTTGTATCTTCTTGGCGTCGCAGGTTTTCTACCAGTTTTCGCTAGGCTTGTTTCGACTCGTCAGGTACGATTTCAGAGATGAGCTCGACAGAAAACCGCTTGACGAAGAAGAAGAGATAGATACCACACAATTGCATTCGACGTCGTCAAATTCACCTCATACAACAAAAGAACACCACCATGAAAGCCTGGCATCTGACGAAGAGTCCGCAAGCTCCGAGGAGCACCAAGGAGAACCGCAAACTCTTTCTGGAGAGCTGCTGGAAAGCCGCCAACATGGCGAGTTCCTCATGCAGCGTGATCAGGAGAATCGTTCGGTGAGCCACTCAATGAATTCAAACGATTTGGACTCAATAGACTCCTCAATGAGACAGCGGCGTGGTACCAACACCTCAAACGCTACAATGTACTACTCTTTGCATCAATCTACGTCGAGATCGGCAGATTTGAGAAGAGCAAAATCTCAAGATGTCGAGGATGTGATTCACGAGTACTCTGAGTTTGAGAGACTCAAGACTAACGAGGCCAGAAGCACCCATTCAGGTGTCAGCGAAATAGGCATTGAGATAGAACCTCTTGGGAGAAAAGAGCAACTGGAAAAGGAAGAAGACATAACTAAGTCACCTTCTCGAACAATGAGATACTGGAAAATGTTTCTCAACACCATTGTGAATTTCAAGGCTCCAAACTCGGTGTCCTTGATCGTGTCGCTTATCATTGCCATGTCACCACCTCTCAAAGCCCTCTTTGTGAAGAGTAACTTTTACATGCCCAGCGCACCTGACGAGATGCCTCCATTGTCTTTCCTCATGGACCTTGCAAGTTACGTGGGTGCGGCATCAGTCCCGCTCGGTTTGTTGCTTTTGGGAGCCACCATTGCTCGGTTGAAAGTGAACCTGATCATCCCAGGCTTCTGGAAAACCATCTTGGCTGTCACTGCCAGCCGATTGATCATCATGCCCATTTTTGGCGTGGGCTTCACTACAGGACTATACAAAGCAGGGTGGTTTGGCGATGATAAGCTTGTGCGCTTTGTGAGCGTACTAGAGTTTGGCTTGCCCAACGCTACTGCTTTGGTGTATTTTACAGCATTCTACACTGATCCCAACTCTCCCGAGCACCTCCAGATGGACTGCTTGGCCATGGTGCTTTTGGCACAATACTCAATTCTTTTCATCACTTTACCCTTCCTCATCACATTCACAATGAAGGTTTCCCTCGGTTTTTAGCTCCTGCCACTCACACAGCCCAAGACCCCATTGAAACACTCACTGCGCTTATTCTGTTCCCCTGCGAAATTGCACACTTCCTTGCATCTCTCCTGCAGAATTGACTTTGCTCACTATCGATCACTTGCTACTTTGTTTCACAACCTCTTTAACGGACCCAGGAGCCATTAGTGAACTTGCAACTGCGTAAAGTAATCAAAAATGGCATTATACTACAACTTAGTGTTTGGCTTGCTCGTAATTGAGATGGTCTTCTTCACCATTTTATCCTTGCCATTCCCTAGGAAAGTGAGAAGAACAGTGTTGGCTACCGTGTCCAAGCCCTTTACTTCCGAGCATGTTCAGATCATCACCAAATGTGTTTTCGGATTTGTTGCTGTTTTGTTTATTGACTCTGTCAACAGAGTGTACTCTGTTACTGCTGACCTTAACAACGCCGGTGGCGAACGTGCTGGTCTCGTGGACAGATCTGAAATCCAGGCAAGAAAGTTCTACGCACAGAGAAACATGTACCTTTGTGGCTTTGCATTATTCTTGACCCTTCTTACCACAAGAGCTTACTCTTTAGTTGCTGAGTTGGTTTTCACCAAGGACAAGTTGGATGATTACAACAAGCAGCATGGTGACACCGCTCCAAGCAGCGGCAACAGCGATGAGATCGCCCAATTGAAGAAAGAGTTGGCTGCCAAAGACGACGAGTTGTCAGTCTTGAAGGAAAAGGCGGAGGGTTTGTCTAAGGACTATGAAAGCGCTTCTCAGGTGAAGCCCACCGGCAATGTCCCTTCTAGTGCTGACGTCGAAGCTGTCACTGACGACATTACCAGTGCTTCAGCTACAGGTTTCGAAAGGGAGTAAAATGTATATTTAATAAGAGTTACTCTTGTGTTTAGGTACGAACTGGAAATTAGGTGATGCTTTTCCGAGAAACATCTCTGTGATTTTAATCCAGTCCCTGTAGTCTGTAGATCCAAGAAGCGTTTCCAACTCGTTTCTGCCACGCCATTTCGGTGGCCTTTGATTCAATTTGGGAGGAAACTTCTCTAGTATGCCAACCGGGATATATCTATGCGTGAATCCAATGAACTCACAAAGGAATCTCCTTGCCACCTCAATACCATACTCGTCTGAGCCCCAGTGCTCAACGGCAAAGTTAGCGAATGTGCGTAAATATTCAAGACGTTCAGAAGCAGACTTGTCGAGGTATTGCTGAGCTTCAATTTCCTCAAAGATCCATGGTTTGATAAGTGCTCCTCTTGCTACCATAACCGAGTCAATACCTTCAGTATTGACAGCATCATACCACTGCTCATGGGTGAAGCAGTCGCCGTTGCCAATAAACCAAATTGGCTGGGTATCGGTTAGGTCCTTGTTCTCTTGTTTCTCCTCATTGATCTGCTTGACTGTTTGAGCAACTTCCCCAATGTAGCTCCAGTCGGCCTCTCTGGTGTATCTTTGCTGTCTAGAGCGGCCATGAAGCGTTACTGCTGCTACATCAGTCTCAGTTAACACTCTTTTAACCAATGATTGTGCTGTGTTTTTGTGATCCTTCGTTCCGGTTCTGATTTTGAATGTCACGGGAATGTCACCCGAACAAGCGCTCATACCGTTCAATATACGAACAAGTTTCGAAGGCTGATCCAACAAAGCCGAACCTTGCCCTTGACGGTATAGCAAATCGATGGGACAGCCGCAGTTCAAGTTGAGTTCGGAAACATTGGGTGCCTCTCTGTAAATGGCCTCAGCAGCTTTGGAGGCTTGTTGATGATGATTGGCAGCCAACTGAACGCCGAAACCTGGGTACTCTGAGACATGAGCTTTTGGTAACGCCCATTCTGGCTTTGTGCCTTGAAGCAACGGAAGGGAAAGTGCCATCTCACTGTACGTTACATCGGCACCAAGCGTCTTCATTAAACGACGGTAAGGCAAATTACCCACAGTGGTAAGAGGCGACACAATCTTTGCTCTATGGAGATTAAGTCTTTTCTTCTCAGCAGGTTTGAATGGAGGCTCAGTGTATGTTGCAGCATTCTCCTTGGCATCTTCCCGCTGTTTGGCGATATTCTCATCGTTCTTGACCAACGAGTCAAGGTATTTATTATAAGGACCGGCCTTTTCAAACACGTAGCGATGCTTTTGAAGGTCCATGCGGTGCTCAGGGGAAATTTTATTGATTTCGTAGTTTTGACTCGAGAGATCGGTCTCTGCTTTGATAAGGGTCTTGGTCTCCTTGTCGTAGTGGCTGCCCAACCACCTACACTTCAAACCAGTTGGACAGTACCCTAAAGCCAAGAATACCGGGCAAGTGCCTTCAATGTCCGCTGGCTTTGTCAGTAGGTAGAAATCAACATCGTGAGTGTTCTTACATTTGTCAGCACCGAACTTACATTCCTTAGGGTCTGAAGGATCGAGGATACTCGAGCATAACCTCACCTCTTCTTTCTGTTGCTTGAGATCCCTTTTCTTGTTCTGGCCTCTGTTCTTCTTCGATCGTTTTGAGCTTTCCGGCTGAGCTCCTCTGTCACCTCCTTCAGCTGCTTCATCGTCGTAGGTTTCCTCAACCTTCACACCATCGATAATAAACTCTGGCTTGATTGGAGCGTAACCCTTTTCTGTGTCATCTGTACGAGCTCTTTTAGCAGCCGGCTCAATGTTCACATTCCCATTTTCATTACTCTCTTGGGTCATGATGAAAAGAGTCCGTGGGTAGCACCAAACTGCTCACTTTTTAGTCCCAAATATGTACACTCTGGGGTACCCATTGCAAGTACGAGAGGTCACGAAAAGAGCCATAAAATGCAATTACAATATAGAAAAGATAAAAACTTATTGTATTCGCAACAATAAGACAAATTTTTTATTTACTTAGCTGTCCCATTTATTCGAGTGACAAATAGTTCATAATCTCGGACCCCAGACCATTACTATCTTTTGTACGCAGCACCTCATCGCCTTTTTCAATACTCGATTCCATCACTCTTTATACACCCGTACAAGGGACACCACAATGGCTGGAGATTCAACAAAGAAACAGAAACTCGAGCCTTCGAAGGGGGTCTCAAAACCCCTGAAGATTTTCAGCCCTTTCAGGTCCCTAGGCAATGTGTCCAACGAGGTGCCCTTCGCAGTGGGCACTTTGGGTTCAACTTTCTATATAGTCACTTCAGTTGGGAGATCTTTTCAAATTTACGATGCTTCCACTTTGCACTTGCTTTTTGTTTCCCAATCACAAACCCAAGGCAAAATTTCGGCGTTAGCTGCTCATTTCCACTACGTCTATGCCGCTTCTGGCACCAAAGTGGGTATTTATAAAAGGGGCCGTTTGGAGATGGAGCTTGAAGTGCCATGTTCTGCCTCTGCCTCAATCAACCATTTGCTTGTGTTTGGAGAGTACTTGATTGCTGCCTCGAGTGACGGCCAGATTAATGTGTTCAAGAAAGCAGCCGGGTCCAAGATTCCCTCAGAACATTACACCACTATCAACAGCATAAAACCTAAGTTCGATGGAGATATCGTCGGGTTGACTCACCCTCCTACGTACCTCAACAAGATTGTCGTCGCTACAACTAACGGTATCCATCTTATAAATGTGCGTACCGCAAAGTCCATCTACAAGTCGCCAGAGAACCAATTTGGTGAGCCCCTTTCTGCCATTGAATTTGCACCTGCTCTTGATATTATTGCGCTTGGAACGGGCTCAGGTAGTGTGTTCTTGTACAATTTGAAAAAAGGTTCTATTTTGGGCGAGCGAATCATCGCTTCTCCTCCCGAGACGGCTGCAAAGGTGAATGCCATTTCCTTCCGTACGGATGGATCTCACCATCTTGTGGCTGCTTTGAGCAACGGTGATCTCTACTTCCACGATCTAGTCAAAAGGAACAGGGTTCATGTTCTGAGAAACACTCACGCTGAGCCCACAGGCGGTGTTGCCAATGCCAAGTTCTTAAATGGCCAGCCAATTGTTGTTACCAACGGCGGAGACAACCAGTTGAAGGAACTTGTGTTCGACCCTCCTCTCTCGACTACAAACAGCTCTGTTGTCTCTCCTCCTAGGCATTTACGTTCTCGTGGTGGGCATTCAGCACCACCCGTCGCCATAGTGTTCCCCAACGAAGATAAGTCTCACTTCGTTTACTCTGCTTCTAAGGATAGGTCATTGTGGTGCTTTTCGATGAGAAAAGACGCTCAGGCTCAGGAGGTATCTCAGAGATCTCCTAAGGATTCTAAGAAGAAGGGCGGCCCAGTTGCTCTGATGCGTGAAAAAGTTCCAGAGATCACTACGCTTGCAATGTCTGTTGCCAGAGAGGGGGACTGGGAGAATATGGTAACGGCTCACAAGAATGAAATATTTGCGAGAACCTGGGACTCTAAGCACAAACGCATTGGTCGCCATGAACTTGCAACTGTGGATGGCGGTTTTGCCAAAGCAGTATGTGTTTCCCACTGCGGTAACTTTGCTCTCGTTGGCTCTTCTAATGGTGGAATCGGTGCCTATAACTTGCAGTCGGGTTTGCTCCGAAAAAAGTATATGTTACACAAGAATAAAGCAGTCACTGGCTTGGCTATCGATGGTATGAATAGAAAAATGGTCAGCTGTGGTCTTGATGGAATTATTGGATTCTATAACTTCTCAGAGTCCAAGTATCTCGGGAAACTTGAGCTTGAGGCACCCATCACGAAGATGGTGTATCACAAGGGCTCCGACTTGGTTGCATGTGCTCTCGATGATTTGAGCATTGTTGTTGTTGATGTCGTCACTCAGAAAGTTGCCAGAGTTCTTTTCGGACACAGCAACAGAATCACAGACCTTGACTTTTCACCTGACGGACGCTGGATTGTAAGTGTCAGTCTTGACGGCACTTTAAGAACCTGGGACATCCCAACTGGTGGATGCATAGATGGTATCCGCCTTCCTAACGTGGCCACCAATGTCAAGTTCTCACCAATTGGAGACTTCTTGGCTACTACGCATGTCTCCAGCAATGGCATATCGCTCTGGACCAACAGAACACAATTCCATCCTGTTTCTACTAGACAGATGGAGGAAATTGAGTTTTCTACTGCCCTTTTACCAAATGTTTCTGGAGAAGGTGGTGCATCTATCATCGAAGGAGCTTTGGACATCACGGAACAAGACGAGCTTGATATTAACCAAGTTTACCATTCCGTCGATCAGATTAACGATGATCTCTTGACGTTGCATGTCGGAGACAGAAACAAATACTCGAACATATTGCATCTTGATATCATCAAAAAGAGAAATAAGCCTAAGGAGGCTCCAAAAAAGCCCGAAAAAGCACCATTTTTCTTATCATTGAGTGGTGAAGCGGTTGGCGATCAAGCCATTGTTGCAGAAAATGGGTTGACCAAATCTTCGAATGGTAGTTCAACATCCACTGAAGACTCACGCCTTAGAGCACTTAAAGAAACCGGAGAGCACAACTTTGAGTCTCAATTCACTCGTCTGCTTAGAGAAGGCAGCGAGTCGAATGACTATAAGGAATTCATTGATTTTTTGGTGAATTCTGCTCCCTCGCTTATAGACCTCGAACTCCGCACGTTGAACACGTTCCCCCCTTTGCGTGAAATGACCAACTTCGTCATTTCCATGAACCAAGCGTTTGAGTTAAACTCCAACTACGATGTTTTGCAGGCCATTTTTGGCCTCTTCTTGAAACACCATGGCGACGTCATATACGCCCATCCAGAAGAAGAAGAATTACACGAGGCGCTCGAGAGATGGGGACAATTGAATCAGCAGAAAGGTGACAAACTCGAGGAGCTTGTCAAGTATTGCTCTGGTGTCATCAATTTTGTGTCTACCGTGTAAATAAATTCATAGACCCAATTATCATCTTACTGTAAAGTGCGCGGTAGTAGTAGTAGTAGTGAGTGTAGTACCTCCATGTCAAACTAGTACCTATCATTCGCAAGAAACCTGCCTCTACAACATTATCCACCATGAACGTCGATGTTATGGCGCCGTTCAATCGGCTCAATTTCAGTGGACATGCCAAAGTAACGGCTCTTCACTTCCAGGACGACAAGCTCTTCATAGGCTTCTCTAATGGTGATGTCACTATCATGAGAGTAAGCGACAACCCAGAATCCATGAAGACACCTGCCCGTTCCATGCGAAGCTTTCGCTCGTTCACTGATATAAAGGGTCTTTTTCACGACAATGAGCTGTCGCTGTTGTATAACATGGAGAAAACCTTCAAAAATGTCAGTGGTGCTCTGACTCCCATTACTGACTTGAGTCTAATACCGCTATATAAAGATGGCTCGAGGGATGTGTTGATGATTGGCTATTCTGACACGCTCCATGCATATGAATGGGTTGGTGCTCATCTAAACTTGATAAACACCTTTCTGGACTCGAAGTTTTATAACCAGTTCAAGTATGTTGAGGCAAAGAGTAACCGCCTTGTCCTACTTGGTGCAAAGAAACACCTACATATTTATCAAATCAAGCAAAAATCAAGAAATATTTTCGATTTCATTCTCATAAAGGATCTCGCTCTTAGAGATAAATTGCGAGCCATTGGGGCACATCATGGCCATGACGTTGTCTTTCTCGGCCTCACCAATTCCTTTGCCACATTAGATCTCGATGAGCCATTTGCATTAAACGCTCTATCTACAGAGAATTCACAAATACAAAGTTTATCCCAAAGTACGTCTTTTAGCTATTTTGGCATTTCCAAAACTGGCCCACAGATATGGATTGCGGACATGAAGCACTCCACATCCTTATTTGTACGAGATTCACAGGTGGGTAAAGTAACATTTGAAGGTAAATCGTGCATATTTGGTAATACAGCGATAAAACTTTCGACGGTTCCTGTCAATATTGCATTTCTTCTTCCATGTTTCTTGCTTGTATTGTACTATCTGAAGCTTGAAATCATCGACATCGCAAGTGGGACAGTCATACAGACATTCCATCATCACATGAATAATTCAAGCATTAGTCTTGCAGTTTATGAGGACGTTGTAATCATTGGCGCTGGCGTCAATGTATTTCAGTTCAGGGTCCATCCCATCAAAAGACAACTCACGCAATTTCTATCGATCAGAGGTTCGAGCTCAGGGGCTAGGGGATATAAGGATTTGCGCAATGATCTTCGTCTTGTGGGTCTTCAAAGAGCGTTGACATTAGTCGAGAGCCTAGATAGCGATGACAGTCTATTCTTTCCTTTGGGCCTGTTCGAGCCAAGCCAAAAGTTCAAATTATTATTCCTTCGCGGGTTGTATTTGGAAAAAGCTCAAGTCATATTTCTGCTGTATGCTATGTATCATGAGGCGCTAGTTGTGATCGGCTCTGAGTGGATTCTTCCCTACAAAGAGATTCTCAAACTTTTTCCAGACTTCATCAATGGTGAGATGCAAATTGATCAAAATCGTAAAGATGCCACGAAATCAACGGAGGACGGGAAAGCATCTAGCGTTTTTTCAAATCCTATAAGAAGAATCAGCGTCGAAGATATCGAGCCGTCGAAGCAAGATTCCACAAATGGTGCGGATATGGAAGCACTGGTGAACCTAGAAGCACTGTCTCGAAAAAGTAATTCCATCATCACAGATGATATTCTGAAATTCAATAAAGCCGTTGGCGAATTGATTGTGTTCTTGACTGACCAAAGAAGAATATACTCGATTTTTTTGGGCTCGAGCGATATGATGCCCACTATCTCGTGGAAAGGTGTCGAGGTAACGCCCTTAGATCTCGATCAAAACCTCAAGGAAGAAACAATGTGGGATGCCATCGAGGATTATGCGGTCTTCATTGACACGACATTATTTCTTTGCTACTTTTACACAAAGCCCATGTTGCTAGGTCCACTTCTTCGTTTGCCTAATAACAAGTGTGATTCGAAAGTTGTCAACCAGTATCTTCTCAGAGATATTCACAGCCATACCAAGCAGTCGCAAACCTTTATTAGAGAGCTTCTCGACTTCTATTATGGCAGGGGATTGCACGAAGAGGCACTCGAAATGTTGTATGACCTTGCGCACGATGAAGTCTCCCATCAAGCTGACGATTATGTACGCTCTCCTGACCTCACCATCAGCTACTTGCAAAAGCTCGACAATGATCATCTTGACTTGGTTTGTCAGCATGCCACTTGGGTTTTAAAATCAGACCAATCAAAGTTAATCGAGCGTGCTTCCGCAACATTCATGAACGAAACTTACGAATGTGAGAGCTACGACACTACAAAGGTGTTCGAATATTTCAAAACTTCCATAAAGGATGATGATTTAGCAATTCGCTACCTCGAGTGGCTTTTAAAAGAGAGTGATGTTCTTCAGTCTCCTGAACGGTCAAGACAGAGGTCAACCTTTTCAACCAAGTTGTGTTTGTTCTACTTGAAGAAGTTAAAGGCATTCGAGGGCCCTGATGAACACTTCTTTGAGGATGAAAACTACAAAAAACTTTATGCATTTGTAAGGGACTCGACAGACTATGAACCGTGGACAGTCTTGAAAAACATACCCACCAGTCTGGATAATTTTTTGAGGTTTACTGTCTTTATTTACAAGCGTCTTGGCGAACATCAGAAATCTGTGGATGTGTTGTTCAACCAGCTATCAGACTTAGATAGCGCCATTGCTTATTGTTCAGACTTGTACGATACACCATCTGATCGTCAAACTGGTCAAGACTTGTTACATAAATTACTTGAAGACTTGCTTTTGCACTACGAGGAGAATATCGATTCGATTGCCAAACTTTTGTCAACTCAAGGGTCAAAAATGTCGATCTCAAAAACACTCCTAACGCTTCCAGGATCATATCCATTGCCTAAACTTGAGCAATTCATCTCCGATAACTTGTTGTTTGCCGATGATGAACTCATAACTAGAATGTTCACAGGCCAGCTTTACAAAGTTGGATCGGTGAAGGTTCAATATGACCTTCTGAAGGAAAAGGCAAAGTCCTATAAAGTTGTCAACGGGAAAGAAGAGTGTGAGATCTGTCACGAGCCAATTGGCAAAAGTGTAATCTGCATTGATCCCAACGATAAATTCTCCCACTACAAGTGTTATCAAAAGATTCGCGATTAAAAAGAAGCGTCTGAAATCTGAGTATTATCGCAAAGTGGTGTGCATGCAATGAAAAAAGCACCATTCAAAATTAAACAAGCACTGTTCATCGACATTTCATTCGAGTCTGTCCAATTGTCAATTGCGAAGCTCTTCAATAGACACTTTTTGAAACTGTTTAATCAAAGTCTCGTTGAGCGTCAACATGTCTAGCTCAGCTACATCTGCACCCAAAGAAGAAGACAAGTACGGCACCAAAACAGCCGGAGGAGGCATCAAGCTTCCATCGATAGCATTCTTATCGAATCAAAACGATGGTTTCTCATTACTGCCAGTAAGGTCACAAGATCTGCAACACCAACCGAGGCCCGAAAATCAGGCTCAGCTGGCACGTCCCAGCGAGGCTAACTCTCAAGCGACAACTTCATCAACTCCCGCAACGTTACCCAATGCACAACGCTTACCGGTGCATACTCATGGAAAGCCACAGAATGCCCAAATTGGAACATTACCACCACCTCCACACGATCATATCCACACTTCCGCCGAAATTCACCATAAGCACGTGCATCCTCAACATACGCCTAGTCCTCATCACCACCATCATGTACGCAGAGTAAGCAGTGGGCCTCACGCAATTCATTCTCATCATCCACATCATCATCCTCAACACCATCACCACCATCACCACCACCACCACCATCGCCACTCCTCACCTCCCCGTGGCCCATACGATGATCATCGGATAGCTCATCATGGTCAACAAGAGCAAGGTGAAACTCTGGAGAACCTGAGCACTCAGGTGAATGAAATTCATAAAAACGGGGAGAATTTGACGAATCAAGAAGCCACTGGACGGGAGATAGCCAAATCGACAACAACTAGACTAAAAGCTCCAGTCCCCTATGCGATCAACAAGGCGCCTCTCAATGATCTCTTGAAATATTTGTTTCCCACAAGAAAGCATCTTGGATCGATTGTGTACAATCCAACCACCACTTGGGCCACACTACAGATCGAACAACTACATGGAATTGACAAGAACGATAAGATTAGGCTCCTTGAAATTCAGTCTCGCTTTATCGAGAGATTGAATGACCCATACCGCCACGAAAAGGTGGAGTACATTCCATGCCTCCCGCCTTTCTCGGAGGCTTACATCAACTGCTTTGTTGAGATGAAAATACCGTACAAGTTCATCAAGGAGTTCTTGGAGGATTGCGAGTCGGGAAGGATTCAGCGCAAAAGAGAATTATGGGGAGGTGTTGGTGGTATCTATACGGACGACTCCGACATCCTTTCGGTGCTAAAGCATCTCGGTGTGTTTGATAACAACGCCGATCTCACTGAGATCAACGAGAGCTGGAAGCAGGAGCACATTGTTAGGCCGCTTAATATCCATAAGGATGGCGATGGTGTGGAGCTTCTAGATCTTTCCGTAACACTTCTATTGTTGCCAACGTTGAAGCAATACTATGGATTCTTCAAGAACGATATTAACTCAAGATCATGGCTTGGCGAACAACCGCACAATGGACTCTCATTTGGAGTTTGGAACATCAAGTGGGAAACCTACAACACCTTCTCCGGAGATAGATACGTCCGCAAGAGGGCACAGAGGGAATACGAGACTGATCGAGAAGCTCAACAGGCAATTGTAGAAAATGGCAAAGGATGGAGATTTGATTACAAGTGCTACAAAGAGCTCAAAACCAAGTTCATGAAACTCGATGCAGAGAAGAAGACCCTGCCCGAGACAGCTGCGGAGAAAGCAGACACCAAATCATTGGGTCAGCAATCGAAAAGATAAACCTTTGAGCCACGTTTGAAACAAGCGGTTGAATGACCAAAGCCTTCTTGTGCCCTTTCTTTTCGACCATCACATTAACATGGACTGTCTGAAAGTAATATCGCTCCTCATTCCACTAGTGCCAAGTGCGCATGCATCCAAGTTGCCTGACCAGAATAATGGATGTGATCATGGAGCGCGATATTGGCCTATGCGCATTGTTCAGACGGCGAGATGACGATATATGACGGATGAAGAAGCGAAAATTTCGGCCAGAGTCACTTCTTTTTAAAATCAAACCAAAAAGACTATCAGTTCTGTCTCACTGATTTTATTAAAGTGAGGGGTGAGGCTGCGAAAAAGGGAGCATAAGAGCTCACACAAAGTGCTGCAAAGCTAGACCGAGTACCGGTACAGAACACACAGACTCACTCACTGGGCCCAAAAAAGAAATCAATCACCTGGGCTGCACATTTCGCCATCTAACGACGCTCGGTAACATCACAGAACTCACACTCTTTTAAAGAAGGTCTGCGCTCTTCAAGCACAACGCAGTTGGTGTCATTTTGCAAAGACTTGTCTGAAATTTCATTTAGACTATTTTGTATTTTTCTTCTGGCGTATCACTGACCTCCTAGCATCAAGACACCCTGCATCATCCTTTCTCCCACCCCATGATTCTGAGCAAGCAGACCTCTCCTCAGCTCAGCTCCCTGCCATCAAATCTACGAAACTTTCCTCCGCTCACAGGGTCCTCACTGATACGGTCGCTGAGAAGTTCTCCGATCGCCTCACAGAAAAAAAGCTCGAAAGGCTCGAAAAAAGTTTCATCTTTTTTTAAGAAGATTGGATCGGAGTGTTCAGGTTTCCTATATCGCCTACGGGATATCTCGCACGACGCTCATTCTGAAGACGAGGAGGTTGCTGAGTTGTTTGAAGAGAGTGGTCCTTTTGACATCGAAAAACTCTCAAAAGTCGGCAGACTGCTCACAGAGGCCGAGGAACAGTTCTTGAAAGACTACAAAAAATACAAAAACTTGAACAAAGTGTTTGAGATGCATCAACTTGAAAATGGCACTGCTGGCAACAGCGAACAGGACATCAATGATATCGACCGCCTCATGTACAAGGACATGAATATGGTGAAGCTCAAGGACAACCTCGTTGCGCAGGTGCGTGCAACCTCCCAGTACAACTCGGATTCTTCTACAGAAACACGCATTAGTCCGGCAGAGCAGCAGTCGCTGAGCATTGGCGAGGTTTTGTGGGAGTACAGACGAAGCAAGTGGCTCTCGTATGGGCGAGTCAGTGAGGACCAGATTAAAGAGAAAGTGAATAAACGACGCGAGGAAGCCTCTATCAAGCACATTCCCAAGGAACTCTATCCCAGAATATACACGAACTTGGTTGACAAGGGCAAAGCGTTGAAGGACGACAAGTGTATCAATTTGGAGGACTTGATCGAGGTCATTAACGAGGGCTGGAAAAAGGAAGAGAGGTGGACTCGTGCTGCGGAAGGGTTGCCATAGATGTACTAGAGGAGCGCTAGACCTGCCAGCGTGCGGCGATAGCGATGACAACACAGACAAGCAACCACTGGTAAATAATTGGAATGCATAAAACGATAGGACTCACTGTAGCCAGGGAGTTTTCACAGAAGGTAAGTGCAATGACTATAGGTATCTTCTCACCCAAAGCTCTTTGGTATCAGTCGCCGTTTCTTGATTGGATCAACTTTAGCGAATGCTCAAGAACTCTCAATTCCTGGTCTAGAGTCTCTGCTTTCCTCTGCAAAATCTCCACTAACGATGTCCCTTCTTCTTTTCCGTACTTGAGAGCCCCCTTTGATCTTTTAAGTTCTCTCGAAAGCTTCTGCTTTGCTTGAATAAGCTGCTCGTAGTTAGCACTGATATCTCTCTTGAGTTGTCTGTCGATCTCTGCATCAATTTCGTGAATCGTGGTAATCTTGTCTAGAAGAGACGGGCAGTTGGGACTGTTTGCCACCGAATTGGCTCTCACTATAGCATTCACCGTTCGAACCAAATTGTCCGAAGCCTTAGCTGAGTCTAGTAGGTCCTGCTTCTGCTGTTGTTTAGCCTGGACCAACAAATCTCTGTGTGAAGGGCCCTGCGACGAAGTGTTAGTGCTCATGGAGGTATGGAACAGTCGATCTTTCGAGTTCACTAATAAATTCCCCGGTAGTAGTCTGGCTAGACGCTCGAACTTGAAAGTAGTTCAAAGCGACACACATGTATGTACCTCAGTGCGCATAACTGTTATCTTGTAGATACTCATACAACTCAAATCAGTTCGCTTCTACTGCAACAAATACAGACACTCCCTACGATGTCTGGGCACCTCACTGACGCAAATTTATTTGTATTTCGAGGTAATGAATCTGACGAGGATACTGATACGAGCACTTTGTTAGAGTCGCCGGAGTCAGCTTCCAACAGAAGTCTACTTCAATCCACGTACCATGTTTTAAAAACACAAAAACTCAGCGTAGCCGAGGCATTGACCGTGTGGGAGCTCCGATTGGTGCTCTTGATGTTTGAAAACCAGCTTATTGCGGCGAAGAAGGAGGCGGTCAACTTGAATAATGCATTGTACCTTGCGGAAAACCCCAATACTCAACCTCAAGCGCCTCTAGTCAGATCGACATTGGCGCGAGCAGATTCTACCTCAAGTCGACAGTCAGCATCTTCAAGTCCAGCTAATGTGGTGTATCCGCTTCCAAAGAACAACGATGGCGCAATTGAGTTTTCTCTTCTACTGCTTATCTTGAGACTCAAGCTGGCCCCCAACCTATCTTTGGTAAACGAATTGTACAAGTTATGCTACCAGCTTCGACTTAAGGGCTCAGTTGGCGAGGAGGCAGAAATACAGAAGAACTTGAGGAGCCTAAGCTACGAGATCATCATGGTGGTCACCATCACCAGAAACTACTACACTTTATTGTCATTTCTCAAATCACTTGAATCAGATCTATTAGCTCAACAGCAAAAGCTTGATACCGTAGACGCTACTCATTACGCCTCGAATGTCTCGTTGATGATAGTGTTAGCTTATTTGCTCATTCTACAGGGCCTGGACAAGTCCGAAGCTACTCAGACGGACTTGCGCAAACGGTTTGATGATCTCGATGACTTTACGAAAAGCTGCTTTGTGAACGTTCTTCGAACGTATTCGCCAATGGTAAGTGAAGGTGCTGGTCCTGCTGTCGGGCCCCAAGAGGAGGTGACTTTTGATGGAGTTGTAGAGTTGGTGAAAGCAGGCAAGCTTACGGGCCGTATTACCTGCTGCACTTTGGCTTCATTTGAAATCGAGAACATGTACCATGCGGCATTTGAGGAGCTGACAGTTGACGATACATCAGGTAAACGGTTGGTTGCAAAAGTGGTTCCTCAACTGCACTCCAAGTTTGACAGAGCATACGCTCGTGTGATGGGACAATGGGGCAATTTTATCCATAAAGTCTACGGAATCGAGTGATAGCTGATTGTGGGGGAGTAGAATGGGTTTCGTCAGGGTCGATTCTGAAAGATCCTAGGGCTATTACCCTAGATTCTACCATCTCCACGTGACTATAAACGCTCGCTTAACGCACACAATTTCGTCTTAGGTGAAGTCCGCGGCCTGCATGCACTGGGTCCAAGATACCTGGGTGAGGCTCTCACTGTCAGTTTACCGCACTCACAAAATTTGAGGCTGGCACGTCTCTCTGCGAAAAAATCCTGAAAATTTTAATACTAGGCTAGCTCAATTCCAACCACTTCAGACATCTTCGACAAAATGGCTTCTCAGGACGTTGTTACTCGTGAATACACCATTAACTTGCACAAGAGAGTATGTGAAATCCCATGCCAAATTTTAATTTTCCATGATTGAACACTTCGTGAAACCCCACTCCACTCCTTTGCAATCATCCAAGTTTATCCAGATCCCCGTCCCCACAAGTATTCCATGAAATTCCATATAAAGAACACTATCTCGAACTAAATCACTTTATAAATGATTGCTTATTGTGAGTGGCAAAAGGGAACGGAGAGTCAATCGGAGAACCTTTTCCTAAAATACTTTTTACTAACCAACAGTTGCACGGTGTTCACTTCAAGAAGAGAGCTCCAAGAGCTGTCAAGGAGATCAGAAAGTTCGCCTCTAAGCACATGGGTACTACCGACGTCAGATTAGATCCTAAATTGAACACCCACTTGTGGAAGAGAGGTATCCAGGGTGTTGACTACAGAATGAGATTGAGAATCTCGAGAAAGAGAAACGACGAGGAGGATGCTAAGGAAGCCATGTTCGCTTTTGTCGAGCCAGTCATTGTTCCAACGACCAAGGGCTTGCAGACTGTTGTTGTTGAAGAGGATGAGGCTTAAGAAGGTTAGGTTCTATAATTATCATCTTTAACATCCCATAATACATAAAACTGAATGAGTTTTGTATCGTGTATAATAACGAATAAGGTCTCCGAGCAAAGAGTAGTGGTAGAAGAAAAGACAGAAGAACAGTATTGAGCAGAGGATGAAGCATGAGACAAGGACTACAGTATTTCACAGAGACAGTAGGGCTCTCTTAGTCTCAAACAGTAATTTATCGCTGAAAGAAAACAGCAAGTGAAACGATTGAATTTGCGCATATTCTTGTTGTTAGTAAATGCTTACTATGCTTGAGAGCCTGAAGTTCAGTGTAACTATGACAAATTACCAGGTCATTGCAAGTGAGGCGTAGTGTTGCCAAAACGGCAACTCCTCAAGAATGCTCAAAGTTGGTAAACGAAAAAGAAAGGTTTCATCTCGACGTTCAGGTTGAATTTTGAGAAACATACCATTTGGTGTGGATGTTGCAATAAATGTTTTGAAGTAAAAGGCGATTTTCACCTCTTCTTCGCACTGTGTTTGTAGTGCGGGTAACCAGGGGAAACTGCAAAGAAAGGGAAGAGAGGTGAGAACACAGAGAAGGATGATCTGTAAACAACAAGTGCCTTTCAGTATTCAAAGAGCGATCCAAGTGTCAAAGCTGTAAGTGATTGCTCTATTTATTTTCCGGACAAGAAGTGGTTATCAATTTGTGTACTGAAGGTTTTCGCAGCCATTGAAAGTAGACTTGAAAGAACAACCCCAATAACAGTAAGTTTAAAATACTTACTCATTAATGGTGTGTCGAGCACGACCAGAAGATGTAGAAGCCTTAATCTTTTTGAATTTGTGTAACTTAGACCTTTTGGCAATTATAGGTACCTTGCTAAGGACCGTGAACCATCTGCTCCCAATCGAATATACTGCGGGCTGGGCAGAGTAATTCAATCGTAGCCGTAGAAGTCAATATCTGGACTCACAGAAAAATGAGTTTTCAAAACTATAGCTGTCAGGATTGACTTAACTGAACTCGAAATTACACCAATTTCGAATATAAGATCAGTTGCCGACTTACGAATTCTTTTGAGCTATACACTAACAAACTAAACTTTGTTGTGTGTTTCCCTCTCAAATCTCAGCGAGAACAGTGCTCTCTATTTCATAAGAGGACTGCTTTTGAATTCAGTGCTTCCATTCTCGAAATTCCTTTAATTTTTAAATCCAAATTCAGCTACTCAATGAATATTCTCCTTGCCTCATGTACTCACTTAGCATTTTGCAGCCAGTGACGCACTTATCGTACAAATTGAAAAAACGAGATTGATGATAGAAAAAAAATGAAACCAAGATTTGAGCTCTCAACGATCTTGGTTGTTCAAAGGATCTCAAATTCACATTAGATCAATGATGAATCCTTAAAACGTACTTCCCACTGTCTTGTCCTCGGTGCTTATACCACCACATGTAAAGCCCCCACCTCTGTGCCGACTGCACACGGGCCTGCCTTCCCCAGACTGGCCTCGGTAGACTACTTTCTTCACGACTTCGATCCAGACTACTATAGAACCCTAAACTTATTCTCGGGATGCCTCTGACGGTTCAAGTCAAGGACCCCTCGATTTCCACGGTGGCCAATGTTCGTGTGGTCAACGATCCTACCATCTTCGTCACCGACAGTGTCAGCTTATCGTTTGAGCTTTTCGTCCGGTTGTTCCCCAGCACGCAGAATGATGGGCCCATTGACAAAGATGAGCCTAAGTTTGTGCTCATCAAGTTCATTGGGGTGCCAGACTACTTCAACGAATTCGTTGTCTACAGAGTCACCTCGATCGATAATGATTGTCCAACTTCATCCTCGGTCACCATCACCAACCACTCCAACTTAGTCAAGTTCGGCAACAACATCACGGTCAACGGCTGTGTGATCCAGTCGATTGATCTAGAGTCAATTCCACTGATCTCAAAGGCGTATATTGAGGTGCCAGAGGGGATCTTTCACATTCTACAAAATGGATCTTCGCAAATGGTGAAAGATCGCTTTGTCGAAGAATGGACCGCTAGCAATGCTGCTGTTATATCGACCAATTGCTCTGTTAGAGCTCTCAATGGTACTGTCAAACTTTGCGAACCTTACTTCCAGGGGAGAGTAGATGCCTCTACAGAGCTTGTGTTCGTTAAAAAACCACATCAGAGTACTCAGGATCCCGCAGACGTTGATTCCGATGAAACTCTGGACGAAGAAATTGACTTTGACGTGTCCCAATACCTTTCCAGAAGCATGCATTTGAATGAAGATGAGGCGTTCAAGAAGTACCCTTTGGCTGTTCGTCCGTTACCACAACCAATCTCTATAAATGACCTCCCGCCTTTTTTTGCCAGGGAAGATTACGACCGTTACGCGTACCTTAGTACAGAAGATCTTTCCAGAGTTGGTTTTCCTCTACTCAGTGGCGATTTAGCATCGCTATGTGTTGGTGATCAAGAGGTCACAATCAAAATATTCACAGTCTTGGAGCCGAACAAGTCCTTCCAAGCAGGAACGATCTACCTATCACCTTTACTTTTGGTGAATCTTGATGTTGATGAGAGTTCCGAAGTTCATTTGAAGCCATTAAAAACCAAAAATAATACCTTCACCGACGCATTTCCTGTCGCCAAAACAGCCACCATTGCGAGGATTGCGTCGCCAATCACTACCGATAGGACTTACCAACAAAGTTTTCTTTCAGAGCTCAAGCATACTTTTCACTCTCGGGTGAAGATTGTTCGTCAGGGTGACGTCATACCTGTTTGCATCGATACCGTCCTTGCCAAAACCATCTTCGATGTTTCCTCGCTACAGCAAAATCAGGATGGCACAAATGAGGAAGACAAGCTGAGTATTTCAAATGTGCCGCTTAAGGGAAATCCTGACGCCATTGCTTGGTTCAAGGTACTTGAATTGAGTGGCGCTGAAGATGAAGATGCCCAGGGCCAATTCCGCATAGATCCAAACCAAACTGCACTTACATCGTCGGGTGTGGAATTTGTGAGAGCTCCAAAAGATGCATTCAACAACTTCCTGTCGTATCTTCAGCTTCCGCCACTCTTTGACTTTTCCAATGCAATCAGGAACACGCCTTCTCACTTCAAGTATGCAGACGAGTTTCAAAAAATTTTGAAAACAACAGTCGAAAACAAGACAAATATTCGTCTCAAGAGCACGATTCTCTTGAACTCTATGTCTAGAGGATTGGGCAAAACTACGATGGTGAGAAGCGTAGCTCTCAATATGGGCCTCAACCTCATTGAGCTTGACGCTTTCGACTTCATAAAGCCAGGTGCTGAATTGAAGTCTGTCGGGCTTTTGAGTGGACGCATAGAAAAATATCTAAACGGTCAGCTAGAAGCTAAAAATTCTAGCGCATTCCACCTTCTTTACATCAAGCACATAGAGAATTTGTGCGTCAAGACTGACCCGAATGACCAAAGAGCAAACAGTTCGACGTCTCTCTCTTTGCGGGTGGTGAAAACTCTCAAGGAATTCTTAGACAAGTATCACAATATGGCCCTTATTGCAAGCTGCAATGACATCGACAAGTTGAGCGAGAACTTCACCCAAATCGTCAAGTTCCAAATTGATGTGACGGTTCCTGATGAGCCGGAAAGACGTGAGATTTTCAGCTACCTACTTGAAAAAGAAACAAGGACTTACAACAGTGAGCACTTGCCTCAGGCTTATAAGGACAAGGTTGAATTTGAAGGTAGACTTGATGTCTCTGGATTAAAGTTTTCCAAACGTTCCGATGTGAGCTTTCAATCTCTTGCATTACAGTCTGCTGGCTTGACACCAAGAGATTTGTCCTCGATTGTCAGAAAGGCTAAGCAATTGGCAATCAGGCGCCTCATGGGTCAAGCAAAGGAGGAAGGCATAAGTTTTGCGAAGATTGTTAAAATCGCTAACGGAGGTATCGTTCAGTTGACACCAAATGATTTTGACAAAGCTATCAATGACGCAAGAAACCAATTCAGTGACTCCATTGGTGCGCCACGTATTCCTAATGTCAAATGGGAAGATATTGGTGGTATGGATACAGTGAAAGGAGAGATCTTGGATACAATCGACATGCCATTAAAGCATCCTGAGCTTTTTAGCAATGGTCTTAAAAAGAGAAGTGGTATTCTATTCTACGGCCCACCTGGAACAGGTAAAACTTTGTTGGCTAAGGCCATTGCTACGAATTTTTCGTTGAACTTCTTCAGTGTTAAAGGTCCTGAATTGTTGAATATGTACATTGGTGAGTCCGAAGCTAATGTCCGTCGTGTTTTCCAGAAAGCTAGAGATGCTAAGCCTTGTGTGATTTTCTTTGATGAGTTAGATTCCGTCGCTCCAAAGAGAGGTAACCAAGGTGACTCTGGTGGTGTCATGGATAGGATTGTTTCGCAGCTCTTGGCTGAGCTTGATGGAATGAGCGGCGGTGAAAGTAATGGAGACGGTGTTTTTGTTGTAGGTGCAACCAACAGACCCGATTTATTGGACGAGGCTCTATTAAGACCCGGCAGATTCGACAAAATGTTGTACTTGGGTATTTCCGACACCAATGACAAGCAAACAAAGATTCTTGAAGCTTTGACGAGAAAGTTCAAGCTTAGTGACGAGGTTGACTTGGCCAAAATCGCCGAAAACTGTTCATTCAACCTTACAGGTGCCGATTTCTATGCTTTATGCAGTGATTCTATGTTGAATGCAATGACGAGAACAGCCAATGAAGTGGATGCAAAGCTCAAAAAGTTTAACGAACAACGCACTAGCGAAGGTAAAGAGGAGGTTTCGAGCAGGTGGTGGTTTGACAACGCCGCCACTCCAGCAGATATCAACGTGCTAGTGACAATGCAAGACTTTGAGAAATCTCTCAGTGAGTTGGTACCCTCAGTTAGCGCTGATGAGCTCAACCACTACTTAAGAGTGAAGGAAAACTTCGAGGGAGGCAAAAAGAAAGCGCAAGAAAGCCAAGAGTTGAATGAGGCTCAGCGTAAACCGGAAGATTTCCCTCAACAGCTTCTTGAGGAATTGCGTGCCAATGGACAAGACATTGATGGCTTCGTCGCAGAGAACGGAACTCATGTCATGATGAATGGCAACGGTCATCAATGAATAGATAGTGATCACTTCTTTAATAGATAGCTTTTCTCAAGCACATCTTTGGCCTCGTTGATCTTCTGTGACAAATACTGGGACCCATTCTTGTCAGGATGGTTCATCACCATCAACTTTCTATACCGCAGACGAAGTAGGTTCTTGTCTAGCCTCGAAATCTCGCTCGCCTCGATACCCAATACCTGAAGTGCTTCATTCTCTGTCATTGGATCCCTAAAACCCGTATTGTTGAAGCGGCCCATGAGATATCGAATGTGTTCAGCCTTGGCGCCAGAATCCTTCAAGGATGTATTGCTTGTGCGCTCTAGTCTTATGTTGTTTAAAGTGGCAATCATCTGGGGCGAAAGACGCTGGTACCGCTGGGCCGTGGCTATGGCCGCTCTAGCTGTGAGGGCAGCCACCGTAACGCCCAAACCCACGACAATAGGAACTACCATGGGAAGAAGATGGTGGCAATAGAAGCGAGGTTGATAGCGGTGTGCACATGGGTGTAGTAGCCCTTAGGGAAGAGTTGATTGCAAGGAGGAAAAAAAGAAGGTGAAAAATTGTAGTACTTAGCTCAAAATGATGCATGGTGATTATTGTGTGATCTTTCTGGGGACGGGTATTTGTAATGATTGGATGTACACCAACATCGTAGAGAGAGGAGCAATAATGAAGCACAGGTGTAGGGACCCTCAGAGCAAAGCCAGGCTGATGCTGTATATATATATATATATATATATATACATATATCTATTTTTCAAAATGATGTCATTACCTTATTAAGAACTTAGATTTAAGAGGCAACTTTGGTATAATAACCTGAATTCAGTTTAAAGTTGTGGATATTGAAGACTGGCTGGTATACCGTAGGATTAGGCTGCGAAAAACACTTGCTCGATGTAGTCGAGTCTCGCGCATCTCTGAGCAAACTCCTTGATAGATTACTGAAGGCAAAAACCTCGAAGAACGAAGGAACCAACCAATCTTATGTAAAGAAATAAAGGAGAGGAACAAAATAGACAACGATTTCATAACTGCTCGTCAAATCTGTGTCTTCGAATTTGCTGTTGTAATAATCAACAAATTGAAGTATTCAATCGAGTGAGGTGTTGCTAATACAAACGAAGCAGCTTGAAGATTTCATATCATGCCAGCATGATAAATCCAATCTCTTCAAAGATACAAGCAATCCCTCTATCAAGTTCGAATCCAAACGCCTTTTGCTATTGGAATGTTCTGCAGTCATCCACAGACAACCTCAGTAACCTAACCATGGCACAAAAACACCAGTAACCTAATCGCCAACAGTAACATTGAGTGTCTTAGAGTAAAGTAGAAATATTCACAACTTTAAGCCTCAATTGACACATAACGAGCACCTTTTTTGCCCAAATCTACAAGCCTTGCCGTTATTCATCGCTCTGGAGTACACTCCACATACATGAACCGTTTGCAGCCAATATTCTTCCTACCACCTATCTTCATCAACCCTCTACCTTAATTTCCCTCAGTATCTCTCAAATTGCTCGTGCAAAAACGAAACCACCCCACTCGGTTGCCCGCATGTTTATGCCTACATCACCCAACTCAACGGCTTTACTCATGTGTCAATTTCGGTGTCGTCATCTGACTAGTGGCATCAGATGAGGTGCTCAACTGAGAGAGAAAAAAAGCGCCGGTTAATAGGGATGAGGTGAGCCTTGCTAAGCGCATTCCGAGGGTGGCCCTAAAAAGAGTGCACTGGATTATGACAAAACCTTGATGGGAATTTTCTGAAAGTTGGGATGTGTACAGAGTCGGCTTCTTAGAACATGATGATGTATTCAAATTTCCCGAAATGCCACTCAAAGTCTCAACTTACCGGGGTCTCGGAGTGGACTCCGTGGTGCTCGATGCAGGCGCGACCGGCCGATTGTCAACCGGCCTTCTCACACCCATGCGCCTATATATACATTGAATTTCTCACTTCCCTTCCTCACTTCTCCTTTTTTTTTTGTTTCTTTCCCCCATTGCCCATCTTACACTCTAGCATGTCCCACGCCTCTTTGCATTGGTTGACTCAGTTGAACACAGCGGAAACGCCCGACAAGGTGTTGCGCCGTTCGTCCATCGTTGGTACCATTGGCCCCAAGACGAACAGCGCCGAAGTGATGGTGAAGTTGAGAAAAGCCGGCTTGAACATTGTGCGTATGAACTTCTCCCACGGCTCGTATGAGTACCACCAGAGCGTGATTGACAACGCCAGAAAGTCCGAGGAATTGTACAAGGGACGTCCTTTGGCCATTGCCTTGGACACCAAGGGCCCTGAGATCAGAACCGGTACCACTGTTGACGACAAGGAATTCCCAATTCCTCCAAACCACGAGATGACCTTCACCACTGACGAGGCTTACCTCAAGAGGTGTGACGACAAGGTCATGTACATTGATTACAAGAACATCACCAAGGTTATCTCCAAGGGTAAGATCATTTTCGTTGATGACGGTGTCTTGTCGTTTGAGGTGCTTGACGTTGTTGATGACAAGACCTTGAAAGTCAAGTCTGTCAACGCTGGTAAGATCTGCTCTCACAAGGGTGTCAACTTGCCCGGCACTGACGTCGACTTGCCTGCTTTGTCCGAGAAGGACAAGGCCGACATCCAATTCGGTGTCAAGAACGGTGTCCACATGATCTTTGCTTCCTTCATCAGATCCGGTGACGACATCAAGGAGATCAGAAAGGTCTTGGGCGAGGAAGGCAAGGACATCCAGATCATTTCCAAAATTGAGAACCAGCAAGGTGTCAACAACTTCGACGACATCTTGAAGGAGACCGATGGTGTCATGGTCGCCAGAGGCGACTTGGGTATCGAGATCCCTGCTCCTCAGGTGTTTGTTGTGCAGAAGCAGTTGATTGCCAAGTGTAACTTGGCCGCCAAGCCTGTCATTTGTGCCACCCAGATGTTGGAGTCTATGACGTATAATCCTAGACCAACCAGAGCAGAGGTTTCCGATGTGGGTAACGCCATCTTAGATGGTGCCGACTGTGTCATGTTGTCCGGTGAAACCGCCAAGGGTAACTATCCATTCGAGGCCGTCTCAATGATGCACAATACTGCCATCATTGCTGAAAAGGCCATCTCGTATTTGCCTTTGTTCAACGATCTCAGGGCCTTGGCCAAGAAGCCAACTGAGACCACCGAGACCTGTGCCATTGCCGCTGTCTCTGCCGCCTACGAGCAAGACGCCAAGGCCATTGTCGTCTTGTCTACCAGTGGTACCACCTGTAGATTGGTGTCTAAGTACAAGCCAAACGTGCCAATCATGATGGTCACCAGAAACCCAAGATCTGCTAGATACTCCCACTTGTATAGAGGTGTCTACCCCTTTGTTTACGAGAAGCCTAAGGTCGAGAACTGGCAAGAGGATGTCGAGAATAGATTGAGATGGGCCGTTGCCGAGGCTGTCGACTTGGGTATCATCAAGAAGGGTGACGCCATTGTCACTGTCCAGGGTTGGACCAGAGGCTCTGGCCACTCCAATACCGTGAGAATTGTTCAGGCCTAAACAGACATACTAGTGGCTTATGCCGAAAGATATTACACCACTTTTCAATTCAAACATTTCATCTAATACACGAAACTTAGGAGCGGTTGCGAAATCAGGGGAGTTTAGAAACTGTGTCTTATATCCGGGTGCACTAAGTTTTCAACCAAAAACATCTCTGAAGGTGCATAGATTTTAAATGTAGTTCATATTGTTCCTTTTCGATTCCCAGTATAAAATACTATTATACTATTAAAATTCAGTTCTCTCTATTTATCACCTTCAGGGTTCTCTGGGTGATTTCTGTTGGCTGCAGGTGCTCGCTTAGTTCACGACGTTGATAATTTGCACCTGCTTGAGTCTTCGATCAACGAGCTTCTTCGAAAAAACTAAGTGATGCTTTCCCGCTCTCTCTTGAGGCCCTTTGAAAGCAGCTTTTTCAAATCTTCCTCGACACTCCCAATAAGAGTGCTCAGAAACTACACAAGCTCGCTGAAAAATGAGCAAGACAATACCACCCATTTTGGGTTCAAAACTGTGAACAAGGATGAGAAGGAACTGATGGTGAGAAACGTTTTTTCCTCTGTGGCGTCAAAGTACGATGTGATGAACGACGCCATGTCGTTTGGCGTTCACAGATTGTGGAAGCACCACTTCATTAACAGATTGGATGCTGGTATGAGACCAGGAGCTACTCGTCCATTAGATTTCTTGGACGTGGCTGGCGGCACTGGAGACATTGCATTTGGGTTATTGGAGCACGCTGAGAAGAATTTTAACGATGTTCAATCTACCATGACGGTGGCTGACATCAACCCAGAGATGTTGGCCGAAGGTGAGAGACGTTTCCAAAAAACCAAGTGGAACGATGGCAGCGGCAGAGTCCAGTTCATCGAGCAGAATGGTGAAATCATGGATGCCATCCCAGACAACTCTAAGGACGTGTATACTATTGCATTTGGTATCAGAAACTTCACCGATATCCAGGCTGGCTTGAACACTGCCTACCGTGTTTTGAGACCAGGTGGAATCTTCGCTTGTCTTGAATTCTCTCACGTTGAGAACCCTATCATTGACTATGCATACCAAGCCTACTCGTTCAGCATGTTGCCATTGATGGGCCAGTTGATTGCTGATGACAGGGACTCGTATCAGTACTTGGTTGAAAGTATACGCCGCTTTCCAAAACAGGAGGAGTTCAGCAGTATGATCGAGAAGGCTGGTTTCTACGTTCCAGACAAGGGTTATGAAAATTTGACGTTCGGCGTAGCTAGTATTCATGTTGGTGTCAAGCTTTAAACCGAGATGTCAGCTCCACTTATATAATATATACGTTTCGCTAATTAGCATTCTCTAAGACTTGCAAAAGATCTTCGCTTAGTTCAAGAGCGTCAATAAAGCTCTTTGTTTTTGACACTTCCATCTTATCGTCCTCTGCCTTGATAAATGCACCATTCTGTAACTTGAAGGAGCCTTCTATCGGTGAACCCGATTCCATTCGACCCGAGATGGAAAACTGTAAATCGAGTAACCTGCTGGAAAAGTCAATATCGTTGAGCTGGAGTTTTACGAAAGGTGCTTGTGGTTGTGGTGTCGCCGCCTCACTTTCAATGTTATCCTTATCCATGTTCTCGTCCTCGTCTTCCTGCTTGAAGAAGTCCTCTACATCAGTATTAGCATTAGAGTCGAGGACTTGGACTCCAACGTATGCGTTGCTCTCAGTCATGGCATTGAGCCTGAGAACCTCCTCCTCTGCTAGCTCCGGGTGCACATCTTTCTGCTTTTTCGCCTCTGTCTCCGTAGCATCAGTTATACAGCAGTCTGGTAGCTCTGCGATTTCTGTGATCCAAGTGGAGAGTAGGATGTGATTTCTTAACGATGGCAAGAGTTTTGCAATGCTGTTCAAGCTGGGTAATGACACTGATGTAAGAGGAATATAGTCTGAAAACCCTTTAAGATCAAGCTGAACTCTAAGATTTTTCAGTTCTGACATCAAATCTACCGACCCAAATTCAATAATTTTGTCAAACACCTCTTTGAGATCAGTGTCATTTGCAACCTCATATTTGTCGAATCCGAGATAATCGATGATTTCTCTCGGTAGGTAGACCGGGTGATTGAGATTGAATTGTAGTTCCCACTGTTTGTTATTCGGGCCGCAAACGCTCACACCCTTTGGCAAATGCTTTTCATCATCAAATGTAATCTTGTACTCAAGACTTGCGTTTTCTTGATCCCGCGGTTCCCAGAGAGATTTCGTTGCCTCTTTGAGGTAATCTCTATTAGGGCCCTCTGATTCGATAACTGAAAGGCGGCCAACGTAGGTCTGGTGTTCAATAACTTCGTTATACTGAGAACTTTTTGTCCTATTTTTTGTCTTCCAAAACTGGAGGAACACCCCGAGCTCAAGGGACTGGGTGTCGTTATACATCAACTTGCCAATGATGCTAGACTGGCCTGATCTAATATCTTCGTCTTCTGGCCTCAACTTACATTCTTGCATGTGAACGACTTCCAAGTACTTAGCAATATTGTCTAAGTATAAGACTAAGTCGCCTTCGGGAGGCGACAATCGGTCGAGATTCGCCAAGTATTTGAGGTTCAGTGGAAACTTCCCAAGCTTGGGACCACGAAGATTCTCTTTTAATATGTTTTCAGCAACAGACGCATCATTGTCGTTTCTTATATTCAAAAAAGAAACGAAGTTCGCCTCGAGAAAATTGACTCTGACAACAGTGGTGTCGTCCACCTTAGTAGTGGAGATTACGGCATTTTCTTCTGAGTGGGCAGAGCTCACAGCACTGGTTGAATGGTTCCCCAGAGCCAATGCCACTTTCGTCACCGTGTGAGAGTCAATGAAATCTATATCGACCAAGAGCAAGGACCCGGCAATCGATAGTCTCTTGACTGACTGTTTGGTCTGGGGATCTTGCACTTCCGAGTCGATGAACGTGTCTAACTTAAGAAATTGAGCAAGCCTTTGTATTAGATCAAGTGAGATATTGAAATTCTCCAGGTATTCATATAGAAGTTTCAGGGATTCGTGGAGATATGAAGCCATGGTTAACAGTGACGGGAACACTATTCCTGTGTTTTGAATTCAATGGTTGCAACACTGATGAGGCCCATTAAGGTGCACAGTGGAAAGTGAGCTTCTAAACAAAAAAAAAGTTAAAGCAAGAGCTTCAAGGCAGCTTCCAACTAGAGTAGTGAAATGGCTCTGATTATATAAAATACCCTTTCCAAGATTAAAAGGTATAATATCTTGAACACCTACTTCTCCCTCTACTCATGCAACCTAGTGCGAAGCGACCTGGAAAAAAGTTACTCATCTGCTCAACTCACTGACACTAATGACATCAGCGGTTACACCCGAGATAAAGGCAATAGTTGACCCGCTTGTGTCTCAAATAAAAAGAAGAGAGACAACAGATGACAAAGGCTTGGCCTTGGAGGTGGCACACATGCTAATGCGTGTGATTTCAGCAGTCAGGTGGACAAACCCCTACGATCTAATCGCCGTGATCAGGAAGGTGGGAATAATACTTGAGGGTGCCAGGCCGACAGATATTATTCCAGGAAATATCGTCAGGAGAGTGCTTGCATTGATAAGAGATGAGATCGACACCGAAAACAACACAGACAATACGCCAATGATGAGCTCCATGTTCAGCTTACTTTCAACGAACCAACTGAGCACCAAGAAGAACCAGCAAATACATAGCAAAAAGCAGTCGAGCGACATGCGTTCGATCATCATTCAAGGAATCAAGGACCTCGTCGACGAAATCTCTAACGTTAAAGGAGAGCTCGAGTCTATGGCATCAGACTTGATTCACGAAAATGAGATCTTACTATGTGCTACTCCTACTTCGGATACTGTTTTACAATTTCTAATTAAAGCAAGAGTGAAGAGAAAATTCACAGTTTTGGTTACCGAGAGTTACCCTAATGATTTGCTTGATGCACAGAGATTCGTCAAGTCGCTAGCTGAAAACAGGATCGAAGCCGTTCTTATACCTGACAGCACGATTTTTGCTGTGATGTCTAGGGTAGGCAAGGTCATCCTTGGTGCCAATGCTGTTTATGCCAATGGTGGTGCTCTTTCAAACGCTGGTGTTGCTAATGTAGTGGAATGTGCTAAGGAACACAAGACTCCTGTTTTCGCCGTTGCTGGATTATTCAAAATTTCACCCAAGTACCCTTTCAACAGAGAAGACCTCATAGAGGTTGGAAATTCTGGTAAGGTCCTCAACTATGATGACTACAGCCTTATGCAAAACGTCGACGTTGTGACTAATCCTTTAGCGGACTATGTTCCTCCAGAGCACATTGACATCTACATTACCAACATTGGCGGTTTTGCTCCATCTTTCATATACAGAATTGTCCTTGACAATTATAAAACCGAAGATAGCAATTTGGACTAAGAAATGGCCTACATTGGGATAAATACGATAATAGCATGATCAAATATTAAACCGTGTAACTTCATTACATTGATTGCATGTCACATAAATACAATAGATTATATCTAGGATTGGTTTGTTTACGCGTTACCAGCCAAGATATCAAGAGTTTCGTCGTCATACTCGAATCTCTGTCTCTCCTCCAAGGAAGCTCTGTTCAACATACCCTGCAAGGCTGGGGCGTATGGAGGCTTGGTAATCTGTGGTGGGTTGTTGGTGTTCACAATCTTGAAGTAGTTCTTGTAGATATCACCATCATAATTACCAATGGCAGAGTTGATCAACATGTCGGACAACATGAAGGAGTCTGTCAATGGAATGACGTGAGGTCTGATCTTAGCACACAATTCGGCAATGTGGTCGGTAGAGTTGTGAGCAATGGCCTCGGTGGATGCAACAGAATAGGTCAAGAAGGTACCAGAGAAGCCCTCCAAGACGATAGAAGCACCGTACAACTGGGCCAAGAGATCCAAAACATCGAACAACTCCTTCTGGTCCTTGATAGAGTCGATCTTGTCGAGGAAGGCTCTGTAGAGGAAGTAGTGTGCCAACAACTTAGACAAGACAACAAGGTCTGCACCAATGAAGTCAGTGTCACCACCCTTCTGGTCAACAATGTCGCTGGCTCTAGCAGAGGCTCTGATAAGGGTGACCTCAATAGCCTGCAAGATCTTTCTTGGGCTCTTCAAGTCGGCAGCCTGCAAGACTGGCTCCTTACCAAGGACCTTCTTGTAGTTGTTCAAGAACTCAAGAATACCAGAAGCCTTCTCGCCATCCTTAGTAATCGAAGCATACTTCTTAATTAACTGCTTACCAACAGACATACCCAAGATGTTGTTGTCACCTTCCCAAGTACATTGAACAGCGAAGTCGTTGAAACCCTTACCGAAACCAGCGTAAGAAGAGTAACCGTGACCACCGCAAGCCTGCCTGCACTGGTCAATGGTGCTCAAGGTCAACCAAGTGGCGGTGGACTTCAAAGAACCAGAAGCAATGAAGAGAGACTTCATGGCCTCGACACCGGCATCCAATTGGGCCTTGTCCTCGTTTTGTACAGCCTCGTCCAACTGGTCATTGGAACGGTCAGCCTGCTCCTGCAACACGTTGGCACCATTAGAGAAAGCGTAAGCCATTGCCAACAATGGGATCAAACGACGCTGGTGCAATGGGTAGTCCAACAACTGGCTCTCACCATCAGACTCCTTAGCCAAGGCTGCCTTGAACTGCTTTCTGCCCACAGCATATCTGAGAGCAATGGTGACAAATCTGGAAGACCATCTGAAAGCATCCTTGACCATGACGACTCTGCCGGTCAACAAAGCACCGTAGGACAACTGGTTGAGAGGGGGCTCGGTGACCTCACCGTCCTCTGAAACCTTACAGTACTTCTGCAACATGAAGTATCTTGGAATTCTCACGTGGGAGAACTGGATCCAACCGTTGTCGATACCATCTCTACCCATCTTGGCACCAATGTCACCAATGGCCACACCAGGCATCAAGTTGTGCTCAGAGTCTCTCAATGGCACAACGAAAGTCTTGACACCGTAGTCCTTGCCCTTGACGATCAATCTGGCGTAGACGGAACAGTGGGTAGCGGAGTGAGCAGCACCACCAATCCACCACTTGGTGGCACCAAGGTGAGGAGTGTTGATGATGAACTGGTCGTTCTCCTCATCGAAGGTGGCAGTGGTCTCCAAGCCGGCAACGTTGGAGCCGTGGGCCAACTCGGTCATACCGAAACAACCGTAAAGGTTCTTAACGTAGGCGGACTCCTTTTTCAAAATCCAGTAGCCCAACTGGTCGGGGGTACCGTTACCTCTGACACAGCCGACAAACAAACCAAAGTGAACACCAATTCTTGTGTGGAACTGAGGGTCCATAAGAGAGATGATGGACATACGTCTCTCGAAGGAGTCAAAGGTCTCCACCTCGATGTAACGAGTGAGACGGTTGATCTTCTTCAAGGTGTTCTCACGGTGCTCGGCCTTGGTGGCGTCGTAGTCGTGGGGAGAAGCGGCCAAGATGGGGTCAGTCTCCATCTGGTGGATGAACTTTCTCACCTCCAAGGCTCTCTCCTTGGAACCCTCCAAGAAGTAGTTCATCTGGTCCACGTCGAACTTGGCAGACTCTCTCTCCTTCTGGATGAGAGACTTTGGGTCAGGCGCATTGGCGTAGTCGACCTTTCCAGTAACTTTAGCGTAGGCGTCGGTCATGATGTTAATCGATAGATGGTGAAAAAAAAGGGAAAAACCCTGAGCGGTAGTCTGGGGAAGCTATATATGGGCCCTCTGGGCTTCACATGTGCGAGTGCTCGGTGCAGGAGACGACGGTTAGTGAGGCGCCATGTGAAAGACATTCCCCCACATTAGCGAGCTCGAAGCACCGACCCATCCATCAGGCGATTTTGCAGCGAAGCCCAGATTCAACTTCCAAATCCTGGTACCAAGAGCAAGCATATGTGAGTCCATAGAATTCACGTAATCTTCATTTGTTCGCATTTTCTCTTCCCTCTTCACCTGCCCTCTTCCCTCTTCACCTGCCCTCTTCCTCTGCCTCACTCTCACGTTTTGTCTCTCGCGCAGTGTTCATTTTGCACCCGGCAGATCATGTTCTGGGGTTCCGAAATGCTGCTAGGCGGAGTTCAGCGAACACCCACCGAGGTCTGTGGATCCTTTTCGTTTGGATGCGCCAAACGAGCCCTTGGAAGTCGACTCGCCGGTGACGCCGATTTTTCATGCCGTGGTGGAGACATCGCACTGACCCTGGCAGTTCACATCTTCACTGTATTTTCGCAGCCAAAAGGCAGTCAGCGCCAAAGAGAAGTTACACAAGTACAACGTGGCCAGTCAAGCATGTTGACTCAATCTTTGGCCATGCCCCTGAGTCCCTGAAATTTTGCTTACGTTTCGGTTTTCTATTTCTCGATTTAGTTCACCACTTGGAAGCCTTCCAAGTTAGCGTGCTTGTATGGGTCGGTGATTCTCGCTCTTCCGCGGTTTCCTAGCTAGTTCCCCAGTTTTCTTCTCGCGCGAGCCGAGGTCTACCTTCGCGCTGTGCACCTGCGTGCCTCAGGCTGCTGACATTTCCTGAAGCTGGTGTCACCGTTAGACACGCGGAAGGCTTTTGCGGAATGAAGCATGAGTTTCTTTTGACTGTGTTTGCTCGGTGTCGGTGAGTCGGTAGTGTTGTCGTGTATAGCCGCCTCTGCTGGTCATACACTCCGCATCTCCCCATTTGCACCCATTACTCTGGGGTAAAAGCTACCGTAGGAGAATTGCTGGTGGTGCTATCTTTATCGCATGATGAGGCTCGTGAAAGTGGGCCATTGCGATCGGGAAGCAGGCTCGCGAGAAAGCATTAATAAGGGTTGTCCAATTAAGCCGGCGGGTAGATACCGCCGAAAATCACTATATGCTGGCACGCTGGGGACTTTCTCATTAATCTGCAACTGGCTACCATAGTTAACACAAGCAAGTACCATGTCAACTCCGAATACACGAAGTACTCTTTGAGTTATTCTTTCACTAATTATCTTTTATCTGTGATGATCTTTCTCTACAATGTGTTCAACAACCTCATATATTAGCTACACAATAGTGCAGTGGCTGCGAAATTATAGCATCGCTGCCTGCCAGGTTGAAATGCTATGTGCTCAGGCCAGCTGGGACTCCTTGTCGCCTTCAATCTTCTTGGCGTTGCCCACGTCAATCTTAAACACGTTCTCCTCGTCCCGAACGGTCTTGGGCACAGTGATGATAACACCTTCAGGTCCAACGTCAGCTGTAATCTTCTCATAGTCGACCGCCTTGTCAAAACCAACTCTGCTGGTAGAAACAGACTGAGACGTGTAGCTGTGACTGCCCTCGCTGCTCTCCTGGTTGTGCGAGATGGTCACCTCCAACTGGTTCTCCTTCTTGTGGTAGTTCACCTGCAAGTCCTTGGTCGAGGCATTGGCGTCCCGCACCTTCACCAAGTACTTGTCCGGCTCCTCCTTCATCTTCAACACGTCAGTCAAGTCTCTTAAGTGGCCAAAGTCGTCGTACCACTTGCTCACGGTCTGAGGGAACAGTGGGAAGGTGTTTCTTCCAGCAAGCTGTCTCTCGCCGGTGTCGTCATCATAGTTGATGGTTCTTCTAGGGCGCCTCTGTCTCTCTGGGCGCTCCCAGCCAAAGAAGTTGTCGAAGAATGGGTCGTCGGCTAAGAATGGAACGTATCTGAACATCTTGATATTATGCTTTTATCTGTTTGTCTGTGGTGAGCAAGAACATAGAGCCCCCATGTCCTTATATAGTCGAGGGGGTGGGGATATCAGCCCATCATGGGGTTTTTTGTTGAACAATCTCGAAATTTCTCGACCGGTCTCGAAAACCCCTTAAACTAATATAAGGTCATATTTGATCTCCTTATGCGCTCTAATGGAATTATCCAGAAACATCTAGATAGTCTGCCCATACAATACTCTGCGCGCACACAAGGTCACCCAAGCAAACACTGAAATTCGTGGACGGAGTGGCCTCCCCACATCTCTTCCAAAAACTTCTAAACAGTTCCACTTCAGCAGTGGAGCCATTTCAGTAATTTCAGGAAAGAAATTGGGAAAGTCCAGGATTTGGAGACGTCCAGTTCGTTCTCATAGCACTTTGGGAGCTCACCCTTTGACGTAAGTGGCATCGATCTTGGTGATGCTGCTTCCCAAATTGAGACGGAGCTTTCTCCTATAGGCTGTAGGATTGCTTGTATGCAAAGGGTTTCCCTCGAAGTAGACTGTATCGAGCTCGGGCAAGCCCCCTAACTCCTTGTGGACCTCTTCGAATGAGCTGATTTTGTTGTAAGAGCACCAGAAATCCGTGAGTTTCTTGAGATGAGACAAGTTTTCTAGCTTTTCGATCCTGTTCGATGTCACGTCCAAAACAGTCAAATTCGTGTTTTTGTCCAAGTTCTCGATCTTCTCAATGCCATTATGTGATACGTAAAGCTCCTCTAAGTTGACCAATTTGTCCAACCCTTCCAACTTAGTGATTCTATTTGATTGGATTGAAAGAACTCGTAGGTTCACAAGGTTATCCAAGTTCTGGAACTTAGCAATTCTATTCTTGCCCAACCACAACTGCTCAATTGAGGGCAATTTTAGAAGCACCTCATTGATTTCCTCAATCTTGTTACCTCCAAGCTCCAAATTGCGTAACTTCTGCAAAGTTTCGATGCCCTTGATTTCTCTAATCTTATTTTGCACAAAGTACAAGTTTTCAAGATTCACAAGTTTATCGATGTTTTTGATGTTCTTGATATTATTGAAGGAGAAGTCCAAGTTTTTCAAGTTCACGAGCTGATTAACTTTACTGCTGATGTGATTAATTCTGTTGTCGTAAAAATCCAACTCTTCCATCGTCTCCACCGGCAAATCTGCAACTGCGCCAATTGACGTGATAAGATTCTGGCGCAAGCAAAGCGACTCCAACTTCTTGAACCTGCTCAAGTTTAAGTCTTCCAAACTGGTAATCTTGAGATGTATCAAGTCCAAATACTCGGAGTCTGAAGGGTACTCAGCGGCCAAATCAGCGTCGTTTTCAATGCTCTGTGGATGTGGGTCCTGCAACACAGTCCCAGGGTACTCCACGGCACCATTGTCTTCTTCCTCTGGTCCGGATTCTTCACCTCCATGCTCTTCATCTGTTTGCAGCAAGTTTAAAGCTTCAGTTTGATCATTGAGCATATTTTGCTCTTCCTCCTCAGACTTAGTCATCATCTTGGCTCAGTAGTTCCTTGTGATGGTTCTAAATGCGTAGAGCTCGATGTGAGGTCACGTGTAAACTGGTAGCAAATGGTTTATCGTCAAAGATGTCTATAAAGAGTATATTTTCGGTCAAGTTTTCCCTCGCTGATGATTGTTTGGCTATGAGGCTCATCATGTACCTACAATGTTTTTGAAAAGTCTGTGTAGCTTCTGGGATGCCTGGATCATGAGCCTGCACTTCACTAGCCAATAATAGACGCTATGATAGACGTCACTAATAAACTATCATGAATCATGCAAAATTATTGAATTTGATAGATTCTCAGACATAGTTACAGCCTAGAATCCCGTCGATATTGTGAAGTCAAAAATTTCGTGGGGTGCTCTAATCCGAAAAAAAAATGCCTTTAACTCCGCAACAGAGTCAAATTGGGCAGTCTACTATACAAGAGCAAGAGAAGATAAGAATGTTGCAGACCACAAAGCGTAAACGTGAGTAATCGCCAAGTCTTGACTCCATGTTCTCTTAAAAAATAGCTCTACAACTCTTTATTGTTGACATTCACTTTCAGTCGCCTTTCAGAGAGTTCCTAGGGCTCCCAATGTATATACACAGCTTGCTGGAAACACGCCACCTTACAACTTCTGCTCTTCCTCGAAAATGTAGTCGACAGCCTGGCCCACCGTCTTGATTTCATCGGAGATCTTGTCTGGGATCTCAATGTCAAACTCCTCTTCCAAAGCAACAAGCGCCTCGACGGTGTCCAAGGAGTCCAAGCCCAAATCTTTCTGGAAATCGGATTCGATGGAGATGTTGGACTCCTGCAAAGCAGCGATGGTTTTCAAAGCTTCAAAAGCTCTGTTGGTGACCTCCTCCTTAGTGATTGGGGCAGCGGCGTAAAAACGGATTGGCTGCATAGCTCTAAAGGCCACTGGAGCTTTGCTCACGATTGGGGCTCTCAAGGCAGGAGTACGAAGGGCACGGGCAGCAAACTTGAACATAGCTAAAAAGTAAGGAGTTTTATGGGTGGTATGTATGTGAGAAAGGTAGATTAGTGAGAAGTAAATTTTTAACTATGAGATTCCGCAGATACTACATCCGTGCACCCACGACTTCTACTACCACTACTTTACCTGGCTGCAAAAGCGAGCGCAATGGCATAAGGAAGTTAAATGTCTATACGGTATTCATTTACCTTTAACGCGCAACGTTTCTCCAGTTGAGCGCAGTTCTCTTTTGTCCGGTCTGTGAACCACCATGACTCGAGCTGTAACTGTTCTGGAGACTAGGATCTGTGGAGCTTGAAGCAGCCGAAGACAGCCTACTGACAGATCTTTGCAAACTGGCTCCATAAGCAGACAGACTGCTTGGTCTCTCAGGCATCTGACGATCTTTGGTGTGAGTATTGCTGTTGAATTCGTAATTTCTTCCGTCGTAATTTGTGTCAATCTTCAACTCTGCGATCTCATCCTTGAAATTCAATTTGAAGGACTCCACTAAGACATTCTGTGAGGTTTTCATCGATGGAAGAATGAGGACACCGTGAAGGTGTAAGCACCTGCTCAACACCATGGTTAAGTCGTTAAATGCATTCCTCAACAACCTCATGTTCTCTGCATGTTCCAGCTTCCCAGCATACCTTGAATCAGTGAAGAACCCTCTGTACTGGCCAACACCTCCATTCACCGGGGAGTCAACCGTACCAGCCAAGTGTCTACTCAAGTCACTCAAGAGCGACTTGAAGTCAACCTTTTCTTTAACTGCAATGTTAATCATGCTCTCCAACTGCAGCAAGTCATCATTCTTGTTCATAATGGATCTGATGGCGTTGTCCAAGGGAGACAATTTCACCACAGATGAACTCTTGATGTCACTTCTATTCATCAAGGTTGGGAACGAAAGGGTTGTCTCATAAGTGACTTCTTCAGTCCACAAGTCGAAAACTGACTTTGCGTTGCCAACTCTTCTTAGAGACGAGAAGAATCTCAAGTCCTTGTTCTTCACATACTGTCTGACACCAATGGAGGTGTTGAACAATTTGTCAGAGATTTCATACACTGGCTCCACGGCATTGATATGCAAATACCTTCCGGTGTGATTCTTCTCCTTGATTTCCCGAGCTTGTTCGTCATCAGTGATGATTCTGGCTCCAGGATATCTTTTCAACATTCTCTCGTGAACAGAGGTAATGTGCTCGAAAGGCTGGCCTTCAATGATTTGCTCTTTGCCACGAATATTTGCAGGGAAACCAGCACCAATGTAGGCCACCCTGAAATACGATGGACTCAACTTGTCTGAAGACTCCAAGTCTAAGTATAGTTTTGCTAATTTATTGTGAACAAGTGCAAAACTCTTCAAATCATACGTGTGCTCACTGTATGCATCAAGTAAATCGTTGTAAACATCAATGGCTCTCTCCAAACTATTGCCTTTCACATAGTTGTGAGCAATCAACTTAGTCAAATGCTCCTTTCTCTCAAATGACGACTGTTCAGGAAACTTCGGTCTATATGACGCTGGTTGAATCAGGTAGTGATCCCACTCATACGTGGAGGCTAAGAGCTCCAAACTCAACGCCGCTTGCACATAATCCTTCTTCTTGAGATTCTCCTCATACATTTGATTGATGAAAGAGTGGAATAATTCAGGCCTACTTGCCTGCTTCAAGTAAGCGTTGATGTTCAACTTATGGAATGTCCGATCATCCTCGAATTCGATTCCCACAGGGACACTGTTCAAGTCGTTGAGTACATCCAAGAATCCCTCAATATTGGAAACGAATTTGACAATATAAGGATAGGCAACATCCTCTCTGTCCAAACGAATTGTTGCTTTCATACGTTCAATAAAGTAGTTCTGCTCTGGTAAACCCGGCTTGTACCCATTTCTGGTGTAAATGTTGTACAAGCCAGTCAAGCACTCCTTTTCCACGTCAACGATAGTGTTACTCAAGACGTGCTCTGAAACTAATATTGACCACAAGATCTTGATACTAACTATTTGACAGGACTGGTTTCTCTGCAAGGCGAAAAGCATTAAGTCTTGCAAAATGCCGTATTCGCTGTTGATGAACTCCACCTGATAGCCTCCAAATTTAGTAAGATTGAACCTTACAACGTCACCGTCGGTTGCATTCCAGGCCAAAGCATCCCAGACTTCATTGATGATGTCTGCGATCTTGTCTCTCATTTCACCTGTGATGCTGTAACAAGCCTTTCTTGGAATTGTGGACAAATGCTCGATAGAGACTGGCGGCAAGGCAGCGAGTTTGAGCAATGATTTGAGATAGGTGCCCCAAATAGATCTATCGAACAATTCAGGTTGTTCCTGGTGAGGGATAGCAGTGGATAATAAGAATGGCTTGAGCATCTCCAAGCACAGCAAGCTACTCTCCGCAATGATACCACTGAATGAAAGCCATTTGTCCTCCGGGAAGAATCTACCTTGTCTCATCAACGAAAGAGCGTGCAAAACTGTCAATATGTTCTCATTCCACCCATTGGAGGACATATATTTTGAGGAGTCGAAGAAGGAATCGTCCTCCAAATTGAGAACCTGATTAGTGCGCTCGTCCTCTGAAACTTTCTTCTTAATCTGGCAGATGTAACATATAATTGCTGTCAACTCAACAAGAACTTCAACAATGACTTCTTCAGATACGATTGCATCGAGGAATATCTCCTTGAAAGGATAACTATTGGGGAACAAGGTCGTGAAAGCTTTTTTCGGTTTGAAGTAGTCATGACCTCTTGTAAACTTATTGTAGCGAATGAGCGTTCTTGACATTGGGAAGATGAACTTGCTCAAAGTCAATGCAATCTTTCTAACCTCAGTCATGTCGAGGTTTCTGTAGATTAAATCACAGACACAATTTAAGATCGAACAAGCGAACCTAGAGACATGAATATCCACAGGACCCATGAAGATTTCCATACACCAATAAACTGCTCGAGAGACCAAAAGATTGATCTGCTTGATATTCCGTGGTGCTTTGCTGCTAAAGAGTCTGTAGATTACTAGCAACTTGGTGATGACAAAGCGGTGTTCTTTGAGAGCAGCAGTCGTTTTCTTCGCCACGACATCTTCGTCGTCAACACCAACACCTCTAAAACTGATTGAGTCAATGAAGTTTATGACAATGCTCAATAGCTTCCCATCAGGAAACTGCGACTCAAATGCCATGACAAAGTCAACTAGCTCCATGACCAAAATTTGATCGTTTATAAGCGCTGCAGCTTGCAATTTTAAGAAGTGTGAGGCGCTGGTATATAAATCACTCAACTTCTCCAAGTAAGGAGACTTATCCTTTACTTCAGTGACTGGATCAAGGGCCAACTTGGTCAACAAAACAAGAACACGGCAAACTGACCTCGACATTGCGTTCCAGTTTGTCTCCACCTGACTAAAAACCTCCGCCATCCTTTCTAAAATGAAGAGGCCGATCGCGGGGTCCTTTTTGTATTCCTTGAGATAGGTGTCGAACATGAACACATATTGGTCTCGTTTGCCGAAATTAGTATCAAGCAAGTGTACCAATGCCTTAAACGCAGTCGCCATCACATTCGAGTAGTTGAGTCCGTCAGTAGCAGTCAAGGATCTGTGGATAATCTCAAAGATACGTGTCAAGGACTCTGCGAAGAATTTCACCAAAGAAGCAATGTCCAATTTGCAGAAGTCAAGCAAAGTTTGCGTAAGATCGTCCAAGCCAGCCTGAGTGCCAACGAAGAAACGATTGTTCTGTAACAAGTTGTCAATTGCAATCTCGCTGTTGAAGATTTTCCCAATGTACGTTGTGTGGATGTCGACTTGAGCAATAGTCTTCTTCGAAGAGACAGAGATGACATCAATAACCTGGCTCTCAGGCTTATTGAACTCAACTAAGCGATTGCCTGATTTGTACAATATGTCAGCTTCACCGGCAATAACTCCATTTACATACATCGAAAGATGGAGTGAATCCTGCTTTGGTGGTTTGCGGCCATGCCCCTTGAGAGAAATCCCATTCACTTTCACGATCTCACCGATCACCTCGTTTGTTGTGACAGAAACAAACTGCCACTTGGGCTTTTCAATCTGATTCGATGCCTTAGCGAAAGAGATGGAATCATTATTCGGAGCGCTGACCTCAAATGTCAACAAATCGTTCTTGTTAGTAGGATACAGCATACTCACCTTACCCATTTTAAGGTAAATTCTTTCGTAGTTTTCGGCAAGAGGATCGTAAAAAATTGGTTTGATCTTAGCAATGGGCGCTGTCTTCATAGAGGCATCATTGCTTCTAATGTCGAGGGACTCAGTCTCAGCACTATCGCCAACAAGCTGGTGTCTAAACTCCTTCACAGATACCACTAACTTTTCAGCTCTAGGGTTGACTGCAACGCCGTGGTTGGAACCTTTGATAATACGATCAATGAGCTCACCCCATCCATTGTTATCAATCTTTGAAGAGTCCACTGACAGACTCTTGTTGGATACATAGGAGCCAAACAAGTTGATGGCAAATTGATGAGACTCGCCAGACGCCAAGGAGCCCAGATTTCTTGAAAAGACTCTAGTGATATCAGTAACGCCGGCAGCGACACCCTTATTGATTCGCTCGATCTTCACGGCTCCCCCTTCTTTCTGGGGCAAGTCAAGCTGCTCGACCAAGACAGCTACCAAGTAGACTCTATGGTTTTCAACTTCACTAGCAGGAATGTTCCTAAACAACGCAGCACTGATCTTCTCCACAAACACTAACTCATCCACGGTATCTGTGTGAACAGCAAACGCCTCGGTTAACCTTCTCTGGGTGTTTCTCACGTACATGTAGGCTATCATGCCTGCAAAACCTGGGGGCTGATACTGAGAAGATCCACTGACCGACTTGAAGTCGACGAGAATGTGCGAAGGCGAGCCATGAGTAAGCTTTTTATTGGGCAACGAATCAAGAAGATAATCCTCTCGTTTGTTGTGAGCGTTGATGGGGAATTTGGGAAGCAAAGCGCAATACTGCTGGTAAAGAGCCATGAGCGCAGGAGTAGAGTTCTTCAACGACAACAAGTCTCCGTTGAACGCATCTCTTGCCAAAATTGCTTTATATCCATTAACATCAGTATTCCTATTCTCCAAGTCGTAGGACTTGTCGTTGAGCCTAGAGGCCTTAGAAGCAAGCAGTTTAGGAATGGTGCTCAAAAGCTGACTTGCAGTTTCCTCGGTGATCTGCACCTCGTCTCTTGTCAAATCTCCATGAGTCAATTTCACTCTCGTCTCGTCCAATTCCACGTACAACTCAGTGAGCTTCGTGAAAAGCCGAAACTCGCCAATCGAGTACATGGCATAAATGTGAGACGTGAGCAAATTCAAAGTGTAGGTGATTTCCTCAACCAAGTCGTTGGCAAAAGTAAAGGTCTCAAAGGGCAATGGAGGCGGCTGGGTCTTTCTCTCGTTCGATGAACCATTGGAGCTGGCAATTACCCCAGGGTCACTTACAGCCGTTGCGACGTACTGCTCGGTTTCTTTCAAGGTGGGAGCCAAGTTCAGACTTCTGTGAACGTTATTGAACTCATCTTCAGCGTTAATCATATTCAATGGGACTTTCTCCACGACTTTCATGTACTTCAAGGGAAACACGACTATTTGCCTATTCAAGCCTGGCAACTCGTCCAAATTGACGGAAGTTATGGTGAAATCGCTAGGAAACGGTCTTGTCAAGGAATAACCTCTAGCCCATTTGTTTTGTTTCGTTTCAAACACGAATACTTCATCACCAGGATACAAGTTACGGAAATTGTCGTTCTTCAATGTGGGGTGTTTATCAAAGGGAAGAAATGGCTTGATGATTCGGCCATGGAGAAACTCCTCGGTGAGAATCCACGACATGATTGTCTATTACTAAAAACTAGTAGGATAAAGGGGAATTGTGGCGATTGTGCAGAGTTTTATAGCTTTCCGTGTTCGACGATTTATATCGAACAGACGAGTCGAAAAAAGGTGCTGTGGCCTGCACTAAACTCAGGGACCAAATCGAGCTAATTACTCTTTTGGACATAATTATTTTCAACCGTTTCAGTAAAAATGTAATATCAAGGCTTAGGCCAAATGGCCTAGTATTCTTCGAGGCCATTCCTTGTAGTTTCGAGTATTATGCTCCTTTCCTCCGTCCCATATGTAAATATCATGTTCTCTTCTACCCGAGTCGTAGTCTAGCTCCTCGAGACTGAGAATGCGAGTACCGTTAACGATTTTGTAGCCGATAAAGAGCAACGCAACTAGAATCAAAGTACCGTAGCTGGAGAAGAAGAACATCACATCCCATTGCCCGGCTAAAAAGACAACATACCCCATGCAAAGCAAAATTACCGCAGATCCAACAAGCCCCACAATGGCGCTGAGTGGCTGGAGCGGAGACTTGTAAGGATACGATTTGTCGTTTCTGCCGATAATGTCGGGTCTCTTTCTCAACCCATAATAAAAGCGTATGAAGGAGAGACATATGGCAAACCAAACAAAGACACCAGATGAGGAGATCACGCTAGTGAGGTTCTGGAACACCAAGGTTGCCAGCTCAGAAACACACGTATAAGCGAGAAGTCCAAACATAAAAGATAGAAGGACGGCGCAATACGGGATTCCAAAACGATTACAGTTCATTAGAAAGGCTGGGGCTTTTCTTTGAAGCGCCAACGAGTAGACTGTTCTTGACGCAACGTATAGCTGTGCATTCCCACATGACAATGCAAAAAATACCAAGAACCCATTCTGAACAGCACTCCAATTACAAAGTCCCACACTTTGGAATGCTACCGTCCAGGGGCTTTGCGACCCATTCGGAACACCTCCTATCACCTCAGAGGACAAGTGACAGTTGTTTCCTCCCACATATTTCACAGCGTAGTTATCGTCAAAGGTACTTGGATTTACACCTGTGGTGCCTGAATAGTAACGTAAGAGTCTTGGGTCGCCAGCGTAAATGTTAAGTGATACAACAAAAATAGCAATCACGTAAAAAATGAGGATTCTCCAGAACACTCTCCTTGTGGCAGACGGCAAAGCCTTCCTGGGGTTTTTTGCTTCACACGCAGCAATGCAGACGATCTCAGTTCCACTGTATGAATATGAGGCAATCACTATAGCTGTCAAGAGCGACATAAAGCGGCCCAAGTCACCTCCGATTCCCTCGTTGCCGGGAGACATGCCATCATCGTCAAGATCGAAGGTAGGACGAAAGAGTCCAAATATTAGGTTATGCTCAAAATCAGACTTCAGACGTTGCCAGTATTTGAAGCCGACAACGCCTTGTGAGCCAAGACCGCCTCTATTAATGACTATCATCACAATAATCATGATTAGCGTAACCACCATCTTGACCACACTAGACCAGTACTCTATTTCGCCAAAAACTCTTATGTCGAACAAATTGCTTAGCAAACAAAATAACAAGAAAAGCGTGACAAAGCCCACCACAGAGCCCTTCTTAGTACTGACCTCTAGATCGGGAAAGTACGTGAGAAGGATCACAGCGGCAACTATTTCACCGGCCAAACCTAGCGCAAAACTCAAGAAATAAAGCCAACCAGTAGCGAAGCCAAACGCTTCATCGACAAAACGTGAGCTGAGACCAGATACACCATCAACAACTGATACGAACGTGACCATCTCACAGAAGCATACCAACGTCGCGAGAACAATCGCTCCAACTATTAGGAATGCAAGAACTGTGCCGAAACCTCCAGCAATAGTGAATGCTTTGCCGCAATTCAAGAACAAACCCACACCTAGCGTACCTCCGAAAGAGATCATTTGCAAGTGTCTCACCTCTAGCTTACGTTCCAAGTACCGTCCCTTCTGTTCGCCCCTTGCATTTTCATCTGAGGTGCCGCCAGCTACATTTAGCTCAGAAAAGTCTGATGGATTTTGAACCTGTTTCTCCCGATCGTATGAAGAATGATGGTTCCATGGATACCGGAGTTTGAAAGTGTTCTTCAGAGGTGACCCCGTTGATTCATCTGCGCCAAATGGGCAGAATTTCTCGTTCAAGTCTGAAGACCGAACTATGGAAAGCATGTTCTTATCGCGTTTGAGCTGGTTCTGTCGAAGCTGCTGCTGGATGGTATCGTTGATTTCAGCCTTCTTCACGTACTGGTTGAAATCATCTAGAGCTGATAGATTAAAGGTATCTGTCAGGGAACCTGCCCTGGCCAAATTCTGATACATGTCAAGGTACTTGAACTTTTTATTTTGAGGATCCTTGGGAACGTATTCTGCAGTGTCCTGATGTCGTAGGTCGCTCATTTGAGCCAAGATCTCCTCCTTTAGCTCCACTGTGGGCCACGAGCCAGAACTCAAATCGACTTCATTATCTTCACTTCCTTTTCGCACCGATGTCGTATCTGATCCTAATACGTGGAAAAGATCATGGGGTTCTCCTATATCCATCAGAAGCGAATCAGCCTCGAGTTCACGACTTAGGGTCTGTGGTGAAGCTCGCAGAAGGACTCCTACTGAGCTGGCGGAATCTGCGTTGGTGCGATGTCGCAGTAGTCTGGGAAAAAGCCCTCCTCCTAAGGAATGCAACGACAGCTCTGAAGCTGCCGAAGTTGTAGGCATGGTGACTTTAATGGGTATCTCGTGGATATGGTGATGTAGTTACTATCATTATACCACAATGCGCGCCATGACCTAAGGTGTGAACTGTAGAGGGCGGGAAAAGAACTAAGGGTAGGCTATCAAACATGAAGACTGTACTAATATTACAGATCACCTTATGCTCTTGGTGTGCTTACTTGATGGGTGATTGTGGGAGGGATGATGCCGAACTCCAAGAGGCCGCATCGTCATCACACATCCCATTACGTTCTCAAAGAATCAGGAACATGTAGGCTCGACGAGTGGCCCATCTTGCTACTGATCGAGGGACATTTGCATCTTCACCAAACGCACGCTATGACCTCACAGCGGGCACTTGGTTGCGTCAGAAACCGAGGTGTGCAATGGTAACGACACTGTGGAGCCAGGTGTGAGCAAGCCCATCGGTCCCGGCCCCGGAAAGTCCAAAAATCTCATAATAATGTAAAGTCATCAATGATGACGTCTCAGCTGTTACACTGAGAAGAACAGATACTACACTTGATCTAAGCCAAATGGCAAAGAGATTTGGTTGGGGAAGGAAGGGTGGCAGGGAAAATCATTCTTATATAGTCGCGCCACCCGCGGCCGGGTAACCCCCTGTTACTGTGCACTCTTCAGTCTACCATCTACCTACATTGATTGATTTAGATATATGCCCCAGTCTGGCCGACATATTGCCTTCTGGTTGATGCCTGGTAGAAATTAATCTCTCTTCGTTAAAAAAATTGGAATTGTCGGCTCACTCTGTTAATCAACCAATTTAATGGTCTTTGATACGGGACAAGTGCAAGTGCATCACCTTTTGCACCAAGAGGGTTGTGGCAACTCGACACGAAGACCGCTTAGAAGTGATGTTAGAGAGCTTCTGAGAAAAAGAAGGAAAAAAACACTCTCTCACACATCTTGGAAATTTGCATAAATGAGTCTAGTACAGGGAGTGTAACTTTGCGCAAAGAACCGCCAAATTTGAGGGTGTTCAAGAAGGGCCCAATCTTCACCAAGTCTCTGGTCTGAATCTCTGATTTAGAGCTCTCAGAGAGCATTCTATAGGGTAGCTGCAACATTCACCAGCTCCGCGTTTCACTCTGACTCCTCAACCAACAGTCACTTGGATGCCTCAACAGAACCATTTTCACGACAATTCAGAGGCTCAATGACAATCTTTCTAATCATCCACTCCCGGCAAATATCATGCAACTCGTACTCCTTTATACTCTAACAACTTGAAATAACCCTGACATGCAATCGTAAGACACCTATTTCGCAATCACTACAATATTGATAACAGGCTAGAGCTGGAATTGCACCGAGGTACCATTCCACATATCAAGCGAGGAAGTCCAAATGTGGCCACCGAAATAGAGGCTTTACAGATTTCAAACACATCAGAGCTCACTCCAAAGGGTCCTCCCTGTTCATACACTGCCAATTGAAGTGGCTGCAAATTGCCTCACCAGCTTCTAGCCAGCCCCAGCCGCCACCCTCAAACCGTTGATCTTTTTTTGGAAGTCTTCTCCTTGGACCATACATAGAGACGCTTTTGCTTACACTTCATTCAACAGCCGCAGCATACATCCGAACGAACAAAAAAAAAGTGCATTTCAATCGAAATATACCGAATCCTTTGGAACGTTAGAGAGCTGGTTGGAAGCATCCATAACGCCCGGTATACAGGTCTGCCAGCAGCGAGAGAGAACTCTCACCGCGTAATGGCAAAAAGAGACGCTCGCGCCGCACCTCATCGCAGGACACTTTTCGCAGCAATTTTTTCAGTTCCTATAAGAAGCCCCAGCTGCGCTATTTGCATTTGACCAACTATCTTTTTCACTGAATTTCTACCATGTTGCCCAAGCAGAGATACAACAGCAAATCTTTCAGAAGCGCAAGAGGCAGCAGGACAAACAGAAATATTAGAAGAAGAGGAGCCAACCCTCACCACCGCCGTGGGGGCCACAGAAGGTACTACTACCCACAGCCTTCCAACAGTAAAGTGTACATTGAGGAGCCAGAGACTGAAGAGGAGGGTAGCTCTGAGAGCGAATACGAAGTCTGCGCCTCGCCAGATGAAGATGAGGAAGTCTACGAATTTGACCTCGACAACAACGACGAGGACGACGTTGAGTCTATTTATGATGAGGGTGCTGATGACGATGCTATGGAGGAAATTTTCCTCATTGCTAACAGCGATGACGACAGTGACGAAAGCGATGATGAGGCCGACTCTGTGATTGATGTAAATGACCTTCTTGCCGAAGAAGCCTTGGACTATTTGGAGGCAGACGGTGCTCTCAGAGACGTCAACGACGACTTGGTGCGCTATTACGACAGCGAGTCTGGATCCGAGGATGCTTCGGACTCCGACTCCGACTCCGAGTTGGACAAGGCCGCTTTGCTGCTTGTGGCTGCTTCCGACCTGGAGTCCGATCTGGAGTCTGACTTGAGCTCCGACGTTTCCGAGGCCTCTGGCTCTGAATCCGAGATCGACGTTGAATTCGACAGCGAGCTCGAGGACCTCCAGAATACTTTGTACCTTTTGTCGGGCGAGGCCGACGACGACAGCGTCACCGACCTTGACATCGACTCTTCCGATGAGTTGGAGGGTGTCAGACAGTCGTTTGCTGAAGAACTCGAGTCCAGCGATGAGGAGTCTGTTTTGCAGTCACTGAGCGATGACGACGGCGACGACATCTTCTTTGAAGTTGGCCTGGACTATGACTCCTCTGATGACGAATCTTCTGATGACGACGATATCGCCATTGACGCAAAAGACATTGAACATTACGACGACTACACCTCCGACTCTGACTCCTCTGATGACGAAGGCATCACCATCTACAGACACAGATTCGACTTGCCCGACCGTTACGACAGCGACAACGACTCCACCGACGAGGAGTTGATGGCATACGACTCTGACGACGAACACTTGCTTAAAGCTAACGACTCCGACGATGAATTTGACGTTATTGACTTGACGAAGGACTTGAAGAACTCCAAGGACTGCGAGGTTGTGGAGCTTGACGACAACACTTACAAGTTGAACCTTAGGTTGCCATCTTTGATCAAGGAAGATCTTAAAATCAACTTTCAGAAGGCTCAAAACGAGTTGGTGATCACTGGTAAGTTCAACTTCACCGGCGAGGAGTCTGAGGTTGAGGCCGAAGATGATGAGGAAGAGATCTCTGAAGTTGACAGAATTGCCGAGGCTCTCGAAGCTGCTGATGCTGAGAAGGAGGCCAAGGCTGCTGAGGAGGAGGTTGCCGAGGAGGATGACGAAAATGATGAAGAATATGAGAGTGCCGATGGCTCTCTGAGTTCGTCTTCGCTGTCCAGCTCATCATCTGAGTCTGAGTCCGATTCCGAGTCCGATTCCGAGTCCGAGTCTGATTCCGACTCATCATCTTCTTCTTCCTCTTCTTCTTCCTCATCGGATTCTGAATCCGACTCTGACGAAGAGGATGAGGTCGTCGAGGACGCTCAGGACCTCATCAAGGAGTTCAAGAACAGAGAGATTCAATTTGAAAAGCACTTCGTCTTCGACAAGATCATCAAGGCCGACGAGATCAAGGCCAAATTCTTGGCCAATGGTGAGTTGGAGATGATTCTTCCCAACGAGGGTGTTGAAGTGAACAAGGACGCTGACAAGATCGACATTGCTATTGAGAGTGAGGAACCTGAGATGACTGATGGTGACAAGGTCGCTGAGACCGAGGACGTTGAAATGGCCGAGTAAGCGCCACGCTGGCTCCAAGCTACAACTTTGGGATAAACTGTACATTAGACATAGACTGCTCTTAGAGGAACGGTCCATATGGTAGAACAAGCCTAGAGCTCTGTTCGCAATAGAGAGGAGAAACCGAAAAGGTTTCGCATATAGACTCACACAACGACCATATACGATAATAGAGTGACGATTCGTCATGATGACCATTACACCGCTTGTACAGATCCTCTGATTGATTTGAAAAGAGAATTTAAATTTAGAAAAAAAAAAAATTGTTGTTTGTTGCTCTCTTTTTTATACTGTCACGAACAGCGCAACGAGTGCAATGAATGCAACGAGTTGCCTTGTCTTGACAAATGTATAAATAGATATATTATAGTGTTTTTGTGTTTAGATCATCATGTAGAGTAAGTACCAGAAGTTTTGTCATTTTGTGTTAAACCTGCTCTGTTCATCATGAACACCCAAGTAATCATCTTTTACAGATTTTTTTAGAATCTCGAGCCACAAGTGATATCACACCAACTCCACAACAAGCTTTCTGATGATATGTCCCCAGTTCCAATTAAACTGAAGTATTGCGATTATCCGGAGCTTGCTGCAGAACTTGATCGCCTCAGGGTCCCTTGGCTTAGCCGTGCTATTGTCAGGAAGCAAGTGTTCTAAGCAAGAGTTTCCCAGGATAAGTCTGAGAGGTCACCAGGCAATTTCTAGGATGCAAAGTTTCCCCTCAAAATGCCTATGATCACGAGTCTTCCAATCGCCATAATTGCTTCAGCTTGGCAGGGCCCTTTCTAACAAGTATGGAGCAGTATGTGGCTGCGAAAAGTGCTAAATATACACAAACAAGTGAGGACTTCCCCATCTGGGGAAATCGCACTATTTCACCTTGCAAAGGTTAGCCATGTACATAGCCGACTCTGCAGCAGCAACATCGCTAGTATACATTTTTCATTTCCTCTCCGTGTCCGTAGTGAACTTTTGCCTAACCTTGTTTAAAAGCTCGCAATTCAGACACCAACTCTAATTCCCAAGGGTTTTTGATATCAGCTCAATGTGGTTGAATGCATGTGCCTTGTTGGCGCTTCTAACCACCACCCAAGCAATATGGCCGTTTGACAGTGGAGACGACGACACCTCCTCGAGTTCCGGTTCCAGTTCAAGCTCCAGTTCCAGTTCCTCGGCTCCAGAGTCGAGTTCCTCGTCTTCAGAGTCAAGCTCTACGACAGTGTCTACCTTTGGCATCCCCGCCTCGGATACAAGCACAGACAACGGCTACGCCTATGCTCCAAGACAGACGCTGTGTCCGGATTTTGATATTGTTCGAAACGCCTCCAGCCTCAATGAGGCCGAGGCAGAGTATATTTTGCAAAGAAATGCCGTCACCAATGAGAACTTGATAGATTTCTTGGACAATGTTGCACAGATCCCAGACTTTGACGCTGAAAAATTCATAAACGACAACAAGGATAAGCACAATATTTCCATAGGGTTGGCTTTCAGTGGTGGCGGGTACCGTGCTATGCTCTGTGGAGCAGGGGAGCTTTTGGCGCTCGACAACAGATACAAAGACTCTACTCTGAGTGGGTTGGGTGGGCTCTTGCAGAGTTCTTCGTACCTCACGGGTCTTTCTGGGGGCGGCTGGCTTGTGGGTACGCTTGTTCTCAACGATTGGATCTCGGTGGCAGACATTTTGGAACCAAAAAGTGGCATCTGGAATTTGGAGGACCTGATCTTCAACCCTGCGGGCTTGAATGTGGTGAGAAACGTGATTTACTATAATGCGCTTTCAGATGCTTTGGACAGAAAAGAGGAATTTGGTTTTCCTACGTCCTTGACAGACGTTTGGGGGAGAGCATTGTCGCTGCAATTCTTCAACGAGGACTCCCACCCTCGTGGTGGAGAGAATCTTACTTGGAGTGGAATCAAAGAGTTGGACAGCTACAAAAACCATTCGATGCCATACCCAATTTTGATTGCCAACGGGCGTAATCCCAACACGATAATTATCAACGAGAACTCCACGGTGTACGAGATCTCCCCCAACGAGCTAGGTTCATGGGATCCTAGTCTTCATAGTTTCGTCAATATCGCCTACATGGGTAGTGAGCTTGAGGGAGGCAAGCCTGTGAACGATGAGTGTATATCTCATTTTGATAACGCAGGTTTTATGATGGGTACGCTGTCGTCGCTTTTTAACCAAGGTCTTCTTCGCTTACCCGGGACCGATCTCAACTGGGCGCTTAAAAGAATTATCGAGATGATTCTCAAGCCGCTTCTGAAGAACGAGGTTGACATTGCTGTTCACAAGCCGAACCCTTTCTACAAAACAGACTTTGGCAATCTGGAATTGATACTCAACGACAGCAGTTTGCATTTAGTGGACGGAGGTGAAGATCAACAAAATGTCCCTCTATACCCACTTATACAAAGGGAAAGAAATGTTGATGTGATCTTTGGGTTCGACAACTCTGCCGATACCGAACAAAACTGGCCAAACGGTACCTCGTTTGTCCATACTTTCTTGAGACAATTTGCAAAACAAGGACGTGGAACCCCATTTCCTTATATCCCTTCTACTCAAGACTTCCTCCGTGGTGGTCTCAATGAAAGGCCCGTCTTCTTCGGGTGCGATGCCAAAAACTTATCGGACCTTGTTGCTTTCCATGACAGTGGCTGGAAGGCTACCGATGTTCCACTTGTCGTTTACATGCCCAACAGCCCTCATTCACACAACTCCAATTTCTCGACTTACAAGATGAGTTACGACGAGGAAGATGCCCGCAACATCATTCAGAATGGGTTTGAGGTTTCCTCTCGCGGTAACTACACAAACGATAGAGAGTGGCCTACCTGTGTAGGATGTGCCATCATTAGAAGACAACAAGAGAGACTTGATGAGGAACAGTCGAAGGAGTGCAAAAGATGTTTTGAAAGATACTGCTGGACCGGTGACATTAAGGACACTCCTCAACTGAGCATTGGCGATGTAATATCTGGAGCAGCCACAAGAACAACTTCTGGAGGCACTTCCAACACCGCTAGAACGTCTTCCTCGAAATCCACCACGGTAGCTGGTACCTCTCAGAATAGTGGGACTAGCTCTGAGACGGGCTCCTCCTCTAGTGGCTCGAGTTCATCAAAAGGAACAGGTAATGTAATGCTGCTCGACTTTGCCGGTACCTTGGCACTTGTGCTAGGCACACTTTCACTTCTATAGACTCTTGAATAGTTTCAAATCATACTTTCGTTGGTTCATCAGCTTGTTAGTGCTATACACCACCTGCGTGAGGTATCCCAATAGGCAACACTCACAACAGCCAAAACAATCTTTCAATTTTCAAAAAGGAGCACACTCGACTCCACTGATTTTCGGCTGTAAACTTTTATAAATTTATCAAATCGGCATTCTTCTTGGTATAGATTTCCGAGCTAAACTGGTAAAGGTGGTCACGTGCACCTCATCGCAGTGGGGGCCTTGAAAATTGTATAGAGCAGGCCATCTCAAATCTCGAACATCAACCATGGTGAAATCCTACGACCGTTACGAGCAAGATGCCTGTTTCGGTGTCATTGGCGGAACATCAAATATATTATGGCTCCCGCCGGCTCCCACGCAGTCGAACAAATCTGTGGGAAGAGCCGTCCTGGGAGGGCTCGAGGAGATCTTGATTTGGGACATCAAGACGGGAGAGCTTTTGACCAGACTCAAAGACGGATTGACTCCGGGCGCTTCCAATGCCCCCACTTCCTCGCCGCCTGCTACTGTGGTCGCTATCGCGTTTCACGAGCCCACGAACATTATGGCAGCAGGCCACAATGATGGATCCATCAAAGTATGGGACTTGACATCGGGGTCTGTGATGGTGACATTTCAAGGACACCGTTCCACGATAAGTGCATTGAAATTTGATAGAACAGGCACGAGAGTGATTTCAGGCTCGGCAGATGCCTCGATCATCATGTGGGATTTGGTCGGTGAAGAGGGTTTGTTCAAGTTGAAAGGTCACAAAAGTCAGATCACTGGCATTGCATTCTTAAGTGAAGATCCTGGCTCGAAACAAGACGATGAGTTTGAAGACTACGTCGTCAGCGTCTCCAAGGATGGCTTGATCAAGCTCTGGGACACTTCCTCAAAACAGTGCATCGAGACCCACTTGGCTCACTCTGGTGAGTGCTGGTCTCTTGGCGTGAACCCTTTGCAAGACATGCTCATAACTTGTGGTAGCAAAGACCAAGTGAAGGTATGGGAGTTGAATCTCTCCAATGATGAAGGAGAGAAACTTACATGTAAAGGTGAGTTTGAGAAACAGAGCAAGCAAAGGTGTCTAGAGATATCGTTTACACAGCTCAAAGATTCGAGCAATACGTACGACGCATTCTTCTTGCAAAATGCGGATAGAACCACTGAAATTTTCAGGGTTCGCTCCCCGGAAGAAATAAAAAAAGGAATTGCAAAGAGGGCAAAGAGACTTTCGGAGAAGGGTCTTGAGGAAGACGAAATTTTGCAGTCCATCAAAGAGTCCGAGATCAGTATGCTCATAACTCCATTTGCAGTGTTGAGAACGATCTCAAAAATCAAATCGTGCGTGTGGGTCAAATCATCTAGAAAAAAGATGGACCTTCTTCTTTCATTAACAAACAACAGCATTGAATATCATAGCATCGCTCTTCCCGAGCAAGTCAAAAAAGCACAAATCGGAGAGCTTCATTCAGTCAAAGTACACTCAATCGATCACAAGGGTCATAGAACTGACATCAGATCCATGGACCTTTCCGAGGACAATCATCTTTTGGCCACTGCCTCTAATGGTGAATTGAAAGTATGGAACACAAAGACAGAAAATGTTTTACGTACGTTCACGCTCGAAAGCGGTTATGCCTTGTGTTGCAAGTTCTTGCCTGGAGGCACTTTGGTAGCAGTCGGTTTCAAAAGTGGAGACTTGGAGCTTTATGATCTTGCCTCTTCCTCCTTAGTGGACAGAGTGGAAAGAGCTCACGAGAATCTGTCTGTTTTACTTAACGGCAAAGCTGACGATAACCGTTCTGCGATATGGTCTATGGACCTCACGCCAGATGGAAAGACCTTGATCACTGGTGGTAACGATAAGCGAGTCAAGTTTTGGAACATCAAGGTCAGCCAGGAGTTGGTTGCTGGCACGGCCAACACCGTATCTACATTGAAACTTGTGCACACTCAAACACTTGAGTTGGGAGAGGAGGTATTGTGCGTGCGTGTGTCGCCAGACTCCCGTCTTCTTGCCGTTTCCTTGTTGAATAACAACGTTCAAGTCGTATTCATGGATTCTTTGAAGCTATTCTTGACACTCTATGGTCATAAGTTGCCTGTGCTTTCAATTGACATCTCCTACGACAGCAAGATTATCATCACATCATCAGCAGACAAAAACATCAAAATCTGGGGCTTGGACTTCGGTGACTGCCACAGGTCGATCTTTGGTCACCAAGACTCCATCATGAACGTTCGCTTTATTCCTGATAGTCATAACTTCTTTTCCTCGGGCAAGGACGGTATGATCAAGTATTGGGACGGTGACAAGTTCCAGTGCATTCAAAAGCTCCCAGCACACCAGAGCGAGGTATGGGCGCTTTGTGTCAGTCGAAGCGGCACTTTCGTTGTATCTACATCGCATGACCACTCCATCAGAATATGGAGTGCTACCAATGATCAAGTGTTCTTGGAGGAAGAAAGAGAAAAGGAGATGGACGAGCTTTATGAAAATGAAGTTTTGGAATCTTTGGAAGCAGTTGATACCAAGGGAGGCAAAGCCGATGATGAAGATGATGAACAAACTGACGGGGTGGAAAAGGTCAGCAAGCAGACCACAGAGACTCTCAAGGCTGGAGAAAAGCTTATGGAAGCTCTTGACATTGGCACTGAAGATTTAGATGCCTCTGAAGCGTATGAGCTACAATTGCAGCAGTTCAAGTCGAAGAAGCCTGGAGTTATGAACCCACAAAAACCCACGCCACACTCGATCTTGCTTGCATTTGGAATGAGCGGCAGTGAATATGTGCTTCACACCATGACGAAGATTAGGTCAGCGCATATTGAGGATGCGTTACTTGTGATGCCCTTCTCATACACACTCAAGCTATTAAGGTTCATGGAGATCTGGACGAACAGGGAGAACATCACCAAGAATCTTGTGAACCTCCAGTTGATTTGCAAGGTGTTGTTTTTCGTTGTGAGGACCAATGCCAACGAGTTGGTGAACCAGCGAGACGCAAAGATCAAAGCACACTTAATGAAGGTGAAGCAGCAGCTTCGAGACGAATTGAGCAAGGCGTCGAACCAGCTTGGGTACAACACGCAAGGGTTGAAGTTCAAGCGCACACAGTGGAAGGTGCACCACGAAACGGAGTTCATTGACGAAGCAGAGCAAAGAGAGCATGAGGAGAAGAAGGCTGTGAAGAGGTCATTTGCCACCGTATAGAGAGAAGAGATGTAATGAAGCAGATGAAAAAGTAGAAGAAGATTAATGTAGGCATTTAATTCAAGCTAGCGAAGGCTTGGGGTGAACTGTGCTTATCAATGGCGGCACGAGAGTGCAAAAAAAAAAAATAAAATAAAAAAAAATAAAAAAAAACACTAAGGGCATCTTACAGGAATCCCACAAACTACGACTCAACTAATTATTATCGGTGACTTCGTAAGTGGCCCCCCTGTGGCAGGCACCTCCTGTTTCCTCTTTGCCCGCTGAGTCCCTCTCTCACTCTGTTCAGGTTGCGTTCAAAGCCTCGAGGTTATCAGTGATGCGGATTCAGGTTTCCAGAAAACTCCGATAAGCGTCCAGATCTCAATACACCTCCACATTCTGTTCGTCCAAATTCCTTCGAAACATTTTAGATTCCAATCAAAAGTGGCAGCGGAATTCGCCTAGAATTTCTGCTTTGTTCTCTGAGGAGTGGCTGCGAATCGGACTAGTATGGCTGCCCACTTCAAGTGCGCAATTCAGCCCCAGCGAGAGCCTCGAGACGAGCCCCGAGGGCACCTCTTCCGTGAGCAGTAGAAGAAGAAAATGTGACCAAAAAGAGACTTCAGCATAATTACAAACAAATCGCATACTTTAGGCTTCTCAATCAAACAAATATTTTCGTACTGCTCGATTGCTCCGTTGCCCATGTGTCACCTTTTCAACAGGGTCCCACTTTTGTGTGTCTCTGGGGTTTCGCAGGGCTGCCGCAGGGCATTGTGGAAAGAGAGACCCACATGAAGAAACACCAATGCAGAATAGAATCGACAGCAGCAAATAACTCAGTATGTAAGAGCTTTCTCAATTGCCTGTAAAAATGCAAGTTCTATCCAATTTTTTTCATCGTTGTCTCTTTGAAATCCCTGCTTCCCGCTCGAGAGCTTTGCTGGAAATCTCGGGGCCAAATGTTTCCTGGCCTCACCCCAAATGGTTTTCAGACAACAAGCACCACTGGACACTTTGAAGTGACGGATTGAAAGTTCCAGAAACCAAGTCTAGTGTTTCATCTACAGAATCTTGGGCTGAAAAATTCCCTCGTGTTTCTTTTTTCTTCCTGCTCTTCCGCCACAATGCCTCGTGTGGTCCCCGCAGGCTGTCACCAACCTTGCACTTTTTCAATTAGCAACCGCCCCTGGCAAAACCACCCACTTTTTGCAAACCCCACGAGAAATCAGAATGGCAAAATTCGGACTTTTTGTAGGGTTGGGACCTGTTTCTTGTAAAATTACAACAAATCACTACTTTTCAAAATTTCGTTCAGGACCATGGGTATATTACTTCCTCTTCATGGCTCCCGCACAGAGGTCTCAGGGCTCCCTCAAGCTTCCATTTTCGGTCCCGCTCGCACTTTTATTTTACTTTTATATTTTTTTAGCCCACTCTCTCACGATCCTTACCGTACTTTTTTCTTACCTTCACCTTCCTCAAACTAACCCAAACCTTCCACCCATCGTCATCTTCTTTTCATAGTATCCTGCTGCGCTTTTCGCCTCCACCATCATGAACAATATTCCAGCGCCAATGGGCGGTACCTGGCACCTGAAGCAAAACCCGGACGAGAGACAGAAGATCATCCAGATCGTGGTCGCCACGCTCAAGGATATACAAGGGGTTGACTTCAACGAGGCCACCGCCATCAAACAGGCGCATGATTTCGAGAAATACATGTTCATGAAGTGTACCTCCAGAGATGAGTATCTCAATCAGATCAAGCAGAAGGTGCACCAGATGCGTGGCAGCCTAAGAAATAACTCGGGCCCCGGGATGCAACAGCCACAGAATCCCCAAAACGCTCAAAACGTTCAGAATCAGCAGTTTCTGGCTCACGCTAGACAGGCCCAGGCACACCAGCAACAGCAACAGCAACAGCAGCATCAGCAGCAGCAAATCCCAGGTCAACAGAATATCGGGTTGGGCTTGGGCACCGACGCACCTAATCAGGGAATGAACTTCTTCCCGCAAAATCAAATGCAAATGAGAAACGGCATGATGCCCCAGCTGCTGCCTCAGCAGGGTCACCAGCAGGTGCCCCAGGCACAGATGAACCGGGCTGCCCCGCAACAACAGATGCCTCAACAGCAGCAGCAACAACAACAGCATCAACAGCAGCAAAATTCACTGAGTGGTCCGCAGCAGGGCAGCAGACCTCAGGGAATCAACCGGAATATTGGTAACCAGCTCACTCCTCAACAAATCCAGCAGCTCAGTGCCATGATCAAAAATGTGCCCATTCCACCCGTGTTTTTGAATAAAATTCCAAACTTGCCTCCAAATGTGAACACATGGGCTCGAATTTACGATTTGGCCCAGAAGAAGGTGATCCCACTGTCCAGTTTGCCAGCCATTAAGGAAGTCCACAACGCACATCTTCTGATCGTAATGCACCAGCAACTGCAGAGACTTGCCCAGCGTCGTATGAGCAACATGAACGGCGGGCCCGGCTCGGGCGGCGCAATGGCATCCACCTCTAGCAACGATCAGAACATCAACATCAACAGCCTCAATAACACCAACACCGGCATGAACAACATGAATAACATGAACAATATGGATAAGTTGAGCAGACCTTCAACTGGTCAGATGAACATGCAAAACCAACAAATGCAGCAGCAGCAAGCTGCGTTTAAGAACAACAGTAATAAAAATGATCAGTATACTATGCTGAATTCAATGGGAATGCAACGGCCTCAACTGAGGCAGAGTCAGACGACGCCCATGATGAAGCAACAGCAGATGTCTAATCAATCAAACTTGAACATTGCTGGACCAAACCCCGGTAATCAGCAGCAACAACAGACACTTGGAAAGATGCCGAATTTCCAAATAACTCCTCAAGACATGATGGAATATCAGGCACAAGCACTTGCATACTTGAGTAGAGCTCAACAGGATGGCAAGATTCCACCAAACTTGGACAATAATGCGAAGCAGAACTTTATTCGCAAGTATATTTACCATCAGAAAGCCACGGCATGGCGTAATGAACAACTAAAGGCAGCACAGTCTAAAGGCAATGGTTCTGCCCAATTGAATGTCGGGCCACAACGTACTCCCCAACAACTGCTTATGGGCCAGGGCGGGTTCCCCAGCCAACCTCTGCAGCAACAGAATCAACCTCAACAGCAGGTGATGGGTGGTCTTCAAAGTATGGGACAGCCACAACAATCTCCCATGATGGGAAACATGCAGCAACCTAATGCAGCTTCCATGATGAATCAGGGCAACAACCAACCATTGTTTTCTCCCGTGATGCAACAAAAGTTCCCAATGCAAGGTCAGCAAGTCAATTTGGGCAATGTCAATGCTCCACTGAATCAAATCAGAAGACCACAAGGTGTGCCCCCCATTACAGATGAGATGAAGATGAAGTTGAGGTCACTTTTTGACGAGGTAGCTCGTGGTGATAGCTTCCAACTGAAGAACCATACAACATCTTTGTCTGACCAAGACAAGCTTCGCATGAAAGATCTTATGGTGAAGATAAATCAACAGTATGCCAACGTCGATTCAGTCCTCAGCTACTACTACGTTCTCACTTCCGACATCGGTGGCACCAAGAAATTAATACAGATGAAGTTCATGTCGAGAAATATCATAGAGAGTTATCAGAAGGGAATTTACTTGGCTAATCCCGAGATCCTAGAAAAATTGATCGTGCATTTCCAGAGGTATTTCGATGTGGTTAAAAAGGAGCTCACAGCTCGCAGGCAGCAGCAACAACCTCAAAAGATTGACTCGACACAACCACAGATGTCGGCTGCTCAGCAGCGCCCTGCTATGAATCAACCCACTGCTCAAATGACTGGCCAACGCCCCATGCAGCCTTTGCCTCAAGGCGATCAGCGCTTTATGCCACAAAACGCTTCCCAAGGGGCTCAGAGCTACATGCCTTCGGGTATGGGCCAGTTGCCCAACATGGCTTCACAACTGCAGGCACAACAAGTCCCTCCTGTTCCACCACAACAGCAGCTGCAGCCTCAACAGCAACTCAGCAATCAGAGGTCCATGGGAGTTCAGCAACCTTCGCAACAGCAGTTTACAAGGAATGCTACCTATGGTCAAATATCTCAAAACCAACCGGACTGGCTGAAAGCTGTTAATCCCGAACAAAGAGGTGCTCAACCTTCACCACAAATGCAGTCGCAACCGGTGCCTAAAAATACTGCTAAGGGGAAAAAGGCTAGTACTAGCGGAACTGCTGGTAGAAGAAAGTCTACAAAGGCTTCGGGAACGATGCCAACTCCTGGCAACAGTGCACCTACTCCTGCGACTTTGGCTAATGCGATTAAGACACCAAACAGTATGCCAACACCCCAGGTCATTCAAAGTAATAGTAACAAGGGAACTCCAATTGATGTTTCTCCCAACAGCGATAACAAGGGGTCAAATGTTACGTCAAAGGAACCTATTGTTGGAGAGGTGTTCGGCGCGAATAAGGTTGACTCCAAATTGGACTCTAGAAGAGAACTCTCAAAGACCGATCCTGAGCAGTTCTTCTTCGCCGCTTTGTCTAATCTTCTCGAGGTAGACAAAGCTGATAGTACGAATGGAACGAAGGGTGGTAGTGCTGGTACGGATCACACGAAGTCACCACTATCGCCTAATTCTGCCGAATGGACTTGCGCCGTCAAGCCCGAAGCTATCAAGTCAGCGTTTTGTCAGGTCGATTGTATCAAGGAGCTCACTGCTATGGAGATTTTGGAGGAATGTGCAAAGATGGTTGATCGAGATGCAAAAAAGAAAGAGGAAGTTAACTCAAGGAAGAGGGAGAGAGAAGAACCAGATGACATTGATATCTTGTTTAACGATACAGACGCGAAGAAGATTAAAAGCGAAGACTTCGACCGATTCATGTTTGAGCCGGTTGAATTCGATGAGTGGAAGAATTGGCTCACTGGGTTACAGCAAGCCAAGGTTTGATGTGAGATATTTACTAGAAGACGCAATCATATATATTTGGAATGTTAAAAGTACGACGAAAGAATTTTGCCCATGTCGATCCAATGAGGTACCTGTGAGTCAGATTTGTAGATGGAGAGGGCCATACCGTTGGCGATTTTGCAGCCGTGTCACGTGCGCTATCTTTCAAATCGCCAGGGCACTATCAGTTAAGATCTCAATATAGGAATACATTTCCTTCGATGACATCAGATAAAAAACTTTCAGTGGCCTTTGTATGCCTTGGTAACATGTATGTACACTTTACAATACCTTAATTTGACCGGTTCTAACCTATAGTTGTCGCTCGCCAATGGCAGAGGCGGTATTCAAGCACAAAGTGAAAGAATTGGGCTACAGCGACCATTTCAAGCTCATCGACTCATACGGAACCAGTGGGTGGCATGTAGGCGACTCGCCAGACTCCAGATCCGTGGCTACGTGTCGCAAACACGGAGTCCCCGTCAAGCACTTCGGCCAACAGATCGGGCCTGAAGATTTCGCCAAATTCGACTACATCATTGGCATGGACCAGATGAACAAGGAGGATTTGATGTTCATGAAGCCCAAGGGCTGTAAAGCTCGCGTGGCGATGTTTGGAGAATGGAAAACCGATCCTCAATTTAACACAATTGTTCAGGACCCCTACTATGGAGGAAGAGAAGGGTTCGAAGTGAACTTCAGACAGATCTCTCACTTTAGCGAAGAGTTCTTGAAGCAAGAGATTGGAGAGAAACAATGAGAGGGTTGTGCTAGATAACAGTAGAGTCACTCAACGCTGGCAATTGCCAAAAGCTAGAGAGGTTAGTAGAATATACAACTGAGATTTTACTGTTGTAATGCCACGGAAACTGGTGGCTTTCAGTGGATAGATTACATCCCTTTCGTTATCAGAGAGTATGTACCCAATTACTATCGGCTGCAAAGTATCGTGCATTCTCTCTGTCAGCACTTTTGCAAATAGAAGAAAAAAAAAACAGGTACGAAAGAAAAAAATGAGTGTAACTCACATACTTTATGAAGTAATTCAGAATTCTTGTCTATTTCTGCTACGTTCTTTCCACTTTCCTATATCAACTTCTCTGCTACTCGCCATATGATACATGGTCGTGCATTATCCAAGACATCAAACGAAAGCGAACTTACGTACTTCTAGCCATACCAACAGAACACAACATGAGCACACGGAAACTACAGCAGGAGTGTGACAAGCTACAAAAGAAAATCACTGAAGGATTGCTGGTGTTTGATGACATCCACGAAAAGATTGGCCAAACGGATAATGCCAGTCAGAAAGAGAGGCTAGAGGGAGACTTGAGGAAAGAAATCAAGAAGTTGCAGAGGTGTCGTGACCAGGTGAAGCAGTGGCTTGGGGACAGCAGTGTGAAACTTGATAAGAACCTTTTGCAGGATAATAGAAGTAAGATTGAAAATGCCATGGAACGATTTAAAGAGGTGGAGAGGGTATCCAAGATGAAACAGTTCTCGAATGAGGGTTTGGAAATGCAGACAAAGCTCGGTGCTACAGACGAAGATGAAGCGAAGAAAAATGAGGCTTGCCGGTACATTACAGATATTCTTGAAGAATTGGGGAGACAGAATGAGCTTTTGAGTGGTGAGCTCAGTGGTTACTCGGGTAAGAAGAAGCTGGGAAATGCACAAGTTGCTATAGACGAATTGAATCAAAAAATAGACAGAAACAATTTGCACATTGGCAAGCTCGAACAGATACTTCATAACCTCACGAATGAGCAATTAAAGCCGGAGAGAATAGACGAGATCAAGGACGATCTAGATTATTACGTGGAGAATAATCAAGCTGCGGATTTTATCGAATACAATGACTTCTATGATCAACTTGAGCTCGATGAAGCGCCAGAGAGCTTCCCAGCGGCAACCATGCCTGGGGCATTGCATGATGATACAAAGAGTTCAAAGGAGGACTCAAATCCAAGGAGCCCGGCAAAGAAGGATACGCCTACAAGTAATGGTACGCCAAGTACGTCCTCAGCTACTACGGCTGCTACGACCATTACTAACCAGTCATCGCACCCTACACGTCCTCCTGCTTCCGCACCTACGACGTCCTCTGCAAGCGCTAGCTTGTCGAACAGCGGCAGCACAACGCAACCTCACACAATACACTCTTCGCAAGGGAGTCTAGCATCTAAACCTCCAATGGGGACTGGACCATCTGCTGCGGGACTTGCTCAGGTACGTGCACCGCCTCCAGGTTTGGGTTCTTCGTCAAAATCTGGCAGCCCTGTACCTTTGGCGGCAACGCCCAAGTCGAGCGCCGCTGAACTTAAGAAGAAGGTCGCTTCCTCGCAAGCAGGCTCTTCTCTGGGAATTACACCAGGAATATCTGTCGCAGCGGCACTTTCAAACTCCATCAACAATAACAGTAATACTAAGAACGCATCGCCTGCATTATCCCATGCGTCTACTGCTACCACTGTTGGTTCATCAAACAAAGCGGCATCAGAGGCCCAGTCAGCGGCAGCTAACCCACTCACGCAGGAGACAAAGTACTTAAGCGAAGCGGCAGTTCGCGTACACGCCATTTCTCAGAATCGGTTAGCCAACCCATTGCCATTCCTGGCAATCAGCCAATTACTAGAGACCTCTCTCCTCAACTGTCCGGACTCATCGGACGCCGAACGGCCTCGTCAGTACAACCCAAGGAACGTCCACCCACTGTCCGTGGACTATCCTCAGGAACCAATGTTTGAGCTCAATTCTGCGAGAATCATGTCTAAGTTCGACAATGATACGTTGTTTTTCTGCTTTTACTACAGTGAAGAGCAGGATAACATCGCCAGATATAACGCTGCCAGGGAGTTGAGCAAACGTGGGTGGATATTCAACTCGAAAACGAAGCAGTGGTTTTCCAAAGATGACCGTGCCAAGAGTCGCCTGGCATCTGTTGCACAAGGAGTAGAGGAGAAACTGCAAGGAGAGAGCTACAAGTACTTTGACTACCAGAGTAGCTGGCTCATTCGTCGCAAGGACCACTACAAGTTACAGCCCGAGGTGCAAGAGACGTTTTGATGTAGCATTAGAATTGTGGAGCCGTTCGCCCTAAAAGGCAATGCAGTTGCATATTTAGTGTATTATCACGAGCCCTGGATGATGAACTGATGTGTAGGCAGTATAGAGAAAGGAAGAAAGACCATTTGACCCAGGATTCGCAGCCATTCATTGTAAGGTAGCGAGGACGGACCAAAAACTGAGTGACGAGATGCCATCGAATAATTTGTAGTGCTTCTTGAGGAGCCTAAATCGTAATCGTAATCGTCATTGTTCTTTTTTTTGCGTGGAGCTGAAATGGAATGTAGCTTGTTACATAGTGGATGGCACCGGTAAAACCTGCAATCTAGATCGAGAAAAGGCACCCGCAGGCTTAGACAGACCGACCCATGAGGAGGCCAAAAGTGAAAAAATTTGAAAAAAAAGAAAAAAAAGAAAAAAATAAAAATCACGAAATTCAACTAGTCAAGATCCTGATTTTCAGGTCGGCTAGTTTACCTTCCTTTGGAAACTTTTCAAGTTATACTACTTTCTCAGCTGTTGGCAGGGCTGGGAATTTTCCCTCAAATTGCGATAGATTGATCCATCTATTCTTAGCCAACGTCGCTACCCTACCCGTTCTAACTACTTTCAACACCTCTTGAAAAAAGAGTATTAACACACACTTGGGTCTCAAAGGTCTAACGAAGTCACGAAGAAAGTGCGATCAAAAGTAAATCCAGACTCCCACTTTTCACTCGTGTACGAGACCTTATCGCTGCACCCTAGACGATTTCCACCATCACATCTACACTGAGGTTGAACCCTTCAACTTCGACGAAAGCAAATCCCTCGTCATAAACCTGACATGTCCCTCTTCTTGCGAGATGAAGCTTCCTCCACGGGCGCAGACGGATGCGTCGAATGCCCTTCCTCGATCGACCCTTGTCCCTCGTGTCCAGCAGGACAGGTTTGTCACCAAATATCTCGAACATGCGACCAGTGCCCCAAAAATGTCTGCGTAGAAAACACTGGCAGGTCTTCTGGCGGCGGAACGCCCGTAGGTGGCATTGTGGGCGGAGTTGTTGGAGGTCTCGTTGTGCTTGCGCTCCTAATAGGTGGATTATGGTACTACAAGCGAGTTTACAAGAAAAAGCACCCGATGTTGGAAGACGACTTGGCTATGGACGACTACAAAACGGATCTTGAGGATTCGGACACCCGTTCGCCTCGGAACACCTTGTCCAGTGGAGAAATGGAGGGCGTTGCCGGCGCAGGGGGTGGGAACCGACCCGGTCCTCGCCCACAGGCTCGTCGGACAGACTCCAACAACTCATTGAAGAAGAATCACCGCATCTCGTCGTACGAGTCGTTCATGCGCCCTCAGGCCCGCTACACCCGTAGAGGTGGTGCTCATCTGGCCAAAGGCGGGCGTGGGGGTCGGTCCCAAGCTCAATTGCGGAAAATGTCCCCGTATGGCGATAACGACTCCTCAAAACGTAATTCTATTGCTACGACGATCTCCACGACCAACGCTTCTAACATTTTGCCTGTGGCCTACATCCCTGGTGTCACCGTGAGGCCCACAAAGAACAACACTCGCTCGTTATACTCATATGAGTCGGATTCGATCTTTTCTGATATAAATACGATTGAAAATGCCTCGATTGTTGCAGAGAAAAACGGCCAGCTGAAGCCTTCGACGATGACAGCCATTCGAGCACAACCTAAACTTGTCAATGTGGCCAGAATAGACGAAGGGGACGAAGAAGAGGACGACGAGATGGAGGAAATTCATGACAACAACGACACAACGTGGAATTCGCAAACGAAAGATTCCATTGTTACCACAACGCATGCTCTTGACGACCTGACCCACACGCTAGATCACCACAGCGATACGGACGCCGACTCTGATGTGGACTCAGATATCGGGGAAATTAACCGTGCGACAAGCGTAAGGCGACCACACGGGGAGGTGATAGCTCCGCCGCAGATACTTATCGACGGAGAGGACGACCATGATGATCTGAGCGCTGGTTCCTTCATCTTGGACATTGGCAAGGGGCCTTCGCAGACGTGAGGCAAACTTTAGGAAAGTATGGGTAGAGACGTGATGGAAACAGGTTTTACCGTCATGATTTGGGAGGAAACTGGTACTCTACAGCAGAGTAGAGTGAGGATATGGACTTTAGAGCTAGTCTCGTGTACAATACCAAGTCATCATGGGCCTCATCGTAGACTTAGCATTCCCGGGGGAGCATAAATCATTAGTCGGAGTTATCTCAACAAGAGACTGTAGCTTTAATCAACCAAGTGCAACGAAAAGAACCCACATAAGTTGATGGTATCAAGGTGGTGTGGAACAGTAGATCGTAGAATTAATGGCTGCAAATCATATGGTGAGAATACTCGAAAGCTGGAAGAACAAGAGTTTCTCACGAGGTTGGCGATTGACCAAAATCATAAAATAACAGCTCACCTTCTTCGCAAGTAATTAAACTATTGTGTCAACACTAACTAAATTGGCCCACGGCACAATCATGCAAATTGAACTTAGATGGTCTCCATACTTGGAAGCCTCACAGTGATTACGAAATCTTCAAATAGAATCCTCCACCACTCACTCCAGAATTAGACAAGCTGCATAGTATTCGGACTTAGAGCGTTATAGCGAGTGATAACACTTTAAGGGGCTTGCCGTTGAGAGATATCAATGATGCCTCAGGCTTAGGGTGTATTGCACATGCTACACCGACATAAGGAAAGTGACTTCTGAGAACTGAATTATTCTACACGGACCAAGTGCACTAAATGCTTACATGACGACGGCATCATTTGAGGAAAACGATCAAATGCATTATAGTTGCCAGAAGCAGTCGAGCTTGAAACGTTTCCATTACTAAAAAATCACGCACAAGCTCTAATAACCTCACTTGATCCTGAGAGCCCTGGCCTTCTTTGAATGCTAGTGGTTGCGCAAAATTTGCAACCAGTGCGCACTCCCTAGGGCCAACGGAGGTCTCAGCCATGAACAATGCACAATTCACCAATTGAATCTGAAGTCGTAAGCATGATGCTAGATCACGTTTTGGACTAAGATGGGCTCATGTTCTCTATAGAAGTTTGTACACCTTTCTAGTTAGCCTCCCACGTCCCCCACGTCCCCCACGTCCGTTGACGTTGCAGATCCGGGGGCTGCTTTTTCATATCGGTGCGCACCGGCCCGGTTTGCTTACCCTAGACCTTCTAGTACTCAAGGGAGTTAGTAAGCAAGACATAGTATGGGAGAAATTTTCGGGGTCTTGAGTGAACAAAAGGATCCAGGTTATGAAGCCTTAGGAATCGAGCATACCATCAATCAACTCATACAAATCCAATAGTTTGGTGCTCTTGCTAGTGGACCTAAAGGTACCCAGTTCCGAGGGCAGGGCCCAAAAGAATCGTTCAAGCGAGAGTACCGTACTGCAGGTACTTCGCATTCACCTGCTCGAGAGGGCCCCACTACGACCACCAAAACTCCCTAAAATATCAAGCAAAACCCTATAAAACGTGAGTTCTTATTGTCTAGTGGACCTATATGTTCAAAAAATATAACTCCTACTACTGTTTCACCAACATTAACATTTGGGTGCCCCTGCACTCGCTACCCGGTACTACCCTCGACTATGCCCTCGGAGCAAAAGCCTTTGTTGGCCACCACCCAGTATATAAACCGTCCGGCGCGCTCGCATCTACAACCTTCCCTTTTTTCCAGTCCTTAGTTCATACCTTAACACTACAGCTATGACTGACATTGACCAATTGTGTATCTCCACTATCCGTCTTCTCGCCGTGGACGCCGTGTCCAAGGCCAACTCGGGCCACCCCGGTGCTCCCTTGGGCATGGCTCCTGTGGCCCACGCTTTGTGGCAGCAAATGAAGTTCGACCCTAAGAACCCCCACTGGGTCAACAGAGACAGATTTGTCTTGTCCAACGGTCACGCTTGTGCTTTGCTCTACTCCTTGTTGCACTTGTACGGCTTTGACATGTCCATTGACGACTTGAAGCAGTTCAGACAGTTGAACTCCAAGACCCCAGGCCACCCAGAGACCCACGAGGTGCCTGGTGTCGAGGTCACCACTGGTCCCTTGGGTCAGGGTATCTCCAACGCTGTTGGTTTGGCTATTGCACAGAAACAGTTTGCTGCCACCTACAACAAGGATGACATCTCCCTCTCCGACTCATACACGTACGTGTTCTTGGGTGACGGATGTCTCCAAGAAGGTGTCGCCTCTGAGGCCTCCTCTCTTGCTGGCCACTTGCAATTGAACAACTTGATTGCTTTCTGGGACGACAACCACATCTCCATTGACGGTAACACCAACTGTGCTTTCACCGAGGACGTGACTGCTAGATACAAGGCTTACGGCTGGCACATCATTGAAATTCCTCACGGTGACACCGACTTGGCTGCTGTGAAGGCCGCCATCGAAGAGGCCAAGAAGGTTGACAAGCCAACTTTGGTGAGATTAACTACCACAATTGGTTTCGGCTCCTTGCAAGCCGGTACTCACTCTGTCCACGGTTCTCCATTGAAGCCTGATGATGTCAAGCAGTTGAAGGAGAAGATGGGCTTTGACCCAGAGAAGTCCTTCGTCGTTCCTCAAGAGGTCTACGACCACTACAACAAGCACGTTGCTGAAAACCAGAAGGTCTACAGGGACTGGCAGGCCAAGCTCGAGAGCTACAAGCAGAAGTACCCTAAGGAGGGTGCTGAGGTCCAGAGAAGATTGGACCACGTCTTGCCTGAAGGTTGGGCTGACGCTTTGCCAACTTACAAGCCTGACGACAAGCCATTGGCCACTAGAAAGTTGTCTGAGAACGTTTTGAACGCTATCTTGCCTGTTATTCCCGAGCTCATTGGTGGTTCCGCCGACTTGACTGGCTCCAACTTGACCAGAGGTAAGGACTCTGTCGACTTCCAGCCTCCAAACACCGGCTTGGGTAACTACGCTGGCCGTTACATTAGATACGGTGTCAGAGAGCACGGTATGGGTGCCATCATGAACGGTATTGCTGCTTTCGGTGCTAACTACAAGAATTACGGTGGTACTTTCTTGAACTTCGTTTCCTACGCTGCTGGTGCCGTGAGATTGGCTGCCTTGTCTCACCTTCCAGTCACTTGGGTTGCCACCCACGACTCCATCGGTTTGGGTGAGGACGGCCCAACTCATCAGCCTATCGAGACCTTGGCCTGGTTGAGGGCCACTCCAAACATCTCTGTCTGGAGACCAGCTGACGGTAATGAGGTGTCTGCTGCTTACAAGAGCGCCATTGAGTCTACCTCTACTCCTCACGTTTTGGCTTTGACCAGACAGAACTTGCCTCAGTTGGAGGGCTCCTCGATTGAAAAGGCTTCCAAGGGTGCTTACACTATTTACCCAGTCGACAAGCCAGACTTAATCATTGTCTCTTCTGGTTCTGAGGTTTCGATCTCCATCGACGCCGCTAAGAAGTTGGCTGATGCTAACATCAAGACCGCTGTTGTCTCTGTTGCTGACTTCCACACTTTTGACCAGCAACCAAGAGACTACCAGTTGTCTGTGTTGCCAGACGGTGTTCCAATCATGTCCGTTGAGGTCTTGTCTAGCTTCGGCTGGTCCAAGTACTCTCACGAGCAGTTTGGTTTGAACAGATTCGGTGCCTCAGGTAAGGCCGACGACCTCTACAAGTTCTTTGAGTTCACCCCAGAGGGTATTGCCGACAGAGGTGCTAAGACTGTTCAGTTCTACAAGGGCAAGCCACTTCTCTCCCCATTGAACCGTGCTTTCTAAAAAGCTAGAGTTATATAAACAATGAATTATACCGTGTTGACTGGATGTAGTGCAGAAACTGCTAGAGAGCTTAAGTTCTTTTAATAGCATAAATTTTTATTCAAAGTCAAACTAATAGCGTCTCTTCCAGGACAAAGTAAGCCTGCTTACTCGAAGGGGTCAACTGCTCACTTGGAAGTGTCGACAACGTATCTTCCCAAAATCTTGCCCTCTTCCATCAACTTGTAGACGTTTGGTAACTCGGACAAGCCCACGACCTTGATTGGGCACTTGATCAAGCCTCTGGAGAAGAAGTCAATAGCCTCAGCAGAGTCAGCTCTGTTACCGACGTAGGAGCCTCTGATGTTGACAGACTTGACCACAGAGTCAAACACAGAGGCAGCAACCTTAGCACCAGCTGGCAAACCAACAAGCACAACAGTACCAGTAGATCTTACGTACTCCACAGACTGCTGCATAGCAGCCTCAGAGACAGACACGTTGATGACACCATGAGGACCGCCGTTGGTGATCTTCTTGATTTCGGCAGGAATATCCTTGACCTTGGTGAAATCCACAAATGCCTCAGCACCCAAGCTCTTTGCGAACTCCTCCTTGCCCTCACCACCGTCGATACCAACAACTCTGTAGCCCATTGCCTTGGCGTACTGAACAGCCAAAGAACCCAAGCCGCCAGCGGCACCGGAAATAGCCACCCATTGGCCGGCCTTGAGGTTGGCAGTCTTCAAAGCCTTGTAAACAGTGATACCAGCACACAAAATAGGAGCAACCTGGGCCAAGTCGGTGCCCTTTGGAATACGAGCAGCGTGGATAGCATCAGCAGTGGCATACTGCTGGAAAGACCCATCGTGAGTGTATCCAGACAAGTCAGCAGAAGCACAGTTGGGTTCGTTAGTGGTCTGGCAGAACTCGCAAGAGTTACACGAAGAGTTCAACCACTTGATACCGGCAAGGTCGCCAACCTGCCAGCCCTTTACATTCTCGCCAACAGCAACAACAACACCGGCACCTTCGTGGCCACCTACCAATGGCAACTTGGTGGGCAAAGGCCAGTCACCTTTCCAAGCATGCAAGTCAGTGTGGCACACACCGGAGTACTTGACGTTGATCAACAACTCGGTTGGTTTTGGCTTGGGGACTGGGATGTCCTTGTAAAGCAAAGGACCGCCGTTGGTCTCAAAGATGACAGCTTTTTGAGTTTCTGGGATGGACATTTTGATTTGGTTGGAGTGTTTGTTGTAGCAGATGTGATCTGATGATGAAAAGTGAAACTTCAACGAGAATTGGCATCGAACTTATACTCGAGCTATTGTGGGGAAACGACGAACGCCGAAAACGCATGGCCTCCGTGACTTCGGAGTTTGATTGTTATAGGTGAAATTTCACCTATACGGCCTGCCCACACAAGGTCGGTATATTGGTGCCGAACCGTTCAAGGACTGACCTACAGCACCCAGAGGGGAGGGCCGTGTGTGCGCATAACGCCGAAAGCACAGCAGACAGATTTTAGCACCAGTAGCACCAGAAGACCAATGCCTCCTTATCCGCATAGGGTCTAGATAAGCCGAGTTTCATGTTCTTGGTGGGGGCCAGGCGTTTAGCACCTTGGCTGCGAAAGACCACCTAAATCCCGAGAGTGCATAATGGCTGGCCGAAGGATGAACATACTAGGGAAATGGGTGGGCCCCCCTCCCCCCGCAAAATTACACCAGATCCCTAATTGAGCGAGCGCACTTAGGGATACAGAAAAGGGGTGCTTGCGGGTGGACAGTGGGATTTAGCTCCATGAATATGCTGAGGATGGGCTCTGGGAGCGATTTGGGTCACCATTGGAGATCGCACTTAGGTAGTGCCTTAGTACTGCGAGGGAGCCCCATAGTGAGGCACACTCTCATCCAAAGTCCTTCGGAATGCTCGATATTGTAAATCAGGACGGGAGTAAAGATCACGAAGCAAAATTCAAAAATGAAGCGATCTCACATAAACAGTCAGTGTTGTCTTTGAAGAGAAAAAAATGAGTAGAATCTTTTCCTTCCCTTGCGTCTCTTATATAGCCCCGTTTCACTGTCCCTCCTCACTGGTCCAGTACCCTGGAGGTTGCCAGGTGCCAAAGCACTCGAACCACATCATGGACATGTAGGCTCAATGGAGGAGCTCACGTGGCTCTATCGGGTACCGGGGCTCCCAGCGCTCGTCTTGAATGAAATCACGTAACGTGGTGGACTTTGTCTGAAGCAACGGATGGCCGCTCACAATGACTAGAAATTTCTCTAGCCCTTGTCTTCTTTGCTCAATATTAACATCATTAAACCGGTTCAGCTGAAGCAAGATCTTGCCTGGCAATGGGGGGATCACGATTTTGGAAGCCTCGAGCTCAAGGATCTTGCGAAAGGTGACAAAGTCACTGTACCTCCTTCTAACACGGGACTGTCTCTTTTTGAATGCTGGAATGTTTGTTCTACACACGATCTCGTAGTCAGTGTATGGGTCCTTCCCATAGTGAGTGATTGGGTTTCGAACCTGGAGTTAGTACATGCTATATACATTGAAGAGTAGTAGGCGAACATACCTCAACCTCAAGAAAATCCTCAGGCTCGCCGTAAATATCATCAAAAGATTGTTTTTTGTGTTTGTCTTTGAGAACTTCACTGATGGGTTGAAAAGGCTTGGACATGGTGTGGTGGGAAGTCGGAGGTGGGAGCGACCGATTGGCTTCTTGATATGGAGTGTCTATGGTGGTATGCAGGTGGGTGGTGGTGACCACGTGAAGTAGATTGGGTAGATCTGGGGGTATGGAAAAGATTGACGGTGGTAGGAGAGTTATATGGGTGAAATTTGGTTTCTCAAGCTATTTGTTGCTCTATTGTGTGGAAGCGAGAAGTATATTGTTGGGTGTAGCGCACTTGTGGGCCGTTTCGCAGCCAGCACTGAAGAATGTGTTTCCAAGAACGGCAGGTAGAAAATTTGGAGTCTGACTTTAGGGTCAGCTAGAGGAGACAAATCTGATGCATTATGGCTTATTAAGGTCACTGTTGTTTGCCAACAAGTGCACACGACTCGTTGAAAATTTATGGGAAGTTCTCATTGGTTGTGAGCTAACTACTATGGGTCCGGAGCTCGTAAGGAATAGTCAACAGAGAAAGAAAAGAACACTTCATAAAGTGCCCGAAAAATTAACTATTACTAGATTTCGAGCTAAGTGATTCAGCTTGTGTGTCTTAGATTTCTTATTACAGAATCATTACTTGTGAGTGCATAAGGGGGAAGTTTTCTAGGGTTATACCTAAGTATAACCATACAATACAGGTATTGATCTGCCTACATAAGGAGCTAGTAAGATTTGAGAGCTATACTGCAAGATTGGCTTTGAATGCTTGCTGGATTTTCGAATGCATGAGGTGCTTCAAGGAAGTGTTTCGGCTCAACGGCTGTGACTTTATTGATCAGACATCTTGAACACCAAGCCACGTAATACTTCAAAGGTTACATATTCATAATACCTGGAAGGTTAGATATTCATGAGAAAACTTCAGTGTGTGTTTCCATATTGACCCAATTTGATGAGATACTTCTTCTTTAAAGCTGCTTTTACACATTCTACAAATCACGAGCACAAAAATTTACCGAACTGCGTGAACTTGTATTCATCTAATTTCATCTACTCACATATCATTTTCAAATCAATTTGGTGCTTCTAGCCAAGTCCCGTGTGAAAGTCCAAAGGTCCGATTCAGACCAACGCCGATAAGAAGGTCACCAAATTCAACCCATCTTCTGTAAACCACCCTTTTCGGCAACGACGTACTCTGGCCATGGAGTAATCGTACAACCAAAATACTTTGTCAAAGCCATAAGTCTACATTTTGTTTCATCAAATTACTTATCGAATCGTTACTCATGTATTAAATATTCACCCTCGGCGTCTAGAAGTACACCTGGTTGATGGGAGGGACCTTATTGTTACGGTTCAGGATGCCAATGACTAGATGGGGCCAGCCAATGATGAACCCTAAGCCAACGCCCCACTGGGCCACGGCTGGCACTCTTCTGGCGTAAAGCTGGAGCATGGACGTTCTAGGAAGCATGTCGAATAGATGTATGTGAGTGTGAGTGAGTGTGAAGTGATTAATAAGAAAGTTAAACTGTGGTAGAACTCAAAGAATCTTGATGTAGAAGGAAAAGTATCACGCTCAATGACCTCCTTATATACTTTTTATGTGGGGAGAGTGCCATGATCCTTGCCCAGTGGAGTGGTCATATCCTCGCGCATTTGGGTGCAAAAAATCATCCCACGGCGCTGCATTTCCTGCGGAGTCCTCACCCCGAGTGGGCTCCCAAATTTCACACATTATTTTGACGAAGGTGAACGGAATCCGTTAACATGGTTGCTATTCAAGCTGACTAAGTTAAGTGCATCAAAATTCCCAGTGTCCTTTCTTTTTTTTTTTTCCACACTTGTTGTTCACCGAGCATTCCTTGAGACTGCGAAAAGCTTCGGTGCCTCGAAGTTCGCTGATTTTTGCGGACTATTTCGGGTTCTGAGAGAACATCGAACCACCCAGATGGAGAAGCTGCAACGCTAGCGAAGAAAATGTGCCACTTTGACAGTCACGGAAAAACTGATACCTGGAATTGAGAAACTGGCCATTTCACGTATGATCCGGTGTTGAACTGATGATTATGGCTTTGTTGGTGTCTTCATTGGCTATATTGGTTTTTTTTTTTTTTGCACCCATTCATGCGCAGAAGCACAAAATCTAAACAGATCTGCCAGGTCTACTTGGTGCCCCAAGCGAATGCGCTTATAGGGGTGCTGCTTTACGATTTAGGTATTTAGGAGTTCTGTTCAGCAAACTGATGACAAATTCGACTTGTGGTTTAGTCATTTGAATTCTTAATAGTTACAGCCTAGCAGTAAGTCACTAAGCTAACTAATGCGCCAACTTGCATAAGCTGCGCTAGCGAGCACCCAGTCAACTACAGTTAAACTTGCACAGTATCTGAATGGCTACAACGAAGTTTCAAATCACTTCAGCTACAGAAACATTCCTTCTTATCCTAAATTCAGCCTACCTATGTATTCTGTCCTGGAAATCAGACTATAATCACCGATTTCATATATTGCCCAATATAAGGCGGTTGAAGCGAGCCGCCAACTCGAATGCTCAATGATGCTTATTACGTCTCCTTCTTTGCAAGCATCTCCTCTTGGAGGTCGAAGGTGTTGCCATTGACGACAGAATCCTTGATCACAGCGACTCTCATGGTCGCCAACAAGTTGTGGGCAGCATTCGAGTGGGCATACACGTGACCGTTGAACGCCTTGGTGGCATCCTTGCCCAAAGACGCTCTCACCAAGGCCTGACCACCGGGGTGCTCCTTGATGAAGTTCTTGACATTGTGCACAATGCCCGAAATGATGAGAAGACCTTCGTCCTTGGCAATCTTCTTGAAGTGCTCCATGTCCCACACAGGCAACTCGCTGACTGGGGTACCCCAGTTCAACTGTGCCTTCATCTTGTTCAACTTCTTCTGCTGCTGCTGGAACAAACCTTGCTCAATGGCATTCTGAGAGAAGGTCTTCAAGTTCCAGGTCAAGCCAAGCTTCGAAAGGCCCAAGATGGTCAACTTGGTGGGGTCGTACTGGTACCACTTCAAAGCGTTTCTGTAGTCCGAGGGGAACTCGTGATGGAAGTTATGGTAGCCCTCACCGAAGGTGACAAACGCCGTCAAAACGTGGTCTCTGGGGGTTCTTCTATCGTCAAATGGCTGGGTACCAATCCAGTGAGCCAAAGAGTTAACACAGAAGGTAGCCTGCTGGATGACAAAGTACTTCAAGATACCGGCGTACACAAAACCACCGTAGTAGTCACCCCAGCCGAGACCAGCAATCAAGGTTGGAAAGCCGATTGCCGACAAGAGCATCAAGGTCAAGTAGTGGCGGTGCTGGAAAACGACGATTGGGTCGGAGGTCAAGTCAGAGATGTCGGCTCTGGCTCTGTTCTTAGGGTTTGCCTTGGTCAACATCCATCCCATGTGTGAGTACCAGAAACCTTGTCTCGCATCGTAAGGATCTCTGTTAGTGTCAGTGAATCTGTGGTGGACTCTGTGAGAGTGGCCCCACCACTTAATGGAGCCCTGAACGGCACCGGCACCGAAGAAGGCGTAGAAAGATCTCACGAGCCAGTGAGCGTCATAGGACTTGTGGGACCAAAGACGGTGGTAACCAGCGGTGATGGAGATACCGGAAAAGCAGTACATGACAAAGGCAAGAGCCAAGGTCTTCAAGTCTGGAGGGTAGTTGTAGGCCGACCAAATGCCAAAGGCAGGAATGGCCACCACCAATATGAAGTTCAACCAGTTGATGTGCTCGTGCCAGTTGGAAAGGGTCCATGGTTTGTCCAGGATGTGCATCTGCTTGGAGTACTTCTTACGAGCCTCCTCATCCTTCTCGTAGAAGGTTTTCAGATCCTCGGCAAGCTGCTCAGCAGTGACATTGACAAGAGATTTGGTGCCCATGAGCTTACCGCCCAAACCAGCAGCCACGATTCTTGGGTTCTTCTTATTTGTGCCCGCAGCGAGTGCGTTCAACGAAGTGATGTCGACAGTGTCCAATCCGTCTGACATGATGTAGGCTAAAAGATGAGGTGAACTGGGAAATTAAGAAGATTTCAACAAGAAGTCGCTGGAAACCAAGGGCCTTAAATGGGTGCGAAACGGGCGGAAAAAGAAATCTCAGCGGCACAGCGTAATGTGCTTTTGGCCCCGGTAGTGTGCAGGGACGCAACCAAGGAGGCCCATTTTTTGGGTAATTTGGGCCCGGTGTCGCCTGGGTGTGTGCCGGAGGCGCCCGAGTGGATGAACGGAAGGGAGCGAAGAGGCGGCAGAAGTGAGCAAATGACAGCCAAAATGGCAGTAAAAGCTGCGACTAGCGGCAGACGAAAAAATATCTCCCGAGGCCCTTTCCACAACCCACCCACTCCATCAACCACACCCATCCTACCAGCCAGGTGCCAAAAGTCAATTGGTGATCCCAACGCTAAATCGACGCAAATCTTCGCAATTGACTATTTTATCTTTTTAATTTTTGTAAAAGCCTCGCAGTCATTTCGCAAATCCGGGTCCATTGACCTGCTCTCCTGCTTTGTCTATCTAGTCTTGTGTTGTCTCTTTGTTGCCTACAATGGGCAACTTCGCAGCCGCCTATCTCTACAATCTGCCTCCCCTGGGTCGCACATGCTGCCTGCGCACTTCACCCTGGATCTGATCCTGGGACCCGCCACATCCATCCCTGAGATGTTTTGCTGCCGGTGGCACAGGCTTTTTCATGTTTGCTTCCTTTACGCCCGCAACCCAGCGAATTCTTTCGAATTTTCTGTTCAATTGGTCCCACAGCGCTGTGCCTGCCACTAGAGCCTGAGAAGTGTAATTGTTGGGTTCCCGTTCGCTCGGGCGCACAGCGCCTGCGCACTGATAAACGAGGCAAGAACTCGAGCACTGGGCCTCTGGAGCACTGGAGCACTGGAACACTGCGACTGGGATCTGGCAGGGGCCTGGCTTGAGGGTGCTTACTCGCGCCTCAAATCAGCTGAGGGAGGAAGTTGGCAACTGAACAAACAGGCCCGCAATTGCACCGCTTTTGTCAATTGCGTTGTTCTTTTCAGGAGGTTCCAATCAGGTTCTTTGTTATTCCTTCTTTTGGAATTCGTCTCACGTGCCGTAGGTGGGTTTGCGCTGTTTCTTTTTCCCCGTTGACCTCGGACCCATTCTGTTTCTATTGTACACTACGGTTTCGGAGTCTCTCTCTCTCAGCATCCTTGCACATGGCCTCGGGCTGCTTTTTCTTTTGCTTTCTTCCATTCAGCCTATCGACTGCCCATGCCGATCTTCGTTTATAGCTATCCTCCAACTGGCTGTTCAAGGCACCACATCGCCATTGTTTCGAAAAGCGCCTTTTTTAAACCTTCTTCATTTTTTTTTTATTTTTATTTTTCTTTCTTATTTTTTTGCAACCGTTTTCCGCTGAGCGTAGTTTGCGTCTTTGGCAAATCCTCTAGTATGGACCATCGACTTTACCCTGCTAGCAAGATTACCCGAGGCGTTCTGGCCTGATCGACCATGTGTAGCGCAAATTGTCGTTGAGTATTGATGCAATTGCAAACCCACGAGGCGGGGTTTGGAAACCATAGTAATTCTCTTAAAGGCAAGCAATCATCAAAATGTAGATTCAGAATGGTCTAAAAGCGACTTCACGAGGACAAATGGAGATTCAAAATGTCTTTGACTTCACGAGTACTGAAATAACTTGTATCGTCAGGCGAAGCATTTAGTTAGTGTCCTTTTTTTTCATAGTTTCATCAACTCCACTTATTAGCTTCACTTCACCAGCAGCTCCACTTATCATCTTTGCTTCCCCGGCGGCTTTGCTCAACGGGTTTCGTGAAGCTACGGCTGACTATTCAATCTACATCACACAGAAAACGGAGCAATTCGCCGAGATCCTTTGGCCTGTGAGAAGCCGCCGCAGAAATGGTTAGTGGTAAAAAGCGAGCGGTTTTGTGTAATTTGACTCCACCACCGAGCGATCAAGCGAAAGCGAAACGGTCCAATGATGAGACAAGCATTACACCTTTTTGCTTCTACGAGCCAAATGGGAAGCTGTGGTCTTGTTGTCCTCATAGTGAGTTGACCCTATCAGAAAACATCCAGAGATCAGCAAGGCCTTGGTCAGATCCTGTGTTCTTAAATCATCTCTGCCGACATCCTGTGTTCTTAAATCATCTCTGCCGACGATTTCTTCCTATAGATAAGAAAAGTATCTAGCATGTGGTTTGATCAAGACTATTGGTAAACAAAGTCATACATTTTTCATGAATTTCTTTTGGGATCCTGCCTTTATTGAATCTGGATTGATGATATTGAGCGGCGACCATCCTTGCTTTTCACCCACGGTTCTCATAGCGTCGTAGGTAAATGAGAGTAGAGGTAGGTGTAAACAACGCTGTTACGTGCTTGGAGTAACATCATGCTGGGTGTCAAATTGATAGCTTTTGTACTGAATATGCTTAGAATGACAGAAATTATAGAAATCATCTGATCATGTTCAAGATTATGATATAAAATCTGCTTCGTTCCGACAATTTACTTTATAGTGTTCGTGTAGCATAGGTATTTCGTCCGATGGGCGACCTGGGTATTTCACTTTTTCGCAGCCATTTTTCACCCATTTACTATCTAGCCCTCAACCCAGCTTCCCCACGCTGTAGATGCTGGGTCACTAATGCTGCCCATGATTTCCTGGCTTCTCATAAATAGTACTCTAGGTCACCTGGCAACTCTGTTTTTCTTACCGCCATTGACCATCCTACCAGATCTTCTTATTACTCTACTTCGACCACAGCCCGCTACATTTCCACAATTGATAAGCACAGCAGATTCCTTTATTTCGAAATCACTAGAGTTAGCCGATATCCCACATTCCTAGTCTCTGGAACTCTTGTCCTCACCTGTTGCACCGTTTCGCAGCAACTAACATCCACATAAAGCAGTGCTACCCAAATCAACTGATCTCTTATCGCAAACTCTTCAACTACAGATCCCTCTTCAACCGTAGACTCATCAACTTGTCATACGCACAATCCAAACGAACTTATGACCTATTTTGCGCCAATAATCCGTAGTGATCACTCTGTCTCCAATAATCTCTACACTCCACCGGCCTCAAGCCCACCAAACGCCGGACCGTATCTATACTTCCCACAATTCTAATCAGGGCCAAAAATTCGGATAATGGCAGAGTCATTTCATCTTTCTAAATCTAAACCTCAACTTTCGTTCTCTTCACTTTAATGGAACTGCTCTGGAAAGCTTCTGGCAATGGTGGTGAAATTGGCTGCGAATTCTTGCCTCCTCCACCGAGCTCCCACCGACAGGCCCAAACTGCAAACACTACCCAACCGATTCCCCAGAATCCAAGTCGACGTCATTCCGACCACCTCGTTCCGTTATTAATCGCACCACAGAATCATTTGCCTCGGCAGCAGTTGCTTCAACGTCTGGGGAAAGTGGCCTGAGAGCGAGAGTTTTTCTGCCTCTGCCTCTGCCTCTGCCTCGCCCCACCCGCGAAATCCCATGGCTGAATTTCGGGCCCTGGCTACCATTCAGCCTTTGTTCGCCTGCCTGTGTCTGGCGTCCTCCTGGTGACTTTTTCTCACGCTCTCACCTCTTTGCCTTCCCCATCTTTTCTACGTCCTTTGCCAAACGGTTGCTTCACACATTGAATTGCTGCAACTGATTCTACCAAAAAACAATTGGCTGTTCCCATCCAGCCGCTTCTGTTATCGCAATCCCCATCTTTGACTCATTTTCTTTCACCTGTGACCACTCCTTGTTGCGCCCCCACGAATTGACGTTTTCCCCTAATACCATACACTTTTCACTGGAACACCACTGAAATTGCTCTCTCCATAATCCTCCCCCATGTCTTTCCAGAGGTCACCCCTGTCGCCACACCAGGGCAATCAGCAGCTCCACCAGCCTTTGAACGTGCCTCACACGTCTCTGTCCCACAGTGGCTCGGTCTCCAGGAAACACTCCATTGTGGAGATGCTCTCGTCGCCACCTCCGCTTCCTGCCGATTCTGCAAACCACCTGGCCTCCATTGACGAGTTTTCTTTGTCGAGAAACACCTCCATTTCCTCCAGAGCGCTGTCGGTGTACCAGGCGGGCGGGAACCCCAGACACGACTGGACAGACGTGATATTGGCTGACTTGGCCGAATCCAATAAGCTTATTGCCATCAATAGAACCTACTCTGTCCAGAAGGCGTTCGAAACATTGATCTCGCACAATTTGACCTCGTTACCCGTTTCGTGCACTGCTGACTCCTCCGACTTGTCCAATTGCTTATCGTTTGACTACTCAGACTTAAACACGTACCTTTTGTTGATCATGAACAAAATTGCCATCAGCGACTTGTGTGTGGACGATATTCCCGACGAAAACGGTGAGGCTAACACTCTCAATACGCAGCAGAAGCATGAGAGATTCCACCAGCTTGTGGCCAAGGCCAAAAAGGGCGAGGAAGTGCCCGTTGACTTCATTGTGCGGTTGCACCCAAAGACACCATTCGTCAAGTTAAAGGAACATGAGTCCTTGTTCAAGGCGGTGGAGGCGTTTGGCAATGGTGTTCATAGAGTGGCCATAGTCAACTCTGCGAACAAAATCTCCGGTATCCTTTCTCAGAGAAGAACGATCAGATTCCTTTGGGAGAACGCCAGGAGGTTCCCCTCGCTTGAGTTCTTACTCAACTCCACTTTGCAAGACTTGAAGATCGGCTCCACTTCTCCAATCACCATCCAAGGTGACCAGCCATTGATAGAGGCGTTGCAGAAGATGTTTGACGAGCGCGTGTCGTCTCTTGCAGTAATTGACAAAAACAAGTCCTTGGTGGGCAATATCTCTATTGTCGATGTTAAGAATGTATCATCCACAAAGAACTCCCATTTACTATTCAAGCCCGTGACAAACTTCATTTCTTACAACTTATCGCAAAAAGGTATCGAGCGTGGTCAAGACCAATTTCCAATTTTCCATGTCAGCCAGCAAAGCTCTCTAGGCAGAGTAATTGCCAAGTTGGTAGCCACTGAATCTCACAGATTATGGATAGTCGAAAGCAGAGGTGGGCACATGGGCTCCGTTTCTGGCCAGCCAAGCACTGTAGAGGCTGCGCTCTCCAACGAAGGAATCCAACCAGAAAGCGGTCGCCCAGGTAAACTCGTTGGTGTGGTTACCCTTACTGATATTCTAGGATTATTTGCGCATCACAAATCTGGGGTCAAAATTGATCCACAGACTGCAAGAAACCACAGAAGGCGCTCATCTACATCTACAACCAGATCATCGATTGAAAGCTCCCACCTCCCGTCAGGAACCCCCTCGACTTCTGCACCAGTTACTCAACCATATGTCCAACCCAACCAGGATATGTTCCGGAAAACATATCAAACAGGCCAGAGAGATAGTGCCTTTGAGCAGTAATTAGCTCACTATACTGCCTCCACAATGTCTGCAATGCACGATCTGAGACAAAGTTGGTAGCTTGACCTACCGGGTAGGCTGTGAACCAGCGCCGACCTGCACAATGACAGGGGAAGCGTTCGTTTTTTCCGTACTGTCTTTCATGGCGATCAACATACAACTTTATTCCCGAGCATAACAAGCTAATTATTCATAATACATGGATGTATTACATGATGGGGGACAATTCAATCACATTGTATGATACTAGGAAGGGGTAGGAGTTTAGGGCTCGCGCCCGCGCCTCATTTCACGTGCCTTGCAAGGGGAGTTTATAAGGAGGTCAATAAGGGGCAATTCGATGAGTCACCGGGCGTCCACCTACTTCTACTTCCTCGCCTTCGTGTTTGCCACCCTGAGTAGTCAGTAAACAGAATGCACAAATCAATGGAGAAAATCAATCTCGCTTATTCCAAAACAATGCATTGCCCCGGCGTATATTGTATAACGACAAGCGTAATTTTCATCCCGTATGTGGGTTACCCGGCGAAGCAAATTTTTTTCTCACCTTAGCGCCTGCCATCGCCCACTCTATATATAAGGCGCACTCTGGAAAAAAATTCTCCCCTTTTGATCTTTTTCTGTATCACCTCAAAAACTAACAAAAATGGGTAAAGAGAAGCAGCACGTTAACTTGGTTGTCATTGGTCACGTCGACTCTGGTAAGTCCACCACCACCGGTCACTTGATTTACAAGTGTGGTGGTATCGACAAGAGAACCATTGAGAAGTTCGAGAAGGAAGCCGCCGAGTTGGGTAAGGGTTCTTTCAAGTACGCTTGGGTTTTGGACAAGTTGAAGGCTGAGCGTGAGAGAGGTATCACCATCGATATCGCTTTGTGGAAGTTCGAGACTCCAAAGTACCACGTTACCGTCATTGATGCTCCAGGTCACAGAGATTTCATCAAGAACATGATCACTGGTACTTCCCAGGCTGACTGTGCCATCTTGATCATTGCCGGTGGTGTTGGTGAGTTCGAGGCTGGTATCTCCAAGGACGGTCAGACCAGAGAGCACGCTCTTTTGGCCTACACCTTGGGTGTCAAGCAGTTGATTGTTGCCATCAACAAGATGGACTCTGTCAAGTGGGACAAGAACAGATTCGAGGAAATTGTCAAGGAGACCTCCAACTTCGTCAAGAAGGTTGGTTACAACCCTAAGACTGTTCCTTTCGTGCCAATCTCTGGTTGGAACGGTGACAACATGATTGAGGCCTCTACCAACTGTGACTGGTACAAGGGTTGGGAGAAGGAGACCAAGGCCGGTAAGTCCACCGGTAAGACCTTGTTGGAGGCCATTGACGCTATTGAGCCACCAACCAGACCAACCGACAAGCCATTGAGATTGCCATTGCAGGATGTCTACAAGATCGGTGGTATTGGTACTGTGCCAGTCGGTAGAGTCGAGACCGGTGTCATCAAGGCCGGTATGGTTGTCACCTTCGCCCCAGCTGGTGTCACCACCGAAGTCAAGTCCGTTGAGATGCACCACGAGCAGTTGGCCGAGGGTGTCCCAGGTGACAACGTTGGTTTCAACGTCAAGAACGTCTCTGTCAAGGAGATCAGAAGAGGTAACGTCTGTGGTGACTCTAAGAACGACCCACCAAAGGGTTCCGAGTCTTTCACCGCCCAGGTTATTGTGTTGAACCACCCAGGTCAGATCTCCTCTGGTTACTCTCCAGTGTTGGACTGTCACACTGCCCACATTGCTTGTAAGTTCGACACCTTGATTGAGAAGATCGACAGAAGAACCGGTAAGAAGTTGGAGGACGAGCCAAAGTTCATCAAGTCCGGTGACGCTGCTATTGTCAAGATGGTGCCAACCAAGCCTATGTGTGTTGAGGCTTTCACTGACTACCCACCATTGGGTAGATTCGCTGTTAGAGACATGAGACAGACTGTTGCTGTCGGTGTCATCAAGTCTGTTGAGAAGTCCGACAAGGCCGGTAAGGTTACCAAGGCTGCCCAGAAGGCTGCTAAGAAATAAGCTAGTTTCATTTTAGTGTCATTGAAATAATATATTTAGCTTGAAAAACAGTGTAGGAGTTGGAAGAAGTAGTAGTTGATATGGGCATATTGTGCCGAGCTTCCCAAGGTTTGAATTCAGGAGTTTAGCAGACGAATCTGAAACTATTATCGTATCAAGCCCTACGTCATTTCAGAGCAGGTTTTGTGAAAGTTACGATGTATTTGATGTATATCGTGGTACCTTCATTTGTCTCATTGATTGCAGCCTTGATGTGAATAATTCCGCACAGACGGGCACATTTAGCAAGAAAGTGAAAATTTCAGCAAGCTGATCAAGATTTAACTACTAGGCATAAAAAAAAAAAAAAAAGATCAAAAAAAAATATAATAATAAACGTAGCATCGTAAAACAGAATCACCAGATCAACAGTAACAGATCTCAACTAAAAACTTATACCTCTACCAGACATGGATCGGTGACAAGTACCCTTATCGATCCTGTGATGAGCGAAGTCAACCGAGGGTTCGCGGGCAGGCCCATGAAGAAAACATCAATGAACAACAACAACGGCTTTCCTACTTGTCCAGAAACCGAACTCAATTCAAAAACCTCCACCATAACCTCTTGAGTTTGGTCTCTTTCTCTTCAATATTTCTATACGAAGAAAACTTCTAGTGGCCCATTTGCAGCCAGGTGACATTTTGTAATTTCCAGGGTGAGGCCTCGCGAACCGAGTCAAAGTGTGCCCTCCAGCCGATGCTCATTCCATCTCCCCAGGCGATGCAGGGAGCCCCATCCCCCAGGCGCGCACCGGTGCGGTGGTGCCGTTTCTGACTCTGTTGACTGCTTCCCGAGTCCACCCTAGAGATATATAAGCACCGGGTTCCCCAGAAATAGCGAATCCAATCACAACTCCACCACCTTTTCCTTCTTTTCTTCATGTTCAGAGCAGCAGTGGCACGTGCCGCCTCCAGGCGTCTCAGGGTCTCTACTCGTGTCAACCTCTCTCCTGCTATCTTATCGCACTCATCACTTGCTCACGGCCTTCCCCAGAGCCTCCCCCAAGGCCTCGCTCCCAGCGCTCGCGGGCTTGCTACCGCCAACACCTCGAGCGCCAACTACCAGCAAGTCTACAATCCGCTGAAAGAGGGTCCTACCTATGCTGAGCTTGACACTTTTGCTCGCCGCCACTTTGGGCCTTCGCCTGAAGACGTCAGTCACATGCTCAAGTCGTTGGGGTACAAGGACATGGACGAGTTTTTGACGGCGCTGATTCCTCCCCATGTGCTTGTCAAGAGGCCCTTGAAAGTGCTGCCGCAGCAAGGGTACACGGAGCAGCAGATGCTCGCGCACTTGGGCGAAATGGCTGCGAAAAACAGAATCGCAAAGTCCTTCATTGGCAAAGGGTACCATGGAACCATTGTTCCGCCTGTGATTCAGCGTAACTTGTTGGAGCTGCCCGAGTGGTACACTTCGTACACTCCGTACCAGCCCGAGATCTCTCAGGGCCGCTTGGAGTCGTTGCTCAACTACCAGACCATGGTGAGCTCCTTGACCGGGTTGCACATTGCCAACGCTTCCTTGTTGGACGAGGGCACCGCTGCCGCAGAGGCTATGGCCATGTCGTTTGTGAATCTGCGTTCCAAAAAGAAGAAGTACGTTGTGGATGCCAAGTTGCACCCTCAGACCTTGGACGTGATTGAATCTCGCGCAGGCAACATCGGCGTCGAGGTTGTGGTGCTTCCCTTGACCACTGAGGAGGGAGTAGCTCAACTTGAGCAGATTGCCGCCGACGTCTGCGGTGCCTTGGTTCAATACCCTGCCACCGACGGTTCTCTTCACAACTTCACCAAGATTGGCGACATTATCCATAAAAACAAGGGCCTTTTTGCCATGGCCACTGACTTGCTTGCATTGACTGTGTTGAAGCCTCCAGCAGACTTTGGCGCCGATATCGCCTTGGGCACCTCCCAGAGATTTGGTGTTCCATTTGGCTACGGTGGGCCCCACGCCGCTTTCTTTGCAACCACTGAAAAATTCTCTAGAAAAGTGCCAGGCAGAATCGTCGGTGTGTCCAAGGACAGATTGAACAAGCCAGCCTTGAGATTGGCGTTGCAGACTCGTGAGCAGCATATTAAAAGAGAAAAGGCCACCTCCAACATCTGCACCGCCCAGGCTCTTTTGGCCAACATGGCCGCCATGTACGCTGTGTATCACGGTCCAGCTGGCCTTAAAAACATTGCCTCTCGTGTCTACGGCTACACTACTGTCCTTGCTGATGCGATTGCCAACAACTCTCCTCACAAGCTTCTCAACGATACTTGGTTTGACACCTTGTCTGTCGAGTTGAACGGTGTTGGTGCTGATGAGCTTTTGAAGATCGCTTTAGACAAATATAACATCAACTTGTTTAAGGTGAACGACTCAACCGTGTCCTGTGCCTTGGACGAGACCGTCACCCAAGCCGACTTGGAAGGATTGGTGGAGCTTTTCACTGGTACTGCTGCTCATTTGCCTGAAGAGTTGCCAAAGATCCCTGCAGAGCTTTTGAGAAGCGACGAGATCTTGCCCAACGAGGTGTTCAACAAACACCACTCTGAGACCGCCATGTTGCGTTACTTGCACTTGTTGCAGTCCAAGGACTTGTCGTTGGCCAACTCCATGATCCCATTGGGTTCATGTACCATGAAGTTAAATGCTACCGTTGAGATGCAAACTTTATCGATGCCAGGCTTTGCATTGATTCACCCATTTGCCCCAGCAGACCAGGCTGAGGGTTACAAGGAATTGATCTCCGAGTTTGAGCACGACTTGAACGATATTACTGGTTTTGCTGCCACCACCATGATGCCCAACTCTGGTGCTCAAGGTGAATACACAGGTCTCTCTTTGATCCGTCAATACCACAAAGCCAATGGCGAGTACGAAAAGCGTAACATCTGCTTGATCCCAGTGTCTGCCCACGGAACCAACCCTGCAAGTGCTGCCATGTGTGGCCTTAAAGTGGTTCCAGTCAAGTGCTTGGACAACGGTTCCATTGACCTTTCTGATTTAAAAGACAAGGCAGAAAAGCACAAGGAGAATTTGTGCTCCATCATGATCACATACCCATCCACTTACGGTTTGTTTGAGCCTGGCGTGAGAGATGCCATTGACACTGTTCACTCCCACGGCGGGTTGGTTTACCTTGACGGTGCCAACATGAACGCCCAGGTCGGCCTTACTTCGCCAGGTGACTTGGGTGCTGATGTTTGCCATTTGAACATCCACAAGACTTTCGCCTTGTCTCACGGCGGTGGTGGTCCCGGCCAGGGCCCTGTGTGCGTTGCCGAGAGACTTGTGCCATACTTGCCAAAACACCATTTCGTGCAAACGCCCCACGCTACCGCTGAATCAATCCAGGCCGTCAACTCTGCTCCCTTCGGCTCCGCCGCGGTGATTCCAGTGTCTTACTCATACATAAAGATGCTTGGTTCCAAGGGCTTGCCTTATGCTTCTGCCCTTGCCATGCTCAACGCCAACTACATGCTTCACAGGTTGAAGGATGCCTACCAGGTGTTGTTTGTGGACCCAACAGCCTCCAAGGAACAAGGCATCAAGCACTGCGCTCACGAGTTCATCATTGACTTGCGTGAGTTCAAGTCTGTGGGCATCGAGGCCATCGATGTGGCCAAGCGTTTGCAGGACTACGGCTTCCACGCCCCCACCATGTCGTTCCCTGTTGCCGGAACGTTGATGATTGAGCCCACCGAGTCTGAGAACTTGGAGGAGCTCGACAGGTTTGTCGAGTCGATGTTGTCGATCAGAAAGGAGATCGACGCCTACGCAAACGGCGAATCTTTGGGCCAGGTGTTGAAGAATGCTCCACACTCCCTCGCTGACGTTGTTTCCACGCCCCAGGAGGAGTGGGACAACCGTGGATACACGAGAGAGCAGGCTGCCTACCCCTTGCCTTTCTTGAAGACGCAGAAGTGTTGGCCTACGGTTGCACGTTTGGACGACGCTTTTGGCGACATGAACTTGCTTTGCACTTGTCCATCGGTGGAGGAAGTTGCCAACAACTAACGGAATACTTGTGTACTATAGATAATTCGGGAATAGAAGGCTACTGTAAGAGATCGCGTAGAAAGCCTTAGGTAAGGAGGAAGATTCGTGTAGGGAATGATTTCTCGGAGAGGCTGCTTCTGAGAACTTAAGAAAGGAAGGAGTAAGACAATCTGATGATTGACATGAATGCCACACCATACTACGTCTAGGAGGGTCCACGTTGCAATCACACCAATATGAACCATTGCACCTCAAGTTTCCAAAATTACGCCTCTCAGTACTTTAGCTCAATAGACTATCAGTGAAATCACTTTTTGAAAAATTTGACTTCTTTCACTGACTGACTTACTTCAGCAACTTTGGGGACCCTCATAACTCTGCCAAAACCGAGATTTCGCAGCCATTGCATGATTCCCAGATCTAAGTACAACATGCCATCCACCACAAACACAAAGCCTCAAAATACCGGAGTCGCCAGAGCAATACCCCGAATCTCGTTTCCAATTTTCATATTTCACCAAAATATTGGTCGTCGGGAATGGCTGTGCAAGTGTCCCCCCCACCATTCCACAACTTTCCTGCACAAAGTGCTCCCACCTCCACCATATCAGCACTTTCCAATCTACCAATCGTTCTGCCAACAAAATCTTGTAACAATTCCCTCCCGCCGGCCTCAATCCCAATGGACTGGCAGCAACTCAGACCAAAAAGGTCCTCTCTTTCTGGGATATCCCACCCGGGTGCCTCATACAACTCGTATCAGCTTTCACCCAACGGAGCTCAGGCTCAGATGAACCAGCGCCTAAACTATGGCGCATTTCCAGGAGATGATAAAAGATTGGGCAGCAACAAGTATTTCCAAAGTGGACCAGCATTGGCCAATAATGCTAGGGTGTCGTACTACTCCTGCCAGCATCCTTTATTCTGTGCTGACTGGATCTCTGTTGATCCCTCGAACGACTGGGTGGTGCTAAGTAGTTTTAGAGAGGGTTACCAGAACAGAGTGCAAGTTGTTCACGGACTGATGTATACAACAAAAGAAGAGAATGAAGAAGACGATAGAGAGGGCTCCTCAGGCATAGCGTCGCCCACAGGCTCTGATGAGAGCACTCCCAGTGCAGACGAAATTCGTGCCAAAGACTCACCTTCGTGCTCTAACGGAGCGTTTGACTGGACAAATGTTGCTGAAACAGCAGTAGAGTACCCATTGACTAATGTTCAGTGGGACCCACAGATGCACACGAGCACCCACGGAGAGCTCAGGTTGGGCGCCTCCAGCGAGGTTCTCAGATTGTATAAAGTAGATCAAGATCCAGACAAGTTGAAGCTTGACGGGCTGTTCCCCTTGGTGCAAACACATCTATTGGCCAATAACTCCACCGCCAACACTGGATCCAATGGAGACGCCCACGACATCAACACATTCCCTCCAGTGACATCTTTCGACTGGAATAAAACAGACTCCAGCATCATCATCACATCGTCTGTGGACACAACATGCACGGTTTGGGATTTGAACAGATCACACTCTAAAGGCAAAGACAAGGATACCGCCCACGTGAAAACACAGCTCATTGCCCACGATCTGGAAGTGTTCGACGTGAAGTTCCTTCATCAGTCCACTAACATTTTCGCCAGTGTCAGCAACGACGGTTCCATGAGAGTGTTTGATCTTCGCTCCCTCGAACACTCTACAATCATATACGAGCCTACACGAGCCCCTCCGTTGGCGCTGTCGGTGCCCAACACGGCCCAGGCTCAATACAATCCGCAGGCGTTGCTCAAACTTTCCACATCCAACATTGACCAACATACTTTGGCTACTGTAGGAGTCAATCTGAATCAGGTGCTCATCATCGACATGCGCATGCCTGGATTACCCGTGGTGAAGCTTGACTGCTCATTTGGCGGCATGAGCCAAGCAGCGGTAAACACAATTCAGTGGCATCCTGCAAAAAACTGGCTAGCTACTGCCGGCGACGACTGCCAGGCGCTTGTGTGGGACATACACCCGCAAAACCCGACAAAGGCTTCTGACGTGGGCAATGTCATGGATACTCCTATGCTAGCGTACCAGGATGAGCTAGAGGTGAACAATGTGTGCTGGAGACAAGACGCTGGCGACTGGCTCGGAGTGATCAGCGGCAAGGGTTTCCAGGCGTTGCAGGTGTAACTTGATGCATCCTCTACATGCTAAATATGACACAGAGCTTGCATCAGAAAGCTCCACTGTTGCTATAGACCTCTGGAAGGGTTCTCTTGATTTTGCCCACATGATGAGATTTGAGCGCAGCGGAGGTTTTCGAGCGCATCAAAGGCTTGACTCATTGTAAAAGCTTTCGGCGTTACACAGTTTCTACAATTCATGTTCAGGAGAGGGAGTTTCTTTTGCAATTACAAGGGTTTTTCAATGACGTCTTGCCAGGTTCCTTCACATATTGTTTTCCCCACTGGCAAGTACATCATCATGACTGGCTGCGAAATCGCCTTGTTGCACCCCGGGGCTGTCGTGAGGCTAGAAACGAATACCGTGATGGAGGCTTATAAGATACTTGGTTTACGAAATTGAGGGTGCACATTTTGCCCATTTCGCCGAAGGATGAGAACATCAAGATGGAAAAAAAATAAAAGTCGAAGGGAAAGAGAAGGTTGCAATTTTGAAAATGCACAGCGTATTGCGCTAGTGCTGCAACTTACGTGCGGATGTGGCCCCTTACCGACGCACTGGATATGGCCACATGGGGGATCAGGCAGATTGCATCACCAGAGAGCGCAGCGACATTAGACATTGGAAGGGGCATTGAGGGTGAGGGTAACACTTGAAGGCTCGTTAAAGGTTAAATTGAAAAAGATTAAAAAAGAAAGAGTCGGGACATTTATCTCAATCAGGTAGTCGCTGAGATCTTCAAATGGGCCAATCATCCTCAATTGCTGTTATCGGGTGGTACTAGGGGGGCCTTGGCCGCGGTGGATGCGCAGGTTCGCTCACTATGTCGACGAAGCAATACCACTTGGTGGTACGAAGTGCGTGTGCAGAGATGCTGCAAGTAATTTGCACCCGAAGGAGCTCGAGCAACACACACACACACACAGAAGGGATAAGGAGGTGTTGGTGATATAAGAAGACAAGAGCCACGAGTGGGTTTAGAGGATTTTGGATAAAGTTGCATCTGAATTTTTGGTCAGTTCTCCCGAGAACTTTTGTATTGGCCAGCTGCCACCAGTGGTGTCTGAGGACGCTTTGATAGATACCAGAGGGAAACCCGAACCCTCCGAGTGCTTTTGACGTCTCTCCATCCAACGCTCCAGATAACAAGAGAGTCGCTGTCCAAGGTGAAGCAGAGCGGCAATTGCCATTGGGCCATCCGCAACGAGCAGAGGTGATCTGAGACATTAGCAACAAAAGGAAAAAAAGGAAAAGAAAAAAACAGCCCTTCGCACAGGCACGGCACTGAGGAAGGAGACCCCCGACCCAAGGCACGAGCTCCAAAACTATCAGGTCCGGCAAGAGAGGTTGCACAAACATCACAAACAAACAGACAAGCAAAGATCAAAAAAAGAAGTCGCCACTGGGCAAAAGTAAACACTGTCCAAGCCGATTTCGTATTCCTCCCTCAGGTGTGCTCAAGCTGTCCAAGTGGGAGCTAAGCCTAAAGGCACCACCAGCCGCGGCCAGCGCCGCACTTGGCACCCACCCCCTGCCAGTTGTTCCGAGCGCATTGCGACACTCCTTCGGCAGCGGCCGCAGCAGCACCACCACCACTACCACCGCCGTCGTGTCCCCAGGCACCGGGGGCAAAGATCCCATGGTTTTTATTTTTAGTGTCCCCTGCGGGCCGTGTGGATCTTTTGCCGGCGCGAGGTTGGCGAAGGACAATTTTTATACAACAAAAGTAGACCGTTTCCCGCACCGTCCTCCCCTGGCCACCACCGCTTTTTTCGCCAGAGACTCTGGTGCCAACCCCCAGTTTTTTGCCTCGCACGGTGCCCTTCAAGCTCGCACAAACCTCACCCAGCTGCCGTCTGCCACTGCCACTGCCACCTCCAACAGCGAAGCTTTTCCGTCTTCTTCGCCAACCTTGTCTGCATCTACAACAGCATCGTCATCATCATCATCATCGTCATTTACCATTTCGTCTTTGTCCTCCACTGTGCCGTCGTCCTTGTCTACAACAACGTTGTCGGGACCTTCAACACTGCCCACATTTTCCTCAGCATTTTCCTCCTCCCGCTCATTTTCTCCATCCTCAGGGTCGCACAGTGATAATTTTAGCACCTCGCTCCTGCCGCTGCTGCCCACAATGTCTTCCGCGCAGTCCCCCTCAACTTCGCTGCCGCCAACAACTTCATCCACCATCCCTTCCTCGTCATCGTCACCAACATCGTCTTCCTCGGTTTTGCTGCTGACATCACTAATTCCCTCCTCGCTGCCCACCGTGTCTGTACCAAGCTCATCGCCCTCTCTGTCCACGTTGCCTCCTTCATCGCTGTCGTGGCCGCTGAGTGATTTTCCAAGCTCTTCCACTTTACCGTCTTTTTCAAGTTCGTCTAGCATGAACACCCAGAGCCTGCTGACGTTCTCGTCGCTGCCCACAACGTCGTCCTCGAGGTTTTCCACCTCGTCCTTGCCGTCGCTGACCCAGAGCTCTTCAAAGCTTCCCAGCTCTTCGCAGACGGAAACGCCTTCAACGTCATCCACATGGTCGTTGTCGTCCTCGTCGTCGTCCCCTTCCTCCTCATCCTCCACGTGGCTGTCGTCTTCCAGCACGTTTTTGCCGTCCTCATCGAGCTCATCCTCGTGGCAGCCGCTGCTGCTGCTGCTGCTGCTGCTGGAGCAGTCGCTGTCCATTCCATCAGCGTCGTCTGCAGACCCATCGAGCTCATCCTTTACTTCTTCTTCCCAATTATTTTCTTCAACTTCTTCCACCTTTGCATCTTCCACCTCATCTTCCTCCTCAGCATCGTCGCTGTCTTCGACGAGCTCACACTCCAGCTCGAGCTCCTCTACTCAGCGCCTGAGCTCGAGGACGAGCTCTTCAACATCCAAAACTTCTTCGAAGCTGTCGTCATCACTGAGCTCGTCTGAAACAACCCTGGAGTCATCGTCAGAAATCACATCGTCTCCACTGACAACCTCTTCTGTGCTGCACTCCATGACAAGCTTCACCTCGGGCAGTTCCCACTACGCTGGCTACTACTCTACCGTGAGTGTATTGCCAGATACAACCATTACGACTTTGGTTGCGGTGCCCACTACGCCGTCGAATGGTGATTCTGGTGGAGGCACGGCGCAACGAAATGCAAAACTAATTGGTGGTCTAGTGGGCTCGATTGGCGGCACCATTTTAATTGGATCTCTTGTGGTTCTATTCTTGTTCCACAAGAAACGCCGTTCGAGAGTCACCAACCACTCGCCCGACTTTGCCGACGATACATCGGGCGACTCCAATGAAAAATCTGGTTTCAAGAAGCTCTTCGGTCTTGGCTCTGGTGCTGCTGCTGCAGGCGGCGCCGCTACGGTCGACACATACAACGATTTGGAGAAACACCTCAACTCAAGAGCTGCAACCTCTGACCCATTCCTCGGCGGAGTAAGCGGGTCAGGCACCGGACACGATACGTCAGACGATTTTGCATATCGTGGAGTTTCCAATAGTAATAATCTCGATTCCATCTTCCATGGAAGTGGCACCGCAACCGGTGGCAACTCAAACAATGGCACGGGAGGATTGAACTCGAGTTCGGCCAGTCAACGAGGTCCTGGCCACTCACGAGTCAACTCGGACGTGCCCCGTATGGACACGATGCCCGAGCATGCGGATGACATGCGTCAAGAATACGAAAAGAACTTTGAGCATATGGACACTTCACACGTACGAGAACGACTGTCTGAATTTGAGGACGAGGACGAGCTCTTCTTCCAGGCACACACGCATGTACCGCTACTAGAGGGAGAGAACCATAGCAACAACTCTCGTCTGAGATTCTTTGAAGAAATATAGCATCAAAAGTCATTGGTTAGATACGAATGTTTAATATAAATACGCTGCATGACACGAAAACTCAGCAAGAACAAATCAAGTATGGAACATTTAAGGAGCCCGATTATGATGTATTAATACTTAGTATATTAAGAAAAAAAAAAAAAAAAAAATGGCTGCGATTATGTAGAGTGCGCTTTACACAGCCAGATGAGTCCAGAGTCACTCTTAAATGATTCAAGCGGTTGCTCATCTGATCATTTTTGACCAAAGATGTTTTCTAAATCTACAGGGTACAAATCAAGATGAATAATCATCCTCGGGTCGTATTACAAGAGCGACAATGTCGTGACAGTCTCTTGGAACGGTCAAGTGAACTCTCCAGGTTCACCTTATATCATAAAACCAAAACCACCATCGAGTTACATAAGATTTGAGGACTCCAGTGGAGGTACTAGGTTCGTTATTGGTCTTTGTGTTAAAAGATTCGTGGGAGGTGTATGGTGCACTTGTGCTGACCATGCGACGACATTTTTGCAGCCAAACAGTAAATCCACCTCACTGGCATGTTGATGGAACATTTACAGAGCGCTTGCAATTCTCTGAGCGTTCAGTGGATTACTCTTCAGGACTAGTTACGGAAAAGGAAAGCATCTCATACTAAATGGGTATTTTGTCCCGAGGCGAGTATGAAACATCGCATAGTGGTCTATAGAGACAACTTAGGCGTCCAACAATAAACTAAACCCACTTCATCTTATAAAAGTTCATGACCATCAAAAAATTGCAACAATTATCGGGGGTTTTTTTTTTGTCTACTATAGTGCAACGCTATGAATGTGTAAAAGCCCACCAGTTTTAGTTGCCATGGTAACAATCGACTTGAACGACTTGCAATGGGCCGGCCTAAAGATTGGCAACGCCCGTCTTGTTAACGGCTGTCGTTTTCGAGGCCACACTCAAGTACAACAGCGACGATATTGCAAGAGATGATACTTCTGGTCCTGAATTTTGAAGTTAGCTCCAAAAAGTCTTCATGCTTAACACATTTAGGAGAATTGACCTGTTGGGGAACTGGTTTAGGACCTTGGTGCATATAAAGTAAGTGTCTTCAACTTCAGTATCCTACAACGTATAATTAATATGCCAGAAACAGAAGTCACATCTGGCCTCATCCATCAATTTGACTCAAATAGTCTCACAATCAGTAGTCGTTAAATGGCTGCGAACGCTCAGATAGTTAACTACTGAACACGGGTAAATGGTGACATCATCTTCAAGTATCAGAAATCTAGGCAAGAAATCTCATGAAAAACAATTTTCATGTCAAAAATTATTAAATCTTTTTCTGTACCCCTTTGCGTTTCTCTCTACGTCTCAACTGCCCTTCCTCTGTTTCCTCCTCTTCTACTGTGCGAACTACATATTAAATTTTTCTACTCACCTTCCTCGACTTTTCACCTTCCAACCCTTCATCTGCCACTTCGCCTTCCCTCACCATGTCCGCAAAGAACGTCTTGGTGAAACTTATTGTGGGTGCTGGCCAGGCTGCGCCGGCTCCTCCCGTTGGTCCTGCTTTGGGGTCCAAGGGTGTGAAGGCCATTGATTTTTGCAAAGAGTTCAACGCCAGATCCGCCCACTACAACCCTGGAACACCTATTCCTGTGCTTATAACGATTAAGCCAAATAGAACATTTACGTTCGAGATGAAGTCACCTCCTACGTCGTGGCTTCTTTTGAAAGCAGCCAAAGCTCCTCAGGGCGCCGGTAGACCCACCCATGAGTTCGTGGGAGAAACGCTCTCGTTGAAGCACATCTACGAAATTGCGAAGATAAAAAAGACCGACGAAAGACACAAGGATTTGTCATTACAGCAAATATGCACTGGCATCATCCTGACAGCCGAGGCCATCGGTGTTCGTGTAGAGCCATAGATGCTCAAGATCGGTTTCGGCTGCCCTTGTATAATAGACATGTAAATACACAGATTTCGTAATGCAGATCTCTATACTATATGACAACAGGTACATGACTAAGTATGCTTACTTCTTTTTGTTTTTGTCGAAAGCGGCAATATGGGCTTTCGACTGGTCGACGGTGGTGTGCTCGTGATCGGTGCCTTTCGTCACCTGGTAGTCAAACAGGCCATCGTGGTTGATCCTCTCATCCACTGTGCACATGTTGATGCTTCTTAACCACTCATCCTGAAAACACTCTTCAACGGTGATACGACATGCGGGCGCCAACTCCACCATACGTCCAATCAATGGACGACAGTCTTCTGGCAACGCAAGCAAGAGTCTACCGACCCCTGTTTCACTCGACGTGTGCGATAATCCTTCTCCAGACTTGCCATTGGCGCTGTTGTTGCCGAGAATATCGCCATTTTCAATTTCATCAATAGCGGAGCCAAGCTCGGGCATGTTCATACTGTCAGCTGGCGTCCGCACTAGCATCTCACTTAACGATCTCCCTTCTTCTCTGGTAGCAAATAGTTTGAAGCTGTTGTCCATCATCTTGGGTACCTTCCAAGGGAACTTCTTCAACATCATGCAACAGAAAATGATCGCAACTGACCAAACGTCTACCGGTCTAGGATCATACTTGTTAAAAACACACACTTCCGGAGCAAGGTAGGGGTCTGAGCCAACAATACCTTGAGCTTCGATTAACGTCTTTGAGAATGGGTACGAGAAGACAACTGCTGAGCCGAAGTCAATGATTTTGACAATGCCTCTTGCATCGACCACGCAATTGTCCAACTTAAGATCTCTATGAGCCAACCCCATGGAATGCAAATAGTTTATACCAGATAAGATCTGCTTGAAACAGCAATTGATTTCCTCGCGTGACATCTTGTTTGACATAACAATAGCGAATAAGTCAAAATCACAATATTCCATCACCTGTAAAATTCTCTCATTCTCATAGCAGATTTCAACTGTTTCAATGATATTAGGATGCTTCAATGTCGAGCCAATACAATACTCACTGGTGATCTTCTTCGCATAGTCCCTTTTGGTCTCGTTCTGGTATTTCGCTCTGAATTCCTTCACAGCAAATGTCTTCTTATCAGCCAACCTTGTTACTAATCTGACAGCGCCACCAGCGCCAGCGCCAAGGTTCTCGCCAAATTTACTGTATCTCTTTGAGAATGGCAACTGCTGGGATTGCTGGTTGGTGATGCCATTGATGGATCCTCGCCTGTCGCGAACTAGGGAAGGAGTTCTGCTGATGGAGCTAGAGCCAACAGCAAAGCCTGTAACAGGAGACCTGGAATATGAGCTTTCTGAAATTGTAGAGCTACCGGATTGGTTTGTATAGGCAGTAGCAAAGGAGCTCGAGGCCGGAACACTGCCGGAGTTTGTGGAGCGCATTGAAGTGGACATTTTGCTGACCGGAATTGGCTGCGCTGGGGACAGACTCTTCTTGACGAATCTCTTCAAGTTGGCCATAGAATTGTGTCTTGATGAACTATAGATATTGGCTGAATCTGCCGATGAGAGACTTGAGGGAGAAGTTCCAATGGGAACGTTCTCATTGATTGGAGCAGCGTTATTGTAGAAGCTTCCCAAGTCTGTGGAGGACCCCTGTTTCTGCCCTCCCTTATTCTTTGAAGAGAAGAAGAATGAGAGACCCAGCTGAGAACCTTGGCGTCCCGAGCTCGACAACGAGGCTGCCTGTGCTTGCGCCTGAGCTTGTGCCTGCGCCTGAGCAACTCTTTGCTTCGAAATAACGAATCGAGGCTCTATGGACATGGAGTTGACCTGCGGCGACAGGAAGTGAATTGACTGAATTGGTTGGCCGTTGGGTAAATTTGGTACATGATCCAGAGACTCCGATGAGACACTGTCGCTGCGCAAAGCCCTGGAAAGGTTGGACCCGCCATTGGCAAAACCATTATTGCTTTTATATGAGCCTGTCGGGTCATTGCTGTTGCTGTTGTTGCCCCTACCGCCTGGAGCAACATAAGGAATTGACGATGATAAACTCTCTGATCCATACCCGCCAGTAGCAAATAAAGATGTATGAGACACAGAATTTGTCCTATTAACCCTAGGACTTTGAATGGCCTGTGGAGGCCGTATGGGGATATCCTTAGAGCCATATGATCTGCCTCCAAACGGGATATCCCGACCCAGATTTGTTTGGTCGAAGCCACCGTTGACGACGACAGGGCTTGTACCAGATATACCATGCTCAACACTCGTCACTGGCGGCGCGGCCCTTTGCCGAGGCAGGATGCTGCTACCCCCTACAACCTGAGCACTTGCATGCTTCAACGTGTTTGGCGGGTTGATCTGAAGAGCCATTCCGCTTTCGTCTGAACTCGTTTCCTGGATACCAGGAGAGGGGCTGGTGAGCTTTTGTTCAGCATAAGTTGGTAAATCTGTTTGAGAGGAGTTTTTTGAAGGCACATTTGAATTTGATTCGTTGAGGAGCTTCGTCAATGAACTGACTGCTTGCTGGGGTTGTTTCTGCTTCGGCCCAGCGTTCGTTTCGTCCATTCTGGGGAATGACAGATGCGATATTTAGCAATGATCGTAGCAGTGGTGAATCTATGTAATGCAAGTTGCCGGATCACAAGGATACCTTTTTTTCAAGGTTCGATGGCGGGGTAGGCTTGAGTCGATTTGAACACAGACAGTTACACCTTGATACTGGGAACCGCCGGCAAGAATTGGGTGAGCAGATGAGAGATAAGTCACACGTGACTCACCAAGGTGGAACCCAGAGGAGGAGGACGACGAGTAAATAACCGAAGTTTGATATTAATCTGAATATATCAGATGCTGAAGTGGAATTCTCAATCAGATTTGAACTGTTGGCCTTACTTTCTGATGTTATTCCTCTTGTTGTAATACAGCCAGGCTCGGTCTCACGGCACTTTGTGTCTGGCGCAGCTTTAATTGGAGGAACTTTTATCAGCGCAATATCGTGAGATAAGAAACCGTGAATGGAGGACAGAGCTTCCGTTAACGGAGAACAGAGCGATTTGCAAGAATATGGATAATTGATGAGAAGAGAGTGGTGCTTCTTCCGAGATTTGTGTATATTTTCTTTCTCCCTCCTTCAAGATGCCCAAGTAAGCGGATCGGGCCGATGCCGCCACATAGTGAGTTTATGTACTATAGGGGCCACACAATGGCAAGCAAAGCGAGTCCGCGTTCACCTTCCCACCAACGCCGCTAAAAATATCCGACTCAAACGGGTCCAGGTGAACTACCTGGACAATCATTTCCGATGAATTTTGTAGTTTCAACCACCAAAATCTCTTCTCGATTGCCCCCCTGCTTCATTTTCCAAGGTATGGGTTTCCGGCTACGGCACTGGGCCGAGTCACTTTTTTCGCACCCACTTACTCCACAAGTACCATGACCATTTCGATCCCCAACGGTTCCTTGTGGGGTATTGGGGTCCCGTGACAATGGAGATGGACCTTCACCGGTGCCGAAGTCCTGGATTGGCATCCCACTAAAAAGCCCCTTTTTTTTTTCGCGTTGGAATCAAGCGAGTGACAATGTTAGCATTTGCTGCAAAGTTTGTTCCACCGTAGGCACTTTATCTCTTGCGAGCTTTACCTTTGGGTTTCCTTCCAGAAGACTTGATCGCTTGTGCAATCTTAGCGGCATCGGTTCCTTCTTCAGGAAAAAGTGGCAACTCTCCCAGCTGAGACAGAATGCCCATGCTCTTACGGATCATGTCTAACTTGTACTGCAATTCTTCTTCCGTTTCGGGCTTCTCATGAATGTCCGCTTTCTTCTTCTTCTCCTCTTCTTGCTTTTTCTTATCAATGCCTAGCTTCTTTTCTTGCTTCTTTCTCTCGATGGCAGACAGTTTCTCCAACTTTTCAATCCGTGCCGCCGTCTCCTTAAATACCTCATCTTGCAATTCGATGTCGTTTAATTCCGGCCTCAATTTAGTCAAGATTTTGCACTCCTGGATGAAGTTTCCTCCATCCTTGGCTGCTAGCACTGGCGCATAGAGTGCAAAAAGTAACGACTGGGACCCTTGCACAGCATCCTTGAAAAAAATATACCATAAAGGGTACAAAAGTATGTAGAATAAAAGTCCCCAAATGGTTCCCATTGAGATAAAACGACGTGTGGAAGGTGATCTCATGATCCCAGGGTTGACAACGCTCACTTTGATGTTGCAGGGAGCCTTATCCTTTCTCTCGTATTCGTTGAGCACTCTTTGAAACAGACGTCCAAACATGCCTAGTAAAAGCTTGGAAGTTCCAAAAACCTGCCAGGGTGCATTGGCTGGGTATCTACGAGACTCCCACAAGACATCTTTTGGATCAACTTTAGCAGCCGCCTGAGAAGTACAAGTGGTGAGTATCACCCGCACATCACGGTCGGGAGGTTGCACTTGAAGAGAGGGCTTAAGCAAAGTAAGCAAATGGTAATGGGCCAAGTAATTGACTGCAATCTGATTTTCCACTCCATCCACTGACACTTGTCTGTCTCTGCCTCTAGGCACACAGTCTGCAGCACAGCAGATAACGCCATCCAAACGGCGGGGCGGCTGATTATCGAGCCATTTGGTGGCGAATAGACGAACTGAATGAAGCAGGCTCAAGTCACAAGGCTCTGCGTATATCATGAAGTTGTTCGTCCTATCTCTGAGATCCTCTATGAACTCTACTGTCCAGGCATCGTCGGTTGATCTGGACAAAAGAATGAGCTGGGCGCCTTTCAAAGCAAGTTCGTAGGCAAGAGCAGCCCCGAGACCCGAGGTGCCTCCAGTGATGATGTAGACGCGTCCGTGCAACTCTCTTTTGAACGTGTTGGAGGACCCGGCAAAGTAAAATTTCACTGCTCCAGCTGCTGCAAGCGCAGGGCCGTATTTGACCAAGTAATTCCAGCCGGGAATGGCCTGAGGTCCATCGAAAACGGCAGTTGACACGATATCAATGGGCATGACTGAGTTTTAGGTGAAGACAGGTATAAGGCTGGTTTTGCTAGGAAGCAGTATACTACTTAGAGAGAATTGTATGGTGAACGGGTCTTTGGAGGAGGTTGGAGAAGGGAGCCAGCTGAATGCTGGGAATTAGAGCTGGATAGTGAGCTAAAGGTATGCAATTGAGGTACTTTAAGGCAAGTGAAATGTTTGGAGGAGGGTCTTGTTGAATTTTGAGTGTTTTGTGTTGGCGATGGTGGTGCCCTCAAATGGCTGCAAAACACGAGAAAGGGAGAGACTTCGCCTGAAAGGAAAGAAAAAAAAATTAAAAAAAAAGAAAAAAAGAAAACAAAGACTAAAAGTTAAGAAAATAAAGAATTAATATAGCAACGATGACGTCAGATATTCACTTTGACGTGCTGAATATCGCTTACCCTGAACGTTTTATTATCAAAATGAGACATAGTAAAAGTGGGCTCGGATGGAAAATTTCCGACTAAACGGCCTGTAGTGAGGTGCACAATTGACAAATCATGCTATGAACCAATTTCAGGCAGAACAGAGGCAATCTGAGTAGGGAAGCTGAAAAAGTATGAATTGCTCCTCTTACTGTCTTAGATTTCTCTGTTGACTTACAGGAAGTGAATTAGGCTCGCTATAATTCATTCGCAGCCAAGCAAGCTGAGCTGCCAGTGTGTACCCGCCCATAGTCAGTGGTCAACCCACAAACCTTTTGTTTATGGTAGAAGTTCAGCATATTAAAGTCTTTATTCTCGAACCAAGCGATTGATCCGTAGAAAAAACCCAATTCCCTTCACCAAAAAGTGTCCTCTGTTACCTGCCTCCATAGTACGCTAGGGCATCTCATCTCAGTATGCAGAGCACATCTCTAAATACTTACTACCTTTGTTGCACCTTATTTTTTCATTCATGGACGAAGTGGCCTTCTACGTCACTCAGGGAGACCCCGAGGATAAGCATTCGAAGGAGTCGTTGGGAGTGGCGGCCTCGGTGCACAAGTCCCACACTTATGCTTCCTTCAGAAACGCAGATTGTCCACTCAATGGAGCTGCCATCACAGGCATGGGCCCTGGCGAAAGGTTATTCGTTGCTGGCAAAGATAAAGCGTTGATAACGTGTTATTCTTGGGGAAAAGAAGGTGCTGATCAGAAGTTTCCGATCCCAGAAACGGTTTCGTGCTTGAGTATAGCTGAACATCCTGTAATTCCTGATAATGGTGGGGAAGCGAAAATCGCATTCCACAAACCAAAGCAGCACATACCGTGGTTACTCGCGGCCGGCACAGCTACGGGAAAGCTTTACATTTGGGAACTAGCATCGGGCAACTTGCTATGTGTGAAAGATGCTCACTACCAAGGCATCACATGTATCAGGTTCACGAAAAACAGCGACTTTGTGATCACTGGAGGTTCGGACTCTAGAGTCACTGTTTGGAGAACAGTGGACTTGGTTTCTTTTGACGATGAGCCTGCCAAACCATTTGCTACCTTTTCTGACCACTCTTTAGCTATCACTGATATCGCCGTTGCAGATTCTCCGTTGCCTATAGACGTCAAGATCTATACTGCCTCAAAAGACTCTACAGTGAGATTGTATAATATCGTTCACAAGAAGTTACTCACAACTTTCGTGTTCCCCTCTCCTGTGGAATGTATAGCTCGTGATTCTGCCGATAGAGCTTTCTACGCTGGTCTTACTGATGGCACTATAAGACAGGTGCCATTGTACGTTGTCAACAAGGTTTCCAATGCTCTTGAGAGTGTTGTAGGGACGGGAAAGGTGGTGACTGTGGCAGAGGACCCAGAAGTTCGTGAAACTTTTGTCTACCATCAATCGTCGGGAACTGATCGACATGCCACCAGGCTCAGCGTCTCTTTTGACGGTATGAGCTTGATATCAGGCGACACCCACGGCCATGTGATTGTTGGAGACGTTGTCACAAAACAGATCATTAAATCATTTACTCCTTGCAAATCGGCCATTGCATTCTTACACGTCGAGACCCACTCAGATGCACTTCTCAAAACACAGCAATCGTTTGACAAAAAATCCCGTCTTCTTCAGCCATTGAAAAGAGTCATCTTCTCTGGCGAGGCCATGGATCACGTCGTCCACATGGAGATTACTTCACCTATAGAGGAAGAGCAGACTAGAGAGGAATGGTATGATGAATTGGCTGAAGTAGAGCAGGAGTTCAAGAGGGAATATGAACAACGAATGAAAGCTAAGGATGACACCAAAGATAAGGAAACAATTAAGGAGCTTCAAGAGAAGCTTGAAAAAGTGTCAGGAGCGTACAACAACCTCAAAGGCATGTACGAGGAGCTTTACAAGGAGACACAAGAACAAAAATAATGTACATTATATAGATACTAATAAAACAACTTAAGAAGACTCAAATGCAGATTGGCTAACGCCTCTTTGGTGCTTGTAGCAGCGAGATCCGCAGCACCTGAGACATCTGGGGACGAGCCTCATCTACACCCACACGTTTCCTCTGCGTATTCTTGCTCTTCAAGAATGCTACACCTCCAAAACCCATTAATGAAATTTCCTCGGGATTAGTCTCTTCAAATCCCACTTTCTCTCGTTCCTTGGACCTGCCACGAACCGCCTGTTCCCTCTCTGCCTCAATAGATGGCCCACTTTCTTCTTGCTTGAATCTTTTCACTTCTCCTAGAAACTCCTCTGTGCCCTGAGACCTACACCTTCTCATTGGCGATGTTTTTTGGTGAGTATCCAAAGCCAACGCCATCTTCTCCTGGAGCACTTCCAGGTCTTCCGATTTGGGATCGCCTGATTCGGTTAATGTGATCACCAGAGCCAGCGCCAGCGCCAGCAGCGAGCTTAACAGCATATCGGTGCCACCTCGAGGAATTTCAATTCTCGAGTCTGACTTTCGACCCATGAACCTGCTTATGTGTTGAAGCGCTGAAGCAATTGGTAGTAGTTGCACATGGACCAATTCGCACATTAGTTTGGCACACATAGATAATGCGATGGGCATCGAATTATCACTACAAGGAAAGATGGGTGAGGAAAAATTGAGCACGAAACAGCAAAAGGCTCTATTGTTTAAAAAATCGAAAGAGGAGAGGGAACAAGAATTGGCTGCCAAAGCAGAGAAGAAGGAGAAGACCGAAAAGAAGGAAAAGAAAGAAAAGAAAGATGTGAAAGAGGGTGAGGAAGAATCTTCAAAGAGAAAAGCTGACGACAGTTCTGAAGCTGTCGAGGGAGAAGAGCAGCCAAAGAAGAAGAGGAAAACCAGAAGAGGCAAGAAGGGAAAGGGGGTGAATGGCGGCAAGGGCCCTCGGTTCATTCTTTTTGTGGGCAATCTCCCATACGACATCAAGGAGCCAGAGTTGGTTGCTCATTTTAAAAACGCCAATCCTGACAGGATCAGGATCAGAAAGGAAAAGGGGATAGCCTTTTTGGAGTTTGACAATGACAACAGTGAAATTCAGAGTAAGATGGAACACGCACTTAGGATGCACAAGCTGATGATCAGAAACCGAAAAATCAACGTGGAGCTTACAGTTGGCGGAGGTGGCAACTCGGAAAACAGACAACAAAAATTAAAGGAGAAGAACGAGAAGCTTGAAGAGGAGAGGAAGGAGAGAATCAAGAAGCAGAATGAAGCTCTCAGGAAAGAAAAGGGCGCACACGGTAACGAAGACGAGGTAGAGGGTGCTTCAGGGCAACCAGCCATGCATCCAGCGAGAGCAGCGCTTCTCAGGTCATAGACTTTCACTGTCGTCATTTTTTTTTAAGATTAACATTAATTACAGATCCTAATCAAGCATTAGCCAATCTATAGAACAAAGGCAACCCAATAATACACAGCATGATACGAAAAGAATATGGCGGAAGGAAGTAGACGAGCGTTCCTTCTGTATCTTATCTTTTTGCAAAGAATGAAGAGAGTCTAGAATTCAAGGCACTTCGTCACATCAACTACAAGATGGAGCATTTCTTTGCCTTGCGGACCTTACGCTTTTTTCCACTTTCTAGCTGCGTGCTGGTGTTGGAGCTGGTGGCAGCCTCCTTCGTTGAAGTAATAGTATCTGAAGCTTTAGTTGGGGGGTTTAAAACGGCCCTTATAGCATAATCAAAAAGCTCAGACACTCCTTGCTGCGTAGCAGCCGAGCACTCAATATAGCGAATGGCGCCCACTTCCCTGGCCAATTTTTCTGCCTGTTCTTGAGAGATGGGTTTTTGTTTCTTGATTGCCAACTCGTCGAGCAAATGCAAATCCTCTCTCAAGTCGGCCTTTGTGCCCACTAGCACAATGAGAATATCCTTGGGCGAATGGTGCAAGATCTCCGGGATCCATTTTGCCTTGACGTTTTGAAATGAGTCCGGATTCACCACAGAAAAACAGCATAAAAATATCTCTGTTTGTGGATACGAGAGCGGTCTCAAACGATCGTACTCGGCCTGGCCAGCAGTATCCCAGAGACCTAGTTTTATGGGCTCTCCGTCCACCATCACCGAGGCCGAGTAATTATCAAAAACCGTGGGAATGTAGTCATTAGGGAAAGTGTTGGTCGTGTACGAGATCAAAAGACACGTTTTTCCTACGCCTCCATCGCCAACGACGACTGCCTTGATGCCTCTCATTGAACTTTTTATCGAATGTAGTAGTTAAGGATCTTTCAGCCAGCTTACATTTGTAGTAGCGTGCAGGAAAAAAAGCTAGATATAACGCCATTATGGAGGGTACGGCGAAAACACAAATTTTTGCATATGTCGATAAGTAAAGAGGATAAAGTATCACTAAGGCTCGGCTAATTGTGGTTACGTTTTCAGTTTCTTTAATTTCTCTAACTTGGGAAACTAGTCAGGAGTCTCTACCAACTGACCAGATCTGGTGTACGGGTGTACCATGGTCCACAAAACCAAAATCTACATTTTAGAATGGCAAAACAAGACTCAAATTTCTTGAATATGGCCTACTCAGATTTGGTGCCTGTTGGCACTGCGCTTATCATAGCTGCTACGTCTTTTGGGCTCGGTGTTATTTACGGAAACTCTCCGTACGACTTCTACACTCTCTGGAGGTACGAGCCAGAAGGTTTTACGAGATCTTTGGCCCACTACTCGAATTGGGCCAACGCTCCAATGAGAATCCACCATATTTTGCACTTTGTCATGTTTTTGGGCCTCTCTGGATGCTTCATCAAGTTGTACAAGCCTCACGACGATGTCAAGTACTTTGAGTACGGAACATTGGGCTTGATGATGGTGGGCATTGTCATTTACTTGACCAATTTGAGAATTGGCGTAAACAGCTGTGTCACGGGCCAATGGGGTGAAGTTGACCAGAACACCGGTCTTAATGTGATGGCTGCGTCGCAATTCATGATTGTCATTGCCTTGTCGGGTGTGCTTATTCTCCAGGGTGGCTTGTATTACGCCCAGTGGTACGATGCCAAGATCAAGAGAGAGTTCCTCGCTAAGGAGGCTGCTGAAAGCAAGGAGACTGAAGGTAAGGAGTCAAAGAGTAAGGAGGTCAAGAGCAAGTCTGAAGAAAGCCAAGACGCTGCCAAATCTACGGGTGTACAGACAAGGTCTAAGGCGAAGGCCAAGGGAAAGAAGAGAACTGCTTGAAAGGGAGGTAAGCAGCTTGCGTTTATAGATTATCTAGGAATGGACAATCAATTGACGAGGAATTGATTAGTGTAAGTGTAGGTGGTATTGTCAAAGAACTGTTGAAGACGATGGGTGAATCATACCAAATTACCGGAATCCATACGTGAACTGATTTCATTTCGAGCCCCCACAGACTCAGCAAATATACGTTGTATTAATCGGAAAGAATCCAGGGTAGCGGGGGAATACTGTGGTAGAAGTCACTTTCCTTCATTAACATTGGCGGCTGCAAGGAAAGCATCTCATTCTACTAGAAGTAATATCAAGCCTATACTACAAAACCTGTGCTGGAAAACATTGAGCAATCAGTAATTCCTATTGAAGTGAAAAACGAAAAAACAATATTAAGTAATACTTATGATGAAACAGGTGTGGTATCTTTCTTTTCACATATATTGTGAGGAATCTGCACTTGGCTGCGAAAAAGTATAGGCAATCAACTTCTTGTCAATAGCATTGCACACCGATAAAAATCTCCAAAGAGATGTCTCAGCCAAGTAAACTCTGTAGATTATGGTGATAAATGATTTTACGCAAGATCTCATCAAATCCTTACTCGATTGTCTTCAAATGCTCTACTTCTGCTGCTACGCTACGCTCAACACCCGGACACCAGAACCAACCAATTAGAGATTTCTCATTCCTAACATTATCGATTTACTCAGTTACCAATATCATCATGGGTGTAACCGACAAAGTCTGGGGCGACTACCCTGTCTACTACAAGCAGCCTATTAGAGTATGTGAATATCAATGAATCATATAGCCATCCCGGAAAGGTGAAGAGATCATTCTCAAACCTCCTCTGCTTTCGAAGGCTTCGACTATTTCACCATGAAACTGTACTAACAAAGCAAGTGGGCTCGTTACCACGCACATACGAAACCACACTTCTTTTTCTCGGTGCTTTTGGGTGTGCTGGCGCCAGTGTTGTTGTTGTTGACTCCTTTGAGACAGAAGTTCCTTTATGAGAATCACGAGCCCATCCCTCATGTTTACCCCTTGCCCACGAGGCCAAGAGATAAGAGTTTGAAGGGTTACGACGACGAGTAAATACAGCATCTATTGATAATAAAAGGACTAGAAGTAAAGAACACCGATGTTGGTGTAGACGAGATGGAGATTGAGAGTCACAGCTGGTAAGTTTATAAATAACATCATTTAACTTTAGCAAGAAGCACAGAATTCTTTGTTACCAAATTGGTCAATCATCTTACTTTTTTCATTTTGTAGTTTCAAATACTCTTTCATTAATCACTCTACAGAGAGGTAGTGTGCGTACCGCTACATCCAGTGAAAAACCTTTAGTTAGACGCACCAAATCTTCAACTCGCTGCAACCGAATCTGAAGTTCACTTTCCCATGTTTAGGTCTCTAGGGTTGCTCCCGGCATCCTCGTCAAGGTTGCTACGTATAAGTGCTCCTCGTCAGTGCCTCAGACGGTTCCATTACACACCCAGCCCTTTTGCACTGGGTAGTTTATTTGGAGAGATCACTTCCACAAAGGAGTCAAAAGAAGAGCAGAATGAAGTCGAACCAGCTTCTGAAAGCGGTATTCCTGCTGAAGATAGCAAGTTGAAAGAATTTCATAGAGAAGAAGCTTTGAAGAAGCAGCTCAGGAGTGATAAGTTCATAAGCCCGCTCAAGAGGAAATTCTACCAGTTGAACGTGGAGCAAAACGGTTTTTTCAAAAACGGACAAATCGTTCATGATGCTGAGCTGGGGAAAACCTACAGAGTGACTCTTACCAATGAGGAGATTGACATCTTGGAGCCTACAGTGTACATCCAGTCGTACCGTATCAAGTCGTCGATGAAGAAAGCAACCATTGTGAACCGTTTTGTGAGGGGGTACGACGTGAAAACCGCCATCAACCAATTGCATTTCAACCCCAAAAAGATGGCCACCGAGTTGGAAAAGTTGCTAAAGCGGGCGCTCGTTCAGGCTAAAGAGGTGGGCATCAACGAAGATGATGCGTACATTCAGGCGCTCTGGACTGGGTCCGACGGGAACTGGAGAAAAAGACCCGACATCAAGGGCCGTGGGCGTACGGGTATAATCGAGCATCCATACATTCATTTGAAAGCGATCATTAAGGGCAAGCAGACGAAGCAGTGGATAGCGTGGGAGAAGGAACAGAAACAGCTATTGGCCAAACCGAAGCTGTTGTTGAATAACGAGCCACTCAATTTCAAGGTGCAATCGCAGTATCGTTGGTGAGAAACAATTTTTCATGTAAATACAAGCATTCCATACATAAAGAGGATGGTTAACAGAATAAACAGTAAAAGAACGATGCATGTGAGAAGAACCTTAGGGGCTTGACCTCCTGAACAAGTTGTACATAGCAACAAGTGTAGCCACAACAGCTGACCGAAGTTGGTCAATGAAAGATGATCAACTACAGATCAGTTTTCATGGCCCGAGAGCAACGAAAACCACGCCAAAGACCCCTTCGGAGGTGGCTACGTTTGGGTGCAAAATTCCTCAGGAATGAGCGCAAGGGCCAATCAACAGCCAGGAGACAATGTCCAAAGCCAAATCCGAAGCAGAATTCGAAAGCAGTATCGAAAAAAATGACGCCAAAACTCTAAAGCTTACTTTGTATTTTTCACAAAGGACCAATTGTACCTGTTCTTTGCACAACTCTAACCCTCCACACCTTATACCGAGTATCCGGCCCAGCCTATCAGTGGCTACCAAAACGAACACTCGTCTACTATTTCCAGTAAACCCATTGCCACAAGGAAAAAAAAAAAAAAAAATAAAAAAAAAAAGTCCCTCCTCAGTTGCCCTCTCTCCGTTTGCCTCCGCCTGCCACTACCACCATGTCATCCTTGGCTACCTTCGGCAGCCCCAAAGCAGCCCTGGCGCTGCCCAAAGCGAGCGCAGTTGCCCAAAACCGAAAACTAAGTGCCCTCAATGCTCACCACCTGCTCTCGCAATAATACCCTTGACCTCAGACACCGTTCGGCCGAACACAACCTCCACTGGCAAACAAAAGCCGTTTTTCTTGGACCCCTCTTTTGCCACTGCCGGCTGGCAGCTAGCAGGCGGCAGGCATATTCATTCACAATTCTCTGCTGTTACCGTATCGGGTCTCCGGACAATAATGTCTGGCTTCTTCTTTTCTGCCTGCTTCCTGCCTGGGCCCGTCTTTCATTTTCGCAACCACGCCTGCGACATTGCCCCGATCACAAAGTGGGTGAGACAGACGAGAGCAACACATTTCGGGGGGTTATGATGTTCAGAGTAATTTGAATGATCTGACAGTTTCCAATTGACCCTCTCGATGCAGTTAGGATTTCCTTTCTTTTTTATTTTTTTTCTTCTACAGCTATCTTGTAAATGTGTTCTCTTGAAGACATCGCTTTTCGCTGCCCTCCTCTCGCACACTCGCTTTCCTGCCTCTGCCTGCCTCCACTGTCCTGACTCTGGCTGCGACATGGGTGACAAGTCCCGCAGTGGCCCACAAAATGGGTCAACTGGGCCTTGGAGTCGCTTTCAGGGATTCCCGGGGGAAGCTGGGGAGAAGTTGGGGAAAACCTCAGAGGTCACTTAGATTTTCGGGCTTTGAGGGTTAAACCGCTCCAGTGATCTTTTGTTTTTTTTTTTTGTTTGGTTTTGTTTGGCTCCTTTCTCTCCTTACCCATATCTCGCTCCACGACATGACTCCTGGTGCGGTTAGTGCGCTTTTATGCCTCTGCACTTGGGTACCCCCCTACGGTAACATGTTGGAGCACACAATTGGGCATGTAGTGAAACGCTTACCTACTTCTTTTTTTCTTTTCTGACCACAGTGTGTTTGCGATAGTATTTCTCCAGCGGCTGCTTTTATTGTTTCCACCCCTTCTTATAGCCTATATCCCTGCCAGGACTCCCGCCTAAGGTTTACCCCTGACGCTTATCCGTATTCTTATCGCAACCGTTACTCCGAAGCGGTTCAACCCCCCAGCGTTCCAACAACTTCAGGAAGCTACCCATCCACTTCAACAAGCCCATCCTCCCTTTTGTATCGCTAGGTCAATTTGTTGACCTTCTGCCATCTTTTTCTTTTCAACCCCACCCTCCTCCCGTGCCACTATGGGGTTGAAAAGCACAGAGTTCTTTGAAAACACCTCCTACGACTCAAAGAACAACAAGATCTTTGTGTGCAACGAATGCCTGTCCCACCTCTGTCTTTCCAATTTGGTGATCTCTGACCAGTTCACGGGCGCCTCCGGGCCCGCCTACTTGGTCGATAAGCTTATCAATGTCCAGCCCATGGGGCCTGACCAGGAGAAGCAGTTCAGAACAGGCATCTACGTTGTCAATGACATTTGCTGCTCCCAGTGCCACACCACCTTGGGCTGGTTCTACAAGAAGCTGGCTGCCTACGCTGAACAGTACAAGGAAGGTAAGTATGTGGTTGAGAGGGCCTTTATCAGGGAAGTGCCCAACCACACTTCAACTGCATCTCTTTTGCAACAGGCAAGACTGCTGCGTCGTCGCCGTTCCTCAGCTAATAGTGCTACAAGCTCTTTTGACGATGAGTCCTCCCTCGAATCCTTCCGCAGAAGACGCTCGGACGAGTTCAAGTTTGGCTCCGTGCATGTCAAGCTCGACCTGCTGCTGCTGCTGCTGCTGCCTCTGCTGAACATACCCCATCCTCGCGCGGCTAGAGGCTCCCATCTGCTGCTGCTGCGGTTTGTGTCTGTGAAAGACGAATTCGATGAGCATGACGAGGACCAGAATGTTTTTGTCGATGCTTAGATTCATGCAAAGTTGGCAAAGGGGGAGGACTTAATTATACCCCTATGACATGGGCCCCATCTCCCTTCTATTTCTTTCTGTCATATCTCTCTCTCCCTCTCTCTCTCTCTCCCCCATCTTTTCTTCTCTATACACATCTCCGTTTGGCTTTTGATTATTTTATAGGTTGGTTTACAGTGCTCAATTAAGGAATTATATTTGAAATTAGTGGTTATTACAGTGATGCTTTTAACATGCTAATGCTTGGCCTTTTTGGTCACAGGCCCGTCATCTCTTCTTCTCTTCTTGCTAATGCCGTTGGTTGTTGTACTAGTGTCCTTTGGTGTAAGTTTGGTGTATATGAGACAATAAGCTGAAGGATCGCTCATGGCCATTCTCTCGTCAGTTTTGTTGATGTACTCGTCGTCATACGTTGACCACGTACCATCGGGCTGGAGACAATGACAAACGTAGTGTCCAGACAGTATCGACCTTCCTTCGTGTACAATCACTGAAATGAGCTGGTACTTGGTGGATTGGTTTGTTAGCGTGAAGGGGGTCAAGTCGAGGTATTCTGGATATATGATCGGTTGTTTCACCTTTGAGGAAGAGCTGCCATTAAACTTAAATCTCTTTAAATGCACCATCAAGGTTTCAGGACTCAGTTCGATGACAGACTTCTTTGTTGCCATTGTACGCTTCTTGCACTTTTCGCAGTAGTATCCCGAGCTCTCATCAACTTTGTCCTTCCTTATGAGCTCCGTTGAAAAGTATTCGTTGATGCTCTTTTCGAGCGAATAGCGCCCGCAAGGAATCTCTTCGGTTTCTGAGCTTCTTCTCTTCTTGTTGAGTCCAAGCGAAAGATCGTAAAACTCTTGCTTGGTTGTACTGACAGTGTTGCACTCACGGCAGATGACTTCTTGTTGTAGAAGACCACCGAAGATATCATACATAATGCTCTCGTTCAATTTACGACCCTTGGGCACGGAGTCTTCTTGGAAGCGGGACATCAAACTCATGAAGTACTCGTGCGAGTCCTCTTGCTGCCATTCGCTCATCATGCAATTGATATCAAAGAGCCTTTGAATAACCTTTTTCGGGTTGACAAACTTGTTAGGTCCTCTGTTGTTGCCACCATTGAAACCCCACATCTTATACGAGAGCTCTGCCACTGTCTGGGTAACACTTTTAGGCGGAAGCTCGTGCTTTCCTTCCAACACTTCCAAAAGGTAGTGCTGGACAGCTGGAATGTGGACCATCAGCTGGATGGCCGAGTTCATGTAGCAAGTGACGCCGAAGTTGAGGAGCCCAACAGGGTGTTTCCCACGGAATTTCGCCGTCCAGTTCTTGATGATCCGCAGAGACCCGTTCAGCCCTCTGTCTATAGCAGGTTCTGTAATTTTGAAGTGTCCTTCTGGGTGCTTCCCAAGCAGCAATGTGCGAGATGTGGTTGCTTCTGCCTTAGCCTTGACTTGTAGCTCTTGAGACTCTTCACTAGCGGCGTCGGCCCTTTCGGCGTCAGCCTTTCTGGCGTCAGCCAAAAGGTCCATTTTAAGCAGATGCAAATCCTCCTTGCTATCACTGCTCTCCTCCGAAGCGCCAGGACTGGCGCTGCTTACTTTATCTGCACCAGGCCTTGGGCCCAGCTCATCCTCATCGTCCATCGCTTCCTCGTCATTGCTGTCGTCGTCCGCAGCATCCTCTTCATCGTAAGTTTCATCATCAGAATCCTCGTCGTTATCATCGTCATCTTTTATGGCCACGTCATCATCATCGGTCTCTTCTCGGCTCGCCTCGGCTTCCGAAGTGTCCGACTTGACATCGTCATCGCTTGAGGTGCGAAACCCATGGAACGACAGATCGGTATGGAATTCCAGAGCCAGTTCGTAGTGAGACTCAGAGCTTGAGTCACTGGAGCTGTCGTCGCTGTGGCTTTCGTCATCCAGTGACTTTGAGTCAACTTTCTGTGCATCTTCTTCTTCTCCTTGCTTCGCACCTTCCCTAGCTGCCTTCTTGGACGCCTTCTTCTCTGCTTTACTCATATACTTTCTCCCCGTGTATGCAGCGATGGTGTCAGCCATTGAACGAGGCTTCACTTTGGCCACGTTTTGTTTCTTTGGTTTCAAAAAAGAGGCGTCGTTTCTGCTATCATGCTTGCGGTGATCTTCGTTGCCTAGTACAATGTAGGACGGGTGCTTTTCTGCAGAGGACTCTTTTTCTGGTTGTTTTGCCGCCACAAAAGTGAGCGGGTTGCTAAGAATCCTGTCTACCAACGGGTTGGACATGGGATTTCGGGCGACGTTGTGCTATTTTGGGGGTCCTGGTGGAGCAGTTGCAAATCACACTTGAGAAGCCTGGTGAAGGTGTTGCTGGGTGCGAAGAAGGCCATATAGCAGATGGATCGAGGGAAAAAAATGTAAAATGGAAAAACGAGACGCAGGCGCGAAGTGGAAGGAAGAACAGAGGACGCAGATGAGAGCGATAAAGACAAAATTATAAGAAATGGGGAAGGTAAGTAGGGGATTCTCAAGCGTTTATATATGTTTGCTGGGGCTAGACCGAGGTAGACATCTCAGACGGAATTTTTTGTGTTGATTCCTGGTCTTTCTGATCTAGAGATGGGCCGCGAAGGGAACGCTACAGTTGGCGCGTTTTGCACCCACTGGAGTGAATAATGAGCCACACAAGCGGATAACCTGCAGTGAGCTTATTCTGTGTGAAATCTGATGGCCCTCAACGTCAGAACATGTGGTTTAAAAATGTAGAAGGTTCGTCGATGCAACTGAACACATTCAAAACAAAATTAAGATATAACAGTCCACTGTCGATTTTCAGATCGGCTGCTCTATACATTTTGATAAAGGACATTATATTCAAGATTGCTCAGGGTACTTTTCAATCAAGCCCGAAAGCCTTTCTCTGAGCTCTTCTGGCAAGCAACTGTAGTAATTCCGCATATCCAATTCCTGAGACATATATCTCATCTTCTCGTAGCTTGCTCTGGGCCTTTTGCAATTTGGCTTTCAACTCATTGCTCAACTTCAGCTCCACTTCTCCGGTTGCAACCCGCTTCCTCATGGAATGAAGCTGCCGCTCATTCCCGAGGCAGAGACTTGACCTGCTATCTTCGGAATTATGTAGTCTCTTCTTTGCATTCCCGATTTCGAGTTGTCCGTCGTCTGCCTCGTTCAGTTGGTTTCCGTCTGTATCCATGGGTTGCAGCGCCTCTTCGTCGCCTACGTCTTGCTGATCATCACTGCCGGCCTTGGAGTCCTGCTCCTCGTCGTCATATTCGTCATCATCGTCGTCTTCATCATCATCCTCATCGTCTCCGTTGTCATCGTCACCATCATCTTCGTCGTCCTCCTCGCCTTCAAATTGGTCCCCCATGGCTGCTTCTTCGCCTCTCTCTAGCCCTAGCTTCTCCTGAAAAACTTCTCTAGCTATTCGTTCGGACTGATGAGGATTCACGCTACGTGCTTGACGGTGCATCATCATCTCAAAGCTTGCTGCAAAGGATCCCGCTAGCTTCGTATCTTTGGCATCACGAGAAAACGACAAGTCATTCAAAAGCAGCTCCACTCGATCAACTAACCGCTTATTGTACTCACGCAAGCCACTTTGAGAATATATGAGATTTGATGCCCACGACTTATTTAGGATCATCTTGATGCACTTTTCGTCCTCTTTACTCTTGAACAATTCTATATCCAAAGGGTAATATTGATCTGCGTGAATCCCAAAGTCCTTCATCTTAGATTTGGAGCTTGTGTTGATTTTCTTTCCCTTGGAACTCTCGTTCGATTCTTGATCGATGGGCAACGTTCTGAATGCACCAATTTCGACTTTACCCTGGTTTGACAGCTGCACTGGATCCACCACAATCGCCAAGTATGGATCCTGAAAATTTTGATTCAAGCTCTGCGTAGCAACATCAATTCCACTGAGCCAGCATCCGTATCCTGGATGTGAATGGTACCAGCCCACAATATTTTCTTCACGGCCTACAGACTTCATGAGATCAAGATATTGCACCATGTACTCGTACGCTTCACTCTGAGCATTCACTCTCGTTTCAGTGCCTTCAACTGGAAGAGAGTACACGTCCATCACGACGATCGAGGTTCCCACGACTTTGCCAGTAAGCATGCCCATAATCTCGATGGATCCTCCCAGCTTGGCATGTACGCTCATTTTGACTAGGGCAAGTGAAGAAATAAACACATTCTTGAAGTATTTTGGCAGAGACTTCCATGGCTGGGAGCTGATGGAGGCATAGTCTGGCTTCTTATAGTAAAGCGACCTGAGCTTGAGTTCACTGAGCTGCGAGAGCTTGTCTGGCGTCAATGTGTATTTGAGAGTTTTGTTGTTGTAGGGAGAGGCATGTTGGGCCAACTCGTGTAGAGAACAGCTGTGCATCGGGCGGTGGAGGGAAGTGCACAATTGAGCTCACTTCGTATGGTACTCAAGTGGTGCAGTTAGGATACTACTATATCGCGAGTTGTATACTGACGCATGCTTTAAGATGTGAGATCAATGAATTAAAAAACACATAGAATTGAACAGACAGAGCAACAGAGGCCCGCTCTAACGCTCGAATGTTATGCAATGGCTCGAAAATCACCGCTCATTCCTCGTATGCTAGGAGGTAGTACTTGTTGCCTTGCCCGTAGTTCTCATCATCTTCAGAAGCACCCGTACCGTAGCGAGACCTGGGCCAGGAACCCTTGCTATCTGCACCGTGATCCCACTCTCTCCTGTGCCGATCAAACAGAGGCGTTCTTCTGGATCTAAAAGCCAGATTTCCTCTGGGGTTGACGATATCACCCTTGTTATTGAAACCTGGGTAGGACTCATTGTGCTTGGCTCTAGCAGCCGTCTTGAACTTACTATGTACCGGCGGAGGTGCCAAAACGACCGGCATATCCGAAGACAAGATCATTTTGGGGTAGCTGCTGAGCTCACGGTACTGAACATTGATGTTCTTCTCCATGAACATGGTATGATTGTCCTTGGCAACGGCACTGGCAGCTGAAGCTTCGTCCTCAAATGTCACAAATGCGTAGGAGGTTGTTGGTTTGTGCACCACAGAGGTTGTTCTGACCTTACCACGCTTGGAGAAGTGGGCCTCGACGTCGGCCTCGGTGACGATTCTGCTCAACTGACCGATGAAAATGGTGTACTTATCGAACCTGCCATGAGTCGACTGATCCTCGACATTCTTGGCCCACTCCACATTGAACTGCGAGTTGTCAGTCAAGCTGGCAAACGCCCTGATGGCGTCGTCACGGTAACAGAACTTGACGAACCAGAAGCGACACGCGTCGTCGTCAGCTTGGCCCGACTTGATCTGGCCATACCCGTTGCTAGCAACGACAAGTTCGGTTTCTCCAAACTTTTTGACCACCTGGGCCACTTCGCCCTTGACGACTGCCTCATAGCTCGTAATGAACAAGGTTCGATTCACCTTGGCAGGCTCACACCGGATGTAGCGACCATCAAGCAACGAGTTGTTGCTACACTTGATAGCGAGCTTACTATCATCATCGTTGGTGTACTGAACGAAAGCATAGGGCCTGCTGTTGTAGTCTCTCAACACCTTGACGTTGGCGATCTTGCCGTACCCCTCAAAGTGATCAGTGACAGATTTGCACAACTCTACGTCAGACTTGGAAGCGAGAAGACTCGCCACAAATACGCATGCCGAAGGCTTACCCTTATAGTCAAGGTTCGGAGCAGAGGGGGTGGTTTGAGCGACATCTTTTTTGACAGCAGAGTCAAGGCGAAGGGGAAGAGCAGCAGAATCGGCGTCACTTCCGTTGACGGCAAGGTTCGCCGGTGTGACCGCTGCAATGGAGCTTTCAGCAAAACGAAGACCAAAGGGAAGCAGCGGCTTAGGGCTTTTTTGTTTAGAAGAGGTGGTCTTTTTCGTGTTGAGAACATTGGCAGACCAGGAGCCTAAGGGCTCAGGTTTAGGGTTAATAGAGTACGACATGGGTGGGATGCTTACGTGTTTGAGAAAGTGTGAAGTGATTATGAAAAACAATCGAGTTCGTTCTCTTGAGAGGAATGTGGTTTCTAAGAGAAAACTACGAATCGGGGAAATTGATGGGTTTATATAGTAACGGAACGAGGTGCGAGAATCGAAAATGGCTGCAAAAAACTCGCAGTGCGGTGGGGGCAGCACAACGAGGGGAGAAGAAGGGTTTAAATAATCCAACATCAGCGTATAAAACCAAATTAGAGGTAAGAATCAGAAACAAAATGAAAAATGAAGAAGGAAAAAATATAAAAGGAATTCAGCAATGGAAAGCACCATGATGAGATCACAAAGCCATGATCAAAAGCATGCCCAAGGCTTCCATGATAGAGCTGGGAGACAAGCCATTGGCAGCATTCGAGGGCTGAACAAAAGCACATGCTTGTGTTTTAGTGACGTAGACGGTTCTAGTAGCACAAATTGAGCCAACTGGAGTACCAGGGATAACAGAGGTACTGATGAGACCAGACTGACCAGTAGGGTATGGAGCAGCAGTGGAAACTGAGGTTTCACTTGGAGCAGTAGTTTTTGAAGCAGGAGTGGTGATTACCGTTCCTTGAGCTGGAGGTGAAGTAACAGGTACTACCAATCCAGTCTCAGTGGAGAAGCTGCCTGTGAGTGTATGCGTTTGTTCAGATTTCTCGCATACATAAGAAGTGATGGTGTTGATGACAGTCTCAAGCCAGGACGAGATCATTACCGTGTGCCCCGTGGTGTAACTGGTGTACTCTGTGGTGATGCAGTGCTCTGTAAATGACACATAAGAGCCGTTAGTGAAATCAAAGCCATTTCTCGCAGGCAACAGCGAAGTAACTGTCAAAGTGGATGGCTTCACTTCAACCTTGGTGTTGGTGATGTAAGAGGTTGCAGACAAGGTCAGCACCTCAGTTGACTCAATCACTTTCGGAGAGCACTTCTCCACTTCCTCTAACGAAGTCAGTGGGACGACACTTGTGAAGGTGGATATCACGCACCAAGAGCTAATGGTAGGATTGGGCTCCTGGGTAGGCTCACCAGAGAGTTTTGGGGTTGTAGCACTCGTATTTTCTACAGCGGGTGGAGTAGTAACCTGTGTTCCTGGCAGATCGGACGTTGGTTCAGTAGATGGAGAAGCTGTTTCAGTAGGTGGCTCAATGGCATTCGTACTGGTCTTAGTGGTGGATTCAACGGGTCTCTCAGGAGATTCAGTGGGCTCCTGGGAGGGTATTATAGTACTGGGAGGCACAGTGAAAGGTGGACTCGATTCCACATCAGGCTCACGCAGAGCTTGAGTGGTCCCAGGTTCCACGGGACCAGTATAAGTAAGAGTACCCTTCAACGAGGACGGAGTGGTTATAGCAGAGCAGTCATCGCAATCTGTCCACTCTGGGTTTGACTAGAGTTAGAGCTAGACTTGAATGTGGCCTACGGGGTGTGTCATACTCTTACTGCAAAAGTAACGGCGGCGTAAAGAAGAAGCTTCATAGAAAAGATATATTGGAGGATTGAAACTCAAAAGAAAAAAAAAAAAAGTCAGGACGATCCAGGGGTATTTATACTTTTCGTGGAAGGGGGACCCAAGGTGAAATTAATGCAGATCGGGCAGACGTATCCCTGGATCAGACGCGAGATGAAGGACGCCCCGAAGGAGCTCTAAGGACAGAGTGGGAGGTAATGAGGAAGAGGTCTTTCTGTCTTCGTGATAGCCACTTTAGGCAGAAGAGCCTCAGGGGGTTTGTTGATATCTGGAGTATGCATTTCGCAGCCATTTTTACGAGCTTTGGAATTCGAGTACCATGAGGAAAGGTACCAATCAAACAGCCGAAACGAAGACGTAAAAGTGAAATGAATTTTTTTTTTTTTTTTTTTGTATAAGCTGACCCTCATGCTTTTAGCATTCTAAGATCTCATTCCTTAGAGAAAGAATGAATCGTTGAACAGGGTAATTCGCAGTTATTGAAGCAGTCAAGCAGGGTAGTTGGATCAAATACTAGACATTATGATTCGAGCATTGCACAGATAGATTTTCGTTTCTAGTAGACCTCAATTGAGTTTTCTTCATTTTCTGTTACAAAGTGGGCCTTGTATACTCTGTTCTGCATTCTTGTTGCACTTGAAGCCCTCCAAAAGACATAATCAAGCAGCCCACCCAAGCAGCTCAAACTCTGGACTCCTCCACCCATTGATATGTAGAAGCTGTACTCTGAGCTCACCAATTGAGCATTCTTTACTCGATTCCTTCTTTTTGGGCCCTTCTTTCTCATTACTCTCGTTCTACCAAGTGACTCAACAATCAGCAACGTCTACAAAACAATTACATTTGAATGATTATCTTGAAAGGACAATTGGAAGCCAAATGCTACCTATGCAGAGCCTAGCAGAGGCACATACCTCAAAACTTGCTCACTTCTTGCTCTACTGCCTCCACAGATTCAGACACTTGTGGAAGACTACTTGTGACAAATCAGTTCTGCTAGACATGGACAATCCAGTTCTGGCAGGCACCGGGCCATGTGAAAACCCATCCATTGGACCACCTACTCAAGATTGTGAATGTGATTTTCGCAGCCAGAATACCCGTATGTATACTTTTCGCAACCAAACAGACACCACCTCCACGGGCGGAAGGCAAGCAAGAGGGGATCACAAGGGAACGATTACCGGGGATAAAAGGCTTGGGCTCAACCACGCTGAAGAATTGCTATAAAGAATTGCTCCTCAGTGCGCCACACAAGCAGATAGCCGATAAGAAGATAACGGCACGAGTTTCCCCACCCTTGTGGCCGAGGAACAAGGCCCCGGCCCCTACTCATGAAGAAGGAATCGAAGGAAGAAGGAATATACAATAAGCTCACTCAATGCACTAAGATTCGATTGCAGCCAAATTTATATTTACAGCCAGATAACGAGAGTGTTACATGTTACAGCAGCAATTAGTCATTTAGCTCGGTTCATTCCTCTTGTGGGCGCCATTTTGCAACCGTTAGCTTGCTCAGGCTGAGCGGTTGCTCCCTCACACCACCCTCGAGGGGACCGCTATTCAGGCAATTATTCGCCCTCCTCCAAACACCACAAAGCACCACAAAAAGCAGACGAGATACGAAAAGGGCAAGTGAGTGGAACACGTCTTGAGCCACGTAGTACCGTAGGAAAAACATAAGTACACTTGTCGTAGCAAAAAGTGATTATCGATACGAGAAGCGGATTCAAGCAACAAAGTTTGCTGCTGCCTTGGCCGATTCGCAGCCAGGGCCAAAGCCGTTTTTTTTTCTTGTTTTTTTTCCAGGGCCACATATGTGATTTTTTCCTGGCATTTGCAATTTTTCTGGCCCACTTCTGCCCGTTTGCCGTGCTCGCAGCGGCGTTCTCTCGCATGGGCCCAAGGCAATTGGCGGAAAAACTCTACGCAGCGCAGAAGCAGAGGCAGAGGCAGAAGCAGAGACACTGACAACTGAAAAAAGACAACGTCCAGTCGCTGAAGCAAAAATGGATTTTAAAGAAATTCAGATTAATTGATCTGAATATGGATTTTTTTTGAAATTGATGGACTGGTGGGAGGTCCCTTCTGCGGTGTGGGTGAGGTGAGGCCGAAAAAAGTGGATGCAAATGTAGACGGTGGATGCAACCAAGATGCTGCCCAGGAACAGAAAGGATAAATCGACGGAGCCGATGAATCCGATCTAGGACGTAGAAAAAATTCTGAGAATTTAGCTTTTAAAGCTTTACTGTTTACTTTTTCTTTTCATTTTATTTTTATTCTTTTTTTTTCCCACTCGTCCACATCTGTGCTCTCTATCACTTTCCGCCCTCATCGTCTGTTCCTCATCTTTTTTCTCTCAGTGGCCCCAGGTGCGGGGGAAACCGGCACCGCCCCAGATTGCCCAAACCCAGGCCCAGAGCAGAGGCCCTGACAAAAACCCACCTCAAAGCAAAAAAAACTTGGATCCCCATACTTCGAGTTGCAATTTCCCCAACTACAAATTTCTCCAATCTCCAACAGATTCGTGTCGGCAGTGTTCTCCGCTTTCCCCCACGTAGCGCCTCAAAAATCCATTTCGGGCCTCCTCTAGCCATTATTACCCCATACTTTTCCCATCTTCGCACCGACTTTTTCCCATCACCTAACACAAGCTACCCATTGAAGCTTGAGCTCCAGCTACACCAGCTAATCCCTATCTTATTTCCAACTTGCTCCATGATGTCCGTGAAGCCAGAGAAGAAAAAGGACCCGACGTCAAGGCCCTACCGGTGTCCCATGTGCGATAAAGCCTTCCACAGACTAGAGCACCAGACGAGACACATTCGAACCCACACCGGGGAGAAACCTCACCTGTGCTCGTTTCCAGGCTGCAACAAGCGGTTTTCGAGGTCTGATGAGTTGACAAGACACTCGAGAATCCACACAAACCCAAACCTGCGGAGAAATAAGAATTTGTCCAAGAGCTCGGGCGCAACCCCCGCTGGTGCTAATTCTGCTACTTCTGCCACGTCTGTTGCTGGTGGCTCCGTCGGGTCGTTTGGTGCCAGTGCCAAAACAAGCACTGTCTCGGGCCCTGGAACCGCTGGGTCACCGCCTTCCCCGGCCCTGCCTTCCCTTAACAGATCCACACTTCCGTCATCCTCCTCAGTATCTACAAACGGCCATGCAAAGGCCTCCCCACAGCTAGCAGCACACCAGCGTGCTCCTGGATCCTCAATAGCATCGCTCATGAACGACAGCGATTCCCAGGAGAAACCCGTGCTAGCGCCGGCGTTAAACTCCGAGTCTTCCTCCTCCTCAGCGAACTCTCTCAGAGGTGGTTATATCACTAAGACAGCAGATAGCCTGCCTCAAATCCCTCCTGCTGCGCCAGAAATCAAAAAGGAGCAGACTGAGATCAAGAACTCCCCAAGAGTACGGCCAAGACCCAAACAGCTGCGCTCGACAATGAGCATTGATCTTTTGGCGCTGGCGGCCACGGAAGAGCTCAGGTCCTTGGAGAAGTTCTCCCACCCTCCTTCTGTCACTGGCGAAGTGCCGGCAAACTCTCGCTCTCTCCCGTCGCTAACAGACTACTTCAACTCTGGCAAAATACATAAGTTTGCCGGTCTCGACGCCTCCATGTCTTCAAATAGCTTGCAGTACTTATCTAGCGTGGCTCTCAACACCTCAAACGCAAATAATTCTAGCAGCTACACCACGCTTTCCAAAGCACACAAGTCCCACCTCAATACTCTTCTGGCGTTGCAGAAAATGACCCCGCTTAACAAGAATCATGTTCATCAACCCACCCCGTCGAGAAACCACATAATGGAAGATTCAGACTTGGACTATGTCCAGTCCAGATTGAAAAAGAACAGAGCTAGCTCGCCCCAAAGCAACTTCACGTTGCCGAACTCTCCGGTTCTTGGCCTCTCGACTGCAACAACACCTATTCTTTCAGCAAATAACTCTTCTACAAATTTGTCAGGCTTCTTCATGACCCCGGCTCAAGCCACTCACAGTAATGTGTCGAACAATTCGACTTCGTCGATGCTTGATAGGCAAACTTCGAATCCGGTGGCCATCCGTCAAATGAATACCACTCCTCCCTCTTCCACAGCGTCGGCTTCTGGAGAATCTGGGGAGTCGCCGATGAACGTGGATCAGACATCTACCAATCTTCCACCATTGCGAAGCCTCAATCTTGATTTACCTTCCAATTTGGCCATGAATGAGACAAAGCCTTTAAGGTCAACGTTTCATCAATTCTCGTCAGGCTCAGATAACTAGATGAGCTACCGACAACTTTACTACACGAAATTTTCCTTTTGTTTTTCTTTGATGATACATTGTTCACATCAATATTGGTTGCATTATAGATTTTATGATATGGGTTCCACTCGGCTCTTCGGTTGTAAATTAGTGTACCATAATAGCCCGAACGCCACAGGATGACTTAATAATAATAATAAAAAAAAAAAAAAAGAAAAGCAAATTCTATGGATTATGTAAATGGAGGTTTCTTCAAAATGTAACGTTTATCAGTAATTTATATACAATTTAACTGGTGTATGGCATTTGCGCTTATCGCTTACTTATCAAATGCGCTTCGACCATATTGTAAGTCGTACTCGCTTCGAGTTTCTTTAGGTGCCTCCAACTGCCCAAATCTCGTTTTCGTCCTCGATACGATCACTAAACAAGGCCTCGTCATCTCCTCCATCTTGTAACCTTTCTCTCTCGACGTTGGCCAACCTAGAAGCCACTCTCTTCGTGTAGTCACCAATAGATCTTGGCTGGATAGTAACTCCAGTAATTGTAGTTATTGGCTTCTTAGACGCCTCATCAAACCAGGCAGTGAACTCTTTCATGTCCTTGTCCTCGATCAAGTTAAACACCGCCAAGTATGCCTTTTCTGCTGCCAACCTGATAGGAATAATACCATCTCTCAAACAGGAGAACACAGCAGGGCTGATTTCGTTCAAATGGGGTGTGACAATTACGTCATGCTTGAGACGGCCCACGGTACGAAGAACCACCAATGAAAGTCTTCTTGTGTCTGGGGAGTTCGATTCTGGCTTGAGCGCACACTTGCACAACTGCGATACAATTTTGCTGCTCAAAGCCTCTGGAAGTTGCCATGGAGAAGTGGCTTTGTCAGACCCTGCTTGTTTTGGCGAGGCCGTTTCACCATGGAGAAGCAAAACCTTCCCAAGAGCAATCACTGCGTTGTCGCTGATATAGGGAATTGAGTTATTCGAACACTCAACGATGAAGTGGACAATCTCATCCAACATTCCGGTGTCGAAAATATGTTTTGGAGCATCCCTCAAGAACGAGTTGATCGACAAGATAGCAAACTTCATATCCTCGCTATGTTGACGCTTGTTCAAGATCTTGGTCAGCAAAATGTTGGCGGCTTCTTCAGTGGATAAGATCTGAGAGAGCGATCCGAGAAGACGGGCATAGGCAACGGCAGATTTCTCGCTGACAGTGTTGATTTCTTCCTCGACCAATGCCATTACAGAAGATTTGGAGGACTCGCTCATATTATTGCCTCCCTTGACCACAACTTGGAGCAATGCGTTCAACATGGCCGTCTTGATTCCTTGGTCTTCGGCATTCTTTGTACCTTGAACCAATTCTGTGACCAATGGGTCGACACGAGGTTGGAATTCGATCAAGACACCCAAAGCATTGACTGCGCCATGTCTCAACTTGTCATTGGAAACGTCGCTCAACGACCTGACGAAAGTCCTTTGAAGCTGAGGAATGAAGGGCCTCAAGAATTGAGGGATCTTCAACAACAAGTTAGTCAAAGCAGTCAAGATGGCTGATTTGACATCAGATGAAACTCTTTCACCAATGACACGAATCAAAGGACCCGTGATGGTCGTGGCGAACGGTCTCAAATTGGCTGCTGGAGTTCTCAGGATAATCTCAGCAATAGACGAGGCAGACAACTCTCTTTGCTCAGCATTACCGTACATCAAGCCATGAGAAAAAATTGGCAAGACACAGCTGGGGCCCTTGGGCAAAGCAAAACCAGCCAATTCTTCGCCTCTCACACCAGCAATGGACAACGATTGATGAGCTGGTTTGACCAATTTCTCGAGCATTGTCTTATCTTGAGCTTTCACTAATGAGCTCAAAGCTTCGAAAGTTCCCTTGACAACATCTGCGTCCTTATCACCTAAAGCCAAAATGAACTGCATGACCATATCAGGAACATAGATGGAGTAGTCGAGATTGGTTTTGGCGAAGAATGGACCAAGACGCTCACTGACAGCCGCTCTCTTGTCAGCGTCCTGGTGTTTCACTAGCGACATCAATTGTTGCATGATAGGATGGACACCCTCATCATCTTCAATAGACAACAAGATGTTATCAAAGGCCTCTTCAACCTCCCTCTGTTCCTCTGGAGTGCCGGTGTTTTTAGTATCGATGACTGCTTGCAACAAGGTGTTAACGATAGAGCCCAAACGAGAGTACAAGGCATGCCCAGCAACTGAAGCGAGAGAAGACAAAGACTTGGCCTTAGAAGCATCGAATGGAGGGCTCAACAAGGTTGGAATCAAAATTGGGAAAATGACATCTGCCTTGGTAGCCATAATGTCTTGCAATGCCAAGAGGGCATTTTCCGAATTGTCGCTTGACTCTAAGAGGTTCAACAAGTTTGGCAAGATTTCGTCGATAACAACCTTGCCCAAATGATTTTGAAGAGATTCGAAGGCCTGAGCTGCAGCCTTTCTGACCTCGGCCGAGCTGTCCACTAAAGATTCACGGACAATTCTGATAAACACGTCTTGATGCGTTTGCAAGGCATCCTCTGAAGAAGAGTTGATCAACTCGGAGAGAGCAATACAAATACCCTGCTTGGCATCAGAGTCACCAGAGACGAGAGCTTCCTCTAAGCTTGGCAACAATTGGTTCAATGCGTTAGCACCAACTCTGCGAACAACCTCACCGAGTGTAGTTGCAGCAATCTGTCTATGTGTCTCGTCGCTGGAAGCACATCTCTTGACAATAAGCATAGTCAAGCTTGGGATGATTTCCTTGATGGTACGAGGAGTGTTGGCAACCAAAGCCTTCCATGTGTCGATAGCGGCAGCACGAACAACACTAGTAGCATCAGAACGACAAATGAACAATGCCGCCAACATTCTGTCACGACGCTCCTGTCCCAAAACTTCAACAAGGTTACGGTTGACAGAGCTCTGCTCTTCAGTAAGCTCGTTCTTGCCGGAAATACCAGTGACCTGGAATAACAAGTCGGCAGTGAGCTCGAGGGAAGAAAGACGAATTCTGTATGAAGAATCAGTCAATCCAAGCTCCAATTCAGGAAGCAACAAGTCAATAGCCTTGTTAGCGTAGTTCTTGACAATCAATCTACCTGCCTTCAAAGCAGTCTCACGGATTTCTTCATCGGTATCGGCCAATCCTGATAAGATTGGAGGAATAATGCTGCTTAAATAAGGAGCAAACTGGGAACCGAAACACACTGGAAGGAACAACAACAATGGCAAGAATCCAGCACGGATATGAGTGTATGGTGAAGATGCCTGCTTCAAAATGTCGGGTAGCATTTCGTCCAATTTGGAAAGACCAAGACCACAGATAACCTCTGCAAGAGCTTGGGCAGACCCCAATCTGTCACCAGCCTTGGATTGATCCTTCAAGGTGTCAACGAGACGAGGAATCAAGTCTGGGAACTGTTTCTCACCCAATTTCTCAACCAAAGATCCCAAAGCTCTTGCACCTGTCGATCTTGTAGCTGGGACTGGATCAACCATAGCGATCTCCAACTCAGCTACCAAGCTGTTCAAGTAAGGAAGGAGATCTTTACTGTCGACCAAAATTGCCATATTACCAACAATTTGACAAGATTTCTTCTTGGTAGAGGCTGATCTGTCCTTCATACCTCTGTGGATGACGTGGATGATAAGAGCAAGTGAAGGACCGTCGATGTAGTGAACGAATTGAGTCCTTATCAACTTGTCCAATGCAATGTCAGTGTACTTCGTAGGGTCGCCAATAGCATTGATCAAATCAGGAACGATGGCTTGTATCTCAGGATTTCTGATGACTTCACCGAAACGCTTCAACGCTTGCTCGGCGGCCCTCCTGACTTCCTTGTGGGAATCGTTCAACACGGCCACGATTTCTGGCACAATTGTCGACAAAGACGCAGACAACTGAGTTGGGTCAAGGTAGGCCATGGAACCAAGAAGCTCAACAGAACCCTTCTTTGTTCTCCAGGCAATATCATCCATATGGTTGATCGTGAGAGGGATCATCTTCTTGACACCATAACTTGTACTGTTCTTCATGATTTGTCTAGCAGTCATGTCAGCAGCTTCACGGACTGCGGAGCTCGAGTCACCCAAAGATTTCAAAAGGAAGGGAAGTGCCTCAATAACGTAAGGTTCGAACTTGGCACCCAAGCTCTGCGACAAGCAATCCAATGTGAACGCAACTCCTTCCTTGATACGGTCGCTGCGCTTGTCCTCAGCAGCAGACATGATGTTTCTCATGACATCGTTGCTGAACAAGGATCTGATGCCAGCACCCTTCACCAAACCAGCGATACCGTACGCAGCACCTTGTCTGACTGCAAGACTCTGTCCCTTCCACAACTTGTCAAAGAGAGCATCAAGATGATCTTGCAACTTAGGCTCAATAGACTTTACCAAAGGAGCAATACATTCGGATACAGCATACTGGACATCTTCGGAAGGTGTGTCCAAGGTCGCAAGTAGTCTGTCGACGATGATACGCAAACGGTCGTCGTTAGCATCCAAGAAACGTCCTAAGGTACCATATAAGATGATTACACGCTCCTTGATACGATCTTGCTTTTTCAAGCCTTGGTCCTTTTGCCCAAGACACTTCTCAAAGATCGGAATCAATACTTCGACATGTGTACGACCGTGCTGCTCCAAAATTGCGATACCAGCTTCAAAAAGCTCTTGGCCAACAGAGTCCTCCTTGTCTCCCAAGGTCTCTCTCTCGACAAGGAAATAGAATACATCCTCCACAGATTTTTTGGATTCAAACAAAGGAGCGATCTGCTTCAACGCCAAAGCAACAGTCGATCTATCTTCCCAAGCATCTTTCTGACTTGCATGATTCGTTATTGGAAGACCGAATTTGTCGAGTGGTGGGGGTGGCGGATTCTCCATCTCATAAAATAAGATGATTAGCTTCTCCAACGTATCATTGAAGATCTCTCCATTTTTTTCTTTAAGGAATTTCACCGCAGACGCAAGGGCTTTGGCAACTGTTAAACGTAAACCAGCATCTTCGTGACCAAAATACTTGAAGAGTCTATGAGGTGCATCTTCGACAAGCTCGAGCTTACTGTCTTCCCAAATAGTTGCCGCAAGATCGGCAACATTAGCATCATTGTCATGAGTAGCTATCCAAAGTTCGTTAGAGTACGTCAAATCCTCACTGAGATCAAACTCAGAGTCAATGCCCTGCAAAATAGCCGTCTTGACGAACACATCAGGTGTAATGAGGTTGGAGAGTAATAAGTCAATGTCCAGTTCCGTTAATGAAACCGCGATGTGCTGGCATACGGTCAAGAAACACTCCTTGGCAAGTTTGGCCTTTGTTGGAATCTTCATCAATGCAAGCAATGACTTCAAGATCATGTCACGAGAAATGGTCTCATCAGAGAAAGATGAAGCCAACGAGGAAATAATATCGATGGTTAAGAGAAGCTGCTCCTCTTGTGGGTCCTCTTCCTCGAATTCAGATGTGACAATACGCTTCTTTGAGTTCTTTAAAGCTATACCACGGCCCTGAATAAGAATTTGTGTGAGCATAGGCAAGATGTAGATGAACGAAAGCGTGTCGAACCAATCGTCAACCAAAATCTTGATTCTAAACAAGACCTTGCCCAAAAGTTCAATCAAAGGTAACTCCAAATATCTCTCTGGTATTCCGTTAGCCTCGTGAACTCTCAAAACAGCCACACCGGTCATTTCTTTCAAGGGACCGAGCCTGTAGTTGATCACCTTCGATGTTTCGATGAACACACTGGTGGCAAACTCGCCAAAGATATCAACTGATAACGGATGTTTAATTACCGATAGCATACCATTCACGGCGTTCAAGAACCAGCGGGTTCCGCCATAGTTGAAGACGTCTGGGCGAGCAATACTAGTGAGTGCTTGCACAATGTGGAATCCTCGTAACAATGTCCGGATTTTTGAATCAAGCTCCTTACGGATTCTCAGCTCCTCCGACAACTGGTTATTGACTAGCTGCTGCTCTTCTTTGGTAAGTTTTTTGACACCTTTTTTCTGGGCAAGTTCTTTCTTCAAATTTTCTTCCCACTTTCTCGTTTCGTAATCCTTGCTATTCTTGTCTTCGTTCTTGACCTTCTTGTCGCTCAACACATCGACAACAAGGTCACCTTCGTTAGCTTTCCAAATCTTGACGGTGGTAGCATCATATTCATCAAGAACAGAAATATCGAAGTCAGTCTCGAGGATGTCAGCAATTTTTGGCATAGCAACCTCAGGGCTGACGAATCCAATAGTGACGAAAGCCTTCTTTGCTGCCTTAAAAATATCTCCATTGATGTCAGATGTAGCAAGAACATTGAGGACTTTATCCAAAATTTCATCAGCGTGAGAAGCTACAACACGCCCCGGATCAAGCGAAGATCTCAATGCAACGCCGATCCACTCCTCCTTAACAGGAATTTTCGGATGGTGAGCGGGCACAATTATATCAATGAGATTCTTCTCGGCCAAGTCTGGGTCAAGCTGTTGAACGACAACATTGAGCACCTGTGCAAGGTGCTTAAAGTCAAGGTTGAGGTCAGCAATATCTTGAGAATCTCCCTCGGCTAGATACAATACCTTGTGAATTGCTGGAAGTATAGACTCACTGGTTTTGACACCTTCTCTGTTCATAAGAGTTCGAAGGCTGTCTAGGGCCTCCATGCGAACATCAAATGGAACATTCCGAGAGATAGTGAAGTAAAGAAGAGAAGTGCCGAACTTTTGGGAGTGCTCTTTGAGATAGTCAAAGCATGCGATGAGAGCACGAAGGCACCATTTCTGCTCGCTTTCCTTGAGTTTGGCAAGCACTTTTGGGCTCAAAAGAATGGAAAAGCTCTCACTTGAATCATTGAGAGGCTTTCTGAAAAGCATTTCAGAGTCAACTTCAGTTTTTTGGACAAACTTATGACTAATTGCGATAGCAACATATGCACAGGCAATACCCTTGTTCGACACTGTCAAAAGAGGCGACAGAATAGCTTCTTCCAAGGACTTCGTCAACTCTGGAAGGATCAGCTTGAATAGTGACACAACATCGTCATTCTCCTCTTGGCTTCTGTAGAGAGCATTGCCCAACTGAGTTGCCCATATGCTCCTGAGATTCAACTTGGCATTAGAAAGTCCCGCTTTGATTTGAGTCTCCACCTTCGTCACTTCGTCAGATGGTAATCCATAACCGTAACGCAAGCCGGACACAAATTGGCTGATCAAAGTACCTGTCAATGCGTGTAATATACCTTCGTTCAGCTCTTTTGCAGCCAACGGAAGTAGGGAGGAAAACATCTTTGAGAATCCAGAGACATCATGTACATTAATAACATTCAATGATTTGGCGAGAAGAATTTTTGCATCAGGGTTGGTCGTGCCCTTAAAAGCTTTCACGATCTCGTCCATGACCTTAGCGGCATCAGCAGAGGAGATTTTGGGCAAAGCGTTTTTGAAAATGAGGGTTAAAGATTCAGCAGCTTTGTCTCTGACATGTTCCTTCGTTGACTTCACGCCACTGATTATATGTGATAGAATCTTCGAAGTTGCAAAACCATCGCTGAGGTCTATGGTATCACTTTTATTCGCAAAGATTGGGCACATAAGGTGACAGAAACCGATCTCTGAGGATCTCAATATTGCTTTTTCTAGATTAGGAAGAATCTTCTTGACGAATTCATCACGAGTTGAAATTTCGTCAAGGTACCATTTCGTGAAGTAGGATATAGCAAACGCACTTGGGCCAGTCTTGGCCAAGACAACTTTCTCAGCAAAAAAATTGGTAATGCTGGAGCTCAGCTCAGACTCCTTCAAGTGAGCTATGTATGCTGGATGCGAAGATTGAAGATCGTGTAATGCCTCTGCCAATACAGCCAAAAATAAGGTAGCAGCAGAAGGTGAGATGGTCGAGTCAGATATCGTGTTTTTGACAAATTGATCAACCGCGTCAGGAGAATTCCTAGTAAAGATCTGGATCAATGTGTTCTTTGTTTGAGCCAAGCTCGCTTCTAACACTCTCTTCTTGTGCGTGCTCTTCAGCTTCCCGCCTTCAAGGCTAGCTTCCACGCAATTTTCAAGAAGAATAGCAAGATTCGTCAATGCCTTTGAAAGTTCAGCGCTTTGCCTCTGACCTTCAACAACTACAAGCATACAAGACCACGTCAATAGTGATACAAGACCCGTGAGGGCCAAGTTTGCCAGCTTCAACGCAATGGCGTTGATGTATTTGATAGCAGCCTTAGCGTAGTCTTCGTCTAGTTGAGCAAGATTTTCAAGAACCAATGCTGCCTCTGTTCTGGAAGCAGCATCCTGATAGTAATTGTAGCTTTTCAATACAAGCATGGTCAAGGTTTGCACCAAAGGTTTGTCTTGAACGAGAGATAAATCGTCTTTTGACGTCAAATACCGGTTGATGAGTTTCAAAGCCGGCACCCTCCTGCTCGTAAGCGAGTCAGAGAGGATTGACGAGGCATTCTCTCGAAGATCGTCGATAGTCAATGCGTTTTGTGCCTCTGAAGGGGCCATCTTGAAGGTATACGGCAAAAGAGCTCTAACTAGTAGGAGTGAAAAATTGTCTATGAGAAATGTGAGGGTACCAATTGGTCAAGTGATGCACACTCAGTAGGGTATAGAGAAGAGGTGTGAGTGAACGAAGAATACGGGAAGGATGACTGATAGTAATAAATCCAACAGATCTATTTTTTTTGCCCTTCTTCCAAGTTATGCTGTTAAGTTCGGTAGTGTTACCCGGCCAACGATGAGGTATATGAATGCGAAAACACCCACAAAAAATTGATCTTTTCTCTTTTCTTCTTCATCAACTATAACAGTCGATGAAGAAAGGCTACAGTTAGTTCATCCGTTGCAGCAAAAGCGGCTTGCCGCTTGACTCACTCTCTGTAGTGGGCGCTGTGGAAACCGTCACGGCCACAATCACCACTCAATAGTGACGTATTGTCAGAGGCTGTCGTTGATACTCATGCTAAGGCTGAACCGTTTTAGCAGTTTTTGACGGTGTAGAGAAAATTCATTAAAAGGTGTCGAGTGAACACCAAATGACCAATTTGTAGAGTAACGGGACAGTCTAAGGCTGTGTACTTGGTCTGTACATTGTCTTAGCTGAAGAACAGGAAGATTAAAGAAATCTACATGTCCTGATTATAGCTTGAACTATCGACTAAAAAGTGTGTGCATCTATTCCTGTCTCTCGCCTGTCTTGTTGCCATCCAAAAAGACTGGATTCTTTAGGTTGGATTGGGAAGCATTTGAGGTATTCGCAGCCATTAAGACAAATTGACCTCGACTACTACCAAAGAAAAACTTATATTTTAAAGTTCACAAAGATAGATACGTTATGAGAGATGAATTGCTACAGGCCCTGCTTACGTTACATGATACAAGCCTCCTGTCGCAGATGAATGCTAAGAACTCCCTTTATTGAAAGTGACAGGTGTTTGGAGGAACGGCTTCAATGCACATCGACTAGTAATTGCTGAAATTTTTTAAACAGTTTTTGAATACCGTTGAACTATGGAGCATTGAATTATGGCTGCAAAAATGTCGTCACTTAATATCTGGTCAAATATCACCCTTCACACGCTCATGAATATACTCGTAAATACTATCATCGATTTGATAGTCACCAGAACAAATCTTTTCTTCTCTTACATTTTTCTATAATTCCACTCGATCTTCGCTGACTAACCACGACATTGTCGCGTGCTCCTAGCATCACGATGAAGAAAGCCTGTCTGATCACAGTGGGATGCTCTTTTACAACTATTGTGAATTGCAAGTTCTCCACACGTTATTCTTCATAGCAAGTTCTTGAAATCGATGATTTCCTTTCTTTCTTTCTCTTCTTTATGTCTTTTGTTGCAAGTATTTCTTGACTCTTTTGCACTTTGGCCTTGTCCTGCACGGTGATAAGCTCATATCAAATGCTCTCCATACTAAGCGCTAAAGATTTAAAACTTACTCATGTTGGTGGAAGAGATCCCTAAATCGAACGACAAGAACAACTCGACAATATATTTCTCGTCGTCAATAAATCTTTCTGCTAGACCTACATACAAGAACTTCGATTCGGCCAATGGTGACGATGCAAACAGAAACTCCAAAAGCAGACCTAAAGTCAATTACAACTTGACAGATCTTCTAAACGCCCAAACACAGGCAAACTACAGCAATGGAACGATTACGAGCGGGAACTTCAAGTCATCGCAGCAACTCCAGCTTGAAAAGCTCATCGTGAAACGTCTAGGGGAGCTAAGCAAGGAAACACCGGTTCCAAACTTCGAGATACCGAAAACTTTCGGCTACACGAGTATACATTCCAAAGGCACGGCTGCTGACAAGAAAAAGGTGAGGTTGGGCAATACTCCTTCGACAAAGAAGATCTTGGCTGCTAGGAGAAACCTCAACTCGTATTTTGAGGAGGAAAAGAACCTTATATCCATCAACACCATTCTTGGGGTGAACTTCCTGTTTGCTGAGCAGAATGACGAGCTTCTACAAGGAGCGTCAGCCAAGAAGCGGAAAGTCGGGGAGAAGGTTTTTAAGCCTAAGACCAAGCTCTGTTGTATCTGTGGAAGTAAGTCGAGCTACTCCAGATGCAGCAATTGTGGGCTATATTCTTGCAGCGTCAGATGTATACGGCTTCATCATGATCTGAGGTGTAATTAAAAGAAGACTACCATTTTGAGTGACACAATGTATATATTAAGGGCAGTTTATAAACCGAAGATTATATGTCAAAGAAAAAAAAAAAAAAAAATTGGGGATCATGATCAAACCTTATAATGAATGAGCGGGGCATGAGCTAAAGTCGTAAATCTTCGTCAGTGTCTGGGAAAGACAAATAAATAAAATGTATCCGAACTTTTAAAGGCTGAGTGGAGGAAAACATACAGCCTCTTCTTAATCTAGGGGGGGGGGGTGTAGTGGTAGGGAAAGTTAGTCTCCGTGCTTGAAGCAGCATCTCTTTCCATAGCGACAGGAGCCAAACTTGGCCCAGTTGGCACAGGGCTTTGATCTCCAGTTAGCTGGTCTTTCGACAGTCTTCAAATCATCCTCACCATGAGCAAACTGGCACTTGCTGCCATATGGACACACCCCCATCTTCATGTACGAGACACACAACTCAGTCTTGTACAACTGGGTATTGATGTTCTTTTGCTTCGGTGAGCCAGAGTGAGTCGAAGATACAGAAGTGTGTCTCAGCTTATGGCAATGGTGATGATGTTCATTGTCAGAGGACAACAGCGAGATAGAAGAAGTGGATGATTTCTTGCTCTTTAAGTCCATGTCCAAAGAGCGAGCCTGGGGGCGGGGAGCAGCCTGTTTCTGAGCCTGCTGCTGCTCAAAGTTGAGCAACTCATCAGCAGGAGACATGTGGAGGTGGCTGTAGCTGAGACTCAGCGATCTCTGAGAGTTCAAGTCCAAGTTCTCCTCGGTAAGAGGCGCCAATAGCGAATGAGGAAGAAGAGACTGGGCGTACTCAAGCGACGCCTCTCTCATCATGGATGTCTGCTGAACCTGCGAAAGCAAAGGATTAGGATTTGTTCTTGGGGCCTGCTGAACAGACGTGGCCTGTCCACCAACCAAAGCACCTGGCGCAAATGCTGTATTTGGAGCATTGTACAAGTACTGCTGCTGGTGCTGGGCCTGAGCACCAAAAGGCGTAGTAGTAGGGCTCGCCACAGGCATGTTCATGGGGGCACCCACAAGAGGGTTGTGGGAGCCTACGAAATCGGGACGGAGTTGTTTCTGAGCTGGCTCCAGCCACAAGTCAGGCAACAAGTCCTCCTGAGAAGATGAGTTGGACGAAGGAGAAGAACCAAAGTCATTATTTGCAGAGGCGTTGAAAGGAGCCGAGGCCACCTGGGGGTTGAAAGAGCGGTGTTTTTTCTCCGGAAGCTGGCCGAAGCAGAAGTTTGTCTGGAACGTGGTCATCTTCAGCTGTCAACGGGGGGCAAATGGAAAGAAAATGTCTCTGAGGAAATGGGTGCAAATGGGTTTCGCAGTGAAATATATAGGGCCCCGATTTGGATGCACGAAGTGAGGAGTTCACTGGCAGTCCTGGACAAAGAGAGGAGAAGCACCAACAGAGCGGAATACGGTTGATCCGAGGGGAACAAGCGGGTAGTAAGATAGGGGAGAAAGTATGGGGGGAACTGAGGAAGGCCGGTATATCTGGTGACTCAAGGGACACTTGAGATGAAAATCGCTTTGATGAGGATAAAGAGCTTGGGGATGGGTCAGCTGCTGGGGTTCTTATAATGAGGCCATGCGCAGGGAAATAATCCGGCGAGTCGGTTTTCGCTGCTATTCGGGGAAAAAGTGGCGCCAGCAGGCGTAGAGAGCCGAGGGACGGCCGAGGGCATGTACGGGGCAGTGACCGGGGGCATTGCCGAGGGTGGTCGAGGGTGAGTCTTCAAGGTTTGAGGGAGGAGTGGAAGGGTAGTTCCGGGGGCCGGTCGCAGCAAAATCACCCAACTGCCCCGAAAGCTTTCCGAGGGTTGAACAGAGCCGGGCTAAGAAAAAAAAAAATAGAGATGGACGTGAGCAAAAATAAGAGACCGCAACACAGGAGGCCGAAAAAAAAAATACCTCCAAGCGAGGAGCTGGAAGGGTTCAAGCTACGTAAGCACACCGATCATGGACAAACCCCAAAAACAGGATACCTAAAGGGCACAATGTCCATCGTCAGTGGCTTCGTCGACTACAATATGGACTTGTCAAATTCTCCTTCCCTCTTTGTTTTCCATTCAATCTTCACCGGTGGCTGCCAAACGTGTCCCAGCAGTCTCCTCACTTTCGCAGCCAAAACCTTCCCTACGGTTGACTTCTCCACCTGGAACGTTCCCCCCAGCGTTCCCCCCACGGCAGTTGAGCCAGGCGGCGCGAGGAAAAAAAAATCGCAAGGCAGACAGGCAGGCAGGCAGAAAAAAAAAGCCTGGCAATCTTGACATGCTCTGGCAACCCACCGCCAACCGAGGCAGCGGTCTCCTGATTCCTTAAGATTTTCATCAGAATTCCATCTACGCCAATTCCGTTCCTTGATTTGTGGCCCAGTTCATCAAAAATTATCAACAGTTTTGATATTGACTACTTGTAAACTTTTACTCTGACCTGACCTCTTATCGGCATCCTCCCAGGGCCTGTCTGGCTTGTTTGACCCACGTCCGACTCGGTTTCGCAGCCGCCTGGCGACTCGCTTCTTCACTTTTTTTTTTTTGTCTGCGTTCCGACTTTTCCCGAGGACCCCTTCGCCAAACGCCCATGCGCCCTGCCCCAGGCGCCCATCGTCGGAGTCCGAACATGGAGACTGGCAAATCGCTTACCATTTGCTATAGCATTGAGCAAACAGCGAAACAGCGTCCCGTACCCAGTGGGCTTGACGATTGGTGGTGGAATCGGCCTGCGAAGGTGGAGACCCTCAGGTGATGCAAATGGCTGCGAAAAAGCCAAGCGAGTGCGCCCGCCAGCCAACTTTGGAACAGAGCCGTAGCTCTGGCATTTGGCAAAGCAAGCCGTGCCCCAAAACACACCCAACATCAATTACCTTTTGTGTTGCACTCTCTGTTTGCAAGCTTCACCCACCCTGAGAACGCCATTTGTTCCCCGACACTGACCGTGTCCATCTCCTCATTTTCTCCTCTACTCAGGTCACTACTACTTGGCCCCTTTGCTCACCGTTACCGTCACCGTCCCTGCTCAGTCACCTCCAATCCCGACTTTATCCTCTTACGTCACTTTGTCACTCTGTCACTTTGTCACCTAATCACTTCCTCCTCCTTCACCCCTGGACGATACTATTACTTTTGCCCGATTACATTCTCCTATCTGATCTTCTCCTCAGCGAAGGTCTCCTTCCGCCCACCTAAAGCCTACTCTGCCGCCTTCTCCCCTCGTCTTGCCCACCCAAGTAGACATTTGCAAGGAAGACTTGGAGAACATTACAGTGCCAAAAACTAACTAGTTGCATTGGCTCTATTGCTCCAACGCCTGTCTGATCTTTTGATGTGCTGTCTGCGAGCGAGCCTCGTTTTTGCAACCATTTCTGAGATCTGCTCAACTTTCGCTCGTTCCACCACTGCTACTCTTCATGCTTTGTCGTCTTCCCTGCAAGAATTTGGGGTGTTTCTCCCAACTTTATTCCTCCTGTTTCTTGATATCTTCCATTTTTTTTTCATTTCTTTTCCTTCACCTCCCACCGTTTTTTTCCTGGACTTGTCTCGCCGTTGCCTTTCCCTTCACTTGCTTCACCCTTATCCTGTGTCTTCTTCACATGCCCATTGTGCATTGTCTGCGCTCTAGATTGGTTAAACCTTCACCAACTCAATATACAAACATCCACTTTAGCCCAGCTAGAATACACTGGATAACCACCTTCAACCATCACCTTCACATGACCTTGTTCAATTGCCAAGTTTACCCTTTTTCCCTTGTGCTTACTCCGCGGCTACCAGTTGGCTGATTTTCTGCCCTCTGCGCACTATAGGGTGATTTGCAACCGTACTAGGAGACCCGCTGGGTCACATCACTTTTTTGCAGTTGATAGAGTGACGTACCCTCGGAAGTGGCCATTGGGTGATAAGCAAGCGTGGAGTTTACCAGATGCTACGCTACGAAAGGAGGGGAGCCCGTTGTCTGTGGCGAAGGATGGTCTTTTGCGGAGCACATGAAAGAAATGGCAAAACTCCGGCCAACCTGATTATTTGGTACAAAACAAGCTGGAGTTAGAGATATTGCGTTTTCGAGGAACCCTTATTTTTACTGTTTGCTCTATAATGTGTTTCTGTCGTTTCCTAATGAGGCAGCTCCTGACTGCCTGAGTGCACTATTGTTCTGGGGAATGTGAAAAGACAACGAATAGACTAATTTTGGACATACAATCCCTGTTGGCGGAGAACCTTCCATACCTCGAGGCACTCCAGGTGCCCTTTTGGGCATTCCCAATGTGTAGTTGGTGTCCAAAATTTGGTTTTGGGTCTTCACGGTACAGTTCTTGAAAAGCTTATGGAGCCATCCACTTCACCTCAAGTGACACAAATTGGAGGGCACAGAATTCAAGGCTCAGAGCATATAATGAAGTAAGTCTCTCACCAAGAGAAAGTCATGCTTGCGTTTCTACATTATTGGTCGTTCTTCCATCTTCTTGTAGATCATCCACCCAGCTAGCACCTTTGGCCAGTGCCAAATCTATGGTTTCTGCAGAATTTTTTTGTAGAGTTTTCCCGGGCAATCTGAAGACAATGGACACTTCACTCAATTCTTAAAATTGAAAACTATAGTGCTAAAAAAATCAACTGACATGGTCTAGTGTCTGCCAGTGCTGTGCGTTAGTACACTTCTTCACAATCTGATTGAGTGTTTTTCGCAGCCATTCTGTTTGCAGCCTCTTCTGTTTGCAGCCATGTCGTCCTTGAGCCACACATCCCCAGCAAACAATCCAGACAATCTACTCATACAGTTTCCAGTACCCATATCCACCCTCCCTTTTAATTATTGTCCTTAAATTCGAACTTTTTCTCCTCATTATTACCCATCTTCTTCTCCTTCTCTCTTCTTAGTTTGCATACGCGAGGTTGCAGCTTCGCGTAAACACACTGGATCCATCGTTTTACACCATTTTGAATAGATTGAAGCTCCACATTAAACGCCAGCTGGCCCTTCATAATGGCCATACAAAACAACCTCAAGGAACTCCGATCGTGGGTGGAAACGCTGAAACCTTATTTGCCGCCTCAGTGGCAGTGTGAAGTGCTCCTAAGGCTGGAGTTGCCAGCCAAAGCGCCTCGAAGAGACCCCATCTTCAAGTTGCCTGGGTCCAAGCCGGCAAATACGCAAAAAGTGCAAGCTCAAAGTTCGACATCTGCTACGCCGTTGACACCAAATAATGCCGCTACAGCGCAGCTACCTCGTGGTTCCCAGCCGCTAATGGCATCCACACAGCTACAGGAACAGCTAGAAGAGCTACTGGATTTCAGCGATAACGAGTCTCTCAAACTCATTGACACACGAGCACTACCACCGTTGGAGCCGAAAAGGATGGAACACACGCGGCTTCCAGGCAAGCGGCCGTTGGTGGCTCGCAAACAGTCTACTTTGGAAGCGCATTTACCGAAGAAACCATCTTCCGTGCAGAAGGCGACGGAAGTCAAGGATCCCACGTCTCACATCCCGGCTTCTCTGGACGTTCTGCGTGCGGCCACTAATAACGACTCCAACGTAGACTTGCTTCAGGCGTACATCAAGCTTTGCGAGGAGAAGATCAATTTGCTAGTGAAGAGACACGCTGTGAGTGAGTCGACTTCCTTATCACTAGATGCTAAGAATCAGTGGGTTTCGAAAAACTTCGCTACAAAATACAGTAATGTGGACGCTGAACAGACGAAAATGCGCTCACAGTTCTCGTTTCTCGGCCCGCAGCTGTCAGAGGAAGACTTCTCAAAGCTTTCAAGCTTCTCTTCGGAAATACCAGCAACTTCCATGGGCATTCCGTCAAGCATACAAGTGGACTCGCCTCGAATAGACCCTGACTCGCAATTGCGAGATGTCCATTTCACCTCCTCAAATCAACGGCAAGCTGTTCATCGTGATGAGCTACAGATTCCATTCTCTCCTGCTCCCGAAAGCATACCTAGTCCTGAGCCAAAATCAGCCGCCAGAGAGCCGATTCCTGACCCAGAGTCGTCTCCCTTCAAGTTGTCGCCATTTTCGCCCACTCAAAGGACACAGGCCAACGACTACGAGAAAAACAGAGAAGAAGCACGTCAGATCATCATGGAAGCCAGGAAACGCAAGGAAAACGGCACCGCTCCTCGACATACTTATTTTATCGATGACGATGATGACATGGAAGATGACTTTGGCGAAGAGTACATGGATGGTTTGAGGTCGTCTCAGGCCGACGAAAGGGACACTGATCTCAGCGGCTTCATTGCTCCTGATGATGTAGAATCTATCGACGATACGTATGTTAGTCCGAGAGCTACTCAGATTGACACCGATCAAGAGGATAGTGAAATCGATGATACTAATTTGCGTCTGCCCCAGAAGGACGATTTACAAGACGAGCTTGAGAACATAAAATTATCGCAAGATGTGGCTGAAAGGTACGGATTGAAATATACCCAACAAGATCGAAATGGTGATAGTAATGAAATTGAGATGGTTGAAGTCAGTGACGAGGAAGAAGAAGCAAATCCAATGGACTTTACCACGCAACTCAATGAAGCTCGTGATGAGATCGTGGAGATTCCTTCGGAGGATGATATGGATGACGAGGATATGGCTGCGCTCAACGAACTTTCGCACAATAAGATCAAAGTAGAGCCAAACCAAGTGATTATCAGCGATGAAGATTTCAGCGATGATGATGACGAACTTCTACAACTCTCCAAGTCAGTTGGTAATGATATGAACTCCTCGGGAGCAAAAGCCATTCCAGGATCCGAGAAGTTCATTGGTGAAGTATACGATATCCTTCAAAAGACATTCAAGCTTCCGAACTTTCGCCCAAATCAGCTCGAGGCTATATGCTCAACATTGATTGGTAAAGATGTGTTTGTTTTGATTCCCACAGGTGGTGGCAAGTCCTTGTGTTATCAGCTTCCAGCACTAGTCAAAGGTGGGACGACAAAAGGCACAACGGTCGTCATCTCACCGTTGATCTCCTTGATGCAAGACCAGGTTCAACACTTATTGGATAAGAATATTCGTGCGGGCATGATAAGTTCCAAGGGCACAAGTGAAGAACGTAACGCAACTTTCAAACAGTTGACATCCGGTCAATTAGACCTCGTTTACTTATCACCAGAAATGGTGAACAACTCTGTCAGGGTTCAGAAAGTACTTTCTAAGCTTTATGAGACTGAGATGCTCGCAAGGGTGGTCGTTGACGAGGCTCATTGCGTCAGTTCATGGGGTCACGACTTCAGACCCGATTACAAAGGCATGAGTATGTTCAAACAACAGTACCCTGACGTTCCAATCATGGCACTTACTGCCACAGCTAACGAAAAAGTTCGACTCGACATCGTTCATCATCTTCGTATGTCTGACCCAGTATTGTTAAAACAAAGCTTCAATCGCACCAATTTGTTCTATGAGGTGAAAAGCAAGCCTCCCAACATTTATGATTGGATGAGAGACTACATCCAGCGAAACAGGCGTGGTCAAACGGGTATTATTTATTGTCATTCCAAGCAGTCTTGCGAGACTACCTCACAAAAGCTAAACGAGTTCGGTATACGCTCCATGTTTTACCACGCTGGTATGGATCCAAATGAGAGGTTTGAGGTTCAGACAAAATGGCAAAAGAATGATTTGCAAGTCATCTGTGCCACGATTGCATTCGGAATGGGTATTGATAAGCCAGATGTTCGTTTTGTTATACATATCTACATCCCCCGTTCCCTAGAGGGGTATTACCAAGAGACCGGTCGTGCTGGAAGGGATGGAAAAGAGAGTGAGTGTATTATGTTCTACTCCTACAAAGATGCAAGAAGTCTCCAAAGCTTAATTCAGAGGGATGATAAGTTGGAAGAACCTGCAAGAGAGTCTCATCTTGCAAAGTTAAAGCAGGTCGTACAGTATTGCGAAAACAAAGCAGACTGTCGACGCAAACAAGTCCTTCACTTCTTCAATGAGGAGTTTGATCCTGCCAAATGCAACAAGAAGTGCGACAATTGTTGCAGCGAAACCGTTGCTGTGACGAAGGATGTAACAGATCACTGTATCAATATTGTGAAACTTGTTCAAGAGATTCAAAACGACAAAGTGACTACAATTCATTGTCAAGATGTATACAGAGGTTCTCGAGGGGGAAAGGTTTTAAAACTTGGGCATCATGAGAATCAGTACCATGGACTCGGAAGCAGCTTGGATAGGGGAGCTATAGAAAGAATTTTCTTCCATTTGCAGAGCGAGGGTTGTTTACTAGAGTATCAAATAATGAAAGGTGGCTTCGCGTCTTCATATGTCAAGCTTGGGCCGAATGCTAGAGCTCTCATGAACGGGCGTAAGAAGATTCAGCTTAGTTTCGTGAAAGCGGACTCGTCAAACAAAAACGAGAGGGCCAGGCTTGTCGCCACGGGAAACGGAAACGGTTTGCAAGCTTACAAGTATCAAGACTCGTTTGTTAGTGCACGTCAGATGAGGAATGAGGAGCAGGAAAAGGAAAACCTCTACCAGTCCACCAATGGAAAGATCTCTCTTCCTCGCAACAACTTCAATGGGTTGATAAACGCCAACAACGAGGACGCTGCCGAGCATGCGTTTCAAGAATTAAAGAAAATACGGCACGAGAAGCTGCAAGAGTTACGATTCGCCAGGCCAAGCTACTTTGTAGAAGACGCTGCTCTCAGAGAGATGGCAGTCAAATTACCTACAAATGCGAGAGACTTTGCCAAGCTTGAGAATATCAAGAAAGACCAAGCGCCGTACTTTCAGTATTTTAAGAAGGTGTTAACTACACTTGCGAGGGAGCGCAAGAAGGCATCGCAAGAAGCTTCTTCCACTCCGCAAGCTACATCGCAGTACTTCCCACAAACCCAGAGAAAAAGAACCCAGTCGCAGAAGGGACAGTCTCAGAAAAGACACAAGAGCTCTAAGGGTGCTCTGAGGAGTCAAGGTCCAAAGAAGAGCAACGGCCTTAGTAGCTCAGGTCTCGTGAGACTGATGCCAATTTGAGTGTCCACCGCAATGCACAGGGTCTGAATACGGCCCTAGATAGACTGCTGGCAGTCATATCACGTATATATTATCGGAAGAATCATTTATAGACAATAATGCAAGCCTTCCTAGAGCAAAGTGGAGGCATGCCGCTAAACCTCCACTATCCTAAATTGTTGCACGAAGCGACACCTGCAACAAATAAACTACAAGGTATGTACCAACAACTTTATCAAATCCCTCGGCTTCTACTATGAATTATAAATAGGGGCCGACTCGCCCAAAAGTACCAGTGATAACGCTTACTCGCCAACAAAATCGCCCAATGTCAGTAACTTTCGTATTTGGGCGGCGAGACCGGGGCTTACAGTACTTCGTGCCAATTGGTCCAAAGAGCTCTCCAGCCTCGCCTTTCGTCAAGTCGCCCGTCTGCTCGCCCGTTTTGGTTTGTGTGTAGCTGTTGCGAAAACGCGGAATATGCCTGAAGAGCCCTGAAGCCTTCTCGTCCTCTATTTTTTCTTTTTCTTTTTCGCCCATGCGCCGGAAAAATCTCTCGCGCACTAATTGTTCCGGCTCGGACTTGCAAGCACGCGCCTCCGAGGATTACCCATATTTTCCTTTCAGCAACAAAGGCGAAGATGGTTAAACAAATTGACAAGGGTGGAAAAGAGAGCGCCTAAGTCCCTTCTAAAAGATTAACTCATTTTTCATCTCATTTTTGACGTCGCTATCGTTCTAGTCTCCATCAGCTTCCATCGTCACCTGCACACAATCACACCACCACACGGCCATCTGCGAGTTCATCGATTACTCAACGTCATACAGTTTTTCCAAAGTGAATGTTGGGCTTCCAATAAAATCGCTGCACTGAGCGATAAAGCGAGATGCTCACGTAGTTCTCCTCCGCGCCGGCGAGGCCGAAAAAGCATGTATTAGTCACGTTTTGTGGGTATCAGCCGGGTCGATGGAACTTCAATTTAACTCTGAATCTCCTTATTTTTTCACTCAGGGCAAGATTCTCCTCAATCTCTTTTGAAACTCTCTTGTTTGCATCAGTTGAGTTGTTCCGTTGGGTGACGATGTTTGCTCCTGCACGCAAGAGGGGCTATCCAAAAAGCTCGATCCAGACGATTTAGTGTTACCCCTCATGGCACCTTGAGACAGGCAGGAAAGAAAAAAAAAGATTGGCTATTGAAAGCAGAAAAAAAAAATCGACGAAAAAATATAAGCCAGCCGATCTCTCAAGTTTTCGATTGTTAGCCCATTGTGACTAGTTTTTTTTTTTCTTTCGAAGATCGTTTCCATATTTATCAAGCCTTCCCTCCCTACCAAATCAGGACTACTACTGCTATCATTGTTTTATTGCTTGCAGTTCCTGTAATCGCATATTCCACCATTGAGTTTTTCACCACACCAAACACTCAGAATCACCAATTCCGCAACACAGCACTCTTCGAAAATTCAATCACACCTTCTGAATTATCCTTATTTCACCTCCATGTCCGTTAAAGTCGAGCCCCAAACTGTGTCGCTCACGTTGACCAATGCTGAAATAGGACCCACGTTGCCTGCTTCGGACCCATCCGAATGCTCCGAGAAAGTCAAAGAAGAAGAAACTTCAAACTACCTCAAGGACATTTCGCCAGAAAGTGACTCTTCTAGCGTGGCAATTGAGCAGGCGTGCGACTCGTGCCGCAAGCGCAAGTTGAAGTGCTCCAAAGAGTACCCGAAATGTTCAAAGTGCAAACAGCACAATTGGTGCTGCTCGTATCTGCCCAAGACGGTGAGGTCTCCTCTCACGAGGCGACACTTGACCGAGGTGGAAAACAAGTTGGAGCTTGCCACGAAGATGTTACGCATTATTTTACCCTCAGACGTTGATCTAGACAAGCTCATGGACAGCAAGGACTACGCTGCTCAATTGCGCAGCATAAAGGAGAGACTGGGTGCTGGAGTGTCAGCAACACGGTCAGCGCCAGCGTCTGTGTCAGAGTCAGCGGAGCAGTCGGCGCCAGAGTCAATAGCTCCATCAGCGGCGCAGTCACCGTCCAATTCCGTATTTTCCAACGATGGGTCGACGTCCACTCATCAAGTCGAGGATACCGATTTCACCTACGACAAGGAAAAAATCAAGCGGGAAATCATTGACGATTTCACGTTGAACAATATCCCCACGTACCCCAGGCCCACACAAAGGCATCAGTCGGAATTCGTGGCACCCAACGCCATCAAGCAGCTTGGTAGCTTGTCCCTGTCAGATACAACACAGACACACTCGCTAACCAGCCCTTCGTCTTTGTTGTCGCTCAACTCGTATGGCCAGTACGACTACGAAGACGATGTCAGCACGTTTTCGGAACCCTGCTTCAAGAAACAAAAACTATTGGAGGGACCATTATCACCAGAGTACACTTCCATATTTAACGAAGTCATCAGCGATGACTTCTGAACAGGAGCAATAGGGCAGCCATTGCCTCCCTTTTAGCGCCACTAACACACGCCATCATGACCTTAACGACCCCATACCACAATCCTCGGTGCTAGATCACCACCAGCACATAATTCAACGACCATATTCTCATGAATACGAACCAGTAGAAGCAAATAGAACTACGAATCGAAGACTGAAGAGCGCTAAACTTGTGGCTCGTAGACACTGAAAGGTGGAACGGAACTTGATTAGACAAGCCAGAGAAGCTCGGTTGTCCAATTAAAATTTCTCAGAGTCTTCAAGTGTTCCTCTATTTTTGAAATTTTTTGTAAAAGTAGCAAACTTTGTTTGAATTATTATCAAATGCTAAAACTAAAAAACCGTTGTTTCGCAGCATAACTACAACTCAAGCTGACACTTATATATACACTCATGTCTTATCGTTGAAGTGTTCATGTGAAGAGTCTAGTGGTCATCAACTCGACTCCTTAGTGAATTGCTTCACAGACCACGCCCAACAAGGAATATTGAAATTTTAATTCTGGTCTGTTTTCTTGTCTTTTTCTTATTGGATGAGAACTAGGCGACGTCTGGTTTCTGCCCATGATTTTGCTTGGATGTCGGGAAATTTCCCCGTTGAATACCAACAGGGCATCGAATCAAACTTAAATCAAATATGGGTAAGTCAATTTCGCCAACTCCAAAATACTCTTGATAAATTGGGTTCGAATTGGTAACATTGAAAACGATGTTCGAGCAGATTATTCCTTTATTGATTCTTTTTAAAGTTTTGTTTGAAGATGGCTCGGTGCTTCTTCAATTCTAGTGACTTTGCTGCAAAACTTTTTCACAGCCAAATACACGAGACGACTGCTATGCGAAGCTGGCTATACATTCCACAAAAGAGAAGCCCTCGTCTACTCATGCAAGTGCCATAAAAAAAGTTGAATCAGTAATAAAGGCTTCTGGATACAACTTCAGGTTTACTCTTGATTTAGTAGCAGCCAAAAATAAAACAAAAAAAAATCTGACTTAATGCATTTTTGTTTGGAGAAGCTAGGCACCTCACCCGTTTCGCAGCCAGGGCCAGATTTAGAACTGCAACACTAGAACAAGCTTCGTAGATCGTACCAAATTTAGCACTTCCATTCAGCCTATGACCCCTTGAGCGTGAATTCTGTTCCACTCTAGAATCCTTAATATTCTCTGTTTATTTATCCAAAGCAGTGTGATGTTTATCAATGTCACATTCACGTTTCCGTCCTTTTTTTTTCCGGTCCGACCCGGCTAAGGGGTTAGTGACATGGTCGTGGCCCACCCAGGATGGGCTATACAGGGAGCAAAAGAAACACCTTAAAATCTTTCCCCAACGGTCGAGTCTCCAAAGAGATTCTTACACTTTTTGGACTAATTTACGCCAACTTTTCGCCCATTCAAGTTCCTTTTACTTTTTCCCCCCTTGATATACTAGAATGCCATGTCGTCTGCGTTGAAAAACCTTGCTGCCTTGAAGAGGAACATCACCAGAAGAATCAAACAGGCGCTCGAGGACCTCAGGGAGAACTTGGATCATGAAGGCTACGGCATTAGAAATAACCCTGTTCCGGCCCGGATCCCGGTCACTGTGCCCGTGGGGGGCCGCTCCCGAGGGTTTAGAAGAATGAATTTTGGTGGGTGCACCAGAAATTACAGCACATTTTTCGGTGCCAACCATCTGTTTGGCTGGAGCTGTCGCAGCATGTTTTACCACAAGTTTGGCTTTTTTGGGAGAAACTCCATGAAATTCAGGTTCCAGCATTTCCGCTTCATGAGCCAGTTCTGCCCGTTCAGTAGATTTGGTCAACATTTTAGTCCTAGAGGGCCCCGAATGTCACTCATGGCGCAGAATTTCACCGCTCGAAGCCATTATCATTCGCTGAATGTCTTCAGGCTATACAACGTTCCCACCCTTACACATTTGTCGCAACAGAATTACTCTGGTTACGGAGACGATGACAACTGTGGTTTGCACATGGGTGTACAGAATGCTGTGGGTCAGCTTTTGATGAAAAAGGACCAAGGTGTAGCCTTTTCAGCTGGAAAGGAGGCCTTGGACTGTCTTAAGGAAGCAGCTGCCGAAGCAGTTCATGTTGTCCCCTCGACTATAAGAGTGAACCTTCTGTGCTCTCCAAAGTATCATGAGATTGTCAAGAAACTTGCCGGTTGGGTTTCCAGTGTGACGCAGTCTTCAGAGGACAGTAGTGTACCTCATGCCTCCTCTGCATCTAGGGGAGTTTACGTGGACTTCAAGTTTGGTCCTCGAATGCTTGTGCCCGAGACAACTGTGCTCAGTGCCGATGTTGTGGAAGAAATGATAGGTGGCTTGCAGAGGTATCAGCAGAAGCTTGCGGAAGTACAACAAGACTTGGCTCGCTTGAGTGAATTAGGTGAGTTACCTGTGCAAGTTTTGGCTGAAGAAGGAGTGATTCGTGTTTTCTTCCCCAACTGCGACAGAGAGAGACTCGAGATGCTTTTGGTGGAGAAAAACGTCTCTGGCGGCGTCATCCATGAGGGAGATCCAGGTGCTGGCACCTATGACTCTGTCATCTCTCTGGAGTCTTTTTTCCAGCTGGAGTATGATTTCTCCGACAGTGAAGGTGCTGGATATCCAGTGTCTTCGAACGAAGGTGCATCTGGTGGCACAAGCTGGTACTTGAGCACCTTTACCTCTCTGGACGCAGGCATGCCGCTGCCTCTGCTTGACTCTGGCAGCACTGCCAGCTCCGGAGAGATCCTCTCACTGAGCCTGGAGCAGAAGATTGTCCATTTGGATGAGCCCGATGTTTTTCAAAACACCAACCCACCTCTGCTTGAGTCTGTCCACATTGTAGAGGCCGAGCCAATGTGGGCGATGTAATGCAGAAGCAATACTTTAACGACCAGAGACGACGATATTATTTGAGCTGCGAATGAACGAATACTTACGATTTATATATTCCTTAGCGATTTTCCATTGTAGCGTTATCTTGTCAGGAGACTTTTTTTGGGTGCAAATAGACGTGGTGCACACAAGCACGTACCCGGACACTGAAGGTCTGGCTCCAGTCTCACATCTTAGGCCTGGCTGCATAGAAGACTCAAACACCTATATCAGGAAACCACCCGTCCACTGCAACCGAAAAACCACCAATATGGGCAAGAAATCAGGTAGAAAGAGACAGCAGAAAGCAGTGAACAGCAATGGAGCCGAAAATAGCACCGAAAACCAGGAAGGAGCTTCCCAATTAGAATCCACCTCTTCCACAGACACCACAAACTCCAAGGATGAAGAAGAGATTGACGAAAACGACAACGATGTTAACGAAGATGAGGAGTTTGCTGATTCCAAAGAGGCCCATGAAGAAGAAAAAGATTTGCATGAGGAAATAAGGGAAGAAGAAAATGTCGAAGATTCAAAGCAAGTAGCTGTGGAAGAAACAGCTCCTGGAGCGTTCCCCAATGAAGAAGTCCCCGAACACGAACAAACAACAAAAGAAGTTGAACATGAAGCGTCCAAATCAGATAAAGAAGGTGCTTTGCCCCCTCGAGATGGAATTCGAACAATTGTCGAAACAGGTATTCCTGACCACACAGATGCGCCCCAAAAAGCACCATCCTCGTTGTTGGCAGCAAGGCAAAACGAGATCACCATCAAGTTTGATTCCAAAGACGCAGCTGCACGCTCAGCGATTGAGTCGGGTCGTGAGAGTATCGTAAAGACGTTCAACGGAATCAAATCGACAATCGGCTCGGCGCCAGAGCTCATGGGTGGTGTAGATATAGACTGGGAGTTCTGGGGCAGAGTGGTGGAGAACTACGACGAGTTGGTGCAGAACGAGCCTCGGACAGTACAAAGAGCTGTGGCCGATGGCATTCCAAAGGAGTTCAGGGGCATTGTGTGGCAGCTCGTGAGCAGGTCCAAGAACCTTCAGCTAGAGGAGCTATATTTTCATTTGAAAAATGAGCCATCTATTCACGAGAGAGCCATCAAGAGAGACTTGTCAAGAACATCATTTTTCACAAACGTCAATGCTGCCAACAAAGCCGACGAGCTATTCAATGTGATTAAGGTGTACTCGTTGTTTGACCCAGATGTGGGGTACACTCAAGGAATGGTGTTCATTGTGGTGCCATTGGTGATGAATATGAATGAGGCAGAGTGTTTCTGTTTGCTTGTCACCTTGATGAAGGATTATGGCCTCCGAGACTTGTTTTGTCCTGAGATGCATGGCTTGCACTTGTTGCTTCACCAATTCGACCGCTTGCTAGAACAGTGCCTGCCTCTTTTGTACAATCACTTGGTCAGGCAAGGTATTCGACTGCTGATGTACGCATCCCAATGGTTCCTCACTTTCTTCAGCTACAAATTCCCCTTGGACGTTGTCCTACGTATCTTCGACATGGTGATTACCCAGGGAATCGAAGCGGTGCTTCGATTGGGAGTGAATTTGATGTTGCGCAACGAGCTGAATTTGCTTCGACTCAACTTCGATGCCCTTCTTGATTTTCTCAAACTCAACTTATTCAATATTTATGTCAGCGATGAGTTTATCGCATCCACAGAGAAGCCAGAAAGCAAACGATTCTCGCTCTTGGGTCGCAAGGGTACCACCAAGGGAGGCGCAAACTACTACAAGCTCGATGCTTTTGTTAAGGACGCAATGCTAGTAGAAGTAAAGCCTGCTGATATCAATCGGTTTAAGCTGGAGTTTGAACTTCTTTGTGAAAAGGACGCTGCAAGAAAGCAGGAGATTGAAGAGTACAAGGTGAAGAATGGACAGCTACGCTACGAAATCAAGCAACTTGAGACTGAGTTTTACACCGTCAATAAAGACCACATGGATGTTGTGCAAGAGTTGGTGAACACTAAGGTGGTTTTACCTGATGTTTTGGGAGATATTGAGGAGCTTGAAGCCCAGGCTGCATCGCTAGAAAAGGATATTAAAGAACTCGAGGCCAAAGTGGAGGAGCTGAGCACTCTGCTTCCGCAAGATGTGGATCTGAAGATCCAGGAGCTATTGGCTGAGAATGCCAAAGAGACAGAGAGGTTTGCAGAGCTTGAAGAGAAATTCCACGAATTGAGCGTGCAGAACAACGCCATGGACGCAGAGCTCAAGCAACGAGGAGGCAAGAAATGGTTCTGGTAGAATGTATAGCTTAAGCAGGGTACAGGTATAATATAGGTCGCCAATTTTATGAATATAAGTAAGCGCAGGTATACTGAGCGGAGACAATTGGCTGCAAATGTATTACAAGTGAGACTATGACTGACCAAAGAATTTCAAAAACGAGCCAATGTGTAATGTGAAAAGCATTAAGAGTATTCAGATAATTCTACATCAGGGCAGTCTCCTCTGTTGTTCAGAAAATATACTGTTTTTCCAAGCGTTTTAAAAGTGAAGCCTTCATGAAGATTGCGAGCGCCCAAATACTTATCGCCCAGTCAATGAATATAATGGACAGGGTGAGAGTTAGCCACGACTTCAAAAAAATGACGCACCTTAACTTCGTTTTTTATTCGTTCTTTGTAAATTGGGAAGATTAGGGGATTCTTGTCGAACCTAAGAAATCTGCATGTGAATCACGTGCTAAGGGCTCGAGCCCTCACTTACATCTAGGGTGCGCATGAACTAGTGAAAAAAATTTGATAACCTCTTCTTCTACCTACTACACCTTCCACATCAAACATGGCTAGAGGACCAAAGAAGCACCTTAAGAGATTGGCGGCCCCATCCCACTGGATGTTGGACAAATTGTCCGGCACCTACGCCCCAAGAGCCTCCGCCGGCCCTCACAAGTTGAGAGAGTGCTTGCCATTGATCGTCTTCTTGAGAAACAGATTGAAGTACGCTTTGAACGGTAGAGAGGTCAAGGCTATCTTGATGCAAGAGCACGTCAAGGTCGACGGTAAGGTCAGAACCGACTCAACTTACCCAGCTGGTTTCATGGACGTCATCACCTTAGAGGCCACCAACGAGAACTTCAGATTGGTGTACGACGTCAAGGGTAGATTCACTGTCCACAGAATCACCTCTGAGGAGGCTTCCTACAAGCTTGCCAAGGTCAAGAAGATTGCCTTGGGTAAGAGAGGTATCCCATACGTTGTCACCCACGACGGTAGAACCATCAGATACCCAGACCCATTGATCAGAGCCAACGACACTGTCAAGATCGACTTGGCCACCGGTAAGATCAGCGAGTTCATCAAGTTCGACACTGGTAGATTGGTCATGGTTACTGGTGGTAAGAACATGGGTAGAGTTGGTGTGATCACCCACAGAGAGAAGCACGAGGGTGGTTTCGACGTTGTCCACATCAAGGACGCTTTGGAGAACACTTTCGTCACCAGATTGACTAACGTTTTCGTCATTGGTGAGGAGGCCGGTAAGCCCCACATCTCTTTGCCAAAGGGCAAGGGTATCAAGTTGTCCATCACTGAGGAGCGTGACAGAAGAAGAGCTCAGCAGGGTTTGATTGCTTAAACCCGCCTGTAATTATAGGTTGAAATACACTCTGGTCATGGAGCACTAGCGAAATGGACAGAAATTGATAATATAGTGTAGAATTGATGTAGACAAAAAGATAAAAGAGTAAGAGCGGAGACAACTGGATGAGGTTGTAATTATGAATCTTTTGTGGAAGGCACCAAAGGGCAAGAATCAAGAACGTAATTAATTCAAAAAACTTAAATGGCCAGAACTCGTTCCCGTACAGCCCTAATATAGTAGTTTCTTCATTTTGATTTCTTTAAATTTGTTTTACAAGAATTGTTATTTCTCTTTGTATTTTAAGAATTCAAAAAGTCGTCAGGCAAGCCTGTATTGTGTACACTATTAGCAATTTTGCAGCCATTTCAAAGATAGACAGTCTAACAAACTAAAACAAATCCATAAAATGGCCTCAAATTCCCCGAATGAAAAGCGTCACTTACTTTTCATTTTACTTGCTCATTTTCGGCCCGATCAGCTCTAGCAGCCCACAGAAATCTCCAATACCTACCACCCACACGTTCTCCATACTTAAGCGCGCTTATCACCTTCTAACTGATAACCACAACCACCATGCTTCTTAGTCTTGTGCCCCTACTCTATTTGTTTGGGCTCGTGTACCCACAAAGGTATCCACAAATCAGAGATCTTGAGTTTGGAGACCTCAATTTTCTCCACACGACCGACACCCACGGCTGGTATTCGGGCCACTTGAACCAGAAGATATATGGCGCTGATTGGGGCGACTTTGTATCTTTTGCCCACCACTTGAGACAATTGGCTCATGCCAATGGCCATGATCTTTTGCTTATAGACAGTGGCGACCGTCATGACGGCAATGGGCTCTCAGACATCACCGAGCCGAATGGTGCTAGGTCACTTCCCATATTCATCCAGCAAGACTACGACTTGCTAACTTTGGGCAACCACGAGCTATATGTTGCGGAGAATCTGGAACAGGAATATGAAATAGTCGCTTCACACTATGGGGAGAAGTTTGTGAGTACCAATGTGGAGTATTTAAAAGGGGAAGAGTGGGTGCCCTTGGGTCAAAAATATAGGTACTTCACAACTCCTATCCATGGCACGAGGGTGCTTGGGTTAGGCTTCATGTTTGACTTCAAGAGGTACAATGAGAAAACACGAGTAACACCAATTTCGGAGGTGATTGAGCAGGACTGGTTCCAGCAAATCCTCGACAACTACCCTGAAGAAATTGTGGACACCGTTGTTGTGGTGACTCACGTTCCTGTGGACCGGAAATGGAATGAGTTGGCGTTACTTCATGCTGAATTGAGAACACACTACCCACAGGTAAAGATTGAGTATTTTGGAGGGCATAGTCACATTCGTGACTTTGTCGTCTACGACGAGAACCTGGTTGCTCTTCAGAGTGGCCGCTTCTGTGAGACTGTCGGCTTCTTGGGGGTGCACTTGAACAGCACGTCTGAGAATGCCGCTGACTCTTTCACAAGAAAATACATCGACTTCAACACGCAGCTGTTCTTACATCACAGTAAGAAGGATACCCTCGAAGAGTTTGACACTAAGAAGGGTCTTTCTGTGAAGCACATGATTGCTGAGGCTAGAGAGGAGTTGGGTTTGGATGAAGTGATTGGCCATGTCAAGAAATCAAACTATTTCATGGATTACGTGCCAACGTCACACCTGAAGAGTCTCTACAGATTGCTCACCAAAAAAGTACTCCCTTCGCTCAAACCTTCGGCTGATGTAGAGACAAGCCAAGAGAGATTGATAATAATCAACACAGGATCTATCAGATACGACTTGTACAAAGGACCCTACACTATCGACACTCACTACATCATTTCGCCTTTCAAAAATGATTGGGTGAGAATCACTGTTCCCAAGTATATTGCAACTCAAATCGCCCCGAAGTTGAACAAAAATGGCTACATCATGGCTCAAGGAGAGAAATTCTCGAATGAAAACGACCAACTAAAGCCTCCGCAACAATGGGACAAAGACAGGCTCAAAAAACGTGGACAGCATCCAATTGAATTCTCTGAATTTGACGTTGATCTTGACCTCCACAAAGATAAACTCAAAAAAGGCTACGTCACACATGACGATTTTGGCAATACAGGGGACGACACACCACACAAGGCAGTGATCAACTATCCAATTCCTAACGTCGTTCAAAGTGTGGAGCTTAAAAACACCGGTCGCAAAGCTCCCGTCGATGTAGTATTCTACAATTTCATAACCCCAAACGTGAAGCAGGTCTTTGAAGAAATTCGGTATCCGATTCCAAAAATTGAGTTCTATTCTGACAAATACCTTGGTCAGCTTCTTAATGACTACGTTGCTGCAAATGAAATCTAGAGTTACTATCATGTACTATATGCAAATGAGACTGTCGTCTGGCTTGAATGTGATTCTGTAATTGAAACTGTTTATCAGCTCAATCTCGGGACTACGAGCCACAGCCTCGTCAATCACCATATTAAGATTGAAGCTATACCACGAGCCCCAAAGAGGTCTTGGTTTTGTTGGCGCATCATTAGGTTGTACAAGATCAGCCGATTCCCCTAGCCTTGATTTCCCACTCTCGTCATAACGAACTTTACCGTAAACATTGACAGTGTAGAGGCCCGTGCCAGGAATCAAGTGGCAATCAAAAGAGCCAATTTGGTGCGACGTGAGAGGGCACGCTAGCCATTTCTTCTGGAACTCTAGACGAGAGTCGTTTGCCGGGGGCTGAGGAATCAAGGGATGGCCGTCAAATATTATAGCACATGTTGTTTTTAGCTGTTTGCCAAACTGAGTAGCGTACGCCTCGACATTGGGGAATGGTGGTTGGGTATTGGTTCCGGAAGGGAAATACAGAAGATCTAAAGAAGCCAATAAACTTTTAAGGAAGGGTTCGATCGGCTGGGCTAGAAGTGTTAGCTGGCCCGGAGTGCCATGGTGACGGACTTACGTACTTGGATCATGAGGCTGATTGGAGGCGATATTCATGATATGGGAGGAGAGATTGCAGAGTCGATGATGGTTGATGGTCTCGAGAAGTCTTGGTGATGAAGTCACGTGCGAGTAGTACTTACAACTACACTGGATGGAGTAAACGTCTCAGGTAGAAGCCGCTATCAGAAAAAAATTGAAAATAGATTTCAAGTATGCTCATGATTATGTGAAAAAAATGATTGCTCATACTTTTTTTTTTGAATTCTTCACGTTGTGTTGATGTTACGTCATTTGGTCCTCACGCATTGGCACCACAAATTGAAGGCGGCTGCAAGAGAGGGAGAGATGTAGGTCTTGTCATTAGTAAAGGGGAAAAATAGTTAGCCTCAGCTACAGTGTGTCTACTTCCCGAGGGATAGGAGCAAAGAACGTTCTATAATCGCTGAAAAACAAGCGCTGCGCATCAGTGGTAGCAACCACAAATCACCTATATAAGAAGCAGAATCAGGGGAAGAATTGTTCACCTACCAAACGAGATAACGGATATGAGTAACGCAGCAAACACAGCTAAGGACATTGGAGTGGGTCTTGTGGGCTCACTTGGCGGTAACAAGGTTGCAGACGCTGTAGGTGGTGGCAATGTTAGCCACATTGTTGGTGGTATCGCTGGCGGCATTGGAGCAGGTGCTGCTGCTGACAAGGGCGAAGAGAAAATGGAAGAAAAGAAGGATTAAATATTGCAATTTTATGAGCTCTTGAATTTGAACTGTAGAGACATGACAAGATTAGATCCGGTCAGTCAACGCACTGAAGAGTTGAGGAAGAGAATCCTTTTGTGAGATTGCCATTTATTTAAGGATATAGCCAAATAGAGCTTTGCCCCAACCAGTTTTAAAGGCGCAAATGTAGACACCCAAAAGGACCATTGTTTAGTGGAGGACAATTCTACATGGAGCCAGTACAAAAAGATCTCTCTGAACGCCCGAACTTTAGTACTAGACATCCTACTCAACCTGGATATCTTCACTCACGCAGTCGATTAGCATTGGCCAGACGTTTCTCACATTGTCTCCTCCACAAGTCACTACTAGATCTGGCATTGTCCAGGAAACAATCACGATTCCCCTTGTGGCCAATGAACAGAGTTTCCGCAACGGATCTCATGCAAGTGATGCTTACCCCTTGAAGAGAGAAGGGTAATCGTTATCGGCGACGCTGGCTGGGGTGAAGCCAGAAAGGGTAGAGGAACGAGCCTAGTGCGGCTAGGCTACGATTCGAAAGAACAAAATGTCGAAGTGAACAAAGGATAAAATAGAGTTTGAGGGCAACTAGAAATTAGGTTTGCAACGTGAACGGGGCCATTCGGAGAGCGAAGGGCAGGTGTGGCAAACAACATGTATGGTGCGAGTAGGATTTGAAATTGTGATGAAAGTCGCAAGGGAGATGAAAGGGAGGTGAAATCAACGTCTTTTACACTGAATTCTCAAATTGCCAGTAATCAATGGAAGCTTCTTCACGTGGTTGATGTGGCCCCTTAATTAGAGAAAGCCTATACTTTAGCTGAAGACGGTCTGTAGATTAAAGGCTAATGATGACGATAGGGTCCAGAAAAAAGACCCTTGGATTCTCAGCTTGTTGAAATGTCGCTTGATCTGGCCAGAAACAAACTCAACCATCTGCGATGAGACTATAAGCTGGAACTATAGTCTACGAACGTTGTTGTTACAGTAGCCACTAGCACCCTCGCTAAAAATATATGCCAAAAAGAATAAAAAAAAAAATTAAAATTAAAAAAGCAACATCCAAATCGGGTCACGGCAACACCATTGCATCCATTTTCGACTATACCCACCCAAAGCAATCATTACTTTGCCCACTTCCCACCTTCCACCCCAGATCCTGCTGGCACACTGGTTGCAAAATACCTTTGCGCAAGATGACTGCCGACCTGCACCCACCGCACACTCTACCTCTGTCTACCCTCTCTCTGTCCTCTCTCTGGAACAGACCCCCGAAAACCATTCCACCAAAATACAAAACAACCTGGGATTTTTTGAAATTCTCCAGCTATATGGCCAGCATCCAATGAATATGTGGGCCAGTTCTCAGTTCTTCGAAGAGCCAATTGGGCCCCACCTTCTTCTCCCAACCCTCCACTTGCGGCTCGGTTTCGATCTCTCACGCTTCCACTTTCGCGCGCTGGCTGGGGCCACTTTCCCCATTGAGCGCTCGTTCCTCTGAATCGGGTCACCCAGCGCACTTGTTCCATACTTTTTTTTTTAGCCCCAAGCGTCCTGCCGCACCCTTCTATATAGCCAGCCTGAGGGCCAGCAGCGGCTCTGTTTTCTTCCACAAATTGTGCTCTCAGCTTGCCTTTTTTTGAGCGTTTCGCCAGCACCGTTGCCTTTTTCTTCCCACCGGTCCAGCACCAATTCGCCTTCTCTGCCTGGCGTTTCCGTAATCAGTGGTGATTTGTCTGGCCTCTCGTCAAGATTTTTCCCAATCCGTGCGGTCCCCTTGATCTGACCTTTGATCTGGGCAGCCACTTTGTGATTTAAGGGCGCCGTTTCCCGCAAGCTTCCTCGCCTGTCCACCATTTTTCCCTTTTTTCCTTTTTGATCCGGCACCGTCTCTTTAAAAGTGACCTTTGACATTTGATATCCACATATACCCGAACGTCTAGTGGAGATAGCATAGATAACCGACTGACCCGTTTTGCCAAACACTCTTTATTTTATTTTTTTTTGCTATTGGTTGGATTTTCATCTTTTTGCACCCATTTCACCCCCCCACACTTGCACCGTATCGATTTCTGCCGGTGCGTCCTATCGCTAGATTTCCTCCTTCTGCCAAATACCCCAGCCCATTCCTACTGATCAGCAAAAGATCAATTGCTTAGTTTCGTTTTCCCGCTTGCTTTCCCATGAGTCTAGTGCATCTGTCAATGTTCGGTCACCACATCAACTCCGTCGCTTCCCCCAAAAGGCAGCCTTCTCCCTACAACAACATGCTTCACCTGTTCAAGGTCAGATCCTTCACTCCTCCAGGGCTCTCGCTGCAATATGTCAAGAAACGGTCTTATAGCGACTTGGTCAACGAAAGTGAGCCCCAGCACGTTTCCAGCAAACGCTCCAGAACGGCTCCTCCTTCGCCTCCGTCGGCTCCAGCTACTGCGGTGCTTCCGCCGGCCACTTTGCAGCCAATAGCCCCAAAGAAGATCGAGGAGCCCGTTTCGGTTTCTGCCCCTGCTCCAGTGCCTCAGCAAACTTTACTGCAACAAACACTCCCTGAATCAAAACTGACTCTCCTGCAGAATCAAGTTCGTCTTCCCAGCCTCTCGACGGCATTGGGCCGCAGACCCATAGTGCCCACAGTGTCGCTTGACTACTTCGATACATATAAGCCAAACGACGAGAATTGGCGGTATGGGCTTCTTGACTCGATCCGCTCGTCAAAGCCTTCTTTCAGCCTCAATAGCTATAGTTATCTCGAGGCCCACGCCCATAATGCTAATGCTGCTTCTACAAATGCACCTGCTGCCAGTGCTAATACAAATTCAAGCACTGCCGCTGCAGCTGTTGCTCCTCCTTCATCCGCTCCAGTCAAACTACCGCCCATCAGCGAACTCAGCAGCGGTGTTGTAAAACCACAGTTCGACTCCCGCATCAGCGCCAAGGCGTTGCCTACGCTAGCTGAGCGCAAGATCAACTTTCCTTACGAGTCAAACTACACCTACCTTAATAAAACATATATGAACGACGTCGAGCGGTACCCGGAGTACTTGGAGTTGGCACAGTCGCTCATACAGCTTTCGAGGCCCCACGCCGGCGCTGGCGCTGGCCCCAGGCCCCAGAGCGACCCCCAGCATCTCCATCACCAGAGCCATCAGCAAATGTACTTGACGTCGCCCTCTGCGTCGAGGTATGTGCCCATAAATCCTGCTCCTTTCACTCCAGACACTTCATTCACAGAAAAACAGCCAGGTGCAGAGCCCACATCGCCCAAGAAGAAAAACAAGACGAAATTCATCCCCATCACTCCTCCCTCGGTCAAAGATAAGACTCGTGCCGAGTTGATGAGGTCGCCTCCCCATCATCACCACCAGGTGAGAGTTTGCATCTCATGTGGCAGTGACCAGTCGCCATGCTGGAGGCCGTCTTGGTCAGTCAAAGAGGGCCAGTTGTGCAACTCTTGCGGGCTTCGGTATAAGAAGACAGCAGCACGCTGCCTTAACCGGAAGTGCAAGAAGATTCCAGCCAAGGGCGAGTGGTCTTTGATGCAGTCAAAGGGCAAGACCGATTTTGGCGATGGCGACATTGCCTACAGCTGCTTAGACTGTGGCTGGAAGATTGAGGTGAAGAACCAGGGGTGATAGATACAGTTTCGAAGAGTTCAAGCTTATTGCATTATTGGTGTTTGCAGCCATTCACTTCCGATTTTCTTTTTTCTTTTATTTTCGCAGCCATTTTTTCCACTTTTTTAACACATAATACCGCTGTCCAGTGGAACACAGCATTGCATTTTTTAATCGCTCTAGAAGCTAACAATAGTAGGATAATAAGCCATATAATCGAGAGAAACTTTGTAAGAATACGCTGAAAAGAGGTGCACTGCTTGTTGCGCCATATTGCGAACTACGTCACTGCAAACATTGACCTCCTTCTTCTCACAGCTTCAACGAGACTTACTTATTAAGGCGATTCATGGATCAAATCGTACCTTCGAATTTCCATGAAGCCTTCAAGAGTGTAAAAATTCAGCATATTGGTGGTTTCCAACGGAAGCATTTTGCCAGGGTGGTGTGGTGCACGGGTGTAAAGTTGGCATTTTTCCAAGAACTCAAGTTGAAGTGCTGTGTTTCAAAAAGCTATACAGCACCTGCTTGGGGTATATAGACAAAAGAAAACCGATGGCGATTGCTCTATAGTAGAAAGATTCATCTGTGGTGCTCAAAAAATCAATTTAGCGGAAAGAGAAATGTGTATACCTAGAGAATTAGTATGTAACTTGAGGTTTCAAGTTCTTGAAGAATTTTGCAAAATATCTAACTCGTGAGATCAATTGTATATGTGAGCTAGAGGGACGATGTTGCTTATCTCGCCGAACTTACATTTTAACCGGTAGCCCATATATGGAAAGAGATAACACCACGAGACAATCACCATAGTAGAACGGAATTAATCAACGGCAAAGACATCAATAACTTCAAATCCTGCTCAATTAGAAACATCGCAGCTTCAAACGCAAAAATCCCACTGGCCATTGAAAAGCAGCTTACATTTGTTAACAGATTCCGTAAATTGTCATGCCATTATTTCGCAGCCATTTGTCCAATGTCCGACTTTAATCAGTTTGTACTTCATGTCAAACTGTGCTGCACTCTTTGCTGCCACAAAGGAAATCATACTCGAGAAATAATATCAAATTAGACAATTGCCATGCGACTTTATCTAAATGTCCAACCTATAGTGAGCAACACCCAACAACATTGTCTTGCGGTCTCCTTATCTACTCACCTACTTTCGCACCTTTTTGCAACCATCACCTAATCGCCCCCACTACAAGCAGCACATAGACCGATAAAATTCCTAAAAAAAATATAGCTACTTTCTCTTCACTACACATAGATTTCATCAAACTCCTTTATCCTCGAAATTATAGCGTACTGCTACTACCACAACCCCTATCTCCCGTGGAAGCGTGTGGAAGTGCCTGCACACACACCTCCACCCAACTAGCGCACAGTGTCCCTTATTAATTGACTCGTCTTCTTTCCAGTTTACTCTTGTTTGCAACTTCGCCATGTCTGAGCAAATCACCATTAACGTGAAATCCAGTGGCGATAAGAAGTTTGAGGTCAAGGTCGACACTTCGTCACTGATTGCCGATTTGAAGACGATCATCTCTGGCGAGGCCGATGTGCCCCCGGAGCGCCAGAGATTGGTGTATAGTGGGAAAGTGCTTAAGGACGAGGAAACAGTGGCGTCATACAAGATCAAAGATGGCCATGCCATACACATGATCAAGCTGGCCGCTCCAAAGAAGCCAGAAACTTCAACAAGTGAAACCGCCACCAGTCAAGGTGCCTCCAGCTCTTCTAGTGTCCCCTCCAACATTGCCGCCGGTCAGGGATCCTTCAACCCGTTGGCAGACTTGACGGGCGCTCGTTACGCTGGGTACACGCAGCTTCCACTGGCATCGATGTTCGGCCCCGACGGAGGTATGGGGCTGTTGCCAGACCCCGACCAGATGTCCGAGATGATGAGCAGCCCGATGTTCCAAGAGCAGATGAATGCGTTGTTGCTGAATCCTCAGATGTTGGACTTCATGATCAACCAAAACCCGCAGTTGCGGGCCATGGGACCCCAGGTGCGCACCATGTTACAGTCGCCCATGTTTAGAGAAATGATCTCCAATCCAGAGACCATGCGCAGCATGATGAACCTAAGAAACTTGCAAGGTGGTGCTGGCTTGGGCGGTGATGCTGGTGCCAGTGCATTCCCGGCTCCAGGTGCCAACCCTACTGTTGGTGACGACAACCAAAATGCTGCTTCTAATGATACATCTTCTGCTGGAGGTGCTGCCAGCGGAGCCAATGCTGGAGGTGCTGCCAACCCATTTGCATCTCTTTTCCCCAACGGCGTGCCACCAATTGATCCACTCAGCTTCTTGGGCGGCGCCGGAGGAGCCGGAGGAGCTGGAGCTGCAGCCCCGCGTGACGATAGACCCCCTGAGGAGCGTTACGAGACGCAATTGAGGCAGCTCAACCATATGGGGTTCTTTGACTTTGACCAGAATGTTGCTGCTCTAAGAAGAAGCGGTGGAAGCGTGCAGGGTGCTATCGAATACTTGTTGTCTGGTGGCAATTAAGGGGTGTTTGAGTCAACGAGTAATAAATACAGAGTAACGAAGTGACGAAGTAGGCTGCTACGTATTTGTAGTATGCTTGGTAGATCGAGCGTCTTGTTTGCAACCATTTCTGTGCTTTCTTCTTACTTGGTCGTGCACTACACGAAACATCACCATACATTACTAGTAGTCTCAACTACTACAACAACCCATACTATAGCATGGCAGGATCGCCACCAAAGGAGGAGGAGCCCACCAAGGTAGCTCATCGAACACGTAATGCTGGACGCCGAGATTCCACCACTCAAGCTGAAAAGGATGCCCTAGCCAAGAAGAAAGCAGAGAAAGAAAGGCAGAAAGCTATAAGAGAAGGACTCAAAAGTGACTATGTCGAGCCCACCAAGCGCCAACTCGGCTATCTCCAAGAACTTGTGCATTCCCCACACGATAAGAGCAAATGCATTGAACCCATGGATTTCCAACTTCGAAAAATTGTGGGTCTTATTGTTAGTATCCAAAAGCCAGGCGTATCCTTCACAGAAGAATTCATAGACGATATTGCTAACTTGGCGTCTGAGTATATGCATAGACTAATATCCCAACTACATAAATACACGGAGGTGCAAAGACATCGGAAACCTGGGATCTATGATTTGCAATTGTGTTTTCTGCAGCAGCGCATCAACCCTGGCTCGTTGTACCTGGAGTATGAACGAAGCAAGGATTTGACAGTGAGTCAACGAAAACACAAAAAGACTCTTGAGTCACAAACAAATGATCTCGTACAAGAGTTCTATGCTGAAGAGTTCCATCTAGATAAGAATGACCCTTCGTTGGTGTTTCATGCCAGCGACCAATACGAGGTTGCATCACTTATTCCTCGCCAAAAAAGCAGACCGTCGTACATTCCTGATTATTTTCCTACGCTTCCGCCAGATTATACTTACCAAAGCACTGGTAGTTACATGAAGACGATCACAGAATTGAAACAGATCAAGCTTAAGTTGGTGGAGGAGTCAAGACTCAATGAGCGCTCGCTATACAAATTACTTGAACACGAGGAAAAACAGTGGGTTGCTGACAATGTCTCAGATATTGAAACAGACAACGACGATATAATGAGTGCTTCTGGAGAGGACCCAGTGACAGACATAGAATCGCCTCATGAAGTGGGTCAAGCTACCGGAGAGAAGGAGCTACCGCACGAGCATAAGAAAGATGAAGGAGAAAAGAGGAAGCTCGAAGAGGTGGAGAAAACGAATGTCGAAGAGACAGCAAAAGAGGTTGTGGAAGTAGATGCAGACTCTGCTACCAAGTCTTCAGACTCTGCTGCAAAAGAAAGTCTTGCTAGCGGAAAAAGATTTGACTTTATCGAGTATGCAAACAAGCGCAAAGCTGCTAAGGAAAGAGCTTCTAAGAAACTTGCTGCTCACAGGAAGAAAAGAGAAGATGATATCCTCATGAAAAGAGAGAAATTGTATTCTCCATATGCCAAATCACTCCCTACAGCTCAGGATGATGCATATTTCGAAAGCATCCTCAAAAAAAGTTTCAGGCGTGTGATCAAGTATACGCGTGAAGCACACGAGAGAAAGAAGGCCAAGATAGCAGAGCTCTTGGAGGAACGTGCGAAGCATGAAAAGGAGAACGAGATAAATAGCGGCTCATTCGAATTTGGATTTGCGTTCAACCCAGATGCGGATATCCTGGATGAAAGCGAAGAAGAAAATGAAGTCAAGGAGTTTGACTTTGGTGATGAAGACGACTTCAAGCTAATTGAAAACCGCACAGATGTTGCTGGCAAAAGACCCTCTAGTGGATACCAAACAGCACAGGCTACAGAAGATTCAACAAAATTTGGCCACGATAATAATGGGGATGTTGATATGGTAGATGCAGCCAATGCAGACGATGACGACGGTGTCGGTGAGGATGACGTGGGCGACTTGGAAAATGAGCTTGACAACGCATTGAATGAGAATGAGACCACCACTATCCCCAGCCTTGGGGAGTATGGTAATGGCATGGCTGGATTTGAAGATAGCGATAGCGAAAGTGTCGAAAACGATGGCCATCAGTTTGGCGACGACAAAGAGATTCTGCTGGCGCTAACGACAGAGCCACAGACGACGACTTTTGAAATGAATTTTCCACAAGAAATGTCTTCAGATGAGTCTGAAGAAGACGAAATGGTGGATACGTAAGATAAATGCATAGGAACACGTCAATGAGGAGGACAATTGGCGTTTGTAGCTCGATAGTAGAAGAGGCTTCGGTCGATAGTAGAGGCTATCGGGCCGCCAGAGGCAAGGAAATCAAGGCAATGACCCAAAAAATAACTCTTTAATGCCCCGGTTCGATTTTAAAATCGCTGTATTCGGTCAAAAATCAATTCTAAAGTATGCCACCTTCTTACCGAGACGTCCTGACACTTGAGAGCCCTCTCAGCGCATTTTGCAACCATTTCTCGCGCCTAATTAATCGCCATGACCACAACAATTCAAAGTAGTAACCCTTCTATACTTGAGGAGACTCCTACTAAAAGTGCATTTACCAGCTGGATTCACGAAATGTTAAAAAAAAAATTCATCCAACTTCTCCTCAATCAGCCAACGTCAAAACTATGGGTGGGCTGCTTTCGGCAACCTCCTGCATCGAGCATGGGCTCTGGTAGCAGTGCATAATAACAGAAACCCAGCGCTCAGGCGTATGAGAAGATATCAGGTGCAAGAATTGAAAGCACTGAAAAGAAGAGGAATCTTAATAATACAATTGACTTCAACAAAGTAGCGTGATCCCAAAACATCCAAAGATACCCAATTCCCGCATCGAACGAACCCTCAACGTAACCGCTTGATCAAAATAATACCATCTGTCTCAAGCCTTTCATTCTTTTTCCCCCATACATAATTGACCATGACTTCGGTGTCCCTACCTCCTTCGGCACCATTCCCTGTCACGGTGACAGCCATTTCTGCTGTGGCAGGCCAAAAAATCTCAAAGCATTTTCCTTTGCTCAAGTACAGATACTGGGATTACCAGGAGGACCCAAACTCGAAGGAAGAGCACCCGCCCAAAGTGCGTGTGGAGCGCATTGGATCGTTTGAAAGTCCCATCGAGGGCCAGATCGTCGAAATGCGTATTTCTGTGGGCGACGAAATTGCCCATAGTGGTGTGGAGTTGTGCCTGATACAAGAACCGTGCACTCACGATGTGCAATACGGAGGACTCTGTGCCATGTGTGGAAAAACTGTGGAAGATGAAAAGGACTACACGGGCTACAACTACGAGGACAGAGCGACAATTGCAATGTCGCACGATAACACTGGACTTCGGATCAGCTACGACGAGGCTACAAAAATCGAGCACAATGCCACCCAACGGCTTGCTAAGGACAAGAAACTCATCTTGGTGGTCGACCTAGATCAGACAGTTATTCATGCCACGGTCGACCCTACGGTGGGTGAGTGGCAGAAGGACCCACATAACCCCAATTACCCTTTTGTTAAGGACGTTCAGTCTTTCTGTCTTGAGGAAGAGCCCATGGTGCCTCCAGGGTGGATGGGTCCAAAACCAGCTCCTTCGAAATGCTGGTACTATGTGAAGTTGCGCCCGGGCCTCAAAGAGTTCTTAGCTCATGTTGCTGAACGGTACGAGCTCCATATCTACACCATGGCCACGCGGAACTACGCCTTGGCTATTGCATCGATAATAGACCCTGAGGGCATATACTTTGGTGACCGTATCTTGAGTCGGGACGAGAGTGGTTCTTTGACACATAAAAACCTTACACGTTTATTTCCTGTGGACCAGTCGATGGTGGTCATCATTGATGACAGAGGCGACGTATGGCAGTGGGACCCTAACTTGGTGAAGGTGGTACCATATGACTTTTTCATTGGCATTGGAGATATCAATTCGAGTTTCTTGCCAAAGAAGAGCGGACAGCTCATAGGACCCACCAAAAAGAGGAAAAGTCTTGCTCGTCTTGAAGAAGCCTTGGAGGAGAGCGAGGAAGACTCCGAGCCGGCGTCAGATGTCATCAGCAGCCAAAACTCCAGTGATGATAGTGACCGTGTAGAGGATGGCGAGACTGAAGTCGGCGGCACCGAAACAAAAGAAACGCAAGAGAACGAACACTTGGACAGCAACAAGAATGGGAAGGACGAAACCGTGTCTGCTCCTGTATCAAGATTATCTTCTCCTTCTGATGAAGCAGTCGAATCAGACTCTCATGACTCTGATTCAGAAAGCTTGTCTCCCGTTGACCGTTTGGTGGAACTCGGAGGAGGCGAGAACAACAAGAACTTGCTCATTGAGCAGCTGCTCTCACGCACGCAAAACCTCGAACAGCAACAGCATGATAGACCTTTGGCTAAGCTTCAAGACAAGATAGACCGCATTGCTCACGAACACGAGGATAGCTCTGTGTCTAGCAAAGACGAAGAAGAGGAGCATATTTTGTACGACGATGACACAGAACTTTCATCTTTGGAGAAGGCATTGGACTATATCCACGAAGAGTACTACAAGGCATACGAAAGCTTTAAACAGGAACGAACTTTAGAGCGCCCAGATATCTCCGTCATACTACCGAAAATCAAGCTTGAATGCTTAAAGGGTGTCACTGTTCTTCTATCAGGAATTCTACCGTTGGGCATGAACATGAACAATGCCGATATCGTTATTTGGTGCAGGCAATTTGGTATGAAGGTTGTAAACGAGGTGTACCCCGAAATAACTCACGTTGTTTGCAGAGATCCGAATGCCTCTTACATGAAGACCGGACTAACTCTTAAAGTGAGAATTGCCAAGAAGACAATACCCGGAGTGAAGGTTGTGAATCCAGATTGGCTCTTTGCATGTCTCAGCCTGTGGAAGGCGGTGGACGAGAGAGATTACATGATCGAACTTCCGGAACAAGATTGGTATGTTTCTGAAAATGACATCAGCAAGTATCAGCAAGCGCTTGGGTCGCAGCAAGAAAGAGAGCAGGCACGTAACGCCGCAGCCATGAGCCGACCACGCGAAGGGTCGCTTTCATCGATTGATGACTATGATTTCAACGAGGCGAATGCAGAGGTTGATGATTTCTTGGCGGGGATAAGCGACGACGACGACGACGATGAAGATGACAAGGGCGTCGAGGAAGAAGACAATGACCTGGACGACGAAGAGAGTGTTTCCAACGGTAAAAGTGGCGCAAACATGTCTTTCGTGAAAAGCCTTTATACGCAAAAACGCAAAGCACAGGAAGAGCAGGACGAGGACGTTGACAGTGGAGAAGGAGATAGCCGTGATGAATACAGTAACGGCGAACACAAGAGGCAGAAGACTTTGGAGAACACAGACAACATTGACGAACTAGAAAAAGAGCTTCTCGATGAGCTTGACAACCTCGACGAATAGACAGGCAAGAAACGGATTTAGAAGAGACAATCTTCGAGGACGCATGTTCTGCAATATCAATTCTCAATAGGGGTAAAAGATTAGCTACGCCTTGCCCAGAGCTCACCCAATGCCACATGGCTGAGGCCCAAGGCGTTAGCCTTTTTTTCGCTTATGCCGTTATCAAGGGGGAAGTGCGCATTTTCTCCATACAAATTGCGGCCGTTTTCTATTTTTACTGCACAAGCGCTGAGGTACCCAGTCACAATTTTTTTTGCGCACCTTCGCTCAGCCAGCCGCCGAGCCAGCAAAAAGCTGCCCTAGCACGGTCCAGCGCGGCACATAACCCCATGATGTCAGATCAAGAAACAAGCGGCGCAAAGAGGCATAGATTGGGAACTTTCCATGACCGCATGCAAATCAGGGCCCAATGCTTTCTGTGAATCTTGGAAACACACCATTTGGACCAAGCGCAATGCTATAATTAGCCTACAGCCATGCCTTCAATGCAATTTCCCTGTCACTATTGTTGAGCTTTCACCGCGCCACGCTTTTGTCCAGATTTGTTTTGACCATCGACCTGCGTGGGTAGCGATGCATGCAGTCGTTTTTCGAAAACCACTATTTCTATTTAAAAAAGAAGGTTTCCCGTTGATCTAAATCGATATCCAACTACTTCAGCTTCACCATGTTCTTCCGATTCTTGGTGCTTTTCTTCACGCTTGCCACGATTGCTCTAACACCTTGGGCAATTGTGGGCTCTTACAAGGCAGAAAACTACCTCACCAGCAACTACTTGATTGGCGTCCAAGTGACCAACCTCAATGTCGGCAAACTTTTCGCCGGTGCCAACCAAAAGAGAAATGTACCTGTGCAGCCGTTTATTACAGAGACTCCAACTCCAACCACAGACGAAGCGTACGTGACTGCTGTTGCCCGAAGAGACGTGTTGTCTGACATCGAGTCTGTGGCTGATGGCTTCGGCAACGGCGTTAGCTCTTTTTTCGGAGGTGCCAACATCAACAGTTTGACTTCTCAGTTTGCCACAGCTGCCAACAGCATCCAAACCGGCGACATCGCCAGTAAGGTTTCCGAGTTGGTTGCCACGGCGTCGATCCCGCTGTCGTTGGCTACGTTGGCCGAAGGCCTTGCTGATAGCCTCAACCTTGAAAACCTTGTCAATGGCTTGAATTATACCGACTTGGGACTTGCGGACTACTACAGTGTTGGATACTGGGGTTATTGCAGGGGGTACATGCGTGAAGTGAACAGCTCAGATGCTCTCATTGACCGTTTGGGCAACTTTGGCGAGAATTTTAATAAAGATAACGTGCACTTTGTGTGGTGCAGCGATCCTGTTCCTGGCTTTAAATTTGATCCTTTGGATATTGTTAAACGTGAAATGACCAACGCCATCAGAGAAGATGTCGATGGTCTCGACGTTCTCCCCTCAAGCTTGTCTGATACCATCAAGGCGCAGCTTGTTGCAATTGTGGCATCTGTTACTTACGAGGATCTCAATCTCCCGGGCAGTTTGAAGGACGACTTGACGTTGCTTAACAATCTCACCAAAGCTGCGCTTGCAATGTTGCTTGCAGGCGTTTGTTTAGCGTTCATTTCATTCATCTTCCAATTCGCAGGCTTGTGCTGCTCTCCACACAACAGCTGTCTATCGTGCCTCAATTACTTTTTAATGGTGCTCTTTTTCCTCTGCATTCTTTTGGGTGCTGGGTTGAGCACCGGCGCCTATGTGTTTGTCAGAAAAGAAGTCAACAAAGAAATTGACCAGTACGGCTTGAAGTCGTTCTTGTCTGTCCAGTACTACGCATTTGCATGGTCAGCAATGGTGGCGGCGTTCCTTGTTGTTGTGCTTGCTGCCATTGGCTACTGCTGTGGTTGTTTTGCTGGCGAGAGACGCTACAGAAGGGTTCAGGAGCCTCCCATGGCGTATGACCACAAAGGTTACCACTAGTCCGCTAAGTTCTCATGCAACGAGATAGGGATGTACTATATAGTTTATGCGTCATGACATTTTGGAAAGAGTTCGTAGCTATCTTAGACACACAAAAAAAAAAAAAAAAAAAGGTAGCATGGCATACAGCTTACTTACATACGGCTAGAGACAAACAAAGATGCAAATTTTGCCCCCAGAAAGGACTATAAATCCACCTTAGTTTCCTTCGATTTCCTTTACCTTTGTGAAATCTCTCATCGTCAGGGTTTCTCGTACCCCCGTAATGGCTGCGAAATCCAGTGTGTGTAGAGACCCTCATTAAGAGCACTTCTCATCAAACTATCAACAGCTGCTATACTACCACTAATACTACCTACATCATATACACTCCTTCAAAGCTCACCATGCTCTGCTCATTATCGGGAGAAGAGGCTCAGGAGCCCGTGGTGTCGCCGAGAAGTGGGTGCATTTTTGAAAAAAGACTAATCGCCTCATATATCTCCACCACGGGAAAAGATCCCATCACCGAGGACGCCCTAGCGGTTGAGGAGCTCATTGAAGTTAAGAATAAGGAACCCGTGATAGTTCCACCAAAACCACCTGCGTTCAATTCGATTCCCACCATGTTGGCCGCGTTCCAAAACGAATGGGACGCTTTGGCGCTTGAATCCTTCACCTTGAGAAAACAGCTCCATGATACCAAGCAGCAGCTCAGTGCTGCATTGTACCAGTACGATGCTGCTGTGAGGGTGGCAGCGAGGGCATTGAAGGAAAGAGACGAGGCTCGAAATGCGCTTGTAGAGCTTTCGAAGCTGTTTGGGCAGGGCTCAATGGATGTGGATACTGAGGTCAAGGAGGTGGAAAATGGGAAGTCAGATGGCGTTGCTGGGGAAAACGGAGAACAAGAGAAGGAGATTCAGAATGAAAGTGGTAAGTTGCCACCTTCGGTAGCCCAAGAGATTGAGTCGGCTCAGCAGCACTTGTTCAAGTTACACAAGAGCCAGAAGCTCACGGTTCCATTTTCTGAAAAGGTATCGTTCAAAAGTGAGATCGAACCACATAAGATGAAGAATCCAAAAAACTCAATTGCCTTGAGCAGTACAGGGGAAATAGCTATTTTTGACGAGGCCAAAGTGTTGCAACTTCCTTCGAAACTGACGGTCAAGACGTCGAACGCTACAGGCATCGCATACTCTGGCGATGGAGAGAAGATTGTGGTTGCGCAAAAGACAAAGATTCAGTTTTACTCCGTGGATGGGAAAAACGATGGTTCCTTCCGTCACAGTCACAAGTACATTAGCAACGTCATAGCTCACCCCACGGCACATATCATTATATGCGTGACGGAAGATCGGTGGATTATCATTGACGGCGAGAAGGAAGTGTTTGATTCCGGAGATGTGGGATTCAAAATAGCTGCTCTGGCTTTACATGTGGACGGAAGACTACTAGCGCTTGCGTCTGACGAAGGAGAGGTGGTGATTGTCGATACGATCTCCAACGACAAAGTTGCCAGCATTCGAACCAAGTACACTTCGTTCGTAAAGCTCCAATTTGCCCTCAACGGGTACTGGCTTTTGGCCGGGACTTACAACGAAGACAAGGGGGCAACGCAGGTGTTCGACCTACGCAAAAACTCTCTTTTGCACGAAATCGAACACGAGGGAAAGGCGCTTTTCAGTCTAGACAAGGCTTCCCTGGTCCTTGCAACTTACATTGAGGCGACAAACGAGTTGTCCTTCAGTTTCTACATCAAGAAGGAGAAAAAATGGGTAGAGGGATTATGCAAAAGCAATCCTGACAAGCCAATTCTACAGTTAGTAAACGTTTTCCACGAGGACGAAGGTCAAGACTATCTTCCAAAGTTTGTTGCCTTGACAAAAGAACATGTGCAATACCTCACTTTAGATAGAGAGGACTAAGAGCTTTTTTGCTACGAAAGATCATGGATAAAGTTGCATGATAGGTTATTCCAAAAAAATAAAAATAAAAACATAAAAAAAAAAGTGCAGGTGGAATTGGCTGCAAAATAATGTAGAGGAAGACGAGCCATGGGCTGATTGCTTCATTGTGTGCGCATTGCACAGGAATATAGAAAGAAGTAGGAGAATCCTCGTTCTCCATCGCCGTCTATTTGGTCAAAATCGTCATCACTATCACCACAAATGTCACAGAATAAGGAGTATACAGATCAAGAAAAGCAACGTCTTCTTGACTTGGCCAGATTATGGCACAAGTGCTGTCCAACTTCAGAAAAAGACTTCTACATAGAATCCGCTAGATCTCTGTCCTGGGACGAATTAGACAAGGGGCTCTCGAAGCGTATTAGTTTTGGCACCGCAGGTCTTCGTGGAAGAATGGAACACGGATTCTCCCGCATGAACGACACCACTGTTCTTCAGACTACCCAGGGTTTGGTTGCGTATTTGCGTAAGCTTGTCAAAGATGGGCAAGAGCTCTCGATTGTAGTTGGTTACGACCAAAGATTACACTCGCAGAGATTTGCTGAAGTCACTGCCAGTGTTGCATTGAAGGCTGGCTTCAGAGTCTACTATCTAGGTACAGCCAGCAATCTTTCTGGCGAAACAGACCCTTCTTCCGACGACCTGGGCGACAAACTGTACGTTCACACGCCAATGGTTGCATATGGTGTGAAGGCGTACAAGGCTCTGGCGGGTGTCATGATAACAGCATCTCACAACCCATCCTACGACAATGGGTACAAAGTGTACTACGGGAATGGGTGTCAGATCATTCCTCCTCACGATACGGGCATCGCAGCATGTATAGAGGAGAACTTGTTGCCGTGGGAGGGCAACTGGGATGTGAGGAATAATCTTCGGAAGGGTTTGGAAGATGGTAGCTTGGTTCTTGCCAAAGAAGAGCTCACAAAGTTGTATGTTGGCGAAGTAAAAGCAAAGCTTATCAACAGCCCTACGATTTCTTTTGGCTTTGTATATACGCCTATTCACGGCGTCGGACTTGAAATATTCGAAAAAGTTCTCTCACACTTTGAATTGAAGCAGAAGCTCAAAGTCGTTCCCGAGCAGGCTGACCCTGACGGCACTTTTAGGACGGTGTCGTTCCCCAATCCAGAAGAGAAAGGTGCATTGGATTTGGCCATCAGAAAAGCAGACGAGGAAAATGTGTCTTTAGTGTTGGCCAACGATCCTGATGCGGATCGCTTCAGTGTCGCTTTCAAGAGAAAAGACACTGGAAAATGGCAGCAGCTCACAGGGAACGAGATTGGTATCTTGTTTGCTGCTTACGTGATCGAGGAACTCACTCCCAAAGAGGACCTCAAGAAGACATGGCTTTTGAACTCGACAGTATCATCTCAGCTTCTCGGCTCCATGGCAGACAAGTTACACTTCAACTTCACAAGCACATTGACTGGATTCAAGTGGATCGGAAATAAGGCTATTGATCTTAAATCCGAGGGATACAGTGTACCATTTGGATATGAGGAGGCCATTGGGTACATGTTCGGTGTTGTCGACGACAAGGATGGCATTTCTGCCGCCGTGATGTGGCTTCAGCTCTACGAAAGGTGGTTCAGCAGCGGCAAAGTGGACATCGCCACCAAACTTGAAGAGATTTATGCCAATTACGGCTACTACAAGGAGTGCAATGGTTACTACAAAACTCCCGACACAGAGACGACTCCACGTATTTTCAACCACACAATAAGAAAGCTGTACCCAGAAGGGGAACACTACCCCAAGAAGCTTGCTGACTTCGATGTTGTTGAATGGCGTGATCTCACTTTGGGCTTTGACCTGGCCACTTCAAATAACAAGCCCGAGCTCCCTGTGGATGCCTCGTCCCATATGATTACCGCCGTTTTGCAGCCACGGGAACTGCCAGCAGAGAAGGTGCGCTTCACCTGCAGAGGCTCTGGAACCGAGCCGAAGCTCAAGGTATACATCGAAGGGCGTTCTGAGCAGGGAGAAGAGGCAGCACTGGACGTGGCAAGAAAGTGCTGGAATACATTGCGTGACGAATGGTTCAAGCCAGAGCAAAACAATCTCGAAGAAGTCGTTTAGGGTACTTTTTACCAATGTGTTAGTGTGAGGTTGCTTTTGGTGGTGTGTCCTGTACACAGTCCACGAGGGAATGTGCCCGACAGCTATGGCTACCTATTGGAGTGAAGCTTTCGGGTATTTTGTATATTCCCTAGTCAAAAGCCATTTCTAATCCCACGCTTCTACACCATCCTAAAGTCAGGAAACCGTTTAGTTGCCGCCATGGTGTTTAAGGATAAAGCGTCGGACCTTCCAATGTATGTAAAGTTTTTTTTTTTTTTTCCTTTTTTAATTTTCCTCTGTTTTTCATCAGGAGACACTAACCAAAAGATACAACAATCGTTTTCGTCCCAGACGACCTTCTCGGGGCTTGATCCGAGGAATCTTCATTGGAGCGGTGATCCTACTATTAATATGGGGATTTCTTCAAAGAAAGACAAAATTCAACTTTCTGATCCAGGAAAAGGCCGTCTTGACTGAGGACTATGATCTATATACTGTGACAAAAGATGGGGTCCAGAAAGTCGAACCGCAGGATGCTGCAACAGATGAAGAAGCTGAAAGAATCTACAAAGAAACGGTGAGTTTCTACGATTTGAATGACTACCAAGGCACCACCAGGGGCGAGTCTGCCAACGAGGTAGTGTTGTTTTTAATGCCCCTTAGAAACGCTGAGCACGTTTTACCCATGGCTTTTCAAAACATCATGAACCTTACGTACGACCACTCGTTGATTGATATTGCATTTTTGGTTTCCGACTGTTCTCCTGGCGACACCACGTTGGAATCCGTATTCAAATACTCCATTTCTTTGCAGAACGGCACATTGGCAGACGAACTTTTAATGGCAGAACAGGACAAGTTGAAAAACTCAGTGAAAGGAACAAATGACTTGTACGAGAACTACATGGACCAGGCATACATGGAGAACGTTAGAAAGGCTTACAACTCCCCGGAGACATGGCACAAGGGCTATAGAACACCATTTCGGTCGGTTTCCATTTACGTCAAGGACTTTGGTCAGGTAATTGGCCAGGGATTCAGTGACAGACACGCGGTGAAAGTGCAAGGGATCCGTAGAAAACTAATGGGCAGAGCGAGAAATTGGCTCACAGCCAGTGCTTTGCAACCTCACCATTCGTGGGTTTACTGGAGAGACGTTGATATCGAAACGTGTCCCGGGTCAGTTATCCAAGATTTGATGAAGTTCGACTATGATGTCATGGTTCCCAATATCTGGAGGCCGTTACCGAGCTTTTTGGACAATGAGCAGCCGTACGATCTCAACTCGTGGGTCGAATCAGACGCTGCTCTTGAACTCGCCAAGAAACTCGACGAGGACGATGTTATCGTGGAAGGTTACGCCGAATACCCGACATGGAGAGTGCATTTGGCGTACTTGCGAGATGCCAACGGCAATCCCAACGAGGTTCTTGACCTAGATGGTGTGGGTGGTGTTTCTATACTTGCAAAAGCAAAAATCTTCAGACAGGGCGTTCATTTCCCAGCATTTACATTTTTGAACCACGCAGAGACCGAGGCATTCGGAAAGATGGCAAAGAAGATGGGCTTCAAAGTCGGCGGGTTACCGCACTATACTATCTGGCACATCTACGAGCCGAGCGAGGATGACTTGAAGAAAATTGCCGCCATGGAGAGGCAAAAGAGGCGTCAGAAGGGCGGTTAGTGGCCCAATTTTGCAGCCAGAAAGCCTAGCTATTTATCATTAAGCATCTTGTGTAATAATACTCATTCAATTGCCAAAGCACCCCTAGGAAATAGAAAAAGAAAAAACTAACATTCTCAGTAGGAAGGCAGGTGTTTTAATCTATGTGAGCTCGTTAGAGTCACTCAGAGATTGTTCACATCCATGTTGTTCATCATAAAATGTTTTCTGCTGAGGGAGTCGAACCCTCACATGCCGGAGCCCCGAGGCTTACCGGATGGGCCAGTGCAAATGAAAATCGTAGAACTCTGCGATTTCTAAAGCCATGTCGAATACGCTATACATCAATTTCTCCGAGTTTTGAGGTCAAAATTATCCGCATCAACACATAAAAGGTCAAAATTTATGAATGTCGCATTCGAAAATTGAGCCCCCGAAACCAATTAGTGAACTCGTAAAAATTAGGAAAAGAAACGTAGACGATAAGAGCAGCCTGTGTTCAAAATAACTGGCTCTGAGTGTTAATCTTCACTAATTTTACAATGGATGTTAGATATCAGATGCGTGCCGCCTGATCCGAGGGAAGCTTACACCTTTGTAGGGTAAGTGACTCTAAAAGTTAAGCTGATTGGGGGTTTGTTTTCTATTGCGATATAGTTTTATAAACTTTGATAAGGTTATTGTCTATGAAGAAGAACTTCGTTGATTGAGTCTGTTGAGCTCACATGGCTATCAGTCAAATAAAAAGATAGCGTTCACAGACACAATCGAAGGAACGCAGCTTTCGCAGCCATTGAGTTTTGACAGACCTTGCGCATAGCTCCAGAAAAACGTAAACGCCCACAAGACATGATACACTGAACAAGAGTAGAGCATGGCATTGGATTACACACAACGCTTCCAACAGCCAAATTGTTACATTACATTACATTCCATTCCATTCCATAAACGCCCATCACGTTCACTTTGAATCTGGTGCACGCACGATGAGCTACATTGTATAAAAAAAAGAAATATGTCCCGCAGAGCGTTCCAGAAGACAGCAACAGGCGAGACCCATTTTGCAAGCTTCGTGTGGTGCAGACTTACAACGGTCAAGCGAATGGAAGTGTATGTTAGTCAGGTGATGTAAACAAGAGATACATTGACTCGCGTAAGGCACAGCTTGCGACAATGTCGTGGCTGCCTCAGCAAAGGTCGAGTCAATCTGCTCAAACACCCCAGATTTAGTAGAAGAAGAAAGCTGTCGTGATGAGAAGAAAAAGGCGATCTCAGGGGTATAGTTTGTTTTTCCGTGGCATGTCTGTGTCAAAAATTGAAGGGGACCTTTGGGGTAAAACTTGCACTGACCAAGCCGCGACATATTTGCAACCGTCCGCTGGCATAGCCTTACACTTCCTCTGGCGTAAAGCTGTTTTCCCAAGAATTCTCTCTATCAGCTTAATTAATTCATGAATCTTCCAAACGTGACTTGAGAAACGATCTCTAGAGTCTAGACTCATCTCCTGTTTTGATTCGCCAATCGCTTTCTCTTGGTGGTGGTCCCAGACGCGACCAAAACACGCACAGTCGCTAGCATTGGGCGATTTCTGCAACCGGGCGGTGCAAGACGCCAATTTGAGACAAATCGTCTCTCAAACGGTATTTTTGGAAACCGGGGCCATCGCCTCGAGATAAAACGCACCGTAGGACAATGCATGCAAAGTAGGGGACTCTTGACGAGATCTGGGTCCTTCATATTTTTTATTTTTCGGGTTCACATCGCGCCTTATATGCGTTGTGTTTTGCTCACTTCGTGATAATCAAAGTTTATCACTACACTTGGATTCTTCAGAAAAGCAGAACAGTTTTCGTTTAGCCTATTTCATAAAACTTTCAAGTCATTTTGCATGCTCCTCTGGACAATTCTTCCGACGGCGCTAGCGCTTGCGCCCGTGCAAGACTTCCGAGTACCTTCTATGGCACGGGTGGTATCTAAATCAGGCATTCAAGCTGCCAGGCCATTGGCACAAGACGCTCCAGCGAATCATGTGCTGAAGCAAGCTTCGGGCCCACAAGTATCCTTGGGAGAATCTGTGCTCCCGCTTTGGACAGACCTGGCCAATTCGATCTACTACATCAATCTGTCTGTGGGCTCTCAAGATAGTGACGGCACCTCGTTCCCTTTACTTTTGGATACAGGCAGCGGTATCTCGTGGATTATGAACGAATCATGTTCTGATAAAGCGTGCTCGAACGCAGCCAAGTTCCAGAAAAGCATCGTGTCTGGCTCCCTGTTCTCTCTTTCGTACTCAGGCAGTAACGTCGAGGGAAAAATGGTTGACACCATAGAAAACGATCTCCAGGTTACCATTGGCAACAAGCTACGCCTAACGAATTACTCGTTTGGGTTGGCCCTGACAGCGCCGTCTTTCTTCGAGGATTTCCATATCAGCGGCATTCTAGGCGTCCAGGCAAGCTACAGCGGGAATGAGCAGTCCAATTTGATTCATCAACTTTATCAGGCAGGCGACATCGATGCAATGCAGTTTGCCGTTCTTCTAGATGGCGCTTCAAATATCAATAGCACGTTGAAGGGTGTTTTCATAACGGGTAACGACGCCTCGAGGCATGCTAACAAATTGGCAACCTCAGAAGTGAAGTACTGTGATGTGCTTCCGAACGATCAACACTTCTGGATGGTCAATATCTCCAGTGTAAGTTATAAACAAAACTCTGCTATCAATGCTAGCAGAGGCGCTATAATAGATACTGGCACCACGGGAATGGCACTCCCTCTCGAAGACGCTGAAGCCCTTCACAAAGCTGCATTTGGTACTGACTACGTCAGCGACCAAAAGGGCAATTTCGCATTCAAGTGTAATGCCACCGGTGATTTTGCCTTCAACATAAGCGGTAACAAATTCGAAGTGCCTGTGTCGCAAATTCGTGCTCTGCCATACGAGGCCACCGTTCTACAAGGGTACTGTGCATCAAAGCTTCAGGGCACGTCAGAGTCAACTAGCTGGATTCTTGGTGCAAGTTTCCTCAATCAATTTTATACAATCTTCGATCTTCAAAATGCCAGAGTGGGGTTCGCTCCTAGAGTTGACTCCTTTCAAATATTATCAGCAAACACTTCGGGCAATTCTACCTCGTCATCGTCATCAAGCACATCGACATCAAACACGAGCTCAGGAGCTCCGTCGAATCAGTCCACATCACCCCCAAAACAACACAGCGGAGCTGCATTTATTCTGCACTCAGGCAGGATCGTCATTCTTTGCCTTCTCAGCATATTGCTAGTATAATCAGCTCATTATGTAATAACAACTAGCCAACTGAGCACCGCGTACATCAACGCCACTGGATATATAGCCAAAAATACTCTTCCTGGGAGCACGCCCAGGCACCTTAGACTCATTGTTGCTGCGTAGACGCTCCAGGCATTCAACACGAACATAATGATCAAGCGAATGAATCTCCACTTTATAAGGATTCCGTTGACAAGGGCGCCCACTACCAAGGGAAACATTGAGTAGCCAGTAGCTGAGATGGCAGAAAGGAACGAAATGGTACCTCCCAAAAGCTGTATGTTCAAGCCAACAACCAAGTAAAAAAGCCACGTAAATGAGAAGGTACCTGAAAAGACAATATTCGTTTGAGCTTTTGGTGCCAAAAGACCCATGGTGACCGAGTACGCCAACGAAAATGCAAGGGGTCCCCAAAGGTCCCAATCTAGCGCAGTCATTTCATCCAGACTTTGGTGATCTTCTTCGTCCTCAGGCACACTGGTCGCATGGACCATCAGAGACGGCAACCTAACACCATTGCTGGACGCAAAATCAAGCAACTTCCGCTGGTTCTTAGAAGCCATCTGTTGCAACTGCGCTGGCCAAACAACAACCGCCAATCTTCTCCAGATCTGAAGCAAGTCTCTTTTTAAAGTTTCCCAAACAGGCTCATCCAAGGTGTCTCCGCCTGTGTACTGGCGTTCTCTGATTGTGTTATTCTGCTGAAACTGGGAGGATTTGGTGAAAGGCGTAAACGCAGACGAGAGATCGACTTTCGGTGTCCACGAGAACAGTGAAGATGCTTGTTGTTGCTGAGAAGCTGCTCTAGTCGATGTGTTTTGTGAACCAGCTGGCTCATCTGGTATCACAAATTCCAGCGGATCGGGTCCAGAGTTCCAATTGCTCATATTCCGTTGATGTGTGGTAGTGAAGTGTTGATAAACTCAGGTGAGATATACCATATAGGCTATGCAGTATGAGTAGGTTGGAGCATGGGTACTTGGAGGTTGTAGGAATACAGATCCGTAGGTTACAGGGTTTGGCAAATGATATGGCACTTTTGAAAAAAAATTTGAACCCGTTCCATGCCAAACTTTTATTTTTGCCTACCTTAGTGTTGTCATTGAAGGACAGCATGGAATGCGATCGCAGTGTGTGCAATCACAGCACCCAGACATTCATGAAGAACATTCAAACAGAATCTTACAACAAGCATTGCATTTTGCGACATTGCATTCAATAAACAGCAAAATCAGAAATTATAGGGTCTTCATCATACGGCCTACACCTTGAACTACACGTGCGATTAGTATCATGTTGGCTCGAGAACGGTCTACGACAGCTCAATGGCTCACGATGTTCTTTTACTTCTAGGTAGTTATGCTTGTGGACGCTCTCTTTTGTAATTCACTTCAAGTCCTCCTTGATTTCTTCAATGTTATCTTCAGGTGTTAATGTCTTCAAGACCTTGGCCGGGTTGCCCACAACAACCGTGTAGGCAGGGACATTCTTGGTCACGACACTGCCAGCTCCAATCACAGCGCCGTCGCCAATGTTCACGCCCGGCAATACAACAATATTGCTGCCAAACCACACGTTATTGCCCACAGTGATAGGAGCAGCGTACTCGACGCCCTTCAATCGGAGTGTGGGGTCGGTTGGGTGGGTCGCCGTGGTGAAGGTCACGTTGGGTCCGGCCATGACGTTATCGCCAAACGTTATCAACGTGCAATCCAAAAGGGTAAGATTGAAATTGAAGTAATTCTTCTTTCCAAACTTGGTGTTGCACCCGTAGTCGACGTAGAAGGGCGCCTCAAGTACAAGGTCGGGCTCCACTTTGCCCAAGAGCTTCTGCAAGTACTCGTAGCGGGCGTTGTAGTACTTGTCAAGGTCGTAGTTGAAATCTTTCATACGAATGTTGGCGTAGTCAAGAGCCATTTCCGTCGACAAGTTCCGTGCCAACCAGAGCTCTCTGTTGAAACAGTCGTAAGGCATCCCCAGAATCATCTTCTCGTACTCCTCTCCACGAGGAAGGTTTGAGAGATTGTCGTAAGCCCACTGCACGAGCTCTTTGTTGATTTCCTTGTTCTGCATTGTCTATGTGTGCTAATAGTTGGTCTAAGAGGCTAGTGATGAACAATCGAAAAAGTAAGGTGATCGGAATAATTCGCAAAATTGGCATCAGGCGTTTTGTGGGGAACACGGAATAATTCGCAGCCATTTTCGCAGCCATTTTCGCAGCCATTCAGCCCTCTCCACTACACTCATATCAACAACTTCTCTAATTACTACATGCTTAGAACACGTTCCAGGGAACAACATTGGTTCTCTGGACACCATACTTGCCGCTCAAGTTGGTCAAGGCCTCGAAGTCGTCTTTCTTCAAGTGCACCGTCTGGATATTCTCCTTGATTCTGTCCTCGTTAACAGACTTGGGCAACACCACCGTCTTTCTCTGGACAGCCCACGAGATGAGGAGCTGGCCCACGGAAGCATCATACTTCTGGGCAATTTCCTTGATGGCAGGAACGTTGAACAAAGGAGAACCCTGAGAGCCCAACGGAGAGTAAGCCTCGACGAAGATGTTCTCCTGGGTCAAGTACTCAGTCAACTCTGGCTGCACCAACAAAGGATGTGCCTCGATCTGGTTCACCACGGGCTTGATGGTCACATCCTTGTCAGCCAACAATTTCTGAACTCTTTCCTTGGTGAAGTTGGAGATGCCAATTGCCTTGGCCTTGCCGGTCTCCACAAGCGGCTGCATGGCCTTATATGTCTCGATGTAGTCGTAGTCCTCGTCCTTGGACTCTCTGTCATCGTCGTTGGAAACAGGCCAGTGCATCAAGTACAAGTCGACATAGTCGGTGCCCAACCTCTTCAAGCTGGCGTCCAACGCAGCCTCGGGGTTCTTGTGCTCGGTGTTCCACAACTTGGTGGTGAGGAAGATTCTCTCTCTTTTGACGCCAGACTCCTTGATGCCCTTACCGACGCCTTCCTCGTTGCCGTAGGCAGAGGCGGTGTCGATGTGCTTGTATCCGTTTTGCAAGGCGATCTTGACGGCTTTCTGGGCGTCTTCGTTGCTGGATCTCCAAGTGCCCAAGGCGATGGCTGGGATCTCGCTACCGTCGTGCAATCTGTAGGTGGTGTGGTTGTGGGATGGTGCCATGCTTACAGTGATGGTAATTGGTGATGTTCTCTACATTTTTCAGAGACCGACAGCTTTATAGTTGGCAACACACGAGCCCGTGGCCGGGTTTCCGCCTGTTGCTGTTGCTGTGCTTGATTGCTGTGGTTGCAAAATGCGGCGTCGCAACTACTGTGTTGTCTAAAGCCGACTTACTTCTAAACCAGACATGGCATTTTTTTTTCTTTGTTTTTGCAAACGGTTCAGACGTGGAGTCTTGGTGGCGGAGATTTTAGACCTTGTTGCATGGGAACGTCATACGTCTGCTTTTGTCTTGCTCAAGCAGTGTGTATTTTTTGACCGCAAGGGTTGTTGGAGCTGATCTGAGGACACTAAGAGATTATGTCAAGGATGCTGCTAGGGTGCTTAGTCGATTCAAGCGAGAAATAAGCCCTCCTTTTTGCGCTAGTGTCCACAGTCACATTCGAGATCTGGGTAGGATGGGTGCAAAATTGTCTTCTGTCCTCTGTAATACTCCATATATTGGTTTTTCCTGACGATCTACATCGTTCCGTATGAGCTATATATACCATATATATATATATTTTTTTTTTCTCTCTTGCCTTTTGTTTCTCAATTCCTCTTGCGCAACCCAAATAATCCAACCTTGCGTGACGACTTCTTGCTAGTGTTTGACGTTTGGCTACTGGACGATTTAGTTGTGGAAATACTCCTCACATCACTGTCAACAGACTCCGTGTGCTTGAGCGGCTCGGTATGTTTGAGTTTGTGTCCGATCCGCAGTATAATGCTTCCTTTCTTGTCTTTCGAAGTGATCGATGGCTTCGAAAACAACGAAGACTCATCGGTATCTTCGCGGTTCAGCTTCGTAGAGAAGAAGTCTTGTGGCTCAGTATGGTTCCTTTCAAGAGGAGTAGCCTTGTGCTTCGTATGCGACAACTCCTCTCTTTGTTTTTCCTTTTCCCTCTGCTTGCTTTGTTTAGCAGCTAGCTTCTCTTCTTTCGCCAATCTTTGCTTCTCTTCTTTGGCAGCCTTCAGCTTCTTCTTCTCATCTTCTTTCACAAGTTGTGCAATGCGCCGGTCCAAATCTTTGTTGTCTTCGAGCAGGCCCTTAGAAAATGTTTTACCACCTGTTGTTGCAGACTTAAGAGGCGTGAATTTGAGAGCCGATGTTGTGGTGTTGAGCGACGTTGACAATCTCATGCCTTGCAATTGCGACGGTGGCGGAATCTGCTCACTGATTTCCAGTGTTTGCAGACGCCTGAACGGAACAGAAGCCACAGATCCACTGCCCGTCTTTAGCGTCGTCACCGATGGCCTAGTAGGTGACGTCTGTTTCATAGTGATTTGCAGATTGTTGTCTTCGTCGACTTCACGTTCTTGACGAGCCAAACTTTCAAGCTTGTGGTAGTCCTCCTCAGTCTGCTTCAACGCTTTCGACATTTGTTTCACATTGAGCGAACGTAACATGAGTTTTACGTCCGTGCAAATTGATGATATCTCGTGAATAAGATCGATCACGTAATCGCTTGGAGGCGGAGAATCTGGAGCAACAAGAACTTCTAAGGTAGTCGTGAGAGATTTCTCCTTTTCCTCTTCCTCAGCATCGTTCGACATGAAAGCAACAGAGTCGTATGCCAGGCGGTCGAAGACCGACTTTGATCTGGGGTTGACACCAAAGGTTTTATTCTCAATAAAGTCAAGGAAATGGAGGTTTCCCTCATTTAATATATCGTCCTCATCTCCCTCCGATTTATCTTCGTCGGCTGTTGCTTGCTTTGTCGAGTCATAACCTGACCTTGGTGACTTGGGCTCTTCTGACCCCAATCTTTTGCTTCGAAATTGGAAGTAATCTCCTTCGTTGAAGTATGGTGTCTCTTCAGGGATACTAGAGCTCGTTGAGGTAGGCTTACGCTTGCTTCCTTGACTGGACACACTGGCTCTATGAAGACTGGAAGATTTCCTCAATAGGGCAATGTCTAAGTAGCCATCGTCGACGGTATCCATAAATCCCTCATATTCGTCAATTGGAAGTCTGAAATTACTATCAACAGGTCTTCCAAGATCACGAAAACACTGAAGATATTTTTTCTTCAACCGCTTTCCTTCTTTCACAATGTGAGCTTCTTTTCTTCCAATAATGCCAAAGAGAACTTCGCTAATCAAGTCATATAGCAAAGGCACCTTGAAGTATCTTGCAATCAACATACAGTCAAGAAGACATGGCCTAAGTGTCCACTTATTCCCCACTTGACCAGTATACATGTACTCGGCGAAAGCCTTAAGGGAGCTGGTACAGAAAGGAATGTATAGTTTTCGGGGGACCAACGACGGCTCGATGTTGAATGTTTCTGCATCATGATTTTCGAAGTCAAGAAGCGCATAGTGATGGTGATGGTGATGATGATGATTATGTTCATGTGGTCCTCGTTCTTCACCAACCTCCTCATGTAGGCTTCTAGCGGTGGCTGGAGTAGGAGTAGCCAGGGAAATCTTCTTACTCAGACTCTCCGATGTACTGGACTCCTTGGTGGACGACGATCCTCTTCTCTCCAAAGCGGTGTCAATTATGTCTAAAGATGACTTTACCTCTTCTTGTAAGCTCAGCGATTTGTTTGGAACTGGCACTGCAATTTCAGTAATTGATTGTTCATGAGAGGCCGAAATAGAGCCTCTGGGTGAAGCAAAAGGAGATGCTCTAGGTGACTTTCCGCCATGCGAGGGAATGCTCCTCAAGACTGTAAGGGTGTGAAGAAGAGATGCTCGAGGCGATAAAGCATCACTAGAGTTTTTCCGAGATCCAGGCTTGAACGTTGTCGGACTGGCGGGAACAGCGGGCAAAGGCTCGTTTGGAATGGGCAATTGCGGAGGGATGTCTTGTAGCTGTGAAGTAAGCAAAGAGTTCGCAGATGAAAATGACGAAACAGAGGGCTTTCTATCCGTACTTTTGCTGTGTGGATCAACGGCACCAGGTTCTTTTGAAGATAAAGATGAAGAAGATGGTCCATCTTGGAAAGGAAGTCTAAACTGAGGAGGGTCTTTTTGAGATGGTTTCACAGATGGAATGGAGATGTGAAAGGATTTATCATGCCTATCTGCGAGTGGCTCGTTACTGGACACATCATCACTTGAGGCTCCATGTTTTCTTGAATCCTGGCTTCCGCCGCTACTTCTTGATGCCCTGAGCTTTTGGGAAGTCTGGCTTTGAAGGTGATCAAATTCAAACTTGTCGACCGCACCAACGTAAGCCTTTGCAAGTAAATCGATGAAATATTTACCCCACCTCTCTCTTAAGACTGTCATGGAAACGGGTATCCTGTCTCCACTGGTGGATATCAATTCCAAGTCTGAAATTAGGTCTCCGTATCTGTCATAGGCACTTCTCCCAAGAGTGATTGCTGCGGGTGGAAACACTGACCTGATCTTAGTATAGCTAACTTTGGGAGCTGCGTAGTGAACGTATTCATTGAAACTCATGTTGGTACCAGGTGCCTTACTTTCGCTTTTCGACGACATAGTCGAGAATTTACGAGCAGGGTTGAAATCGGGTATCTCTTCTTCATCAAGTTCACTCATTGAAGACGAATCCTCGGCAGAAGAACTTGCGGATGCAAATTCCTCTGTTGAGCTTGTCTCGTTCGCGACATACTTCTTCCCATCAGGACCATGAAAATGACTTCCTGATAATTCAAACGAAGCAAGGATGTTGGTGACGGGCAAGCTCACGGTTATCATAGAGGAAAAGTACCGAACACTGCTGGTTGTTCTCGACGTGACATAGTTGCCTAGAAGAACAACCTTGTGGTGCGAAGTCCAAGCAAATCCTCCCCAAAACCTATGAGAGCCGTAGTCGTGATGACAGAATATGTTAAGTCTCGACCACTTCCCCGTGGGTTTGTTGTAGATGAATATGGATATGTCGAAATCGTTTGGTAAGAACCCCACAATTACTAGGTTTTGACCAAATAGGCCGCCTGTAGGAAACCTTAAGTTGTGGGGAACAAGATGCTTAATCAAGCTCGCGCGATGCTCATTGCCATCTACCTTCTTCCTATGTAGTGGCATGACTTTACCTTTGTTGACTTTCTTGCCTATCCTGAAGGACAAAAGTGGATTTATCACCTCTGATTTGTCATCATTACTGGTGGGAGAGTATAGTATTATCGACTCCTCTTCGTTTGTTGTGATATCCTGAACGATAGGCCCGTGTGTTTCCGACTCACGCCTATCGTGGCCATGGGCATTGCGATGAAGATGATGATGATGATGCTCGACCTCTTCTGAGAAATTGACGATGACGCTGTTAATGTAGTTGACGTTTGTGTTTTTGTCGGCATTGACCGAATCGAACTGAGACAAGCCCAGAGCTTTGTCCTTGTTGTCGTCACCAGAGGACGCTGTGAAGAATATCGGATTACCAGCATCCACGTACTTTTTCTCCACAAGGTCAAAAGCGAAGTTGTCGTATAGAGGGTTCAGGTTACCGTCTTGGCCGCCGGCGATGATCAAGCCACAGTGGTCTTTCTTTCTAGCAAAATGAAGACTGTTGATTTTCGTAATCTTATGACAGTACCTCGGCAGAGGAATGTTGGACGCCAATTGGAAGCCCGAGCCATCGTGAAGTAAAGTCCAGCTTTTGGTCCGCAAGTCGAACTTCCAGAGATCGTTGCAGGGGACCAAGCGACTAGCTTTTTCGTCAGTCAGCTCGTCTCCGTCTTCAGGAAACACAAGCCCACCAAAGACATAGATGCAGTTGTTTCCCCTTGCCATTTCATGAAAGAGCCTTGGCTTAGGCCTTGGAGCCAGCTCCGGGATGTTCACTCTGAACCATGTCTTTGAGAGAAGATTCAAGTAAAACAACTCACCCGACAAGTACTTTCTTATCTTCTTCAGCTTGTTGGGCCCTAGCCTCAGCAAAAACGTCTTCAGAATGTTCTGGACATGCACGTTGGTGTTCAAGTCCAACCCGACCGTGAGCCCACCAAACGTGAACACCATGGAGTGGTGAAGAATCAGCGCAGAGCCCGTCCGCACGTTCAAGTTGAGTCTGTCATCCTTTTCTGTGGGGGGCAACTGTAGCAAGTGGCAAGCACTCGACGTGGGTAGAAAAGTGGTCATTGAAGTGGTCTGTGCATAAAGGGTCGGAAGGTGCTATGAGCAAAGTGGTCGACGTGGATGAATGAGGTGGGAAGACTGCGGTTGAATTGTGTTAGGCAGGTAAATGGCAGTAACTTTGGAAGGGTGGTAGCGAAAGAGCCACGGACTGGGGGTTTGATGGGCTCTTTTTTTACCTCGCTTAGTGTAGCTTCCATCAAATGTGCGCACACCCATATTGCACAGGCAGCGGAAAGAGGGCGAAAGAAGGCGACGAGGAACCGAGATAGTGACAGTTACTGGGTTAAGATTATTTTGTATATTGGTGAGATACTTCAATTTTGACCTACAAGAGCCTGTTCCTTCAATCAATTCCGTGCTCTTTGTTTCTATTTTTCCCGGAACTACCAGACGTTATTAGCTATAGTAATCGGTTCGCAGCCAGTAGTGGAGTATCATTTTGTCAGATTGTCAGATTCCGTAAGGTGGACGCTGAGCCAAACTACATATTTGTTGTCTTAAAAGGGACCATTTCAGTAAATAGTGGAGAATCTACAGGTATTCAAACTTCACATAAACTGCTTATCGTGACTCAATTGCTTTAGGAACATAGGCGTTTGAAAGCCCTTAGCGCGGGGCCCGGGGTTTTTCGGGCTAGCTCGCTCATGCTTATAGAGACAGATTTCGCAGCCAAATGGTGGAGACTCTTGGTGGTCACTAGAAGCTCACCTTCCCAAAAGTGCATGACTTTTTCTCGTGCTTTTCATCATTTGATTTGGTTATCATGATATCTCGTTGTAGGACTGTGAATACTTAGTGTCAAGTGACTTTTGAGCTGTGAACTGTGAACTTAATGAGCAGTCAAGAATGGACAATTCAGGCAGTTAACAATGTAAGCGAACAAACAATGAATTCAGGAATAGCTAAAGAGGCTATATCGAGCTGGATTAAATGAATAGTAGGCTGCATGGCAAGGAGGTGTGGGAATAAGAGCTAGATCTTTAATTTACAGACCTAAAATTCCAAAATCTGGTGATTTAAGCCTTTAAGTAGTTTTATACCACTTTGGATATCTAAATTAAGTGTAAAAAATCAGATTGAGTGTAAATTTCACTAAATGTATGCTCTCTCATAGATATTTGGCACTCTTCATCCATCCGAATACGGTCCCTTGGCCCAGTTGGTTAAGGCGTGGTGCTAATAACGCCAAGATCAGCAGTTCGATCCTGCTAGGGACCACACTTCTTTTCCAGGGCGTGTGGCGTAGTTGGTAGCGCGTTCGCTTAGCATGCGAAAGGTCTCCGGTTCGAATCCGGACTCGTCCAATTTTTTGCCTGTTCTACCCCTAGTTTCCTTATCGATTTTTTCATGGTGAGTTTTTGTCCTTTGAAGATTTTGAATTTCAAGTTGTGTAACTATGTGCAGTCCGCTTTCTTGATGCAGAACCCTGGCTGCAAATTGATCAGTTTTATTGATGATTTTGAGTATAATCAGTTTAAATTGTTACTTTGCTGTATCTATCTAGATTCCTTCAACTTCTGGTAGTCTTGATGCCCTTATCATGGGTCTGATTACCGTAAAACTCAAAGAATATCCTAGCGCATCCACAAATTTGAACACCTTTTGTTACATGCTATAAACTCGTCTTTTTGCACTGATGCTTCAACCTAAATTATTTCGAAACCCACCTCATTACACGTTCTCCTTTACAGGCTGGCTTACTTCTACCATATTTACTGCAAGAACACTTATTTAGCCGCACTATGCGCAAGAACTCATGGTAGAGATCCATCTCCTCCAACAAATGAATGTGCTCATAAATTTACCAAAAAAAAATAAAATAAAAATTAAAGAGATACAAATACCCTGTGGGCTATTCACGGCTTGGCACTTTTTTCAATATTGAAATCAGGGTATGAAAGATGGATAACTGTTTAAACCCCATTGAGCATCTTTCTGATCATTTCCGTTTGAAAGATTTAAGAAAATTATCTTGAGATACTATAATCAAAATATTGAATGAAAAATGAATAGTTCGAAATGATTTATCTTCCTTTTGCGGCGCTGCTGCTTGATGTCATAGGCTTCTGGTTTTGCGTTCCGTGCTCCGAGTGTTCTATTCCTACACAATGGCACAGGAAGCACCTTCGCTTGCCTCAATAGGCACAGAAAAAATACAAAAAGAGAAGTAGGGACCTTGCTACCCGCACAATAGCGTCACTGCCCTCGGTGATTCCCTCGGCAAATTGTGGATCAGCAATAGTATAGTCACGTGCAAAGAAGGAATCGAGGGCAATATAGTCACGTGTAGGTACCCTCGGAGCCCGCCCAGCCAGTCACTTCCGGGGGCCGCTCCCAACCCTTCAGTATTGCTACTTATCTCAGCAAAAAACTACCATCAACAATTAGCTCTTCTGACAATTCTCAACTCAACATCCACCCAATATGTCGGAAGTCGAGTCGAAACAAACTGAAGAGTACGTCATTGGCGGGAAGCCGCAGCCTAGCAGATTGAAGAAGTTGACTTCGGCTTCATCGTGGACCAGCCCCTTCAGAAACGCCGGTACGAAGAAGAATGTGTACCAGGAATTCAAGGACCAGAATTCCGTCTCCCAGGTTAAAGTGCCCAAGAAGTTTGCTTCTCATCCAACATTGGAAGCTGAGCAAAGAGAGAAGGAGCAGAGGGAGAAAGCCGAGGCAGCCAAGTTAAAGAAGGAGAAGAAGGAGGCCGAGGAGGAGAAGAAGAAGAAGGAAGCCGAAGAAAAGAGTAAAGCTGAGGCTGAAAAAGAAGCTGAAGGTGAAGCTGACGTGAGCGTGGCCAAGGACGAGGAGGAAGCTGAAGGTGCGGAGGATGTGGTGTCTCCAGCTGAGGCTGCTAGAGAGGATACTTCCGTGGTTTCTGAGGCCAAGATTGAGCCTCTTTCCCCTGAGTCTGTCAAGGCCGCTGCTGAGCCAGCTAAGAACGCTGAGAAGGAGGAGCCTGCTGATGATGCTACGGCCGCTGATGAGAAGGCCAAGGAGGTCGAGGAGGCCCAAGAGTCGGCTGAAGCTCAGCACTCTAAAGTCAAGGAGCTTTACGATGAGGATCTTGCCAAAAACACTCTTGAAGGTGACGACAACATCGTAGACGAAATCAAAGAGAACCCCGTGGAAGTGGGTGTTCCCAATGGAGCCAAGTACGAGTCGGTTGAATTGCCTAACCAAGAGGTGTTGGACAGGTTGAAGGACAAGCCGGTGTTGTTGAACAAGTACCAGCAATTGAACGCTGATGCCATTGGCTCCGTGGCCAAGAGTTTAGATGACCCCAACAAGATCATCGACTTGGGTTCGGGCTTGCGTTTGACCCAGGCTCAGTTGTTGGAAATCGCCTCCAAGCGTGTGGCTCCCGTAATTGCCACCATCAACGAGGAAGTGACGAAGTCCAAACAGGAGGACGACATCAACAGAAAGAAGGAGTACGACGCGAAGGTCGCTAAACATCAAGGTAAGCTTGACAAAGACTTCAGCAAGTACCAAGAGAAGGTTGCGAAGCTCAAGGCAGGCTTTGATGCTGACATTGACTCAAAGCTTGCTAATTTGGCAGCGCAGATCGAGGCGGCTCACCAGGAGGCTGAACGCTTTGAAAAGCAGACAAAGGAAGAGATTGAAACTGCAAAGACCGAGTACGAAGAGCGTGAGAAGAATGCCGTTGATCAACATGAGATTGACAAAGAGACTTTGATCAAGAACCACGAGGAATTGACAGAGACCAAGAAACAGGAGTTGGAGGACTCTAAGAAAAACCAAGAGACCACCGCTAATGAGATTGAAGAATTGAAGAAAAGGAAGGCGGACTTGGAGGAGGCCAACACCGAGTTGTCTAAGAAGCTCGAGGAATTGACTGAGAAGTTGAGTGAACGCCAAGCAGTTGTTGACGACTTGAAGGAGAAGCACACCGGCCAGCTCGGTATAATTTCCAAACATGAAGAAACCAAGGGTGGCTTGCAGAAAAAAATCGACGACAGCAACAAGGAGCTCGATGAAAAGAGAGCCAGGCATGCAACTTTAGCTGGCGAAGTGGGTGTTTTGGGCGGTATTCTTGCTGCTCATGTACTGAAGTTAACTGATTTGAAAGCTGATAAGAAGGACAGAACTAACAGACTTGCCGAGGCTAAACGGGAGGCTACTAAGTGGCAGCAAGAGAGGAGAGAAATGGCCGAGAGAACTCACCGAGAGCACGAACAGAAGCGTTTGGAAGCCAAAGAAGCGGCAGAGACCGAAAGATTTCAGCAACAACTCGAGGAGGAAAGAAAGAGATTGGAGGAGGAAAAAAAAAAGGCCGAAGAAGAGAGATTGAGACAACAAGAGGAGCAGCGTCTTATTGATGAAGAGAATGAAAGGCTTGAGGCTGAAAAGAAAAGAGTGGAAGAAGAAAGAAGTGCCGCCACTGCAGCCGCTGTGGCCGCTAGTGCTGCTGGAGGAAGCTCTGCTGGCCAGGCGACTGCTGCAGGCAAGGAGGCCACTGTCTCCAGACATGCTGAACCTACTGAAAATGCTACACCAAAGCACGATCTGGGAGTAAACGCCGCAATAGTTCCTCAAAACAAGGACATCAAGACAAGTGGCGAGCCTCTCCCTGACCAGTCTAAGGAGGCTAAGCCTAAAGGTGAAGATAAGAAGAAAGGGCACGGTGGTTTGTTAGCCGGTGGTGCTTTGGGTGCAGCAGGCGGCGCTGCAGCAGGGGGTGCTCTTGCAGGCTCCTCTTCAGGATCAAACGGCGGTAAGTCTTTTGGGGTTTCGGCTCCAAATGTCGGTGGTTCCGCACCTGACACTGGTGTTTCCAAGGAAAGTAGACCTGAGGCCAAGAGAAGTGGCTCCACCAAAAAGAGACTCAGGACTCTCTTTGGTGGGAAGAAAGATGCTGACGAGAACACGGCTTCAGAGAGCACCAGCAAAGCATTGACTGGTGGCACATCTGGAGGTGCCGCTGCTGGCGCTGTTGCTGCCCATCAAGACTCTAAAGGTCCATTCAGTCAAGGCAAGGACAGCCACGATGTATCCTCCAATGCTTCTACCGAAGTGTTCTCAGTCTACGAGGAAGTTTCAGATGAGGAATTTGAGAGGAACAGAAACAACCCTAGGTACATTGAGGTCGACGAGGACGAGGCACAGAAGTTGCTTCGCAAGAACCAGGACCTTTTACAATGAGCATTTTAACCAATTGAGTGATCGACCACTCGCCTACTGATCGTTCGTTGTAAGCCCTGCTCAGATCCAAGGCTACAATCCAGCGATGTATTGTACTGATATATTTGTTTAATAATATTTGAAAAGTTGATCACATGTAGCTTCATCTATCTAAGACTTACTTCGATGTATCGACCGTGTAGCGACCCAAGATGACTCCCTTGTCCATCTCTTCAAAGATCCTGGGCAACTCGGACAACCCAGCTACCTTGACTGGAGACTTGATCAATCCTCGAGCAAAAAACTCAAGAGCCTCTTGAGTGTCTTTCCTGTTTCCCACCATGGACCCGACAATTTTCAACTGTCTGCTCACGGTAGGGAGAATTGGCAAGTCGATGATTGGTTTCCCCGGGATCCCCACCAACACTATCGAGCCCGTAGGTCTCACGTAGGCAAAAGCCTGCTGAAGCGCTGTAGCAGAAGCCGAGACGTTGATCACAGCATGAGCGCCTCCACCGGTTTTCTCCACCACAGTTCTGGGCAAATCAGGCACCGTTGTGAAATCCACCACTTCATGGGCACCCAAAGACTTCGCCCACTGCGTCTTATCCTTCCCTCCATCTATACCCAACACCATGAACCCCATTGCCTTCGCATACTGGACGGCCAAGCTGCCCAAACCACCGCCGGCACCCACAATGGCAACCCAATTGCCTGCTTTGGCTCCCAGCTCTTTCATTGCCTTGTACGTGGTGAGCCCAGCACAGAGAATTGGGGCCACTTCAGCCATGTTCACGCCCTTGGGGATTCTGGCTGCCTGAATTGCATCTGCCACGGCATACTGCTGGAACGTTCCGTCCTGGTGGCATCCCGAAATCACCGAAGTAGAACACACGGGCTCGTGGCCAGAAGTACAATACTCGCACAGCTGGCACAGCGAGTTCAACCACTTGATTCCAGCCAAATCGCCAACCTCCCAGCCCTTCACGGCTTCCCCCATGGCCACAACCACACCAGCACCTTCGTGGCCCCCAACTAGCGGCAATTTGACCTTCAATGGCCACTCTCCTTTGTACAAGTGCAAGTCAGAGTGACAGACACCCGAATACTTGATATTCACGAGTAATTCGTTAGGTTTTGGTTGGGGCACGGGGATCTCTTTGTAGAGCAAAGGCCCGCCGTGTGTCTCGTACACAATGGCCCTTTGTGACTTTGGGATTTGTATTGAAGCTCTGGTGGCTAGTGCTCGAGAGGATATGCCTCGAGCAGAATGGCTGCAAAATAAGCGCACGGTGTGAGTTGAAAGCAAACGGAGCATGGCGGGTAAAATTTGCTGAAAAGGGTGTCGATTGAGTCAATTGACTAAGTATAAGTATGGAAGAGTAGGGAATTGTCGGAGTTGTTCAGACACTTAAGGAGATTAGATGGAGGGGAATGATGTGCATGAATTCAAGACTGAGATAGCTTTTTTGCGGGGGTGGGTAAGAGATTCCGCTGGGGAAGCCTCAGCCGATGCCGAAGAGGAAAGTGAGCAACAAAGGTAGTGATGGAATCAAGTGCAGCAATTGGGCTGGAATAATGCATTTTGACTTGTGCCATTTTTATCAAATATTGCATTTCATGTGAGTTTCTGTGGAGGTAGACTGTGTTGGGTAGTGTGCCTGGAAATACGGGGAAGAATGGCTGCGAAAAAACGCCTGGCAGGAGTTAGAGGAGTGAAGGACAACCTGATTGGAGCAGAGAAAGCCAACGAGATGTAAAACATAGTCTTTGATTAAAAAAGAGAGATATAATCATGATTGTTCCATGGAATGGAATGGGTCTATTGAGCTTCTAGAGGCTCATGCTCAGGCTCAGGCTCAGTGATATCCAACGAGAGCTCTAGTTGCCATTATGTAGTGGTTCTGAACGAGCCATTGAGTATGTATGCTGGTGGATCAGACTCAAGTCACTTGCTTAATCTCCGTAAGATGGTTATTGCCATCGTTCAATCAAACGTGATCTTTTTGCCTTGAGAGGGGACAATTGCGGCAGACGCTCTTTGAGCAGAGGCAAGAGCCACAGACGACTTGAGTCTTTTTCCTGGTGCTGGTTCCTCGTTGAATGTTCTCTTCTTTGGTTTTTGTTTTTCAGCAGCAGCAGGTCTCTCTTTGTAAGAACGATTTTCTGACTCTTCGGCAGCCACAGGCGAGGACTCCTTTATCTCCCCCTCCACAACTCTCTCTCTCGCCCTGCTAGGAGCTCTCTTTGATCTGTCTTCACCGTATTCGAGCCTCAACGGACGGTTTATGAGTTTCTTCGCAAGCTTCGACTTGAGTGCAGTTGTAGGACCACTCTCGTCCTTGAAGTCTATGAACGCAAACCCCTTACACTTACCCGAGTCTTCAAAAGTCGCCATTCGAATTCTCAAGATCTCGCCACAGTGTCTGAAGTGCTCCTCAAGATCACTCTCACTCGTATCGAACGAGAGATTTCCCACAAACAAGATTCTCAGCGGCGGATTCTTCGACAACTTCTTCTGAGCATCGCCCTCGGGCCTGCCCTCAAACGAGCCTGCATTCTTGATGAGGAGGTTCCTGCCGTTGAGATTCAGCTCGCTTAGCTGAATCACGCTTTCAACGTGCTTTTCGCTAGGAAAGTCCACGTATGCAAAGCCCTTGATCTTCCCATTCTTCTTCGGAAGGTTCACTCTGGTGATATCACTCTCTGCAACCTTGACATTATCATCTGCGAGAATTTGGGTTTTTCCCACAATAAACCTCACGAGATCCTCCTTCGTGGTGTCAAACGATAAGTTGCCAATCCACACACCATGGGGCGATTTGCCAGACTTTGTTTCGGTTTCTTCTTCGTCTGCACGTTTTGGTGTAGGATGCTTCTTTGCAAGCTTCTCCACATTCAACTTACCCTTTTTTAGCAATCTCTGTTGCTTCTTAGAAAGGGGAACTCCAGCGTTCAAGTCGATCTCGAGTTCTTCTTGTGCAGCTTGGGTTTTCTTGTCTGATGCTGACGAGTCGGTGTCACTCTCATCCTCTACCTTCAGCCTTTTCTCCCTCTTCTCTTTTTTCTTTTCCTTTCTTTCTCTCTTCTCCTTCTTCGTTTCGACGGCAGCTGACATAGTTATGGAGTGAGATGAAGCTGCACTTTTTCGCGATGAGGTATTTGTGGCTGCAAATGGAGTCCTCTGGAGAGGATTATTAGAAACAAGAAGAACTTAAGATACGACCCCTGATTTCCTTTGTGTTGAGTCTGCATAACTTCATCTCGGCTCATGTAAAATATGTGGATTTAACATTATAGTTTGTGGTATCGGAGAGTCCTCGGGAGCACAGACAGCGTGATGAATACCACTCAAGCAGATAACAGCCGACAAAAAGAATTGCTCCACTTTGTAGTTTGTTAAATTCCATCGGAAAGGCTTTAAACTTACTTCTACTTTTGTTTAGGTCTCTTCGTAGCCATTCTACGAGCTAATACCTCATGCTGGCTGAGGTTGCATGCATGTTCTTCATAGCTACATCACCCTCGCAAGATCCGTTATTAGTTTTATCAAACAAAAGCTTATTGTTTGTTAATCAGACCAGTGGCATGAGGTCGCCTACAAGTGCTGTGCTTGTGAATATTGTGCTTTGTATTTGCCCAGGTATAATTGCTGCGAAAAATCCCCAAAGCTCGTGGTAGCAGATCAACAGATCAGATAGACGCTCAGCAGATACTACCACTTAAGAGCGCAAGTATGGGTATTATTCTTCAGGTGACACTCAAATAGCTCGGCTGACACGATGGCGTTGTTGCTTGTATTATGAGCTTGATCCTTTGATCTAGGAGCCTTTATTGTGTACATTATGGATACATGTATGTGGTTCGCTTTCAGTGGCTCTCACCGGCCACATATCAAAACAAGTGACTGAATGCAAGCATGGACTTGGACTGTTTCTGTTCAATTCACGCTAGGAAAATCAGAGACCCAATTTACGACTCGCCATTGTTCGAGATTTTCGTGACTTTGCATTGTTGCCTTGTTATGTGTCGATGCTCGCCAAAACTCCGAAAACCTGTGGACTTTACGCCAAACAGGCTTCATCCACTGAAACATCAAAGTTGAGTAGACATTAAAAAACTCAGATTTCCAAAATTAGCACTTCACTCATTGGAATATTACAATTTCAATTTACATTCTTCTCTCTTTGCACTTTTTTGCACCTTCCTATATGAAGCTGTCAAACCACACTACCTTGCTTATCTCATTTTGCAACCACACGTGCCCCACAACAAACGTGCCTCGTGACGGTTCCCAACGAACCCCCACGGGTGAAGAAAATGTGAATTAAACATCAGTTTCTACAAAATCAGCCCCAACAGACCGTTTCTTCTATCTGGTACTTTTGGCCGTTTCCTTGCTGCTTTCTGACCTTCCTGCGCGCCCGTCACACTTCAACTTCGGACGCCGATAACACTTGCAAAAAAACCTACAACATCTACAATTGCTCAAACTTTATGGCAGACTCTGCGGAGACTTCAGGCCACCAGCCTTTGTCGGTGGACAATTTAACAAGAAAAAACCAAATGGAGGCGTCTCTGTCGGCGATAGACGATGAAGATGTTGAGCTTGATGACCGCAGCTCTTACTCTTCCAGCAAGCTTGCTCGGTCGGACTCGTCGCTGTCTGTGTCGTTCATCGACCTCTCGAAGCTCTTGTTGATGCCCGACTTCGACTTTGGCAACGGCTTCGACCATGTGAGTGACTCCACGAAGAAGAAGTTCAAGGACATGAAGGATAAGACAAGACAGACGTTCAAGAAGTTCACCCCCGACGGCAAAGTCAGCTCCCGTAAGTTCACGGCGCAGGAATTGGCAAAGTACCAGGAGTCGCTACATGCTCGGTTGACGAAGTTTGACAATAGAGTGCACGAGAGTTTGCAGAGCTCTTCGACCGAGAAGTTGTTCTATGCTGCTGCGGTGGCCTTGGTGGCTAGTGGCGGCTTCATTATTGGAAAATACCCGATTTACTTTCCAGTATTCCACACGGTGCTTTTCTGTTTGCTCATGCCGATTCGTTTCTACACCTACTTCAAGTTGTCGTTCCAGTACTACCTTGCAGACTTGTGCTACTACGTCAACTTGTTGGTGGTATTATTTATTTGGGCTTTTCCTCAGTCGGAGTCTCTTTTCATCTCATGCTTCTCCTTGACTTTGGGCACCCTTTGCTTTGCTGTCATCACCTGGCGCAACTCTCTTGTGCTCCATTCCATCGAGAAAACCACAAGTTCCTTCATCCATATCATGCCTCCCATCACTATGTTCGTGATCGTGCACGAGCTTCCAGAAGCCTATGTTGCCGAGAGGTACCCTGGCATGGCTAATATCGAGAAATGGGATTTTGCCAATGGTGTGGTGTGGACATGCATTTACTATACCATCTGGCAAGTGTGCTATCATTACTTCATCACCGTGCGCAAGAGGGCTCAGATCGCCAAGGGCAAAGTCACGTCTTTTACTTACCTCAAACACAAAAATAGTGATAGCGTGCTTGGCCGTTTTGTCAACTCACTTCCCTACACGTGGATGCAAATTGCTGCTTTCACCTTGATCCAGTTTGGCTACCAGATGCTTACCATGCTACCCTGTCCGATCTGGTTCAAGTATAAGCATGCGTGTGGCGGCTTCGTCGCCTTCATATTCGTTTGGTCTGCCTACAATGGCGCCACGTACTACATTGAGGTTTTCGGTAAGAGGTTTGAGAAGGAAGTGAACCGTCTCAAGAGCGAGATTATGGACTTGCAGCAAAAAGTCGAGCGTCAAGAGAAACTGACCCCACAGTTTCTGCCCTTGAACGGAAGTACCCTTTCAAGCACCGACAACATTGCGGAACTCAATCTTCTGGAGAAGAAAGAAAAGTAACAATTTTGTTTAATTTTTATTACTTTCTTTCTTTCATTTGTTTCATAGATTCAGGTACAACTGGTCTTGTGCCCTTTATAGGATGCAGTACACGACAAGCTACTTTTCGTGAGGATCTAAAAATTCTTCATTACTTTCAAACCCAAATATTAACGTTCCACCTCCAAATGTTCAAAGCATCGGTGGGCCGACTTGGGCTACAAAGAGTGTCTCTTAGACTCTTCTCACATGCTCCAGTTATAAAAGCTGAGCAAAACCCTCAAAACTCCCTTGAGTACTTGTCGAAGTTCTATTCTCCAGAGATGCTACAGAGTCTCAAGATCACCGAATCTTTAGTGGACCCAGCCTCGTACCTTGAGTTGAAAAAAGGCGGCAAGGCTGAAATTTCTAAAGTTGCCCCTGATCCAGAGGAGACTTACCTCAAAACCGACCCAAAATGGGACGAACCCATCCTTTACCCAAACCAGGCTCCAGACAGAACTCCGTACGCTCCAATTCCCAGAGAGGCAAGACCAGACACTTCAGACTTGAAGCTTCGTTTTCACGTTGAGCAGAAAAAGGCAAGAAAGTCGGCGAGAGAAACCTTTGATGACCGTTACAACCGAGTAGCACTTTTAACTGGGTTTAACGTGGACTACATCAAGAAGTTGCGTGTCACCAACGTACTCATAAAAAGGGTGTCTTGCCAAACAAGCAAAGGTAAGATCCCCAACTTCTATGCCATGACGATTGTGGGCGACAGAAACGGCATGGTGGGTATGAGTGAAGGTAAATCGAGGCAAGGTGTGAGGTACGCTTTGGAAAAGGGTTTCTTGAAGGCGGTGAAGAACCTCCAGCCAGTTGCTCGTTACGAAGACAGAACAATCATTGGCGAGATCGACTACAAGTACCATGCGGTGAAATTGCTGTTGAAGTCTGCGCCCGCCGGGTTTGGACTCCGAATCAATCCTGTGCTTTTTGAAGTATGTGAGGCTGCTGGTATCAAGGACTTGAGAGGTAAAATCACGAAATCAAGAAACAGAATGAACACAGTGAAGGGATTCTTCGAGGCGTTGACAAAGGAAAGGCCCATCGAGGAGTTGGCTGCGGGCAGAGGCAAGAAGATTGTCGACTTGAGAAAGGTATACTACTCTGCTTAGACGGGGGACTGTTACAAAATCATGTATATACGAAAGGCCACGAGCCAACCAATAAACCAAGATACAATGTAATTTTTCTGAAGATGCTCATAATTGTAGTTGGTACATTAAATGGTGGGATTCGATGCGATTCAGTGGCGTGCTTCTTTTCTCAGTATGGCGCCTACATCTTCACAAGATTCGCACCAAGACAACCAACTTACTTCCTAACTACCTCCACTAAATGGTCGCCGACACTGAATACTATGATTTGTTGGGCATTCCGCCCAATGCCACGGCGCTTGAAATCAAAAAAGCCTACAGAAAAGCCGCTATCAGGTTGCATCCTGACAAAAATCCAGATGACCCCTCTGCGGCAGCTAGGTTCCAAGAGGTTGGTGAAGCTTATCAGGTTTTGTCTAATGACAGTTTGAGAGAGAAATACGATAAATTTGGTAAACAGGAGTCGATTCCAACAGAAGGGTTCGAAGATCCCTCGGAGTTTTTCAATATGATATTTGGTGGCGAAGCGTTCAAGGACTGGATAGGCGAGTTGAGCTTATGGCTGGAGATGACTAAGCAGGCAGAGCTTTCAGGGTTCGAGGACGAATCGAAAGAAAGCAAAGACAACAAAGAAGACAAGAATGAAGGTGCTAATTTTGGGGCGGAAGGTACCACCTCTTCTGCTGCGGGTCCTCAGTCCAAGTCGTCCAAATTATACTTGCAGCATGAGGAGGCTTCCGGAGAGACAAGCTTGACGGCAGAGGAAAAGGAGAAGCAGCATAAGGAAGAGGAGGAGAAGCGCCGGAAAGCAGAACTCGAGAAGTTTGAGGAGGAGTGCTTGCAAAAGAAGATAGAAACGAGAAACGAGCTTTCTAAGAAGCTTGTGGATAAGCTCTCGTTGTTCACAGAGACAGACATGGCGGACGACGTGGCGGAGTCGTTCAGACAGAAGCTTCAATACGAGGCAGAATCTTTGAAGATGGAGAGCTTTGGGTTGCAAATCTTGCACACGTTAGGCTCCATCTACAAGACCAAGGCGAAAATATTCTTGAAAAAACAGACATTTTTGGGTAGCATAGGCGGATTCTGGTGGTCAGTCAAAGAAAAGGGCGGCATGGTTAGAGATACGTTCAAGACCGTCTCTTCAGCACTCGACGCTCAGCTGACGATGCAAGAGTATGCACAAATGCAAGAGGATAACGAATACCACGCCAAGAAGGAGGCCGAAGGAGAAGAGAAGGGCGTCAACACTGCCGAAGCACAAGAGAAAGCGCGCAAGGAGAAAGAGGCGTTAGAGGAGAAGCTTCACGACCTTCAGCAGGAGAAGAGTGAGGCCTCGAAGCTGGGAACTCAGGAAAAAGTCCCTACAAAACATACCCCTGAGGAGATTGCAGAAATGGAGAAATATCTCACAGGAAAGGTTTTGGCCGCGGTGTGGTCTGGCTCGAAGCTCGAGATTCAAGGAACTGCTCGTGGTGTTTGCGACAACATTCTTTACGATGACTCCGTACCAATTGAAAAAAGAGTTGCTAGGGCCAAGGCTTTGCGTATCATTGGTGACGTTTTCAGCAAAATGACTAGAACTGAGGTCGAAGATGAAGAGGCTCGAATTTTTGAAGAGTTGGTAGCCGAGGCCTCCCAAAAGAGACACAAAAAGAAAGCTCATACTGAACCCGAGGATTCTTCCAAGAATTAGAAATTTTGGACACTTAATTTTTAACTTATCATCATTCAACAGTGGCTATTGTTGACTCTTATTGCCAACTGTGGCTCCGAATGCGACTACGCGAGCATCTCGGGGCGCACTGGGGTGTGAAATTTCATCTACTTCTCCACAAATCACTAACTACATGGACTACTTGACTACTTTAAACGCAGACAATCCAGAATTGGCAACTAAGCCCATTCATCCAAAGTTGACTTGGACAGACCCAGTTCAATATTGGGATTTCCATGTATACTATGACGAGAGAACGCGAGACGAAGCCAATGCGTTGAAACAGAAGTTATTGGACGATTTTCCCGAACAGGCGAAGGAAGGATCGATTATAGTTAAACAGTTGAAAGTGGAGGAGCCAATTGGCCCACACTACGATCTATTTTGGGAAGTAGACGTTGCGAGAGTGGACGTGTTTGCCAAAGTGCTCAGTTGGTTCTCTTTAAACCATGGCACCTTATCTGTATTAGTACATCCGCAGACAGGGTGGGACCTTTTGGATCACACAAAGCATGCTCTTTGGTTGGGCGAGAAGAAGCCGATTAAAACGTTTATTTTTCCTACCCATCGAATTGAGGTTGCTGAGTTTGGTGTGCCACGAGTGCCTCAGCCAGACGATAAAAGCTGATATTGTCTCGTGGTGTTTTCAATTGTCCTTTTTGAACTTATCCAATCTGGACTGGTGCTCCTGAATAAAACGAATCACCTTCTTTCTATTTTCACGCAACACGTTGTTGTTGGCAACGTCAATACCGTCTAATTTCATGAGCTTCTTCAATAACATTTCCTGAATGTAATTATACGTGTTCTCTTTCTTTTCATCGGACAATTCCTTATAACGCTCAATATACTGATCAATTTGTGGTACAAATAGCTCTTCAACCTCGTCCAAAATAGCCTGAATCTCACTATTGGCTTTTTGCGCTTTACTCTGCTTTTTCTTCTTCTTCTTTGGCTTCTTCTCACTTTTCTGTGGCTCTTTCGATGGCACTAAAAGTTTACTAGCTAATAACACAGATACAAATGTGGTAAATAGAGCGGCAGTGGTTGCGGGAGTTACTTTCAAATTGGTGATATCATTAAAAAGTTCTTCTTTGGTAGTGGAAGTGATTTCCTTGAAGTATGCGTGCCACGTGTCAGTTTGGTCCAGTGGAATATATTTTTGGAGATCATTGAGCAAAGACTTGACTGTGCTCCCCAAGGCAGCCTTATACGAAGCCAAATGTTCGTTGATATTGCTCATGTTGATCGCACTTCGTGTTATGAAAAGTGAGAAAGAGACCCACTTGAGCAAAGTGAGTTGAGCAGCAAAATATATACAGGATGTAACCACGGCTTGACTGATGGTTGCAAAAAAACATTCAATGGGAACTAGGGAGACTCATATGAAGAGCTCACCGCTGACATTTCTTGGTTTGACAAGAATGTCAGGTTTCTTGGCTTTGACTGGTGGTGGTTTCTTTGCGGGTTTCTTTGGAGGGACTTTGGCCGGTTTCTCAGACGTCTCTTTGAAAGATGCTTCATTAGAAGACGCTCCATCGGAAGTGTCCTTCCCATCCTTGAGCTCTGCTTCAGATTCCTTTATGATTTCCTTCGGCTGGATTTTTACTTGAGAAGAAGCCTTCTCGTTAAAGGACTTTGGTAGCCTTCTTCTAGGGCCCTTGGCTCTGGACTTTGTGACATGCTCAATTTTGTCAGCGGAAGGTTCAGTTTGAACTCTCCTGATAGATGCTTTCGGCGGTTCAGCCTTTGATGTTTCGGTCAAAGAACTTGAGGAACCCGAACTGAATTGACTTCTTCCTAAAGAGGGCTCTGTGCTGGAGCGAAGCACTCCAGACAACTCAGCCTGAAAACTATTCTTCACAGATAGGGCCACTTTACTGTCATCACGATCACGTATAGTGGAGAACTTTTGAAGAGCTTCAGGCTTGGGAGGTGCCTTCAATGCAGCTGGTTTCGCTGGCTTCAAAGAATGTAATGCATTTATCGCCTCTGGATCATCACCGCTAGGCTTGTCAATTGATGGCTTGATTTTGAGTGGAGATGGCTTCGCAGGCGGAGTCTTCTTTTGGGAGAGCTTCAGGAGTTGGCTCTTGAGCAATTCTTTCTGCTCATTATCGAAGTCCTTCTTCGCAGGCTTGGTAGGTGCCTCTTTAGGCTTGGTTGGAGAGAGTCGCAGGATCTGGTTCTTTAGCTCCTCACTATCTTTGTCCTTGTAGGCTTCAATTGTAGGTTTAGGCGGTTTGATAGGTGGTTTAATAGGTGCTGCTTTGGATGCTAATTGCTTCGATGCCAGGGTTGGAGGGGTAGGAATGCTTGGTCTTGGAGTGCTTGTATTTGACACAGCTGGAGATGCCTTTGTTGAAGCAGCACGGGGTTTAGGAGCCTCCGGCTTCGAGAGATTTTTTTCCTTGCTGTCATTGCCAATTTCAGCCTTACTCAATTGCGCCAGAGGCCCTGGTTTTGGTGCCATTAAAGGTTTCAGAGGCTTTTCAGGTTTCGTGGGCTTCAGTGCGTTTAACTTGGGATCCTCCTCCTCTTTTTCAAATTTTTTGAGCCTGTTGACAGCCTCTCCAACCCCCTTATCCCTGATTTTGCTCTCCATGGCTGTGAAGGTCCCTTTTGGAGTCATAAATTCAGGCTTACTTTTGGGCTTTTCAATTTCAGGCGTGTCAGCAGCCAACTTTGGTTTCGAGGTGGGCTTTGCTGGAGGTGTCTTCCTTGCCACAGGCTTGGCCAACCCAAAGCTCAGAGGGATGTCAATTTCCTCATCCTCTTCACGGGCAGACGGTCTTTTTGGAAGCAGCGGTGGAGCCTCTGGAGACTTTGACCGTCTCACGGGAAGATCAATGCCCTGGTTTCGACGACCTTGAGGGCGGTCCAGTGATAGCCCTCCAGGCCTGGAGGGAAGCTGTGGAGCTTCTTCATCGCTCAGCTCACCACTATCGAGGGCTCTCGACTCAGGCCTTGGGGGTAATTCAGGACCCTTATTTCTCCACTTCTCTTGGAATTTCGTTCTCGCTGAAGCTGTTCTGTTGAATACAATCTCCTTGATATCTTTTCCAGCAGACGAAGCTCTGCTACTCAAACTTGGCCTCTTTGAAGACGAAGGTGAACTCGAACGGCTTTTGTCGCTCTGGCTCAATTGGTCGATGTCCCTCTCAAGCTGCCATTTTCTTTTCTGCTCCTCCTTGAGCCGCTCCTGCGAGAACTTGTCAAGCGTGTCTAGAAACTCATTCACTTTTTTGCCCTCGCTGTCACTCATGGAGTAGTTGGATGCCAGCACACACGATATCTCACTCTCCGAGTTATGGAGATGTTCCACCTACTACTTGCGCGAAATCCACCATATCTGATTCTTGGCTCAGCAAGGCCACCTAACTAAATTCCAGCCAATCAGGATCGCTACTCCCATTTATTATTTGCATAACACAACATATATCTGCTTCAACATGACATTGGTCAACTTTGTGGCGCTCATCTCGAGAGACGACAAGCCCCTATATATCCAGTCGTTTGACCTTGGGCCTCCCGAGAAACAAATCACCAAGGACGATGCAAACAAGTTTTTGAAGTACAATTTCCTTTCGCACATGGCATTGGACGTGTTTTCGTCGCCAATGTCGCTAAGTCTTCGTGAGCAGCAACAGCAGCAGCACCTGGGAGACGGCATTCTCCTTTTATTTATTCAGGACGAGGTGATGGTGTATGGGATGGAAACAAACAACGGGCTCCGAATTGTCGTTGGAGTCAGTGAAGGAGAGCCGTTGATGACGAGTCTCAAGACACTTTTTACGTCGTTGTACAAGTGCTACTTGAAAACGATCTGTAATCCGTTCTCGAACCTCCAGGACTCGGACAACGACGACATTCTCCAGACGCCACGATTCGATAAGGGCGTGAAGAGCATAGTGGAGGGATGGAAGAACAGTTAACTATCATGGGGTGTGAATAAGATATAACGGATCGTCATAGGTTTGTGCCATGTTTCATTTAATGTACACTAGATAGAGGTTGGAAGGAGTAGAGCAAAAGAAAGCTATTGATGCATGTTCTGTTAACAGAGCCGTGAATATCCTAGTAGACATTCAAAGAAGTGCAATTGTAATTCAACAAGCTGTTCTTCACATTGCTGGCATCATTTTGGCTTGGAGAAAATATCATGATATGAGCAAAACATCTCTTTTCATGACTCTTCGTAAATGACGGGTTATAACACCCTCCAGGAGAGAACGGTTTGGGCAAGAACCCCATTTCAGTTTATTCACGAGTGACAACTTGGTTGCATTTTCATAACCCATGGGGCAACCTGGACCGCAGATACCAAATTTATTTCTAAATTCATTCATCACCGCCTCACTTGAGCACCACGTTGGCGTTACGCAAGCTCAAATACTCCTGGTCAATGCCTGGCGGCATGTGCTTGATCACTTCTTGGTAAATCTCCACATTGTGAAACCTCAATGCATTCGAAGGGCTCTTGTACTTTCCTTCCAACCCCGTGATGTCACAGTAATGTTTTTGTGGTTTCAAGCTCGGAGGAGCCACAATCGATGTCCAAGTGGGAGTGTCGATAGCGAGTTTCTTCGATTGTAGGTACCGAATTTCGTCGGCGACGATCTGCTTAGAGGTCTTGTATCTTTTGGAACCACGGGGTTTCGCGGCGTTTCTCTTGAATGAATGTTCTTTGGTGGTTATATAGGAGAGCCGCTGAGCTTCGGAATTATCCTTTGGCGTTTGCAGGCCCAGCTCACTCATGGCCAAATTTGCAGAGGAGGTAGTTACTGATGATTGATAGTTGGTGTGTGCGCACAAGTGAGATACAGCTCACGAGATCGGCTTTCTCACGCAAAATGGGAAGAGGCAAAAAGAAGCAGAGTGTTTCTTCGAATACATGTATCAGTTCTATAAAGCTAGTATTGTTAAAATTTGCTTTTGGTTTTCCTAGCAGCACTTTTGTACTTCGTGCACATGGCCTGAATTAAGCTGCTCCTCAATAGTGTCGTTAGGGTCAATTTGAACCACTTTATCTGGATTAAGAATAGCTTTTGGGTCCAAGGCATACTTCAAGTGTCTCATTAAGTCCACGGCGTTTTTGCCGAGCTCTGGCTCCAAATACCCTCTTTTGCCCACACCAACTCCATGCTCACCTGTACAAGTGCCGTCAAATTTGATGGCACGCTCCACCATTCTGTCGACATACTTCTTTGCCTCCATGTAGTCCGGGGTATTGTAAAGAATCAAGAAGTGACAATTGCCATCTCCAACGTGGCCCATGACGGAGAACTTGCCCTTAAAAATGGAGTTGGTCAAATCTTCATTGGTTTCGTCAACGACTTGTGCCAATTTAGATACTGGCACAGCCACGTCAGTCGTCCACACGTTGACATCGTTAGGGTCCGCCAACACTTTTGCCCCGTAGTCCAAAGTCAGCCAAAGCCCCAGACGCCTTGCAGTCCAAAGAATCTCGTTTTCTTCTTCATTCAGGGATTTCTCAAATTGTATGACGTTGTGCTCCTTGCCAATTCTCTCGATCACATCCAATTGCTCTTTCACGGTGCTATGAGTCACCCCGCCAACCTTTATAAGCAAGGTAGGCTTCTCTAGGAACTTCTTTTCCAGGGCGCCTGCTGCGTTTACAAAGGAAGCGGTTGTCTCGTTGAGTAACTCCAAGGCGTTTGCTTGAATGCCAGATTTGTTGATGATACTCTGTGCTGTGGACGCTGCGTCCTTAATTGTAGGAAAAGAGGCTACACATACAAGCTCCTCCTTGGGACGAGGGTGGAGCTTGATAGTGATTTCTGTTATGATCCCCAATGTGCCCTCGGAGCCAATAAAGAGATGGGTCAAGTCATAGCCAGCGCTGGATTTCTTGGGTCTTTGGCGAGTCTTTACAACTGTACCGTCTGCAAGAACAACAGTCAAGTTGACCACGTTCTCCTTCATGGTCCCATATCTATATGCGTTGGTGCCACTTGCAGAGGTGCCGACCATTCCTGCGATGGCTGCGCCCATCCCCGGATCAGGACCAAACATCAAGTGTTTTCCATCCTCACGGTCACGCAAGTAGTCGTCTAGGTCCTGCCAGCCTACTCCAGGCTGCACCACAACGTATAGGTCGTCTGGATGGAACTCTAGCACGTTATTGAGGTTTTCGAACGCCAAAGAGATGGAATTGGGCCCTCTCGTGTGCATGTTCTGGCCCTCCAACGACGTCAAGCCCGAATTGGCCACCACTGGCACCCTATACTCATGAGCTACTTTCATGATCTCTGACACCTGCTGCGTAGAAGATGGGAACACCACCGAGTTAGGTCTTTGATTCTCTGGGTCAGGTGGATGATGTGTTGCGAACAGCGTATCGTTGTGAGCGACAAGTACCGCCTTGTCCGACTTGACATTGTCTTCACCCACGATTTTCGTGATCTTAGCCAATGCCTCAGCAAAGGCCTTATCGTCAGCGTACTGTGGAGTTTTTACTGAGTCCAACGGAGTCGTCGAGCGCAGCAATTGCTGAAGAGTCAAGGCTGAGGGCCCTTCCAGTTTCTTTAGCCTTTTATCGGATTCTCTCCCCGAGAAATACCCTCCAGCAGCAACACCGCCGGTAAAAAGTAGGCCGCTAATCACCCAATGCAAGGGAGTCCATTTCTGTGGGCGCCCTGTGGAATAACTTCTGGCATTCGATAGCCGTATCAGGCTAGATCGAAGCAATCGAAACATGGTCTTTTGTCAAATCAGAAAAAAAAATAAAGGGTTCTATCGGTGGTGAAGTTTTACCTTATATATGGATTCCAGCCACAGTGTACCGAGCCGAGCAAGCTGCAGGGCGACTAACTTACGTATTATTGACAAACAAAATGACAGAATCTAGAAAGAAGATGATTTGTATGATTTTGAGTTTTTTTTGTATGTTATAATTCCCTCGGTTACATCTAAAGGGGAAATGCCGAGATGAGATTTTTTTGTGGAAGGAGATGTAGAAGCTTTGTGGGCGCAACAGTACTCTACGGAATTTGTGGGGGAGACCCCAATACCGCTTCCGGATGTGTGGGCTAAAAGGAGTTTCGTGATTGGGTACTAAATAGGTTTTTCACGAAGGCATTGAATTGATCAAGCACCTCCTTTATGATGATTTGCTGGTTGTCAAGACAAGCCTTGTCTCCTTTGCTCCTCGCCCGTTTCGAATATGGGTGCAAAAATGTCGTCGCTTGGTCACCCCCTCCACTGTAGACAGTCAACACGTCCTAGAGATAAAATACGGTAAATCCAGTAAGATGGCATGTTTCATTATCTCTTGAAATCTACATAGCTTTGATTTTATCTAACCTTCCTTGGTCGTTGAGGAGTTCTCTCCGTTCTTGCTGAAGAAGTCACGACAATGTCGTCGTAGCCACACAGAGAGCTACACCTAGACTAAAAGAGGAATCAGCTCTTGATACTGGTCTAGTTACTGGGTGTGATGAAGAAAGCAGCGAGTCACGAAACAAGCGTTGCTATGACAACGAGTAGCCTACTGCTTGCGGGCTTCACAAAGATATGAGGTGAGAGGGATAAGGGACAACAATTTCAAGTTAGAAAGAAACGAACAAACTTCTTGATGAAAACGTTCAGCTAGATCCTTCTATGCTTTATTTCTACCAAGGAGTTTTATAAGTTATCACAAAGGAGATGGACTTAGTGAATGTCCATAATTCTCGTATATCCGCCACTCCTCGTTTAACTATCAGTTTTATCTCGAAAGAAGATAAAATCTTGATTTACAAAAAAAAAAAAGGTCGATTTAGTGGGTATATCGTTGACATGCATCAAGGCATTCCAATTCAATCTGTGAGGCCACGATTTGTGCTTTTTTTTTCTTTCTTTGATAATCCTTTCGACGAGCAGCCTTATAGATTTCAGTTATATTATCCTGTAAAATCAGACGTTCTACAATCTAAGTCAGTGTTACAAGACAATCGCTCTTCTTCAATATTTCAGTAAGCTCATTAGCGCCATTGTCTGCAAGAAGCAGACCTCGAAGGCAATCAAGTAAAAACAAGTGGAAACCTTCATGTTTGTCTTTATTTTTTTTTCCTTTAACCTTTTTGTCAGAGAAAATACCGCTTCTTCATTGCACCCAGTAAATCTCCCTGATCCCATCGTTTGCCCAATAGCATCCACCTTGATTCGCATTTTGCAGCCATTCCTTCACCAATCTCGATAAGCTCACGTGCAATACATCATATCACGTGGCCCACCACAATCTTGCAGCCCTTCATTTTATCAACTGCTCAACATCAACACTAAATACTTACTATAGATCTTCAGTCGTCCAAATCATCAACTAGATGACCCCCCACGCCATCCCAAACGGGAAAAAATCCGATTCGGAGGCGAGTGACGCCTCCTCCCACTCCCTCACGGGGTCTCCCTTTGGCGCCTCTTTGGACCCTCACATGTTGAAAAATTCCACTTACACTACCCCAGTCACCATCATCAGCCAGTCTGTGTATGCTTTGGCCAGCACTATCTTCTCTTATGAGACTGTGGGTGTTCCTAACTTGCTCGATTCTCATTTACAGCTTTGGGCCCAGCACTTTGAGAGACAAAACGTCGTGGGAGTGGTTCCTCCATTTCACAGGTTTCAGCCTAGAGCCGGCTCTGCCAACGCTCTCTTGGGCTATGCCGCTAGCAACGTGTCCTCCACTGGACCACATACTGCTGTGTTGGGCGCCAACGCCTTGCCATGGATGCAGCCCACTTTGGCCAAGGCTGCAAAATTGCCGTTGACCTTGAACGTTTCCGCTATCGACTTTGATGTGGAAACAAACTCGTTGGTTTCAAACTATACGACTCCTTTGGCAACTGCTCGCTCCACGGGTATCCCTGTGGTGGCCCCGGCGGACTCGCAGAGCGCCGTGGAGTTGCAGTACATCACCATCTTCACTCACTTTGTGGCTACTTTGCTTCAGGGACCAGCCTTGCACGTTTTCGACGGTCCTGAGTTTGCTAAAGCGATCTCCAAGTTCGATGACATCTTGTCTGTGACCGATGTGGGCCGCTTATACCAGCAATTGGTGTCTTCGATTCCCGACGGCGACTATTCTTTGGAAAAGGCAGTGGACACAGCATTCGAAGTGTTCAACAAAGTCGCTGGTACAAATTTGACTCCGTTCGAGTATGTGGGCCATGCTAACCCTGAAACCGTTTTTGTCGCTTTTGGTGCTCACCAGGCTACTGAGCTTGCTGGTGTCATCTCCAAGGCCTCGGTTTCCTCTCCTGTTGGTTTGGTTAAGGTCAGGGTTCCTTTCCCATTTGCTCAAGAACACTTCGTGGCTTCTGTGCCTTCGTCTGCACGCAAGGTTGTTGTGGTATCTTCGGATGCTGGCTCAACCTTGAAGGCTGACGTTGCTGCTTCGTTGTTCCTCGCTGGCCGTTTCGGTTCCGTTTCTGTGGAGGAGTTTGTCCACCCAGCCAACTTTGTGTGGGCGCCAATCCCAGCATTAAAGGTGATTTCAGAGTATGAAGCATCCGTTGATCCTGCTGTAGTGTTGGCTTCAACTCCCGTGGAGCCACCTGCTCATGTCACCGCCAACACCTCCCCAGAAGGTTCCTACTTATTGTGGGCCCGTGACAACAGTAACCTTGTGAACACTGCTAGCAAGTTGGCTCTTTCTTTGTCTTTGGACGATACGAAAAAGGTCAGCCTCAGAAACAAGTTTGATACAACTGCCGCTGGTGGTATTTTGCAGTCTCAAGTTGTGAGTGCTTCGAAGAGCTCTACGGTCTCCAATAGTGTCGATGCTGCTGATGTCGTGTTGATCGAAGACGTTTCCATCTTGAACCACTTTGACATTTTGGCTACCGCCAAGCCTGGTGCTAAGATTCTTTTGGCAAACCACAAGAAGATCAACAACTCCATAGAGCAAGATTTCGTTGAAAAGTTGCCTCTTGACTTCAAGCGCACTTTGGCTAGATCCAGATCGTCGTTGACTGTAATAGATTTCTCTCTTGTTGAGGATTTAGATGCTGTGAGTGATTCTACCAGAGGCTTCTCTGCTGATTTCTTGACTCAAGTTGCTTTCTGGAGAGCCTCCTTGCCAGAGTTGGGCGGTTTTGTTGTCAATAAGTTGTTGCAAGCTAATGGCAATGAGTTTGAGTTGTTGGCTGCCGTTTTGGACAAGTTCGTCGCTACCGTCGATGAAAAGAGGGCTTTGAAGGATGTCGAAATCCCAGAAGAGTGGATTGACTTGGAAGACGTTGTTCCAGAGGCCCAAGAGGAAGTTGAAGAAGTCGATGAGAAAGTTAAAGAGGAAGACCGTAATGGCAACGCCAAATCTGAAAAGGAAGGCGAGAAAAATGTCGAAGAACCTAAGCCCTTGCCATTCTTCCCCAATGAGTCGTCATTTTTCCCTAACCCTAGAATCGAGGAATTTGGTGCAGAAGAGAGCTATACGAAGAGCAAGTTTGATGCTGCTCTTAAGTTCGCTTTCCCCGAGGCTTATGGTGTTAAGAAGGATTTGAGGCCAGACTTGCCAGTCAATAACTTCGTGGTGAAGGTACAAGAGAACAAGAGATTAACCCCAGCGGAATATTCGAGAAACATCTTCCACATTGAGTTTGACACCACCGGCACTGGCATGAAATATGAGATTGGTGAAGCCTTGGGTATCCACGGACGTAACAACGCTGACGAGGTGGAATCCTTCTTGGAGTTTTACGGTGTTGATGGCGACTCATTGGTCGAGGTCACGAACAAAGACGATATCTCCCTTTTGGAGATTAGATCTGCTAGACAGGCCTTGACTGAGAATGTTGATTTCTTGGGTAAGCCTCCAAAGCGTTTCTACGAATCCCTTGCTGAGCATGCCACAGACGAAAAGGAGCGTTCTGCTTTGGAGAAATTGGCCAGTGCTGCTGGTGCTGAAGAGTTGAAGAAGAGACAAGAGGTCGATTTTGCCAGTTATGTTGACATCTTGGAGGAGTTCCAGTCTGCCAGACCACAGTTTGGCGAATTGGTCAAGATGATTGCACCATTGAAGAGAAGAGAATATTCTATTGCTTCTTCTCAAAAGATGCATCCCAACTCAGTTCACTTGTTGATTGTTGTTGTCGACTGGGTCGACAGCAAAGGCAGAAAGCGTTTTGGTCACTGCTCAAAGTACTTGTCTGATTTGAGAATCGGTGACGAATTGGTCGTTAGTGTTAAGCCAAGTGTCATGAAGTTGCCTAAGTTGCCTGAACAGCCAATCGTGATGTCCGGTTTGGGTACTGGATTGGCTCCTTTCAAGGCCTTCGTTGAGGAGAAGATCTGGCAACAACAGCAGGGCCATAAGATTGGTGAGATCTACTTGTACATGGGTTCTAGACACAAGAAGGAAGAATACCTTTATGGTGAATTATGGGAAGCTTACAAGGAAGCCGGCGTGTTGACTCACATTGGTGCAGCGTTCTCTCGTGACCAGCCAGAGAAGATCTACATTCAAGACAAGATTCGTGGCTCTATTGAGGAGTTGACCGATGCTATTGTCAAGAAAGAGGGTTCCTTCTACTTGTGTGGTCCTACCTGGCCAGTTCCAGATATCACTGCCTGTTTGGAGGACATTGTTCAAAATGGTGCTAGAAGAGAAGGCAAGGAGATCAAGGATGTTGCCAAGGTTGTTGAGGACATGAAGGAAGACGGCCGTTACATCTTGGAGGTGTACTAATCCTACCTCATTATTTATTAGATTTCAATAAAATTCTCCGTACCAGATAAATTTGGAAGATTTTGCCAGTTAGATCTGAAAGCACTACGCATAGGATATCAATAAATATATTAAGGAAACCAGAAAAAAAGTAAGAGAGAAGCACTCACAAAGTTTACATAAGGAAGACCCAAGCAATCATGGCCAAGAAGGAGAAGGACGCTTTTGAGCCAGTACCTTCCCAACTCAGAATCGTAGGCTGCAGCAGTGAGTAAGACAGCGATACTCTCACATGAGAGCTCGTGGTGGTTTCACAGTCCTTTCCAGTGCAGCAAGCATCACCTTCACAATCAGCTGAAGTCGTCAGAACCAGAGAAGACAGAGCAGACGATGTCACCGAAGGCTTCCCTTTCAATGATGTAGAAGTTGTAGGCGTTGTAGTTGGCTTCTCTGTCTCTGTGGTCTGCTCGACTTCTGGGGAAGGTTCTGAGTTGTTGGTGGTCACTTCAGTATGAGTTGTTGGGGCCTCGGGCGAAGAAACTGGGGGTTCTTCAGGCTTTGGTGGAGCGCTGGATGTTGAGGTAGTAGGTTCAGCAGGATTGGTATCAATTGGAGTTGTTTCCTCGTTTGTGGACTCAGACACAGTAATTTCATCAGATGAAGTTGGTGGCGAGTTGACCGGGGTAGTATCCAGAGAAAAGGGTTTCGTCGAAGTGATATTAGCTGGAGTAGTTTCTGTTGGAGTAGTTTCTGCTGGAGTAGTTTCTGTTGGAGTGGTTTCTGTTGGAGTTGATTTTGTTGGAGTGGTCTCGATTGCAGTAGATTCGGCAGGAGGAGTTTGAATTGAAGTAGTTTCCACAGGTGTCGTCGTAGTACTAATTGAAGTACTTTCGACTGGAGTACTCTCAGATGGAGTACTTTCGACGGGAGTACTTTCGACGGGAGTGCTTTCGACTGGAGTAGTCTTACCTGGAGTGGACTCAATGGGAGTAGTCTCACCTGGAATAGTCTCAGATGAAGTGGTCTCTTTGGAAGAAGATTTGACTGGATTGGTCTCACTTGGAGTACTCTCGACTGGAGTAGAAGAGGTAGTCCCAATTGGAGTACTTTCTGCTGGAGTAGATGAGGTAGTCTTATGTGGTGTAGTAGAAGAGAGAGTCTCATGTGGTGTAGTAGATGCCAGTGAAGATTCACTCGACGAAGTTACTTGAGTAGAAGACTCCACAGGGGGCTCACTAGACGAGGTCAATGAGGTTTTCAAAGTCGTGCTGAAATAGGTACTGGAAGAGCTTGACGAGCTAGACGACGATTCAACTGGAGTGGTGGATTGAACTGGAGCGGAGCTGGACTCAATTGGGGTGGAACTGGACGCACTTGGGGAAGTCTCAATAGTCAAACTGCTCTCAGAGACAGTATCTGGCGGTGATGGAGGTACAGTGCTTGGGTAACATGTGGTGGTAGTAGTGGAATAGCCGTGTTCACACTCTCCGCAAGGCACTGTGGTGGTGATTGTCACAGGTGGAGGACTGGACGTCGAAGGCAGTGGTTGAACAGAAGTCGAGGTCGTAGAACTGGAGGGGGACGAACTAGGCTTGTAGTCCAGGGAAGTCACCGGAGTGGAAGATGATTGCCAATTGGAAGTAGACGAGGAGCTCAAAGCAGACGAAGATGTGGATGAAGAAGAGCTAGTGATCTCTGAGCTTGAAGTAGTCCTAGGGACCTCCGACGAGGCAAACTTTTCGCTAGAAGTTTCACTGGACGAAGTTTCACTGGGCGAAGTTTCACGGGACGAAGTTTCACGGGACGAAGTTTCACTGGAAGTAGTCTGACTAGCAGAAGTCTCACTGGAAGTGTCACTGCTGGAGTCAGTCAGAGGAGGTGTCTCAGAGGTGCTGGTGGTTGGAGCCACGGAGCTTGTTGTAGATGTAGAAGTAGTTTTGGAGCCGGAGGAAGACGATGAAGACGTCTCAGGCTCCTCTTTGCAGTCGTCGCAAGTGGTCAGGGTTTCAGGCTCCGGAGAAGAAGTCGTTTTGCAGGACGAAGTGGTGACAACGACAGTGGATGGATCAACGGTGGAGAAATCCGAAGACGAGGTGGACAAAGGTGGAGTGGTAGCCTCAGTGGAGCTGGTAGACAGAGTAGACACGGTCTCAGTGCTTGCCACTACCGAGGAACTGGTTCCAGTTGAACTCTCAGTTGAACTCTCAGTTGAAGTGATCTCTGTAGTTGGACTTGTTTCGAGTGGAGTGGAAGTAATCTCACTGACTGGACAGTAAGTTGTTGTCTCCAAGTCCACAATGGTAGTTGTCACCAAAGTCACTGACTCTGGGTTTGTGCAACCCCCCTTCGAGCAAGAAGTGATGGTCACAACATTTGTTCTGTATCTTGTCGACAAGATAGTCTCAGCGGCAGCGGTCGCCAACAAGAGTGCCCAGGGAAGCATAGCGAGCGAATGTGGTTGGTGTTGAGGAGAGACATTGAAGCAAGACTCTGCCATCTTTATACCTTTCAGGTGGAGGCTGTGGTAGCTAAAAGATGTTTCAAATCTCGATTTCTGAAACATCCGTGGTCCAATGAAGGAAGTATCTGATGGCTGCAAAATATCAGCATTCAGTGTGGTGCGTCTGAGACAAGTTTGTGCAGTTCAATGAGACGATCAAACAAGGGATTTTGCACCCATTTGTGTCAGGTTGTCTTTTATGTAGGGAGGTTCTCAAATTTGAATAGACTAGGCTGTATGGTCAGAAATCGACGTCTCGTGGACCAATGGAGCCATTGGATCGCTTGCAAGTACGTCATCGCCTGTTTGAGAATCCCAGGAGTAGAAGCAGCCAATGACGTTGGCTAGCCAAGCTGACTGAAAAAAGACAGAGAATCCAAGTGAAAAAAATAGTCATTGAATGAAAGAGAGCGGGGAGTTGTTGAGGTTTTTCTCCCCAAATCTCCTTCTCTCTTTCATTCTGGCCAGCCCAATGAATACACACGCAAACTATATCTTTGACTGCATCTAGACAAGGATTCCCGATCAAAATCCACCTTTATGATGCATAATAAAGCTACTAGCTGAACCCAACGTCCTCGGCTAGTCGGTGTAGCAACGATGTAGCATTTGTGCATGGGAAAATGAGCACCTCACACATTCGCAGCCAGTGCCACATTTGGATCGTGCAATTCCTCTCAAACTTTCACCTGTGCTCTCCCAGAGAACAAAACACGTGACTGTGCTGTCCACAGAAAACGTTACCTGTAAATCGTATCCGCTAGGCGGAGCCGTGCGTTTTCAGCGCTTCGTCTGCAAGCATGGCCACAGTGCTTATTGGGCAGTAGCGAGCCTCAGTGAAAACCTACTATAGGGCTCCAAAAGTAAGTTTTTGTAAACGACTTCCATACTCTTGCATCCTTCATTTTTCACTTTTTTACTTTATTTTTTTTTATTTTGTTTTGTCGTGTGTTCCCGACACTTTACCATATCTGAGGTGAGGTACCGCAGGTTACCTGCGATATCTAACGCAAAAGCGGTTATGCTCGACGCTAAAACACCACACTATGAGCACCAGTCACTATGAGCACCAGTCTTTGCGTTTTCAAGCTGACCTCTTTTGGAACCTTCACGGAATACAAAAACCCACAAACCCCCCACGTTGGTTTCTTTGGTGAAACGACTACAGCACTTTTCGCTACGCTTCTGTTGCTATTGTTGCAGACCAGCTTCTTCGTTACGGGGCGGTACTGTGCAACCACACAATACACCCTCGCCAATGCACAATGGCGATTGTCACTTGCAAGATAACAAGGCAGCACCTGGCAGCCATTGGCAGGTTGCAAGAAGGGAGTCCTCTTTTTGACTTTACCTTTTACTTTCTCTGTTTCTTTTTGTCTAGGGCGTTGCTTCTTTCGGCACGGCGACAGCAAGTAAGGCAGTAGTTTTTTTGCAGCTGGGGCATTCTTCTCTCGGGCCTTGTTGAGATGTGGCCCAAAAAGGTTTTTTTCTTTGGTTTGTATGGACCGTTGCAATTTCCATGTTGTGCTCTTCCCCAACGGTTGCCATTGGCTTACCTTTTCTGGTTTTACGCCCTGGGAACTGTCTTACGACATCTTACAATAGCAGTTGGAGGACCAGATAAGCAATCGCAATCTCAATCTCTGCCAATTCATGACAAAAAAAATTGACATTGGCAAAACACAATGACCCCGTGGTGGAAAAGTACCACTATCACCCAACGGCTTTATCAAAGTGTCCCTGTAATCTACATTCAGACCTTCCTCCGGAGAACGCCATCTCAAACCTTATTCTTATTTTTTTATTTTTCTTTTTGATATTGTTATTATCATCTCTTATTCTTCAAATCTACATGCTATCGCTTCCGCTACATCTACGTCGTTTCCTGTTTCCTGAAAAACCAGCTATGTATCAAACCCAAAAGGCAACTGCCACATATCTTCTGGCGTGATGTCGCCTCTCATTGTGCTTTTTCAGCGATTTGAAAACATTCCAGGACCCTCCAATTTCTCCATGCTGTTATGCACGGTTCCCAACAAAAACACGCTACCTACCCTTCTTGGGCTGCGTTAGGCAAGAGGCTCATGAAAAAAGGGTCTCTTTAGCCGGGCCACGATGCGCTACGGATCTCTGCAAGCTCCGCCTTGCTTGGGCACTGTTTTCGTTTCAGATTTTGACTGTTTGCTCGTAATTGACCAAGTGGAGAACTGGAAACTGTGGACTGCTCATGGATCGTAACCTTGCTTGCATAGGTGGTGTGATACATTTTGAAGGAAATCAAAAGTATTGAGAACTGGACAATTCTCTCTCGTTCACGATATGACCAAGTAGACCGAGCATCAATTATGCTTTTGATGAGTTTTCAACACTCCAGAGATTATATATGTACGCTTAACCTAGTGATCCTATAGTATTGATAGTGAGCTACATATCACGCTCGGAGTCGGACTTGTGCCTCGGAAAAACTACTGCTAGCCTACCTTCTACATCAAAAAACATATTTTAATAAATGTATTAAGAAGGAGAAATTAAATTATCCGTGTAACGAAAGCTTCATTCGCAATCAGTAGAACGAAAGCGAGCGAGGTAGTAGCTCTTTTGAAGGGCATTGAAAAAAATGTAAAAAATTTTACCGTAATTAAAAAAGAAGCCTTTTGAGAGAAGGGCATCCACCGCCGGCGCAAGCCAGCGATATGCAAAGAAATGTAAAAACCTTCACGCTTACAACAAATAAGCGAGAGGAAGAGCAGCCATGGCGAGCAAAGAGCCCTTGGCAAGAGCACCAGCGTTCTCGAAGGAAGAAACACCTGGAGAAGTTGGGGCTGGAGCTGGACCTGGGGTGGTGATCAAAGTGGACTCGCCAGCAACGCTCGACTGAGGTGGGGCTGGGCCTGGAGCTGGACCTGGAGCCTGGGAAGTTGGAGCAGGACCTGGGCCTGGAGCTGGACCTGGGGCCTGAGAAGTTGGAGCGGGACCTGGGCCTGGAGCTGGAGGCTTGGTCTCACCTGGAGCCTCGGTGGTTGGAGCAGGGCCTGGAGCACCTGGAGTGGATGGCTCTGGCTGAGGAGCTGGGGCTGGGTGGGACTCAACTGGGCACCAGGTGGTGACAATAGTCTCAGTGCCGTGCTCAGTCTTGGTGGTTGGGCCCCAGGTGCAAGGAGCAGTGGTGGTCTTGGTGTGGCACTCGTGGTCGTCACAAGAAGTGATGGTGAGCGTCTGGGTGTGGGTATTGGTGACGGTCTCAATTGGGCACCAGGTGGTGTAGGTGGTGGTGGTGTCGTGCTCCGTCTTGGTGGTTGGACCCCAGGTGCATGGAGCAGTGGTGGTCACACAGTGGTGGTCGTCGCAAGAGGTGATGGTGACAGTCTGAGTACCGGTGTGGGTCTCAGTGACGGTGGAGTGGTAGGAGGAGGTTGGAGCACCAACATCGACAACCTCAACAGTGGCGTCCGAAGGCTCACCGTCCTTCTCCTTGATCTCACCAACGAGGTCGTCCTTAGGGTCTCTCTTGGCGAGGAACTGAGCGTTGAATCTTCTTCTCAAAGCAGCAGTCGAGTTGGAGCCAGGCTTCTCCTCGTCGTGGACGTGGAAGATTGGAGCAGGTCCCTTTCCGTACAACTGGTTGGCAGGCACGGCAATCTGTCTGCCAGCGTTCTCAATGTCGTTCCAGTACTTCTGGTCGGCGGTCACGTAGTAGGCATCCACCTCGTAGTCGTCTTCAGCGTCGAATCTGAAGGTCACTGGGAGGTTCTCAGGGATGGAGAAGGGACAAGAGCCAGAGTCCAAGTCCACTATGGCCACCTCCTGGCCGTTGACACGACAGGACACGTCCTTAGCGTGGACGGCGGATGCGATAGCAGCAAGCGTAGCGAAGGAAGAAAACTTCATGAGAAAAAGCGAATGTACTTGTTGATAAACAAAAAAATAAAAGCCTGGAGAGCGGCTGGGAAGGGGGTGACTTATATATTTTTTCGACCAGAGGCTACAGAGGGTGAGAAGGGCCAATTTTTGCAGCCGATATTTGCGGACTGCACACAGACGAGGGCTCCCATGCACCTGCTGCATAGGAGTATGGCAGTTGTATACATGCGGCCTGCATGCAGTTAAGCAGCTCACGATTGTACGAGTAGGCTTATGCAATGCATGTCACCACACCCCTGCAGAGCTTGCGACATAGGGGGCTTGACCCGATTACAACCAGGAGTGTAAACACTGAGACATACGAGTCATCGGTGCCCCCGGCGGCCTCGGCCAGGACCTCAGTAGCCTAAAACGCCCCTGGCTACTCCCCAAAGTCTGTGCTTTAGTCACTGCCAATGGCATTCAATGGCCTTATACTATTGTTAAACAAATAATCAACTGATGTTAAATTCCATGTGTCTAGTTCGCTGTAGAGGTCTAAATTTACTACCCGGTGGTAGTTGCGACTGCTCGGGTGTTTAGGGCCAAGACAGGCACGCAAAAAAACAGGCGGTCGAGTGTAAGCCAAGTGAGAACGCAGGCAGCCACCTAATACCAGCTGGGCACGAGCGCAGAAAACGATAAAACGTAGAAGACAAAAATATAACAAGCAAAAATGTGACAAGCAAAAAAAGAGAAACACAAACATAACGTGAACTTTCTGAATCAATTGAGTTCGTGACTCTATTACAAAAAAACCTACGAAAATTCCCAACGTGACCCATTCGAAGGAGGGCCTGCTGCTTTGTTTCCTGGAGCTGGGCTGCCGCTGGGCTGCCGCTGGGCTGACGCGGCGCCGTTCTGGTTGGCCTCCTCCAGCGAGCGTGGAGGGTGATCGAAGGAAAAAGAAAACAGATCCACCACGAAGAAAACGAGAGAAAAGAAAAATCACAAATCAACGAAAATCACAAACGATCAATTCCCCCGCGAGAGGCTGAGTGTTATGGAATTTGACGTTTTGATTTTGTTTTTTTGATGGGCATCATCGTTTTGATCTTGTTGTTTTGTCGCTTTCGCTTTCATGGTTCGGGGTTCTGAGGATTGTGTTCGGGGCCCTTTGACTCCCAGCGTGATTTTTCGCACCTCCAGGGCCTTCGGGCGTCAGTGTCCCTTGAGCGTCCCTTCAGCCCCCTGGGCGAGCAAGGGTCGCAAAAATAGAAGGCGCGACATCACGTTGGCGCCGATGGAATTGGTGGTGGAATTGAGTTGAATGGCTGCAAAATGCCAGCAACCAACCCTCACATGGGACTAGCTATGCAACTTGCTGTTTTTGAGAAGCCAGGGGGGAAAATTTAAAAAAAGCCAATAATAGGGGTCAGCAAGAGGTGAGGATGTGAATCCACCCGGATACATGGTTGCTTGTGTGATTTTCCATTGGCCCACCTGGTTATTTTCATGGTCCGCTCCGGGGGGGTCCCACCGGCAATTGTTGCACGGGGATTGCACTGGGCCAATTCTGTATTCTCCTCATGTCGTTCCTCCACTCTGATGTTTTTTATTATTTTTTTATTTTTATTTTTTTTTTTATCATCGATGGAATTGCCTTATTTTAGCCCGGAATCATGGCTCGATAGCCCCTGGGGCGGCCACCATGTAAGGGTTCTAAATCTGGCCATCCACTGTTTACACTAATTACACTTCCTCCACCTTTCGGCCCATTTTTCTGCTCACCAGCAATCATGCTTCTGTAGATCACAATGTGATTATTCGTATCCCGTGTGTTGTCTCCCAGCGACATCTTTTCGTTTGCTTGAGATGGCTCATTTGGCAGCCACTGAGGAGCTGCCGATCGGGAACCGAATCCGTAGAGTTGCTGTCTCATTTTGAAATGGCTTAACACTGGTGATTTGCACGACGCTCGGCTTCGAGCGGGTGAGTGGTCTCTCACCCACAAGTGGACCACCTGGAAAAAGGAGTTGCCGCTTGAGAGGGTCTCTTTGGAAGGTGCTGTGTTTGCTATAATTAGGTGGGGGTCGAACCCACCTCGGGTTTTGCATTTGTCACCTTATGTTGCTTGCTTCTGCCCAATTTGGCTTCCATGAGTCTGTTTGGGAGATAAGGTTACATTTTTGAGTCTGTCGCTGTGAGTCAAGGTTGGTGAAAATAATAATCTCTGTGCTTCAATTCTCGTAAATGAACAAGGTCCTGTGTTAGCTTCTTGTGGAGCGTCCTTGGGCCATTCATTTTTTTTTTTTATTTTTCTTTTGTCATTATTTGCCACTATTCAACTAAAATGTGATGTCACAATTTTAGACTTTTGGTGACAGGGACCGGTGACTGTTTGGGGGGGATGGGAGCAAATTTCAGACCCGTTCTTTTCATCGATATATCAAAGGCAATTGAGTCTAAGGGTCACAGTATGAGCTAACTGAGTGAACAAATCAACTCTTTGTCTATTGCTTTAAGCTTCCTAGTGTTTGCGTGTTCCATATTTAAAAGACTGACACAACACAGTGTCCATGCCAATCTTAAACCTTCAAAAGGTCGTTCTTTTGACCATTTTCCTCTTTTGACGCTAGCTTATTTTCGTAATGCAGTCGTAGAATATGCTCTTTTTTTTTTTTTTTTTTTTTGAGTTGTTGAGCAAATTCAAAGTTGATAATTAGGTTTTACTTTATTGCCAGCTGAGTCTCGACACTGTGCGTGAGTCGTGTTCTTCAATACCGAGCACAAACATGTTGCTGGGTTTATTCGACTGCTGGTTCTTGTCTTTCGCAAGCAATTAGCTTCAAACCTACGGTGACCCACTTGTGTTATTAACCGGTACGTTCATTAAAAAACACCTCAGGACTCGTGTCTCACTTGCCTCCTTCTCGGCGACAGAACCAGCGTTATGTAGGAAATACCTCCTCTCAATTTCCCGATAGCAAATGCTTCTAAAAAGTAAGTCTCCTTTATGTGGTACGAAGTAGAGTGGCTCTCACTGACATATACCAAAATGCCTTCTCAACGATGTCCAAGTTGGAGAGCTTGAGCCTTGAGCTTTGATTACTTGATGTATTGCTGCTTCTTCGTTTAAAGGCTATCAAAGTGGCCATGCCCGTTTTGTGCTCGTGGCTGAGGAGGTAAAGCAAGCGACAGTGTATTTTCTAGGAGCAGTCATTTATAGGTCTGTCGAGGGGATATACCTCGATTACCTGGCCATTATGGGACATTAGAAATAATTTTCAATTGTGTTCTTTAAAGCGGAATGTCGTTTTCACAATTTTGACAAACGAGATCAAATGCTTATAATGTTTGTATGTTGTGTCATCAAAGTGCTCGCATTGAATTGGACTGCTTTGGAACTGGGAAATTATACTCCCTGGACCAGAAAGTTTGTATGTACAATTCAGTAGATATGTATCTGAAGTGTGTCCGCTATTACCGTCCATCAGCATCGGTGGCACAAAATTGTACGGTTCCCTCAGGTCGATGTTTTACCATGTTTACGTCTCTCAAATAGCGGGATTGGACTATTTTCAGGCTACATAGAGCAAACTCGATGTAGGATTGACAATACCAAATCATAAAAGCCATTGTCAATGAATTTTCAGTTTCTAAAGCCAAACAAATAACTCACCCGCAAAGCAGCATTCAACAGTATTAGGCATTGTGGCCGAGTGGTTAAGGCGATGCACTCGAATTATTCGGGCTATGCATTGGGCTCTGCCCGCGCAGGTTCGAATCCTGCTGATGTCGTCATTTTTTTTTTCAATCATACACTCAGATCTTCTTTTGTTGCCGATCCCGAGTCCTTGGCCGTTGCCTGTTTTTCTTCCAAGCCCAAACTGAATCCAGGCTTCGTCTCATCCAGATCGCTGGAGGCTCTGCTGGATAAGCCCGTAGGGTACGAAAAATCCGATTCGCGATTACGAGGGTAATTTGCAGCCAGACCCAGCCTGAGTGTTCGAGATGGGCCTGTTCGGCCCTGGCCTCTCAATTTACTTTCCCAAATTGATTAAATTATCCACGTCATGCTCCACAAAATCAGAAAATGTCGTCGAATACACGTCGATTTCCGATTCGTCGTTCTCGCGCCTTGCAGAGAACAATTGCAAAAACGCTCCTACCGCGATTAGTGGCCGTGCAGAATAAAGGCTCGTTCACGGCATACTCGCTTCAAACGATGTTGAATCAACGAGGCAAAAGGCAAAATGCAAAGAGCCAGAAAAACGCAGAAAGGCTACGCCTACCGCGTCGTTCATCGCATCTCACAGATTGCGTAAAAAAGTCCCCTAAGCCTTTTTCAATTGACTAAGGTTCTCTCGTACTTGGGTGTTTCGTGCCTGGCGAAGGCTTTTCGCGAATTGGGAAAAATGGCCCTTTGCAAGCAAAACGGCCAGACCACTAACTGTAGAAAGTGTTTCAGCTGAGATCTAGATGTCAATTGGGCCAGGCATTGTTTGCTGCTCGGGATCTGCTTTTGACCGTGACATTGTGATTGAGACATTGACCGGTGCTCAGACCACTTGGCAAAATGGCTGCAAAAAACACTCTTGGCAGGTGAATCTGTGAAAATCGGGTGGGTGAAGTTATGTTTTTGGATCTGAATAGAGAGGATTCTGGGTTATTGGTTTGGGTCCATTTAGCACGATATGTGGTGATGCGTCTGGTTGTGATTAGGTGATGATGAAATTGGCAAAGTTGAGTGTAAGCTAGGACTGGTTGGCAATTTGAGCCTTGATTCTGGAAGGTGTTCTGATTGCGAGAATAGGAGATCGCAGCAAAGTTCGCTGCAGAGGGTTTCCTAAATCTATAACATCGTAGGCCAGAGACAAACAGCATATTTGAATGGGCTTTGTTCATCGGCAGTCTCGAAACGAAGGCATCGTGGGCCTAAAACTCAGGGGCCAAAGGCACGAATCATAAGATGGGGAAGCTACACAAGAACCTTCTGTGGAACTCAATGAAGATCAACTAAGACTTTTCAGCATGTCGTGCATCTCCTTTTGCCTGTTTGAGCTGTGAGTACAACGATTAATTTGACAGAGAGTAACGAGGTAGAAAGGCGACTTTTGTTGGTGATCTCATTGACTATAAAGGCAAGCCTGTTCTACCGAGGGAACAATGTCGATTTCAACTCGTTGGGAGGAAGACCGCTTTACACTGCCAGCACGATCGCTTCAAAGATTTAGTATGAAAGACTCGTTACTAAGAAGTTCAATTAATCGCATGGCACATGATGTTCTTGAACTTAGGGGAATTCCTCCTACTGCAACCCTAGTGTTTTTTTACTTATTCATAGCTGGGGCTGTATATTCGTTCGAGCTTGTGCTTCCAACCTTTTACCATGGCAATTGATCTCTTACGTCTGAAATGGCACTCCCACTGTTCAATGCCTCAAAATGTCTTTTCTTGGAGGAGGTATACACATGTACGACGGTGATAGGCATATTAGTTAAACGTTGGAATCTTGTCTTCAACGGTTTCTTGTTGCCCGAATTCATACAGATTAAAACCAACGTGTGAACAGCTTTACAAAACAAAAACAATAGACTGAGTGTTGTCGTATACCATATCACTTCGCCAGCATATTTCTGGTCTAAGCATTGTTTTGCATAGTATATTACTTGTCGAGGTTGTTCGATTTCTCGAATTCTACTACAAGATTAACAATTGCACCACCCTATTCTTCAGGCGAACAAATTTAAAACACTTGCAAAAAATTGGTTTTTGACGGATACATTGATTGAGGGTCGCTAAGGTCAAGATGTTAAACACATCTCTTCCTCAGCTTTAAAGCTATACAAATTTATATAGTAAAACCCCCCTTCAAATCTGCGTAAGCTCCGGGCGTCCACATAGCATGCTACGTAGACCAGCTCCGCACCCAACCCACTGGGGGGCCAAAGAGCCAACCAGAAACTTACCCAGGAAGCCAGCGCTTCTGTCATCGTCCCATAGGAGCCGTACAAGAGCCTGATCTAACTCGCGAGTCAGAAGAGGCTCAAGTGGGAGATGTTCGGAACGGGTATTTTTGTACCGGCTGTGATATGTCGCTTTGACGACTTTGACAAACCGATTTAATCGGCGTAAATTGTGGAAAGATGTGTCAGCCGGAGCCAACATTTCTTCCAAGTTCATTGGGCGAGGAAACTCTAGTTTTCGCCACCAATATTTGGAGCTCTCGCAAGAGTTGTAAAGGTGTTTTTGGATTTGATCAGATCGTGTAGGCTCACAACAGAGGCGACATGTCAACGGTTCGCTGTGATTCTTGTCATCATGAACCGGGACATAAGACCCGAAATTGAATAGGTGTAATGCAGTGAAGTCATTTCGCTTTAGCCATTCTTCCTTATAGAGTGCCTTCCAAAAGACATCCCATCGTTTGATAACGCGGGCTGGAGGGCAGAGCTCTGTAAAGCGACCAGGCATGATGGGTGGCTCCGCTTCTTGTGCCAATCGATGGAGAGAGCGGAAAGGTACATTTGAGAGTACCTGTTCCTCTTGCGAAGTAATCGTTGGTATCGTCGAGGCTTGGATGAGGAGTTGTTCTCTCGTCATCCGCCAAGTCGTTCTCGGATAGGTGCGAGAGCGAGGTACCAAGGTTCTCCATGCATTAATGTATTCAATCTCATTGGGTGTAAATGTCCAATCAAGACGATGGAAGACAGCATCTGTGGAATCAAAGAGAAAGTCCGCTATCAGGGAATTCTCAATTTCATCCACCGTGACATGTTTATTTCTGCGGTCTATTTTAGTGAAATGATGCATCATTTTCAACCGAAGGAAAGTAGCATACCATCCGGTGTCCTTCAATGTAGTGAGTATTACCTTGGCCCTATGACCCAAGAGTTGTTTCTCTAGTCGAATAAGACCGTACCCTCCTTTTTTGGGACGAGCGTAAACCTTCTCGTCTCCAATATTTCTGAAGCGCATTTTGATAGCATGGTCTAAGTTTCTGACTTCTCTTTGAGTCATGCAATGAACCAAATCTTTGTAGACTGTCTTCGAGCAGATGAAGATGTTCGTGCCGAGAGCTCGGCTGATCAAATCCAAATGATTGTACCCATTTATGTGAGTCATGAACGGCAAGTTGTCCATAAAAGCTTTCCAATTAACTCCCTTCAACGAGAGTCCCAAATATTTCATGTTTGCAGAGCCTAGATAGAGATGTTCAAAAGGCAAGATCCTTTGATGAAGATTGACAAAGGCTGGTTGAAGTCCTATGAGTTTGGACTTGGCCAGGCTGAGTTGACTATTGCTGGCCAACTCAAAATGTTCAATGATTTCTGCTGCCTTTTTGTAGTCTTTGAGATCACGCAAATAAAGGTTCACGTCATCTGCAAAGGCATGGTATTTCATCGTATGGATATTGAGGCCCTGATAAGGGATTTCAAGGCCTTGAAGCAGTTCCATGTGGTATAGAAAGGGCTCCAAGGCTATGTTGAAAAGAAGTGGGGAAAGTGGATTACCTTGCCTTGTGCCACAATTTAACGGAAATCGTGGACCTTTACAGTTATTAATCTGGACTCGAGCATATTGCTGGCGAAGAATCAGTGTTAGGAGCGTGTGAATCCCGCCTCTGATGCCCATCGCATGCATCACTTTCAATAGATAGCCATGAGAAATATTGTCAAACGCTTTCGTGAAATCTGCCATCATAATGGCCAGATAGCAATCGGGTTGATATCTGTGAGGGTGTGCTAGAAATTGCTTGACCATTGTAAAGAACTCCATGGTATTATGAGAGATGTTTCGATCTTTCATAAAACCTCGCTGGTAAGGGCCAATGAGTTTGTCCCGAACCTTCTGAAGTCGAGTACAAATCGCGCTGGAAATAACTTTTATGCTAGCATTAGACAACAGGATGGGTCTAAGGTCAGAAATGTCCACGGAGTTGCTTTTACCATTCTTAGGGATAAGGATGATATCAACAGCCTGATAACATCGAGGGAGTTCGCCAGTCGTCATTATTTTGTTTGCATCTCTCGTGAGAATCGTCGTCTATGCCCATCGCCAGTTCTAGCTGCTCGAAGCTCTCCAATGGTGGAATCGCTGAATACTCCTCCACGACTTTCAGCAGCTTAGGTTCTGAGGAGTGGAAGAGGTTCCTTAGTGGTTCCTTCGAATGGAACTTTTCTCTCAACTTGCGTAGCTTGCCCTCTTTCTTTGGGCTGCCGGAGACAAACACATCTTCATCTTCTTTTTCCTTGGGACCCGGGTCAGACGACCTGAAAGCGTTAGCTTTCTCCTGGAATATTTCATCCACAGTTTTCCTCTGTACGGGATCTGATCTCGAGAACTCATCAGGCATCGCCGGTAGTTCTTTGCTCTCATAGTCAAAAGCGGGCGAGGGCACTTTAGGAGGGAGAATTGGAGCACTAGGATAAAACGTCATCTCCAAGTAGATCTTGCCAGCGCTTCTTCCGTTAAACTTCAAGTCGTGCCACCCGTCTAGAATGTATTTTCCGTCGTTGTAGTGGGCTGGGTCCTGGAAAACAGCGGCACAGTCGATCTCGATATCTCCAACAGGCGTAGGATCATTTTTTGTCTCGTCAAGCACATCGAGCTTCAAAAGCGGTCTTCGATCTCTCGACAACAGAAATCGAATCTCCTGTGTCCACTCAGGCGTCTGTCCTGCTCTGAACGCAGCAGTGGTTCTTTTGGCCTCAGTACCGATTCTCAAAAGCACATACGGACTCTGTTTATCTAGCTTCCTGCGGTTAGGTAAGTGTTTGGCCCGGCACACCATGATGATAAGGGTGCCATCTGCAGTTTCTGGCCCATTCATGACGTAATTGTGTTGTGTGGGAGTCGGTGGGAGCAGATCGATGATGTTGAGATCAATCAGTATAGAGTGGCTGGTTTGTTTACCTCTGAGGCGCGGTACTACTAGTGATGACCAGAGCAGAGCAGTGAAAAAGCAGGCAAATAATGAGATAAAAAGAGATTGTAGGAGATTGTGAAAATTAGTTTTTTTGGGTTGATTAGTTTACTCGTACTTGACTTGTGGGGTTGTGACTTCGGTGTGGTAAACGATGGTACTCCACGAAGCATGCTATCAAACGATGCTGGTGTATATGACCACCTTTTTAACTTTTGTTTTTTATTCTGTTCCTTTCTTTTTCTTTTTTATTCGATGCCAAATCATCAGCCGCTCAAAACTATCAGCTTGAGTTCCTTTTTTCGTCTTCGATGTACTTATAGCTGATTCATTGTCCCTTGGCACTACTTGCAATGACATTTTGCAACCAAGTTGTTCATGTACCCAATCCAAAGTAGACTATCGGGTTCACCACACAAACGAGGCAGCAATGAGGTCAACCAATGGGGCTCATTGTGCCTTCTCATCAATGGTTAAGGGATGCTGTGTAAATCATCATCATGCCTGCGAAGACAGCTCCACCTCACTACGCCCAAAAAGTATGTGAACGTAGTATGATTACTATTTTATTATGCAATGTCTCTTTCTCCCCCATTAAGCCATGGGGTCGAAAAAGTTCTGTAGCTTGGTGTTTCGGAACACCCTCATGCCCATGGTGGATCCTCGGTTGAAATCGTAATGTAGACGGGCCTGGGCAAACTCTTGGTCCACACGGGGCATCAACCACTTGGAGAACACCGTGTAGGATGCAATGGCGTAACCGAGCCCGACAAAAAGGTCTATGCGCCAATGGTGGTCCAAGTAGATGGTGGCCCACCACTGGCAAAATACAAATGCTAGAAGGAGCGCTTTGGCGAAAATCCACCTCGAATAGTAGCACACGAAGAAGAAGCAGATGACCGCCATGGCCGAGTGCAATGAGGGCACGGCGCCAAACACAATGGGGCTTTTGTGGAACCCGTTGTTGACCAAGTGAGTTCCCGTGGAGAACTTGGCACGGGTGAGCCCTGCAGCGTAGCCCAAGGTATCGTAGCTGGCTTCAGCGTCGTCGCCAAACTTGTGAATGAACCATGGAGGAGCTGTTGGGAACAGGAGGTGGGTAAGAACGCCGGCGATGTTTTGGGCGCCTAAGGCGAAACCGAAGCATTTGAGTGCTCCTGGTGGGTGAAACACGTAGAGCCAAATAGCAGTGAAAAGAGGAACACAGAAATGGCCAATCACGTAGCTGAACCACGCGATGGTGTCCTTCGTCTCAGTGATGGGCTGGGCAAGAGACTCATCCAAGTTGAGTAAGAGCCACGAAGCCGCCAAGAGCGCTGGCGGCGCCATGGGCCAGCAATTGAACGGAGAAGGCGTCTTGCGCTCGTTCATATGACGTTTGAGTCTCCTGTTGATGATTGTGGCGTTTTCCACGGCGTCGTGCTGGGTGAACTTGGGAATGTAGGGTAACAGGCCTATTTTCGGATGGTCCTGGAAATTTGCCGGAACGGAAGGGTCGGAAGGGGCTGCTTTGGGATTTTCGTAATCAACCATCTCCAAATCCTCGTCGGAAAACAACGACGACAGCAGCAGCAGCAGCGAGGAGCTCGACGTCTCAAGAGAAGGATCCGAATCCCTTTTGGTCAGGTAAACTTTTGCGTAGAGAACCCACGCAGCCAAGGTGATGGCCACCAACGAAAGCAACGACAGAAGCGGGTACTCCCACACGTCGAACATCACCTGCTCAACCCTGTGGGCCAAAGCAACATGGATGGTGGGCCTGATGTCTTTTGGAATGAGGCCAGCGTTTTTGAATATCAAAAGCCATATGAAAACCGGCAGAAAGTTGATGAAGAAGTTGACGGGCAATCCAATCACAGACCGTTCGTTGAGCCCCAGCCAAAACACCCTGTTCAAGAGCTGGTAGAGAAACACCGCCGGCCCTAGCACCGCGAGCACCACTCTCTTGACTAAGGGGAGCATGGAACCAGCAAAATGAAAGAGGGAGGGACCCGAAGTAGAAGAAACAAAAGAAAATATATAAAAAAAAGAAGAAAACGACACTGGAAGAAAACGACTCTCGACTTTGGAAAAAAAGAAGGAGAACAAGTACAGTATAGAAATGTAGGCCTGTGGAGTACGGCTCGTGTGATGGCGGGTCCTTGATATAAGGGGAGGAAAAAGGACGGCAAAATCATAATAAAAAAGCACAAAAAAAAATAAGGTCAGAGAATTAAAAATAAAAATGCAGTGCACCAGGTCAAGCCCACCAAACTCACCATGGCAAAGCGAAATTTGACAAAATAGCAGTCGATAGTCTCTTAGTTTCGTAGTTTGATGACCAAGATTCCCCAGGTCTTGAAGCCTCTGGAGGCTTAATGGCGGCTGTTTCGGGCCTTTTGTTCGTGTTCGGGACCCTGAAAAATAGAGCGATGCCTCGGGTGCTAAAAGCGCATTCTGTGGCATAGTGTCACAAATCAAAAAGACCCCACGTCAAAGGGAACAAAGGGGCCCACAAATCAACATTGTGTATGGAAGGAAGCCAAAAAAGCTGCCAGGCGGGGGGATCTCATGGGAAATGGCGTTCCGTGTTTGTTCTGCACATTCCCCTGGCGGCTCCCCTTGACGGATCCCGATGGGTTCCGAGGAAGTAGTAACAGGATGTTGATTTAGATGTCTTAGAGTACGTGAATGTGCAACCACTATTTTTAGTTTCTTGCTACGTGAATTGAAATGGTTGCTATTTTTTGCCATCTGCTTCGGGTTGCTTCACTTTACTTCGCTTTGCCTCGCCTTGCTTCTGGGAGCCTTATCTGAGAATGGCTGCGAATCAAGGTTATGAGAGGGCGTGGAGTTCAGTGAGTGGTTGGATTGGCCAGTGAGGTTGCGGCGGCATGTCAGTAGAATCCGTTGGGAGTTTGACGTGAAATGGACGTTGTTGCTTGAAATTCAGTAAAGATTGCCAAAAATGACCAGAATCTTCATGCTGGTGTATTAGTTGCCTTTGGCTGCGAAAGTGTGGGTGGGAGGTGATGGACAGATGGGAAGTAGTCAATCGCACAATTGACCAGAACAGTAACCCCTGGCACTTTGTAAGCATTCTTGGCTGTATTTCGTTGCTGTTGTGTTTTGTTGGGAATTGCTTTTTTTTTTCTAAAAGAGTCTCCTGGTTTCGTACCATCTCGTGGTCCTTCGGCGCTCGGCTCTGGGTTCCCCAGACTTCCGGATGGCTTTTACAGGGGCTGAACACCTTTGGCCGTCACGGTCCAGAGAAAAAAGCGTGAATGCTCTGCCTTGCGAGCGTGGTGTACGGGTTTACCATTGGGTGGCTGCGCTCTAAGCATACTTTAGCTAGGTGGCTGGGAATCCCATTACGAGCGGGTCTGGGGGCACCAAAACTTCACTGTGCCCAATTTTAAGCTTTACAATTGAAAACGTTGAATATTAATTTCGAAAGTGCAACTTGGAAGTAGCTTGGTTCCGACGGATTCGGCGAGAATTATACTCTCGTGGCCTTCTTGTTCTTGTGGAAATACTACTCCCTCGCTGTTTGCAGCCATTGCGTTTTTGAGACCGAGTTTGCGCTTCTTGAAGCACAAGTGCAGTTTGAAAACACCTCCCCTATTCTTCTGTGCTTTCTTACCCACGGTAAGTTAGCAGAACAAACATAGGAGAATACAATTGTGAATCGTTTTGCTCCTGCTGACGCTATAAAATGCGCTAAACTGTGGGTTGTGGCTGCCTTTCAGAAGAATACACCCGCAAAGTGGTACTAATCTCGTCGTTTACTATCCCTACTGCCAAAATACACCTAATTGCTATAAATTGAGCTTGTTTTTCTCGTGGTCGTAGTGATGCATATTGTATGAATCCTTATCCATAGAGTCTGATGCAATAATAACGGATGTTTACTTTCATGACTAAATGCTGAATTTCATGAATGCTGAATTTCATGTGAATGCCTTCATTCATACAACCAAAGTAAATATACAGCCAGAATGACAGCTCCTTGATTGTAAACAATGCATTGCACCGTTCTGACAGTTATGGTGAGGCCAATTGAAGAGAAATTCACACCCTTAATTTATGTTCGATTTCCATGATGATCTTGAGAAGGTTTCATAATCACATCACTTTAATATTCCGCTGAGGCAAATACATTCAGCTTTTCACAATTCGGCTTTTCTAGACCCCAAGCTCTAGTTCCTTCTGTGTATCTCTCCCCAAAGTTCAGCACCTTCTGTAAATTTCTTAAGTACCATACGCTGATGTGTTGTATTAACCGAGATGTTTGCTTCTCGAAGTGCTGCAATATCGTTAACGTCATCGTCGTGGATGAGGTCTTATGTATGCACAATAGGACCACCATACTCAAACAAAATGCTTCCCGCGTCTGAAGTAAAAGCTTCTCATCTCGATTATAAAATTATACTATAACCTCCAGTGCTTTTTTTGAAACTTTCATCCAACAGAGATTCAGCACCAAACACTTCTAATGAGTCGCGATATTCTGGGAGAATAATTACTTCGCCTACTTTAATTGTCCGATATTCATACTTAGCGGCGTTCTCTTATAGCCAGTCAGGCCATTGGAACCACTCTTTCCTAGTTCATCAGACAGAGGGGGAAGTGCGCGAGTGAAAAGTATTATTAGGAGTATGTAGTTCATTATAATGAGTGGTTTTGTTATTGAACGCTAGTGTCTGCGGTGAATTGCTCTTTCTCACAGCCCATAAGAATGTCATCGATTAATAAGGTCTAGAATTTTTTTTTTTATAGACTTCATGTATTAGAGGAGCGTTAGGATTTCAGTGTTGCCACTTCCATTCTAACTCGAAAACTATATCATTATAGAAAACAAAACCCCTAATATCCTCAACTAGTGTCAATCCATTACCGTGCGGTGCGAATGGCCCCCTCTGAACTTCAGCCGTGACTATTCTATGAATTTCCACTCGTCATTAAGTGTGCGTTTATTGACCCATTGGAGTGACTCGTCGCATCGCCGTCCTCAAAGCTCGATTCAGGAGCTCTGGGAGGGTCACTCCCTCGTTGCCCAACTGTCGTCGCCCTTTGTAGGTGATTCTGACGATTTTTACGAACCAATTAAGTTTCCTCAAGTTGTCGAACGAGGTATCCTCAGGAGCTAACATCTCCCTAAGATTCATCGCTCGCAGAAACCCTAGGTGGTCCCACCAATATTGCGATATCGCACATTCATTGTAGATGTGCTGAAGAAAAACATCCAGAGTAATTTCCTTCAAACACAATAAGCATTTTGCGGCTCTTGTTGGCCGCTCGTCATGTTGTGGCACGTATGACCCAATATTAAAGAGATGAATTGCCCCTAGCTCGTTGCGTTTGATCCATTCTTCTTTATAGAGGGCTTTCCAGAACTTGTCCCATTTTTTAATGGGCCTTGCTTCCGGGCTTATTTCTCGAAATCTTCCCGGCATAATAGGCGGTTTCTTCTCCTGCCTTTGCTTACTTTGGGATTTGAAAATCCCCGTTCTTAACATTTTTCTTTCTGAGTCCGATGGTCTGCCCCGTAGACTTAGTAGCGCTGACACATCCTCTATGCGAGCCCTGGAAGCAATTGTATAAGGGTGGGTTATTCGACTTCCTTTTACCAACTGTTTCCAAGCGTTAATATAGTGTATTTCGTTTGGCGTGAATGTCCATTCTAGGTTCTCAATTACATCTATTTCTGCTTTTTTTCGCTTAGGGATTTTGCTGATATATTTTTAAATCAGAAAATCAAAAAATTTTGACTTATTTCGGCCTCTAAATTTATACTTTCTATACATTTTTTGCTGCTTCATAATCTAGATACAGGCATTGTGGCCGAGTGGTTAAGGCGATGCACTCGAATTTCTTCGGGCTATGCATTGGGCTCTGCCCGCGCAGGTTCGAATCCTGCTGATGTCGTCATTTTTTTGGACCTCATCGCCTTCGCGTTGACATAAATGTACACTAAACAGAATATAATCTAAAACCTTCATGCCCAAAGCTAACAAAAGAAAGATCCCCGAGGACTTCGACAAAGTCAAGCCAACAATCGAGAAACTACAACTCAAACTCAAAGAGGCCCAGCGGAAATCCATCAAAACAGAAACCAAACAGACCTCTCTTTGGCCCATCTTAAAGCTAGATCATCAGATAAGCAGATATGTCTACAGCATGTACTACGAGAAAAAGCTCATTTCTCGAGAACTCTACGATTACCTTCTTCGACAGAAGTACGTGAATGCTGACTTGATTGCCAAATGGAAGAAGCAGGGCTATGAGAAGCTTTGCTGTGTCAATTGTATTATAGCCAAAGAAAAAAATCATGGAAGCACATGTATATGCCGAGTACCACGGCATCAACTCAAAGATGACCAAGAGCACCCTGAAGGCTGTGTCACTTGTGGTTGTCAAGGATGCGCCAGTACGAACAAGGACGATTGATACACAGAGATGATATGGATGAAAATTAATTAAAGATAACAAACTAAGCGCCCTCCTGCGCTGAACCCATGGTGGAACCCAAAAAAACATAAAAAGAATATAAGATAGACAATTGTATGCATCAGTCATTTGCTCCGTCAACGTCGGTGGCATCACTTGAAGGTGCATCTGCCCGTTTGTCGTCGTCGTCATCATTTCTATTATCATCGGCACGCTTCAACTCATGAATCAAGTTCATGCGACCGTCTCTCGATGTGGCTGGACTGTCGAATGCTCTCATGAGCATATCGTCGTCGTCGTAAGAGTTAAGCAACGCCCGCCCCGTGCCGAAGGGAGAGTGATAAAACTCCTCAAGGTACGAAGGAGATTGCCAGAGCTTTCGCACTAGAGTGCTTCCCAGCGGCGTCTTGAGCGTTCGGAGTGGAGTCTTCATGGGCGCAATGGGTGTTCGAGCCGAGCCTGCGGTTCGAGGTGTAGCGTTGTTTGCCATGGACGGCTGAAGCTGTGGAAGATGAGGTGGTGCCACACGATTGAGAGTGATCGACGGGAGCTGAACGCCAGAATAACCACTAGCAGAGCCTGTCTGCTGGATGACAACGTTGGTTAATGCCGCCGGCGTAAGAGGCTCAAGAAGAGGGCCTGTTTCAATTGGGTGCGCTGGCAGAAGCTCGAAATTCAGATTACAACTAAAACTGGATGTGAACGTCATGTTCTTCTCGGCGAGCACTGGCTTATCTGAATCTGACTGCGTGCGAACAATTGGAGTTCGGAGGATGTTGTTGTCTAGAGGAGAGTCGTCATGTGCATCAGTTGAAGGGTGCACTTCTATCTTGGGGCGCTTTGATGGTCCCTCCGCCTTGTCTTCCTCTGGTCTCTTTCTATCATCCATGCTGCCACTTGTTGGTGACAGAGGAATCGAAGCAGCCGAGTTTTTTCGGCGAGCAATGGCCAATTGATCCATAACTTCATGATACAGACTCTTCTTGTTGTTTTTCGCCTTCAAAAATAGATCCTCACACTCGGGTTTGATGCACCAAAAATGGCCCTTTCCATCCTTGGATTTCATGCCCTTGACAAATGCCTTATTGAGGGACAAGTTGTGGCGAATGGAGTTCTGCCATCCCACATCCTCTCGGCGGTAATATTTGAATGTCTCCGATATCCAAGCATAAATCTGAGAAAGGGTAAGCTGTTTATCAGGATGTGAAAGGATTGACATGCCAATGAGGGTGGCATATGAATATGGAGGCTTTTCATGGGAGTCGATGGAGAAGCTGGTTTCTCCATTATCTTTTCTGGCCTTCTTCGGGCGCAGTTTCTTCTTGGTAGCAATGTTTGGACCACCAACAGCGGGTGCCGAAGCTAGTGACGTGTTTACTGAGCCACCAAAAACACTGTTGATATTGCTTCCGAAATCCAGTTGCGAGGGTTGGTTGGTGGGCCTGAAGTTGGCTGCAAAAGGAGGTGGAGGCGCCAAATTGGAATGGCCGCTTGCGTCGGACGTTGCCAACAGAGACAGCAGCAGGTGATGATCGAAGATGGGAGGCTGCGGGGGCTGTGGTGACGAGAAAGCTGGCGACAAAAGTACGTTATTCATTGAAAAGTTGCCCAGAACGCTGGAGTGGCCGTAGTGCGACTGGTCGGGACGCACAGGCGTTTCAAGGATTGAGTTGTTCCGCTTTAAATGAACTGATCGTGGAGGTGTTGTAATCTTAGCCGAGGGAGCCTTGGGAGTATCGGTAAGCACGTTGACGCTGTGTTTGTGAAGAGGTCTTCTGGACATGATCTGGAAGGTAAAGTGAAGAAGAGATCTCCTTTTGTGAGAGGGGATGGTCGTAAAGTAGATGGAGGTGAAGTTTGGTAAAGAAGATTCTAGTGGTCACTTCCTCTTTGTGAAGATTGAATCGCGGGACGAGATCAAAAGGAACTCAAAGTAGTCGTTTTCCGAAAGACCTGAAAACCGTGATGAAAAGCAACCGTTGATTTTTATCACTCAAAATCTTCTAAGCTTTTCGCTTGGAATTTGAAACGAATGAAATGGGAACCTTGAGCTCAGGTGAGACAGGGGCCGTTTAGTACAACGAGTCAAAAAGCGAAAGGATGGACTAAAGTTGGCGATTTCAAACGATGCGGGTTCAAACTATTTGAAGGGTTTGGTTAAATTCTCGGAAATTAAGATTTTTAGGTTGGTTTTTTTTTTAAGTAACCTAGTGCTGGCAGAAGAGGTGGATATAAGGGAAGAGGTGAGAGGAGCCCTTAGAAAAGGAAAAAGAGCAAAACGCGGTCTGAGGGAGCGGCGTGGCGGGTGAGTGCGGCTTTGGGAGTGCTCTGTCGGCTGTCTGCAGTACATATTGATCCTGTGCACTCTCGTCTTTATCAAACCCTGCGCTGAAGCGCGGCGTGGAGCAACAAGAGCGTGGATGACAATCTACTGTTGATGCAAAAAAGAGCGTGTCGCACTGCATATAGTGGAAGGAGGAAGCGCAGCGAACCAATTGTGTGCAGTACAAGCATTGTGGCACCTTCTGGCTCGTCCCGTAAACAGACGAAAACCGACGCCTACACCAGGTGTTTGATGGTTCTACGAAATAATCTTGAAGTAAGGTTTTTATACCGCAGCATAAATTCTATAGATCCCGTGAGACCCGGAAAGTGTGGCTGTGTAGCACACTGTAGACTAAGATCATCATTGGCCGAAGGATTCTAGCCCTGTCCACTGCGAACCCCACAATCCCTTAGATTTACCAACCCTATACGACAAGCCCGTCTCGGGCTCTCCAAGACACCGAAACGGCTCTAGAGAAAAACGCCGTCCTCATATCTTCAGCACAATGGGTTATAGGTGAAATTCTTCACTGAGATGTTATTCGCTGAATAAAAGCAGCCGTTCGTAAATACATGCCTTCCTGCAGTACGGAACATCATTTCTTACCCCTTCGGGCAATAGTCTTCAATTCGCTTGCCCTTTTAGGCAGGCCAGACATAATCTACCCACCCAAATACAGCGTTGCAAGGGCTCTCTTGAGTCGCCCGATCCCCACTCATTTAAGTAGGCATCGCCCCCGACAAAATGAAGCCATAAATACACCCATATCTTTTTTTCTTCCACTTTCTTTCGCTTCCTTTCTGTCTTTCGTTCGCTTTGGCAATGTCTGCGTGGCTCTCCCAGTTCACCCAGCCTTGGTCAACCACCCAGTTACCCTCCCACACAACCTTGACTCATGTGGCACCACAAGCGTACTCTGGATTGGTATCGACATTAATGTCGATATCAGAGGCCTTGCCCACAGAAACAAACAGGATGAGCTTGTATGAGATGGCGAAAAAGGGCAAAGCTGCCCAGGCGTCCCTCTCGGTGCTCTCAGCTCAGCGGTTCATGGCAACAGCCACAGATAACGAGAGAATGCCCGAGATGACTTCAGTTATTTGGAATTCCACCATGGAGCTCCAGGAGTTGGAAAGGGGCATCAACTTGTACCAGATGGAGTTGAGCCCTATAGCCAATGGCATATTCGCTGGGCTTTTCGCCTTGTTGCTTGTGGCCCACATTGTTCTCTTTCTCTGGAAAAGACACCCTTACTTTGGCGTGTGTCTTTCCATGGGCACTGCTTGCGAGTTCACAGGGTACATTGGCCGTATCGCCTCCATTGGCAATTACGGTAATAAGGATGCCTACTTGTGCCAGATTATCTGCTTGACGTTGGCCCCAGCGCTTCTTATGGCAGGAGTGTACTTTGTGTTGGCTCAATTGACGGTTATTCATGGTCGGCAGTATTCCGTGCTAAAACCGCTATGGTTTCTGTACATATTTGTGTTTTGTGACTTTGTCAGCTTGGTGGTTCAGGCTGCTGGCGGTGCCAGTGCTGCAGTGCAACTCCAGCGGTTTGGTGATACTCAGCCCGGTACCAACACCATGGTGGCCGGCATTGCGTTCCAGGTGGTGTCCATGACGCTTTTCTTGTACTTCCTTTTTGACTTTATGAACAGAAAATGGTTCAAAGCCAGCCCCCACGTGAAATTTACTTTCCACAACTTATTCAGTTTCCTATTTGCAACCAGCAGAGGGAGAGAGCTTACACAGCGGTACTTGAACCCCAAGTACAACCCAAAGTATGAGCACATTTGGTCGAGAAAATCGTTTTCTTATTTCCCCATTGTGTTGCTCTTGTCTGTATTCTTCATCTACGTGAGATGTGTCTACAGACTTGTAGAGTTGACAGAGGGCTGGAGTGGCTACTTGATCACCCACGAGGAGTTTGTCATGACTCTTGACGGCCTTATGGTTTTGCTCATGGTGATGTTGCTTGTGCCTTTCCACCCCGGTGTTCTTATGGGCAAGGGCCTGAACATCTCCTTGAAGTCGATCAAGAACGTCACCGACCAGGAGGACGTCGAGGCTCACGAGGACAAGCTGTTCCCTGGCTCGACTTGGTCAGATGATTCCACGAAGAAATCGACTCGCTCAGAAAAGGTGCATACTCGAGAATTGTCAGTATCGTCCCAAGAGTCTGATAACTCTGACATTTTCTCACCTGGCAAGAGTGAAAGAAAGAGCTTTTTGCCAATTCTCAAAGATTCTGCTCGGGGCTCAAGCAAACAGAACAAACCAGATTTTGTTGCTGTACCATATTCACAGACGGCGGAAAGCACTGTTCAAAGCACCCCAGTGAAGCAGCCCCAGAGCAATAGATCCGGCTCCAAAAAATTCACTCTACGAAACACCCAGAGCAGGACTTCTAGCAAAATGTCTAGCAGGGTTCAGCTGCACGTCAATCCATACGAGACTCCCAGAGAGTCACAATTTGTTGCTAACTCGGGCCCTTACAGGGAAGAGCCTGTTTATTCCCCCCAGCATGATTCCTTAGAGAATCCATTTGAGCAGCACGTTGTCTACGACGAACGGGATCACTACGAGTATGATGATGGAAGCAATCACTTTGACGATGTGCAATCGCAAGTGACTCACGACGAAGACTTTTTCAATTTTGGACACTAAATCCATTTTTATACCCAGCATTTATTTATCAATAACGAAATCCACGATCAAACCTATTAAAATGGTGACATCCATAAGCCCTATCCATCAAGCGTAGTCAACCCCTGGGGATCCACCGAGGAGCGTATTTCACACAGTAGGAATCGGCACAGCCACAGCTCTTGGTCTTGCCAGGATCCGTTTGGGAGTCCTGTACTATCAAGCATGGGTGGTAGTTGGGGACTTGGGGAGGTTGAGGTTGAGGTTTCTTGGGAATGTAGGTGTGTTTGAGGCAATCAGCAAGTCGGCTCAGGTCCATTGGTAAAGAAATCAAAATTCTACTGATTTCCAAGACTATTCAGTAGATAACAATTGCGTTATATAGTGACATCGGGAACAAGTTCCCGTTTCGCAGCCACTCCTTGATAAGGCACCTCGCATGGAAGCATACAATGAATCACAGCAAGCCATACGTAAACAATCAGTCATACCGGTAAGATAGAATTGGATGCATTTTGGAAGAATGACTTCGACTAAAAAGCTGACCTTATTATCGCCTACATAGAGTATGGCTTTCGACGGACAGCAACAGGTAGATGAAGGTAACTTCGATGTGATGAGCTCGAGACGACTAAATAAGAATGGTAGGGCAATAGTGGCAGTCGTTAAAATACACACAAGTAGAGATGTTTATATATATTTGCAGAATATATTCTTAGCCTTGACCTCTTCCTTGAGCGTTGAAGTGAATATTGCTCAAGGAGTGGCACCTCTCTTATCCGGATTTGGGGTGGTTTTAACATCGATACAAGGATATCTGAACATCAATATGAACGACAACTGATTATTTTTTTTTTTTTTTTTTCTTCATGGTAAGCTCAATTCATCTTTAATTCAATGGGAATCCATATATCGTTGGCGCCATCTTCCGGATAAAAGAGGTGGGCCAATCGTACAAACATTGGGACGTAACCTACCTTTATTAAGCATTCCTAACCATCAAGGTGGGCCATATACACTGGCTCATGTGAATAATAAGAGACACCGCCTTTCGTTCATGAATCGTATGTTGACGTATTGGAATAGCTGCAAAAGTGGGTGGATGTGATGAAAAACTTCAAAAACAGACAGGTTTTGAAGAAAACGAACATGTTTGTTCAATTTAAAACCAGTATATTCATTTGATAGCAGTCCTTATGTGAGGGAAAGTGACTTGAAGATGCCCGCAAGCGTATATCTCTACTATACTGCGAGGATGTACAATGAGGATAACACTTCGCTTCACTCCATGAAAGAACGCAATTTCACGAGTGCCTAAAGGAAGTCTACTACTTTCCAGCACATAGGGTCAGAACAAGTGATTAGCAGAAACAAAGAGAGTAAGCTTTGGGATATGGCTGTATATCATTGTGCCCGAAACTTTTCAGCATCCTAGAAAGGGCACTGATAGAAAACCTCTTTGGAATAAGCCGCTTCATATTGCTCTTTAAAATGAAGACTAGTTTTCACTACACTACATCAGCACAATCTCGCTCTGCTCGATTATGTTCACTTCATTTGGCTAACTGTTGTATTTATTACAGAAAGACCATGACACTGACTAAATTACATCAACATGAGATGGGCTGCACGCCCTACAGACTTCAAAAGCATCCTATGGAGTTGCTTATTTCTTGGCCTGCTTCTCCTGCTGATCCTTCAACACTCTCTTGACGATCTTCTGCTCCTCAATCAAGAAAGCTCTGACAATTCTCTCCTTGACACAGTTGGCGCATCTAGAACCACCGTAAGCTCTCTGGACAGTCTTCTTGGTCTTGGAGATCTGAGCGTACTGTCTTGGTCTCAAGGTGGCGATACCCTGCAAAGAGATACCACAGTCACCACACTTTGGAGTGGTAGCCTGCTTCTTCAAGTGCTGAGCGACCAACTTACCACCTGGGGTCTTGACGACTCTGATCTTGTTGGACTTGGTGTTGTCTGCTTGTTAGTATTCAGTTGATTTTAAGGTGGTATTATCTCTTGTCAGTCCCGGGGCGAACGTTGAGTTGACATTGAAGGAAAAAATAGTTGAATATTGGATGGATCTAAATGGACTTTTAACATTATGATTCAATTTGGAGGATAGTGCTATTGATAGGATTCGACTTTCGAACGGTGGACTCGTTGAATTTCATGGATCTAGCACTAATGAGGGAGATTTTCACGGTATACGAATGGAACATTTCTAGGGACAGTCTGAGATGATATTAAAGCAATTTAAAGGCTTTCAAAACATACATGGAGTCTTTCTTCTGTAGGTAACACGCTGAGCCATCTTTACTTCGTTGGATTAACTGAACTTTCAAATGTGAGTATGAAGAGATGAAGAAGAAATTTTCCGTCGGTTGGTGCGCGCGTGTGCAGGCCGCAATACCTTGGTGTTTCCTCACCAGGTATGTTGTGAGTCTCTTGAATGTCGTGATCACGTGCCATAAAGATATGCGCGGGCCTGTGCCCTAATGACTACTCATTTCCAACGTTTAGAGCTTCAACATCTTTGACAGATGATGAAATATCTTTCAAGAGGTAAAATACTGGGAAAAAAGTGTTCCACTAGATAATGAAGATTGTAATATCGCTACAGCTCGTTTATGTGAGAGCAGTTTCGGTAAATCTTGTGCCAATAGGTTGGCTGCAAACAATGCAGTTAGCGAGTCTCAATCAGGCAACCGTGATGAACTTTATCAAAGAGCTCAAGATGATACCCTGGAACGACAATCATCATATTCTGAATGTGAATGAAAACAGCAACTTGTGGCGTATTAGAATCTATTCTACCCAAGTTGAAACAAAATTACTGCTAATTTCAACAGCACTACTCACTCTACAATATACAAACCTTCTACAAATCAAAGATTCCAGCCTAGTGGTTTGAAGGCTCTAGGGTACATCCATTGCTAATTACAACTTCTGATCATCCTTCTCAACGGCAACTACTTCCATTTCCAATGGAACGCCCAATGGCAACCCCTTGACGGCCACGCACGATCTAGCGGGCTTGTGCTCGTTGAAGTACTTGCCGTACACTCCGTTGAATTCAGCGAATTGAGTGTCCATGTCAGTCAAGAAAACATTGGCCTTGACAATGTGCTTCAATGAAGAGTTGGAAGCCTCCAAGATGTTCTTGACGTTCTGAATCACCTGCTCAGCCTGCTCAGCAATGGTGGGGTTGCCAGCCAATGGCTTGTTCTCTGGGGTGTATGGAATCTGTCCAGACACATAAACGAAACCTGATTGTTAGTACAGACCTATGAAATTTGCCAATTGTAACAATCAATTGATATCACGTACCATTGACCTTGATGGCCTGGGAGTAGGATGCAGCTGGTGGAGGAGCAGCAGCGGTTTTAACCTGGGGTTAGTTTCGACGCTTGAAATTTTCAGGTGACCCTTAAAAGTGTCTACTGACGGATACAATACATACTGGAGTCATCAAGTTTCTTTGGGCCATAGTGAAAGTCTGTTGAATTGCACGAGCGGATCTGGTGAACATTTGTATTGGCGAACTCCACTCTCCACGGGTACCTGACCTGTCTCCTATGTATGTCTATATGCAATTGGGGGTACGGAGTTTTAGTGTCAGAGTCGAGTTTTTTGCGGCTCCTTCCCGCATCGCAGTCAGGAACCTCGACTCCGATACAAAGCGTTGAATATTCCGTGTTCGTTTCAATTATTTCTAATTTCCTTTAGCCCTTTTTTTAGACTTTTTCTTCTTGCCATGATTGGGACTGGTAGATTCGTTAATTTCGTTATCGACGGCGGTCATTGTTGGTAGCTCCGCTTCAAAGATTGGCTCTACTTGCATAAGATTCCTCAGAGCTATATGGAAGCTGATCATGAAAACAACCTCTTTGCACCGACTTATTAGCGGGAAGTATTGGAAAAGCAAGCGGAAGTCTCTAACAACAGTACCCAAGTTCAAATCTTCCTCTTTGGAATCTGAGGTCTCCAGTGCATAGTTCGAGGCGCCGTAGAAGTATATGCAAGCTGCACGAATTCTTTCTAATAGCTGAACGACCTTCATTCGGCTTGTACTGTCCTGTCTATCCCAGATAGTGAGCAGCCCCAATGGTAATTTTGAAATGTCCTCGAGAGTTTCCTCAAGCGTAGCAGTGTCCTTGTGCATAAGCCTATTCCATAGTAGTCTTTCCTCTTGCGTCTTACCGGTACCGCCTTTGATCTCAATGAATAGTTCTCTCGCCTGAGGTACGTCACTCATCAATGTCATCAATAGTACCTCAATCTCACCTTTATAGTTATCGAGATATGAGGCGCTGTTTGCTGTTGTGATGATACCTTCGTCGATCAACCTCCTAAGCATGAGACAGACATACGACATGAGAGCAATGAGCCTTTGATTTGTATGATCGTAGTGACTGAATACCCACGATGATAAGTTACTAAGGAATTCGTGAAGAAGCATCAGTCGCTCAATTGTTGAAAGTTCAAGAGCCCCGACCCTAGAGAACTTATGCATACTTTCTTTACCCCTCTTAGCGTCGCCCCTTTTTCCTGTAGCCAATTCATAGACATAGTCAATTAAAAGAGGAGAGTAGTTGACCAAATGGGTGATGAACCAGATGAAGGTTCTGCGAAAGCCATCACACATAAGCATCTCATCTATGATGCAACCTGCAAGATCCAGGTTGTATGCCAATAAGTACTCAAACCTTGTAACTGTCATATCGGACACGGGTTTGTAAGTTGAAGGTAACTTATACACTGGATTCTTTGGTGGGGACACGAGGAACTCGTAAATCGACAATGGCAGTAACTTCTCTGTGACTTCCTCATCATCTTCGTCTTTGATACTTTGAGCAATAGTGCGCAAGATACTCTCACCAAAGTAGGAGTAATGTTTGAGATCGGGGTGTAAGAACCCTATCATCAACGTAGTGTCGACGAGATTAGTGAAGTCGTCCATTGAATTGACAAAGGCTGGGGCATCGAGCAGATCAAGGAAACTCTTCGAAAACTTTACATTCTCCCCTCTGGCACAATCGCTCCAGTCTATACCCTCCTCGTCAACTTTCTCGTTTCGATCAGAACGTAAAGCCATTGGAAATTTGGACTCTTGTTCACCGCCACCGCTCGGCTGGTCTTCTTCCTCATCTTCCTCAGAGTCAGCGTAACCGAAAAACACATATTTCATCTCATCATCGAGATAGTCTCTTATATCGATGTCCATGTCGTAGCGATCAACGTACTCGACTTGCAGCCTGTACATCTTTCTTTCATAACGATAAAATCTATGTGGTACTTCAAAACGCTGCTTTCGGAGCATGAATTCATAGCTGTCATGCTCAGGACGAATATCAGGCATGTGTATTCGCAAGATGAACTGAGCTATTTGTAAATGAGGAAATCTACTGATGAGAGAGCCACCAGCGGTTCTTTTTCGAGCAAGTGGGTCGTAAAAATCAAGTAAGGGCTGCTCAGCAATATCATACTCATGCTGTTTCCTGTCTTTTTTGAGAATTTCTTCAGAGAATATATCAGGCATTGCTTGGTTTAGAATGTAGGCCAACACGCATCGAATGGCACTGGATCCTAGGAGTGCTCTTTTCACGTTCTCTGGGGTGTCAAAGTACTCGTCGCTATTTTGGAATGCATACTCTTCAAGAGCCTGATCTAGCTCGAACGCAAGCTTCAAAATGCCAGTGTGAGCTTTCCACAGGCGGACGAAATAGTCAGTGTATGGGTTCAATGCAGGGTTATATGGACTTCCGTCCTCTGGTTGGAATAACTTGTAGATGGCAAAGATCAGCACGCAAGCCATGTAGTAGCATAACTTTGCCTCGTATTCCTCCAGTTCATCGAATATCGGAAGCCAATAAGGCTCTCTTAGTTCCCATAGTAGCATCTTGTCCTGAAGAGCATTTATTCTCACTGGATCTTCTGCATTAAGGGCCCTGTGGATGCAATCTAGTATAGAAAAGAACTTTATCGAAATGGTAAACCGTAAAGAACTCAACAAAGGCGGCAGGTGTTCTCCATCGTCCTGATCTAGTCCCTCCGCATGTCTATGTTCAAGAAGCTGCTTATATGTAAGGGCAATGGCCACATCAGCTAAACAGGCCACACTCAATGGGTTAGTATCATTGTCCTCGGGCTGCGTGTACGGATCACAGAGAGCAGCCACCGTAGTAAACACATTGACCAAATATTTGTCTGAGTCGTCTAGTCGGAGTCTGTGAAGAAGCTCGTGATGCTGGCCAAAGAAATCGCGGGCATTATCGTAATGCAGCGGTAGGTCGAACTCTACGACCTGATCTTGGTCCGGGAACTCGGCGTCAGACATCAATGAGCAGAAGTAACTGTGGTGCAAATGGTGATGTCAGTGTTGATGTGAAAAACCACTACGCAGACCGCGCATGTAGAATTCGGTTCTACCACAGGAAGAAAAGGTGAAGGGCCTGCTGAAGGAGTAGAGAAAAAAAAAAAAAAAAATTACTTAAAAAAAAAAAAAGGAATGGGCTTAAGATACTTGAATTGAGAAAGAGAAAAGAACATGCTCTTTCGACAAGTTTGTGTACCCAAATATCTACTTCAGCAAGGAAGCTCGCATTTGCCCACTACTGTTACGATCACTATGGGACCTCGAGAAAAGTGCAATGAGACAGCTTAATGACGAATGGCTAGTGTACTAATGTTTTACACATAAAGTCTATGACATTATGAAGTGAATCCAAATTTCCACTGTTAACTAGTCTATCAAGTTACTCTGCGCTAAACAATCTTGTTACGTACACAATCATGCTTCTCTGCTATGATTGGTCTTTCTTTGAGTCACGAGTTTCCAAAACATTTTTCGCTTGTGATGGTTGCCTCTAAGATTTTTATAGGTATAAGTATATTTTTTTTTTTGTGTGTGTTTCTGCATGCGTAGAATTTTGTGCTTTTTGCAACCAATTCTCAAATGTGTGAGATAACTGTGGATGAAAGCCGAAATTCGTAAGTTACCGATATTCAATTATGCGATTTTGGATAGCTTCTCTTTTGATAGCCTAAGCAAGATAACGGATTTCTTTTTTTGTTTTTCTTTTCTCTTGAGGCCGATGAGATCTTACCGACATACTAATTAGGACAAATCTGAAGAAACATTACTATTACTTACAAGGTAAGCAGTTTTGAGCTTAAAATTACATAAAAGCCCAACAATCTTTCTTATTTCTTTCGAGGAGTTTTTTTGAAGAATTTTCGAGTATCCTTTTACGGCTTTAGACAAGCAGTGTTCTTTCACTTGCCTTGATGTGAGAACAAAGCCAGGTCCCGTAATTGGAGACCGCGTCCTGCACATGCCCGTTTTCCGGTGCGTTGGCAATAGGTGACAAAAGTTTGGAATACAAATCAGCAACTTACAGGGTCTTCAGTATTCAATAGTTGAAAGTCACTGGCTCAATCTCTCTCCAGAAGACGTCCACTGCAACGTCATTGAGCCTCTTTCACAATTTTCTCATTTGCTAATATCGATTGCGTCCAATCATGAAAATTAAAGATATCACACGTACTTCCACGTTTGCCTGGAGTTCAGACGTGATCCCCTTGTTGGCTACCGGCTCTGTCGCCGGAGCGGTAGACTTGGACTTTTCGGCGTCGTCCAGTCTTGAGATATTTGACGTCTTTGTTGCTGGTCACGAACCAATCTTCAGTGCCACATTAGAGAACAAGTTTCATGCTCTCGCGTGGCTGCAGCCTTTTGGCAACTACGCTAGAGGTTTGTTGGTGGGTGCTTTCGAAACTGGTCTTGTGGAATTTTGGGACGCCGAAAAACTCATCAAAACCAGGTCCTTGGAAGGTTCTTCCGTCTTTAAATCTTCAAAACACACCGGTGCAGTCAAGTGCTTGGCATTCAACCCTCACCAAAAACACATTCTCGTGTCTGGTGGTCAAAAGGGAGAAATACTCATTTGGGATGCTTCCACTTTTTCTGAACCGTATTCCCCGGGAAGATCCATGGTCCCATTGGATGAAATTACATCTGTGGCTTGGAACAACTCCAAATCTCATATTTTGGCTTCTACTTCAAGCAGTGGTTATACCAGTATTTGGGATCTGAAAGCTAAGAAGGAGTTGTTGCACATGCTGTACAACGGCCCTCTCGGTAAGGCAGATTTTTCCCAAGTCGCTTGGCATCCACACCAATCTACAACATTAGTCACCGCCAGTCAGAGTGATACATGCCCTGCAATAATGAAGTGGGATTTGAGGAACAATAATGAACCAGAAAAGGTTCTAATGGGTCATGAAAAGGGCGTCTTGTCTTTGGACTGGTGCTCCAGAGATGACGGTCTTTTGCTTTCTTCTGGGAAAGACAACTCAATGAAGTTGTGGAACCCTATGACAGGAGAGAAACTTGGCGACTTTGCTCCCGCCGCAAACTGGACATTTTTAGCTCGCTTCGCCCCTCGTGCACCTGACGTGATCGCTTCCGCTTCCTTCGACGGGAAGATTGTCGTTCAGTCGTTACAAGACACATCCCCACCAGTTACCCAGAATGTGAAGTCCGCTGACGATAATAACTTTTGGGAGAATCTTTCTACTAATGAGCACCTGCAACCTCTGTTTGTTTTAAAGCAAGCACCACAGTGGCTCAAAAGACCTTGCTCTGCATCATTTGGCTTTGGCTCAAAGCTTGTTACCGTTAGAACGGTGAACGGCAAGTCCTCGGTAAGCATCTCCAATATGGTGGGCGGAAAGACACTCATTGCTGACAAACTTACTGAGGCTCTCAGAAACGATGACTTCTCTGAACTCATAGCTGAAAAGATCAGAGAGCACCCTACTGACGTATCTGATTGGCAAATCTTAGATAATTTGTCGAAGCATGGAAAGGACCATTTCCTCAAGGATATCTTGGAAGGTTCAAAGTTAGACTTAGACGACAAGCCAGCTCCATCTGATATACCCGACAAAACTGATAATGCAGACGAGGATGACTTTTTCGCAAACTTGTCCAATGACGTCAAGAAGCAGTCTCTTGCCTCTGCTGAAGCATTTGCTCCTAGCGGTCCTTTCAAAATTTTGAGTGATTCTGACGGGGAACAGGATGCCGTTTTGGCAAGGCTTATCTTATGCAACAAAATCAGTGAGGCTGTTGATAAATGCTTGGAACAGGGCAAGTTGTTGGAAGCGTTAGTTCTTTCCTTAGATCAGGATGAGAGCGTGAAGAGCAAAGTGAAAGCGCGCTATTTCAAGGAAACTCATTACGATGTCTTGTCTCGTTTGATCTACTCGGCATCTTCGAGAAGTGTCGTTGACCTTGTTGCCAACGCTGATATCACAAATTGGAAGGAGATTGCATCGAGCATATCCGCTTACTGCACAGACAAGACAGAATTCAATGCAAAGATTGTCGAGCTTGGCGACCGTATCCTATCAGCAAACCAATCTCCTGCAGACCGTCGGAATGCATTGGAATGCTACTTAGCCGGCGAAGCATTAGACAAAGTTGCAGCCCTTTGGTTGAGAGAGCTTCCATCGGAAACTCTCGCTGGCATCAGTACCGAAGATGCTACTCCTTTAGATGCCAAGTTTGCTACGTTAAGCGGCTTCGTGGAGAAGCTTTCAGCTTACCGTTCTCTTTCCAAAATCACTAGCCCACTTTCAGGACCTGCAATCGAGCCAACTTGCAATGCCATCTTTGAATTCGCAACATTGGCATCTACCAGCGGAAATTTTGAACTAGCCCGTGCATTTTTATCTATTCTTCCAGAGAACTATGATGGCCTAGTGGCAGAGAAGGAGCGTATTAACAAGGCGACTGAGCTTCCAGCGCAAAAGGTTACTCAGGGACGTGGTAGAATCACAAGTGGCGTCCAGAATGGTAGATATGGCGCTAAATCCCCTGCAAAGCCGTTCAACCCTTTGGCGAACAACGCAACTCCAGCTTTCAACGGTGGGGCTCCTGGTGCACCATACGCTCGTCCCCCTCCGGCAGCCGGAATGCAACAGAAGTATGGTTCCATGCCTCCCGCAACCGCATCCTCTGTTCAACCTCCTCGTACACAAGCGAATCCATATAGCAGAAGCTCCTCCTTTGCTAGGCCTGCTGCGGCTGCGGTGGCTCCGCCTGTCAATGCTTATGCTCCACAACCTCATGAGAATCCGGTCGGTGTGCCACCATTTGGAAATGCAGCTAATCCTTACACACCAGTGCAGCCAGCATACTCTACCTTTTCCCCACCAACCTCTTCACTTTCAGGACCAAATGTGAAGGAAGAAACTGATGGATGGAACGACTTGCCCGACTCCTTCAAAGCGAAGTCGACAGCTAGACGTGGCACGCCCGCAGCAGCAGCTGTGGTTTCCCCAAGGGCTCCAGCACAACCATTGGCATCTGCTTCTTCGGCTCCCCCTATCAGAAAAGCTCAGCCTCAGACTGCCCCTTCAATGGGACCACCACCACCACGGGCGTCCTCAAGACAACCCTCGCAAGCTAGCAGCCCAAGAAGGACCCCTGCCACACGCCAAGCTTCCATGAATCATAAGTATGCTCCACCTCCAAATGCTATTCAAATGCCTCCGCAGAATGGGTTGTCGGCGACTGGAAGTAAGGCGAGTACTCCACTGGGTCCACCAAAGAATCCCTACGCTCCTCCCGCTAATGCAAACCCACCACCCCCCAAGGTTTCGGCTGTTCAACCACCAACTCAAAATTTCTCTACAGCTGTGTCACTGAACACCATTTCGCAGACTCCGGCTCAACCTCCAAGCAATCCATATGCGCCAACGCCAACAGGTTCCGCTCAACCCCGTAGCAACCCGTATGCGCCACCGCAAAAGCAAGCATCTCAACCTCCACAGAATCCTTATGCTCCTTCATCGGGTGCTAGGGGTCCAAACGGTCAGTACTCTACACCGGCGTCCGCTCGCACAAGCAGAAAGCCATCGATGGGAAATGTCTTGGGTCCTCCACCCTCTAGGCCACAAGCTAAGACCGGATCACCATCTGTAGGACCACCGCCTACCAAAGCACAAGCACAAGCACAAGCACAAGCACAGTCTCATGCTCCTCCCGCACCAGCTTCCGCGTCCATGGTACCGGCGCCACAGGTGATGGGATCGCACGCTATGACAGGAAATACTACAACAGCCCCTCCTCCTCACCGTAACCCATCGACTGCTGCAGCGCAGGCGCCAAACTCTAATGCGCCACCACCACCTCCTCAAGCAGCACCAGCTGTTCCACCTCAATCGGCACCGCAGACTCAAAGCTCTGCTCAACCTGCTCAGAATGGGGACGTGGGAAGGCCTAGCCTTGCTGATGAAGAAATTAGGGCCATAATGAACACATTCACCAATTACAAGGACAAGATCAAGCCTGCTGCTCCTGCAAAGTACGAGAAACACGTCATCGACATGGAGAAAAGACTCAACATTTTGTTCAACCATTTGAGAAAAAATGATTTGCTTTCACCAGAGACGGTGAAGAACTTGAAGGATGTTGCCGCATCGTTGGAGAGTAAGCAATGGACAACGGCTTCCAATATAAACCTTGGTATATCGCAATCGCATCCTAACGAGACTGGTGCATGGCACGTTGGTGTTAAGCGCTTGATCACTTTTGCAGAAGCCTTTGATGCTTAGTTTTTTTAAAAATCTACATCACTTTGCTAGCATCATTTCCGATTGTACTTTTATATATAGATTTTTTCTTTATAAAATGGCATAACACATGATCACGTTAAAAGAAATTGAGTTCAAAGATCTTAGCGCCTTTTTGAGACTCTTCATCATTTTTATCAATCTTGTCATGAAGACCTTCGAACTCAATCAATGCAAATCGGGTTTTTATAGGCGAGTCAAGGACAATTTCGGTAGTATTATGCCTGGTAGGTAACACAATAAGCGATTGTTCCTCTGGACTGAATGGCTCGTTGATACCAACGTCCTTTGAAGCAACAGTTGCAAAGATGTCTTTCTGCTTGTAAAGTTTGCCTGATGGATTATTGAACTGATATCTCTTTGGTAACTGTGTTCCAAAATCAACGTTGCTCAAGAAGTCTATAGTCTCCTGCAAATTGGTGTACTCAGAACTCAAATCTTGGGCAGCAGCAGAAAGATAAACCCGTTTTGGAGGTCTGTCACCCCAGTTGATTGTGCAGTTTTGAAATTGAGTCGGCTCAGTGAATTCTATCAAGACCTTACTTTTCTCTGACGACTTTGCTTGCCAATGTGTAGTATTATCCCCATCATTAGCAAGAATTGGTGAGTCACCTGGAGCACACTCAGTGATATTCGTGAATAACGCACGGCCACATTCTGAAAGACTGTCCTCATATGAAAACTCGGTCTCGTACAACTGTAACTGAACATCAGTTCCTGGCATTAAAGTGTAGGATCCAGCTTTAGGATTGCGGTCACTCACTTCAATTAGGACCTTATGAGGCACCAGGCCCTGGGTAGGGCCATTGTGCTTAACGACCAATCCCGAAGATGTCAAGTTAAAAGACAATGTTTGATTCAAGTAATGAACACCATCGAAATGAACACCTTGCGGAAATGTCTTGAGTTTAATTGGATCTAACTTGAGATAACGAACAATCTTTCCGTTGTCCATTTTATGAGCGAATCTCAAGCCAAGAATTCCCTGAAGGATTGCTTGAAGAAAACCTCCGTGAGCTGTCATAAAGGGAAAAGCAGGATGAGTACCACCATTAGTCAAGTAGTCGTCATTATTTTGTTCCGAGAATTGAGCAAAAGGTCCTCTCAAAAATGGCTGTATAGCCTTCACCAAGTAAGTGTCTGATGAACAGCCTTTCTCCAGCAAGGCAGAAGACACAATAGAGAAGATTGGGAATGTCATAGCGGGACCAAAGCTGACTTGCTTCATTGATGCATACTCCATGCTTGCCTTTGCCAGCTGGTGGGTGATCATCTCGTTTTCTAAGGGATAAGTGATCATAACAACATCAGCCTGTTTAATGCCGATAGATGAGTTCATACCAGTGAACTCAAGAATTATGTCTGGGTCATCAATAGAGCGAGGAAGATGCATGTTATCCATGATGTCTTTGTAAGCTTTTGGCACAGGTTTTCCAAGGTGTTCACTCACAGCAGCAGCCCATTTCATGGTAGCAGATATAGCAGCATTGGTATAAGCGCCATTATCCACATGATTGGCGAACTCATCAGGATCAGTCAAATTATGAGTAGAGTACGCATGTAAGGTTTCATTGTATTGCACGTAATCAGCAAAGAAAGCAGCAGCATCGTCAATCAAAGGGTATGCCAGGTGTTCCAAGAAGTGATCATCGACAGCACCGCTTTTGTACAATTCCCAAGCAGCAATAGCAACAGCCATATTGATATGATATTCATAATCGAAGCAAGGGCCAGTGCTTGTGCAGTTACCAAATCTACCACTGGTCCAAGGGTATGCGGCACCATTCATATCTTTCTTTGGTGCATAGTCACTTTCAAGATTCTTTCGTGCCTGTTCATGAGTGTGAAGACGATAGTTTACGAACAGGCGAGCATGAGATGGGCTAAAAGGAAGCAATCCATTCATCATCCAGAGGTCGGTATCCCAGAAGACCATGCCTCCGTAAGAGTCGGAAGAAAGACCAGTGACGCTCATGGCAGCAGTGAGACCTGTAGCATCAGACCTCGTGTTTGCATTTAGATGATAGATGGAAGCTCTAGCTGCGAGAGTCAAAAGCGGGTTATCAGGGAACTCCACTTTGAGACCTTGGTTGACGACAGCATCCCATGAATTAGCGTGGCTTTCAGCTAGCGAGGTGAAATCCTCGTCCTCAAGAGACACAGATCTTGCCTTTTCCAATACCAGATGGAAAGACGTGTAATGTTCAGGGTCCAAGTCTGACGTGACAATTCCAACATGCTTCGACACCTTGAGAGAAGAACCAGTGGGCATCTCAAAAGTCAAGGTCTGTCCCAGGGAAATCTCGCTTGTTGTAAATTCAGCACCGACACAACGGGCATCAGCAGATTCCTCAGAGGAGCCATCAGAGGAGCCATAGCGAAGAGATGAATACGTAGCACCGAAAACGTAGTCGATATCGTTTGGAGAGTACAACATGTAGATACCCTTGTTGTCCTTGTCCACCGAGGTGGCATTGAAGCGAGCCCTTTGAGCTGAAGAAAAGTCCAACAAATCATGAACAGCAAGAGTAGCATTACTGATCCCAACATTCTCAACCTCCAAATGCACTAAACCTAAGTTAATCTTGTCACGGTGAGCAAGCACCTTGTAAGTTACCTTGAATGAGTCTAGCCAAGTGAACGACGTAGTAACCACACCATCAGTCATAGACAAATTCTGGGCATAATTGGAAATCCTGCCAAAAGAGTCGGGGGTTCCGGAAGGATCCAACTTGTATTTTTTGGAGTTCTTCTCAGCAGACAAAGCGAGCGAAGTCCACTGCGGAACAGCGGCAACTACACTCTCGTACCCGTCCTGCAAGAGCCAGGGAAAATTAGTCATAGTGGTGTTCTTCTGAAGATCGTAAAAACCAGCCACAAATGCACCAGCGTAGCGCCGGTTGAACAAGGGCCATCCATTCAGAAGGTCAGAGGGGAGCTCCGCATCAGGGGTATCGACACCGACAAAGGTTCCATTGCTCAACGTATCGTAAGCAAAACCCTGGCCCAAATTGGGGATCCTGCTGCCCAAGTACCCGTTGGCAACATACGGCTGTCTCTGGTATTGGTGGTGAGGCACCCAGTCCAAAGTGCCCAAGGTGTGCGTGGACTTATCGTAGTAGGCGTTATCAGCAAACAAGAGGTTGGTGAAGATCTGCTTGTTTTCCCTCGACACCACCAAGTCACGCAAGCTTTTCAACTCATCGTCTCCATTGACGCTTGGGCTTGTCTCCTTGAACGAGTAAGGAGTTCTCACGTAGACAGGGAACCCTAGAACGGGTAACGAGAGGAATAATGTGAAGAGTAAAACGAGCGTGGCGAGCACCATGAGGTAGTAGATGCGGTGTGACGGCCGTCGTAAGAGCTTGAGGAAGTTTGGACCCATTTAGCTTTGGTGGGAGAGTACGAGTATTTATAATACGGCTAGAGGAGAGGAAAGCTGGGGTAGCATTTGGGGAAAAAGTAAGACATTGGGTGTGAGTGAGTGTGCGTAAGGTGCCCTGTGCTCGATGTGCAGTACACACAGACCCACTTCTATACTTGTAATTGCCCTGGACTCCTACTATTGTTGAGGTCGGAACGGCGAATTGAAGGCTTCCCATGCGGCTGCCCTAGCGGAGGCGTCTAAACAGATTTTTATTATGGAGCTGGGGCGGTTCGTATACGCAGGGGGAGGTCACTCCCTTTTTGTACAGCCGACATCTCGTTTCGGAAGGCTCAATTTACGGTGTCAGCCCTTTTAGTTTATTAGTGTGATGTGCGCTTCGTCTGCGCTCGTATTGATACATTATATGATACAGTTCCTAGTGTACAAGGGCCAATTTGGTATATCATTTGACCCCGCCGGTTCCGGGAAAGCCGCACTGACCCCCTTTTCTCTCATCTCTCTCTCTCTCTCTCTCTCTCTCCCTCTCTCGCTTGCTTTCACTTGTTCTCCAAGTCCACTCTGGAGATTCCTCGGAGTAGCTCCCGAGCCCCGAGCGGCACGACCTTGTCGCTGTTGCGGCCCCGCTCCATAAACTCCTTCACCGCATGCGTCACTTGGGGTGCTAGCTGCTCCTGCTCGATTCTGCCCGCAAGCTCAACACTCTTGCCTAGCTGGTATACAGTGTGATACATTTGCGCCATGTTTGCCTCAAGCTTCTTTGGTACGCTTGCCTGTACTTCTGCAACCTGGTGCGCAAGTGCATCGAGGTGCTTTTCTTGCAATACATCCCCGAATTTCGGGTCCTTCAGCCTCACATACTCTTGAAACTCTCGGCTGTCCTTGCCTCCAGCTGCGTCCTTGAGATTGATGCTGTGAACACCCAAGCCTTCGAGTGGCTTGATACTCGCATCAAATGCAGTTTGCCATAGCATTTTTTCCTGCCGTAGTTCTCGTAATTTCTGCTGGAAAACCTCGATGCTCTCACGATTGGCATCATTAAGCGGATTACTCTTGATTATGCGCTTACCTTGTAGCTCTCCTGATTCCAATTTCTTGGCCAGGTACCAGCTGGTGTCAATCTCCTGGGCGATCAAATCTTCCAAAATCTCATTCTTGATCACTTTGGCAATTCCCTTCGCCGTGTTTGTTTCGGCCCCGTCACCTTCTCGATCTTGCTGAAGCTTCTTTCGGAAGCACCACACAAGAATCTGGCGCAATCGTGACGGTGCTGGTAAGGAGGAATCCACCACTTTGAAATACTCTCTCTCTGACATCTCGTCGTGTGGTTTACCCACGAAGCCGTTGCCAATGGCCAGCACTCGCTTGCCCCTAATGCTATAAGAGCTTCTTCGAGATGCATTTTCTCCATCGGTAGGCTGGAGTGTATGCTCGGGCTTTTGCTCGACGTATTCGCTGTCATTGGGTACTTCTTGCGTATTATCTTGTTTCCTTTTTCGCCTCTTCGGTAGATTTCCCGGCTCTTTATTTTTCCGTGGGCGCCCCCTCCGCTTCGGCAGTTTTACAGCTTCAACGTCATCATATCGTATAGGGATATTACTCCATGTGTCTGGCAGCTTGATCAGACTCGTGGCACGCTTCAACATTGATTTCGGCGTACTGGCTTCAGTGAGAGGGGCTTCTGGACTTGTAAGTATCGCCAGCTTTGGCTTACGCCCTCTTTTCGCTGGGATTTTCTTTATTGGAGTAGAGTCAACACTAGACTCTGTCTGTTCTCTTGGTGCTGCTTCCTGAGAATTTGAAAACATTGCTTTCAAGCCGTTGGCGCCTCCTAGTATAGCCCTTGTATTCTTCTGCGCCTGTTTTTTCCTAGGTGGAGTTTCCTCATCCCCCGAATCGTCTGAGTCCAGAGGGAAGAAATTACGAGACTTGGGTGCATTATGTTTGATTCCTGGTAATTCGGTATTTCTTTCTGACCCATTGGGCCTCAGTGCCGCCAGTTTTCTTGGAGGCATAATGTCGTTTTCAATGGTAGCTGCATCAATAGGTTGCTGAGGAGGTCAGCCTTGTTCAAGGTTTTTCGGGTGTGGGTTGCAGAGAGTGCAGGTATCAAGGAAATGAGATAAAGTTGTGTTTGTTTATGAGAGGTAGAAAGTGAGTAGTAGTAAAGCTCTCGATGTGCAGGTCATTAAACACTCCCTAGGCGGGCCACAATCGGAGTGACAAATGTTGTGTAAGAAGATGAAATTGAATAAGCAAGCAAACGTTTTGCTGTATAATTTTTATTTTGCGAGTATCCTCGCCTTCTTTGTGGTGTTGTGGTATTGTCGTTTCTTGTTGGCTGCGAAAGACGACATCAAGGTAAATCGCAATGAAGGATATGGCTCGATTTTCCAAGCGAAGGAAGTGTAAACTCTTCTAAAATACAGCACTTGGTTGACAGGCTTGTTGGTATTGAACAACAACTAAGAATTTGCAAACGTTTCATTGTCTGTTTTCGAGTCGGTGCCCTGAATCAGTGGCTGCAAAAATGTCTCAGATCTGCAAACAGAACCCATTAAATCAGCGGGTTGCACAAGAGGGTAAATCTTAGTTCGTCAAGATTTTTTTTTTGTCTTTATTCTCAAGTATCAAGGTTTTACGACCTTTACTGGGTCTTTTGGTTTACTGAAGGTCAATTTCCGATTTGTGTCAGTACTCTACTACCTTGATGTTGCATTTCAGTCTCCATCGCGTTCGCGTTCTCGCTGTGTTGCATACATTGATACTACAAACAAAACAAGCACCGAACTTGCCCCAAAAGCTTCCGGGAGCTCTAGTCAAATTCTTTGCTTAATCCATTTCTTGTTCAATTGCATGGGCCAGGCAGCCATATCCCACTGCGGGCACTATGTGGCTCTAGCTGAATCAGCAGCTGTCTCGATCCATAGAATACTGCCCTCCTTTCAGCTACGGCATTTCGACCTCGATCGAGATATACGCAGACATTACAATCTAAGCTTGTTGATAGGCCTAAATATAAGCATAACAGGAATATATTGGGAAAGTGTTAAATCGTCGGAACAGTCCACAAAGTTGGCGGTGTCAATAAATGCTAAAGATATTTATGGTGTTCTTATCTACGACTTCAGGCCCAATGCTCTGAACCCAGTTGTGATCGAGCTGGAGTCGGCAATTGAATCTGTAAGCTGGCTCCTTGGTGTCTCAAAGGAGGGAAGCGCCTATAAGAACTGCTCACAGCTTGTGCTATTCGATCACCTAAGATTGGAGGCTCGTGTATACTCTCTCGATTGCACTCGTATGCTATTTACAATACCCAAGCCAGTGGCATCGTCTGTCATCATGAGACCCCATAATGACCAATTTTGGTCTATTCTACTGATCCCATACTTCTCAAAGAATCTGACATCGAGATCAATTCTGGTGGATCTCCAAGCAGACAATCACCCCTATTTGCTTCACTTCAAGAATACGGGATCCAGGAGTACACTTTTGGCGTCACTTGCACTAGATCACCAGCCTTCACTGTCAGCTGAAATCAAGTGGGATCCAACAGGAAACTGGATATCCTTCTTTGACTCAAACGATTCGATATTTGGATACTCACTACGAGTATACAATACCTTGGCTCTTCATGGAAACAGTATTGATGACTTGGCTGATCACATGGCTCAAGCAACGCTTTATCATACACATGATAAAAAGAATGGGTGGTTATCGCTGTGGTTAGTTCTAGATGGTCTATTGTTTATTGCGGCGACGCCAACAAATTCGTCCAAATCACTTGAAATTAGAATTCACAGTCTCAGCTTTTTGTCTATTCGCTACTCAGTTACCGTAAATGTGGGAAAGTCAGAAAACGTATGGGTACAAGAAAGCTCAGATGAGCAAGCCTCGTACAGAAGGACAGATGTGTGTCCTGAAGACTCATTTAAATGGAGTAATTTCAAGGACTCCGGAGACAGGTCGGTGCTAACTTCAGATAACTCTGTGTTAATTTTACGAAGACAGCATCACGATGCTATCGTGAAATTCGAGCCCGAGGCATTTATATCGTCAGTGCGTTGTCTAGATGTGCAATTTTTCAACAATTCTGTCGCTCTCCTATTTCACGATCACGTTGCATTATACGAGAACGAGACACTTTCTATCAAAGCCACGAGCAGGTACTCGTTGGTAGAATTAAAAATTACAGATGCTCTTGGGTCTCCTGCGTTCACACTTACTGAGCAAACCCCAGAGGGCCAGACATGGATGCAAAAGGGACAGGTCTCGGAGGAAACAAATGACGACTCGAGTATGCTGATTGCGGACAAATTTCTGTATAAAGAAGACAGCAAAGTGGTGAATCTTCTCAAAGAAGTACAGAAGAGTGAGTGGGGTCGAGCCGCCAGGCGTAGGCTTTCCGAGGACACGGACACTTTTCATCTCAACTATAAACGAAAAAAACCACCCGGTTTACCAGAGCTACAGCGATGAAAGTCATGATAAATCTTTGTGTAAATTTAAATGCTATGTACAATATAGATGAATCTAGCTCAGCTCAGCTCAGCTCTTTTTCTTCTTTGGTGCACCCTTATTTCTCTTCTTACGGTCAATGACCATTCTGACTCTCTCAGCCTCTCTAGGGTCGATCAAGTCCAATTCCGGAAACCATCTTTTGAAATCCTTGAATGTAGGCATGGCATCGTTGTTGCCGTAGTAAGCCAACAACTCAGGTCCACGTAAAGGTTGCCTTAGGATCTTATTACCGTTTCTCACGTTCGTCGGGTTCCATGTTTCGCCAAAGATCTGGGCCAGAAGCTTCCTGACCTCGGCCATCCGGGCCTTGGATGGTAAGGCTTTTAGAAGCGACATTGGTGACTTAAAGTTATGGTGATGAAAATTTGGTTTACTGAAGGTAGGTGTACGAGGTGTATGCAGGTCACCACCTACGGGTGTGGTACACTACATGATGTTTCACAACCCGTTGATACTATTTGGTAGGTACGAGTAGCTTGTAAATACCCATGAGCGGGAGTGTCTATACCAGTAATATTCAACTTCATGTCGGCGTGGTGGCCATTACAGCGTGTCTCAGTTCTACACAAATTTCGCAACTAGAAGCATCTAACTACACCCAACCATAAAGTAGCCAATTGATACTTGAATAGAGAAATCAAATCACAAAGTTAGTGAAGTAAGAGCTGAGCTAATCACTCAGCAGCACACAATCATTTCAAAAACTTAGTTCGGACCCCTTTGCTACTGCACCCTCTTGAAGGAAGGGAGGTCTTCAAGGAGTAGGAGAGACATTCTGGGCAGCCACATACATCACCACAGGGCGTTAAAAAACGTCAGAAGAGGGCCATGCATACCCCCAATTCTAATCGAACAATCATCATATAGTTTCATTTTTTTTTTTTTTTTTTGCATTTGGAGTCCACATCGGGGCCCTCCCTCCTTGTCCCATTTTTGTGTCTTTTGCACCCACTGCGCCTGCCTGTGGTATCTATCAGTGCGAGACCTGACAGATCTCGGATTAGAAACGCAGCCTTCATCTTAAGCCACAGACACACTTGATTCAACCTACTAAAGTGACCTTCTCCGGCGCAATGTCTCATGGCATTCACATCCACGAGCCAAGCCTGGACGACGAATACGGCGCTCCGTATCATGTCCAGAACCCCTTTGTCTCGTCTAGTGAGAGACGTGCCAGGGAGTCTGGAGAGTATAGACGACGCACCGTGCTGTCGAGGGGCTCGAGGTATTCTAGTTCGCCTGTATTAGAGCCTATATCTCGATCAACGACGATGGAGAAAAGGCTTCCGAGTTACGTGGAGGAGCACGTTCCCCATGAGGACTACGACTTTATAGATCATGCGGTTGAGAGCGACTTTGATGCGATCCAGCGTGGTGTGGTCGATGCTTTGGGCACAAATGACCATCTGGGCTTGTGGAGGGTGGGCACCTCCCATCGAGACGAGGAGCAGGAGCCTCTGCTGCCTCAGCTGACACCTTATAACCGTTACCCTGACACACACCCTGACTACACTCTAGAAAGTGATTTGACGTATGATATACCTTTGATCACCTTTAATCAACCAGACACTTCACAGAACACGGCAGCTTCGGAGCGACCCCAGTTGAAGCTCACTACTCAAGATCTCGATTCGTTGGAGGCTGGCGCTTATAGAGCTCCTCTGCCTTCGAGGGCACCGCAGTCTCCTTCAAAACTACCCGATTTCCTCACAAGAATGTCTAACAGAATTGCCGGTGACAACAATCCGCCTCCTACACCAAGTGCCGAAAGATCTCACTCTTTCAGTGAATTTCTACATCCATCTACATCCTCGAAACATCCTGAATCTCCGAGCCCTTCAGCTCAGGAGCCGACGTTTGGAAGCGTCCAATCGATAGATACAAGCGCGGAACATCACAGTGACGATGGACACTCCAAAGTCTCAAGTGATGGACAAACTCGAGACATACCGACTCTATCAACAGAGAGCGTCAATAATATCAGTCGTCCCACTCTACAACGTACTCACTCTGATGCTGTGCTGGGCGTCAGTGGAGGTTCAGTTCCACTCAGTGCTGCTGCAAAGCCATTTTTTTCAAAAATTGAGAGAGCGGAAAGATTTGATCATCTCTATCTCTACGGCAAGTCATGTGGCATGTTTACAAGCAAAAGCAAGCTACGAATAATGTGTCATCGTCTAGTGTCACACCCGATGACTAGCTCCTTCCTTCTATTTTTGCTCGTACTTCAGACAGCCTTGCTTTCATACCGTGAATGGAATCCTGAAGCTCTTGATGGGTATTACTACTCCGGTTACAATTGGGCGGACTACATTTTAATGGCTATTAACATACTATATTCCATAGAAGTGTTTGCGAAGATCATCGCATATGGCTTCATATCTGACAAAGTCATGTTTGACGAATTGGGTTTGGAATATCCCCTGACTGGGTTTCTTATGTCCGCAAAACGTGCGATCGACAACATTCCATTTACATCAATCATTAAAAGGCTATACCATAAGTGGGCAGACACTAGGAGACTTAAAAGTGCAGACCTCAATATCAAGTATGATGATTTCGTACTGAATGAGGATCTGTTCAATCATCACAGAAGAGAAGATCCCCATAAGCCAGAATTCACAAGTTTCGCTGCCGGTCAGTCCCCTCAAATGAATGGCGTAAGGAAACAAAACACTTTTCTCTATTCAACACAAATACGAAGAAAAGTTGATGAAATGAATTTGCGCCGTGCATACCTACGTACTAGTTGGCAGGTTATCGACTTCATCTCGATGGTATGCTTTTGGATTTCATTGCCATTGTCTTACAATCATTATGACGCGAAGCATCACATCTTTCTCTTCAGGGCACTCAGCTGTCTAAGAATATTGCGTCTCTGTAATTTGACAACGGGTACTAATATAATTCTTCGTGCCATTCACTCTGCGATCCCGCAGCTTGTTGATGTTTCTTTATTTATCTGCTGTTTCTGGGTGATATTCGGTATTATCGGTGTTCAGTCCTTCAAATCGTCATTGACAAGGCATTGTCAATGGACTAATCCCGAGGATCCCTCCGAAACCTACTTGAATTCGGATCTGTATTGCGGGTCTTTCATTGGTCGAGATGGCTTCGTCAGATCTTTCTTAGAAAGAGATGGAAGCTCGTCGGGCGTAATCAAGGGCTATCGTTGTCCCATGTACTCCGTGTGTCAATCAGGTGAAAATCCATATGGTGGAACGGTGAATTTTGATAATATCTTCCAGTCCATGCAATTAGTTTTCGTCATAATGAGTGCCAATACTTTCACTGACATCATGTATTATACGATGGACACTGATAACATTGGTTCGTCCCTATTTTTCATATTTTGCATCTTTATATTGACTGTTTGGTTGTTGAATGTCTTTATCGCAGTGATAGTCACATCGTTCAACATCGCTCAACTCGAAGATGCCGAAGACAAAAAGCGTAAAGACGAGGGACGCCGGACATCTCTTTTGGCAATTTTTGGTTTTAATGACAAACTTCATAATCAGAAGGTATATCCTCTAATTCAAAAAAGACTATATTTGCGGATATATTACAAAATTGAGATCTTCTTTGTCATGCTCATTGCCACCGACTTAATCATACAAGCCTTGAGAGATCACAACATGTCGGATCAGAGAGCACATGGTCTCTACAGATTCGAAGCAGCTGTAACAGCTACCCTTTTTGTGGAAATCATCATAAGGTTCTTACTTTACTATCCTCATTGGCGTACCTTTTTCATGTCGAGGAGAAACTTTTTTGACATGTTCCTTGCAATCATCACAGGCATAATTATATTGGGACCTGTGAAATCTCTTTTGGGGCACGCTTATTATTGGCTCACAGTTTTCCAAATTGCAAGGATTTACCGAGTTGTACTCTCCATTGGTATCACCAGAAACCTTTGGATGAAGCTTACAAATAACATAAAGGCTATATTTGACTTGGCATTGTTCTACTACATTCTTTTGTTTTTACTGAGCATTATAGTGACGCGGTATTTTGAGGGCACGGCGACGAAAGAAGATACAACTGAAGATTTTTTCACATCCTTGTATACTTTGCCAAATGCGTTCATGTCATTGTACATCATCACAACCACTGAAAATTGGACCACAGCTGTTTACGGGCTTCAAGAGGCAGCAAAAACAGTGTCACTGCGAGCATTTGGTACGATCTTTTTGTATGCTTGGTTTGTGGTGTCCAACACAATGATATTGGGTATTTTCATTGCTGTGATTGCAAGAACTTTGGAAGTCTCCGAGGAGGGCAAGCGTAAGCAACAACTACTTCAGTTTATTGATAATATGACGAAGCGACTCCAAAGCATTACTCATGAGACAGGTGCTTTGTCCAAGTGGAAACACAAGATATTTAAAAGAAAAGACGATAAGAACATAGAAAGGGCTATGACAAATCTTTTGTTGAGTGGTACGGCTGTGAATGAATTCTTGGAAAAAGATCTCGAGCCTGAGGATCGCGATGATGAGGAGATCAAGCCGCTTCCTCGGAATCCCGTTCAAAGATGGATCAAAGTTAATTTTACACGAGCCTTAAGTGTTGTCAAAAATCCTTTTTATTCTTCAGGGCGAAAAAGTATACCCCTCGAAAGCTTTGATCCTGCTAAGTTTGCACAGAATGTCATCACGGAAAGAAATCAACTCGTCAGCAGTCAAGATGAATACTTGCGGAATAACCCAATGTTTAACACGGTATTTTACATGTTGGGTCCCCGTCATAGATTAAGACGATTCTGTCAGCGCATTGTGTTTTCTAGTTACGGTGAAAGAGTTGATGGAGTAGAGCCCAACAAAACTGTGGGAGAAATATTTATCGCTCTCATGTTCCTTTCAACGGTAGGAATTGTGGTGACTACTTGCATACTAACTCCCTTATTTCGGAGAGATATCATTAATCAAGAAGGAAAATGGAGTTGGGCCTTCATTATTGACGTCGTCTTTATTTGCATCTTCACCATCGAGCTATTAATAAAGATCACGGCAGATGGCATTATATTTACTCCAAATGCATACTTCAGGTCTTCTTGGAACTGGATCGATTTCATCGCCTTAGCATCCTTGTGGATTGAATTCATTTCTGTTTTGAGAAATGATGGCCATTTATCGAGAATTGTGCGTGGTTTGAAAGCATTAAGAGCATTGAGGTTGTTGACAATATCGGAGACAGCAAAAAGTAATTTTCATTACACCATGATATCAGGCTTCGGTAAAATAATGAGTGCAGCTCTCATATCGATTACATTACTTCTCCCGTTCTCGATTTGGGGTCTTAATATTTTTACTGGAAGACTTGGTACTTGCACTGACGATTCTCTTGGTGAAGCTGATTGCTACAACGAGTCCGGGAACACTGTTTTTGATTGGGATGTCATATCTCCAAATGCCTACGTTGAACCATTCCTCAACTTCAACAACTTTGCAAGGTCAATTTCTACCCTTTATCAGATTGTCTCCTTGGAGGGATGGACGGAATTGCTTATGCAAGTAATGCAGAGCACAGGGGAGGGGACACCACCTGAATTATTTGCTTCTCCATTTAATGGTGTCTTCATCATCCTCTTTAATAATGTCAGCATAGTTTTCATTTTGACGTTGTTTGTGTCTGTGATTATCGACAACTATTCTAGGGTAACTGGAAGAGCGTACTTGACGAAAAGCCAAATTCAATGGTATCAGGTAAAGAAGTTTCTCAAACAAGTAAAGCCTTCTAAAAGAATGGACAGATCCAACATGCCCGGTCTACGAAGACTCTGCTATAATCTCACTGTTGAGAAGAACATAGTATGGTGGCAGACATTGAATCTTTGTTTATTTATTCATATTATCGCCCTTCTTAGCGAAACTTTCCCAGAGAGAGATGGCATCAATACCGCACGTTATGTATTTTTGATGATATCATCTTCGATCTTCATTGTCAATTCTTTGATGTTGTGTTATGCTCTTGGTTACAAGAGCTTTATACAAAATAAGTGGAATCTTTTTCAAGCACTTGTGTCGATTGGAGCCTTTGTAACTACTATTTTGTCGTTCCCCATTGACTCAAGTTCCATCTTTATCAACTTCAACAAATTGTTTTTGGTCGCCATGCTTACTTTCATCTTCCCAAGAAGCAACAAACTTTCCCAGTTGTTGCGTTTTGCTTCGGCCTCATTTCCATCATTGGCATCCTTAATTTTCACGTGGTTCGTGGTTTTCATGGTGTATGCTATTGCAATGAATCAGATATTTGGTATGACAAAAACAGGACCGAACACCACCGGCAATATAAATTTGCGTTCCGTCCCCAAAGCGTTGATTTTACTCTTTAGATGCTCATTCGGAGAGGGATGGAATGATATTATGAGTGATTTCACGGTTGAATCACCATGGTGTACAGCGGATCAAACGCTTGATGACTCCGATTGCGGTAGTCAGCAGTATGCTTACATCTTATTTATGTCATGGAATGTTATATCCATGTATATTTTCCTAAATCTTTTCGTTTCGCTCATCTTGGACAGTTTCAGTTATATCAACTCTGGATCAGATTACGTTGACCTAATCAGTCGCGAGGAGGTTAGAAAATTCAAGAGGGCTTGGCAACAGTTCGATCCCAATGGAACTGGCTTCATCAAGCCGTACGATCTACCTAAGTTCTTACATTCGCTCACGGGATCATTGAGCTTTCGTTTCTATTCTGGAGACTTGTCAATACCTGAGCTTTGTCGAAAATGGATTAGACGAAATAACCCTCATGACCCGTATGATATTTCTGTGAATTATGACGAGGTGGAAAACATCATGAACAAGATGGACATTCCAAAAATTCAAGAACGAAGGAGGGTATACGAGAGGTTCCTAGAAGAGGCTATCATGAACATGGAGATTCACGAGGAACCGGGCATTTCGTTCACAAGAATTCTACTCCAGATCCCTCTTTACAATTCTTTTGATCCGAGCCAATGTCTAATTTTATTGGATTTCTTGGACAGAAGGTTATTTTATCAAAAGCTTGAGAAGCGGATGAAGCTCAAAAGGGTTTATGAGACTGTTGCAGCTTTTGCATGCCGCTGGAAATACGTCGAAAACAAACGTCACGGTGTGAGGGATACGAATATCAATTTCGACAAGGAGCTCAAGAGATCAAGTTACTTCGCAAACGAGGAGCTTTCATTAAAGGAGCCTATGGAGGAGCAGGATGAGGTCAGTGTCTCAGATACAGAAGACTCTTCATCCGACAATGAGCTTATACCTTTGCATAAGGATAATCTCAAAGTTCATAAGGGTGATTACTACCCGAAGTCACCAGTTCATCTTTTCAAGGGCACCGATAAGTTTGGTCAGGACCACGATGTTTATCATCACCCTGTTCGACTGGAAGCGGCCCACTCGCCCTCACAATTGAGTCCATCTATTCATCTGGCTCCTTGGGAAGATAAAAGCAATTTGTCTGCTGTCGATCTCACCACTATTGGTGAAACGCTAGAAAATAGTAGCTGGGGGGATGCATTTAGAGAAGTTACAAGTAGAGGCTCCACTTCTCACAGAATTATATCTAGACGACCTTCAACAAATGGTCTGGACAATTCATACAACAGTCAAAGTTACGAAGACAAGAAGTTTAGCTGAGAGAGATTATAGATACAGCCCAAATTTGCATTATCATTAACTATGAACTCTTCTGTAAAAGTCCTAAACTTTCATGTCGTTCAAACCCAACTCTTCGTTCTGCTCATGAGTTCTCTCGTAGTCTTCAATCGTCATGTTGGGGTCGTTGTCTGGAGCGTAGACATTCTGAATGTATGAAGAAGCCAATGGATCTTCCATAAAGATAGTAAAACCAATTTTACCCTCTTTGGCATCTTGCAACTTTGCGAAAAACGATGTCCATCTTTGCTTAGTTTCATCATCCATGGAGTCAGAAGTCTGAGTGAAAACTCTAGAATGTAACTCCTCATACACCTGTGTCAACAAACCCTCGATGGTTGTGAATCTACCTCCCAAAGTACCTGGGGTCAAATCTAGACTCAACTCAGGAATTTTCATTCCACAGGTTTCTGACTTCAATATATCCCTAGCCAAATCTTCAGGGTCAGTGATCTTCAAGCTGATCTTCCTACCCTTGTCTGGTGTGGCACCTCCAGTTTTAACTTCATTGGATTTGTAGCCACACCTGTCGCAAACTGTAGACATAATGATGACGTCCTTGAAATGAGGTATGTTTACTGTCTTCATGTGAGTCTCGCAAGGGGCAGAGCAAGCGGAACACGTCGCATGGAAAGTCTGAACTTCATTTTCAAAGTTTTCAATCTCGCTGTGATCGGTAAATCCAGAAACCTTAGGATGGGAGTCTGTTTCATTGTTCAAAGAAGCACTAACGTTCAGGTCAGTAGCCTCTTTCTTCTGCTTCAGCTCTGCCAACTTATGCTGTGCAACATCATCAGCAGAAATCAAGCCCAAGTAGACATTTTGCTCCGCCGTTCTGTTATACTCGTACATGGACCATTTATGAGCGGGCTGGCCGGGCAAGTATTCAACCCATGAGTTACCAGCTGGATCGTCAACGTAGAAAGTGAGCGGCAAGTTTTCACCTTCTAGACAGGCTTTGACCTTTTTCAAGAATGCTTCAATTTTCTCGTATACCTCCGGCTGAGCTTCTTTACGAGCCTCTTGATCCAACTGCAAATTTTCGATCATTTCGTTGAGAAGACCCTCGATGTTGGTCAACTGGCCACGCTCAGGTGGGATTTCAAGCTCCAACTCTGTGAACATGCAAGTAGCTGTCTCTGATTTGACAACCTGCCTTGAGAAGTCCTCCTTGGATTCGATCTTGAAGATATAGCGAGAACCCTTCTCAGCGATTTGGGCAGCCGCCTGGATTTCGGAGTTTCTGAACTCGCAGTGGGGACATGCGAACGACATCACGATGATCTCGCGAAAGTAAGGAATCTTAGTTAACAACATTCTAGTCGTTCCATTCTTGTGGCATCTCATGCACATGGACTCAACCTCTTGCACTGGATGGCCCTGGGCGTCCTCAGCGCCAGTTTGAGTGACAGAATTGACCTGGTCGCCAACGTTGGCAAATGCCTGTTGATCTTCGTTCTCAACCATGTCTAGTCTTGGTTTTTTATCTTCTAACGACAGTGGTGCTGGAGTTTCGTCGTGTCTCTTCATTTGAGATTCTCGAATCTTGAGATTTTTCCCTCCGATGCTCTGCTCATGTGTAGAAGTATGCAGGCGGAAGAGTTAGTCAGCAGAGAGAAGGCGAAAGAACTCCATGGTGTTAGGTTATGGGGAAAAAAAAAAAAAAAAAGGAATAAGAGGAGATACTTCAAAACGGTTGTTCATGACTGAATTAATTCTTGGATTATGTGGGACGATGGAGTAGACAGGGCCTCGAAGCAGACTACTCAATTGGTTTTCGCAACCATTGTATGGGTATCTCGAGAAGAGAGCAACAAGACTAGGTAAGCGACATGAGTACAAAACGATACAGATCCAAAATTTGTGTAGAAGAATAGGCCTACATGATTCTAGGATGAGTACAATAGGTGATGGGCACATTTCTGTGTGCGATTCAGGAGGTTCTTACCAGGTACTTAAGTACGGCAGTCTGCAGATTTGGAGTAGTATTTGCGCTGCTTCAAAGTTTTGGCTCCATCGAATCATATCTGTCGAGATTGTTGTCGTGTTTTGGGAATTTATCACATCAAAGTCAGTAGCTAAGGGCAAGGGAATTTCTTGCTTTGTTGTTGCAGCCTGTGATACCAGCCAAAGGGTGAGAAAAGAACTCAAAACCTAATCTAGACAATAAGTGAAAAGACTTTGCCTATCAGCATTATAATTCAGGAATTTGACCATGAGAATTCCGGAGATGTCGGTGACAGTTAGTGTTGAGTAGTCTCCCTTAGTCTCCCAAACCAGGCGACAATGTCGTAACCTTGACAAGGTCGAGAGGAAATATTAACAAAGGTCGAGAGTATGTGTAAATAACATGATTGGTGTAACCTCAATTCCAACTCAAATAATTGCATCAAGCATACTACATTACTGCTGTTTGAGAAGGATGGTTTGTAGATCAGTTGAGGTGACCAAGATACGACATTTTTGCAACCATTCTTCTTGTCATCCCTCCAGTATCATCGAATACCGACACAATCGTATCGTAAACGTCACGTAGAATTCAATGTCTGAAGAGAGTTCTGATTCAAATCCCCACTCCAGAAGGCGGTTTGCCGCTAAGGTGTCAGTAGGCCCAACCCACTTCAGTGGTCTTTTGCTCGTTTCTTTGTACTTCAATTTTTCCCTTTCAACAGATTCCTAACAATTCTGATAGAATATTGAATAAGAGGTGAGAGTAGAGAATATGGAATCGCTTTACCAATAGTTGATCGGTAGTGTGTCGTCCCTTCAGCTCGTTTTGTACGTATTTGACCCATGGCATCCTCAGCTTTTAAGTCAAACACCGCTCGAAACACAAATAAAATACAAAAGGGTCTCTTTTTGTTTCTTGAGCTAGAAAACGAGAAGAAAAATTCGCAAGATATTACTCATTTACTTTGGTTTCACACTTCTCTACTCCTCTTTCTGCCTACACCTAACGCGCAATTTCGAATTCCGAAAGACAGGATTCGTTTTTCGTCAGCCATGCACTCAGGGTTACTTCGATCGAAGCCGTAGGATCTTGCGGCTCACTTCTCAACGGTGATCCAGATGCACGTGACGTGACACAAAGGGAAGATCCGTTCATTATTAAGCAAAGACAATATTTTAAGCTCAGACTCAAGCTCATGACTTATTTGCTTGGTATATTCCTGTCTTATATTAGTATTGCTACCTCACTACTTTTTCCCATTGACGAGACAGAAACCATTGTTTCATAGAGATAGTCTTCGCGCGCTTCCTCCAGATAAAAAAAGGTGAAGCCACAATAACCACACCTACCACTTTCAAAAGTTCAGCGCCGGCTACTACTAGGTATTACCACAAGCCTTAACATGAACCTTCATGATGCTTGTTCTTCTGATGGCTCAGAGGACGCCACGAAACATCTCAGTTCGATTCTTGAGAAGGGCCTTTCTCGTACATCCAAGGCAGTTAAAGCGGAAAACCAGCTCTCTGTACGCCAGTCTGCCTGGCTGGATAGCACCGCTGAAATCACGCCTCAGCCGGAGGAGCCTCAGGGGCCCTCGCCGCCTCCACAACCACCCACGGAAGAGATGCTGGTGGTGACTCCGTTCTTGGCTAAACATATCGCTGACCATAATAATATCCCTTCCGATAACTTCCACAAGTACTGCTACAGACACAACCCAGAAATAATGTGCAACAAACAGGCGGATGCCGTGAAAATGAAGGCTATACAGCATGAACTCGAAAAGCTACCTTCAAGAGACCAGGAAGCCATTTCTCACGTGTGGTCCATCTTCAGTGCTGCTCCTCATTCCCACAGAAGCCTCATTCTAAGGGGATTGCTCACGCAATGCTGTTTTCCGCAACTTTCCACTATATCTCAAGAAATCAGTCAGCTCATTCGCATAGATTTCATTGCCACCCTTCCAGTGGAGATCTCTCTAAAGATTCTATGTTATTTGGACTGCAAGTCCCTCTGCAATGCCGCACAAGTGTCTCGCAAATGGAAAGAACTCGCGGACGACGATCGTGTTTGGCACCATATGTGTGAGCAGCATATCGACAGAAAGTGTCCTAACTGTGGTTGGGGGCTTCCCCTCATGCATATGAAGCGTGCTCGGGAGTATAGCAACGACGACGATTCTTCTGGGAACGCAAAGCGTCGCAAGGCGGATTGCAAGAAGAGACCGTGGAAATCTGTGTACAGTGAAAGATATCAATTGGAAAAGAATTGGAGAAACGGGAGTTACGTTTTGAAAACATTCCAAGGACACAAGGATGGCATTACGTGCCTTCAATTCAACAGAAAATACCTCATGTCCGGTTCATACGATGCAACGATAAAAATCTGGAATATGAAGACGGGAGAGTGTTTAAAGACATTGACGGGCCACTCAAAAGGAGTACGTGCCTTGGCATTCGATTCTCAAAAACTTATAACCGGAGGGTTGGATTCGACTGTCAAGGTGTGGAATTACCACTCAGGGAAATGCATTGCTACGTACAGAGGACATGAAGACGCGGTATCTAGTGTGGACTTCTCTGGGAAGACGATCGTATCAGGTTCTGCCGATTGCACCGTCAAAGTGTGGCATGTCGATTCAAGAACATGTTTCACATTACGTGGACACAGCGATTGTGTTAATTGCGTTAAAATCCACGAGCCATCCAATACAGTCTTTAGTGCATCCGATGACACTACTGTAAAAATGTGGGACTTGAAGAACAATCAGTGCCTTCGTGTTTTCGGCGGTTTGGAAAATAACGGCCATGTAGGTCAGGTTGAGACTGCCATTCCTTTCAAGTATGTTAGTGGTGATTTGATCGAGGATGAAAATGAGAGTGAGAATGAAAACTCCGGTAACCATTTACTCCACCAGCAGCATCAATACGAACAACAAACGCATCATCAAAACCACCAAACCAACTCGTCTCAGTCACCGCTGAGGCCAGAACCTTTGCCCGAATTACCAGAGGGACCTGATTACCCTACTCATCTTCTTACATCATCATTGGACAACACGATCAAATTGTGGGATGTAAAGACGGGGAAATGTGTCAGAACGCAATTTGGTCATATAGAGGGTGTCTGGTCAATAAGCGCAGATACCTTTAGAATTGTCAGTGGAGCTCATGATAGGTTGGTTAAGGTTTGGGATTTGCAGGATGGAAAATGTTTACATACTTTTGGAAACAACGCCAGTGTAAGCTGTGTTGGCTTGTCAAGCAACATATTCGTTGCAGGGCTTGAAAACGGTATGATAAAAATGTATAATTTCACATGTTAAGAGGGAAGGTTTTATTTCAAGAAGTGACAATCAGTCACAACCATTTACATATTTATTTAGGGGTTATTATCAACAATTATAATATTAAATGCGACCGTAGAATTCCTATAGACAAGCAAGGGAAGATATTGTAATGGGTATGGGGTAGCCATATTAATGCTTTGAATAAAATTCTCTTAGAGAGTTAACTTCTCAAAAATGATGATATAGTAAACGTGCCATCAGTATCTGGGACTCGCACTGGAGGAGCATCCGTGGTATCAGTGGGTGAATTGTCTTCTGAAGCTGATGCATTGGTAGGGCAACTCCGAGAAGGAGAAGTGAAGAAACAGTATGAATCCAAAAGTTCCCGGTAGGACTTTGAGTCCAAGAGATTGTTGAAGTTCGACGAGTTCTTATCCTTCTCAATAGTATTTTTAGTTGGAGGATTCGGAGCCAAGTCTGGAGGAGGTAGCACTGTTTCACTAAGTGCTTCGGTGTTCGAGGAGGACATGCCTCGAGAAGTTTGTGACGAATCCAGAGTGGGTTCTTCAGACTGAGGATCAAGGTTGTTGACACCGTTGCCACGAATACCGCCAATATTTGAGTTGCGAGGTGATGTGAAATACATATTATCCTTCCCCATTTGATTGTTTTCTGCAGCAGAATTTGTTGAAGTGTCCAGACCCTTTGTGATATCCAGATTGACATTTTTCAAATTAGGCTCTGAGTGAAATCTTTTCATGTAATGAGAGGAGTACTTTGGCCTTTGACTATGTTCTTCAGGCTTAGACCTTGCCGTCTTAGGAAGCTCCATGACACCACCTTGAAGACGAGGGGTAGCTCTCTCATTTACTGATCCGTTTTTCATTCCTGGGCCAGCCAGCTGTTCCATGGATCGGATAGTTTTCTTGAGTTTTATCAGGTAATCTTTGCCGCCATTATTATCCCAGAATTCGTGACCAGGTAAGCAATAGCGGATGCACATATGGTACATTTTTTCATGCTGCCGACTAAACAGGAAAGCACCTTCGTCACTTAAATGGAATGAGTTAAACATAGAGTCAAGCGGAATTTTGAACATGAATCTGTCGTAGTTGTGGTTGCGCAATGTGGTAGGTATATCAGGCACGTACATCGTTGGAATCTCGACAATGGTAGCCCAGTTATCCAAAGTGTAGCGCACAGTGACGGACTTCTCGAATGCGATATTATTCACTGCAATGTGACCTAGTAAGAACTTTTTGTCGGGCGAAACAAACACCCGCTCCAAAAAGACTGGTGGATGGATGCTGACTATGCGATCATGAACCAGCGACGAAGGTAGGTTAATGACATTTACGTCCCAGTCAATGAGTCGCCCATGGTGAGGCGATGGATATTTCGTGATGCCACTAGCCTTTTGTGGGGCGTAGGAGCTATCTGCATGAGAATTGAGCTCGTCGTCGTAATAGTCAATCATGGCCTGTGCCCGAGAAAGATAATCTTCATCGTCGCCGCTCATATCGTCATCATCTTCGCCGTTGGACTGAGTGTCCAAAGAGGGAGAATTCAGAGCCAGGATCGCTGTGGGCCTATCCTTCTTGGAGAAATAGCGCACATCGGCATCGTCACCAAAGTGCACCAGCTTGAAGCTGGGCGTGGAAGGTAGCGACTTTGACCGATGCTTGGAGATGTTATCCTTCAACAGACTCTTGACGATTTCCCCTGACTTTTTGCGTACGAGCCGGTAGGGAGCAGCGTCCATGGAGAAGGAGCGCAGATGCGAAGGGGACTCCAGGGCATCGCGAGGAGGCGAGGCCGTGGACAGCTCGTCAATGTGAGCATTCATCAAGGAATTACGCCTGGTGGGGTCGCTAGCTTTCCGTAGCTGGTCCCCTGACCTCAGGGGTTTGTACATGAACCTCATCGAGAGCGGGATCTCGGACTCAGCGGAGTCAGTAGAGGAGATGGAGCCCAGCTTGCTGGACGAGGGAGAGTGACTGGAGTAAACAGCGTGGGAGGCACGGAAATAGCCATGGTCGCCTGAAGAGTGAGAGCTCCATGAGGGCAGCGAAGTATCAACCTCAGGAACGACTATTTCAGAAGCGCTGAGCATCTCTGACTTGGCAGACATTGTTTGCTGTGGTTGAAGAAGGTTCTTGTTGGATGTAGTCGGAGCGCAGACATTCAATGGAGGTGACGAAAACGCCAGTAGGTCCCGGTCAGAAATATCGTTTGAAGGTGGGCCGAGTTGTGGGTGGTGCTCCGAGGAAACTGGGCCGGGTAGACCGGCAGCGCCGAGGGTCGTCATGAAATCCAACACACTTTCCAGAGATAAGGATGCGAAGAGCAATGCAGATATATGGGGTGGTAGCGGGTTGACGCCAAAGATGGGGAAGAGGGTCCCAAAAAAAAGGTCAGACAATAGAGAGGACCGCTTTGAAAAAGGTGTGAAGAATTTGGATGGTTACATTCGTTTTGGGACCGCCCCCCCAAGGCGTGTCCCAGACAGGTCCGAGCCAGGGGGAGACCCTTTTCGCAAGCCGGTGCGGCCCCACACGCAACCATACGCAAGATACAGATCAGGGCATTCGAGCGAGAAGCATCCCCAAAGGAAAACTAAAGGGGGAAAAAAAAAGTGGCCTGCCATGTACTGACAGTTCTGCATTTCGAACAGCTGTCTAGTGACGAATTCTTGGTTAGAATAATCTCGCGGATTCACCACGGGTATGCTGCTTTTTGTATCTGGGTAGGGGGACCCGCTTAAATGCTTGTGTGCTTGCTTTTGGCTCCAGGGACGATTGTTGCTTGGTCCCCGCTGTGGGAGCGCTTGGAGGCATCGGTTGCGTATGGCGGTAAAAAAATGCAAGACAGACAACCAGGCAGGCAGAGAGTTATCGTGCTGGCCAGAGGCTTTCTCGATCTCACTAAGGCTGGCGTCGCCTGCGCAGTGGGCCGCGCGACCCCAGCAGTGCATCTGCTCACGCCATTCTATCTAGGCCAGATCCATCACCTTGTCAAGTGACACCATCAGGGCCATTTACGAATGATATCCGGGGCTTATCCGAAGAACTTTCAAGCTGTTTCACTTGCGCGATTGAATCGTTTGAAGGGCTGAATTTCGGAGCCGGCCTCGGCTCCCCGGTGTGTGTTTGTGGGCTTTAGGTTCTGGGCGAGCCAGCTGAAACTAAGGTGCGCATCTGCGAGGGAAGCAAGAATTTTGCACCCACCAATTTCCCCAGCACTTGCCCCAGACAGCTAGTGGAATCGCACTTCAAAGGCACTGTTATAGGCGCTGCCAAAGGAGTAGCACACGGCGCCGCCGCCGACGATAACATTACCTGCTACAGCCGAACCTATGAAAACGGGTCCCTTCTCCCACGTTTTTTCGTCAATGCAAACATTGTCGATTTTCCACAGACGTGTGTCCACTGCCATCACTGTGGTGGTTTGACTGTGGAGCTGGGAACCTGCGCCGCCTGCAATCACAAGGGTATCGTTTTGCAACATCCCCACGCACCCGATTCGTGCTAGCTGCGTAGCTTGAACCACCAGCTCCACAGTAACTGTATTTTCTGTGATCTGGAACCTGTAGACCTCGCAGTTAATACGAGGCTCTGTTTTGTCGCTCATGCCTCCAACAATGTACCCTGTTCCACAAGAAGCTTCGTAAACGAAAGCACAGCTTTGCAATGAAGGAACGGAGCCAATTGCTTCAAGCAAAAAAACTGCGTTGTTTTCGATACTGATTTTGACGAATTGACCCTCGCCGAATACTAATACCACTCCTGGTGAGATGCATACTGCGCTATGGCGGTACATGGGAACCGGTAAAGACCCCAAACTGGTCCAAGAGTTGGATGAACATTCGTAGATCCAGACGTCGTCGAAGACGAGTCCAGGGCGACCACGACCTCCACAAACCACGAAACATCCGTTTTCAGCGTTGGTCAAAGTGTGACACATTCTAGGTGACGGTCTCTTCTCTGAAAGAGCTACTAACCTCTTATTGAATGTATCTGTTTCAATATGAAGCAATTCATCAATTCTGGTCTGCCACATACCACCATGAATCAAGATATCTTGATGGTTTACTTCACAGGCAGCTGGGAACTTGAGCTCGAGGTCTTCACATCCACGATGGACGACGGATACCTTCTCACTATAAGACGTCTCGACATTCGTCACGTTTTTATCTCTAAAAAATAAATTATTGGAATTTGTAGCATGAATGACAACGTAGTGTTGGCAGAATACTATGAACTCTTCCCATTCGTCAAACACTTCAACCTTGTCCACAAGCTTCTTCCTCTCAGGATGTATAATTTCCCGCCAGCACTCGAAAAGATCATTGATCTCGACTTGTGGGAAGTATTGTTTGAACCGGCATCTCTGCTTATCCTTTGTGCTATACGTCTCCACGCATTGTAAAGGTGACCGAAGATGGTTGAAATGGTGGAGCATTTTCTCAGCGAAAAAATGTTTCGGCCCTGAAGGCATAATTTGTTCTAAAACAAGGAAATGGGAATTTCTAAGCTTGGATGATATCTCAATCACCGGATTTGCGTCCTGCGGTTTCATGTACGCTAAAGAAACCTCCGCAATGAAGAGGGTTGGAGCGCCCTTGTCACCTTTCAAAAGCAACTCAAGCTGTTTCTGGTAACGAAGTGTATCCTTGAGGTCACAACCGACTAATTTGTAGTATTTCGTTGCCAATTCAATCCCCAACTCTGTATGCTTCGAAGATAGCTCGTCAGATTTTCCTATGACTTCTAGAATCTCATCTGATGATTCAATCACAGATAATTTTCTCTTTACAAGCTCAGGATAATCAAAGTCATAAAATTCGAGGCGTTCGGGACCATTGGCCAAGAGCTGGAAGGGAAGCGTATCAAATCCACAACCCAAGTTAACAACTCGCACAGGAAGACCTGAAGCAGCATATTTCTCCTTGATTTTTAGCACCATTTCCTTGATACTCTCCATTCTAATCCAGTATCCCCGATTAATCGCTGGAGATCTTCTTTTTAGCTTGGGTACAAAGTATTTGATCCATTCTTTCTGCTTGGGATCGAGTACTGGGTTGTATATGGCCTCCACAGACCGTTTAGACATGATGGACGAATTGTTTGTCCCTTGCACTTGCAAGTCATGGTAGGCTAGTTTTCGCCTGTGCTTCTCTATTTTGCGTCTATTATTGGCCGCGATTTGGTCCTTAGTCGGTGGCATTGTCCCTTTAGTGGTAAGATCAAGTTACTGCGAGATGATCATCGGATTTTTTCGTTTTCGCAGCCATATTAATCAAGGCTCTACAAGCGTACGTAAAATAGTGCCGAGCCTACCTCTCTTATTTATTCCTGATCTACTTCACCTATAAGTTGCCAGTCCCTTTGAATGCGTTCTTAAGAGCTGCATCCGCCTTATCTTGAGTTATTCTCTGGCACGCCTGTAAATAGTTTGCTGCTGCCAACGTTAGCATCATATCTTTGAACGACACATCTGACTTGTCCATGTCTACATCTTCTTCCTCCTTCGTCTCTGTCGTTTTCTTCGAAAGCCCTTCACCGACTTTTATCCAGATCCTTCCGTTAATGCCAATGGCAATTTCGAAAGGGTACTTTGCCGCGAGCTTCTCCAAGAAAATGCAACTTTTATTGAAAAGCAACTCTCTGGCAAAATTTAGGTTGACGTGAAACAAAAACCCGCTCTCATCAAGAGGGCCGAATCCCCCCTCCTTACCTGTTTCAGGGTCTATGCACTCAATCTCGATATCAACTTCAGGGTTAGCCTCGCTTATCCTTGCGTAAACCGCTTGGCCTACCTTTAGATTTGGACGGTTCTTCTTGCTGGCGTTGGGAAACGCCATCATTGATAGCTGTACCTGCTGGGAGTTGTCCTGTAGAGAGACTTTGAAGAAGTCACCAAAAGTTCCCGTGACGACACCCACAACAAGATCATTTACTTGGGGAATATATCTTTTCGAATTGGATTCAATAAAGAGTAGTTTGTCGTTTCCTTTCTTTTCAATTACTTTGAGGTAGCCTGCTTGTTGCGGTATGATTTCTTGAGTTTTCGGGGTTTTATAAATACCTGGTCCTATGGTGATCTCATCTTCCTCTGAGATGCCCTTCAACAAAGAATCTCCAGGTATTATTATCCTGCTCATGGTCTGGAATGCGAGTTTTGAGGTGGTGGTGCTTGATGTGTGGAATGAACTTGTACGTGAGTGTAGATATCGCGATGCCTGGTCTCGCACAAGTAATGATGGTGTACGGGTTTACTACAGGCTTAAAGGTGGCTGCAAAATGAGCACATTGAATGATCTGTGAATTAAATTTCTATACATCCTGCTTTAAAAGAATTTCTACTGAGCACTTTATGTTCATGAAGTAGCCAGCGATATGGACCTGGCGAAAAAGGTGAATAGGGTATCAAGATCGTTAGCTTCAGTATTCAAGCTAAAATATGCCTTGTAAGATGCATTTGCGGTCTTCGAAGTAATTTTTCAAATCTTCAAAGGAGTGAGTAGTCTCCTCCATACACTTTCCAATATCTGGAACATAATCATACTGACATGATAAAGTGGGAGTCAAATTCACCTCATGACTTAGATCAAAGAGATCGAACAGTGCAGCTTTCTGAAAGAGCCTTTCGTTCGGGTCATCAGGACGGGTGTACACTGCAGATGCTGAGGGGTCCTTGAGAATCGAATCATAATGTCCATGTATTTGACGAGCATAATGCTCTGGACTCAAGGGCAGATGACTAAAGCTTCTCACTGGTATTTCGAGAGCATTCTTCATGTGTCTTGCACTGAAACGATTGCTCGAGTTAATATCGGAAAAGGATCCTTTCCAAATAACATGATTTCTGTATAAGTCGAATCTTCTGCGGAAAAAACTGTAAATTCGAAGAGCATAAACATTATGCCGCCATATTAGTTCAGAAAATGATGCATCCTCAAAGTCATCAAGCAGAGGTTTTGCATAGGAACAGTGTTGATGCATAGTAAACGTGGGGTCTTCAAAGCCTAAAGATAGTAGATACCTGGCAGTCGGAAACACGGCATCAAGTCCCACTGATATTGCAGCCCTATACATTTTCACTGTGTCAGAGAGGTATCTGAGAAATGTATTCCCCAAGGTGTTATTCACACAAAGATTGAATTTGTTGGGCATTAAAAATACCCATTTTCTAACGACATTGTACATCAAGCTGGGAGGATAAGTCGTGACAAAATGCTCATTTCTGGATGAGTAGACCACTGGGAGCATTTCAGTCTCAAGAAACTCAAGCATTTGGCCACAGTAATATTTTAGTCTTTTATAATACAACAAGTCCGTTTGATTTTCAAATGTAACTATTGGGTTTTTGAGCATACCAAAGACAACCTCTAAGTTGCAACGCATCTCGAAGAGAAATGCCGGTTCGTAAGGAGGTAAATGAATAAATAGGATATTTTTCTTCATAAGCGAGAGCCACTGCACACCTGAGACCTCAGTATTGTCGTGCTTTAAAGCATGACTAAGATACTCTTCGAAGATTATACTTTGGCCCACAAGAAAAGTGAAAACAGTTGGTATCGAGCAATCGAGAACAGATAGAGTCGTTGCAGCCAACCAGTTGGCGAATGCTAAGTAAAGTCTCTGAGTGTTCATTTCGTGCACCGGCTGCTTTTCGTCACGCAAATTATGCTGAAACACTCGTATAGCTTCCGGAAACAGCTGTCGTATCTCATTGGCAGCGGCGATGCACTTTGACTCTAAGGAAGTTATGGCGTGCTTCTGGATCGAGCGACCTATGATGGAATCCTGCTTAATACGCAGAAGCAGCAAAGAGGCACCAAAAGTTTTTTGGCAAACGAAGAATATCCTTGAAAAAACAAGCTCAGGACTGAACCTGTGGAGTAAAGTGCAGATGGGGTTGTATTTAAAGAAAGACTTGTCGAATAAGGCTCGATGATTAAGTCTTGTGAAGGTGGTTCTCACCTGAATGCAATTAGGAAGGCCCTTCTCATTTGGAGCCGCTATCGACTCGCTCGAGGAGAGTATTTCAGACAGAGCGAAGTGAGGGTCCGACGGGGACCTGTAGTCATGATCCACACCGTATTCTGAGTCAATCGAGTCAACGAACACATTGTGGAATTGCACAGATGGATACCGCAGCATGGGATATTTGCTCTCAAGCATGGAGAATTCAAACTTAAACTCAAGCATGTTGTCATCGCCATTCTTTTCATCAGGCAAGCGAACCACCAGCGACAAACGCTCGGATTTCCATGCGGAGTTGGTCGACGTCGGAAGCCTGAAGCTGCTTGCCAAAAGCTTATTTTGAGAGTTTCTCAAGGAATGGGTCAACTTGATCCTGTTGATCTCAGCGCTCGACAAGGACAAGTAGGAACATGTCTCTTTTCTCCCCTTGCGGCAGTTGAGACACTGCGGGAGTTCCTCGTCACAGCGAATCTTTTTTCGTTTGCAATTGGCACACCCAAGCTTCGAGTTGGTGTGCCTTCTTCGGGACGCCAGCTTTGCCATGGAGAAAGTGGATCTGACTCGAGATGAAAAAGGGATCACTTACGAAGATAGCCAGAAATCTCTACAATCACCGAGCAGAATTACGCAGGGCCCAGCGGAGGGTGCGTAGAAGACAGGCAGGTATGGAAGCCTTTTAGCTGCCGAGCCGACCAGGCTCCACAGGGATACTTGGCTCTGACCATCATGGAGAAGAAAATAGAAAAAATTGAACGAGGAATTCGCAACAGAGCAGAATACAAGGTAAAAAAAAGAAAAAAAAAAAAAAAAGGACACATGCCTGGATATTTCAGTTTTCCGTTTCAAGGGCACGGGGCAACTTCACACGGGTGCTAAAACTACGAGCAGTTGCCGATGCGGAAATTTGCAGCCTCCACACTGGTGGTGGTTTTCTGTCAGTGCAGGGAAAGCGAATTGCGCAAATGGAGCACAGAGGGAGAAGGATGCCCCAGGGGAAACTAAAACTGCTACGTTGAGTTGAAGTTCTAGAGTAAATTACTACGAAATCTGAAGTTTATAGATTGCACATCAAATAGAATCAAAGAGCTCTACACCGAAATGTATGTGTCACCGTTAAAGCCTTCATTCTTTCGCCTGAGAACTCACTGACACCAGCTGCCCGCTCACACATTCTCAGCGTCCACCTACTGAGACCGGCTAGTATGGAGGCCTTCAATTGCGCCCTGGGCTACGAGCGCGGGAAGGTTGCACAAAATCGGCAAAAACTTCAGTTTTGCTACCACAGTTTCAGGGCATTGGGGGGAGAAATGAGAAGGCCAAGCGCATGGTATATTGTAAGGCACGCTAATAAGACGTTGAAAGAGGTGATTTGAACAATGTCAAAAGTATATGGATTCATGTGTGCCCCTGAGCTAATAACCTCTGGGCCTACTTGCCAGGCATACGATAGAAGGTGCGCAAAAACGACCTGGCCATATGGTTCCTGGCTAGGCACGAGCAATATTTATTATACTTGACGTGGACCCCAGAAAATCCTGTTTCCGAATTACGTCTATATTCGAGGCGCTACAATGCTTACTTGAGAAAAGTTGGTCCTTTTGCAGCTACTGGACAATAGACAGCGTGGGACCGAGTGCGTTTTCCGCGACCGCCTTCAAAACAGTGGCTGCGAAATTTTCAACTATAGCCCCAACATGCCCTTCCTGGTTGCCTATAAGACCCCCTTGAGTCCCATGCCTCCTTTCAAGATCTTGTGTTTTTGATTTCGTGACCATCTTTGAATCTCCAGGATGTCCAGACCCGTAGGGCCAGTGGAACGGTACTACCTTTGCAGGCTCACAATGGGCTACTGCAACAACGGCTTCAGCGTGTCTGCTCGCTTCAACAAGCCCATTGACGATGTGCTCCTTCTGAATGCCTTGAGGATGATGATCCTCAAGAACCCGGTGTTCTCGCTAAATTTCTTTCGTGAAAAAAATGGTGACAGGAAACACAATGGCGACAACTTCGTGGTGAGATCGGTCCTGAAGATCGCCTATGACCAGGCGGTACAACCTTTGGAAGCCGCCAGTTATGGGCCCGAGTTGTTGGAGCAGTTGGACGCCGTAGAATTGCCACTTAATGTGGACAGACCCACATGGAAGATGTTCAACGTTAAGCTTCGCAACAACGAGCCTTCGGTCTTGGTTTTTGTTTGCAACCATATATTCTTTGACGGCAACGCTAGCGCCAATGTCTTTGATGAGCTACTCTGGTGCTTTGACGAAGTGGAAAAGTTGCAGCCAACCACGGTGAGGACTCAGTTATTTAATGCTGAGGCAGATAACCTAGCTCCTCAACCGTCGCTGGAGATTGTGGCGCCGCACTTGTACGAAACACCTACGCTTTACAAGATCAAGACGTTGCTACTTGAGATCATTTTGCCTCATTTCTTGGTTCATTTCTTCTTAGTGTTGTTTCTGAAGGGGACTCCCAACACATACAAGTACCCGAAATTCAACCCAGTGCCACAGAGGAAATTTAATGTGCTGAAACACCGTCTTCTTTCCTTCACCCCGCTGGAGACTGCCCAGCTTTTGGCCAAATGCAAAATGAACGCCTTGACCTTGACCCCATACATAGGTGGTTGTGCCTATACCGCTATGCAAGAACACCTTGTGCCATACGCTAACCGCATTCAGGGATACAAGCCAAGCCAACGGCGTAGTATCAACATTCCCATTGCTCTTTGTGGGCGCCGTTATATTCCTGAGCATGCCATCCAACTGCGGTTTGGCCTCTACATGTCACAGACACTACCCTTTGTTCCACCTAAGCTTTCGACAGTGAAGAAGGTGGGAGACCATCTAAAGCAGCAGCTTGACAAGACCATGGCTTCAAGAAGTGCCTTCAAGTTTGCCGGGATGCTTCGGTACGTGAACGTATGGGATTGGTTCGAGGAGGAAATGGGCGATCGTAACGGACGTGGCGCCATTGAAATCTCCAATATCGGCTGCAAAAAATTCTCCCGTGGAGGCTGGGAAGTAACCGATATGTTTTTCACTCAGGGTGTTTCTATAACCCACCTCACCTTGTCGGTGGTGAGCACTCCGAAGGGAGGGCTTCATATCTGTGTGTCTTGTGTTGAAGATATGGACCACTGGGAGGAAGATGGCAAAAAGCTTATGGACGAATTCCTTCTGCTGTTCAGAGCCACTTTAATGTCTTGAAGAGTTGACGACATAAGAGAATACAAAATCAATGAAAAGAAGAAAAATTAAAGGAAAAAGGTGACCAGATGAAGAATCGTTGATAAAAAGTGTTTAATCCACTGCCGGTATAAGTGTTTGTATACTTCTTATGCTTGAAGGGGACAACAAAACAGTCACACAGTAGACAAATAAAAAAAGGAACCCTCCACCCCTCTCACTTATAAAACCGTTTGAGGATCGCCCCTCCGAGGATTTTAACGGCACAGATCTCCGGTGCATACCACTTGAATCGTGGAGTGTTTCCATAGTAGAAGACACTTTTCGCAGCCATTCCGGTACATAGCCCCCCTCCCCCCAGAGGCCTACATAGTAGAAGCTTCCGTCTGGAGTGTTCAACTTTACGCTGTCCATAAAAAAAATAAAAGGCGAGAAGAGTGGCAACATTTTCGAATTCGCCAAATCAAACAAATCTTTTCACTGCCCTAACACTCGGGTAAAAATCTCTTATTCAAGTAAAATTTTAAATCGCCCGTGGCACGTGTCCCACGTGTGGCCTGCACAGCACAAGTATTAATTGCATCGCCCCAGGCTTCTCTGCCGCAAGGCCTTGTGTATGTCTGGCACGAGACATGTGGGTCCTTTCTCCTAATAGTCCGCAAAGAGTTGTCGTGTGAGTAAACCACGTAGTCAACACGAAGAAGTTCATCACCAAAAAACACGATAGAGCTTCAAAGTTGATAACGTGATAAAGAGCTGATCTTCTGTAGACTTTTTAAAATTTTTTTGAAAATTTCTGGCCTTTTAAGCAGCGTGGAATTTGTAGCCCTTCGTGTGAGCAAAACGTGGGAAGCAAAACGTGCATCGAGTGGTTGCAAACAGCACTAATTTCGCTATCGCTCGCGAGTCCCCTAGCCCACCCTTATATATGCTCCGGCGCTTGTAATATCACAATCTCTGTGATCTTCACTGAAACTCATCCAACTTCAAGAAATGCAATTACCGCCTCCACCCTCGTTGAAAACAACGATCATCCAACTTAATAAAGATATCGACCCTGAGGATAATAATTATGAAATTCTCAATAATGTCTATAATACTTCCTCAAGTGGTGGGTCTCCCTCGATAGCTGCAGTTGCATCCACAACTGAACAGCCAAAAAAGAAACGAAGGAGATCCAGCTCTTTCGTCGATGATGACGAATTGGCACGCAGAAAAAACGAAACGAAGCAGCTTCATTCCATTATAGAAAAAAGGAGGCGGGTCAAGATCAACCGTGAGTTTGAAGCTCTCAAGTACATTATTCCCGCCTGCCGCAATACGGATAACACCGCAAAGAAAAACTCATCTTCGAACAACGGATCCAAGATTGACGGCATGTACAAGCTCACAATCCTCAAATCCTCGGTAGAGTACATTTTGTACTTGCATCATATCATCCAGAAGCAACACGAACTTTTATCGCAAAATGTGAAGGATTATAGTTACGACACTAGCTTCACCCAGGTTCCTATAGATGTGAATCAGTACAGGAATATCGACAAGGACTTTCACTTCTCTGATCTTGCTGCTCCCACCCCAAAGTCCCTGAACTCCACTTGTGAGTCCATAAAGGAAGACAACGAAGATGAACCGACACAGAACCGCCCAGCTGTTGGCACTCTACAACGGGATGAAGAGAAGCTGAGCCCCGCTCCCCCATTGATCTCCAGAAAGTCGTCTTCGGATGAAGAGCAGCTTCCTAGCCCAGACTCAACACCAGACATAGCACCATTATTATCTCTTCTAGGGAAGTATTCAGGTGACCAAAAGAGTGCATTTGCTCAACAACAGGTACAATTGCAAAAGAGTATAGGAAGGTTCCTGCTGATGGATCAACTCGACCAAGTCAACAAGAGCTTTCTGTATCTGACCTCTCAAACAAGGTCCGGTTCCGTATCGTCTGCCACATCGCCATTCACCATACCAATCAAGCTGAATACTAAGAAAGCGTCTTTTGTTTTGCCTGATCCCGCCATCCCAACAAGTGCGCCTGTCCCTTCAAATGAGGAGGGTACGGAAAAGTCTACTTCTTATCCGAAACGATTGTATTTCAAGTCTCGCGTCCCAGCAAACAACATGACAGCTCATATAGGGGCAACTTGTGAATATGAAGTCGACCTGTCGTCGGAAGATGGCAAGCTTGAAGATGCGTCAAAAACGCTACTATTGCTTCGCAAGCCAAGCATCGAAAAGCTTCTCAATTGATGGCTGGTACACAACCAAATTTAATTCTAGCGCAGAGCGCATCTGTAGTATTTATAGATTAAAATATAAGAGACATGTCGTCTCCTTTTTGTAGCTTCCCGCTCTCCTCTAACCACTCAATGTATTCATCGACAAGAGAAGGCCATGCGCTAGCCTCGTCGTATCCTGATAGGGAACTAGGGTCTTTCTCAATGACTTGTACAAGGAATTTGAAGAACATGTTCCAGGAATCGCGAGTAATACTCTTCTTTGTTTCTTGCACAAACTCGTACCATTGCTGTAGTCTTTCGGTTGATTTCGGGAACCTCTTGTCCAAAAGCATCTGCCAGTAGATAATTGCTTCCTCAGAGGAAATGACTTTAATGCGAGAGTCAGAGCCCCTCACAAACTCAAACACAAACTGGTAGAAGGGCTCAAACTCGTCCACCGATGTCTCCATGGTGTTCTCTTTCTCTAACAAGAACAGACGCATCCCATCGATTGTATTTATCGATAGTGACAGCCAAATTTGAACGAAGGAATTTCTTCTAAACTCGCCTGTTTGTGGGCTTTTTAGAACATATGCCACGATTAAACTCAAGACCTCTTCCGGGTCGATCCCCAAATCATTGAGGTACGCCAACGTACCGTCGATCAGAATAAGATCATGATTCTCTGGATCCATATACTTATCGAACAAATTTTCCAACTTTGGGTCATATGGAGGGTTTTCATTATAGTATTCCCTTAATGCTTCTTCCACATTCCAATCAGCCTGTTCAAGATACCTTGTAGCCACCGAGGACTTCGCCTGGGTGACATCTATAAATTGGGCCTTAGCGTTTGTTTTCAGGAGCCGTGCCTGAGGGTTAGTAAATGTCTGCGTTCAGGATTCTTGTATTTTCACATACCATCACCTTGAAGTAAGTGAAGTTAGCATTTCACTCATTATGCGCGAAGACAAGCTACGTAAGTCCCAGAATGACTAAAATTGAGAATGTCGCTTTATAAAAAAAAAAAAAAAACTCGGTAAATATTTAGCCCCGAGTATAAGTGGTGATAAAAATCTAAACCATTGGTGATCAATTGGTATTTCGAAATATTTCCTCGTTGGCGAAGCCATCAATTGTAGAAATGGCTGCGAAAGGATCTGTATAGTCGAGTTGGCGTTCTATGATGTACAATTTGAACGCTATTCACAAGCAGCAATAATGAGAATGTGATAGCAAATTAATGTAATTGACAGCTAGGAATGGAGAAGAGAAGGGTACTTCTCAACTCGTACCTTAGCAAAAGAATTCAGCTACCTAGCTCATTCTCGCTGTAAAGGTAGCATTAAATGCCGACTAGATTCAGCTAAGTACTTGACTAAATCGTGAAAGCTCAATCTTCAAGCATACCTCTATTAAGAGTACTGTCGAGGAGCTTGTCAGGTTATGTCTATCGATCACAGCTGCGAACTTGCAGTAGCACACTGAAATAGTGATACTCATTCTCCTCTAGTCCAAACGCATTACATAAGCCTTCCTAGCTCTAAAAAGTGAGCTTTTGAGCAGTCAAAATAAGGTACTCTGAAATTTGGGTTTTCTATCACATTGACGTGTTCTTTTTTGTTCTCATATATCCATGGACCCTTTGCAACCATTAGCGCGCCATCTATGTAAACAGAAATGCAACCTCGTAAACCTCAACTCAAGCTGCACTACATACTCCCTCATAATTGTCATGGACAGGCCAACTCTTCCCAGACTGGTCATTGCACTGGTGTTTCCTGTCCAAACTTTAGGAGACATAAATCCGGAACTGCATCATGACTTGGAAAACGACCTCGGCCAGCTCCTACAATGGCTTCAGCCCAACCACCTAGATGGTGTTGATCTCAATCGAGCAGAGCCTCTGCCGAGGACCAAAGTAGCTGTTAGGCGTTGCTTAAGAACACAGTCACAACAACTTGATTTCATGAAGCTATGGATCAATTCTATCAGAGTAGACCTCAAAAACCGTCTACCCCAGGATATTGATCTATTTGGTGCATTAGAGATTGTGTGGCAGCTACGATCCTTCTACGTCAAGCAACTCACCCATATGAAGCTATCGTCTTTGGCCGATGATGCATTCATGCGCAGCTTGTGTGCTTTGTTCAACAATTTTCTACTGCAACCTCACCTCATACACCAACTTGAGCAACATATTCGATCTTCTTTGTTCAAAGGTCCATCCTTGCAATTGAAAACTTTCGCAGCAGTAGGGATGGACACAAAATTGCGTCAGATTGTAGTGAAGGTTACAGTGGAGGAGATCTGTCGTCACTTGGCATCTCTGTGTGTGGGACAATGGAGTACACCAGTGCTTTACGATTTGGAAAAATGGCTAAGGCTCGAGCTATATCCGTCTTTTTCACTCGGGTGTAGTTCGAAGTATGCTTGTGCTTCTAGCAATGATCTCATACAAATTGCTCGAGACGAGTTGGTGCTGCTTCGTATCAAAGAAATTTACGAGATGGTACAACTGTATCCTCATTCTGTCACTGCTTTACAAGAACTACGAGAGTGCTTGGCTCTAGACTCTGATAGGTTTCAGTCGTTGGCTCATCATCGTGCTAAAATTGTAGATGTGTTCATTAATTGCTGTGATCAGCGGCTTCTTCATCTGGGAACTAACACTGTTGACGTCATCATCATGTACACAAAAGTTATCAAGTCGTTCCTTACGATTGATCCAACTGGTGTTTTACTCGATAAAGTAGTTCGTCCGATTAGAAAATACTTAAGCACGCGCTCAGATTTTGTGCAACAAGTTGTTCATGGCATGCTTGATTTGAACGCTGAAACAAATTCTTTAGTGGAGTTAGCACAAGAGCTTCAGAAAAATGATCCTCCCACACTGGCTCCGATTGATATTCTCTCTGATCCTAAATGGAATCCCGATCCAATCGATGCCCTTCCTGACTTCAAGAAAGGGGAAGTTTCAGACGTCTTGCAAGCCCTCGTATCCATTTACGACCTGCCATCGGTATTCACAGAAGAGCTCACAAGCATATTTGGTGAAAGACTTCTCAAATGGAACGAGTATAGTCTTGAGGATATCGAGCATACAACCGATCTTCTAAAGTCTAGGTTTGGCGGGAACGAATTCAACTGTTTGGATGTCATGATTAAGGATGTTCATGACAGTAACAAACTCAATTCTCGTCTAAGTCACCCGGGCATGGAGCTTACGATTTTATCGAGGATGTATTGGCCATCGGTATGCCAAAAATTAGATAGTGAAAAAGGTTTTGCAATTCCTGTCCAAGATAAATTCGAAAAGTACACACACAGTTTTGAGGAGGTGAAGCCGGGGCGGACACTCCATCTCCATCCATCTTTAGGGACTGTCGAATTGGATCTAGAGATCAAAGGCGAAATGAGGAAATTTGAAGTGACGCCATCGCAGGCTACAGTTATCGAATTGTTTGATGAAGAGGAAGAGGGCCTTTCACTCGCATTGGTGACGTTGTCGACTCAACTTCCAGAGTATGTTGCAATTCAGGCCCTCAACTTTTGGGTTGACGCCTCTATCTTGAGCGTTAACAATGGTATTTACAAGGTTATAGAATAATTTTTTAGTTCTTAGTAAAATATATTTAGATGATAATCCTATTTCCCTTAATTCATGTTACCGTTGATAGCCTTCGCAATCTCCACGCCAGAGACCTTCTGGTTATATGATGAACTTGGTTGCCATTTCCTCATACTCCTGATCTCATCCATGGCATAACCAGGAATACGAATGTTCCAATTGCGTTCGAGATGTAATTGTACATCTCGGACATCAACAGAATCTGTTTTTCTGTGCTTGGCCAAGCGGCACGCAAATGTCGTAACCGAGGATATAAACTCATCAGCGAGATCCAAGAGTAGTTCCTCTACATCTCCATCTATCGTAGTTCTTCCGTCTCCTTCATCTGCGCCGATCGTATTAATGAGCTCGCTCAATTTTCTCTTGGTCAACACACGGCCTCCGTTGTCGGTGAGGGTAGCAGCAGAAGTAGTAGCCATATCATAGGTTGGCATTCTTGTGATTGCCGGGGTACCCATGATTTGACCCAAGCCAGAAGCACCGCCGCCTGTCAAAGTTGGGCGAACATTATTGGCTCCTGGTTTTAGCGTCACGGGAGCTGGTTGCTTGACGTTGATAGTACTCAGAATTGGCATAGATGGCACACTAGGCTTTGTGATACCTGAGAGATTGACGCCGGGGACGCCAGGCTCCTTGGTAGAGGCCGCTGGGGACGATTCTCTCCCCTTTGCAGCCGCTGCAGAGCCTTGTGGAGCCGGGGTACCCATTCCGCTATTTGCGGTACCAGGAGCTCCAGTTCCCGCTCCAGCTGTTGGAGTTGGCGCACCCACTGGGACTGGAGATCCACTTGTTGCTTTGACCTGCGAGTAGGCTGCAGGGGAACCGCCACGGTTCATTGGTGGAGACCCAGCACCACCCATGTTTTGCTGCGTGACTGAAGGTCTCTGTGCTGCATTTTGAGCAGCTGCTGTCGCAGCTGCAACAGACGCATTTTGGACCGTAGGGCTTGACGCCAGCCCTTGGATGTTAATACCTGGATCAGCGACATTTCCCGAACCCATGGCACCAGTTTGCCCGGCAGTGCCAGCGGAGCCTCCTTGAACGGCACTATTCTGACGGTTCTTCTCCATCAATTGGCTTCGTATAATATTCGCAAATCTTTGAAACTGAGCATACTTGTTTCGCCATTCAGTGAGCTGACTATCGACCTGTGCTCTTTGTTCGGGGGTCAACTGTCCTCTTTTCGCTGCCTCCAAGCCCTGAATCTTTTTCTCAACTTCTTGTATTCTCTGTCTTACCTGTTGATACTTTTCTGGAGTAACTTGAGAGCTAGGAATTGTGCCTTGTGGTCTCACTCCCAGTGTTGCTGGAGCGTTACCACCCAAAGGTTGCATATTACCCATTCCAGGACCACGAGCTTGTCCACCAATTTGTTGCAGCTGAGGTTGCTGTTGATTCATTGCTTGAGACTGGCCCTGACTCTGAGGTGCGCTCTGTCCTTGTCCCATGCCCGCTCTCTGCTGTCCTAACATCTGTGAATTACCGGCCAATTGTCTTCCTTGACCTCCTCCAGCCTGGCCTTGAGCTACTTGGCTTCCTTGAGCTTGTGAAGCCGCCTGCCCCTGACCTTGACCCTGAGCACGCGCTCCCGCAGCCTTCTGCTGTCTTTGATAGTTCATGAGTATCAGCTTTATTTGCTCAGCTTTTGCGTAGTAGCGCCTGGCCTCGGCAGGATCTGTGCACTGTCTGGCTTGCTCTAGTTGTTCCTTGAGTACACGAAGGAGGCTTGTGGCTTGCGCAGGCTGAATCATCGCAGGTGCCTGGCCCCCTTGTGCACTTTGCTGAGGATTTCCCTGTCCTTGACGGTTGGGCTGACTCATTCTTTGTTTTTTATGCTAATCGATGCAACTGGGGGTGGAACTGGGGAGATGTGGTTAAGTGAGGATTATGTTGTTGGTGATGGTGCAAGGATGTGCCAGTAGTACTACCAGTTTTAGTGGCCTTGTTGAAACTACGTTCGAGCCTCCCAAGTCTTAACGTTAAATATAATCTATGTTATTGGAGAATATTTTTTAATATCTGATTGATGCGAATTGTCTACCAAGTATGACTTAGCTTGCACGCTAAAATTTCCAGTGGCCTCACAACCTACTCTAGGGCGAAGCAGCGCTCCACGCTTCGAGGGTCATTACCAAACCATGTAGGGGCGTTGATGCCAAACGAAAGGAGAACGAATATAATGCTGACGGCTAAATTGAACCCTGTGTCGAAAGCAGCTGCAACCACATAGTTGTATTTCTTCCATACTGAATGCTTGTATCTATAGGCGTAGAACATAGTCACAGTTCCACCCATGAATTTGGACAAATAACCTGTAGACAAGTTACCATAAAAGTGACTCATAGTTGAGAAAAAGACAGTGGTGTTCCAAAGATCGAGTTTGAGAATGTTGTTGGGGAACCGCTTGTGAATCAGGTAAATTATCACTGGCGCCACTAGTCCAACAAGAAAGCCATAGGGAAGTATTGGGTAATTTGCGAAGAGACGGCGAGGTCCCAATACCACGTACTGTATGGCATTAGTGTGATAGGTAACGACGTTCTGTGCTGTCCATTGATGCAAAGGATCAATAATCTTTCCAACGAGATAGTCCCATTTAGAAGCCAACACCCAGCGTAGACTCAAGTAATTTATTGGAACGCCAATAAGTTCTCCATAGATTTGTGAGAAGAAAACTAACTTCGGTGGAACATAATTGTAGAATCCAAGCTTCATCAGCTCCAAATGGAATTGTGACCTATACCAGGCGTTCCCTGCAACACAACCAAAGAAGGCAGCGCCTGCTGGGTGCTTTTGTTGCGCATTCTCAACAAGATAGCCATAGAAGAGCTCGTTGAATGTTCCTATGGGCAACTGGAAATTTGATAAAGCATAGAGCCACATTAGTGGAGTCACTATGATTGCACCCATGATAAGTGCCACTACACATGTCCAGAACGGCATGAACATGTACCCAGCATTGGCAACAAAAAGTAAGGAAGAAACAGACAATACGAATAGAGTCAAGTACCATGACTGTGGCACTTCGCCGTATGCTGAATGTAATTGGTTCAAGCGATCACGATATGCACCTTCACGACCGAATGACGCTTTAATCTTGTCCCACCCAAATATCACAACCCACACAATTCCAGATACGTATGCGGCATAATCAAAGAACATATTCCACGCTCTTTGGGCCCCAAGGTTAACAGGGCCATAGTATTCATATGCCGTAGAGTTGAACCCCCCGTCTGGAGTCATTAGCTTATCAGTAGGGTACAAATGACCATCGGATGTGAAAAGCCTATTCGACATGAGTTCATGCTTAAAAGTAAATAGGCTCGACCATTTGGCAATTGGCAAAAGTATCCAAGCTCCACAAATGAATGCAATGAATTGCACTACCTGAACCCAGTATGGATAAAGCATCACCTGTGACGTGATATTTGCCCAGTCTAGAGTGAAATTGAGAAATCCCATGCCACCCATTCCCGATCCAATGAAGTTGAGCGTTGGATCTGAGGGTGCAACCCAGCACAAGACAGCCAAAGAAGAGGTCATGGGAAATAAGTACTCCGGAAGCATTTGCCAGATGCACAAAGTACCAGCACACCAAAAAAATACTCGCATGCGCTTCGAGTTGTGCTTCCTGTCAGCAGTATCTTGGCTTTGTAGAAGAGCAGTTTGCATCAAAGTTTGAGGCCAGGGAAACCTAGGGTCGTAACTGACAACGCTTTTGGCAATTGCGGCGTACGAATAACCAATGAATACAATAGAGAACATGAAGGGCATTGCTGCGTAAGCAGGAACTTTGGTATCGAAGAACAACTCTGCTAGTGCAAGCGCGTTAGTCGCTAAATTGCCCGTTGCGCCAGATTTTGCTGTAATGGTGACCAAAGCAGTCTCTTTAATCGACCAGGGACACGGATTAAGCGAGAAAGAAAGCGGACCGATTTTGACGATCTTATCTGGAAGTGATCTTGCCATCCACTTGCCTGCCCAGTGAGACACAATTTGAACAAAGAAGATGGAGTATACCGCTGAAGTCGTCCGAAAAGAATTTATCGTATCGATAAACGCTCCAGGGGCAATGAACAATGTCAGAAGAAAAAAGTAGCGGAAAGTGAGCACCGGTATAGTTGGATCATCGTGTAGTGGAACAGTTTCTCGGACTTCTTTTGGGAGGTCAGCGAGATCAGGTGCAATCTGTTCCTCCTCCGGGTTCAACTTCACAGTCTGGATCTCACTGTTACCAAAATCCGTTTGAGAGGAGCCCTCTCTAGTCGTACTATAGCCTGATTCACTCGCATCACTTCGGAGAAGCGCTTCTGACTCCGTCTGTGAGACTTTTCTCATTTTGGGGTAATTGAAAAAAAGATTATGAAATAAATCAACGAAATATACAATTTGGCTTTATTTGGAGGAAAAAGAGTTTGAAATGAGATCTCTAGCTATTGCTGTGAAGCTTCATACTGTAATCGGTGAGATGATGTAAGCAGGCGATGGGAGGCATAGATTTGATCTGCGAAATTGTAGATAATCGCACGTGACTGGAGACTGGAGTACGGTTGTTACAGATATCAGCATAAGATATCTTCCTGTTTTTCTATCTGTGTTTGTTTGTTTTATATTCTTCATTTTTTCTTCTTCTTGTAAGATATTAGGCTCCACAGAAGTCTGACTAAAGATTCCAGAAAAAATAGTCGCATGGTGGTTGCAAAAACCGAGACTTGATATGAACGGAGCAAGAGACCAATGCTTGCTTTCCAAAATGCTTCAGTCTTACATGATTCAATTATTTTGATTTTTCAATACTCGAAGCTCATTAAGGTTTTAATTGTGTAACCTCTTAGATTATCTTCGGCCTTTGACTACAAATTTGATCAGAACACAATCAATTCACTATAGAATAAATCAAATAAATATCACCAGACTTGTTTCTTCAACTAGTTGTCAACGAGCAAGAATCACTACTTATACGCAACACTTGCAAGAAGAGTGGACGTTGCAAGTGCAGTTAGCGCAGGTGCAAGCTTTGCAAGTACATTGAGCTGATGGGCCGGGCATTGTTGATAAAAACTAAGTTTTTAGATTTTGCAGAATTTTTTTTTTAATTATTCTTTTGTCTCGTTATAAATGGTTCTTATATATTCTACCTTGCGAGGTTTTAGCGATCAAAGCGTGATAAGAGCCAGACAACTGCGTTATTTGTGCCCCATAGTGCTGGTCATGCAAGAAGGCAATCTCAAGCAAAAACCTCGCAAAACACATTTGCAGCGGAGTAATGCGAAAATGGTGATCTGACTGGAGTAATGGTTCTGTATTTCCATTGGCTGCTGGGTACGAATAGTAGAAACTACAAACCATCGTCGCAAAATTACCGCATACTGTGATCGAAGGTGAATGTAGTTTCACCATGTGCATTAAACGTTCTGGACCTTGCAAAATCAACATCTGGCTACTCTATCATTCTATTTACATCTATTATGTTTATGTGGAACTGGGATTTACCCCTACCTTTGTCTTGTTTCAATAGTCAAGACCTTTACAACAACGTCAATCACTGCCTCATCTGCAACCTCTGACATCTCTGACAACGTACTGGAGAGTTTATTGTCAATTACTCTGTCCAAAAGTTGTCTAAGTCTCTTTATGAGCACACCATTTTTGCACCAAGTCCTGATCGGTTGCCAGCGATCAAGAACAATTCCTGGACACTTGCGTGCTGCAGACGCCAGAACACTTAAGTCATATGAAATGTCGCCGCCAAAAAGAAGTGCTGTGATTGTACTGGTTGGCGTGATTTCACGAAGGAAGTGTTTTGAGGTGAAGCTAGACGAATTGTACACCACAAACGGCGATTTATGAAGACCCTTGCTAGACAGAGCAGCTGCTGGAGTCATGTCAAATTGCTCTCGGGCCCTCTGCATGTCTATAGATCCATCTTCCAAAGTAAGGTCCTCAAGATTTGGAATTGATGCGCCAGCTGGGGAAGTTGAGAACAACATAGATGATGGATGAATAAATACCCTCGTCGCCGGCAATTCTTTCGATTCCTTGCTATCTAAGATTTCCTCGATGTACTTTTCGTTTCTTATCCAGAATTTTGTTTTCTTGGCATCTGGATCTATTTCAACAGCCCCTCCCAAAGTTTGGGCATATTTAGCATCAGGGAGTTGGACTCTTGCGAGTTGTGGTGTGAAAGAGCCTGTGATAATAGCCCTAACTATGTCAAAGTTATCATTATTCTTGTTCAATACCTTCCCTTCTAGTTTATCTTTGTGGTACTTGAAAGGAAGGAAACCAATTTCTTTCAAAATCAGGACATACTGAGTTCTAGTAGACTGAATTTCTTGCAATTTTAAGTATGATAAGTGATTGGCAGCAATGTACTTCCTCTTTTCTTTGCTATCAAGCAAAGCGTACTCATGGTATGCCAAGGCTGATGCAACGTAGTCGCCTTGTTGTTTGCCAATTCTTGCTTTTACCAGACGAATATCATCACTTTTCTCAAAGTTGTTTAGGAAGGGGCTGCCAGTTGAGCTTATTGCTGCGAGTGTGAGACAAATTTCCACGCAAGAAAATATACATCCCAAAATCAAAAGCTTTCCCAGTTGAAGATCGGTGGGAATGAATGAGAGATACCTACCCAAGTGAGTCAATGTTTCATTGGCACCTGAGGTATCCAATGCACCCAATTCCTCAAGCATTGCTTTGGTCTTTTTAATTGTCAGCATATCAGGAGGATCAAGTCCATCACTCAAGAATTCATCGACCTTCTTTATGCCCATTGCTTTCACAATCAAGTACAAGTTGTCTAGTCTCACTCTTTTTATTTCTGGTATAGGCTGAGCCGTCACCAGATCAAAGGTTTCTTTTGTATACAAGTGGTAGCATGTACCATTCTGTATACGTCCGGAACGACCTCTTCTTTGTGACATCTCCGCTCGAGAACACCAGCTTTCAACAAGTTTAGTAACGTTAGCTTGGGGGTCAAAAAACACGCTTTTTGAACGTCCACTATCAATAACCACTACACAATCAGGAATGGTGATTGACGTCTCAGCAATGTTTGTCGAAACCACAATCTTTCTCGTGCCAGCAGGAGGCTTCTTAAAAACCCTGGTTTGATCTTTTGATGAGAGAGTAGAATGGAGAGGTAAACACCAACAAGCGATACCCTGTCCATCATATTCTGATTCAATCTTTTGTATACATTTGTTAATCTCCATGACACCGGGTAAGAATATCAAAATGGAGCCTGAGTTTCCCTCCACCCGTACTCTTTCATCAACCAAAAGGCAAAGTTTGGCAACGAGATCGTAGTTTGCTGTACCAGTTTTGAAGTAGTGTGAGTCTGCTTTTGGCTTGATCACCTCGCCATTGTAATTGGTGAAACTATAATCCAAATCATGGAGAATAGTGTCTAAGTACTGATCTTCGATGGGAAATGTTCTTCCTTCAATGTGAATGTGATTCACCTGAGTTGGGAAGAACTTCATGAATGCTTCGGTGTTAATAGTTGCAGACATGAGCACAATCTTCAACGTGGGAAATCTATCCATGATCTTTTTGAGAATGATGAGAAGAAAGTCGCTATCAACGGATCTTTCATGCACCTCATCAATGAAAATATACTGAAGTCTATCGAACATCGAAACATCTGCCGACTTGTCATTCGATAATAAAGACTGAAGCATCCTTAGTAAGACACCTGTGGTCACGAACAGAAGTCTTGTCGCTTTACAGGTCTTGTTCTCACCACGAATGATGTACCCCACTTCCTTGCCAACATTCAGGATACGTTCTTCAGAGATACGATCCGCAAGTCCAATTGTGGAGATTCTTCGAGGCTGAGTACATATAATTGTACTGCTGAAATCACCTTTAGCATTCAAATCGTCCATGATGAACTGCACAATCTGTGTACTCTTACCCGAACCAGTTTCACCAGTCACTAAAGTGACTTTGTTGGAGTTTATGATACTGACGAGCTTCTCCCTCTTATTCCAAGCAGGGAGCTTAGCCCTCTCCTCGACAGACTTCTTAAATCGAATCGAGTTGTTTCTCTCCGCAAACTCTTTCTTGAGTTGCTCTATGTCCTCGTCTGTCAAAGCACCTCTTTCCCGAGAGGAGCTCTTTTTCAAAATTTTGTTTTTCGAGGTTTTGTTTTTCGGAGAAATTGCTTGTGAGTTACTGCTCAAAGGTCCTGGGTTTTTTATAATTTCACCAATGTTTGACTCGAGCCACTCAATCATGAAATAAATGTAACATTCGCCAAGCAAATTACATTCAAGAACATGATTCAAAAGTCGGCGAATAATTGCCAACTTGATATAGTTCGCTAGTTTGTGAGACAGATTGTTGATCACTATCTGGACGCCAGGTAGAACATCAGGATATGCTTCAGGCATGAAAAGTTTGACCAGAAGAATGTCGTTCTCAAGGCCCTCCACATTGAGACTAGCTGTCACAATTCTTTTTTCATCATCAATGAACTCAACGTTGTTTGAGCCAATCATTTGTATACTCTCTATCTCCTCCACCCACATGTTCTTAGAATCAGGCTTAGGGTTTCTTTCAGGCACATAATCGATTGTGTTGTAGCACAACTTGATAGCTGTCTCGACCTCCTTGCCATCATTCTCTCTCAATGCCTCGATTATATCATCCTTGTCACAACCAGAATGCGCGAGCCTTTGAAGAAGATACTCTGTCTGAATATCCTTGGAAATTTTAAGTGAGACACCGGTATCTTCCTCTCTTTTGGCGAAAAATACGGGTAGATCGTCGTCTGGAATGTGGAATAGAAGCCATTCCAAAGCATCTGTGAATGAATGTGTATGTGTAAGAGCCTCATCAACATGGCTCTCCCTGAATTCGAGCGCAATGAGGTCGGATCTCCATTGTTGTCTACTTTGCTCATCGAAAGACGCTTCTTCCTCCTCCTGTATCCATGTAATATGATCTTTAATTTGTCTTTCGATAGAAGTTCTGATATCAACGGGGAAGTCAACGAATGGTGCGGTCTCCCATGCTTTTTTGCTGAATGTAGGCTGGACGGTAGGCGTGCGTGGTTTGACAATCTTATTGACATCCTGTTTAGCTCGCACGGTCTTTTTCTGGGGCTGAGTTCCAATGGATATACTTGTCTTGGGTGCATTGATCTTGGCATCATTATTAGCCTTCGCTTCTCTTTCCTTGGCTTTCTTCTCGTTGGCGGCCTTCTCTTCCAAGTACACTTGAAATGGATTGGCATTATAGATTTTGTCGTGTTCGGTCTTACTTTTTTTGAGCAACTCCTGTCTATGATTCTCTAAGTCCGACCAAAAATCTCTAAAAATGGTGGGCAAGACCATCCGTAGATTTTTTACGTAGTTAAGGCGATGCATAGCATAAGTGGCTGCGAAATGTCTGGCCTCATTGGTAGTTTCTCTGGGAGAAAGGAGTTGTGTATCAGGCATCATCTTCACATGAATCACCTCTTTAGTCTTGGGGTTCTCCCAGCTGAGATCTGCAATTCCAATGAAACCCTTTGGTGTCTTCTTCATGTCGAAGATGACTTTGTTCCACTTCTGCTTCTGGCAAAACTCGTACAAAAGGGTAGCCGGAAGCTTTCCTGTCCATCCAAAGTTATCACCAATGGCCAATCCACGTTGAGGCTTCTGAGGTTCTCCATTTGCAACTTCAGGTGTGCTGCTCTTTGACTTCTTCCCTTTTCCAACTGAAGGCTCTGCACCCTTCATTGCCTGGCCCTTTTTCCCTTTTACTTCAGGAGCAGGCAGCGGAGCCTTTTTCTTTGCCATTGTTTAGAGGAAACAGTTACAAAAATAGGAAAAGTCTGAGGCAACGGGGAGAAGACTTGGGGTTAATTCCAAAAAAGAAGTTGACACGGACAGGAATCGAACCTGCAACCCTTTGATTTGGAATCAAAAGCTCTGCCATTGAGCCACCGCATCTGTTACTATGCACTACCGCTCTAGAGTAATTCATGTTGGGGAGATTGAGATGTATAAAACACGTGACTTGCCATTGACGTTTTTTCACAATACCTTCCATATATTTATTTATCAGTCCAGCAGATGTCACAGGATATAAAGTTTTCAGCTCAGAAAGCACTTTTTTAAGAGATTAAATTTCTGAATCGAGTTTAGACTGGTGAAATCATGATACAGCTTGCTTTTCTCAGTGAGTAAGTTGAGTGGTAGTAGTATTACGTACCTAAGATCCAGACTTTGCAGCCGACACGCCTATCAAGATAGAATTAAATTAAAGAGTTCTTTGATCAGCTTGAGGGAATAAAATTATAAAAATGAAAATAAAGTCATATTAAGTAAAATGAAGCAAACAACAAATAAAATAAAAGAAAATAGAATGTTTGGACGAACAAACACGAGGGAGGTGGATGGGTCAAATAGTCCATTGCGACAGTCAAAATAAGGAAGATTGTTGGGTTCATGAAGTTCGATGGCCCCTACAACATAACAATTCTCAATGACTACTATTGGCAAAAGAGTCTTCATCGAAAAAGAGTTGAGACAAAAATGGTTCGTCTTTTTCAGTATATCACTTATTTCGCTCCCTTGCCTAATTTGCAACCATTTATCGCGCTCTCAAGATCCCTCAATCGTTCCAGGCAAAGAGTCAAAGCAAAGTAAAGCATCGGAACAACCTCATCAAGATAGTTAAAACTCAGTCTTACAATTCAAATACGCCACCTAGTATCCTCTTTGTTATTTTGCTTCTATTCATTTTCAAGAGCCTCCCCCATACATTGCCTGATGCACGGATGTACTCTATCCAATGAAGATTCTGCTTTTTCTAAGAGTTTTTACCGCACGAAAAGATCAAGCTCCAAAAAAACGTACAACTAAAGCTTGAACCTCCCCATCAAACCTCCAGAGAATGCTTCCAATTCCTACTT